>NC_054057.1:5572298-6786941 GCF_017639655.2 Falco naumanni
GGTGGGCGGCGCGGCCGCCCCTGGCCTCGCCTTTCTGCCTGTCCCCGGCCCCGCTCGCTGACGAGTTCCTGGGCGAGGGCGAAGTGCGCACACATGGCCGGCGGCGAGCTGCCCGCGGCGCCGGGGCAGGTGGCGGGTGCGGGGCCCCTGGGGGCTGCTCGGCTTTCGGGGCGGGAGGGCGGGCGGTGTTCCTGGCGGCGGGCGCACAGAACCGGGGAGCGTGGGCTCGTTCCCTTCCCGGCCGGCGGCACGGTGCGGCAGGCATGTGCTGCCTGACTTCCTGTGCTACTGAGGAATACATGTGGCTCCACAGTTGTAATTTCCCCTCCCTTCGGATGACTCAAGGTCTGGATTTTGTTAATGAGGCTCTGAGCCCTCGCTCCGATGTTCTCCTCCAAGGCCCTTACTGAAAAGGTGTCGCACGGCAACTTGTTTTCCGTGCCCGGAGAGGAGGGGTGTCTGGTTTGTGACACAAAGAACGCTGTGGCGGGCGGAGAAATAACGCTGAAAACACGTGAGTTTTCATCATCTTTCTGCTACCCTCCAAGGAGAGGCTTGAGTCACATTTGATAAAATTGGCAATAGCAATGAAGCACTCGTTTCCTGTGACATCAGTGCGTTTAGTGTGTCTTTCCTTTGTTATAACGGGAGCGTTGGCAACTTAGTGGTTCAGAGGTCCGTGAACTTTGCAAATTCCTCAGATTATTACAGTCTTTGTACGTTGGCTTCAGAAATTAATGTATGTGCTCACCTTTAAATGTTTCATAGATCTGTTAAGAGATCGCTTCTCCACCTTCTTGACTCGACCCCAAAAAGACATCTCCCAATTCATGTTAGTTTGTTCCAGGATAAATTTTTGGTAAGGGCAGACTGTTCAATATATTTAATTTGTATTAAAACTACCTTGCTTCTCTGTAAAAGCTATCTCTTAGCTGGCAGGAGAAAACTCCCATCTATTAAAGAGATGCCACGCTGTATGAAGCAAGTTGCAAAAGCATGAGGTTAAAGTGGAAGATGCTAATGGCTACCCTCAGGTGAATCCAAATGAGAAAAGGAGTGCAGGTTTCATGAAAGTCGGCCTGCCCTGAGCACATTTGTCGGGCTTGGGCTTGGCAGGAGTCATTTAGGTTCTGTAGTACCAGAAATTAACTAGAGGCTTTTGGGACAGAGGCATAAGCTACTGTACCACTGCACAGTCGTTCCTGATGTAGGTGTGGTGAAGTGGTGCTCGGTGGAGTGGTCCAAGTTGGTTTCCTCACAACAGTGATGCCTGGTCAGGAGCCTGACCTTGGCGCTGAAGTGTATTCAGGAGGTAACTGCAGCTGAGACAAAACTGAAATTGTTAGAAAAGAGAGAGCGCAGAGGATGGGTAGGAACTAGAAAAAAGGAATTTCTAAGGAGAACACATGAAGCAAAGGGCTTAAAAGAGAGGACATGCTGATCTTTGGGCAGTTACCTAGTATAGCAGTGTTGGATTTGCTGTGGTATTTGTATGCAAGAGAGATAATTTTATATACATGAAAACTAATCCAAAGTTAGTCCAAAATACAAGCATTTTTGACAATACAGCTCAACTTGATTTTTCTAATCCTGTGCTTCTGGTAGTACAGGCCACCTTCCTGCTGGCAGAGCTTGCTGAAACTGCTTACATGTGCATAATTTTTTCAGAAATAAATGTCTCTTTAAGATGAAAGGACTTTGTAGAAAGTGTGAATCAAGTCTGAGAAGTTAAGTGCTGAGGTCTTAAAAAATGCAGAAACATAATCAAAGAACTCCCAAACACTTCCTTTTCTTCCTTCCTCCGGTGTCGGTAAATCAGTGTAATAAGTAAGCTCTGGTGCTTTTTGTGTGGAGGAGCATCTCTGTCAGTCAGGGCCCCCCTGGATATCTGAAGTATAAAATACACCCTTTAACCTTGTTTTGTATTTTAGGTCTGGTCTAAAAGAGGAGAATCATCGAGTCTTTAGGATGTTGGTTTTTTGAGGGGCCTGCTTGGTGACAGTGTGTATGTATAAGTCAGAAGGGGGAGGTGACACAGAATGCCTGCTGTGGTTATTCTGAAGATTGGCTGGACAGGGTGCTGGGCCATCTTGTCTAGTTCGTGCTTTTGTCCAGAAAGATTGGACCAGATGATCCTTGAGGTCCCTTCCAACCTGGTATTCTGTGATTCTGTGGTTACAACTAGAGAGCCACCAATGATCGGAACATCTGGGACGAGTAGAGAATACAATAGGAAAAAAACATCACTGTGTAAATCCCTGGTTCTTTAATGCCGTGTGTACTATAAGCTGTTCTGCCCCTCATCTTAGACAAGATGCATTATTATTGGAAACGGTTTGCTGGTTCACTGAAGGGCAACCAGATACGTATTAGTTCTTAGATGAGAAATGATTGAACAGGCCAGGACTTGCCAGCCTATTAGAGACGATGGGACAATGATATCGTAAGGCTCTGTAAAGCTTGTGTGAAGAGAGCAGGTGAAGATGGAAGAGGAGGCACACAGTCAAATCAGTTAGGTGCTAGGTTCAGGGCAAACAAAAGGAGCTGGTTCTTCAGTCAGTGTAGGGAATTCACAGTTACACTTGCTATATGATGTGCACGCAAGAAGCTTTTGTGGATTTAAGGGGAGGTTGGGCAAGCAGAGGAAGACAGATGCATTGAGATGAGTAAATGGATGAGCAACAGCTTGAGGAAGTCTGAGTTGAAAATAGCTGGAAGTTGTGAGTGTAAGCAGCTGTTGAATGCTTGTCTTGTTTTTGTTCTTCCTTCGACAGCTACTTAGTTAGGGTCATTCTTTTTTTGGTTTGTTTAAATAGGAGTGGAGCGTTTTAGTATATTGCTTTCTACACAGTGCTGAGTTTGACAGTTACAGTGGTGGTATTCTTAATGCTGTGTGCCAGTGATCTTTGCTCAAACTTTTATCAGTATGGTGTTCATTACCGGATAGTTCAGTGGGTTTCTTTGCAATACCTGTAAGTAGCATTTAAAACAATGTATATTGTAGTTTTGTCTCTAGGTATTTTGCAGGTAAGATTTTCAAAACACTTTATCTTAAAAAAAAAAAAAGTATATGGAAACTTTTCTTTAGTATTTGATACTACTTCATGTATATCATAAAATGTTCACAAGTTCATAGACCATGCAGTATGGCTGAATAATGAGTTTGTTTCTTTGTATAGTCTTTCTTTCAATGAAACAAATCTGGTTTTATTGCTAATCTGCTGTAGGTGATGATAGAAATGAAAGTGGCTCTTGTTGAAGGGCATATTTCCAGGCTTTTCCTTTTGGTTTTCCTAATCAAAGCATCGAAGTAATGTGGTCTGCCATGTCTAACTGAAGAGGGCATTAGTGTCCCTGTGCTTTTTCTGAAGTGGCTATGTGGTTCGCTACCTCTTCTATTTTTTAACGGCTGTGCATGCACATTATCAGGTGGGGCTTAGACTTCCCTGTTCAACAGTGGTTGTGTTTCGGTGACAGCTTTGGGCTTTCGCTTCAGGCTTCATTTGAAGACTTTTTCAGGTTCAGCCCACTTCACCAACACTATCATTGCCTCAGTGGGCTCTGTCCATTCCTTTATATTGATGCATCTTTTTAATGCAACAGTGTCTGGTACTTCAAATCCATAAAAAAACCCATGAAGGCTTATAGGAGTATAGGGTAACAGATATCAGAGCCACTTGAAATAAAAAAATGCAGAAATTGGTGAGAAGTATCCTAACTGTTAGAATCCGGTGGCAGTTATAACTTCAACAGTTTAATAATAAAAAATACAAAGTGCTTTTTCTCTGCAAGAAAAATCTTAAATATAACTTCATTTCCATGAATGGATTGCAAGGGTGAACCGGGTATTTGGGGGCAGCTAGACTGGAATACATGGTTGCCAAACTAAGCTTTGGTCCAGTTAATGCGTTTCAGGGTAGCTTGGTAACTTTGCCTAGCTATGTAGTACTTCTCTTAGGTGATTATTGAAACAATTCCTATTAAAATATGTTCTAAGTCTTGATTTACCTTGCTGGTACTTTGTATGTAAGAATATAAGTAGCATCAGTACAGTAAAACAAAAGTTTTACAGAATTGACTGCGTAATTCACATCTTTCCACTATCTTTGATGACTTACTGGTGTAGAAATTAAATAGTGGAAAGCATTCTTTTGTGTGAATATTGGCTTTCTTATTTGACATGTGGCTATTGTGATGGTAAGTCAAATGACAGGTCTCTGAAGAATATCATGAGAATATTATGCTGGTATATATACATATTTTTCATTTTTTATTTAACTTGGTATTTGAACTGGTGTTGTCCCTTTGTGGCTGGACAGGGGTAACTGAGGGTATGTTTGTACTGCATAATTGAGGACTGTGCAGGAAACTTTCCTCCCCCACAAGTTTGTGGCATCTGGCTGAACATGTGCTCTCCACAAGTTAAAGCAGTACAGTTCTACTGACTGGTGTGGCAGTGCCTTAGTTAAATACCTCTGATAAGAGAAAATTTCGCTAGCTTGACAAACTTGTAGTCTTGGATCTATGACTTTTAAGAGACAACCTGCTTTTCTGTATTGTGCTGTTTGAGCAGGGCGCAACTTGACCCGTGCGCGCAGTGGGCTGTAAGTGATGTCTCTGACCACCTCTGGGTTAAAATAAGTGTCTGTGCTGGCAGTCTTTTTGAGTTCTTAAAAAAAAAATTACTGTGGCTGTCAAAAACTTGGTGTATCACCTAGGAACTTTCTTTAGGCTTCATTGCAGTAGTTCTGTTTGCTGTCCGAAATAAGCTGTAGGGTGTACTAAGTTGTGTAGTTGTTGCCTATATCCATGGGATTGATATGTTTCTATAGATGACTTGACGTGTCACCGTGATTGTTGTTGGCTTTTGAATATTGATATCCTTTACACGAGGATATCTGTTACATGAGGTCTTCAGTGGCCCTGAAGTAGTACCTAGTAACTAGAACTGCTCTATAACTAGTGATTGATAAAATACAGAGTATAGCTTGAATATACAAAAACTTAGATAGAGGTCTCCAAAGAATACTGTCATGCTTTTGGTATAGTGTATTCTGGAATAATAAAGTTTAGGGACATTTCAAATTTTTTGCTAAAAATAAGATAGCTATCTAGCTAATGTTTTGAAATAGTGATATGAATAGTGGGATTCAAATGAGGTAAATAAGCAGATGGAGAAGAGCACCACAAACTTCTTCTCAACCCTCTAGGTCAGTATGTCTGAATGCAAAAAAGAGACTAGTGATTCTTCTACAGATGATCTTACAATGTTATTAAGTAAGTATTTGTAAATTTACATTTGCACAATTAGCAGTAGGTGAAAATATTACATTATTTTTAAAAAAGTGCAACGTTTGAATTTAAAAAGTCAGTCCTGACACCTTAGAAGCTTTTTTTTTTGTGTTACTGAGAATATACATCAATTACGCAAGCATGCATTATTTACCTTGCCAGCATATGTCAGTGGTTATTAGAAGGGATTGTCTGTGTTTGTGCTTGGCACCCTCGAGTTCCTTGTTTCACTGGGAGCTAAATTCGCAGCAGCAGAGCGGGCATGGCATGACAAAAGAAATGTCTATTTTAACCAGTAGATGGAGCCGTTTTAGTTACATATCGGCATGCCTATTTACCTGAGGTTTTCCAAACTTTGTTTCTTAAGTGTCTTGTCAGTCATTTTGTCTTTAGAGTATGGCTCATAGTTATCTATCATTACTTTGTCTACAGAGAAGACTAAATGTTTTATTCTTCCAATAACAGTGCCAGGATTGTACAGCAGCAAGGTTATTCCATTTTCATAAATGTTCAAAAAAGAGTGAATGTTTGTGCTGTATGGGAGTTACAGTTATTTCTGTAAATTGTCCAGTGTCATGTGAGTAGCCATGTGCATCTTGTATTGCCTGAAGTAATGTTTCGGAATATTGATCCGCAGTGTTGTATCCGACTGTGTGGATGCTCTTGTGACTTCCACCCTGGAAAGGCTTTTAGCACAAACTGAGATTTCCCATCCGCTCTCTAGTGCTTTAAACTAAATTGACTCAAAGCTATGTAATGGAATGGTTGTCCTATTCGGGTGTACTGGCACAAGTTGTCTTTTCAGCCATGCTAGAGTGCTTCATAACCTTGAAACACCCCAGGCTTATTAATTTTAGCAAGTCCCATTTTAGTAGAAGTATTCGCAGTGCTGTACTTGTTGTATCATCTTGTATACTCCTTCAGCATGTGCTTTTCTAAAAGGTATATTTATGGTGTTTCTTAAGAGTTTGACTCTTTACCCTGTATTTGTACTTAGTAATGTACCTGATAGACCTTCCCTTTCCCCCACTCTTTCAGGCCTTCGTCACTGAAGACTATTTTTGGTGAACACAGTATTAACTTGAAGAGTAGAACCGTATTCACATCTTCATTTTGAACTCTCTTAATCTATGGTATTTTGTGAGATATAGGTGTGTCATCTTCTTCCCCAGATACCTGCTGTGAGAGATTTTTGTGACTCAGTCTTTGTTGATTTTTTTTTTTTTTTGGTCTATTTACTCAATCTCATTGGAAGTTTAAATTTTCTACAAATGTTACAGAATGAATGCTGATACTTTTCATGAGACGTAGCTGTGCTGGAAGGCATCTAGACTTGTCTTGTTGGCAGTATGGCTGAGACAGTATCCTGAAATATCAAAATATTTTTAAAGTTAAAAACAGACTTGGAAGTTTTTTTGACTGAGAGAGAGTCTTCAGTAGAAGTTTCCTGACTGGGCACCTGTTGTCAAAGTGGTGTGTCAGTT
This sequence comes from Falco naumanni, assembly GCF_017639655.2. Taxonomy (NCBI): domain Eukaryota; kingdom Metazoa; phylum Chordata; class Aves; order Falconiformes; family Falconidae; genus Falco; species Falco naumanni. Next base: position 5,579,075 of record NC_054057.1, read on the forward strand.
TAACAGAATTTCAGGAGTCTGCTTTCAAACAAACGGGAGCTTCCTGTGAATGAGGCATGTGGGCAGAGGCTGCAGAGATGAAGGGGGAATTAGTTACAGAGCAGCATCCCCCGCCCACCCCCCCCCCCCCACTGATGTATGTTGGAATTCTGCTGATTGACCTTCTGCTCTGGCCTCTGCCACTGTTCCTTCTACAGTACAGCTGTACTACCCACGGTCTGTTAGCTGAGGGCTCGTGAAAACTTGACTTTTTTCCGTTGTCTTTTCAGTATGGGGGCATGTGTGTATTGAGTGTGTATGTGAACAGCATGTCTTGAAAAACTACACTTCCCTAAAATGTAAAGTCAAAATTCTGCTCCCCGCCCCCGCCCCCCCCCCCCCCCCCCCCCCCCCCCCATTGTTGCGCTGACTATTCCTCTAGTTTTTCCATGACTAATGTCTACTAAATATATGCTGGCTGTGTCTTGACTGGGATCTATTCTGGGATGAAGAAAAAGACAGCTAAGTGATTGTGAATACCTAGCTTATGGCAAGGATAATCAACCTTCTTCTTTCCAACCAATTATTCCTTGCTAGAAAAAGCTAAGAATTTGCTTCAACGACGAATGTCACTCCTGAAAACCATGACTGTTTCAGTAGCAGTGTGTAACCAGAAGGCTAGAGAATCTCTAATCAGGCCGTCTTGTTTGTCTGTGTCACCAAAGAACAGAAAGAGGTTTAAGCAAACCTGTGTTCGTAGAGGTGTTGTAATAAAATCTCGTTTGGTGTACATCTCTGGAATGTGATTGCTTCTCATGGAAGCAATCTGTTGCCATATTAAGAGATTCAGGCTGTTGTGTTCTGAATTTCAAAAGTCATGCTAAGTGGAAGCATGTGTGATTTCTTTCTTTTAGTCAGGGTTATGAATAAGGTAGTAAATCATGTTTATTACTAACTGATCAGATGTCAAGTTCACGTTTAGAAGCCCCGATTCATTAGATCTGTAAGAAAAGGATATATAGCAGATGTTAGTGTGTAACACCTTGTTGTATGCAGATCTACTTTCTGTTCCTGTTGTATAATTTGTTTTGGAGGAAAAAAATAAAAATGTGATTTCTTCCCTTCATTCTGCCCTCCACATCCATTGTTAGTTTCAACTCTATCAGAGCTTTGGCTTATCTAACTCCACCCCTGCGTGATTAGATAATGTCTGTGTATTCCTCCAGTCCTGCTTTCACCTTCCTTGTTTTGCATTTGAGCTCAGTTACAGGTTCCCTTTTTTTTTTTTTTTCATGCTGGTTCATTGTCAGGCCTGCTTGAATTCCAGCTTGCAGGAATCGTCCTGCTTGTGCTTTCAGGAGTCTATCCTTGAAGATCAGGCAGGTCTCACAGGCTTTCCAGTCACCCTTCATGGTAGTCTTCCGTGAAATTCTACCAAGAAGATCCCTGAACAAGCTGGAATCTGCTTTCCTGACTTGTCATATTGTAACTGTGTGCACTGGGTCTTGCACTGTACACTGTACTGTTTGTCTTTCTCGCCTTTCTCAGGACCTTAAGCTCCACAATTTCATGGTTGCTTAGGGCAAGGCTGCTCTTGACTTCCACGTTTCTGGTACTGCCATGTTTGTGAGCAACAGGTCCAGCAGACCATCTTCACTAGTCATTGATCACTTGCACCAAGAATGATTTTTAACACACTCAAGAAATACCCTGGAGTGCTTGTGCTTGGCCACACACTACCAGCATACCCCAGTGTGTACCTGCAATTGTGACACTTCCACCAGCTTTTGAATGAAGGCATCTTCTGCTTCCCCTCCTTCAAAAGGAGGTCTGTAGCAGGCACCTAGCATAGCATCACCCATGTTGGACTGTTCTCTGATCCTTACAAATAAGGTCTTTGACTGTCTTGTCGCTTGTTCAGAGCCAAGGAGTGTTTGTTGTAGCCAGCCCTTTGCATAGATTGAACCCCATGTTCCCCGACTTTACATTCTGGCTTTTCTCAAGTGCTTGTATCCATCCGTTGCAGTACTCCAGCCGTGAGCCACCCCGCTGTCACTAATTCCTGGAGGTTATAGCTCTGCAATGGTGCACGGACCAAGTCCTCCTGTTACTTCCCATGCCGTGTGTGCCGGTGTGGAAGCGCGTGGGACAGGGTGCCCCAGGTGTGCCTCTTTCACAAGGGAAGCGCGAGAGCCTTTTGCCATGTGTTCCCTGTGACTTTTTTCTCTGAAGTGTGACAGCCTTTCTCCACTGTGCCCAGTTTAAAGTCTTATTCACAAGCTTAATGCGCTTTGTGGCAAAGATACTCCTGCCACGCTTTGTCCGATGGACCCTTGTTCCTGAAAGGGGTTCCTGTGGTCATAGCGGTAAAAGCACTGCCAATAACCACGTATTGACCCTCTGCATGTATCTGCTCTGCCCTGAGCCTTTTGATTCTCGCTGGAGAGACTGAGAAACGCCACCTGGGCCTCTTCACCCTTGCCCTCGGTGCTCAGTAGCCACTTCTGATTTGCTCAGTGATAGCTTTTTGGAAGTGTCACTGGTGTTCATACGGATAAGCAGGAAAGTGCAACAGTTTGAGGGCTAGATGAGCCTCGGCCTTTCCGAAATGTTACTCGGCGAGCAGCAGACCTTCTAGGACCTCATGCTTATCTTCCTTCTTGTGCAGTGTGTTCATCCCCTCTTGCAGCTCTCTCACCTGGCCACTCGCACCTCAGAGATAGCATACTACTCTATCAACAGCACCAGGGAGGAGCAGCAGATGCTCCCTGCATCCCAGCACCTGGATGGTGACATCTTCCCTGTGCAGTTCTTGGAGCTGGGATCTGATGTGTGATGAGGGACAGCTGGTGCAGCTGGTGGTGGAGACTTCACCCTGTAACATGTCGCACAACCTTGGATGGTGTTTCAGGGCTCTTTGTAGCTTTGTCCTGTAAACTGCTGTCACATCTGTTAGCTGGCTCGCTTGGCTGAGCCCTGGGAGGAGTTGTGCCCATGTTCATGTTCAACTATTAAACTTTACCATTTAGTTCTGTTCACCATATAGATTTAAAGCACATGTGCTTACACGAATGTTTTGTTCTGCTTGCAATTGGCTTCTGATAGACACATCATGTCAATATTATTTTAAACAACTCCATTTTTGTAAGCTTGCTTGTAATGACTGCTATTTGTGTAAGGCAGCTATTAATTAATAATAATCATTAATGTTTTTAGTTGGTGGGTGCCACTGTGTTGGCTGATGATGTTGTGTAACTTCTTGGCTTCTCAGCTTGGAGGGACCAAACAACAGATTTTCATGTTCATGTTTTGCCAGGTCATGTGCCCTGTAGTAATAGACAGCTCTTTCCCTTACCTTGAAATACTTAATGAGGTATTTATTAAATGCTGTTATGTAAAAAGGGGACAGTTCTGCCATACTGGAGATGCTTCAATTGAAAAGACTAAATTTTCTTTTTCTCTGTGGTATCTGTGAACATAATTTGTTGCAGGTGAAAACACTGCAGCTTTGGTCTGTGTGCTAGGAATTACTTTCTTCACCTCTGTCTCTTTTATAGAGGGATTTGAACTGAATGATGCTACCGGTGCATACTAGTGCTAGCTAAAACTGGAGTATCTTCTTTTCCAGTTGCTCCCCAGAAAGAACACTTAAAAGAAGGAATCCTTCTCTGGGTTTTCTGATTTAATTTGTTGAAGTCAAAGGACTGACTGCAAGCTGTTTAATAAGCATTCTAAACAATAAGGTAGGATTATTTAGGCTACTGCTGGATTTATTGCTTCTTTCTATTTGAAAGAAAAGCTATTGGAAAGATCATGTTTAAACAACCGCTTGTTTTAGGCTAGTGATTTTTTGCCTTTTTTTTTTTTCCTTTGGCTTGTACAGTACTGTTGTGGAGATATACTATTATGTAAGCTCATGCATTTCTTTAACATGTCGAGCGTATTTCCAGACAGGCTTTGTGTATGAAAAAGGAAATGAGATGCTTCTTGGTGAATAGCCACAGTTGGTGTTACTGTTGGTGGTAAATTCATTTTGTTTGTCAAATGACTACACCCTACCAGCCATGTATTTTAAAACTGTTTATATAAAAACAAACAGATAGCATCTGATTATTACTATTATTATTATTATTATGACTCATTTAAGGAAGTGATAAAACTTAGGAGTAGCAGAGATCCTTTCCTTTTTTAGCTTGATTTTTTTATTAGCATTGCTGTGCTTGCCTGCCATTGAGAGATATCAAAAAGGAAATTAAGGAGCCAGATACTCTTGTAATTAATATTTGGTTGAATTGCAGATAGTTAGGTAATGATAGGTTGGAGACATATGTTTCAGGTTATAAATTAAGCGTATCGAACCAGTTATTGGACAGTTTTAATTTTAGATTCTAAATACAGGCAAGTTTATTAAACATTTTCTGACTGATTTTTGTGGAAATTCTGGAATTTTTAAAACTGCTGATGTATGCCAATTAAAAAAGGAAGAACATCAACCAGTTTTTGGTGTTGTGTGTGTGGTTTTTTTGGGTTTTTTTTTTTTTTTTTTTTTGGTGGTGGTGGGTGTCCTGGTTTTGGCATTAGTGTTGCCACCCATTACCTGCCTTGATTCTGCTGATGCTGTATAAAATGCTTGCAGTGTTTTTGTAACCAGAGCTTGTTTTCAGTATATTTTGTATTGTACTTTGCTTACTTTTACTGAAATAGGTAACTGTATGTGATTCTGTGTATGGTAAGTATAAATATGCTTGGGTCTTGTTTTATGCCCAGATGCTCTAGGTAGAGCTTCAGCTGAGAAAGATTAGTTTATTGAGAAGTTGAGAGTATTTTTCCTTAAAGTCAGTATTTTGAAAATAAACGTTCATTCACAGTAAAATTATAGATTCAAGTGTTCAGAACAGGGGACCTGAAAAAGATTAAGTGCCTTATCCCCAAGAATGAGAACAAATTAATTAGGGGTAGGATAATATCTTAATTTTTTTTAATGGAACAGCTGTTCACCAGGTGCTTTTGTTTGACATTATTAATAAACTTTGCCAAAACATGGTTTGACATGATTAAATGTACTTAAATTATGGTCCATTTATAGCCATAAATTACAACTGTTTATAACTTCTGTACAGTGCAAGTGTGCTTCATAGGTAGCCTGTTGGCTTATGGTTTAGGAAGAAGATGGTCATGTTCTATTGAGTGAAGACAAACAGTGTTAGTCTGAGGCTTGTAATTCTTGGGCGTGAGTCAGTTGCCTTTGCTATAAAAAAGTGGAAATGAAGGGCAAAATATAAATAGGGAACTGAAGAAATTTGATATGCTCAAGGCCAAAGAATATACCTGCTACTTACGTTTCGTGCTTAGAATGGACAGAACCTTTTGGAAAACAGGCAAACGTGAAAGTTCAGTGTGCTTTTCTCATCAGTGATGGGGCTGAAGTACTGTAACCCATTCGATTATGTGGGATTTTAGCTAACCCTAATAAAGCAAATAACTTGGAATATGCTGCTTTGTTAAATAAGGTGACTAATATCTCTCTGTCATGTTCAGTGGTTTGTTGCATGACTGGATATTTACTGTGTTTGCATTTATGGTAGCCCAGGCTAGCGTCTGACAGTATAAACTTCCGGATCCTGAAGGCAATGTAAAGGTGAGAATTTGCATGTTAAAACAGTAGGTCTCAAACCAGAGACCTGTATTTTTCTGGATGATATGCTTCAGTGTGTACAAGGGGTGTGCAGTTACCTGCCACTCCATATATATCAGCTCTGTAGCCCTGTTTCTTTGGGGAAGGGGCGGAGGAGTAGGTCTACACTTCAAAAGCTAAATTGTGGATTAATGAATTCACAAACAATTAACTTCAGCTTCTTGACAAAAGGCTTATTTTTCTTCAGCTATCTTTGGAAGAAATCTGTAGGGCTTGACAACCACTGGTCAAGCAACTTGAGTTTCAAGCAGCTAAAGCTGTAGTCTGTAGTCTGTTGCCATAAGAGGTTGCTGCAGAATGCTTTGAGTTGAAATTACCACTGGTGTGTATTTTGAGTGAAGTCACAAGTGTCCACTTCCAGGTACTAGGAGTCATAGCCCCGAGGTGAACTTGGCGGCAGCGAAGGCACCAGGGAACCAGGAAAATAAGTAACTGCTTTCAGAAACAGCTTCTAGAGAGTGGTGGCAGTACCTCCAGAGGCTTAAGTTTGTTTTAGAGGCTGCAGAGGTGGCAAGAGCTGGGGAGAAGCCCAGACAATGGCAGTATGGGTGTCAGGGCTGAGAATGTGCTGTGGAAGCTGTTAGGAGCCCAAGGAGGCTGTGGCTGGTCAAGGCAATGAAGCCAAGTTCTTGTGGAAGTGACAGGAAGGCTATCTGTGTTTATATGCATGCTTGTATGTATGCATTTCTGCATGAGTTTCTACTTCAGAGTAAAGAATACATACCTCCAAGATAGCATGTTGGCTTCTGTGTTGTGACTTGCATTACTGCTGTTTCTTGTCAAGCTCAGAGGATCAGTTTAAAGTTTGTGGTAATACATCACCAAGACTAAACAGTTTAATATATGATGGCCATGTTATATGGAGAACCTGGTTCTTGCTTCAGTTGCCTCATGGTATAAAACAGATCTTGGATAAAGACAGAAGAAAATTTCCCTTCCTGCCCTGAGGGTTACTAAAATAAAGGTAAATCCAAATGCCGTGAATGGATACAATGTGCTGTACTATTTAGTGGGATCTGAATGGCTCTTTATTGGTGAATGGATTGTTCGTGTGTATGTGTTTAAGATGTACTAAATTTGATGGGAAGAAGGTATCTGTTGTTATAGAAAAGTAAGGAACGGACATGATCTTAATTTTGAAAACTGGTCTCCTATAGAGCTGTATATCAAAATAATTTTGTGTTGTGCAAGTGTAGTTTTTGGCTAACAGATCATTGATAAACATGTTTCAGGTCCACTAGTGTTAGTAAAGTATGGGATGGAAGAGAATTACCTGGGAGCTGCTTTTGACTTAGTATTGCTTACATAGGAATCATTAAGATAAGGTAATGACCAAGAAAGTGGCTTGTTATGAAGAGTGATACGGGGCAAAGAGGAGCTTGATGGTGTCCTTCTATAGGCTCTGTGGCCAAGGTTAATTCTCAGAACTCCATGGGAAATTAATGTGCAAGTAACAGAGGTGAATTTTGGGTATGTCTTGACAAGGCTGCTGTTTTCCCCTTTCCCCTTTTATTCTGGTTTTCAACTTTGTCATAAAGTATCCAGTGCTTTTCTTTGTTAGAAGGAGTTTTGCCTGACTTTTATCCTTAACCTCATCTGCTTACAGGTAGCCTCAAAGGAACTGGATTGTCACAGAATGCCCTGTTCTGTATGAGCAGTGAGTCTATAGTCTGTGATGTGGAAGGATTCCCATGGGATGTTTCCTACAAAAAAACCCAGTTTTGTGACTCTGAAAAGCTGTTGTGTTTTCTCCACACGCTGCAGCACTGGGTGGAAGTTTACCTTGGTGGCTGTAGAAAACTGTCCCTCTGTTAAAGTGAGAAAGAGAGCATTTGCAACACTACAATACTTCTGTGTTTCATATACTGCTTTGTATATCATATATAACTAAACACTGAATTCCTATGAGTAGTATACTGTCACCTTTCCTGTTACTGTAAGTGTCTTTCAACTTTGGCACAAATTGCTAAGCTTGAAGTGAAGTGTGTTCCTGCTTCCTGTTGGTGAATGTAATTTTAAAGCATGGCTTCTTTTCAATAACTAGACAGAGACCTACAGCAGCTTTTCAGTGTATTAATTCTAGGCAGGTAGTAATGAAAACTGAATGGTAAATGATGTCCTGGATGTGGCTGTAATTTTTTTGAAGTTTGGTTCTCCCTGCCTTATGATTTGTATTACTGAAGAAAGTGCTGCTAAAGCCCTTAGGTCCCAAGAAAGCAGCTCTGTTAAAAGCACCAGAAACTGAAGAATTTATCAAAGTAATCCTGTTTTGCCTTTGGTATACACAGTGATCATGCTTTGAGACAGTCATCAGCATTGATGTCTTTTTTTTTTTTTTTTTCTTTTCTTTTTTTTCTCATCACCAATGTGGACAGACATTTCAAAAGAGGTTACATGCTTTATATTCTGATAGGTCAATAATCTTGTGTCAATCCAAGTCATAGAAGATCCCAACTCTAAAACTGTCCCTTTGAAGTGAAACAAAAAGAATCTGAATGAGCTGCTCACGTAGTGTTAAAGGTACAAAGCTCTTGGTGGGGTTGATAATGGAACTCTTTGTAGATGAGAAAGCTGGTCTTCAGGTGTCCTCAGCTGATTGTGTAAGTTAATGTGTTAAACTCACTTCCAGCAAGTAGTTTGACAGAAGTATCAATGGGAGTAATGGTTTATATCAAAGTTACTCAGAGACTAGATGCTGTGAAACAGCCAGAATTACTTACTTTGAATGCTTGGATGTGGTCCTGTCGGGGTTTTCTAAGAGCCCCCTTGAGCAACAACCAAGTTGTCTTCTCAGCATAGGCAGTGCCACCCAGCATACAGCTGCAGCACAGCAGAGAAGGCTGGGACTGAGCATGGGGCAATCTGTCTTTCCTTGCAGCTGAGGGAGGCTTCTGGTTTTAAATACTGCTTTTTTTGTTTGTTTGTTTTGAGTCTCTGTGACTGTAATAGAGCGCACCTGCAATTCAAGGTCTGCTCGTGATCTGTTTGTGAAGAAGTACAGTGTGGGAGAGTTCCATGCTCATGGCTTCCAAGGCCATGTGTCAGCATTATCCTGTTATGAATGCTAGTTCCTTCAGTGGCTTCCTCATTTAGAGTAGATAGAATTTTCCTCTGTAGTTTCATAAATTTACAATAAAAGCGACTTAAGCAGAGTTTTTTTTTTTTGTCTTGTGTCTTTATTGCTTTTTGCTCATCAAATCTTGAAGAGGATAGTGTTTGAAAAATTGTATTTGAGTTGATGCTTCAAATTAGACTGTTAAAGATGTTCCACTTCAGCAGAGTAAGCACTGAAGTGCCTTCATTATAATTGGTGGAAACAATAGAATCATTTAAGTTGGAAAAGACCTTTAAAATCGAGTCCAGCTGTAAATGTTTGTGCTTTCTATTAATATGTGTTATTTCACAGTTACATTGATAACACTAGTAAAAAAGACAAGTTAGTTTGCAGTACCTAGAAAATAAATAATAGTTGTCTGAAAGTTGTGGGGTTTTGTTTTTTGTTTTTTGTTTTTTTTTTTTTAAGAAAACTTAGCTATGGAATATAGTATTGCTTTAAAGTGTCAATAAGTACACTGAGCTATTAAAATAAGAAAATTATTATTTAAATAAGGGGTGAGTTTCAGGAAACCATTGGTGAACTCTCTTCTACCACCCCCTTCCTCCATCCTTCTTATAAATGATTAGGCTGTGAATGCTGCTAATAACGTCTTTCAAACCTGCATGCATGTTTGTCTCCTAATGCTACTCTAACTCTTTTAGAGCTTTTAGAAATGTGGGGTTATCTTGCAAATTCAAATTAAGACCCAGAGTAGAAGTGAAGCCTGCTGACACAGTGGTTCCCGAAGTCTGAACTGTGGTATAGTTCCTCTGTTGTGCAATGTGTTTGTGATGATACTGCCTAGGAAAGCAAGTGGGTTTATGAATGTAAGTTGCTAATAACCATTATGTGTTACCAAAAATCCAGTTACGTGATGAAATTAGTCAAAAATAGAAACAAGCTTCAAATACATAGAATAAACTTCTATACAGGCTTTCATTATTTCGTTTCCTAAACAGTAAGTGTAAATATACATTGCAGTCTGTTAAAGTAAAAGCAATTGAAAGACAACTTTAACAGATTGGTATTTGAGTATGCAGCTTGATAATTTTCTTCAATTAAAAAGTCTGGAAGGACCGTAAGAGTGGAGAGCATGGCAATTGTGCTTTGTACTCCTATATAATAGCTTTCCTTCTGAGGTTATCAGATTTTCATGGTTTTTCCCAATTACATGGTCTGTACGGCTAAATTTCAAGTGTTTAAACGTTACGACCTCAGTGGTCTGAATGAAGTAATCTTCCTTCATATATCTAAATAACATGGCTGTGAGTGAAAATTTGGAGTTAATATTGGCGACAGCATATACAACTGGTTTTTGAAGTGGACTGCTCTCAGATTCCACCTAGTGTCTGCTGTGAATGTTGTGATTCTAAACTGAACTACAGTTCAGCCTTTTTAAGGGAAGAGCTTCCTTCTGGCACAGTCGTTCTGTCCCAGTGAGAAAATGGTGCCTTACCCATTCTTTCAACCTCTGTCAATGCACAGCGACCTCAGACAACATGAACAGCTTTTAGTAGACAGTTGACCTGATTATTAATACTTCAAAATATCCATTTGTCTCATTAGACTTGAATGATTTTGCTTTGTATACTTTTTTAAAGTAACGCTTCTTTTGATAATCAACAATGAAAACTGATACAGATTTTAAAGACTGTTAAACTGGAAACCTCAGTTTTTGAGGAAGTCTGTAAAAGGTTATTAAAATCATGTAAAAACCTCTTGCTTCTATTTAAGTTAATTACATCTTGGTCAAAAGCTCTGAAATTGTTGTTAAGATAACTAAAAGCCTGACATCATATTGCCCCAAATATCAGACTTTATTCAGACTTCAATAAAAGGGTACCATTGTCTACTGAAGGAGTGCCTTATCACCGTTCAGATACGATCTCACCTGATTAAGGTTAGGGTGCACTATAAGCCAGTTTGATTCACTTTCTTCTTTACGTAGGAGATTTTTACAGCATGCTGTTTGATGACACTTTTCCAGCCTGGTTCACAGGCAGGTTTTTTTTTTTTTTTTTTCCCCCTGTAAAGTCAGTCCTGTGAAGAAATGTGAGAATAATAGCAAATCATTCGGTGGATAGGTTAATTTCTTTGTGTGTGCCTTGACTTCAGCGAAATAACGCTGGAAAAAAGGAATGGATATGCATGTGGTCTAGGCAAATGAAAACTTAATCATTGGAAACATGGGAAGTTGCCTAAAAGACAAGTATATACAAAGTTTTCCTATTTGAATATTTCTTTACACATTTCTTTTGGCTGTAGGTGGGAAGGTTTCAGTATTACTGCTCTTAACTGTTGTTTTCCAGATATCCCTTATTTTTCAGATTCTCTCCTGTATCAGTTTGAGGTGGAAAACAGTGTTTTGGAATCATGGAATGATGAAAGCTTGGTTTGGTTGCTGAAAGCCGCCTAGTGAAGATGTTCTTCCTCCCAGAAAATCAATTTTGGCTGATTTTCCTCTTGGAAAAAAACAGTTAAGCATTAATACAACTTGAAATGTTTATGTAATTAGGATATCTGATTGCAGAAATTTGTTTGGTATAGTAACACATCCCCAGGGCTGTAAGCTGCAGTTGCTTCTGTTTTCTATGTTACAGTAGAAGCAAGTGTTGGATTCTGTGTAGATGTCTTCTCTACAGATTTGATAGTATCAGAAAGACATTCTGGAGACTTGCCTTCTACATCAGTACAATCATCATGCAGGGTTTTTTTTTCTTTTTCCTTCTTTCTCTATTTTCCCTTGTAGAAAATTCATTTGGCTGCCAGATGCAGTTGCCATTGTCTAGATAGTCTTACATTTTTTTAGCATTTAAAAATTCTGTAGTAGCTATGAAATGCAGAATTACAAATCTTAAGATAAAGTTCTTGTAGCCTTGGGGTATAACATATTTGATTTATATTGCTGGAAGATCTTTTGCTTAGGTCTCCAGTCTGGATGATGTATTTTATGTGTTTGGTTTACTGTGTATTTGACTTGGTATTGTGTCTCTTAATGGGATCAGTTATGTTCGTAAAGACATCTTAAAGCTGTTGAATCTCTGTCAAGTTCAGGCAGAGAACGCTGGAGGAGAGTTTATATGTAGGGGCATGACTTGATATATTGAAGCCAGCTTTAGAGTTCCTAGGGCTGGTCACAATTGCCATGGTTGCATCTTAAGGAGCATGAATCTGATATAACCTTACTCTCCAAGTTCACATTTGCCTTGCAAGAAAATCCTGGCAGTAGAATTTTTATGGGTAGACTTTTACGTAGTGCTAGATAATTGTCTGTCTTCCAGAAGTCAATGTGAAAGCCAAAAGCCTATCTGAATTCCTTGTGCATGCTCTAATTTCACTTGAAATCCGTCTTCCCTTCGGCTTGTATTTGTGCTGCTGCGTGGCAGTGTGCAAATCAAGCTGTGTGGAACTGTGGTCTAATTGCACTGTATTAGGAATACAGATAACTTCTGGTGCTTATTCCAAAATCATTAAAAATGCCTCTATATTGTTTGGGTAACCTTTTCAGAGAGCTCCCTTTCTAGTAGTTGTTGGCTGGTTAGAACTCGTGCAAACTCAAACGTTGGTGCTCTTTAAAGTAGAGAATTTGAAGTGTTTGTTTAACAAATCAAGAGTAATTTGCTTGCCCTGTGTTGGATGCATTCAACTTTCTTTTACTAAATAGCCCTTCAAGTCATAAGTTTACAGTAAGAGTCCTACAGCATTGGTTTTTCCTCTACAGAATAGAAATGCGTGCATCTTTCTTAGGAGTAGTATGTTACAGATAGTCTTTTACGTTGTTATTCACAAAAGGAAAAGCTGTAATAAAGTTCTAAAAGATAAATCTTTCAGTAGTTGTTCTTGAGAGAAAGGATACAGTAGCTGCAAAAAAGGTAGGTTTTCTTTTTTGGCTGATTTTTGGATCTCTGTGTCAGTTTCCCCTTGCATTTTGTCAATTGAACTGTCCTGTAAAATACGTGCCATGTATGATGGCATGTATGAGTTTGGTCAGAATCGGCAGCTTTTTAACTGACCTCTCCCAGAACCTCCTAGTCAGACACAGCAAAAACGCTGTGTTTCTTAGTACATCAGAAAATCTGCTGCTTTCTCTCTTCAACCAAACAAAGGGAGCTCAGCTGTATAGCTTTAAATTATGTTAGAAAAGGCAAATAAGAAATAGAAGTTGATCCCTTCTTAAATGTCCCTTAAGTGATCCTTCTGAAGGATCTTGGGCTGGCTTCTTGCAGTTTAAAGTTCTGGCAGTTTTTTGTCTAGCAACATCTTCCTTTAAAAGTCTGAAAAAACCCTTTATAAAATACTCTTAAATATCTTAATGTGCTTTAGAATTGCAGGAGGAAAATGGAAGAAATTTCGGCAAGAAAGTACATGTCTTAAGATAGGCCTCATGCTAAGGCTGAGCTGGACTAATTAGTTTGTGGTCTCTGAGGGGTGTGTGTCATTCCCCCTTTGTCCTGTCTGCTTTCCTATGAGCTGGTTCCACATGTGAAGCTGGCCAAAAAACGAACAAAACCCTCAAAATTAACACCCAGAGAACCAAAACAGAAAACTAACCTTGACAACTTCTGTTTTGGTTGTTAACTTGAGTTGTATGTTTACTATGTGATCAGGAAAGCATCAGATCTCAGGCTAACTTGGGAGATGTGATTTGTGGAATGCATTTTGTATTAAAAAAATCGGCAGACAACACCATCTGAATCCTGTATGTTGCACCACTTGGAAAGTTAAAAATAATGATGAAATTCAGCCCTTGTTCAGACTGTAGTAGTGGTCATGAGTGGTCCTGGAGTCTTCCTTCCATGCTGCCCGCCTTGTTCTTAAGAAGAAATGTTGTGGGCTGGTGGAGTGCTGATACCTCCTACTGTCAGTCCTGCTACTGCAAGTGTTGCATTACCTTCCTGTTTGCTCAGTTTGATTTGTAGCTAGTAATTTTTTGATTACTGTAAATATGTTGTCAGTAAATTATTACACAGATATTTGATTTTACTGGAGTGCAATTATATGAATAGAATAGAATTTGAGACGGGGAAAGCTGAAGGTGAACAGTTAAGCCTTGAATTATTGTGAATTGGTGGGATTTGTGATCTTTCACTTTTCTATGAAGAGAAAGACGTGTATGTGAATAATCACTCAAAAATTACAGCATTCATTGAAGGAATAATTTTATTTATTAATGTTGGTGTTCTTGTCAAGGAACTGTTCAGTGTGGGTATAGCTTGATTTGCTTGTGTGTGGAGAGTCTGTCCTAACTGGGTAATTTGAGTCCCCTCTTTCTCCCCAGGATCTGCTGTCAGGGAAGGGCTTTCATGTGCCTGTACTTCAAATAATGTCAGTACAAAACACAGTTATATCTTCCCCTTATTGTGCTGCTTTGTACCTGGACTCATCAACTGTTCATTTCTATGCCATCTATGATTCTAGGAGATGAGTGTTTACTGTTTCTACAAGTGATAGTAGAGCGTTTAAAGATACGGCCTTGGTTAGGTGGCTGTAGTAGTGTTGAAACAGCCCAGTTTTATAGTCCTTGTGAACTTGCATAACGATCTAAGACTTCTTTACAACAAGGAAAAATCAGAATATATCTCAAAAATGCTGCCAACGTGCCTGGAGATGAGTTTAGATAAAGGCAAGCGATGAGGGACATACTCTATTTGTGAAGTGAGAAGCTATGAATTTAGAAAGCATCCTCATTCTTTTGCCAAAAAACCCCAACGCTGTGGGGCCCCCCCTCCCCAACAAAACCACCCAGCACATCGCATCACCCAACCCCTCCCAGCTGTGTCAGTGCCATTTGCATGGTGACCACATGCTCATACATGTTTGAAGTGGAATTCTTGGTAGCGTTCTGTTTGAACATGGTGAATTTCTGCCATCTGTCCTCTACTGAGGGATGTCTTTGAGTCCGGAAATAAGTGCTCTAATACTTTACATACATCTTTTGTTTTTCTGTTTCATCAGTGTATCCAGACCAGGACTGCAGGCTGATAATGAAGTAGTCTGTACAACAGAGTACACAGTTATCTCGCTGTTGATTCACGTTACAAAACTACACATCATTGTGAGAGCTGTGTACTTATTCTCTGGAGAGGATACTACTGAAATTCATAAAGTCAGGAGGGCTCAAACTAGCCATCTGCCTCATGCTTGCTCTCTGTGTCCTGGCGGCTTCTGACAGCTGTGCAGCAATGCACTGAGAAACCCAAGAGTCCACTACTGGGGCAGTACACTAGAGAATATCTGCACAAAATACATCTATCCTTTTTTTCCTCTGCCCCCCAGTCCCCCCACCCTCCCCGTCCTTTTTTAGAAACCTGGTTCCATGTGTACGTGCTGATACAAACTGAGGCAAGCTGAAGCATGCTATGCAAATGTACTTCTTGGGAACTAGCTGTCACGTGGAAACTGTAGTCTGAGAAATACTTGTAGGCAGTCAAACTGTTGGTTTCGGTGGGTCGTTTTAATTCATGAAATGATGATCCACTGCCTGTGAAGGTTTCCATGTTCCCTTGCTAAGGGAATAATGTCTCCTTAGAGAAGTAGCTTCTATTTAATTTATGTGTAATAGAAAACTTGTAGGAAGCTGTTCTTGTTTAATGAGTTAGTAGGTTCCTGTTTAGTGAGAAGCTGAACAAAACCATTTGCAGTAGTCAGATACTAACATGCTAACATGAGACACTGTCGTGCAGCTTGCTCATGCATCACCATAATCCCCTAGCACCTTGCCTCCCCTCCTGACTCCCTTGTGACCCAGGCCACCCCCACCCCCCCAGTCCAAAATACTCATTTAATATTGTCTCCTAGTATTTCTTGCTTTTATATTCTTTTCTAAAGGGAGGTGCTTTGAGTGTGATGGATGCTATCCTTTCAGATACATGAAGAAAGGTGGCAGAGAACTGGGTTGTTTTTTTGATCTGCAATGTTAGAAAAGATTATCATGTTCATTTTGATTGATTTGTCCATATAAGGAAGGGTTGAGTTTGGATTATGGATGCAACTGTTAACGCTCTACTCCCTCACTGCCTGAAATAGGTTTTTAAATACTTTAATATAGATACCTCATACCAGATGTACCAGTTTACACAGCTAGATGTGTGGGTATGTCGGTATGGCCTTTTTGCAAGCGGGAGAGCACTCAAGTTTCCTCGTGCTCCTATCTGGCTAGGTCTGATAGTGCTGGGCTGGAGCTCATGTTGTGAGTCCTGCTGAGAGCATAGTCCTGCTCACTGCAGCTACTTCAAACAAGTATGTGCTCATGTCCTGCCATCTCAGAATGGCAGTTTAAGCACAGTTCTGCTTGCTAGAGACTCGGCAGACCTCCGCAGTAAAGCAGTTTACTGCCACTCCACAACAGACTGTGGTCACAATTGCTCTGTCATTTTAAGAGCGAAATTTGGAGGATGGAGAGAATAGCTTGTGGTTGTACTAATCCATGCAGCTTGCTGGTGTGTTAATGCGAGTGTTGCTGTAAGGTGTGGTAGGGGCTATTTTTACAGATTGATCCAGAAACTGGCTCACAACAAGTGACGTGAAAATTACTTTTCTAATCTGTTGTAAACGTTTCTGCATTCCACCCCATAGTTAACGAATGTTTTGGGAATTAGTCCAACTTAGTTGATTTGCAGGGAATTTTTAATGGAAGCCTGTACTGCATACAAGAAATCGTGGACTATATATTGCTTGTGAAAAGACTGAAAGTTTTGCAGAGAGCTAAGAGCTCAAATGAACTGTTTTCTGTCTGGAGAATAGATACCTTTTTTTTTTACCTGTCTTTCCAAAAAAGTGCTTTTATAGCTGGTGAAAAGCTTAAATACGTGAAACTTGAAGTGGTATAAAAGTGAAAAGTGAATGATTGATGAAAAAAAGTGTATGTTTCATGATAGCTAAGTATGTTTCTTTTTTTTTTTTTTTAAAAAAAGGCCTCATACTGTTCATAACCTTCTGCAGTATCAAGCATATGGTTGAAATATTGGTGCAGTGCAAATAGTTTTGCACCGAGCACTCACAGTTTTGCTCTGAGTTCTCACAGTGTTGTCACCGAACACATTCAAGGATATGATAATTTTGTGTATATTTGTCTACAGTTTTTTTCAGAATACCTCTGTAGTTAAGCATGGTGAGACAGTTGCAGTTTGAAGTTGGTGTGTTCTCCATCTAATGTGAAGCTTTTCCCTTGTGTTTATTCTTGGGTAAGATCAGACATCTATCCATGAAGTATGTTGGTATGAGAATTAAAAGAAACAAATTTTCATCTGTTTGAAAAAAATGACCGTGTTTACATTTTAGAATGTTGAGTTTTTCAGCTTGGCTTTACATGTGCATGTTCTTTGCTTTCTATTTTCTTCGTTTTTAAATGGATAAAGCTTCTGAGTGTGGGTGGGTTTTTTTGTTGTTCCAAGATTAAGTGACTATGAACTAGAAACTGGTTGACTACAGAGCAGAAGGAGAAAGATATTTCAATAAACTGTTTCAGAGTCTTGGTGTTTTTTTTAAGTTTCCAAATCAAGTATTCTTTCCAAAACCTTTTTTTTTTTTTTTTTGAAAAGTCAAACTAACCTGAACAAACCAGCTTTTATACTTTTAGAAATTGAAGTACTTACAGTATAGACTTATTTTAAGGAAAACTGCATTAAAGTGTGGGTGAGCCACCAGAACGCAGTTTGGCATAGCTGTTTCAGTATTCGTCTGAGTAGCTGAAGAGCTGTATGAATCTGTGCTCTGTACTAGAAGAAAAATAGGTTTGGTTTAGGATGCTCAGCTGAGAGCACAGAGTTAGGGTATCTGATATTTTTGTTTGTTTGTTCTTCCTGTGTGAATCGTTTAGTTTATGGTCATTTACATACAACAACAGCAAGGCCTTCCAGTACCTTGGACGTGAAGATTCACAAGTGTTACAGTAACCATCTATACAGAGCGGAAACAAGCTAGTTTTAAACACTCCTCTCAGCACTGTCTGAGAATACTTTTATTAGTCTATGGTTAGAGAATTTTCTGGAATGAGAAAGGCAGTGAGGGGAACTGAACGTGGTCTTCAGATTTCTGAACTGCTAGGTGGTGAATACCATCTTCCCAGTTGCACAGTAAGCTGCTTTGGCTGGTGGTATTTGCCCCAGGTTTATGAACAGTGTGTTACTTGTTTTGTTTTGTTCAAGTTGTTCATTGGTTGGGATGGCACCAGTCCAGCTTCATTACTAGAGTTCTCCTCATCCGAGAAGTAGGAATGGAAGAAGAAAAAAAGAACAAGGAAGGCAGTGTCATGTCATGAAGGTTAAGTTATGGGTAGTGCCTTAAAGAAGCAGTTTTCCTACACCTTACCTGATGGGACAAGGAAAGGAAGGTATGTCGGTGGTGAAGAGGAACAGAATGAAATGAGGCTCTGAATTTGATCTGCTGGAGTGGAAGTTATGTTTTTCTAAGGTTGGCTTAAGCAAGGAAAAGTGTAACTACTCTCACCTGAAACAGAAAGCCATCTTACTTTGGAAGGATACATGAAATTGATTGCTGCTAACAGCATGGCTTTTTTACCTCTTCAGTGGGGAAAAAGAAATAAACAAGGATTTTTTTACCCCAAATAAAGTAGCCCTAGTTTATTTTGCCGAACAAGATTATATGGCTTATGTAAAAAAAAAACCCCATGTGCTTTGGAATGAGTATTGAGTGAAAAGTTGATAATACAGCTGTAAACACACATAGCAGATGTTTGACTTCTGGGTTGTTCTGTTCTGGGGCCCAAGGTACAAATGTGCTTTCATTTTGCAGTGCTAACAAAGTCTTGGATCAGAGCAAAAATACAGCCTTGGAGCTGTTCTTAGCTGCTGTTGGTGCAGAAAATGTTAGGTCTGGAACTCTGTCTCAGTTCCTTTTTTGGTATTCTCTGAGCTGGAATTAAAGGCATGCTGTCTTGCCCATTCCGCTTTTGTGCGACCCTGTAGTAGCTGTAATCAGTGGCCGGGGAGACAGAGGCTTGCGAGGGAGCGATTGGCCTTCCCGGAGTACGGCTGTGTCCGGCACAGCCAGCTAAAGCGGTCATGTCTGCGCAGCCTCTGATCTCTGGGGAGGTTCATTACAGGGTCTGGTACAAGGGCACTCTCCGCTCCTGCACATCAGCATGGAAGAAGCTCGTCCAGGGAAGAAAATGCAACCTGTATGTAAATAGCAGCTGTATCAACTTAATAATCGTTCGAACATGCTTTGATGCAAGTGATATTTTAGCGACTGTGTCTCAGATTGGTGTGCTACCGTAGATTTGCTAGTTGTGGGAGAAAATTTTGAATGATCTGCTGATAGAAATAATACTTGAAGTAGAGAATTCTGTACTGGGGAAGGTATTTTCTGGGTAGTTAGAATTGCTTAATCATAGTAACATGCTTGATTCGGAAAGAAAATGTGCTTTTACAATCATGAGAGTATACTACCAGATTTTGAGAGTGGTTGGAGTGGGGTTTTTGTGGCTGTTGTTGGGGTATTTATTGTTGTTTTCTTATTTTGCATAATTTAGAGTCAGTTTTTCTTGATTTGAAGGTTATCAGCTATGACTTTGAGTAATTACTGATTGTTCCTTTTGACAAAAAAAAAGTGAACTTGATGAGTGGTGTAACTGGAGTAAAATGTGCTTGGAGGAAGTATTTTCTTCAGGCTTCAGTGGCATAGCCACAAATCTCCATTTGTGGGGATTTCTACAACGAAGCAGTGAGCTCACTTGTATTGGTGTTACAAGCTATTGCTTAGCTCCTGTATGAGTAGTCTTTGTCACTGCTGTTTAACGGCAACGCACTGTATAACAGGATTACTGCTTTAGGGTTCCCTGCAAACTAAAATCTATGGGATGGAATTTTCCTAAGCTGTAAAGCTTTGAAGACCCCTGAATTGTTTTATATAAATTTTATAAGATGACTGCTAAATTTTCTGTTTCCTTGTGTAAGCATAAGAAGTAAGAGTTTCATTTAGACATGTTAAAATGCATCTGATTGCAGTGGTCTTGTTTGTTAGTGTCTCTGTACTACTGGTTTTTGATTTTTATTGTGGTGTTACCATCAGCTCTGCATACAGAACTCTCAGGCATGCATATGCCTAGAAGACTAGGCAAAGATTTGAGGTGACTTAGTTACAAAGATTCTACTACTTCCACTTTCCCTAGCTGTGACTTTAGAAATTGAAGTGAATGGAGCTATTAATTTTGTGAATGAAATTTAGTGCTATGAGGCAGTGATAAAATGCAACTTTGTAAAATGACTACTATAATATGAGATATGCTACGTGGTATCTTGTGTTGGATTGGTGACATTATTTGCTATCTTTATGCATGGTGCTAAATTTTCTGGCCTGCAGAACACTCAGGTTGAATTCAAACAGGCTTCTAATTTTGATGGCGTATTCGCTTGCATTTTAGTTATGCCTTAATATTAATCAAGCCATCCTTTGTGTGTGTTCTAAACATTTTTTTTTAATTTTATAAATTGCTGCGGTGTGCTGTAGTTGACAGCCAGTCACTGCTGTGACCAGTCACTTGTCAGTGTTTATGCTTCCTTTTTTTCTGACTTTCTCTCAATTTGATTTTGTGTTTACTGTCCAAAGACTAGTGTCTGATTTGTCAGGGACATGGCTTGTCTTGCATGTTGTGGCCCTCAGCGTGGCAGTGGCCAGAGTAATGTCTGCTAGAACCACTGAAATAAAATTATTTATAAACATTAGGTGTTCAGCTGTTGAGGAAGCAAAACATTAAAATATTTAGAACTGTTTTTTCCCAAAAGTGCTGTTTGTTTTTGTTTGTTTGTGTGGTCGTGGTGTGGTTTTGTTTTTATGCTCTTATTTTAGTAGTGCACATCCATGTCTACTGTCCTCCCTCACACAGTTCTGGAAATGTAAAAGTAAAATGCAACTTCTGGAGAGTCTTACTGAAGTCTGTTGTTGTCTGTTGGATGTGCTTGTGTAAACAAGGTTTGTATTGCTGCTGTGTTTTTTTTGTAAGTCTTCTAGAAGCAGACTGGCCAGACCTATTTAGTAGGGTAAGCTGAGCAGTTAATTAGAGGATTAGTAGGCCAGAAAAGCTTCTCTTAAGTATTCCTAACCCCTTTTGTTAGAGCTATGGTCTTACTGAAATCTAAGCCTCAGACCTTCCTGTGAGGCTCCGAGTATTGCTTTGATTAGGAGGGATCTTCATTTACATGCGAAATAGTTGTGTAAAATAGTAATTGTATAACCACAGCTAAAATTCACAAGTAAAGGGTGGGGAGGTGGGGGGTGGCTGCGACACTAAAATCCTTGAGCTGTACTGGAGTCTTTGCTGTGGTGTTTGAGCAATACCCACTGCTGTGATAGTAGGGGGGGAAAAAACCTCCTAAAACTGGAAAGCAGCTGTTCTGTGCAAGTGAGACCGTAGCAAATACAACCAAGGGGAAACCCGTCAATACGGTGTGCTTCCTGTTTTAAATCTGGCAAGTGTGCTGTTTGTGAATTATTATTAATTTTACTCTCATCCGTATATATTTAGAGGGCAAGGCCAGCTAAAAATTGTATGCTGACAAAATGAGATGGAGCCCATTTATATTTAGTGCACTTTCCCTTGGCTGTTAGGTTTGTGTGCTTGATTTAGCACTGGTGGTAATGTTTCATCCCTTTGGCAACTCCTGAAGATACAGTATTGCTGTGTAGACCGATACTGTGCCCAAAGAACAAATTTCAAATGCCTTTATAGGGCCGCTTGTGCAGTTCACCTAAAGACTGTTTAGTAGGCTGAATAATACCTTCACTTACTACTGTTTAGAAAGGACTTGTTTTTTTTTTTTTTTTTTTTTTTTTTTTTTTTTTTTCTCCATATCCTGGCTGTCCTTTGTGGAGGCAGCAACCGGAGATGTCTGCACTCCTGCCCACCGTTGGCTCATCTTACTTCTGGTTTAAAATCAGACTCTATCTGACAGAGAAGTAAACCAATATATTTAGAACTTACCAAGTGATGCTGTTACTTGTTGCTGCAGGTGAACCATGTTGAAAAGCCCTTCCTAATTTACTCACTCTTAACTAAGGCTGCTTGGTGCTCTGTAGGTAGCAGTGGGAGAGCCGTAGTGTAGACCTGTTGCTGATGCTTGCCAGGGGTAGAATGATTGTCATTGAACTCTGCATACGGTAGTCACAGATGGCATTAACGAATATACTAATATTCTGGTTTCATTACCTCTTGCAGGGTTGTTGTCACTGGTAACTTGTAGTCCTACAAAATTAGGAGAGAGCACTGGTCTTATCTGAGCTACATGTGCGCATGCCGCCCCCCCCCCCAATGTTAGCACTTATTAGCTTGCAGTTCTGGGAGATTCAGTGGATAGAAAAGAGGCTGCATGTGCATTCTGTAAATCAGAGATGTATTTTATTTCATGACTACATGGAGTATTATGTGTGCTTAGAACAGAAATGCTTCTGAAACAGACCACTTAGGAAGCGCTGTGAAAATGAATCATGAATTACCCTCCTGGTTCTTAATTATTCTGAACAATATATTTCAGTAGCTGTGTGACAAAGGAGTTTGTGTGTATATCTGTCTTTAAAATAAAGGCCAGTTTTTAAATGTTTCATATATGTACATACATGTATCTGGAAAACAGTTGCAAAATTAGGTTTTGTAGTTCCTCTTTTGTTATCTTTGAAATTTGTGGTCAAAATGAAGGTTTAAATTTCTTTTAGCAGAGCAATACTGGTAATTTTTCTTTATTTAATTTCTTTTTTTTTTTAAAACTGAAACCTTGATGGTTATCATATCTGTCTTCTGAATGCAGATCCAACAAAGTGAGGGCTGGTGACAGAACAAAAGTCCTGCTTGGACTATGCTTCCAAGGTCTAGGTCAAGCCACCATTTTGACTTCTGTTTGTACTGATTTGTAAGTTAATTGGGAAGTCGCTAAAGGCCTCTACTGTTCCATGCTCTTGAAGGCAGCACGCTGGATGGGATGGGTGGTTTGATCCAGCTTAACTGCTCCTACGTACTGATGATGAAAGACTGAAGAGTCTTTCTTTTGCACCGTGCAAAAATTCTCCTATGCTTAGTATGTAAGCCTACGGCTACCGGGGTTTACCAGTTGGGTCTGTAAGCAGTGTGTGCTTGTGTTTAGAGAGGAATGGCTTGTTGGTGCCACATTCCAGCCTAAGAGCTAAATCCCATCTGCCAGATCTGGTAACTCCACAAAGGCAGAGATGTACCCATGGGTTCTTGTGGGAAGGAACAGGTAGTATTTGCCTTCAGTTCAAGCCAGAAAGGATGGGATGTAATTACAGTCATAAAGCGATTAGCAGGTTCACTGTCATGGTGTAGGCAGATGTAGTAGAATAGTGTCAAAATTAGAAGTTTCAAACTTTTGGCCAGGGACAGATGAATAAGGTAAAAAAAATAGATATGACCCTCTCTACCCCCCACAGCCCCTGGTGTTCGGGGTTGGTTAGTAGTTTGTTTAGTTTTTGGGGGAGTGATGGTGGTTTGCATTTGCATCTGCTTGAACAAATGCGGCAATGAAGGTTCTTTGTAGCATGAAAGTGATAATGTAATTTTTTTTAACTTCTTTTTTTTGGGGGTTGTGTCCTTTCCTGTGCCCTACTTATTCCCATGAACACTAGTGCTATCTCTTATGGTGCTGCAGGTAGTTCCCCAACTCTGTTGGGAAGAACTTTGGACAGAGGGGATGTAAATGGAGCATGTGAACGTTGTCTTAGCTGAGTAATGGTTTTAGATGTTGAGCTCAAATTCTTTTTAACGCAATTACTGTATTACTTTTAGATTTCAAGGTTTAAGGTTAACTTTGTCAGCCGTTTGTATGATCACTGTCTATTACCAGAACGAACTACATTCCAAGGACCTCAAAAATGTGTTGCTAGCAAGTTGTATCTCTTGGAAGTGGTGGCTCAGTAATGCACTTAGGCAGTGTGCCCATCTGAAGCCTGTCATGTGTATGTGACTGCATAAGGTTAGATGAGTTGCATGGTGAGAAAAGCTTGTACAGATGACAGTGGAAAGTATCCTTTAAATTTAATATTCTGTGCGTCATATTTGTGCCAGTCCACTAGATGGTAACTAACACGTGCTGCTGGAGGTCGACAACGAATTCTTGCAAACTTGGAACACTTTCCTTAGTGATTTGTGCAATTTAGGATTGACTTTAGAAGTTCAACTTTTCATGCAGCTTTAAAATTTTAGATAGAAGAAGTGTACTGTACTAAATGAAGACAAATGTTTGAGAAGGTAAATATAGTGTAAGCAATTTCTGGATACTTGTCTGCAATAAAAGGGGAATTACTCTTTTCTCCTGGACTGAGAAAAGATATTTGAAAATCAGAGGTGGCAAGAGGAATCCTACTGGGATTCTGCTAGAGCAAAGAGTATTTGGAAGTCTTGTCTGGTCTGCAGCAGTTGAAAAGGGGTTTCATTTTCATGCTGGGGAAAGTTGGAAGTCCAGGAAGATATGTTGTAGTACATGCAGGCACCTCTGGCTGAGCATGAAGGTTTTACTGGAAGGCTGTTCCTACAGTATGCTTGTGAGTATTCACAGATTTGGTGTTAAAAAAAGTGTACTTAGTGTATTTTAATTCAGTGTACTAGGATTTTTTTATCTTTCTTCCCTTCCTTGATGTACTTGGGACTTGTTCTGTGTTTATAAATGACTATATCCTTGTGAAAAGGTGAATGCTTAATCTCTTCCTAGGGTACTTCCATTG
Organism: Falco naumanni; assembly: GCF_017639655.2. Classification (NCBI taxonomy): domain Eukaryota; kingdom Metazoa; phylum Chordata; class Aves; order Falconiformes; family Falconidae; genus Falco; species Falco naumanni. The sequence continues at coordinate 5,603,533 of NC_054057.1, forward strand.
CTTCTGGTGTTCCCCCCTCCTCAATTGTTCTGTCTCTTGACTGAAAAGAAAAGTTACATACATTCCAAGTTAGTCTTGAATTTTACTTTGGCTCATCTTTATCAGCTGTGTTTTGGGCATCTGTGGGATTATTGTGTGTAGTTTCACATTAAATGAGTAGTAGATTGCAGAGGAATGCTTGCTCTAAGATGAAGTCTTTCTCTGTGCCTACGAGAGGGAAGTTGATGAGTCTTAAACAACCCACCTCTCTTTAAGTAAAAAGTTCAGAAAGTGGAAGAGATAGTGAGAATGGGAATGTGTTTGATTCAGCAACTAGAACAGTTTGCTCTCACTTTTGTGCCTTTAAACTGACATGGTAGATTTTCTGTATTTCCTGGAAATGTATGCCCTACAGACGTTATTTTTAGCAAGGCAAAGGTTGTAACTTGGAATTAGTTTTGTAGTGTATTTGAATATTGCCTGACCTAAGGCAAAATTATTTCATCGTGGGATTTGCTGTTGGCATCACAAAGGGTTATGTTAGACTGATGCTTTGTGTTTTTTCTAAACAAAGGCTGTAAAGGATATGCTTTCTTCATGTATGATATTTGTGGTTGCTAATGGTTTATTCTTGGAAGAGTCTTTGCATATGTCGAGTAGTTTGAGATAGGGGTAGAATGGTTTGCAAGGGCATGCATGCCTCTCTGTAATCTAATCTCAAAAAACATGTTACTTTCACATGATGTGGTTTTGAAAGCTGCTTCTGTATGTATAAGGTTGGCAAAGTATCTCTGTTACTACAGCAAAGGGTGATAAATATTAATAACACAGTATGAGGCATACAGCAAGTTCAAAATGTTATTGGGAGATAAAAATCTTTTCTCGCATGTGTATTTTCCACAGTGTGTATGTAATTTTCTACCAGTACGCAGTAGTTTGTATAATCTGGAGAAAAACGTTGTCTTCCCTTGTTCAAAACCTATGTGTCTGGGAAGCTTCCAAGTGTCCTAGAAGAACTTTAGGGTGCAGGGAGAGTTAGGTGCAGGGCACTTGAGCAGTCTGCGGCTGTAACAATGAAGCTTATTGTGGAAGAGGTTTTGATAGCACTCTTCCTAATATTAGGGTTTTTTCTCTTTCATATTATAAGACACTCGGGATAATTTAGAGGATTTTCTGTTTCCGTCTATTTTGAGTTTTCTAGTGACATGAAGGATTTGTGTGTGTGTCTGTTTCTGTGAGCTGGAGTGTACTACAGTCCTATCATTTTGATTGTGTCCCTGAGATGAATTGGAAGGTAGGTATGCTCGAGGCCTTGCTAGTGGTACAGCCTTACCAATGCAGTTAAATGTTTTGCTGTACTTATTTGGTGCCTCAAAAGATTGTTAACTTAAAAGCTTTTTAATGCTGCTGCTTAGAGACCTCTTTCTGATACTGGGTTGATGCACATTCAATGGTTTTTTTTTCCCCAAGTTGTGTTGGAAGATCTATCTTCACTAAAGGTAAGAGCCAAGACTCACTTTGCAACTGTTATTTCCCCCCCCGCCTCCAGAACAGTTATCAGTGAGATGACAGAGGTCGATTACATGATGAAGGCATCTTCTAGACAGCTCTATAATTTCATTTTGGTGTGAAGGAGACAGGAATGTACTATTTCCCCCTGTCCCGTCGTGGGGTGTGTGTGTGTGTGTGTCCCATCTTATTACCACGATGCTGTCTACATTTCTTGATTCTTCTTTTTTGATAGGTCCTTGTAACATTTTCACAGATCTGCCATCAGGCACAACTTCAGTTTAACCACCTGAATTTTTAAATTGTGGCTGTCTGGAGTGTGCAGGAATTTTGGGTTTTCTACCATGCCTGCAAAACTCTGCTTTTGTAATGCAGTAGTGACAACAAAGTTATGTTACTGTGTAAGCCTGCCTTGAAAACTCCATTCTTGGGGACACAGCTCAGAATCGATCATTTCTTAGTTTTCAGAGGTTTATGCTGCTATGTGCCAGTCTTTTTTTGTATCTTGCTTATTTATTTACACAGTGCCAGCTGCTTTTTATTTTTTATAACTAACTGTTAACTTTTTTTAAACCTAATCTGAAAAAAGCCCTTTTTTCCTATATGTGCCGTTTGCCATCTTCATATTCTTTAATCTACTTCCCTTAATAGTTAACAAAGATCTGGACTCTTTTTTGTGTGTGTGTGTGTACAAGCACACAATATACTATGAGAGATCTTTTATTAAGACTAAGGAGCTATGTGTTCCAAAAATTTTTTTTATTTGGTAGGGGTTGCTAACAGTGTTTTAGCTTGTAGCTGTTACACAGGTTTGTTGTTTTTCATCCTTGTTGCTTCTCCATGAGATGACAAATCTGTTCTATATATAGAAGCATTGCACTATTGATTAATTCTAAGATCAAAGTTAAGGTGAATGTCAACACTGTTAGGGTATCCAGTCTCTATAAGATTCCTGGTTCAGGCTTCTGTTTTCTCTTTATGAAACCGTTATCACAGATCCCACGGTGATCACTTCTGGCAGCAGCCCACTGGTGCATTTACGTTGATCAAACAGGTATTTGTGGTGTATCTGGCTGTCGTACAGCCACGAGAAAAGTCATGTTAGTGAACTGATCCAGTGGAAGGCTAAGTTGTTAAAAACATAAAATGCACTGCTTCAGCTCTTTGTATTTGACTTCATGATTGATAGATCTGACAAGGAAAAAAGTGTGTGCCCAAGGGAGCAGAAAGAGCAGGGACAGTATTCGGCCGTTAGCTTGCCATGATACATAGTTAGATGTAACGCAAAGCCTTACTCCTATGGTAGGCAGCAGTTCTTTTGGAGAAGAGTTCTGCCAGGAGGCTGTCATTTGTGAGCTGTTACAAGTGGACTGTATTTTAAGGAAAGCAAACACTTGGAGAAAGGCAACTTTAATGTTGGTTTGGTGTGAAGTCTGAGATGAGATTCTGAGTTTCCTACTGCACAGTTACTTTAAGGTTTATTTTAGTCAAGATGGAGCAAAAGGCAGTGTGTAAAGGTCTGCTTTAGTGATGTGACAAATGTGATTAGGGGATGCATTCAGAGATAAGCCTCAATCTTGAGCCTGCATCTATTTCAAATACCATGCTTTTGTGTTATGAGTGGCATGGTTTCAGTAGTAATGGGATCTGAAAAGATAGTCTTGCAACTGCTGTTTCCTAATGTTAATTAGATAGGGATGAGGTTAACAAGCTGCCTGTTGAAAGCTGAGTGAAACCATTATTTTGACTGTTATTCTAGGAGGGACCCCCAAGCTGTGTAACTTAACTCTTTTGCCACTCCTTTTGTGTAACATTTGGTTCACAAAAGCCGCTTACCTGCGCTGGAAATTGTCACACAGGGTTTGTCCCCTGAGCAAATGGGTTTGAGAACCTGAGTGTTAACTTATGTAACTTTTTTAATATTTGCCAGTTATTTTATTGAAGTTCATTAATTGCTATTGAATGTAAAACAAAAAGAATATTGCACTGCTGAAATATGTCCTGATCCTTGATAGGATGAAATTAAAAACATCACAAAAGGAAATTGCATGTTATTTAGCTTATCTGTTTACTCTGTTTTTCCTTCAATACAGGGTAATGTTTTCTTAAGAATTGCGTGGGTAGATTTTCAGTGACATTTTCTTTCTCAGTTTCTAAGAGGTGTAAGTGTGGTGTTTTAGAAAACTTTGAGAAACAACTTCATAACTGTAGAATATATTTAGGAATTTAGAAAAAATCAGTTTATTTAGTTTTAATTAACTGGCATCTTGTTTCTTCAGGGTCATGATGAAGAAGCTGTTGTGGATATGGGCAAAATCAGCTCTACTATCAATACAAACTTTGAGAAAGAAGAACTAGAGAGTAAGTTTGTGGTGGTTTTCTGTTGCTTAACATGCATTTTTTTGCCTTGGGATAAAAGATCCATTTTCTTTCAAATGCAACCAGTATCACTAAAAGGAATCAGAATTTCTTGACCATCATGAAATTCTAGGAATAAGCCCAGGGAACAGCAGATGACCTGCCCAGTTTTTTGTCTTTCTGCATGCTAATACCCACTGTTACTCAAATCTGTTACAGAAAAAAAAATATTAAAAACCCTCAAAAAATAAAAATTATGAAGATTTCCAAGGAAAGCTTGCTTCTGAGATTGTATGTTTTACAAACTGATTGCTGTCAGTAAGAAATTTCCAAGCACACGTAATGTAAAGTTCTACAGAATCAAAACGCGGGAAAGTTCATTGTCCTTGTGAGTGCGTTCGTGCATTTTAAATACTGAGAGTCTGAACAGGTAACAGTGCTTCTCGTTCCATGGTAAACTGTACATTCTGCAGTCAGTTAAGCATTACGGAATCCTGTTAGTCTTCATTATTTGTTTCAGGATCCTGCATTTAGCAAGAAAAATGGCATTTTCATGTAGCAAAATGCAAAATTGGATACTTCATCGAAGAAACAATTTCTTAGTGACTCAAAAAACGAAGTAGATGGGGATGAAGATTAATGGATGCTATTTAGCAAAGCCAGAGGGAAAAGCTAGGGAGATTCAGTGTTAAAATCTTATTTATTCACCTTTCACATAGAATGCTCTGAAGCTTAATTAACATCTGCAAAACGCTAGAAAAATATCCATAGATTCACCAAGCAATGTTTCCTGACAGTACTGAGTGTTACTGGTTCAGAACATCGGAGAGCCATTATCGCAGCAGTTTCTAGCTGAGAAATGTTGATTTTAGATTGTTGTCACATTTTCTTATACTGTGGCCTAACGAGACAGATTAAAGTGATTAAAGTTGTTTGTTGCTGTTGTAGTCGTACTCTTGCTCTGTTCCTTTCAGTCTGTTACTATTTTCCATCTTGTACTGACAGTCTTGTCTGACCGTACCATAAGCATGGTTAGGTATGTTAACCAGCAGAAAATGTAACAGTCCTGCCAAAGGAAAATAATTAAAAAAATTCTCAGCGGCTGAGCGCCCCAAACCGATTTGCCATGCAGATGGATGTGTGCCAGTGCTGACCGGGGAAGGGAAGTGTGAATATGAGGCTGAGAGGTGCAGCAGTGGAGGCTGCAACAACCCAGTTTAGATAAGGTTGAGCTGTGGTGAAACCAGTCGTGTCTGTTTCTGCAGTTAGCTTAAATCTGCACTGAAGATTTATCTCCTCTTCCATTTCCTTCTCTTGCTTTCCTCTGAGAGATGACCCAGAAAATGCATGTGTGTGTTTTGCAGGGAGGCAGGGGGTTAAGGGGAAGCAGGCATTCAGCTGGAGTGGTGTGCAGTGCAGCTGGGGTTGTGAACAGCTGTAATGCCTCAGCCACGGAGAATGACATGAGAAGAATGACATGGGAACATGCAGCGATTTCACTTCCCCAGTCTCTTTCATAGCACGTTTTTCCGAGTGCTTCAGCCAGTCCTCCACTGCTTACACAAGATGCTGGGAGGGGGTTCAGGCCGCTTGAGGCAATTCAAGCACTTGCATTGCTGATGGTGGAAGATATCCCAGCCTTACCCGTGGCCAGAGGACTAAATGAAGGTGAAACAGCCTTTTAGTTTCATGATCAATTGAGTCAAGTAACAGTTGTTGGAAGGAGGAGATCTCACTGTCCTCACCTTGCTCTTAGCCATGCACCTTACCTGTCCTTTGGCTGCCTTTCACACGCTTTGGAGTGATCCCGTGTTAAGTGTCTCAGTGTGAAAGAGGGCTGGCTATTCAGAGGTTAAACACATAACTAAGAAGTATCTGACATGAAAGATGTATTCCAGTATGATTATCACATTTCTGAAGCTTCATATAGGCACACGTTTTCATATTCAAGTAGGAATTATTTTTGATGATTACATATATTTTGTAGTATCTTACATATGTGTAAGACAATTGGTGCTTTCCCTCCCTCAAATGATAGAATGGGGAAAGGGAGGGATGGCATGTGTTTTAACTTTTATCAGTGGAAACTGGTCCAAAGAAAGAAAGAGAAGTTTTTACTTTCCTGTACAAAAGAGAAAGGTATGTAATTACAGTTGTGTATGACTCATAGTTATCTAATCTGAGATTCACAAAAGAGATCCTTTAGATATGGAATGTCTTAGAGGATAAGTTTATTTGAACTTACAACTCTGTTTATGAGAGCATTATTTTTAGGCTACTATGATTAAAGTAGGTATGTGGGATTTTGGGGTTTTGTTTTTAATTCTGGTATTAAAGTCATGCAAGGGGAGAAATGGAATTGTTGGCTGCAAGCAGTAAAAAACCTCTGGATAGTATTATTTTTCATTACTGACTTACGAATGTTTTCTTGTGGCTTAGGAAGACCTATAGTTAAGCATTGGGTATTTTAAGTGTTTTAAGACCTGAAAACTGTTTCAGTCCAGTCTTCCAGCTTGTTTTTGTGGTGACTTGGAAAAGAGTTCTAGGAACTTGGAACTTTTCCAGAAGTATGTGTTGACTCATTTTTGAGGAGAGGCAGCAAGCAGTTAATGCAGTTCAGTTATGATGTGAAACACAAAACCTTTAAAAACCAGCATGGACAGGTGACACTTAACTGCTTTAAAGCCTGTACAAACCAAAGTTGATGGATTTGATGCTGTAGAAGGCATGATTTTGTTACTAATACTAAAGCAAAGTTTTGTTGGTATCGTCAGTATTGCATACTTCCATTTTCTGGAAATGTTGTGATGAAATATTAATGGAAACAGGGTGAGATGCTGAAGTGGATAACAGTTCTTAAAAGAGTTAGGGCTTCCCAAGCTCTGCGTTGTGTTTGTGGTGGCAGGGAAGGTGTGGTATGTATCTGGAGTGACAGTGTTTAGGTTAGAAAGGTTAGGCACAGGCTACTTGTTTCGTAACTCTATTCCTGTAAATGAGAAATGGGTAGAGATGGTAAACTGCAATTGTGGGCAGACAGTGTGTGTACTAAATAAAGGTGCTGCTTTCTTACTGAAGCTGTAAGGCCTTGCTTTGAAATAACAAATGTCAGTTTACAGAAGAGCTAGAACGGGGAATAACACCTTAAAATAACCTGTTTAAGAGTACCCGATGTTCTTAACTTGATGCCAGACTCTCTCTGAGCTGCAATGAGTAAGAGTAGTAACAAAGTAAGGCAGGAGGTGGAAGTAAGGTAGTGGCAGAGGTATTTCATGCTGTCTTGTAAAAGGTGATTTCTGCTAAGAACCATGTTAAAGGAAAGCTTTCTTAAACCTGAGTTTGTATGTTTGGCTTGATATTACCAGGGCCTACCTTTTTAAATGTGTAGTTGATTTTCACCTTGATTCGGGGATACATTTACTAGGTACAGCTTAAGGGAAAAAGGATCTATTCTGTTACTCTTAGCAGTTACAGGTGTAGCAGAGATAAGGAGTTTACACATAACAGAAGCCTTGTTCCAGAAACAATCTGAGGTCAAGAGTGTGTGTCTCAGTAGACAAGTTTTCCGTGGCTTAAATCCAAGAAGCAGCTTTCAACATTTAATAGCTACTGTACTCTCACCACTGTCGTGTGGCCAGGTGTAAGTAGTGTTTACATTTCAAGTGACCCTATTATCTCTGCTACCTTGATGGTTTAGAGCCTTATTTTCCCTTTAAGAAAACAGCTGTGCTTTTCAGTTAATCTTAGTTGATAAGGACAGGTCATTGAACAGTTGTGCGGTTTTTCCACCTCTAGAAGTGAATATTCTATATCAAAGTAGAAAACTTGCTGTACGAGTGTTTTGCAGTTTATCGTGTTATGAGTAGTTAGAAATTGTTTCAGTATTATGAAAGGGATCTGGGAAACTAAGAGAACTTATATGGGAACTTGTAGTAGAATGTCCTGCTAAGGTTTTTTTCAGGTGACAGGTTTACTATTATTCTGCCTTTTTAGATGCATCCAAATTGCAGCTGATCAAAACCCATGAATAGTTCTGTAAAATAAAAAAGTTGTACGGGAGCAGGTAAATACAGGTAATGGAACAGGACTTCATAGTTGCTGGTATTTTAAGATTGTGCTTAGTATTTACATTTTCATGTTCTGTGAATGGCTATGCTAATTTAGGCAGTACAGAACAAGTTTCTTACCCTTCTGAAGCTACAGCATGCATGCTTGAACCTTGAAGAGACCCCTTAATGGTCTAGAAAAAAAAAGTGTGTTTAACAGAAAATAATTTTGAATGCTGCTTATCATGCTAAGCTCTATCTTTTTATGTGGTCAAAAAGTAGATAAATGGGATATGTAACTGCGGCTGAAACAAAATAATTTAGGATGCTCATTAATGATTCTTGCAGAGCAACTTTCATCCATCCTGTAGTGATATCCCTGAACTGGAAAGATTGTTCCTGCTCCTTAGTTTGAGTTGAACTGAGAGGAAGCAAAACCATGTCTCTTCAGACATAGTACAGCTGGTCAGGTATATGAAACGTACTCTGAATCATATGCAACATCAAGAAAATGTTCACTTGCACCACTTTTGTTAGTGCAGGATATTTTGTCCTTATAATTTAGAAATAAATGTTAGCTGTCATCAGTGCTTCTCAAAGTCACAAAATCTGAGGTGTTTTCCTAGTAAGATTTTTTTTTTTTAACGCAATCTTGATGAAGTGAATTTTGGAATTAGGCTGTATTGCTACACCTTTGTCACACATCTTGAAAATTTAGTTACAATATCTGTTACTATGGGAATCCTGTATTAGAGTCTACAGGCAAGTTCCTCAAGACCTCTTGTTCTGTTCATTTATGCAATATTCAGATTCCTATGTAGAAAGAATAATTGCCCTCAGCTTATTTTATTTTATTATTTGTGGTGTCCATCATGAAGGTAAATCCTTAACAAACACTATCAAAACTGTTTTAGACTGCCTTTTGAGAGGGAAAGTTGGCAACCTGGTTGTGTAGATGTAAAACTCAATAGGGCACCTGAAGAGACTAGACATGATTTTCAGTGTTGATGTGTTGTTGCTTTTGGAGGCAGGGGGGTATTGCTGATTTCTACGTTATTTTTGGAAGTTGTTTCTGATTCTTCCAAACACAGTATTACAATATTAAAAATTGCTATACAAATATAGTAAGTATATGAAGTATACTGAGTATACAAATATATTAAGTATACATGTTACTATAAATTCTGAAATTTTTACTTGCATGTTAAGTTACATGCAAATTTCTGGAAAGACATACTGTCAGCTCCTGGCAAGTGGAGCTTAGTACTAAGTTGAGACAAAAGACTGACTTTCTTTTTTTTACATTATGAGATTTCTTGATGGTGACCTAACCAGAGCTGAGTGTAAAAAGAAGCATAGACTAGTCCACCCCAAAATTCATATTCTTTAGCTAGATAACAATTGTATAAATGAAAAAAAAAAAAAATTTTTTTTTTAGCAGTTTTGATATCACTGTTGTCCTCACCTTTGAGGGAAATGACTTGTTACTCTACAATTACATCTTCCTAATGAGTGTCCTTTAGACAGTTGTTAATTTTTTATTTGTTGAATGGTCTCACCAGCTAAGGAACCCATCTGAGCACCCATCAACCCTTCCGTTTACGAATAGCTGCTGACAGGATGTTTCATCTTGCTAAAGATGATGTTACCCAACTTTTACAATCTTCCTGACTCAGTTGGGACTGAGTAGTAGTATTCATACTGAAACTAAGTCAGCATTTTTACATACATCGTAAGTAATTCATTAGAATAAAAACAGTATTACTATTTTGATTTTATTTTTGTTTAAAAAATGTGGTGTATGTATGATGTATAAATCTGCATGGTACTCTATTCTACTTTAAGGAAAACATTCTCGGAGAAGACAGCTTTCATAATAACTTAGATCTGTATTATGACTAAGTGTTGCTTTATGGGAGATTTAGACTTCAGTAATTTCAGTGATTCCTTCACAGGAACTGGGATAAATGTGTAGGGAAAAATAAAATTAATTTTAGCTATGCTTCCTTTCTTATGTAGCCAGTTTAAAGTAGTAGATATTTATATAAATACTGAAGCTTATGTGAAAATAATCTTTGAAGAATGTAGTGCAGCAAAGTGTAAGGTTTTTCAATATGGTACTTTTTCTGTGGAGGTAGAAGACAGTGGTGTATATGAATACCCTTGAGTTGTTGCAGTTTCTAACAAGTAGGGCTAGATTATCTAATAGTCACCTTCAAAACAGATGAAATTGTTCTATCACATTGACTATCATGTAGCAATGTTTTCTTCAGTGTGCATCAGCGTTTAAACTTGAATCAGTTCATGAGAACATCTGCAGCAGACAATAACTTTGCTTATACTTGTTTAAAATTCATTTTTGGAAATGTCCATGCTAATTTTAGCACTTCTTCTTAAAACAGAGTTGTTTTTAAAATGGATACCATTCAAAACAAATGCCTTTTACGTAAACATGTAAAATAAATATTTATTGTAAAATAGACTAAGATGGAAGCAATGCTTTTTAATAAGTTTGACACAAACTGCATCCTAACAGTTTTTAAATTTTTTACACCTCTTTTATCTCAGAGAACGTTATGTAACATTTCTGTTCTGACTGCATCAGAAATGTTACAGAAAGGTAACTAGCTGCAGTTTGTAATCTCAAACATATGTAAAATTGTTATTCAAGTAGCACAGCCATAAAATGAAAGTTTTGCCAAACAGCATCAATTGAAACATAAAACTTCCACTGAACTTGCTGGCCCCAGATTGCTCAAATTTAAAATTTTTGATTAGGCAGAAGAAATAGGAGACTGTACCTGATTCTGCAGCCTGTTTTTTCTTGACAGCTTTTCATAATATTTATCTTACTATTTTTAATCCCTTTAAAATCAGTTGTTCCAAAATTGGCTAAACCTGTGACTTGATGGATGTTGGAAGTCTGAATGGATGACTTCTCCATTTGCAGTTCACTGAAAGCTAATGTTTCACAGCCATTAAAGCTTTTAAAGTATGAGACTTTTTTTTATTTGTGATTTTATAAAGAAAGTTTGAGCTTTTTGCTTAGAAAGGGTAACTCCTACAGGAGGCAAGATTCTCTCTGTAATATTCTTCATATCTTAAAATATCAGGAAATAGATGCGTTTGGGGGCAAGCTGATCCCTTTAAAGCTGTGTGCAGCAGTTGCACCTGAAAGCAGTGTAGTCAGACGTGTAATGAGAATGTTTTTGTGGCCCATGGATGAAGTGGGAAAATCTTTGCAAATGTTTATTTTTAAATACTTCACAAGGGCAGTGTTACGAATGTGGAGGCCTTGTGTCCTTACAGGGTATGGCATCCACTAAGGGCTGAGAGCATCACTTTCTTTATAATGGGTGAAGGGCCAGTCTTTGATCATAATGGGACTTTTGCTTGATTTGCGTGTTTCTAGGTTTTCTCCCCTCCAACAGAAACAACTGTGAAACTACCGTAGGTATGTGTGTGTCTTTTTCTGAGCTCTGCTGCGGAGGCAGGTGGGACCAAGAACCTCGAGCGAGTTGGTCTGACTCGGCTGTGCAATGCAAGGGCAGCAGCCAGCCACCGCTCCCGCAGGTACCGGTGCTGGCTCCTCTGCCTGCCAAGGGCGGTGGATGCTGGCGGTGGGCCACAGAGACCTGGGGTGGACCTGCTGTGCCAGGATCCCCCTGCAGCTCTGGCAGCTGGCACCGAGCTTTTCCTATCGGTGTCACTACCTGCACGTCTAGTGTCATTACTGATAACGCCTTCTTGAATGTTGTTGATTGTGTCAGATGGGAGTATTCAGTGCATTTTTTTTTTTTATGACCGCCACTACCAAGTCCTATTTGGCTTTAAAACAGAAAAAAAATCACTTGTGTGTAATGAGAAATCTGGCATTTACTGCTTCTACCAGTCAACAAAATATGATGCTTTCATTGTGTAGTGAGAAAACACTCCTACTGAGCTGCTTTACCATATGCTCTACATACTAGATCTTTGGATTACGCTTCTCAATTTTATCTGTCCAAGTATTTTAGTATAAAGAGCATATTCTCAGATATGCTTAATTACCAGGAGCAACAGGAGATTTCAGACTGCAGTGCAGGAGGTTTAACAGATTCTAAAATATGCTGTACTGTGGAGACTCTTTGGGCTGCTGCTATGGCATGTAACTGTCCTGTGAATGAATTTTCTTTACTCCTTTGTACAGATTTGGTTAGAAAATCTTATTTCAAATGCTTTATTCTGAAAGCAAAAGGTAATTTTTGTCAAATAATTATTTTGTCAAAGCACAGAAAAAAAAATCCTTGGTGGTAATAGGGCTTTTTTTATGGTCAGGTCATGCATGGGAGACCAAGATTATATTAAAATACTTTATATTTAATTTTACTTCATTAATTCTTTAGAAAATATTTTGACGCTTTCTTGGGAATGTTTCATGTGACAGAAGTTTATAAAAAAAGTTAAAATAATGCAGTTTATTTTGAAATACTTAGTTTCTGTCTCACACTAAGGACTAAATTGTACATTTATTTGCATACTTCAGAAATGTGGCATTACTTGTAATCAGAACATCAAAGAATTGACATAGTAGCAGTATTTTCAGTGTACTACTGACTTGAGCGAATTTTCAGAATTTTTATTATAAATAAATCAACTTTACACAAAAGGGGGATGTGTGTGTAAACTAGGAATTCTACTTGTTCCCTAAGCTTCACCAGAACAGAGAATATTTGGAGAAGACCTTCAGGCTGTAAGTTTTTTTGGGGCATGAAAAGACACTTCTTGTTCTCACTCTTCACTTCTTCCATCCACCTAAGATTATTATTCCCATTTGTGTGCTTCTACCTTTGGAGCAGGGCTGTGGCAGAAGAGTTATAAGGTGTACTAATAAATTGCGTTGAGCTTATTTTTGTGCATGTAAGTACTTTCTGTGATGTAAGGGGAACTAATGTCAAGGCATCGGATAAAGATAGATTTCAAATGCTTCCTATTAGGGTAGTGTGTTTTTGGTGATGAGTTAAAGACATCAAGCAGCTGCTGCTTTTCAGATTTTATGGTCTGAAGGAACAGATTAGAATCTCTCCTGTAGATCCTCTATTTTTTTCATGCTGGGACAAGATTGATTATGACATTATTTGATTAAATAAAGGATTTAGTGTATAAATAAAATGTATGTGTGTAAAAAGTGATGTGTCCTCAGATTATTATGTGAAGATTTTTGGAAAAGTAGTAATTGTCATGGAGTCTGTGCCTTCAGTAGAATGTTGGGGGAACTTGCCAAGAAGGTGGAGTCAGACGTTTGTTGGGTGCATAGTGAAGGGGCGAGGGGGGACCACATGCAAGATGCAGTATTGGAAGTGCTGATTGGATATTCGGAAATCTTTTTCATGCAGCATATTATATGTTGGAGTAGGTTGCCTGGAGAAGCTGTAGATTATCTGTCCTTACAGATACTCAGAGCTTGGCTGGGTGACATCCTGACCAACCTGATCAGAAAGATGGCTTCAGCTTTGAAGTTGGCTATCCTTTGAGCAAGATTGGACCAGATAGTCCACCTCCAGATGTCCTTTAGAACTGTAATTAATGTGTGATCTCTGCAGTTCAGATTTCAAAGCAACAGGATTTGAGAATTCATAGATATTAACATGGCTTTCTTTGCTTTCTCTTGTTAACACGGGGAAGAATGTCCTTCTTTGTATGAATCCTGAAAGACATCTAAGTAACAAAATGATGAGTAGAAAAAAAAGTTCTGTGTGGAATTGGACTTAACAGGGTTGCCACATGAGAGCATTTTTGTATACATGTTTTTGATCTCTTTCAGACTTTAGAAGTCGTTGTGTAGGAGCTTTGGGTAGAAATCGGGGAACTTAAAAAGAGCATTTTCTGTATTGTCGGTTTTATAGGACTTGATATAAACTGGCTTTTCAAATAAGACCAACCATGTGATGGAGACATGTAGCAAGCTCCTGATATTTAAATTTGTTTTGTACTGGTAAGGACCTTGTGTAATAAATACTCTTGATGGATTTGAACAGCTAAGCTTGGATAAAGTCATGTTAGATTAAAATGAACAATTATCTCTTGAGCTTTGTGTTACTAAATTTAGTGTCCAGCAGTCTACTAATTCTATTGATCATTGGTTTAAAGTAATTCTGTAACAAGCTTTGCTCAAGTGTGGTACAGATGTTTGTTTGGATACAGCTTTGAAGGTCATGTAATTGTACCTTTCAAGCTTTTAAAAACAATATTCAAGTAAAAGGTTGTGGTCATTTTCAAAATGATACTGATGCTAATAATATTAATTCCAGCCTTTTTAGAGTTAACTTTTTCTCCATTGCTATTATACTACTTGCCTTTCTGGCTTTGTTTTTGGCCAAGGTGAAGCAACTACAAGTTGTTTTGCCCTGTTCATTGGGAATGAAGAAAAAATACCCCTGTGCTTTTGTTTCATTTTTTTCCTTTTTGTGTTTGTAAGTTAATCTTTATCTGCAACCATTCATCATTCAGACAAGAGTAGTTAAACTTAAGGGAGCACAGACCTACTCAATACAGCTGTCCTTGTATTTAGAGGACTTCCAAGTGCTCTGCTTTGTGGAGTTAGAACTAAAGTTAAGCTTGTCCAGCTGTTGTTATGCAGTTTTGCCCTGCCTTTTGGAGTTCAATATACCTGCGACATGCTTTTGGGTAACCATGACAGTGTACACAACAATAGTAGTTTTGGATTTCCTAGGTAGTAGAGGAGATGTCTTTGTTTATGAATGTCTGTGATACCAAAAAAAAAAACAACCCACCAAACAAACAAAACCCCCTCTCCTTTTTCAAGGAACAGGCTGGTGCACTCATAAGGTGGTGTTTGCAATAGCTGAACTTTCCTTGGTTAGTTTGTTGTACTGCCACCCCCCATGCTTGCTCTGGGAAAACAAAAATTATTGAGGCTGTTTTTCAACATCAAGGTTTTTTTTCTTGAAATTAATCTGATAGAATGACATTGAATTGCAACGCATGTTACTTAATAATCACTGAAAATCATCTTGCTCTTAAGTGTTTCACATTTGCCCCAAAATAGAGCTGCAGGTGTAGCAGTCTGATCTCTTGGCATACAGAGGAGTGACTGGGGGAAGGTGTTCTTGTTTCACATTCGCCCCCGTGTGAGGAAGTCTCCTTTCACACAGCAGCCACTTCTGGGCAGCGTGGGCTGAAGGGCAGGATAACCCACTGCTGCCTGTTCCCACGGCTTTGTGACAGCCCAGCCTGCTGGGGTAGTGAGAAGGCACTTCAAAGTTTCCTTCTGGAGTAGAAAGTAATGCTAAATGTAGGTTGTGGGCTGGCTGCCCAGGTGGAGGACTCAGTTGAGCAGCGAGTGTCTGCTTGGTGTGCCTTGAAACATCTGAGGCACCTGGATGTAGTGATAGCTGAGAGTTCAGTGCATTTTGGGTAGGAAAAGTGATTTGCTGTGGTTACAGGGTGTTTAAAAACACCTTCTGTTTGTTGCTTACTTCAGCTAGGTTTTCCCTAGCTTTTAGCTGCCCCTCTGCAACATACCTGCTCTCCTCCAAACTTTTCTACTGAAAAATTTTCAGACTGCAGTTCTGTAAAAGGAGGTGGACTTCTTGTTTCCCTGTTCCACCATGCAGCAATGTGGTCTTTGGCTATAGAAACCACACTGTTACAAATGCTAATTTTTGCAATAGCAGGATGAATTGTTTAAGATTGAGGCTCTTGAAAAAAGTTGCATGGGATTTTGGTTTGTTCTTTGGTATAGAAAACAGTGTGGCTTTTTTTGTCTTCATTTATGGGAAAAGTAAGAGATCAAAATGTGGAAGTCATCCTTATTTTTCAGGAAGTAAAATCTCGAGCAATTTCAGATTCCTGAAATTTTCTAGAAAGTAATCGCCTGCAAGTTTTTTTGTGCAATGATTAAAGCACGTGCTTAAAACAGTCTTACTGATATTAAACAAAATGCACTTCTGCTAGAAATACGTTTGAGTTTCTTTGAGGAAAAATAGTTCCTTCATAAAATCAATCGCTGACAACAAATAGAACTGTTTATATATAAGTATAGTTTAATACTTGCTAATTGAATATATAAAATAATACAAAAAATCCTAACGGGGATGATGACAGTGAGTGGTGGGTCAGTTGGTTGACTAGGCAGCTTTGAGTGTGGTTTGGTGAGTAATGCAACTATTTTTCAACTGAGTACTTTTGCTTCCCCTATACATAAGGCTATTGTATTACAAAGGTATCAATAACGTTAGGGGCCACCTACTCATATATCAAATGCATTAATTTATGTTTAGGTGCCACATTTGCATTAATTTCTCTGGGAATTTCATAGTGCATAGTAGTTGTGGAGTCCAGGCTGCCTGGCAAGGGCTGAGTGTGTTCTTGTTGGAAGAAGCTCACAAAAAAGCACCTTTCTCTAAATGGGACTGACGAATGCTTCAACAAATTAATCTGTTTTCCACTCTTACATGGAAGCAAATAGCTTTTAATATGCTAAATTTCAGATCTGGTCATAGTTGATTCTAATTAAAACTAGTATGTCAAGAATCAGGTCTTGTAACTTGGAAAGGAATCGTGACCAAATTAATTAAATGTTGAACTTATTAATGCATTATCACTGATTTTCGCTTAGTCTTTTTGCTTATGTAGCACTGTAAAAAGTACTGCTTTATGAAAGTTTTGGGCTTACAAATTCTTCAAATTTGATGTTCTACCACATTTTCTTTAAAACTCTGCAATCACCAGAATTTTTTAATGTCTGTAATCTTGAGAGTGTGTGTGTGTGCACATGCTATACACTCATATACATGCATGTATGTGTACAGTCACAAGTCCTAGGGCTTGTTTGTCTTCTGTAAATTTGCATCTCTCAGAGCTGGAAAACCACTTCCTTTTCCTTTTGTTAATGTCAGTCTCCTGTAATAACAGTTTCATACGGTAGAAGAGTATTTAGTGTTAACCTCCAGGCTTATAGTTAAGGTGTTTCTTCCTGACTCTGTTGTAAAAGAAAATATTATTGTATATGCTGTCTCCATTACAGGAGACATGGTAGTAATGTGTTCGTGACAGTCTGTTGATGGATTTCTTTTGCCAAGTTGTTGATGCTAGTATTGCCGTAATGTGAAAGGACAAAGAAAAAGACGTACATATTTTAGAGGAGTGGAGTATATATTAATTTGAGGATGCGCTACCTGAATTTATTTAAAAATTCTAGAATAGGAAAAAAATCCCAACCTTCTCTTTAAGTTATTTGACATTTTGGCATGTTTCCCAAAACAAGTTCCTTTTATGCTCCTAATCTGATGCTTATGTTAATGGTGTAGTGGAGTATTGTGTTCGCCTAGATTTGTTACATGCTACTTGAAGAAATATTGGCAGTTCATTTGAGCAGAGAAGGCTCCTTGCAGACTTGATAACTGATGGTTAATTTCTGAACTGAACTACGAGATTACATCTTGCCATTTTAACAACTATCCTGATACGATTCCCTTCAAAAAAGAGGATCATCATGTGATTTCTCTGCCTTGCGTTGGTGTTTATCAAGTAGCTTCTTCCAGTGTTGCAGGTCAAGCTTGTGTTTCTATGTCACTTGTTTCACAACAGAGTTCATAAAATGAACGAGAACATGGCCCAATTTAACAGGGAAATGAGTGTAGCGCTAGTTCCTTGGCATCAGGGAAGGACAGAAAAGAAATGTGGTATTTGTTCACTAAAGGTAGTTTTGCAGAGTGCTTTTGTGTTTTTTTGTCAAACTCTGCCTTTTTGACACCGACACTAGATTTGGGCAGGAGGTAATTTTTAAAAAATTGTTTCCTTTTTAACTTTCTTAAAAAGGCCACAGAGCGGTGTATATTGGAGTTCACGTCCCTTTTGGAAAGCAAGGCCGTCGGCGACACAGACATCGTGGGCACAGGCATCACAGAAGAAAAAAAGAAAAAGAAACTGACAGAGAGGATGGCCGAGAGTCTCCATCATATGGTAAGAAATCTGTTGTGCTAGTTCTGTTTGTCTTGAAAATAAACTTGCAGTAGTTACTCTGTGCTTAAATGGTTTTTCTGCTGTTCTTTTACTCTCAGTGTAAATAATGTCTTTCTGTGTACAGTCGGGTGAGGATTTTGTGGTCGTGTTTTATCTAAATCATAAGTTGTTGGACCTCATCCAGCTGTCTGCGTGAGTGTTCAGCAGCCTGCACTGAATAGGTTAGAATAGAGCTTCGTAATACTCGCCTGTAGCATAAAAATCTCTTATTTAAATTGGACACCTTTTTCCAGATTGTGTAGCCTTGTATTATGCTTTCTCTGTCACTCAAGATTCTTGAAAGTATGAATGTAGCTGTGAAGCAGCATTTGCCATGGTAATTTGATCACTGACTTATTAAAATATTTACTTCAGCCTTCTTGCTTTCTGTTACTAAAGGAATTGTACTGCCTTCTAAGTTTTAGTTTTGGATCAGACAGCACTCCCCTGGCCTGCCCTTTGTCATCAAGATATGGCGACAACTTTGTCTTACCATTCTTTGAAATGAAATTATTTGGCAGTACTCTTAGCAGTTTTTCTTTGAGACCTCTAATATACTTCTATCCTAGACGGTAATGAATGGGAAAGTTACGGTGCGATGTTCCACTTCAGGCATGAGCCCTATGCTGTTCACTGGCCAGTTTCCCGGGGGGGGCGGGGGGCGGCAGGGAAGTGTTTTCAAATTGGAATGCTTTGACAAGTCTCCTTTCACCATTCTCCTACAGTTCTTAGTTTCATCCATTTTCAAAACTTGCCCTCCCAAATACAAATGATTATCATTTGGTCTTATGGATGTAGTGTCTTACTGTACAGGTTCTGAAGCAGCAAGTAATGTTAAATAGGTAGAAAATCAGTTCTGTCTTCTGGTTACTTCTCTATCCCGAATACACAGGGTATGGCAGGATTCTTAGGATATGCTGTTTTTGGAAAAGAGATAAGCTGCTGTAGATCTTAACTGATAATAAATGCTTTTTGTATTCAGGATCTCATTTCAGAAATATGTTATTGGATTACGATGTATGCCAGAACAATAATTGGCAAAAAAAACCCCAAACAAACACCAAAATTCAGGTCTGAAGGAAGTTTATTAGTAATTCAGATATTATGCCTAAACTTAAAAGGTGATCTTCCTTGTGCAGTGGAAGCATACAGTTGTATGTTCAGGTCTAGCAGCTGTGAGAGTGATGTTTCAGTGAGCAAAGTAAAATTTTAAAAATTGAGTTTTACCCTGGATTTTCCATCTCTAATCTTCCTTGAGTTAACGTGATTGCTGTTATTGAACCCTTGTAATCTGAAAGCTCTCCCTTGAGTTGAAACAAGATCTGTGTATAGTGTTAAAAATGCCTCTAAACCCATGTGTTTTTATTGGTGTGGTTTTTTTAAGCTTTGCTAATAGCAGTGGAGTCCACTACTTAATATTTAATCAGTAAAGATAGTTAAATTTTGTTAAGAGTTATTACTGAGCCTGTTCCACTAGGCATTATGCTCTGAGAAGTTAAAATATTTCCTCAACATTTCAGGTGTGTAGTTTCTACTTTCTGATGCTTATTTATGTACAGTGCTCCAACCGTGCAATGAGAAAGTTAATAGTGTTTTCCCTCCTATGTAAGTAGCACCAGGCCACTGAAAAATCTGCTGCTCTAATGATATGAGTGCCTGGGTACCCGCTGTGTGTGGCGGAGGGGGAAGGCAAGACAGCTCAGCTATTTAGCATCTTGAACTGTTACTAGGGCAACCGACATATGTCAGGCTGCTTGTTTCTGACAACCTGTGGGTTTTTGTTAGTTTCCCCCCTGCCCCCCTCCTTTTTAATTAGTGTCTGTGTCATGATGGTATCATTTTGTTCTCAGAGCGAAAACAAGGTTTCTAGCTCTCTGGTATATTAGTTTTTACTTTCTTTAAATAATTTTGCTGTTGATGTTTATTTTCATGTTGTTAACATATAGAAGAACTAATGTTACTTTTGCATTATGTAAACTTAAAATTTCTAGATGTTTTGTTTTCAGAAGCAAAGAAAAATTTTAAAAGGGAGGCTCCTTTTAAAGAAACGTCCATGTTTCTTTTGTTCCTTTTGAAGACATTGTGCTGCATATTTCTAACTGAAAGCAGGAGATTTAACTGTTATGTGGTGCTTCTTGCGTAATAGAAGTATGAATTCTTTTAATTGTTCAATTTCTGCTTTTCTTCAAGACACACCATCCCAACGAGTGCAATTTATCTTGGGTACTGAAGATGATGATGAACACATTCCCCATGATCTCTTCACTGAAATGGATGAACTGTGCTTCAGGGATGGAGAAGAATACGAATGGAAAGAAACTGCTAGGTATGCTAAAAGTAGACTGTTCAAGCTCTTATCTTCTAGTGGTTTTATTTCAGAAGAATTGCAAACCAGGTCTAGGTTAGAATTTTCCTGAACTGGAGGAGTTGTTCACTCAATTCATGCTCAGCAAATCAAAATGTTTGTTCTGGCTGTCCAGCTCTGGAAGAATCGATATGGTTCTCAAAGAGACCCTCAGTCTTACTGATGCTGTGTTGACTGGTCATGCCAAATGTTGTAAAAAGCGCTTAGTTATATATACAAGCGTTCAGCCCTGGAGCACAGTATCTGCAATCTCAGAAATCACTTTGCTGTATTATTGCTGATATATTAATTGTCATGAAGAACATTGGATATTTACATATGTTCTTCTCAGGTAGTATTCCATTAGTATTTTGCAAATTGCATGCATGAACGTTACAGGATGCCATGATTATTTTTGGCTCATGTTGGTTAAGTTGCTTCCTTCTGCATAGGTGGTGTACTAGATTCTTCTGCATTCAGTACTTCTAATTACCTTATTGCATGCTAGCTTTTGCAGAAGTTCAATTTACATAATGCCTGTAAGGCAGAATCAAGATCGACTTGTAGTTACACATACTAGTATTACGTAGCTCTTGTGTCTGACTTAGCACCCTATGAGACTTGAACGTGGTATGTGGTGTGTTTCAGACGGTTTTCAAATCCTAACATACTGATGAGATAGAGATATGCAAATCGCATAAAAAGGCACAATCCCACACTTGTTCACAAGAACTTGTGAGTAGACAGGCATTGTTCAAACCAAAAGAAAGAAAATGGGTGAAAACTAAAACAAGTGAGTGTGGTTAACAGGCCTGACAAAAATGTTGTGACTGTCAATGGTTGGATTGTGTGAGAAAATGAAAGCTGGTATGAGCTGATGGGGTTTCCAGTTTCATGTCATACAGAAGCCACAGGGAAGAATGGGATTGCTTGCCACGTTGTTGGTCTTCCAGGAGAAATACAAATATGTGCATACATTTCAGGTGGCTGAAATTTGAAGAAGATGTTGAAGATGGTGGTGATCGGTGGAGCAAGCCTTATGTAGCAACTCTGTCTCTGCACAGTCTCTTTGAACTGCGAAGCTGTATTCTTAATGGGACGGTCATGTTGGACATGAGAGCAAACACACTAGATGAGATAGCAGGTTGCAGCAAAACTTTTTTTTTTTAAATACTCCTAAATTTTAATCTATAACTTGATGTTTTTGATGGTGTCTTTTTATGTTCTTGAAAATATGTATTGAAGGAACAGGTATGTGCATGTTTACTGCAGTTTTCTTCATCTGGTTGTAAAGAGCTGATCCTGCAGACTTCACTCCCAAGGAGCTACAACTGGATGAGTAGGACCTCCTTTATTACATATTTTAGGATGAGGCCCAGAATTTACCTTTATGTTCTAATCCCCGAATGTGTTCTTTGTCTTTGTTTCTACAGATGAAATGTAAATATCTGCCAGAACATTTTAGGACTTATTTGTGCACTTTAGTACCATAATTATTAATCATAACTTGCCTGATGTTAACTTGATGCCATTAGTGCAGTTGATTGTTGCACATCTGATATTTTTTTCACCTTTATAAGAGGTGAGCAGAAATAAGTTTTGTACATGTTGTTTGACCTATGTTGAGTGTCCTCACTAATCACATGGTCATTTTGGATACTATAAAACCAGCTTTGAAGACTTTTTCATATATAGATACATATACCTGAATATATCTATCTATATATATAATCTGCTTAGCCTGAATGCCTTTGAACTAGTTTTACATAATTTTCCTGGTATCTCTTGCTACAGGTACCACACAGTGGAATGCCTTCTCAGGAATCATGCTAGGCTTAGGGCTGACCAACATGTATGTGAAAGACAAGGTGTTTTGGCATTAAAAACTTTGGCAGTGCTTGAAATCTTTTTCTTGTTTTGATTTGAAATCTGCGAAATTCACTCGGGAAATTAGTATTCCCTTCCTGTTTTCCTGACTTACTGGGCAAGAGTGTTCAATACATGGTTTGTAAAAGTAATGTTTTGGTTTATAATTTATTTTTAATAATTAGCAATAATCTTAGTACATAAGAAAAACAGTCATTGCTTAATTCTGTTTAAACTTTTTTAGTAGCAGGTATTTTAGTTGGAACTACGATGTCTTAAGAGATTGCATGACTTTGTTTCAAGTTAATTGTAGGTGCCATTACGAAGCATGTATGGTAACACACCTTGGCATACAAATGTACTGTCTTATTTCCATGAGCCAGGAATACCTAGCAGGTGTTCTTGGTTCTTACGCAAAACAGAGGAGGGAGAGGGTGGTAGGTTTCCTTTTGAGAAGCTATAACAAAAGGCTGTATTGCCAGTAATAGAAGGAAGGTGCATTGTACTGACAAAGGCTTCGCTGCATACAGTTTTGTTTATAAGTTATTCTGAGCCATAACCTTTTTCACTGTGAGAAGTTCTATGTAATTGTAGTTTACCAATACAGTTGGGTTCTCAAGACTTCAGCTAAGACTGGCAAACTATAATAAAAAATTGTCAAATAGGTTCATGTTGAGTTGTGCAACAAACAAAAACCAAGTTTGTTTTTTAATAATAATAATAATAAAGGCAGCTAAGAAATCGCAGCAGGTATTTTTGCAGACATGAAGGCTTTCTTTCCTGATGTGAGCACACGGATGGGATGTCCTTTCAAAACTTCATGTTTGACGGCTCATTAGGACATAAGTAGCTTTTGTTTCATGCTTCCTCTTATAAAGCACATGAATTTCTTGAAGTTCGGTAGAGAGCCTTAGGAATTTAGGGCCTCTTAAGGTGATGACAGAGGAGTTAGGGAATTAATCTCATTCTGTATACTTTCAAAATAGGGAACACCAGGTTAAGACTGTCATAAGTCTGTTCTCCATTTGTTTGTGTGTTCACTTCTAGTGGGGAGTTGTTGAATACGTATATACTTTTTTTTTGGAAGGGAGTCGCCACTGAAAGTTGAAGTAAATGACCACAAATTATAAAATACTAAGTAACTTATTTCTTAAAATGATGCTACTAATAAATATTGTCCCTTGGATCTGCATGTTGTGCTTTGCTTATTCTCACATTTGTGTGTTTAGTGAGATCTTTGAATATTTCCTGTGGATTCTTGAAGATGACTTTGCTAAAGAAAAGACTGTTTTTTAAAAAAAGTTGTTTTTTTAATCATTATTTGGTGCAACTACAGCGCTTGAGTGTGGTGAAAGGAAGACTGACAGCTGTATTTATAGTCTTCTTTTTTTGTTGTTGTTACTGTGTAGATATGGTTTTGGACAACATGATTGCCTCTGGACAGCTGGATGAATCCATAAGAGAGAATGTGAGAGAGGCTCTTCTAAAAAGGCACCATCATCAGAATGAGAAAAAGTTCAGCAATCGGATTCCCCTGGTTCGGTCTTTTGCAGATATAGGCAAGAAACATTCTGACCCTCACTTGCTTGAACGAAATGGTGAGATAAGTTGTAGCATCCAGTTTGTTCTAACCTGTTAAATAATGTTCTCACTGGGAGATGAAGGAAAATTCAGCTGAATGTGAGCAGATAAGTGTTTCCTTCTTGATAAGCAAAGAACTAATGATAACGGTGTGTGCTATGTGTAGCTGTGGATGATGTTTCTGTATATTTTTGAATTTACTCAAACATTCTACTCCTGCCTGTAATACATAGCATGCGTTATTGTTTTAAAAGTGTAGAAATGGACCTGCATTGGTCTTAATGTTTCTTAGGATATGCTTGAATAAAATGCGTAATGTTTGAGGAATCTCAGCACTGGGCATAGCTTTATATGTTTGTCAGATGGATCCTACTTGCTTATTCAGTCTTTATACTAGAGATTTACTTGTCATGAGTTCAGTGATGCTGACAATTACTGTGTTTTAATCCAATATTATGTTAATATGACTAGAAAAAGTTCAGTATGCGAATAGTGAAGAAATTATTTTTAACTAGGATGCTTTATTTTTACCTTGTTTTGTAGAGGAGGATGTAACGGGGGAAAAAACCCACAACTAAACCCAAGAAGGGTATTTGCAATGCTTTTGTAGGCTGTACCACATCATTTATTGAAAATATTCTGGAGTATCAATACATTTACTTTAGTTATCGAGGTGCAAATAGCAATATATGCTGCAGAGCAGCATGCTTTTATTCTTACTTGCCTTAGAGCCTCTTATTTCCATAGCTGTTCTTCATATATTCTTTTACCTTACATTAACTAAGACACCTACAAATTAAACTGAAATTATTTAGTCTAGTAAAAACTTAGTACCGATTTCAGGAATCGCTCCTTGAAGTGAAGTTCCTTTCCTGCCTTGAAAGATGCATCATTGCTTAAAACATGTTCCACGTAATGAAGTGCTTGTTGGGAGCTCTCAGTTTGAAACAGACTTTGGAGTATGCCCCAGCAAATATCTAAGCTTGTTGATACTTTTTGTTAGCTAGTGAATATATGATGCACACCTAAATATTTGTCTGACAGTTTCAGAATTATTTTTTCTACAATGAAAATACAACTAATTTATATAAGAGCATAACTTCTTGTATAACTTCTGACCTTCCTGTTTCATTCAGCCAACGTGAATATTTCACATATAAACTTGGTTTTACCCATCCTTGAACACCTGTATCCCCAGTGGCAATACTGAGAATTTTTGATTTGAGGTCTCTTGCTTGTCACTTGCTTTTCATGCATCACTTATACTTTCCAGTGCATTTTATTCTTGGCATTATTCCTACAACAGAATATGGGATATATGCTGAAAAAAGAAGCCAATATAACATGGTGAATTCTTTGCCAGCATATACTGATTTACTTTTTCTTTATAATCCAATGATCGCCCTCTAATAAACCAGTAAACCAAATATGCATATGTGCATAATACTTTTTAGGCTCCTTTTTATACCTTTGTGTGTTGGGACATCTCATGTTCCTGATTCTTCACAGATACACTGACAGAAGTCCAGTTATTACTGTAGTGATTAATGTAGACAAAAATCATCCAGTTTGCTCTGTTGGTCCTCTTTACTGCACTGCTGTTTTAATAGCTGATCTCTAATTCTTAATTTAAATCAAGCTTGTATCTGTAGGATCCACTCTTCCATTTTTGGGGGGGACGGGGACGGGGAGTGGGGCAGGACAGGACAGGGGAGCGACATGGGTGGGCAGGACGGGGCTGGATGATGACATGGATGGAAAATGCATGTGACCTTTACCTAGGCATACTTTCTGCGCCTCCTTTCTTGTAAGTTTTTGTAGGATTGTTCAATGTATTGGTCTCTGTAGTGCCTGGCATAAATGTGAAACTGAATGTGTCCAGTTTGCTGTTCCCTTGCTTGGTGGCATGGTATGTGAAAACAGCACATTTTTGATTTCAGGGATTGTAGGAGAAGTAATCAATGCTCTTGTCAAGGAAACTGCCATCCCAGGAAAAGTGTGGTAAAAGGGAGGAATGTTATTGCTAAACCTTATAAAGGAGGTACTGATATGAGGACAGACAGTCTCTCTGCCTGCTTAAGGAAGAACTGAAATCTATTACAAACTTAAATTTGTGGGAACTGTGGCAAGACTATGTTCTCTTTAGATAAAGTTAGTGAGATACGGAAACTGGATAGGGGAAAAAAAGTAACAATGCATTTTGGCGAGACGTGTTTAATTTTAGGCAGATGAACATATTTGGTAAGTCACAGCAAGAAGAAATGGAGAAGTGACTATCTTAAAAAAAATACAGAGACTACAGCTCGCTAGGAAACTTCTTGTTTTAGTAAGACTTAATGGAAGACAGTTGCATTTAACACGACTAGGTATGTTTGCTCATGTTCATTTTGAAATATTTTAATTTAAAAAATCGATAATTCTATATAATTGTTGCAGTTAACTGAAGTCCTATAATGTTTTGCGTGCTGCTATTTTTAATGTATTTTTTGGATGGCATTAGAGGTAGCTGCTGTGTAATTAGGAATAAGAAATTCTAGGAAAATTTAAGAGTCAGTTTCAAGAAACTTCCCCCCCCCTATTAACAAATCTTACTGACTTGAAGATAATATCTTCTCCCACTTATCTTTGGTGCTCTAATTAGTACTCATCAGAAATTCTGACTTCTCTAATATCTGGAATAAGATTTGCTCTTATCTTTTGTATTACTTGCATGAGTATGACACCTTGGCCTGTAAAGCTTGCAATTTACTATGTAGATTGTTAATACTTATTTGTGTCTTTTTTTTTTTTTTTTTTTAGTATATCCCTGTTGTAAGCCTCATGGTGTTTAATTTGTTTTATCTCAGGGGAAGGCCTTTCAGCCTCCCGCCACTCTTTGCGAACAGGTCTCTCTGCCTCAAATATTTCCCTGAGAGGAGAAAACCGTTTGTCAGTTCTTCTCAATTACCTTCTTCCTTCTTCAAGAGCTGGAACCCCGGCAGCCTCAAGGTGTACAACCCCCGTAACTACCCCACAAAACACACCACCCTCCAGTCCTACCTGCAGCCACCCGCCAACCACAAGTGCCCAGCCAAGTCCACTTCAGGGCAAGGAATTGCTGGTGTCACCTGCCAGTGATGATATTCCTTCAGTAATAATCCACCCACCTGAGGAGGACTTAGAAGTACAGGAAAGCCAGGAAAAGAAGACAGAGGAAAATATTGACAAAACACCAGGCAACTATTGAAATTTAAGCTGTCCATGTGTGATGCGCACTGCATCTGGATCACTTGCATTGCAATGTTTTTGGCACATAACTTGGGCACAAGGGAATTATAACTGTTACCTCTGCCTGCATGTTTTGTTTTATTCTCAGTTGTGACTGTTTTCTTGTTCAGCATTTTTAACTTTTTAGCTTTTAACTAAAGCCAGCAAAAAAAAAATCTTTAATTAACCTTCATTTGTGTAATTAAAAAGGAATATAGTGTTAAAATACAATACATAAGCAAAATGTCAAAAATGGTGGCCTTTTACTTTCACTCACCTGCAGTCCGTGTCAGGTTTTGATTTGTTGTTTTTGTCAGTTGAGTTATTTTAAACCAGTGGTTGATATTCTGAGATGGCTACAGCTGAAGATGTAGTGAAGTATTAGCGATGAATATGAAAAGAATTAGAAAGGATGCAGTCATCAGTGGTGTTCACAGCGTAGTTTTATCGTGGAGTCTTTAAGCAGTTTCATTTTAAAAACTAGGGCCATTAAAATCAGTAGTGGTTTGGTGGAGCTGGCAGGTTCAGTTCCCCGACAGCCGTTTCCAGATAGCTATCCATTAGTGCACTGCTTCAGCATCAGGCACTTGGTTACTGTTTTGTGTGTTTGATATGTAAAATAGGATAAGATAGTTAAGAGTTTATAATTATAGGTCAGAGCTCAGCAATTTATGAATTTGTTGTCTTGCAAAGCTGTTGTTCTTCACATGTAAAAATGTATGTAGTTGTATAGATAAGTTGAAAGAAAGGATGGAAAGTTCTGACAGTTTCTTTAATTGTTTATAGTAAATGTTTCTTAACTCATGCATTCTGCATGCATACTGTTACACTTGCTTTACTTTTGCAAAATTACCACTTATTTAGAGACTTCAGTATTCTTCTAGATAGATGATATTTTCAAGCAGATCACCTTTCTTTTTAGCCTTCAGGCTCCTCCTGACTCTTTTTCTTTATTTTTTTCTTGTACCTTGCCAAAATCTAGACTGTAGGTTTTTGTCCCTTCTCCTTATGTGCATGGGATGGGGGGTTGGGGAAACTGTGCTCAATTCTTTTGTCAGGGGGGCTTTTCTTGGTTTCCTTCCTCACTTGTTTAATAAGTAAGAGCATGTTTTTACATATAGCAGTGAAACTATGCTGGCAGAAAAAAGGCTGTGGTTATCTGCCTTTTCACATCTTGCAGCCAAGTCACTGAAAAGGAAAGAACGTACTGTGCTGTAGGCTGGCACCTTGAGCTGGAGCACAGGCCCCTGCCATACTTAATCTCAGAAAAGCAGAAATCTCTTTCTCCAACTTCCATATGGGAAGTTAAGAGAATTCCCTTGAAGATTGTTCTCTGTCTTGGGTGATCTTTCAAAGGTAATTAAAACCCAGAAGTAAAATAATGGCTATAATTGGTTTTCCAGTTCTCATTTTTCTTCTCATCTGGCAGAAATGACAGCGTGCCAGACCCAAGATCTTTAGAACCCAAGAGAAGGCAAACAAATGAAGATCAAATAGTTGATGCTATTATTATCAGTAATAAAACTTTCCACCAGAATCTCCTCCAAGTCAAGTTCAGATTGCCTTTGTGTCTCAAGGGAATGTTTCTCATAAAGGTCAAATCTGAAAGGGATGGTTTCCCAGTTAATTCATAAATAAGTCTTTCCAGAGAAAGATGAACACCAATAATGGTGGAAGACATTTTTGTTTTCTGGGTTTTTTTCCACCTTTTTTAATTCAAGAAATCATCTGACCACAGGAAGACGCATTTTCCTTAGAGATGCCTTTGAAGTCATTCTCAGACTGTGACTTCAGGGCTGAACTGGGCTGATCTCTGTCTTGGAAGACAGACTCAGAAGGGAACCCTGAAGAGGAAGTAATCTTCCTTGTATTAAGTTTAAAAAAAAAAAAAAAAAAATAATCTTCCGGGTCCATTCCACTATAGGTTATGGTCTGTATTGCCTCTCTAGTAATTCAGAACATTGCAATCTGAATGCTTCTTCCACGCCAGTATGATTTGAGCTGGGTTTGTTTCCTATGAGCATTAAGAAATGTGTTAATTTTCTAGTAGGTGGCTTTCTTCTGTTTAGCATTCATCTATCCTTGGCTTTCTGTTATTCAGACTTCAGTTTTTAGTCTTTATAAATGCTAGGTTACTGAACTTAATGTGAATTTTACTGTAAAAGGAGGGAAGAGGGACACGCTTTCAGTCTACCACTTAATTTTTATCAGCCAGTCATCAGTTCACAGTAACTCAACCAAGCAAATGGTTCTGTTTAACATCTTTTTTTTCTTTTGTCACCAGTTGAAGAACAGCTTTTGTTTTTCCATCTTTGAAACTGTTGAATAATGAATTCCGTAGGCAGAGCTAGGAAGAGAGATGTGTCACAGATCAAGATGAACACTGTTAATTCACCAGCATCATTAAGATTTCCTAATGTCTCCGAATAACAGCAAAGCAGCCTGTTTTAAGGGGTCTTTTGGTTCGCCCATAAATGTACTTTAAAATTGAGTAAAATAACATTTAGAACAGTTTTGCTTTTAGGATAATTAATTCCTGAAAACAGGAATTCAGAAAGGTTTGCATATTTGCCTTCTAGAAGTAATTTTAATTACTTTTTTCATACTAAGGCTGCATTGGAATTTATTTTTCAAAACAGGTTTTTATTTCCTCAGATACAAAATGGTGTGACTTCATATTTTAAAATTTTGCGTTGCAGCCTATATAAACATAATTATATTGGAATAGTTGTGCTTAGGTGCTGAACCTCTCTTACTTCCCCAACCTTTCTTTTTTTTACTGAAACAGAGATGAGGCAAATATCTGTATTCTTGCTTTCTTCTTCCAGAAGACGATGTTCATTAGATTTTTGTGATGACGACATTAAACTAAGTGCAGCTACAAAGAAAATGCACATGATCTTTAGTGAAGGTGTAGTTTTAAGTACTTTGAGTGATTTTATGAGGTTTTAATCCAAATTTACTCAAGACTCGATCCACTGCTGTCTTTTGAAGGCGGGGCAGGAGGTATACTTGCCCTAACTAACATCAGTAAGAGTACTGTGTATTTGTGACGATCACCTTAGTATCTTGGTACGGCTAGATGAATTTCTCAGTCTCACAGTCTGGAAAAATTACTAAGCAGTCTTTCTTTTAGCAGTAGCCTCTCAGTCTGTATCTACTGAACTGGAAAAGAGAAGGAAATTTGTTCTTTTATTGGTGTGAAATTTGAGTAATGGTGTTATGCTATTAGAGATGATGACTTTTTAAATTCTGAGTTGCCCTGCAAATATCAGGTTGAATGATACGCATAATGAAATGCAGTATCATATGGAAATGCTTGCTCAAGTCTGAAAACCTGTAAGCAGTATTCTCATGTGAGCACCAGCAGTCTGGCTGACTGTTAAGACCAACAGAAAGGAAAACTATTTACATGTGGTTTAGGATCAGGCAAATGTTCCTGTATCAGTGCCAAAACTTGTGAACCGTAAGTGTGACTGGCTGTAGGAATTTTGAAGGCAAGCCTTTTGGATGAACCAGTATCATTTTAGTACTGAAATAATAAATTAGTTTATGCTAATGTGTGGAATCCTTATTCTGTGTCCTCCTCCTTGATTATCTCTCCACTTTTATTTCTAGTCTGTGCTTGCTCTTGCTCACAAGGCATTTGTGAAAATTGAAAAATGATACGTTATTAGTCATCCTTCATCAGTCATACATCTTCAGTTACTTCTATTGCTATGTGGGGGGGAGCGAAAAATCTGTATGTATAAACTTAAATATTATGCTCTTCTGCAACAACTGTTTAATATTTCCTTTCCATTTCCAGTCCTACAAACACATCTTAATATTAACTCTTACACAGTTAAGTACTTTGAACAGCTGATTTCACAGGCGTTTGATTCGATTGCTGTTATTCTTGTGAATAATGCATACATCTTGGAGTGAAAGGGTAGAATGATTTCCCCCCCTCCCCTCTCTAGATGAGTGTAGTATTTATAGTGTTAGCTAATTACTTGTGCATGTTAGGATTCACAAAGGAAATTACAGTTGATTAACTTCATTTGAGTTTTGCTTCAGGAAAAACTACCAGCACCACTTATATCCCTGTGAACTGCTTAGAACGAAAATCAGTGGTAAAGGCTTGGACCTGCATGTTTACCATTAATATGATGGCTCTTTTGAAAGAGTTTTTTGGAAAGAAATTTGGAGATCAAGTAAAGTTAGTTCAGTTGTCATTTGAAATGATAAAAAGTGTCAAATTGCTAAATTATAAACATGGAGGGATGCAAGTAATTGTGCAACAGTAGTTAGGACAGAACAATAGCGAAAAGGTAGCCAATGAGGACTTCAGTTTTATCTTGGCTAGAGTGACAGTTGACCTAAATACAAACTTTCTGCATCTAATACAATGTTTAGACTTTAGTCTTTGTATAGATGTGGTTTTGAAAGCATGTTAAAGCATGTTTTATCACCACATCTGAAAGGTCTAGTGTAGACAAGCAAGGCCAAATGCACTTCTAGCACATGTTATACTGAGCAAGTAAAAGCTCTGTAATACAAAAGATGGGATTTGGGCTTGGTTATGCATGCCTAGACCAGCTTTTGGTAGTTGGGTAGGGATAACTGTGGTGCAATGTGGAATTCACTGTGTGTGAACACCTGGGTTACTTGCCTTTTGGGCCCTTCACTGAACCTCTGTTAATAGTAGTGTAGCAAGCTACATAAAACGGTCTTGCCTTGGTGCAGGTGTTAGAGGGCACCTGTACATTTAACTTAAACAATTGTATGTGCCTCTTCAGCTAGTGTGTTAGACCATTTAATGTAGTAACATCTGGTCAGATCAGCAGTTGGAGCTTTGGTTTGTTGATTGAAATTATGGCTTGCAAGCTGTTTATCCTTCATGTAGTACACTATTAGTACACTATTTACTTGTACAGATTAGTTGACTACTGGGGTATCATTCCCTGTAGTTGTAGCCTGAGGCTTTTTACAACTCCAATAACTGCTACACAGCAGTCTAGGTTGCAGAGATGTTTGCTTTTTGTGTTTGAGGACTTCTAAATGTAGTAAAGATGGTGTCTACTAACTACTAGAGCAGTTATGATTAATGTCAACAGTTGTTATTTTTTCTGTGATTAAAGTAGCTTTTGTTTTCTGGTGACTGTTCTGCAAATGGCCATCATTTGGGCAATACTTAATTTTTTTTTAAATTATGTCTTTATTTTGACAACACAATGACTTGTTAATGTTGCATTTATGATACTAATGTGGGGCACTGAATAACTGTTACTGAATAACTTGCACATTTGCTTTAAGCAATCTGCCACATTGAGTTTTGGTAGTGTTGCATACTTGGTTCACTTCATACATCATTTTGAACTTAACCTCTTTTGTTTTAATTTAGGGCTGTTAGCTTCTCCACAGTCAGCACCTGGAAATTTAGACACTGGGAAAAGTGGAGACGTTAAAGGTACTGGGACAGGAGGAAGCAGAGAAAACAGCACAGTTGATTTTAGTAAGGTAAATAACGTTAAATACCTTAATGCTTAGCACAAAATAAGTATGTAACAAAAAATGCCCTGGTTGTAACTTCCCTTTTAGTTACAACTGAGACACATACATGCACATGTGTACAAGTGTTCATAAGACATACGTACTAAGACGTAACTTGTATGTATGAGTGTCAGAATGTGGCGTAGGCTAAGTGTGTCATACATTTTGAAACTTTTCCCAGTGGGACTCAACTTTGTTTTGTTTGATAATCTTTTCAGTATTTTGGTAACTTCAAGAGTGCAGCAGCTGTACTTTCTCATGCAGAGGGAGGTATTTTCAGATCTGCTATAAAGACTCTTACGAAAGATATTTTGTAGATGGTGGTGTAACAGTTTTTCTAGGACTGACTTTTTGGGTATTTTTGTATAGAGGGCTTTTAAAGGGGATTTGTTTTATATGTTTTATGAATCTGCTGTACAAGAGTTACTGTACCTCTTAATCATTGGGAGCATGTAATACCACTTAAGGAAATCTTGTGTAATACTGTGAATCCTGTGTATTTCTTTCATAAGTTAAATTTGCTGGGCAAGTTCCATTATGGCTTTTACTATAAAACTCAGTCTGTAGTGTCATCTATACTGTGAAACACTGTAAGAAAATTCATTTGCCAAGTGAAATAATTGTGTTTAAGGAAAGCTGACTTACACTGTAGTTCTCATCTAATCATGGCAGGTGCCATATATTCCTGCTCCTCTGTCACAGTTTTTACGTTTTTGCTTGGCCTGTCCTTCTGTACACCTGCCTTGTCTCCTGTTGGGCAGGAGTCAGCCTCCTGGCACTGTAGTTGTGGCACACTTGGTGTGGGACTCAAGAGGCCATCTGTAAGTTATGTAGATAGCAATGTAACTGGTGCTTGTGTGTGTGTATATGTGAACACAGAGTTCATGTGCTGTACCATTTTCTAATGCCCTTCTGTAATTACGTACAGAAATGAATGTTAAGATTTGCAGCTATCATATTCCTTATGGAAGAAGACATAAACATACAAATTATTTTTCAAAATTATGACATACTTGAAATGTGCCACTGAAATAACTAACTGCATTCTGGAAACCATGTGTAATTACATGAACTCTCCTTAGTTAATAGTGTGTAGTTGTTGTTACGTCCTTTCACAGAATGTTTGTCATAAGTAATATTAGAAAGGTGGTTATGCAGTTTGGAGTCTTCTAGAATACAGTAGGTGGTAGTAATTCTAACTCCTAGAAAATAATTTATTATTAGTTGGCTGGCTGGCTGACATTTTCTACGTATGTTTGTCTTCTATGTACTGTGGGATATTTAATTTGCTTTTTTATTTTTCTTTGTAGCATAAATGTCTAGTAAATACTGATAAGATTGTAATTATGTTATAGAATATCTGCTAACAAATGTAAGGGAATAAACACTTGTTTCATCTTTGTATGAATAGGTTGATATGAACTTCATGAGGAAAATTCCTTCAGGAGCAGAAGCATCAAATGTGTTAGTGGGAGAAGTAGATTTTTTAGAAAGACCTATTATTGCTTTTGTGAGGCTCTCCCCTGCTGTGCTTCTCTCAGGTCTCACAGAGGTTCCGGTTCCTACACGGTAAATAAATGCCTGGAAAGTCTGGCTTTACTTATACAGTAAGATAATATTTACGATCTGAAATAGTTGTAAGTTTTTATACATACTCTATTAAGCTGAAGAAATGCAGACTTTTGTTTAACATAATGCCAGTTATTTACTGTAAAACTCAAAGGAATGAGATCAGACATAAATTCGCTGAATGCTATAAATACATGTAATGATGCTGTCTTAAACAAGCGCAGAAGTTGAAACTGATAGCTGACCTGGAGTCTTTCAAGCTTGTGTTGCCATTTTAAAGAAGGATATGAAGACTGATAACAGTTTCTTTAGGTGCAACACAAGGTGATGGTGGGGAAGAGTCCATCCACGAAGTCTGAAAGTCTGTCTATTCTGAAGCTTTGCTCTTGGTACACACAAATATTCTGTAGGTGGTGGAAAAACTTAGCTTTTCCATGCCATCCAGCCTGGTGCACCCATCCTCACCCCCACAGAATCACGGGCCTCACCAGCATACTGTGGGTATACCTACCACAGATAATCGAAATGTCAAAATGCAGGTCCCGTGATGAAGGTAGCAGGTCATTTCATCAGGCATCATGGAGGCCACTTCGTTTTCTGTGCATGTTGATGTATTGGGCTGTTCTGTGGTGTTTGACATAAATCTGTGCATTTATGTTTTTTGGTGGTTTTGGCTTTTTAGTGTTTTAAAATTACCATAGTACTTGTTTATCTTTGTAATTTTCAGTTTATACACTCTAATGAAAGGCAAAAATAATCTTGGCAGTGTTCTTATAAATGTGAGAATTTTCAGAGGGTAGTTGATATTAGTCCTCATGATGTTTCTTGGGAAATTCCAAAATTTCTGCATACAGATTATTGTGTTAATGTAGCTAAAACTATCCAGTCCTAAATTTTTCAGAATGGTGTAGAGTTGCAGATTTGGAATAGCATACTTGATTCTGAAGATGCAATCGAAGTTTCAGTTAGGGTAGTCAACTTGGAAAAATAACATTGAGCTTTCTGTACTGTGAGGTGAAAGAAACCCCATACCTTTTTCAAATGTGTTGTACTTAGGAGCTTCATTTTCATGGAGTATGGGCAGAAAGTAATGAAAAGAATTACTGAGGTTTGTATCATTTCAACTTAAGAGGTACTAGTCCTGTTTAAGTTTGGTAGTTTTTTAAAAAAAGTGTGATACCTATTTACTGTGATTGGAAATGGAGACTGTCTGTTAATGTGTGCTGTGACCCACCCCCAGATGCCCAAAATGTCACTTTTACCTTCATAGATATTCAAGCTACAGGTTCCCTTCCTTTCGAGGATATGAGTATGGCCAATAGCTCGAAGTATATCTCTGCACCCGCTGTGTGAAGTACCCAGTCACCCCTCACTGAGGGGTCTTTGCCAGAATGTCAGAAACTCATAATCTGGAGGAAATACTCATTCTGCTCTAGCCTGTGGATTTCTACTACATTTAAGGCTTTAGAAGGTTGAAACATTAGGCTTAATTAAGAAGATTTCAAAGTCATGTTGGTTCAGGATTCAAGTTCCTTCCAGTAATGACTGTGAGGCAAGTCTTTTCTTAGCCTTGCAGCAATCTTTAAGATCTGAAATGGTGAAGAGGATATTTTTACTTCACTACTAAATTTTCTTTAAACGTTAGTTTGAAAGGACCCTCTGAGTATATTGAAATGAGTCAGCTGTGTTCATCTCAGTTGCTTTTTCCACAGGTTTTTGTTTTTGTTGCTGGGACCAGCAGGAAAAGCTCCACAGTACCATGAAATTGGAAGGTCTATAGCAACACTTATGACAGATGATGTGAGTGATGTTTTTTAGTTGGTCGTCTAGAATAATGTTTTTACCGACTGTTTTCAGTAAATATATTCTGGAGTGACAAGTTAAACTAAAAAGCTCCAAACTGGTTAAATGAAGAACTGTAAACCTAATTATTTCTTGTGTTAGTGAACTAGATAATGGTAAATTACCTTTTCCCCTTGTTTTTCTTGAAGAAATCTTAAATGTATTTCTGAAAAAACACTTCAGCTTTGATGTATACATTTCATTTTTGTGTTGAATTGGGAAATAGAACTATTGAATAGAGCTGTGTCTGGTATGAATCACTGTTATGTCGAAGAGGACAAAGGAAACTGCCAGTGTTCAGGACAGAAGGTTTAAGAATGTCTGCGATTGAGTCATCAGAGATTTTTTTTTAAATCAAGGCGAGGTCAAGTCATTAAAATTAGAATTTTACTAGGCATTTGAAGTCATGTGCTTAGAGCCTGGTGGATGGTTTTAAATAGGATGTTTTATTTCTGACTTCGCATTGAGCGCCACCTGCTGAACTGCTGATAGTTATTAGGGTTATCTAACGGAAATTTTAATTTTTGTTTACTGTAGAACAATTTAAAGTTTGGAAATGTGAACCAGATGAATGGTCATTTTACAGTTGGGCAACCAGTTGGTGAATACAGTATTTGTTCAGTGTGAGAACTGAGTATTAAAAGCTTTAGTGGCAGCTTCTAATTTTTTAGGTGGGCTGATTTTTAGCAATACTGTGGATCATTGAAATAGAAAAATATAAATCAGTGGTCTAAAAAGACCTAAATAGACTTAAAAGATGTAATTGACAATTAGAAGACTTAACAGTCATGTCTTTGGAGACACAGTTCAGGCTTCAAATGTATGAAGCAGTTCAGGATAATCTTCTGCAAAGGTTTTTTTTATAGCAACGCTAGCATTTCTTTCTCTGCGTGTATAAAAAGCATTTTGGGATTCAGGAATTGTTTTGTTGTTTCCCTCAAATAGTACGAGTTTGTCAAATCAGAGTATGTGTTGTGGTAGTCTGTAAAACAGCATAGAGGTTTTTTGAGTAGTCAGAGGATTGCTTTCATGTGCTTTTTAAGAAATCTTTTAATTAAGCTTGAGGTATACAAATTCTTATAAAAACTTGTGTTTTAGTTTGGAGGCCCTTTTTTCCTGATACAGCACAGCATGGTGGCACAGTGGCTGTGGGACAGGATTACTCGGGCAGTAGTACGTGAACTTGATTTACTGACTATTGAAGATCACCTTATTAACTAAATTTAGAAATGAACTCAATATTCCTTTTGGGTTTGAAGATACAACTTCCTTATTTTATGTTCCATAGGGATGTGCATACAGATAGTTTTTAATGCAAAAGTATGCAAGTAAAGTAAAAGCCTAAATTTTGAGGACCTTTAAAAAATTTTCCATGCCTTTTTAAAAATAATGAAACTTTCCTTGTAATCAGTTCCTCTTTCAAAAAAAAAAACAAAAAAACAAAACAACAACAAAACCCCTCCCATGAATGTTGGTACTATTTTGCAGGTTTTCCATGACGTTGCCTATAAAGCAAAAGACCGAAATGATTTGTTGTCAGGAATTGATGAATTTCTAGACCAAGTGACAGTCCTGCCTCCAGGAGAATGGGATCCATCTATACGAATTGAGCCACCAAAAAGTGTTCCTTCCCAGGTAAAAGGCGAAAAAGGGGGGAAAAAAACAAAAAAAGGGGGGGGGGGGGGGGGGGGGGGAGAGAGAGAAAAAAAAGGGAGGAAAAAAAGTCCAGTAGAAAGCTGCTATGATTTTTACTTTGCAAGTGCCATTTCCCAATGCGAGTAAATTGTGCATTGTGTACTTGTGGAAAGCAGTGACATCGATTTGGAAGAAAAAGTGGATTGTCCATTTAAGTGTGAAAAGAAGTGTTAATCAAACTTCTGCAATGTTTTTAAGTGTATTTACTATTATTTCCTTTTGTAACACTGAAGTGAGTTCATGTGGGATCTAGGAGAACTGGTCTGAAATTCTACCTGAGATCATATTATAAATTTCATTTTTAATCTAACAGTGATCAGCAAGAATACTGTAATTCTTTTATGTAAAACTTCTATTTGCATACAACGTCGATTGAAATGTTTTAATGTATATTGGCTAACAGATAATGTTCACGGAATGTTTATGAAGTAGATAAAAATGGATCATATTGCTCAGTTGTGATACAAGTTTCGAATGAGAGCTGGGGAGCTGGACCTTAGAGGGACATCGATTTCTTCCCTTTCTCCTGCTTTACAGCTGAGGGGAGTTCCTGCTGCCGGGGTCGAAAGTGGGGCAGAGCCTCGGAAGGGTGACATTGGTGTTGAACCCAGCGGTGGTTTGAGGGAGCGGGAGGAGTGACAGCAGTGTGGTTTATTCATTAATGGCCGGAGACTACCACTTGTTTCCAAAATAAGCAGTGCTTCGGGGGTTTTGGGAGGCAAGCTCAGCTGAGAGATTTATAAGGAGCTGGTGAGCAGCTTGCTCAGTAGGGGAATGACTTCTCATTTATACTTCATCTAAATTCTCTGCCTGTCATAAAGCGAGGTCAGTTTCTTTTAGAAACTAGAGGCTCTTCTGCTCTGGAAATGATTGAGGAAAAAAAATCTGAAGATTTCTAGGCATCATGGTTGAGCCTCTGCTGTGTCTTGAAAAGGTAGGCTTTGCTTCCCCATGTCTCATGGACGTCTTTCTTACAGAAAGAGGGAAGATCAGTACTGTTGTGCAAGGTACTAGTAGGGTCTTTTGGGGAGTATTGTACAGTTCTCGTCATCTGTACTCGACAGATGAATATAGCAAATGGAGGACTGCTGATAAGCTGGGACAATGAAGAATGTTTGGAAGGCATGGAGTGTCTGCACGCTGTCTTTGAATTACGGGTTTTAGTGTAAATGCAGTCTTAAAGTATGGGGTTTTTTCTTCTTTTTTCTTCTTTTCCTTCCTTTCTTTAGGAGAAAAGGAAGGTACCTAAATTTCCAAATGGATCTACTCCTACAGGAGACACTCTCAAAGAAGAAGGCCATCATGCTGGACCTGAACTTGAGAGAACTGGAAGGTGTGTTCACTTCCCTAAATTCTAGCTACTGTAAAGAAATAAATGTGTTAAATCTTCACAGTTTTTAATGATGACATTTGAACATAAAATACCATGGTATAAGTGTCAGAGCGCATCCTTTTTCCTTTTCAAGTGTTGGATTCTTGCCTATAAATGCCAATCTGCTTAAAGTATTTTCGAGCCTGTGGCAATGTTTCACAACACATTTGCGAAGGATTTCATATAAGATGCTGCCTAATTTAACTAACTGACTTTTAAGAATTGGGTTTTAATTTATAATTTTCAAGAGCATGCAATTAACGTAATTATAGCAGGAGTATACAATTTTCAGTATTGGGCTAGGTACTAAAAATTTATGTTAATGCAAATCTGTTTTATTAAACATGTATGAAATGGAACAACAAGGAATATAAAGTGGCAAAAAATACTTCAGAATTGGTTAGGTTTTATTTTGGTTAGGTTTCTTTTAGATGTAAAATCAAATTGAAGGAATTTTTTTCAGTTGAGTTGCATTGTTGTTCTCTGTTAATTATGAAATACTTACCAAATAAAGACCCCAACACTGGAAATACCTGGTTAAGATTAAACCGTAATACCTCATGTGAGAGTAGAGACTAAATCAGCTGAAAGATTCTGGAAAAGATTTACAGTGTTGTTGTGCCCAAAACAATAAAGTTCCAAATGAAATGCATCTTTCTCATATCCTTGCAAGAAGGACTTTACAACATTTGTATTGATTTTTACCATTTTGGCTTTGATATGCTTACTTTTTGCCTTTTTTTCAGGCAGTATGTGGAGCAGAGAAGTTCATTTCTGCCCACAGAATTACCCCTAGATGAGACTATTGCTTTTCTTGGGAATGAATTTTTTTTTAATAACTCAACATAATTTTTTTATTTGTAGGTGCAAATTATACCTAGTATTTTGGAGTCTTGAAATTTTTGGGAAACTGGCAAAAGCCTTTTAATTTCTTCCTAATAAATTATTCAATTTAACTGACATATATGTTTGGTTTTGTACTTCCATTTGTAGAACATCTTTATACTCCAGATGAAAACAATGTTAAAAATGATAGACCTAAATTTATTTGTGGACCTAACTGTATGTATGTAGAGAATTAAAATAAAAAACCTAAACTACTTCCTGGAATAGTGATACTGATACGTATCAATGCAGCAGTTTTGGTTGAGGTTTTAGCATATTTTTCCTGTTCCTTGTTTTGAATATTGCAAGACAGATTTGACTTAAAACATAATTTAGGTGGAATTGTTTGCAAAGATATTTTTTCAGTATCTAGCCCATATACAAAAACACCTAGCCAGCTTTTAAAAATGTAGATAACCTGTTTGATTATATTTGGAATACTACTGAATTGGAATAAATAAGATTCTCATTTAGATTTTAAACTGTTATGCTTTAATCTGGATTATGAAATAGCTAATTTGTGCTGGCAATAGGCACTGGCAGTCATGTGTAGCCCATAGTTTTGAACTAGCTAGAATCCTTTAGTGTACAGTTTGACGAGTTTCATCTCACCTATTTAGGCTTTTTGGTGGTTTGATACTTGACATCAAAAGGAAAGCACCTTTTTTCTTGAGTGACTTCAAGGATGCATTAAGCCTGCAGTGCCTGGCCTCGATTCTTTTCCTATACTGTGCCTGTATGTCTCCTGTAATCACTTTTGGAGGGCTCCTGGGAGAAGCTACACAAGGCAGAATAGTGAGTACAAAGAATGGTAGTGGCCAGGCTTTTAGACCTTCAGAGGCAAGTCACTGTGTGCATTTGTCTCATTTATTTATACTTGTATTTGAAGAATTTACCCACAGCACTTGATTAGCCTGCCCCAAAGCAGATCTTCCCCAAAAGGTAATTGCTGTGGAAAATGTGGGGAACCCATGTGAACAGGAGAAGATGCACAGTGGAGGTAAAAAATGTTTATCCTGCCTTATTGGATGAATGGCTTCATGAATTGAGAAAAGGCTTGCATTACCTTCTTTTTGGCTACTTGAAAATGATGAATAGCAGTAAAGGTGCACCATCCCACTAGGCCTACTTTAGGCAAAGTCAGAGGCTCAAGGTGGATAGCCAAGAACGTGTACTGGCCTTGAGTAGTAGGCCTACAAGGATGATAATGCCTGCGGTGTATGGTAGTGGTCAGTTGCATATTGGGCCAGTAATGGATGGGATATGTATATGCTTTCACTAATGTATGTTGTTAACATTAAAACTGGTTAAGGTTTAGGAGCAGAAAATACTCTTCATTGTAAAAGACTTGAATATAAACCATATATGTACAAAATTTTGGTAGTGTTAAGTTGGACAGGAGGTAACACTAGCACCTTTCAAACCAAAACATCATTGCACTTTGGTTTTTGGAGCAAGGAAAGAATACTGTACATCAGCAATGTTAATAACTTGGTGTTTGTGTCAATTGGCTTGCAAGTAAACCAGTTTGAAGTGTATTTTCTGTTTTTAAATCTATAATGAAGAAACAAGGCTCTGTCCTGGGGGAGGGAAGGATGTATTTAGACATAGACATATCCTTTACAAATTCAAAGATTTTGGTAAAGTTTATGATGCTATAAATATCTTCTTGATACTTTGATCAAGTTTTTAAGCTTGTACTGTATTAAAATTTAGTTCACTACTTTATCTCTCAAGTAACGCTGTTGACTCAGATTTTTGTTTATTGATATAGCACTTCAAGCTGATAATTTTTTTCTGTATTTGCTGTCTTTTCTGTGTGCTGAAATGTAGGAATGGTTAGCAAAATGTTGGTATAATTTTTGAATGCACGTCATGTGTAATGAAAATATGCTCTTTTTAAAGCTTGATTCTTAAACACCTTCTTTCTTTTAGCTATCTGGAATTGTTTGCGGGTTTGTTCCTGCCTTCAGATACTTGGTGTGCATCATTGAATATAAAATTTAGTTACTGCACACACTTGTTCAAGCACAGTAGCTGACATTGTAAGGTACACAGTTTGTGTTTTGAAACCTTTCCTCACATTCCCAGAGGTCATCACCTCCGCAGTACTTCTGTCCCTGCCACCCTGATTGAGAGCCCCAAGGTTAATGCATTGACTAACCAAAAGCACTAATTCAAAGGTAATAGAACAAGGGACTGGGATTATATATATTTTTTTTTTCCTGATGTAGTGAACAAAGGACTCATGTTTTCATTTTTAATAGCCCCAGTTCAGCAAACCATTTTGTCCCATTTTAGATGCTTTCCTGAATTGGAGCTTTAAGTTTGCATAAATACTGTTTTCTTAGGCTCGCATAATTGCAAAATAACAAACACTTAAGGCTTCCTGGGGGAATTTTTTAATCTGTAATCCGTGACTTCTCATAGTTGTAAATGGGATAGTTAACTATTTTCATGTAACTTTAATATCATTTTAGTATCTAAAACGTCTTGCCCCTCTCTTCTGAGGTGCATTGCAACTTTTTTAAAGCAGAAAATATTACAGTAAAACATTTAATTCGAGAACTGGAAAAGAAATGCATTACCAGGTGGGACATTAGTTTACTGCTCATCTATTTTTGGTGTCATGTAATTTCCCCTGCACCTCCACGTGTCAGTTTTTTCTTTTGTAATACTTGGTTGACTGATGCAGGTTTGATACAGCACACCGTATCATGTTTTGGTACAGGTATGTTGCAAGATAGATATTTTTTTTTTTCTTTACAGAGACAGATAATTCTTTCTCTAAGCTACATGTTGAGTAACTTTTTTTTTTTTATTTAATTTGTAGTAATTGTTGGTATGTTTTTCCTCCATAGCTAGCAGGACTACTAACTTGTTCTCGTGGTCTTGGATGGCTTTATGTTTCTCAGGAGTGAAGTTATCAAAATTTTTTGTCCATGGTATTGTTATTGCAAAACTGTGTTAAGTTATTCTTGTTGCAAACATCTATATTAATTGCATTGTTTTTACATTGTCTTGTTTCTAAGTTAATGCATCTTAAAACTGTATTTATGTAGATGTGATGCTAAACGCTGACCTGAAAGGCAGCTTAGTTACAGCAGTTTCTTTTCCCCCAAACAGAGTGCAATAGAGTCTCTCTTTGGAGCCTCATTAACTGGGATTGCCTATTCTCTCTTTGCTGGGCAACCTCTTACTATTCTGGGGAGCACCGGACCAGTTCTAGTATTTGAAAAAATACTATTTAAATTTTGCAGGTAAGTGATGTTTGTATTAGCTTGATGCACTTTCTAACTTTCTAGCCTGTTAGAGTAGCTGTAATTGAATTGTGTGGTAAAGTGTGTGTCTATGAAGATGTAAATATAGCGGCAAGAGACTGAGAGATGGGGTGGTTTGGCAAAGCTGTGAGGCACTAGTGAGCCTTAATGAGAAAATCAGTAATAAAAAGTGACTAGGACTTAAATAAAAGTTATGTTCTGACTGAAGATGTTGGCTTTGCTTCTGCAGTGGTAAACAGGGATTGATCTGCCCTCTAAGAGAAAAGCATCTAGGTAGTTCTTGAAAGGTCATCCCTGTGATGCTTCCCAAACTAGGTAGTTACACCCTTAATCCTAGAGGCACCTTATAGTGTTGCTTTGCTTTGGTGGAAGATGAGACAGAAAAGTTTCTGCTTCCTTCAAAACTAACAATATCAAGGATGAGAGAAGTGGTGAATACCTATAGAGCTTGGCTTTGGTATCTGTTTTCAAATAGAATGTAATACAGGTGACTTTTAGCTCAGTTAATACTTCTGTTTCTTTCTTCACACAGGGATTATGGTCTTTCCTACCTCTCCCTGCGAACTAGCATTGGTCTGTGGACTGCGTTTTTATGCATAGTGCTTGTAGCCACAGATGCCAGCAGTCTTGTGTGTTACATCACTCGATTTACTGAGGAAGCTTTTGCAGCGCTTATATGCATCATATTTATTTATGAGGCATTGGAAAAGCTTTTTCATTTGGGAGAAGTTTATGCCTTCAATATGCACAATGATTTGGATAAACTGACTTTATATTCGTAAGTACCAAGTTTCTATCTGTCAGTAAAATACACAGGGGAAATATAGTATAGAGACATACAGTCTACTAAGCTGTGATGTGTGCCTGTCCTGGGGAGGGTAGCAGGAATGCTGGGGGTGGTACGGGCATGAGAAACCTCAGAAAAATTCTATTCAGGACGCTGTAGAATTGAATTTTCTGTTAGCTGTCGGTGGTTGGAAGGGATGAGGGGCTGTGACAATGCCTGCTTTAATTGGGGCTTTACTCGAGGTCAACCTGGAGATCAAAGGTCAGAACTGGAGTTCTGCCTTGCCACCTCTAGAAATCATGATAGTTTACTCCACCTGGGTGAAGATTATTTCCAGGTAGCTGAGACTTGGAGAGCTTCTGCAACTTTTACGTGCTGTGAATAGGGAGTTAACATCTTCAAACAGCGTTGCTTTCTACTGTTGTTATGGGGAATACCTGACTTCTTAAAAAAAACAAACTATTTTTGAGAGAGAAAAGTAATACAAAATACAATACAGCTATTCTGTTCATCACAGTAACTAGCAGTAAAACTGTCAGTACAAAACAGGTCTCTGCTCTGGCACCTGGGGCACCTCCTGTCCTCCTTCTGCACTGACCTGGGTGTCTGCAGAGTTGTTGCCCTCATGTATTC
The DNA here is from genome assembly GCF_017639655.2 of Falco naumanni. Classification (NCBI taxonomy): domain Eukaryota; kingdom Metazoa; phylum Chordata; class Aves; order Falconiformes; family Falconidae; genus Falco; species Falco naumanni. The sequence continues at coordinate 5,648,063 of NC_054057.1, forward strand.
TCACTCCTCTCTCCTGGCTGCTGTCATGCAGTAACTTACTTCCCTTGTTAAATGTGTTATCCTAGAGGTGCTGTTGCTGATGGGCTTGGCCTTGGCCAGTGGTGGGTGCATCTTGGAGCTGAGTGGCATTTGCTCTGTTGAATGTGGGAAAAGCTTCTGGCATCGTCTCACAGAAACCACCCCTGTAGCCCCCCAGCTACCAAAACCTTACCATGCAAACCCAGTACACTAACTTTTAGTGTGCACCTGTACCACTTCCGCATTAAGAGCTCACTTATACAGTAAAATGAGCATTGAGTACTACTTATACCATGTCTTGATACTCATATTTTTTAGTTTATGGTGATACACTTAAATACTGCTTTATCTTTTGCTGCTCAGTGTGAAATTTACAAGCTTATGGTATAGTTCCACTAAACATGATGAATTGGGTTACAGCTCACACCTGTCAGAAGGAGGAAGTCCTGCTGACTGTTACTGAAACTGCTCATTTTGCATAGTTTAAACCAATCAAACTGAAACTGCTCATTTTGCATAGTTTAAACCAATCAAAAGCAAAGCTGTTCTTTGATTCATCAACAACATGCAGTTAGCTGTCAATCAGCAATCCATATGTTCCGGGTCAGTGATACAGCAGATAAACTCAAGTGAGATACTTAATGAATACTAGTAAGAACCTACACGTTTTTAAACTGTCTCCTGTTACTAATCCCCAGAAGTTCTTATTGCACCCCCACCAATATTCACCCTTCAGCCTCAGACACGTGGGTTAGTCACACACCGTGCTTAAGGAGCATGGGTTTCTCTGCTAGTGGGTCCCCTCCCTGCTGGAAATGTGTGTCCTCTAGCTTTATTTGTACCTGTGTGGTTCTCCGCTAGTGAGGCAGCCCCCTGGGAGGTCACATCTACCAGCAGTTCCTCCTTGTTGCGCCCTGCAGGCAGTTCTCAAAGGGCAGGCTGCCCACCTTCCGCTGGGCGGCTGCTCTGCCTGGCCAGGGCACGGATCACTGGTCGCAGGGTGACTTCTGGCAGTGTCAAACCAAGTTTTGGCTGTTGTGTTTCCACTTCTAAGATCTCTCCTTGCTTTTACAAACATTCATGCTGCTTTGGTACTTCCTTTCAGGAGAATTCCCTTTTGGTTCTCTGTTCTTTCTTTCTTTTTTTTTTTCCTTTCCAAAAGCCTCTTTGTAGTTCCTGTGTTACTATTTAATCCAGCTGATGGTCGTAATTTTCCTCTTCAATGGGATTAGTTTTGGGCAAACACCTTCTTGGACAGCTGCTTGTATTCCATTCACACATGACGTTCACACTCACTTTCCTGCCTTACCAGCAGTTAAGACCAGGCCATGGTGCCAGGAGTGGGCCGTGGGAGTATGCTCACTTCCTAATTTCTCCCTTTTTTCTGGCTGCTCATCCTTCTGTTTCAGAGGCTCTGGGGCCTCACTGGCCTCCTGTGTGAGTGTGTTCAATTCAGTAGTCTGGCAGAAACTGTACTGCAAATCCGTAGGTCTGCTGACCCTTGCCACCCGATTGTGTTTTGCTATGCTAGCAGAGGCAGGCCTCATATGAGAGTGGGGAGAGGAACGTGTGGCTTTTCTTTCAGGACATGCCACAGAGTTCAACTTTGGTTTGTCCTTTTTTTTTTTTTTTTTCCCTACCACAAAGCTGTAGGAGATCCAGCCTTTTACACTTGCTTTTTTCCCCCCTTCTGTACCCCCAATGGGGAAGAGGGTGCAAAACAAGTATCTTCAGCAAAGTGAGCCAGAAGGCGGTCTCTAATACTCTTACATTTTCTGTTTTTTCTTTCTCTTCCTGGATTTCCACTTAGCTACTTGCTGGCGTTCCTTATCTTAATTGCATTTGTTGAGAAATTTGTCCATCAGTCTTTTTTCCGGCATGCTTGTTTGTGTTACTGCCTTGACAAACAACTAAACTTGCTTTCTTTTCATCTTATACTTACTGTTGCAATTCCTTTCTCTTCTGATGGTTCTTGAGTTACTCAGTTTGGAACTACCTTGTAGGAATTGCTGCTTTCCAGTCTTCTCCTATTTCCTTTTGCTGTTACTTCATGATTCAGTTACCAAAAGAAGGTGAACATACATATAATTTTTTAAGGTTCCTTAAACATTATGCTTTGCAAATATAGGTTCTTTTTGCCCACGCACGTTTAGTGCTTTTTCCTTCTTTACTGTCATACTATCAGAGTGCAAGTATGCAGTTCCATGGTTGTTTTTCAGTATTTTGATGAATCTCATAAAAAAAGGAGACTTTTCTTGCTTATTGTATGTTTCTCTTCTACATAAATGTTTACATGTTAAGCTTATGGTTTGGTGTACTTGAATAGCCTTATTTAAAAACATCACATTACATCAATATTAAATGTTTATGTTTTTTTACTGATCTGTGCTTCTGTCAACCTGTCTGATAGAAAGGGTTCTGCAATCCAAGTCTGCAAACCACTGCAGTAGGGAGGGACACTTTTACTTGTATTAAAAATGCATGCATGCAGTTGCTCTAAATCTGAGCAGTTTATGCATTTATATCTTCAGTTAGCCCACTAACTACATGCTCAGAAATGGTGTCCTGCTTCAGGGTGACCAGTTTTGGCCATGGTGTGGTCAGAGGGCATGCCAAATGCAAGATAAATGGCTAACTATCAAATTTCAGAGAAGACTTAAACTTCTAGCAGCCATTGGCATGTCTGGTTTGAAAAGGAACTGCTGGAACAGTCATATATAACAATTTCTTAAAATGAAATGGTTTCAATCTCTCTGTTTTCTCTTATGTTGGTGTACAATAGGACTAATTGAAGTTTGACTAATTGAAGTTTGACTCATTGTGGGATGCTATGCTGTATAGAAATCCAAAAACCTTAATTTGTACACAGTCATAGAAAACTTTGTGCCAAGTTAGTCAAATTATGTAGAAATCTTGAAGATAACACAATATATGTTAGTATATTTTGTGTTATACACTGGGTTGCTGGAAAGTGGTGTCATACATTATCTATTTGAAAACTGGCAGATCATTCAAATAGTTAAGTCAATATCTGGCCTGCTTCTGACTGTTTAAAATACATAGTCTGTTTTTCTTGTTCAGTCTGTTAAACCTCCTGAGCAGCTGCCTCTTTCATTCTTCATTCCTACCCACCTCCCAATAATCCTAGTTCATGTCATTTAGGGGAGGAGCCGTGTTCTCTGCTTCTTTTGTAGAAGGTGGGGATAAACTCTGGTTTAAATTCTTCAGGATTTTTGAAACTACTGTAATTTTGACACATATGGTTTAAAAGCATGTACATTATTTTTTTCTTCCCTTCAGATGTGTGTGTTCTGAACCTGAGAGACCCAGCAATGAAACTTTGAAGGTGTGGAGGAGTATGAATAAGTCTATGGAAAATATAGCATGGAGTAACCTTACAGTTTCTGTGAGTATCTAAAAGCTGTATATGTGCGTGTGTATGTATGTATGAAAAATAAATGCCCACAGAGCACCAGTCTTGATATAATATTTCTCATCTAGTTTCTGTCTTGATTTGAACTGTATTCTGAACTCTTTTATTCTTCCCATAATGCTTTAAACAGTCATTGTAGTGGTTTGAATGAATGAGTCCGTGGCAGTGTAAATGCTAATATCATAAATGTTTACTTGAGGTAGCCACTTTAATCCTGGTAAGCAGCACAGCCTTCTTTCTGAAGTGCAGATGAATATGATGAGCTGGATAAACAGGAGATTGCTTCCTTCAATCTCCTGGAAAGGGTGAACAAATAATTTTAAGATAACGTGAAGGTGGAATCTGCAGTTAAAATGTGGTAGCAAACGTGTTAATCTGTTTGTTAGACATTGGCATAAAACTATAACAGAATCAAATAAATTATCTAAATATTGATGGGAAGAAAAAAACTATTTGGAAAATTGAACATTAAAAGAAAAGGGGAAGAGCTATTTGAAGGAGTAGGCTTGAAAGCATTACCTTCTGAACTTGATGTTTTATACCAATATCTAATTTTTTGGGTAGATGAAGAGGAGGAAAGTTACTATGTGGAAGTGATACTGAAGGTTTTTAGGAAGAAACATTTTTGCTTAATAACAGTTCCTTGGGTGGGAATCAGTTGCCTGAACACATCTGTCCATGGCCACTTTGCATACCCTGGCATCTGGTTTCCACCTACATCTTGAATGATTTGGATCTACTATAGATTTTGTGTTGCGTTTGCTAGCTGAGTGTGCCTACTTTGGCCATCTTAGGCAATCTAAAATGACAGTAGTTACCTGTGTAGGGGTTCTCCTTGTGTCTGAGCCTTAGATGTTCACAATGAAAGTAGGTATTTTGCACAGCAAAAGTGCTATGGAAAACCTCAGTGCTTTACTTGAGTTTTAGCTGTAGTGTTTGCTATGTACCACCGATGGCTCCTGGTCTGCCGTAATCACTTAGGATGGCAGTTTCTCTTGAACTTAGTTTTTATATTTATTCTATATTTATTTTTTATTTTATATACCTTTTCATTCCCTTAAGCATCTTCAGTCTTCGCAGAGAGACAGAACTGATCCAGGATGTGGTGGGGCTTATAATCAAAGTAGATTGTTAATGGGGTGAATTTTTGTCATAAGTTAAATTTTTCAATAAATTAACCTGTTTAAAGACCAGGTTGTGGCAATGCTGCTTCCAACTATTTGATTTATTGACTTCTGGTTTCCTTGTACTCCATGTGTCTACTTTAATTCTTCACTTGGCATTTCAGTGAGCCTTTTGGATAGGGATCATCTGACTTTGTTTTCTTTTTTATTCAAATTCATTATTTGCGATGCTTTTTCTGCTTTACTAGAAACTTTTTCTTTTCTTAACAGTTGGGTTAATCTCACTTTGTAAGAGTCTTTGTTTCTTATCTGTATCGAGGCAAAACGAAGTCAAGAATAAAGAGGTGGGAGAAACTGAGGTGATGCTTGTTTATGTTCATTAGCTTGAAAGTTGATTTTGGATAGTCTGCATTTCCTGCGCTTAGTCCTCAATCTTTATTTACACATTCAATCTTGTGATGCTTTGAGAAATAGAATAGAAATGAGGTGAATGTAAAGAAGTTTTTATTCTTGTGCATCTCCCAGCATTTTGTCATCCCAAAATCGTCAGTGATGGCTACTGTGGCTCTTCTGGAACAGACAACACAGATTTTTTTTGCATTTCAAGATGAGGTGGTGATTAAGGAAGGAGAATCCCCTTTTTGGGATTGTGAAAGTTCTCAAATATGTTTTATGTTGTGGAGCTGCAGGTTAGGTTGAATGTACTCAATGAATAAAACGTAGAAATTTAAGGAGTTCTTCTCTTTTCAGGAATGTTTAGAATTTCATGGTGTGTTTCGTGGATCAGCTTGTGGCCGTCATGGACCATACATTCCAGATGTTCTCTTCTGGTCTGTCATATTATTCTTTACAACATTTTTCCTCTCCTCTTTCCTTAAGCAATTCAAGACCAAACGCTATTTCCCCACTAAGGTAATTCTGTTTAGACTATTTTTATCTTGTGATAAATACATTAGTATAACTTAACAGTTGAATTTTCTATTTTGCTTCAGAACTTTGTATTGAGGGATTTCTTTTAAGGCAGAAAAAGAAATCAAAATAGAAAATCAGCTAAAAATTCAAAAAATGAAGGCAGTAGAGGAAAGAAATTGTCTGCAGAAATTTCAGTGCTTACTCTACCTTCCTGTAGTTACAAGATATTCTAAACATCAGAAGACCTAAGCAGTCTGTCTCCCCATATTAATAGTTATTGTCGGGTATCATTTGGAGAGATAATAGTGCTACTGCTTTCCTCACCTAGCCATACAGAACAATTGATTGCTTTCCCCAGACTGCTGATGTATGAAGGGTTCTGAGAGGTTTCTCAGGGGATTACTATTTCTAATAGAGGCTAATATCCTTGGGCTGATTTATACAGCTTCTCCTAGCCAAAATACAAACCTCCTCTCATCCTACGGTGTGTTCCTAATGTTTGTTAAAGTCATCTGATAACCTGAATCGATTGCAAATTATCCTGCTCTTATCTATTAAAACATCAAATGTATGGGTATTGATTTCAGAACAGTTCAGTGATATTTTTGAATTAAGCTACAAAAAGACTAGCTGTTATGGCCCAGCCTCCTAGTAGGGTTGAGGGGACAGGAAACTTGCGAAGGAGTTATTTTAAGTAATTTGCTTCTTGCAGTAGATCACATTTAAATGAGATAATCAGATGAACCGTTGTACAGAATACTTACCTTCTGCAACTTCATGCTATGTGGGCAGGCAGCTTACATTTTCCCTTTTTATTTTAAAAACTATATAATGTTCTGTAGTGTAATACAATATAAATAGACGAAGAAGCAAGAGTTAACACAAGTCTTTTTTTTGTAGGTTCGTTCTACCATCAGTGATTTTGCAGTATTTCTGACCATAGTAATCATGGTTGTGATTGACTACCTTGTAGGAGTACCTTCTCCTAAGCTTCATGTTCCAGAGAAATTTGAAGTAAGAAATAAAACCTTTAAAAAAAAAGATAAAAAAGTAAAACTTAAAAAAACAACTACCCCAAAATGTTTTAAACGCTTGCAGTTTCATAGACAGTAGAACAGTGGAATTGTATAGAAACAGAAATCTATTTTTTTTACTTACAATGTAGTTTAAGTACTCTGTCTTCTGTTCTGTATGTATGTCTCGTCTGACAGAAGAGACTATGCATTATATTACAACATCACTGAAAAGGAAGCATTCTTTTGTGCAGATGTGCAAAAATGAAGGAATGGGATGGATTTGTTTTAATTTTTTCCATATAAATGTCACGTTCATATTTAAGAGCTAAATCCAGCTTTTGGTCAAAGCCATTAGAAAAAAATCTAAACACATATGTAAGAGACTTGATCTATTTGTTGCAGCAATTTGTAGCAATAAAACATGCTTTATATTTTAGTAATTTAATTTATATCGTTGATAATTTGTTTTTTCAGCCCACTCGAAAAGACCGAGGATGGTTCATAGATCCTCTTGGAAGTAATCCTTGGTGGACACTCTTGATAGCTGCTGTTCCTGCTTTACTCTGTACCATTCTCATTTTCATGGATCAGCAAATAACAGCGGTTATTATAAACAGGAAGGAACATAAGCTGAAGGTAAAAGTCATTTTCACAAAACTCAAGTTTTGTGCAAGTCAGGTTTTTAAACCAGATTCATTCTGCGAGTCTGTGAAGTATTGCAACAGCTACTAAATAAATGTGTATATTAACTAATAAAGAACAAATACAATTTTGTGGACACTTTCAAAGTATCTAACTTCTGTAGTTTTCTGTTATTTACCAGCTAAGTTATAAATATGGTATCATATAAAAATAAAGCTTATCAAATTGTTTGTTTAATTTTACAGAAAGGCTGTGGTTATCATCTTGATCTGCTCATGGTTGGTGTTATGTTGGGGATATGTTCTATCATGGGCTTACCGTGGTTTGTTGCTGCAACTGTCCTGTCTATAAGTCATGTTAACAGCCTGAAAGTTGAATCTGAATGCTCAGCACCAGGAGAGCAACCAAAGTTTTTGGGAATCCGGGAGCAGCGAGTGACAGGATTGATGATTTTTGTCCTGATGGGGCTGTCAGTGTTCATGACCTCTGTGTTAAAGGTGAAAGACAGTTTTTTCCAAAATATTTGTATTTTCTTTGTGCTTTTGCTTTTGATATTGTGATTTAGCATTTCATAATGTGAGGAAGTTTAATTCTGTTAAGTAAAATATGCCTGGACTCATTCTCAAATTCTTTTAAGAGGTGTTGGTTGTATAGAAATGATGGGGGGAGATAAAAGTGAATGAAATCTGAGCAAACTAGCAATGTAGTGAGTAGTGAAGAAAACAACCTTTGTCCATGTTCCTTGATTGTCTTGCCAGCTGTTTTTTAGCTTCTTGAGTCCGTGTTCCCTAACATAATCATGTAGTTTTTATGTGAGTCATAAATAGAGAGAGAAAAGGAGTGTGATAAATAAACACATCAAGTTGAGTGGAAGTATTATAATATAGCAGAATAAACAGAAAAAGTGATCATCAGAAATGACATTGTTCACTTTTCATTATCTTCAGCTTTTTAAACTTGCTTCGATCTTTGAAGCGTCAAGATTATCTTATGCATCATCACTGTGTAATAGAGATTTTGCGGGCCGAATTGTGGCCTCAGTTTACACTGTTTCTTAATTTATGTCCATAGTGCCCTTTCGAAGACTTCCAGAAAAAAACAATCATTCGGTTGGCTTTTTGCTCAGATTTGAGTAAAATTCATTCAACTTCTCCTTTGCTGTTTCAGATCCAGTAGTTAAAAGGAGAAATTAAAAAACTGTCTTTTTGTTGCAGAAATAGCAGACATTGCATAAATTGCATAATTTTGAATACCTTTAAAGAACTTTGTAAAAGTCTGTGCAAAGACAGATCACAAGTAATTTCACAAAAAGGTGGCTTCTAATGGCTGTTTAAGTTTAGATAATGGGAAGAAACAAACCTATGAACACACAGCTGTAGTTTAGTAATTAGAGGTACATATTATAAATTCTTAATAGTTGATCACTTGTAAATGTTAAAAAATGTAAAGGTCTGAAAACAGTAAGGTAATAGCAGTTATTAAGAATGAGTATTCAGATTTGACAATCCCTGGTTGAAAAGCTGCCAAGAGCTCAGCTGTATAATACAAAATGGTCAGGATCAAAAGCAGAAATACTGAAATTTATTGTTGCTAAAAAGCGAACGATAAAGGTGCCAATTGCTGAAGCTAGAGGTTTACCCCATGTTTTAACGGCTGTTTCTTAGAAACTAATACTTTTTTCTGAAACCAAGGGTAATGGGAATAGTGTTACTACTGTTTTGCTCTTTATGAAATGTTTTTCCTTTTCAATGTGAATGGCCCTTACTGTTCAAAAGAAAGGAGGAGAACAAAGCCTTGCATCTGTAGGTTGCTGTGGTTTTGTTTCATGTATGGTTTTATACTGAGTTAATGCAGTAAAAGTTAACATAAATGAAGTTATTAGCATGTCAAATTAGAGCTTACAGTGAAGACATTAGCTTTTATATACACACACACACGCGCGCGCATCTATGTATCTGTCTATGCAGTAGTGAATCCCTAAGGTGTAGTTTTAATCCACACTATTTAAGTTTCAGTAAAGGCTGTTGTTCAGGCTTGATGGCGGCTGGTTTTATTAAGATTTCAAATAGTATCTTGGCTGTCCTTTACTCAGAAGTGTCATGAATTCAGGAGCAAAGAAAACTTTGCTTGCTTTGTGTAGGCTGCAGAGGTTTCATGCAAATGCCACTGAAATCAGTGGACAGCTTCATTATCTTGGTAAGGTTTAAATTGATCTTATTACAGCAAAATTTAGCTCTGAAAAATCAGGATATTTTAATAGCTCAGTGTTTTATTTAATCTGCTCCAGAAATGCAAGATAGTGATCAAAAGCAAAACTTCGTTTGGCAATTTCATGGAGCTAATAGTCTCAGTGCAGTTCCTGTCAGATAGCAACATAAAGCAGCATACTTAGCATTAATAGTAATCATGGTTGCAACCTAGCAAATTGAATTAATAGGGGGTCAGAGATGGAACTACTTTTTAAGTCCTGATGATAGCCTTGTTAGCTCTAGATTTTTTTGCTGCTCAGTGATGTGTGTATTTTCTTTATAAATAAAAGAACCGCAGCTTTCACAGATTTCACTTCAGTAAAATATAATGCAAAGAAAACCTGGGTCCATGTCTTTTGCCAATATGGACTGCTGTTAGCCACGCCAATTATACAACTAACTGTGGATGGTTTTTTCCTCTCCAGTTTATTCCAATGCCAGTTTTGTACGGTGTCTTTCTTTACATGGGAGTATCTTCATTAAAAGGCATTCAGGTAAAGTCTGATTTTAATGAGCAGTTCGCTTGTGTTTTACACTAAATGAAAAGGAAGTTATAACACTTTGAGAGCAACAATAACGTTAGCCCATATTGACTGAATAGTATTTACGATAATTTCCTGAGTGTCATGTTCAGACTGTGCTGTACCTTCATTTTTCACTTCGCATTTGTTCTTTCAGTAGTATAGCTGAGCAACGAATTACCTGAAATATTGTGAAATTTTGTAGTAGTAATGGGGGACTGGGGGGGCTGGGATGACCCAACAAAAGAAAATGCCCCCAGACCTAACCCACTGCATGTTCAGTGTCCTTCATTAATACTTTATTTGGGTTTATGTTGTTTCTGGAGTCCACTAAAAATGTTTATTGCCTTCTGGAGGGAAAGAAAATAACTAACGGAAGGATGATTTTATTTTTCAATGCAGTTTTTTGACCGTATAAAATTGTTTGGAATGCCTGCCAAACATCAGCCTGACCTGATTTATCTACGTTACGTGCCGCTCTGGAAGGTCCATATCTTTACAGTTGTTCAGCTCACTTGTCTAGTTCTGTTGTGGGTGATTAAAGCCTCTGCAGCTGCTGTGGTTTTCCCTATGATGGTAAGTGTTCTGCTTTACAAGTTAATAATTGTCCAAGAGTATGTGCATCATCCAGAACCTCTTCAGAATGTATTTGCTGCCTTAAGAAAGAAGGATGTGGGGAAGAAACAAAAGAACCCATAGTACATGTTCACTTTTGAAACACAAAAGGACTTTTCATTTCCTGAAAATAAGCAATTCAGTTGTGAATAGCTATTGAAAGTGGAAATTATTTAACTTCATGGTAAGATAAAACTGGTAGTACAAAAAAGGGCTTCAGTTAAAGATTCTGAATGTACTGAAAGCATGTGTGCATTTTTGTTCATTTAAGTAGCTTAATATAAATGATTCCATTTATGGTTCCCTTAAGGTTCTAGCGTTGGTGTTCATTCGCAAGCTCATGGATTTATGTTTCACCAAAAGAGAGCTTAGCTGGCTTGATGATCTTATGCCAGAAAGCAAAAAGAAGAAAGAAGATGACAAAAAGAAAAAAGAGAAAGCAGTAAGTGTGAAAACAATCAAACTAAGCATGTCATAAATTGCTAAAGAATACTCAATGAGACTTAGAGAGACTATTATGGCAATTAAGATAAGGAAAAGTTACTGTTGCAGTGATGCTGTTAGGAACTATGATGACTCTTTGTGATTAAAATTAGCAAGCAAAGTGGAAAGAAGCAGGTTTTATCACAAAATTCTGTTTTGTCTTTCCCCAGGTTAGGAGAGAAAAGGGAGAGGGAGAGAAAAGCAGTGAAGTGGGATCTTCACCCTGCTTAAATTTATCACAAAACTGTTCATTGTATCAGGGACATTTTGCTTGTTTGTGTTTGCAGTGCTGTAATTAAAACATACTGCTAACTACTGATAATATAATAATACAGCTTAGAATCATAGGATCGTTTAGGTTGGGAAGACCTTTAAGATTGTCAAGTCCAACTGTTAACCCAGGACTGCCAAGTCCATCACTTTACCATGCTCATATAACTCCTCCATAAAAGCCTTACCTAACTGTACACCATCTAGCTGAATTCCTTGCAAAACTTGTCACACCCTCTTTCTCTACTCCCCTGTCCTCCCTACCTGGATAAAACGCTTCTAAAGAAAAAAGTTCTTAAACTATTATGTCCTGCATTCAACTCCAGTGCCTACAGGGAAATGCCCCTTACCCCTGTGGAAATTGTCAGCATGAGATGCTTCTTTTATTTCTACTGCATGAATAGTCTTACAAACTTTTTACTTGGAATTTACAGGAAGCAGAGAGAATGCTTCAGACAGGGGACAGTGAAAGTGTACACCTTGCATATGGAGAAGCAAATTTGGATTTTCCTGTAAAAACCCTAAAATACAGGTATAATAAAGTGTCGGTCTCTGAGGAGTGCTTTTATCGCATGCTGCAGTTTGCTTTGAGTTAAGCTGATAGCGTATGAGTTGAATTAAATTTTTTTTTCTCCCAAGCTTGTAACTCGGCCATGATTAGAAAGTATGAAGGTATATCTTGCAGTGCTTTAGTAGCATTTTTGTGTTGCGTTGTTCTTTAAAACTGCATCTTAATTATAAATTTACATGACCATCTTGAACAGATCAGATGACTCAATTTCGACCAGCTGTACTCAAGGTGAAGAAGCTTCCTTGGTCAGTTTTCATGGAATACTTGTGTGTTACCATGCATGAAATGCTGAGTATTGAGCAACTAATAGCATCAGTTGAGCCCTGTGTTTACCAGCCGCTTGGATTTTTCAGAAAAAGTCTTAAGTGTGCAGTTCTTTGGTTTAAGTGAGGGATAAAATCTATAATTTTTGTGATAAAAGAAATTTTTTTACAGGCAGCCATTTTTACTTTAAAACGTCATTTTCTGAAAGTAGATGTGAGGACAGAATAACCAGTTCCCTTCCGCAAAAGGAAGTGCTGGAATTTCATTAATGGAAAGGCGTTTTTTCTCAGTATGCATCTTCCTTACTGGGGATGCATTCAGTTTAGTTGTCAGGTATTGTACAACTATTCAACACACACAAAAAAATGTTACAGATAAATAGCTTGTTATCTTTTTTTTTTTGCCCCTCTAATACTAAGAGTTCCTAGGTCAAAAATTTGCTTTGCTATGGATCTAGAGTAGTATTTGGTTTACCCTGATCAGAGTTGGGAACAGGCAGATTTTGGATTAGACATATATTCCTGCTAACTGCTCGCCTGCTCCAAGAGCAGGCTTAATCAGGCTTTAGCAACTTAAATGAAAGTGCAAAATGCTAAAGCTTTTTTTAAAAAACACATTTGAATTAATATTTGCTTTCACAGTAGAGTTATGATTTCATTGTGTGTGTGTGTGTGTGTGTGTGGTTTTTTGCTGTATATTTCACTGTCTTGCATCTTGTGGACATTGCTGAGGAAAAACGGCTTTGAAAGATTCTATGAAATGTGAAGAACTCCTACAGATAACCTGCAGTACATTATGAAGCTTAAGTATGGAACAGAACAGAAAGTGTGTCTGCAGACAACACCTAAATCTGCTATACGTACAAACATGGGGAGAGCAAAGGGGAAATAGCTTTTAAAAGCTTATAATCTGTGAGGGTGAATGTCTCTTTTGCAGGTCTTGGGGAGGTGGTGGCAAAAAAAAAAAGTCTTGAAAAATGTCGAGTAAGACTCTGCAGGAAAAAAAAATAACTTGAAATCTGTCTAGATAATTGGGACTTCTAGGTTTTTACTAGGTTTAAATATCAACTGATTTACCAGTTTCAGAATTTTATTAATATCTGCTCTTTTGCCCATGAGTATTTCCTGGAAGCAACTTAAAATAATTCTGATTAATGAAAGCCTTAGCAGGGCAGTGTGATTAAGTTCATTATTCCTGAGCACGCAAAATAATTTTATGAGATTACAGGTAATTAGAAATGGCATAGCTCTCAAATATTCTCAGTGTCTTGGTGGTATCTATGTGAAAAACGAGTTTATGATGCTATGTGATTAAGGCAGTGCTAGTGACTTAAATTTTCAACTTTTTGTTGAATTACATTTGTAAGAGATGAACTTAACTTGTGGCTGTGTAAATATTGAAAGAAGGCACAACTGATGTAAATGATGAGTGACAGTAAGTATAATTCTGTTGCAAGCTGTTGAATACTAACCAGGAAGTATGTTTGTTCTTTAGCATTGATCCCTCAATTGTAAACATATCAGACGAAATGGCCAAAACTGCACAGTGGAAGGCTCTTGCCATGAGTACTGAGAATGCCAAAGTAACCAGAGCTAACCTGAGGTAGTTATAATAATTACTCACGTGTTTTCTAACTATGGTTTTGTGTTTAGCAGCTAATACTGTACTTTTATTTCTTGAAATGTATATCGAAAAAATGAGCATATGTGGTTTGTAAATCTGCTTTGACTTTTCACTTCTAAGGAACTTGAATTTGAACTTAATTTTTGCTTTTTACTCTGAAGTTAAACAATTTCTATAATGAATTCCAATTATTTTATTAAATGTATTATTACAATTTTAAAGTTACTCTTTATTTGCTTATTTGCATTATTAGCAATATGTGCTAATATATTAGCTATTATATGCTATTCTGATGGGCTTAGGGTTTCTAAAAAGTTTTACTAGAGTGTATATGAGCATGGGAATTGTTTGATCCTGAACATAACAAATGCCAGTGGGAATAAGAGGTGAGTCCAACACTTTCATTGTTGCTTTATGCTGCCTTAGGACCTGCACCCTCTTTTTGTGGGTGGGTGGGTTGGTTGGTTTGTTTATCCCTGGCTCATTTTTAATCTTTAAAAATTAAACCTGACTCAAATGCTACCTTTACTGGATATGAAATATACTTGAAATGAAGTACGAGACAGATTAGGAGTCCTCAGTGCTGTGAGCTTTTCCTGTAAGCTGACACGTATCTTCTCTGATGGCTGGGAGCCTCATGCTCAGTGAGCTTCCCATCAACCAGGGAACTCTGTGGAGGGAATCATTCTGCTGTTCTGTCCTAGTTTCTTCCCTGTCTGTCATCTGTGAAGGGGAACAAACCAAATTTGGAATATTTACATGGAGTATCCCCAACTTCCTGAAAGGCTTGTAATTTATAGGAACTGGTACCTGTGGACTGTTCCATCACAATTGCTTAGTAGTTTTTTTGTAGGAGAGAGGGGAGACCGAGTGTGGTTGATTTGGGAAAACTGAGTTTATGCAATCCTGCTGCCTGCCCACGCATCTTCACTTGGTTGATTCCTTTCAGCCAAATCTGTCAAAGACAGGTTCTGGAGATACGAAATTGCCAGGTTTTGTATAAAATACATCTTGGTGGAAGAGTTGGCAGTGAAGGGAGTGTTCATATGTAATTGTGCAAGCTGCTGAGTACTGTTGAGCTTGCATCATGGAAACAGCAGTAGTTACTGGCCACGGAGCACTTGTGTACCATATGTTTAGTCAGCATGTGCATTGCTCCAAGCTAGGCATGGGCTTTGTTTCACCCAGACAGTAGGTCAGCCAAGGGTGATGAAGGAGGCAAGAGGAGAACATGAAGGTATTGTAATAGGAAAGGCTGAAGAGACTCATTAGTGCAGGCACAGTTTTCAGTGAATTTTCAGCCTGTATTGTTACAAGAGTTTAAAATGTTCAAATACATGTTTTAGATGTACTCAAGTTTTTAAAAATGTTTAGTATAAAGTAGATTCTCAGGGAGATAGATAATAGAGGCATTAGATAACAGAATATGTGTATTAGTGTACCCTCATATTTTAATCGTGCTCTTTCATGCTAAGTTCTCAAAAACCTGTTACAGAATTTGTGGATGTTTCTACTATACTATCTGATAGTCATTGGGTGTGTAAGGCTTGAAAAGATACAGAGCTCTGTTTCTTTTTCCAGAAGAATTAAAATCACTAAATCTGGTTTTCGGGTAGCTAGTACAACTCCCATCTTGCACTTTCCTGTTTCCTGGGTAGGTTTAGTTAGTATAGAATTATATGCAGCACTAGCAAATGATGCTTCTGATCTGTTTGCAATGTTTTTTGATCTACTTAGATGGAATACTGGGTACTACCTGTCTTCTGTATTTTGCTATAAGACATTTCCCTTTGATTCCATAACCTGCCCTGCTTGAGATTAGTATGGTAAAAGGGAACTTGCTAAAACTGCAAATTGAAAATAAGAAACACTGGTGTCAGAAACTAGCTCTTTCAAGAGGCAATCTGATACTGCATGCATCTGGAAAATGTTAGAAGGCAGGACTTCCTTGAGCCTGAGCTCAATTAGTAGCTGTTTTGAGGTATGTGTTACCCTTTCTTGTATAGTAGGTGCTGGAGATATCTAGAGATGTCGCCACTGCTCAGTCAAGAGTGATTCCCAGTAAATTTTTCATGTCAGTTCTGTTAAGTTTTTCTGTGTAACAGTCTTCATCTGATAGTAGGTTTCAAATAGGGTGCAGATTGAGGCAAGTAATGTCTTCTGGAATTCCAGACAACATGGTTGTGTGGGTTGGCATTATTTCCTAAAATTCTTGCCTTTTAAAAAAAATTACTTTTTAGATTTTTTTTTTAATCCTTCCTGAACTGATCCAGACTGCTTTTTCTTTGTTCCTCCTCCATCTGTCATATTTTACAGACTCTGTGGAGTCCAGACAGACTTTCATTTTTCTAAGGAATTCCAGATATTTTCATGAATTTCTAATACATTTTTTTTTCCCTTTAAAGAGCAACTTCCACAGATGTGTTCTCTCTTCTAAAATTCATGCCTAGGGAATCCTCCCTTTTATACGCACAAGTGCCCTGTAATCTTGGGACATTCCTTTCTGTCCTTGGATAAGCCACTGTTCAGTGTCTGTCCCTGAGAGTGTCAGCTGTTCAGGTGCAGCCAGCCCATTCATTGTCTTTAGGTTGAATGGACACTTACACACAGATTTCTGATTGTCCTCTACTGTTGTTACAGGTGTGGTTCCCGTTATGAAAAGACTGAAATATTTTCGCAGTCTTGTATTGTGAACAAAATTGTTTCCCTGCCCAGTAGTTAAGCAGTATTAGTAATATTGCTTATTATGTAATTTTGAGTATTTTTAACGAGACATTTTGTGGGTTTTGGTTTTGTTATGTTTTCTTTTTTCTTCCAAATGATGTTTTGCAGAGCAATTTAAAATAAATAGAATCAATAAAAGCAGTGGGACTGGAAGGTGGTGTTTATAGATGAGGTATTGGTGTTTTCTCCCTTAAGCGTGAACCATTCCTGTGAATACTGTTTATTAGTATTATGTACTGTGAAGTATGAAATCTTTTAGTTAACCTTTACTAAAGTGAATCAAACCTTACATGTTCCTCTTTGCTTTCAAACAGCCCTGAAAAACCAGAAAGTGTGAAAATAAATGTGGAAGAGTCACCTGTTGTGAGATACGTGGATGCTGAAACTTCTTTATAGAACTGAACCAAGGGCAGTTATGTTTATTTGTGTGTGTGTATATATATATCACTGTAGGATATTATACCATGGAAGTGTGATTTCCAGTTTAAGGAGCGACATGTATTTAATTCTGCCATCGTTTAGGGCACTGTAGATATGCTTGCATAATGAGAGATTTTCCTACAGATAAGATGAGTGGTAATCACACTTCAGCTATTTATTTTATTCTAAAATTTATTTTCATTTTTAAATAGGAAGTTTGCAATGAATACATATTTTCAATAATCAATATGTGCATAAAAGTTCAATCAGCTTTTGCTGATGATTACTGGTCCACATTGCTTAAAATTTTACAATACCTCTGTTTATAATGTGCGCTACAGAAGTTTGTTTTCCATGCAGGCAATTACTGCTTGTTTTTGCAGGGTATACTTTTTTGTGATTTCATAGAACAAATATCGATGTGCTGTTGACAAGAACTACTGTGTTTTATGTCTCCACTACATGCTAGTGTTTTCTGGATTCTGTCTCTATTTTAAAGAAGTGGCCTAGAGCCGTAAGTCAGGTGGCGAGTTCATCCTTAAAATACACATGAATACCTGGTTCTGCTACCTTTTTATATATAATTTTTTTTTTCCAAATTCACTCTTGATTTTTCATTATTGTTCAGTAGCAATATGAGTACAGTAATTGTAGTTATAGTCCCAAATCAGTATTTGCCATTCTGGACACTTTCATGTTTACACAATATGCATTGGATTTACAGACAGCTGGTCTCTAGGAAGTGAAACACACTTGCCACACTAGTACTCTGGAATTCTTTCTGTTCCTGTTTTTTTACTTACACTTTTCTGTCGACTTGCAGAGTCTGATTTACTCAGCTCTAAGACTGAAACTTCAGAGTATTTCATGCCCTCATCAACTGTATTCCTCGCTTAATTATTTTTTAGATGTACTGCGTATTTGATTAAATTAGCTGTAGTTTATTTCTGTAATAGGTTTATGATCAGTATTATTTTATGGATTACAAATTGCTTGTGGTATTTGTGTGTACAGTTCTGATCCTCTCCATTGTAAAGGGCATATATGATAGCACACCAACTTATTTTTAAACATTTTATTTATTTTGATTAGCATAAATTTTTATCATTTAAGATGATTAAAAAAGTAAATATTCATTTATTAAAGTAAAGTCAGTGCATTTATTGTAGTTACATTTTCAACTTCTAGTGTTTAGCATTATAATATTTGAAATAATGAGAATTTTATCTATAAATTAAAATCTTGATCACTTGATCACTTACCAGCGCAATTTCCATTATTAATGTCTTTTTGCCTTATGCCTTGGTTTTTGGCTTTAATTTCTGAAATGGTCTCTTTACGTTCTGAATTGCCACTAGCCCTTTCTGGATATACTAAAATGGCTTTAATTAGAATCTGTGCTCATTTAAAATTAGAAGATGCTCTTTGCTTAATTCTGCTTTTAGCAGAGTTGGGACTGCAAAAGGAGCTGATTCTGGAGGAGGGCAGAGTTCATCTGAAAATACCCCTTAAGGTGGAATTTTGGTGCTCTTCAGCCAAGTGTCACTTGGTGAGAAGGTAATTGTATATTACAAAAACAAAGCAATCAGTGGGAATAAATTAGAAACATTTTAAAATAGCATTCAAATTACCTAGACTGTTACTGTTCCCTTTAAATGTAATGTAATTAAATAACGTGGCTTTTGTTTTTTTCTGCCTCTTTCTCATTTGGCTGAATTCTGAAAAGTCAATTTAAAGAAAGTAAAGCATAGTGTACAGCAATACAAATAATGGTATCCAAGCTGTCATAAAAAGGCTCGGGTCAGTGGCACAGTTGGTGAGGTCTGCATTGTCAGTGTGACCAGTACTGTGTAGTGACCTGCGGAGATGTTCCTTTATTCTTAGGTAATAGTGTAGCTTGTGCCTTAGCTTGAGAACGTGCTCTTTCAGAAAATACCTGTGTTTTCCCTCCAGTCAAACTGAGACACAATGAAATGATAGCAGATGTTTTCCCAAAGCTTTCTGCATTACTTAAAGGAGGAAAAAAAAAAAAAAAAAAAAGTAAGTATGCATCTGCAGGTCAGTTGTTGACTACTAAATAGCTCTTGCTGAATCAGAGGGAAGATATTTTGGGCAGTTTACATAGTGTTATCCGCAACACGCTACTTCTGTACTAGTCTTCCCAGTAGTATTTTATGCTTATGTTCACAGTCCTGCCACAGTTTCCAAAACCCCCCAAAATTACTTTATGCCTCTTAGATTTTAAACTCTTTAATGCTTGAAATCAGGGTTCCCTAGTGCTGCACACCTTGTATCTGGCTTCTCCTTTGGAAGGGTTACCTTTTGGTTGATACTACAGGAAGTGGATATTTTTTTCTAGTAAAGCTGAAAGGAAACAAAACCGAAGCCCCACAAATCTAATCACAGTATTTATTCAATTGTAATTGTGTAGGTATTCTAATTGATGCCATAAATACCATGACATGCAAAGCAGTTTACAGTGACCTTTAGTTCCAGTGTTTGTGGTCAGTAGCATGTTAGGCTTGCCCTTTTTCCCCATATGAATAGGTGAAGGTCTGGTATTAAGTACCTAAAAGCCCATTGATAATCTATAGTTAAGTGATCTGCTGCTCATTTTACACCTTCTCTGCTTTAAAAATCACACAGAGTATTAAAGTAAAACGGCTAAGGATGTAGTTTACTGTATGTAGATACACGATTTGCCTTAATGGATGCAAAAGAGCAGTGATAATTGCTGTGCACTCATTTTTTTTTTTCATAGGGGTTAAACCCTGTAAAAACTACGCCAATGTATTTCCATTCCAACAGTTAGAGGAAAATAAATGGCCCTGCACTTTTTAGATGCCTTAGTTTCCCGGAATGGAGCTTAGTGCTACTGTGTATCTGGCTGCAGAGCCACCTCAGGAAGTCCCCTCATTTTTTTTTTCCTCCTTTGTTTTTTTCTTCTTTTCTTCTTCCCTGCCCCCCCCCCCCCTTTTTTTTTTCTTTTTCTAATTTATTTATAAATATGAATGTTTACATAAAGTGTAGGTCTTAATTTTGACCACTCCATTTAAATTATCATCTAAAATATTTCACTTAATGCAGTTTCGTGTTTAAATTATATTCTACAAAACTCATTCTTAGTATTTTCATATGTATTACAATGACACACTTTTAATTCTGTTTACACATGCCCAAGTAATGAATCCTTCCTAGATTAATCTTGCAGCTATAATGTAATATCTCATGTGATTGTTCAGTGAAATGTTCCAAATTGCCAAGTTTGTCATCATAAAACCTGTTGGGGTAGAATTCGGTGCCCTGGTAGGGGATTTTCAACCAAATGTCTTGGCCATTTATTTTCTACATTTAATGAAAGTTCTCACGTAAGTTACCATTTGCTTCACCTACATCTCTGTCTTTACATGATAGCTTCCCTAATTTGTGCCCTTTGCAAAGGCAGGTTCGACAGGCTGTAAAATTTATTTGTAACATGGGTGGGATGTTGCAGCGCCTGCGCCGGTTTAAAGGGTTGTCTTGTTACATACGTTCTGTAAATCATAAAAGAAACGGTTCATGATTTTCAGTTCACAAATGTAGTCTGTTAGATGAGCACCGCAATGATCTTGGTTTTCTTGTTGCTTTATATGATTAGTAATGTTTTAATTACTCATCTAGGTCAAATTAATTATTGAGTACAGTACAAATGTGTGAAGCACTTTGTTTGTACCAACAGTAATTTATTTTATGGCAGATTTTAAGACTAGAGGTGCACAGCTTTGAGTCAGCATAAAAGTAGTGCTATGAATAAAGCGAATTGCTTAGTAATTTTAAGTCTTTTATTTTGTAACGTTTTTATTGAAAACTTACAAGACTTCGTAGTTGGCATTGAAGTTAATCTGAAGACACTTTCATATTGAATTTAGTATCTGTTAACATTTATTTGGAAAAATGAATTTGAAAGTCAGTACTTTTCTAAACGATTTTATTGGCAAGACACATAATTTATAATCATTTTCTTTCTATTGTTGCTGATACTCCTGTGCAAAGGTGTCTTCCAGGGTTCAGTGTCTGTAGCTGAACTGCAGTTTTGATTTTAATACTGATTATTTGAAATGTGATTACATGCTCTACGGTTCGAATTTTTTATGACTGCTTTTCTAATTACAATGATGTTTTTCTTACTTTATAACAAAATCCAAAGCCAGTGAAACATTATTCCAAATGTAGAATCAATATTCAGTTTATACAGAAAACACACAACCCTCAGACTTGTCTTTAACGTGAAAGATCCAGCCTTTGTTGTTTTAATTACTGCTAGAATAAAATTATCTTTTGTAACGTTTCAGAAAGTTGGTAAAAGCAATAAAAAAAAATCTACTGAACTATGCTAAGGCTTTTTCTGGTTTTATGCCGCGGTGGGGGCGGGCGGCGCCGGCGTCCCCGTGCCCATGGCAACTGGGCTGCCGAGGCGGTGCGGAGCACGGCGGCTTGCCGTTGGCTGGCGAGCACGGCTCCGTTGAAGAAGGTGGGACGCGATTGGCCGCGGGGAAGGGGTTCCGTTCCCGGCGGAGCGCCGCGGAGCATCGCCGGAGGCGGGCGCGGCAGCGGGGGAGAGCTCGCGCCGCGGCGTGAGTAGGGGGCACGCGTGGGGGCCGGTGGGCGCAGCTCTCGGAGGGGGCGGTGGGGCGGGAGCGCCGCCAGCCCAGCCCAGCCCAGCCCGCTCCGCTCCCCCGCGCCCAGCCCTGGGAAGGGCTCGCTGCCCCCCACGGCGGCTGGTTCACCCGCTGCGGCGGGGTCGAGGGCGGCCGTGGGGAGGGGACGAAGGAGGGAACCGAATCAGGCTGCTGCCTTCTGGTCGCGTCACGGTTCTGTCACTGGAGGATCGCGTACTCCAGCCGTGGTGTAATTAAGTCACTCTGAAACCTTTCCCTCCAAGCTGACGCTGAAAAAGTCTAAAGAGAGCGTTTACTGTTTAGGGATGTATGTAAACGTGCATCTTGGTATAAAACTTGAAAAAAATAACCAAGTGCTGAGGCAGGTCTGCGCGTGGTCATGAATATGACGTGAAAGCTCCAAGGAGTATGTGAGCTTATGAAGCGAAGCCCGGCCGGGGCGGCGTGCTGCCCGCCAGCCCCACGGCGCCTCGGCCACGATCTCACCTGACAAACCAGAAGCCATGACGCTAAAACAAGGGCTACTTTGTCCCCATCACCCCCCATTCCTCCTAATGGCATCTTCCCCAGCCCCGCACCTATACCAGCTCCAGGCATTCGGAAGGCATGAAGCAATCACGGCTCCCAGAGGTTCCAAGTCCAGCACTGCAATTCCCTAAAAAGGCCTGCCTGGTAGCAAGGGCAGAGAGGGTGAATTTCACGGAGCTACGTATTATTCTTGAGTTGATACAGAGCTGCTCACTAGTCCTCAGATTTTTTTTTTTTTTTTTTTTTTTTTTTTTTTTTTTTTTTTTTTTTTCCAGGCAGACTCTTACAGATAAAAGTTAGGATCTGGAAAATAGCCCAGCGACTCGTGTTGCATGGATTCAGGAATCTGAGAATTGGCCTGGCCATTTATGGCTCCACTAGTACTGGAGTAGTGTGAGTAAAAACAAACAAATAAAAAACAACCCCAAACCAGCAGTGGACCGAGTATTTTGATTTGTTAGGAAAACAGGAACCTTATACTGGATCCCAGTTTATCTTTACAGAACCTTTAAAGAAGTTATTAAACAAAGTAAAAATTGAGAAAAATACGTGCATGTGGAATTTTTTTGTGTATAGAAAGCATGTAGATTTTCATATTGATTCAGTCAATAAAATGTGTGAGAAGTATTTTTCAAACATTGTAGGCATTCATCGGTACAATTTCTTAGACGCGGGCTGTTACCGGTGATGACCCATCCATCCTTGTGACTGCCGTGCTCTCTGAGAACAAGAGGGGAAGCAGTCCAGGGTTCCTTTGGTTTCATCAGACTGGAGAAGGAAAAGTACCTTTTGGGAACTTCTCATCATCTTTGATGCTTCCTTTGCCGTAATTTTGACTGTATTTGAAATGCATATCTATTTTGACAATAATATATTGATAATTTCTCTTTTAAGGAGTGAATTTTCATCTGACCTCATACCTGGCTTAATGAGAATTCTGATGCTGGTATTAGATACATTCCTATCTATCACCAGCATCAATCAGAATTCTTATTAAAGCCAAGATATAGCATATCTGCTGCTTTTTTATCCACCTTAAGCCAGTTAACATTCTGTGTATAATTAGATAGTGGAACTCAGCCACTGGATTAAGAAAGGAGTTCAAGGGTAAATCAGGCTTACAAGTGACCCGTGTCCAGTAGTAATTGCTAATAAAGATTGTAAGAATGTAAGACATACTTTTGTTTAAGAGAATTTCTAACCAATACACTGTAGTTAGTGGAGGTAGATTTCTTCTCCAACATGTCTTTGTTTTTTTATTTTGGAGTTTGTTTCCACCTGAAGTTTTGTGTGCTTGTGTTATCTGAGACATAGCCTGGGCCACAGATCAAGTCTGGGGTGGCAATTCCTTTTTCTTCTGTTTCTCATCATGTGAATTCCTTAATTTCTGACAGGGTTCTTG
The DNA here is from genome assembly GCF_017639655.2 of Falco naumanni. Taxonomy (NCBI): domain Eukaryota; kingdom Metazoa; phylum Chordata; class Aves; order Falconiformes; family Falconidae; genus Falco; species Falco naumanni. The sequence continues at coordinate 5,671,536 of NC_054057.1, forward strand.
GAGCATTTCTTGTCTTATTCTGCTCAAGAGCACTATCAGAATGCACCTCTCTTCCTACGTAATTAACTAATTAAATTTAATTATCCCCAGTTAAAATTAATTGGTTACTATTGCTCTTATTTCTTTTTTTCAAATGGAATTGTATAAGCCTCTATGCTGTAAAGATATTTTCCTTTGAATGTGTTTCTGTTCTTTTAAAGAGTTGTCTGATCTCAATCTTCTCCTGGCACAGCCTAAGTGAAATGTGAGTGGTGTTTGGTTTGTTTCTTATACATTACTCATGGCTGGCTTAATAGCTGGGGGATAGTTATGAGGACAGTTAATAGCCTGGCTCCATGGAAATTTCTGCTGGCATGAGTAAAGAAGAAACACAGAGGCGGGAACTTACTCAGTGATTTCAAGGAAGTCAAATAACTGTGAGAATAGGTAAGAAAATATTTCATGTCAGGCTTCTCTCAGGCTGATGTAAGGAAAGCAGGGGGTGGTTTCCTTTTGTCTACCCCTCGCTTGGGCTGTGGTGCTAACACACCTACCTGATTTAACGACTGGCTACTGATGAAAGGGTTTTCTGCTCTTCTCCCTCTGTTGACAGCTGGGCATTCCTGCCCCCTGCCTTGTCAGCAGAGATAATCGTCAGGACACTGTAACAGTGAGCTAAACTGGTTGAAAACTAAATTTAGGAAGGGAGACAAACTGTTTTCTGCCTTTTTAACTCTCTAAACTGGCTTGGGTTTGGGTCAGATCAGCCGAGAAGTGGAGCAGAGCGGCTTAGGTTGGGAAGGGAAGGATTTGCCATTTTCACTGGCAGCTGGCTCTTAATTAATCGGTTTATCTGTGTAGTAAAGCTGAAGTGCACAACACTTTAAGCTGCATGGATAAATGCACCTTTCTGCATATTGTCCCTGTCCTTGTACAGCAGAAGTACTTGGGGACAAGCTATAAGGTAATCAGGGTTAAAGTAGGGGAGATTATTTGTAACCTGTATCAGGCTTCCCAATCCAGTGAGCTGTGTGTCTGTGGTGATGCTGTGCTGACAGACCAAAGAGGTTGTGCACGGGTCAATTTGTGGGCAGCGCTGGCCTCTTTCTGTTGAAGTGCTTGCTGACTTGTGCTGGTTTAGTGGCCTCTAGGGAACCGGGAGGTAACCTCAGGGCGAGTCACAGAACCGGTTTGTGTTTTGGAAGAGACCTTAAAGATCACCCAGTTCCAACCCCCCTGCCATGGGCAGGGAGCCCTTCCACTAGACCAGGTTGCTCAAAGCCCCATCCAGCCTGGCCTGGAACACTTCCAGGGATGGGGCATCCACAGCTTCTGTGGGCAACTTGTTCCAGTGCCTCACCACCCTCACAGTAAAGAATTTCTTGGGGCTGCATCCTTGGGTGAGCTACATCCCTCCATCCCTCCATCCCTCCATTCTCAGACGTCTGTGAAGGGAATTTGGGTTGATGTTTGTCAGGTTCAGTTTTGTACAGGGACATTTGGATCTGTAATGGTAATGAACTGTTAAAATGTTAGTCACCTTTTACTCTGTTTCATCTTTACTAAGGTACCACAAACAGCAAAAGCATTGGACTGGCAGCCAGAAAGCAAAGTTGGTCTACAATTGTAAGATTTTGTAAATAATCCCAAAGACCTAATAATTTCAGATGAAATCCTAGCCATACTAGGAACCCTCCTGTTTATGGTTTTAGAGGTTTAACTGAAGGATTACTTTTTTTAAATGGGGTGCTGAAAATTTTAAAATGTAGTGGTAATTGCTCATGGACCAGTTGTTGTGTGTGTCGTTTGTTTGGTGATTCTGTAGGCAGTTGATATCTGTTCTTTGTAAACACGTACTTGTGAGCAGGTTGATAATTTGTAAGTTTCACAGTTTTTCTTACTGTGCAAATGTGAGGTAGTGATTGCGTTGTGTCATACCTCAGTAATCTGCCAAAGGGATTGGGATACTGGGGAGAGGATAGGAATACAAATATCACTAAAGCTACATGGAAATTCTTACTCATGAGGATTCTTAAAGACGTTTAGCAATGCACATAGCTTCTCTTAACTTTTACTGCTTTTGAAGTTAAAGTTCAGTTGAACTAACTTAATTTGGTTTATTCTAAATTCGGGAATTTTGCCTGCTGACTGGTAGAACGGATCCTGTTTATATTAATTCCCTGGTAATAACAGGTAAACAGAAGTGTTCTGAGGTGTTTTTTAATAACCCTGTTGAGTGGATGCATGGAGAAGAGAGGAGGAATTTTTTGGGGATCCAGATCAGTCATTCTCTGGGGCGGGACTGGTGGTAAGATAGAGACATGTTCCAAAGAATAGAAATAGATGAACTGGGCTTACAGGCCGCGTACCAGAGTGGGTTAATACAGTGCAGGAGTTCATCCTGTTAACAGCTGCGTTTTGGGTAGTTCTGTGTCTGATTGGAGAATGCGTATTTGGGAAAACAACTGCTTTTCAGTTGGGAAGCAGCAGCTTCTGGTAGTTCACAATGCTTTTGTTTCCTGCCAGGTTTTCTTCTTTTCCTTTACAAGGAAGAGGAATAAAAATCAGTAGCAGAGAAATTCTACACTGCACAGAAAAAAGGGGTTATCATATTTCATATGGAAAATCCTATTAACGGTCCATATTTAGTAAATAGTAAAATGGGCAAAAAGGATCAGACAGTGGTATTATATCCTCATTTTTTAAATCAGAGGTACTCTACCAATATGCTGCAGGTGTATGCAGTTCTCGGGGATAATTCTTCAGCCCCAGCCTGTTCCTGACTATCCTTTTTTTCACTCAGCGAGATCTGCATCAATGTAATTGCTTTTGTGGCAGCAAGAGATTTCTCTTGACTATCCTCTTTCTATGTATTTCTGTCTCTTTCCAGGGCTTTGTAAGATTTTTCAGTGAACAAGTGTTGTATACTATGCAAGCAACAAGCTGTGGGCTTTTGTGGGAAGTCAGACCTACAGGCTGGATATTTGTCTGCAGTGGATCTAATATGTGGTAATGGCCCTGATGAAGCTGGGCCGTACAGCTCTGCTCATCTGTGGAAATAAGCTGTGTGTCCTACTGCATGAAAAGCTGGGCACTATTGAAATAAGGCGTTCGGCCTTATATATATATTTCCTTATATAAGGAAATTCAGAAGACCCACATTCCAAACTACTGAAGATTACTGTGATTCTTTGATAGACTGAATGATGCATGAGTCTCATTTATTTGTCAGATACGTCCTTTTTCTAACCCTTCATCTGTCTTGTTTATGTAGATGATAAAACTATTATATTCTCTGTTGTCTAGACAACAGATTGTAGGATACAATCTTGATGTCAGCTTCTGCACTGCTGTAACATAAATAGCCCATCCACAGTGAGAAATAATGGTAATAAGAAGCAAGAAGAGGAAATATCCTAATAAAAAAATATGTGTGATAGCAAGCGCCAATGTTACCTACTCATGTCTTGGGAAATCAAGGTTTCTGTATGTTAGGTTAATTACTTTCTTGTTAATATCTGGAATTCTGAAGGATATCCTCATATAATGCCCAAGGGTTCATGTTGAGAAAATGGTAAAGCTGCTCTTTTTTTTCCTAACAGTTGTATCAGTTGGTTCTGTAAGTAAACATGTGTTGCTTTTGCTGCAATGATTTAACTCTATCTACTTTATCTTTAAGGAAATGAGTTTTTAGCTATGTGATAATAGTGATACGCAATGCCTGATCAGGACAAAAAATTGAAGAGCACAGAAAAAGCAACAGACAAAAAACCTCATGGGATCTCTATGAGGTATAGTATCTGACATCTTTCTTTGAACTTCAGCAGGACCCATGTGGAATTTGCACTGACTGCCAAAGCGGAGCGCTTTAATTTGAAATGCAATATAAACATGACAACTGTTACTCTGGTCACAAAGTTTATTTACACCTTTGTTGATTTAAAGCATTCTGGGGAAGCTATAAATTCTTCTGTATGTAAAATGGGGACATTAGGCAACACTAGAAAACTTTATTTTCTGTCAGGGGCGTTGTTTCTTGTTGACCCCTTGTAGAAGTACTTTTATGTAACTATTAACACACACATTTATGTTATTGTGTTTTATCCTAGGGATTATTCTGATCTTAAAAGACTTCAGTCTCTCTTAAATGTTCAGTCAAGGAACCGACAGGTATTTTTCAACAACTGTTATTTAACACACTGTAGAATTGTATAATTGTAAGTAATAGTGAGTATGGTTTGTGGCAGATGCTTGGGATATTGTGTTCTATTATGATTAAATGTTAGCAAAATCTTGTGTAGTGGATATCTTTTTATTTTTTTTGTGGGACAAATCCCATTTAGAAAGGGTGAAAGAATGAAACAGACCAACTTTCCATACTACTCTGCTGTAACTTTTATTTTAACAGGAAAAAAATTGGTTTGTTTTATATCTTGAGCATCCAGCTATTGCTGCATATAGTCAAGTAGCCTAACAGATTTGTTTTTCTTTCATGCCCTTCCACAATGTCACGAGAAGGTAGGCTTAGAGATGTATTAGTTACAACACGATGAAGAGTGGTAAAGAATACAAAAGATGATCAGTGTTTTAACCATAACAATTTGTGTTTGGAGAATAACAGTTCATCTAAAAACTTTCAAGGCATACATATCAATGCATTAAAATTAAAGTTACAGGACACGGTAAAATCTTCACCTCAACTACTCACTTAGTGAATCTTGTATTTGCCATTTGAAGCAAAGAAAACCAACACATGATGATGGGTGTGGGTCTTTGGAATGCCAGAAGATTTTCTCCCTTTCTGTTCTGTAAAAAGGTATGACAGAATGACTTAGGGATTCATCCATGTGAGGTAGGAGTTATGCACTCCCTTCTGGGATAGAGGCATGGAATTGCTTCTGAGCAGAAAGCTGAAACATCTGAGTTCTACAACCTAAAAAGAATATGAAGTCTCTAATTTTAGAAGTAGGAGAGCTAAGGAGCATAGATAATGAGTGTTGCAGATTCTATTGAGCTTTACTATCACAAATTTTAAAAAGATGCTGTTCTTCACAATTTATACATGGAGCATGTACTTGTCTTCCAGCTGTGCTTTGCATCAGTTTTGTTTTATTTGGGGTGTGTGTATTTTATAATGGCAAGTTGTAGGTCCAAAGTTCAAGTCAGAACTTGAGAAAAGGTACTCTTGCTTGATAACGTAAAATGCAGTGCTTGCCTTATTAATACTATCCCCTTCCTATGCAGCTTCCAGCTATACATTTTGGAAGTGGTCAAACCAGTGTGACAAGAGCTTGGCAAAATGTCAAAAGCAGTGAACAAAATGCCCATGGTCAGTGGCAAGAATCAGTAGAAGCTGCTGAGCTTGAAAACTTTAGGTAAAAAAAGAAAGAAGCTAATATGATGACACCGTGTTGTGTATCTCTGAACATCTTTATATATCTAAAACATGCTGAGATGTTGAAGGCATTTATGTTTGTGCTTATATCTGTTACGTGTGCTTTTGTGTTAACGCACTATCTGAGATATGAATTATATATTATTAACTTTCTAAATCTGTGAATGTTCCTGCTTTTGTAAGTTTCACATGCAGGCTCCCACTCTGCGGAGTGCACTCTTGAGAATTAATATAGTAAATTTAAATAAAGTAATGTTTTCTTTATTTGGAAAGCTTATATTAGACCATTATAGTAGTCTCAAATTATATATGAGACAGATTGTTCTTCCATACTGATAAATGTCTGGAAATCTGAATTGTGTTATTCCATAGTAATTGCTAATATGACATTTCTTAATTTTTCTTGCTAATGTTAAGTTTTGGCAATCCAAAATTATCTTGTGGCAAGATAATCAGCAATTCAGCATTTTTCTTCTTCCCCCCTCATTAGTGTGACCTACAAGAATGAGAGAAATTTTAGCAAACATCCCAAACATAAGCTGTTTCAAGAGATCTTTACAGCTTTAGTTAAGAAGAGACTTACCTGCAGGTCAGTATGTTGAACATATTCATATCCAAGAAGGAGGGTCACTCTTTCTTGCCTTAAGCGGAGAACTAGGATGCATGGATAGTATTTCATATTATTTCAACAATAGACCTCTGTGTGGAAACCAGTAGTTTCACATCTCTGCATAATCTCAATTTCAAACAATCACTTCTGTATTGGCTTTGAAGACTGAATGCTCAGGTTAGTGGGATGGAAGAAGGAAAGACTGGGTATGTGATGAAAACTGGATGACCAAAATTCTAATAGCTGCTATGTGTCCTTGATCATTTGTCCCTATCTGTAATCTATGGTTCACTTTTCTAATCTCAATTTTATTTTACTGATTTTATTTGTGTTTTATGGACTGTCACTTTTGTATAGAAATGTCAATGACTTTCATAACATTCAGAGGAATTTATGCTACTGTTCATATGTATTTGTATTTATGTGTATAACAGGATTAGAAAGGGAAAACCCTTTCTTATTTGAGCAAGGGAGAAGTCCAAGACCTTAAAAAAACAGGGGAGTCAGAGAAATATTTTCTGAAAAAAATAACACTTTTTTCAGAATTTCTTTTACTATATATCACTGCAGCGTGTTGTATTTTTCCTTTTTAAAGCCCAAGTACGTTTTCTATAAAAATCTTAAGTGGTACAGAAGCTTAAAGAAAGAATTCCAGATCATTTAAAGGTATTAATGTGTAACTGCTAGAATTTACAGGAGAACCTAAAAAAATCACATTTTTAAGGGTTTGCTTACACCCTTTTTCAGAACTAATTAGGGCACTAGGGATCTCATCTTGGATTAAATAACAGTGAATTCAAGACAGATCATTTAAGTGATTTCTAAATCTGGTACCTCTTTTTTGCAGATGAACTTTTATCTTTTCTGTACCCACCAGTGGGATGTCAGTGGCTCAGCTTAATTTGCCAAAAATCTAAGAATAGTTAACATGGTGTCTTCCCAAATTCTATTCATACATTGTGGTGTACCTAGATTATATTGTGGGTTTTGTTTTCTTTGGTACTTGTTCTCATTGTTGATGACAATATAGCAAAACTATCCTCTTCTATGAAAAATTATAGCACCCAGGTAAGGTTAATGAAACAAGCGTATTTTGGTAGGTACGTAAATCCCATAAGGTAAATGCAGTTACAAATGTGATTTAGTTGCCCTTTGTAAATATTTCACTATGACTGCGATGATGTCCTCTCTTTGGAACTACGGCCATTGTGTCAGGGGCTTAGAAACTGTCACCTAGATTTGCATTACAAACTTCTGCTGGCATAACTATGTTGATTGGGATGCAAGAAGAAAATCACACTCATTTACTGGTGTCACTGTGTCAGCAGAAGTCCTGACTGGAGGTAGTTCCGTTGACAAGAAAGCTGTGGTCAGCTTAGCTTAAGTAGTTCGGATAAGGAGTATAGCCAGGCAGGCAGTAAAAATCCTGCTGGCATATGCTAGATATACACTAGGGTATCTAGTAATGTGTATTGTAAATGTAACTAAAGTAGAATAGGCTCTCAGATGTTAACCAGCCTCAGAGAATTACTGTTCCAGCTTGGAAATGTTACAAATACATTGCTCCATTAAAGAAACTAACTTCTGTCAAGAGTCAAAGCTTTTTGAAAGAATAACGTTGTTGAACTACTGTGGTAATGATCTTCAGACTACCCTAAAATCTGACCTACAGATTTTGCATACAGGTATATGGTTGCTGTTTTCTTTCCATGAAAGTGTTGTGCCATTCTGAAGTGGCCAATTATGGAATCATAATGAAAAACAGTATTACTTTGGGCAGAATATTGGCACAGAAGGGCTGAGATTTTGTTAGTATCTATTTGTAAAACACTTATTTTTATCAAAACATTTTTAGCTACTGGCGTCTTTCCCAACTGCAAATGATAAAAAGGGAAGAGAACTGCCACGTCCCATGGACTACTTCCATTCCTTGGAAACTTGCCCAGATATTGCAGATTCTGTCCTCTCAGTTAAATAACAACAAAACCACCATAAAAATGTCCAATTTTAGATTTAATTTAAATAGGAAAATGGGTGTGTATATATACCTTCAACAGACAAAGGAAATAGTGATTCCATTACTGGTATTTTATGCTGGATTACTGTCCCTGAATGCTTTGTGCAAATCTGAGTTGTGTTTTCTACCAAGCCTTGTGCTGGGGAATTGTGGGGAGAAATACCTAAGAGGCAGTTCTGTTTGGAAGTATAATCCAATATCAACAACATTTAAACTAAATAACAAATTATTCCAAGGACTAACAGTATTACAGTTTTTAAAAGCCAAAATAGATTATGGTAATTCAAAAAATTATTTTAGGTTTAGTTATTTTTACTTCTCTAGCACCCATATTTTTATGTAAGTGTATTTTGTGCCCTGAAGTTTGATATGTGGTTTCTGAGTGATTTTGCCCCTTTGGGTCTTGATCGAAACATTTAAAATAAGTTTATATCAAAGCATGATCAGTTTATGCTTAGAGATAGCATGTATTCTCCTGGATCAATTTTGTCATCCTAAGTGATGACTGGCAATATTCATATAATTAAATAAATTAATTTAAAACTGTTACTGTGTTTGAATATAAATGGTGTTAGAAGTCCTATAGTATAGTATGCTGTACAGCTGTTGTAGGTCACTAATCCTCTAGTCGATTGATTACTGAATCCAAGTGTTTTAACACTTTTTTTTTTTCTGTATTTGATTTATGATTTGCATATTTCTTTTACAGGGAGTGGGTTAATCAAGCTTCTTCCATCCATTTTCTCAGAGTGTTAATCTGTCTAAGATTATTAATAAGGGATCCATGCTATCAGGTCAGTATGTCAAAATACTGTTTATTGCTTGGATGAAAGAGTATGAGATGCTTATGAGATATATTAGTGCATGTGTATAAAAACGAGTGTTCTTATGGATGCATACTTAATATATGTATGTATGGACCTATATTTCTGTATGTGAAGATGTGATTTGCAAAGAACCAGATTCCAAGAGTGACTTTGCACTGTTACTGCACAACTTGCTCTATTTCTGCTATTTCCTATGTAGCATCTGCTGCTAATCTTAATGAAGAACTTTTAAATCTCTGTAACAGATGGCTTTGCTTTGAGCCTTAGACTCCGTACTTGACTTTACCCTATAGATATGTAAAATCCCCATAATGTAATAAGTGAAGAAAACTGAAAGCTGCCTATTCCTCCTAGCAGCCCAATGCTCTGAACTACAAACAGCTAGCTTTTAATTTTATTCTGCTTGTATAGTTGTTATTCATAGCACTAAGCCTCAGACATCTGGTAAGATACTTGGTTTTGTGTATTTCTTTTCTGTGTACCAAAGTTTATACCATTTTTCCAGTTTTAAAACCTCTAATATTTCACTTCTGTGTTTTTGTTGGTTTACTTATTATAAGTAATTCTGAACTCTGAAGGTGCTAAGCATCTCCAGAATCCATTGACTTCAACCACTGGAGTTAAGGTTTCTCAACATGCATGACAAACAAAGTGTTTATATTCTAGTGTTCTCTCATTCTAATGTTTTCTGTATTTTAACTCATTTTTCTAAAATTTTCTTTTAGGAAATGCTCCACAGCTTGGGTGGGATTGAAAACCTAGCTCAGGTAGAGTTCCTCACAGTAGCTTTGTCCATTATGTTGTATGTCAGTTAATTACGATTAGAATGAAGTACACTGTAAAAAGCAGTATACATATATTATTGGTTTATGGAAAGAAGCGAGACTGTTCCTGTTTCCACATAAGCAGTTGGTGTGGTTTTTTTCACTAGTGTGCAAAGCAACTGTCCTTATAATCTAGCAGAATTAACCCAGGAGTTTTAGGAAGCTTAACAAATGCTTCCTGAAGTGGGAGGATGAGAAAAGTCAGCACAATTGGTTCAGTCAAAAGTAACTGTAGACTTTGGAGGAAGATGGGTAAAGTCACCTTGACTTTTTAAAGGTGAAAGCAATAGTGATAAAATGTTGAACAGGTTTAAATGTGGGGACTACAGTACTTTTGCATTATAAAACATTATTGATAACTGACTGCTGTGTTATTGCTCTGTGTTAATACTGCTTTAGTCCTGGGTTTTTAATACTTGTTTATCAGTGCCAAGTTATCAGTGAGATATGACATATCTTGAATATCTTTGAAATTGTTGCAAGTTTTCTTTCTAGAAAAAAACCCATTTTTTTATAACAAATGTACCTTTCTAGAATGCAGTCATAATTTGTTAATGTTTATGGACCACCTGTATTTCAAAGAACCAATGGTGTGCTATGAGCCCTTTGGTCAGACAGTCACCCATTTGAAACATCCCTAAAGTTGCAGGAGTTAAAGATTATTAGTTTCTAATCGATATAGTTCCCACAGGAACTGCTTGGTGTTTTCCAGTGTCTCATGTTAGCCAACTTTTTTGTGGAGCTTGCAAAGTGCAACGGGCTGCTGAGATGCTGGCAACATCTGCAAGTGAAGTCCTCAGTGGCAGGAATCCAATTTGTATAATTGATAATCATTTTTACTATGCGTGTGTTGCTGGCATAGAGAGTTTTAAAAGTCAAGAGATGCAATTTTTATGATTTCTGAACTTCTGGGGAACTTAATATTTTGTGTCCTTTGAAGCAACATAAGATAAGTGTTAAATGCGTTTCCAGCACTCTGAAATGCATTTTGAAAAAATGTATAGCTGAGGTTTTCAAAAATCCCTCAGAAATTCGGAGGTGGTGGTAATTCCAAGATTAATTGTGCATCCAAATCTTCTTGCCAAATCACAAGTCTAAAGTCCTCCATTAGATCATTTTATACATCATTAAAAACATATTTTTCATTTTTTGGGGCAGTTTCGGATAAAAAACAGTTCTCATTTTAAAGTGTTTTAGGGTGTTTTAGTAGAAAACACTAATAAAATTGTTATTACCAGTATTACTTTGCATAGTAGTATCCTCCTCATGTGACTTTTCTTTCTAAATTATGCATTGCTCCTGTAGTTCTAGACTTCCTGTATCATCTGCTTGAAACTGCTATAGTTTCCCTGTACAGTGTTCTGGAAATTTCAAAATGCCACCATATGTTAAAACATATATATAAGTAATGCCAAGAATCATATAATGATTCGTGTGTACTAAGAAACATTACATCCTTGTGATAATTCTCATTTCCTGGAAAAATATGTTTGACCAGGAGGTTAGCAGGTTTATTTAAAAAGGTTAACCAGCATTTCCCACCAGTTGCCTGTGTCCAAAAAACCCCCAAACAAAACCCAAAGCCAAAATCCCCCCTGGAGTTGTGTAGGTTTGGTAGACTCTGAGCCTGTCAGCTGTGTGGACTGAAGATCCATCTGGCTGTTCCAAACGGTGGCCTATAGCGGGTGGATACGGAGGGAAAAGTTTGACGGTAGAAACCACGTGTTGTGGTAATTTCCCAGAAAAGTCTTATCAATCTCTAGCAGCTTGCAAAGAAGGGAGTTTTGGCCCTGGAAGTAGGGTCGTTGTATTTGGTAGTCTTCAGCTGATCATCTTGTTGTGGAATTTTACACTTACTTTTTGAATTCTTACACTTCCAAGTTCTGTTCCCTGACAAGTTTTATAGCAGATGTACGCGGGATGTTGCAGGCTTATCTTTTTCGTGAGGCAGACGCGCCACCTGCAGGCTATTTCTGTGCATAACACTCTAGGTTTATGAATTAAAACCTTTTTTTAACGGTGTCCTTTATTCCCACCCCCCCACCCACCCCCCCCAACTTGTAGCATATGGAAACAGTAGCAAACGGCTATCTTGATTATGGAGAAGAGCACTATAATGTGGACAAGTTGGTCAACATGACATGTAAGTGTTAGAGCTAATAACATACATTATAAGGGCACTTAAATTTTTTTATGTGGGGCTTGAAATGTTTAAAATACTTCAGATGGTCATTAAGTAAGATATTGCTAGATTCATTGCAGGCATTATCACACAGGTAAATACTGAAATTGCTGTGGAAAAGTACATCTTGGTTTTGTACATAAGTAATATTTCTTTAAGAAATTAATACCTCTATGCACTTGAAATCAGAGTATTGAAATGAGCTAGTCATGGCTGAAAGAACTTAACCAGTGTTTTGCTTTATTATAGTAAAATGAAAAATACTAAGTGATAAAGCTTCAATTTGTGTGACTTCCTTTGTTCCATAGACATTTTCCAAAAGCTTGCTGGTATTAAAGATCAAAGAGAATGGGTTACAGCAAGTGGAGCACATAAAGTAAGTGCTTTCTAAAATTGCTAATTATAACCAATTAGCTACTTAACTAAATGACTTTTGCTTTTCAGATTTCATCTAGGTGGGAGTAAATTCCTTACCTTGTCAAGCTTGTAAAATAAGGTAATCTAAGACAATCTCAGTTCTGTGTTTTTTGTGGATGGAGTGACGCATCACTCCTAAGAGAAGTGCAGCAATGTGTTCGTTGGTATAAAACAGCAATTTAACAGAGTTTGATAGTAAATGTGACAGTGGTTTAACAAGATTTGATGGCAAGGCACATTTGAGGACAGAGGACAGGGTTAGGCAAAACTGTCAGAGACCCTCCCATTGAGTCATGAGGTTCAGAAAGGACCCCCTTGAGTTCTAAACTCCTTCTCAGAGGGGTCTTCAGGCATGGCTAGGTCCAGACTTATTCTCAAACTTGGTCAATGGTTTGTATCTAAAGGATTATATGTGCACAATCAATCCTTTATACCACTTAGCTAAGATTTCAAAGTTTATCATGCTGTTAATCACTTACCAAGAATCTGTTGCAGCAAGGAATCTCTCAGTCTTGAGTAGTAATCTTGAGAGGTGTCTCTACTCAAGGGGACATGCTGGCATGCAGCCTACCACCGTGCAGGAGAGTTCAATGGGCGCTGGGCTGTCCCCTATTTATGGAGTAAGATAATTGACTCGTCATATTTGCATACCGACTACAGAAATTAGCTTCTTTCAAACTTGGCTTGAGTCGGACCTTGACTAGCATTGTTAGGTGGGTGCATTGTTCAAATTAGACCTTGGCTAGCATGTTGTTATCTGTCTCCCCCAAATCCACTTTGAGTTGGATACAGCCATGACGATCAGACTCAGATGCATCTGCATCGGTTAGGACTGCCACTGGTGGTATTCACTTCAGCATGTTATGGAAATAAAGAACAAGTCTGGGGGGGAGGAGCACACTGCCACAGTGTTTTACCCATGTATTAGTAGTATCATAAAAATTATTTCTTGCATGTAAGTTAATTGGCCTGCTGCATGGTTATTGGTTGTTTGAGATAAATAGGTCTTATATGTTTGGAATAAATTAATTCATATAAAAATTAGTACTCATGTGTACACTGTCCTGAGCTACATGTTACTATGATATGAACTGTTTCATATAATTTGTTAAAATAAATATATATTTGTTTTTTAAAAATAAATTTCTGCTATGATTTTTCACTTATAAAGTATTCTGTGTCTAAACAAAACGGTATCAACTTAGACAGTGACAACCAAGACATCCTTGCTATACATTACTGTCAGTCTAAGGATTTTTTTGCTGATTTGCGGCCAAACTGAGAAACAGTAGAGATCATGACCAGTATAGGTAGTGCTTTGTGGTTCTGTTGTGCTGTAGTAAAACAGTGGCAATTATATTGGATAGTATCAGACAACATTATTTTAGAGAATCTAGACATATAGGAAATTTACATCAGTTGCTGGGTTAATGGCTGGACTCTAAAGGTCTTTTCCAACCTAAACGGTTCTATGATTCACTGACAGAATATATGCAGGGCCTTAGAGTTACATACCGTGTTGTTTAAATATAAGCTGAAAATTAACTTTTTGCTTTAGTAAGCCTTGACTTAGAGATCTGAAGCATTTTACATGGAACAGATTTTTACAGTGATATATTGTTGGACCAGATGCTTTAGCAGTCAGGAGAGATGCCAGTTGCAGTTTGAGAAGAAACATCCTTGCTTGTCCTAAGACTGGGTGTAGTCAAAGACTTTCAGTGTATATTTATGTGTACTTTAGATGTACCTAAGACTTAGTGTAAGGGTTTGGTATCTTAATTTTGACTTTTCAATAAATAACTCTATGTATGTTTGAGTTGTAAAAGAAAATCATATAATTTATATTTATTTATCTTGTTTTTTGTTTCATTTTCCAGACCTTAGTAAATTTGTTATCTGCCAGAGACAGCAATGTGCTTTTGGGTGCCCTCCTTGCTCTGACTAGCCTAGCAGAAAGGTAAGTTCGACTTAATGTGCTGTAGTTCACAATAAGTGTTTTAATGTCACCTCTTGACACAATATTAAAACTGCCATTTATGAGGAAGCCTTCTTTTTTTCAAAATGAGGCCTTGTTCTGTGGAAGTCTATGAAGTGTGCTTAATTTTATGTTGAAGCAGTAGAAACTAAGTAGAAACTTTAGTCCTTGCAGCAGAGTTCTTGCTCATGTGAAGAACTTTGCAGGACTAGAGTCATAGAACGTCTCTTTGCAATCCCTGTGCAGTGCAGGCTTCTGGAATTCTTACTGGCTTCCTGCATATAAAAGCCTTTTGTGCTGAGCTTAATGTGACAGTGCCTCACAATAACCAGTAAGAATATCGTTCAGTGTAGTAAATAGTGAATGCATACACTCAAATCCATTCATATGTATCTTCTCTTCGCTAATGACAGTTTTAAATAAAAACAAGACTTTTTCCCTGGTGTGGAGGGGGGAAAAAAGGAAAAGACAATATTTTTCATCCTTGATAGTTTTATAGAAGAAAAGCTACTGCTTCTACATTATTGTTGCTGACTTCCAGACTTGTATAACAATTAAATGAAAAACTCTAAGGAAAATTACAAAACTGAAGAGAATAGATATGATTCCTTGAGATCAGTAGAGATTTATTTACTAAGATTTTTCTGAATTTTCGCTTTTCCCAAATTTCTTTCATTCTATTTCAGTTTTTTTTTTTTTAATATCAGTATTAATTTAAATGATATTATACATATATTTTCAACTTCCATTTAACTTTTTTCACAGAATTAAGTGTCTTACATTTGGACTGGGCAAGAAAGTGGAGTATGTTACAAATATGGAAATCGTGGTTCATTCTAAAAATGTACCTAATTTGCTTAATTTCTAGTAAGAAACAAATTAAATAATTTGTGTATTTACTTTTATGTATTCATGTTTACTTTTTTTTTGTAATGGGAAAATTGGAAATTGTTGCACTGTCACTCTTATTCATGTTTACTTTTTTTTTGTAATGGGAAAATTGGAAATTGTTGCACTGTCACTCTTGACCCAGCATATTTTTGTGGCTTTAAATATTTGTGTGCACAACATGATATTATTACTTAAGATTTGAGAAGAAAATAATTGGTCAAATGTGTAAGGAGGGAGGCTAAAGAGCAATGTGGTTTTTTCATATAATTTAACTTGATATAAATGCCAGGAATAATCAATTTGTAGTCCAGAATGTAGGGAGAAGATAAGTGAACTCACCATTGTTGAGAACTTGCTGGTGATATTACATGAATACGATTTGCTTTCTAAAAGGTGAGACTTTGCTTGTAGATCAATTGTGTTAAAATATATTTTGACTTTTTCATTTAGGGATGTGTTTTATTTAGAGGAAATAGATAATGTACCACTTTATATACTTGAAGTAAAGTTCTGACGCCTATGTATTTTCAGTCAGATACTGACAGAGCAAAATCTTTTCTACTAGTTTTGTTGTAAGCTATTCTTCTATCTTCACTGATGGCCTATAGTGCAATGCAAATAAATTGCAATGTTACGTAACAGTGGTATCTGTTACGGTAACATTGCAATTGGATTGTATGAAAGTGATAGCAATTGCTTTTCTTGGTGCATCTCCTCTTTGTTCCTGGCAGACTTGAGTGGTTAGATGGAGAACACACTGAACTCTGGCAGTTCCTGGGATGCCCAAAATAAACGAGTAAAAAACTGCAAGATATACAACTGTTGTAGTTTATGCCAGAGGCTGGGTCAGACCCCACATCCCTTCAATAAGAAAATCGTAAAGGTTCCTTCAGTTCTTTAAATGTCCTTTCATCTCAGCTAAAACTCCTACATAAGCATAGTATATCTGCATTTCAGTAAGAAACCAAAAGATTCTTAAATTTGATATTATGTCATTTTTCCTATTGCATTTTAAATACTGAAGAGATTTTTTTTAAAATGTCATGTTTAATTATTTCACACATGTAAATTACTTTATGTATAACTAAAGATAAAGAAATTGAATATACCAAAAATTTGTGTTTAGTTTCTGGATTTAAAATTATTTTGATTATCCGTAAACCAAAGTTTGTTATAAAAACTGGAATTTGAATGTAGACAGGAAGCTGATGAAGATCAGTGCTAGTTAAGAATAGTATTAAATTCAGATAGGAGTCTGAATTCATATGTTTCATGAAACATGTGCAGCTTTTTTTCTTCAAGTAGAAATGGAAATCCCTAGTTGTATTTTCTATGGAAAGTCCACCTTAATTGGGGTGAAGTTATTGTCTTCATTCTTTTATTATCTTTATTGTCTTCATTCAATTATTATCTTGTATAAACCTTTTAAATGATATATCCAAACTCATTTTAAACATAATATTCAAACAATACTAGAGAAGAATCACTATTATTTGTGGAATTACTCTAATTCCACAGATGGGATTTACCAGTTCGTGCAGTCAGTACTACTTGTAGTACTAATGCCATTAAAAAGAAAGTGGTACCACAGATGACTGCAGTCCCTATGGCCACCTCCATCCTGGCTGCGAATGCTTGGCTGCCTATACTGGCAGTGAAACTCAATGTAGTTATAATTTCATCCCTTGTAAGAATGTGCATCTCCTCCTTCTTTTCCATTTTTTTTTTCTTTTTTTAAATGATGACTTTAACCAGTTTACAGTGACTTTAAGCAATTTCCTTTAACTTCTTTTTTTTATAGGACATCTCTGCTTGTTCTTAAATGTTTGCTGTGTTTTTTCCCCTTTGCTAACTGACAATAGAAAGTAATGATGGAGTTATTATTAAAATTTCTTGCTGAATTTTTTTTTTAGGGTCACAGCAGAGTTGCTACGTCTCCTCTGTGCGGAGTCACAAGTTAAAGAGCAAGTAAAAATGTATGAAGGAGTTCCAGTCTTGCTCAGTTTGCTCCATTCTGATCATATCAAACTTCTATGGAGTATAGTTTGGATTCTGGTACAGGTTTGTGAAGATCCTGACACTAGTGTGGAAATCCGGATTTGGGGTGGAATCAAGCAGCTCCTTCATATATTACAAGGGTAGGTTTTTGGTCCTCAAGATTGTGGCAATTATATGAGACTGTTTCATATTTTAAAATGTATTTGATCAAGCCCTGTTTTATTAAATAGCATCTTTGGTTTTGTTCAGCTGTATGTGATGTCTGCAGAAATTGAAAGGCTATTTAGAACATAATGAATAAGTATTTTTTTTCCAGCAATGCATATTTCATTTTTTCAGTGTATAAACTAATGAATAAATATGTCATTACTGTCTGCTTAGTTTCCCTGTTAATCAGACACATATTCAGTGAGCTAGAATTGTGAATATAATTGATGAACATGGGAAAGGAATTTTCTGTTTAAAGGCTTGTTTGCTTTTTCAAAATTTCAGAAATGGTTAACAAAGATATGTTAAGCTATTTTTTTACACTGCAATTCCAACTCCCCCCTGCCCCCAGGGAAAGAATTCTTGTTTCTGATCGGTCTTCAGTTGGAAGTTTATCTAGTGCAAATGCAGCAGGGAGAATCCATTGTCTTCATTTGTCAGATGGTTTGAGTCCTGATGAGATGCAAGAAAACACTTTTTCACTTCAAGCAGGTAGGTTAATAAGACCTAATCCTCTGTTATGTGTTTACTTACACTTGCATTAAAAGGATTAAAAATATTTCCAGACTGAAATTGTGAATTTTTATACCTGCTTTAGGGAGTAGGAATACTGAATCAACTGTGTTTATTTCTAAATGTGCAATACCAGCACATATTTTCAAAAAGCACACTTTTTTTCAGAAAGAAGCAAAGGATAAAGTGTTAAGTACATGGGAATCATACACATTTCTTCCACGTGTAAAAATTTCTCAAACATACATGTATTTTTTTTTAATTTTGCTTTTAGCCTGAGATTATTTTTCTTTGATCATATTTTCCCCTCTATTCAAATTTACTATGGTAGATCAATCATGAATTGATTATGATGGAACTCTTTCAAAGTGCTATTTTAAAGACTATCAGTCAGGTAAGGATTCCTCAGTAGTTATGGAGAGAATCCCTTTTAGAGATTTCTCAGTAACACATCGACTATCCATTCTGATCCTCCTTCTGGAGGATCATGTCTTTTTTTCCAGTGACTATAGAAGGACAATGCAAAATATCCTTACTAGGATTACATGAGCCTTTACAGTATCTTCCTGAAAGCTGTATCATAATACATATGTGTTTTTGAATACTTCATCATGAATGTTACCTCTGAAGAGCTGGTAATGTGAAATCAATTGCAGTACCAAAAGCATTGCCAGCATGGAGCTTATTTCTGTGTTACTTCTGCCCTCCCTAAGGACTCCTACAAAAGAGTAAGCACTGAACTTACAGAGGTCTTTTTTAGTTCTGACTGAATACTTGCTTGTATTTCTAGCCTTCTGTATCGGGTGTAGGTACAGTGGTTTTTTAGCAGGGGGCCTGCAGGGGTGGCCTCTGTGTAAGGGATTGCTCAGTGCTGCACACAGCTGGTTCCAGCTGGCTCCACAACAGAGATCATCCAGTGCTGGCCAAAGCTATGCCCATCAGCAAAGTCAGTGGTGCATCTGTGAAAACACCGTTAAGAAAAGGCAAAACTGCTGAGTTGAACAGAGGAGAGGGGAAAAAAGCCCCACAACACAGGGTAAGAAACAGCAGTGCAAACAGCAAGGTCAGAGAAGAAGGAGAGGGAGAATGTGCTTTAGGCACCAGAGCAGAGATTCCCTTGCAGCCCGTGAGAGAGACCTCAGTGGAGCACGTATTCATGCTGCAGCATGTGTAGAGGACCCACACCGGAGCAGGGGAAAAGTGTGAGGAGAAAGGAGCTGCGGAGTGGAACTGTCATGTACTGACTGTAACCCTCATCTACCAGATCCAGGCAGAGGAGTTGGGAGGGAATGAGTGAAGATGAGTCTGGGGTGAAAAAATGGTTGAGGTGGGGAGAAGGTGTGTTTTGATTGTTTGCCTTTGGATTTTTGTTATCAAATTTATTTAAATTGGCAATAAATTAGATTAATTTTTCCAAAGTCAAGTCTGTTGGTGAGCAATCTCCCTGTCCTGACCTATGAGTTTTTCCATCCTGTTTTCTCCCTCTGTCCTGTTAGGGAGGGGAAGTGAATGAGCAGCTGGATGGTCCTTAGCTAAGGTTAACCCACCACGCTATCTGAATATATTTATGGATCTGACCCTAAATGTTTGCATCTGAATTTTGATTCTAGCTTGTTGTGCTGCAATTACTGAACTGGTGCTCAATGAGACTAATGCTTACCAAGTTGTACAGGTAGGAAGACTTTATTTAGTTATACAAGGCGTTATAATTTTACTTTATTGTTCCTATTTGTCACCATCATTTAGTTAAAAAAACAAAATGCATTTGAAAGAGATTGGAAAATATGTGTTTCTATAATTTCAGCATGTTTGTTTCTTTATACATTTACACACAGAGACATTGACACAAAAATATCAGCATACGTATCTAGTTGTCGGAATGTAAACTGCTTTATTCAGACAAGGTTCATTTTGGTTGGCATCTCTTGCCATATTCAAAATAGGATCGTAAATAAGAGTAATCATGACATTAACTTAGAAATACAGAACCTGAATTTCATGAAGTTTATTAAAACAAACTCTGTACACCTTAATACTGGCATGCTGTTGTTTTCACAAACAATTTTCTCTTTTCCTCAGAGTTCGTTATTTCTAAGATAACTTCCTGGCATTCCATCCCCAGGATTGTGTTTCTAAAATGCATTTTTAAATGTAATATTTAAATCAGCTAGAATCAATGTTTCTGAAAACCATTCTTAAAATTCCAGACACAGTCAGCTACACAAATGTTTAGGATATTAATACCAGCTAAAAGCTGTAGCCAGCTCTTATACTTTGAATGTTAAGTCAGTCATCAAAGCCTTCAAGTTAGCTTAAAGCCCAAGCAGAGGTATTTCTAGAGGGACTGAGAGAACAGAGAGTGTTAAATTTTACTGGGAAAGAATTGTGTGTGTTTCAAAACTATTGGTTAAGAGGAAAGGAATGGAAGTAAGTCTAGAAGAAGTTACTTTTTATGCATCTTAAGCACTAAAATGGTCAATAAGCAATGCTGATTTAGACAACTTTTTATCCAAACAATGTAACTGCAGACATTTTAGGCTGACTCTGGTTTCATCAAAATAAAATACCGCATATTTGAATTAGATATATTTTGAAAACAGCGTAACTTTTGGAGGACCTGGGAAATGATAGGATGGTTCTAATGTACTGCAGTACTTTAGCAGTGCATGATAACTGTGGTTATCAGTAAGTTGCTTAAAAATTGATGGGATGATGTGTAGGCTGGGAAAAGGTGTTTCAGACTTCTTCCCCCACTCATCCTGTTAAAGGACCATGACCTCTCCCTTTGTTAAAACACCAGCTAATGTTCCCCTTTCAGATCAGGACACAGCTTTAAGCATGTTCATTTCAGCTGGAGTTTCGCCCTACAACAGCCTCTTTCATTTTAAATCCTACTTCCTCTGTGCTGATACAGTTTTGAGATTTGCTTGGTGAACAAGATGAAGGAACTCAGGTTTAAAACAGACAGAAGAAGATTTGCAGCTCTTTCAGTTATGTGCTGAGAAAGTCAATCTAAGTGACCTCTAAAGGTTTATCTCATTCAGTGGTAAAAGTCTTGGTTCAGGCAGCTGAGAACCATTTGATTCTGCTGTAGCTGCCCTCTACCTGTCCATCCTGTGTCCTTGTCTCAACAGTAGCAGTCTGCAGCCAGTCTGCTAGCAGGCCAGAATGTGTTTATGACTAAGACTTTATCTCAACCCTACCTTCATGAACAGTTTAAGAAAACATGTCAGGAACTGCAGCAGAGCCTCTGCAGAACTGGCACATACTCCCTGCAACTCTGCTGGAGAGTAGTCTCCAACAGGAAGCATGTCAAGTAACTGGGAGCAGTAGTGGAACTAAATCTACCAGAGTCCATCTATCAAACCAATATGATGGATACATTAGGTTACATAAAAATGGAAACTGAAACACAGTATGATTTTCACAAAATACTGCTGATGGCACAGATATACTTCTCAGGCTATCACTTCTGGTGTTGCTCTAGTTTATATTTATTGTGATTGGATTTTTGATTCCTGACAATTTATAATAGCCACATGGTGACAGGGGATCTGTTGCTGCCATTTCACCTTTAGAGATTGAAGCATTGCTTTAGTATCTGTTTGCAAGCTCTTTGTGGTATCAGTTTAAATATAACAATGATTTAATTCATATGTACATTTAAGTCATTTGAGCTTATAATTTAGGTGTGCAGTAGGATGTTAAGAATTTGTCAGTTGGTATTAGCTTCTGATTTATCTGAACAATGGATTTTATTTGTGTTTTCTGTGCAAAGGAGTGCTAATCTTTCTCTGTTTCCAGGCAAATGGCATATATACAATAGCCAAGCTGATTTTACCAAACAATGAAAGGAATGATGAAAAAGCTAATTTATTACAGGTAAGTCCCTTTATTATCGTTGTGCATAGAAAGCCCCAAACAGTCTTAAGAATTTTTTATGATTTTGAAGTTTATTTGAAAATGCAGTAAAAAAATATTACTTATAAGGGGGAAAAAAACCCCACCAGAACAAAATGAGGAGTAACAAACGGCTCAGGAACTAAAAGTTAAATAATGACTCTATTTCTGGTATTCTGTTCTGATCTACTTTGTTTCTGACACCTCATACAGTGTAAAGGAAAGTGAATATTTTTCTTGTGATAATCTTTCCTCCACTTTTTCAGGCTGCCCAGCATCACATCTTCTTTTTAGTGCCTCAGTCTTCATTGAAATTCACTATAGATTTGAGACTGTACTAATATCTGCTTTTTTCTGGAGCATCTTACTGTGGCTGTTAAAATACAGGAAAACATCACATGAAGTAGAGCAAATCTAAATGTAGGATAAATGTAGAGCTAATAAGCATAGAATGGCTCTTGGTTTTGCATGTTAATACCCCCATAAATATACTGGTTTCAGTCAACTTAGGCTAAAAGTTATCAGAGCAATTATCTGGTAGCTGTTCTCCAGAATCTATGAAATAGTGTTGGCGTCTCTAAGCTGTAGGAGAGTAGTGCTTTGGGGTTCAGGGATGAACCCGCTGCTGCTGCGCAGGTTACTTATGTGGGCAAGTGTGAGGAGGTCCTTAGCACAGGTGAATGCAGTCAGGATCCTGCCCCTCACCTGGTCTTTGTTCTGGTATAACCCTGCTCTAAAATGGCTACATAGCTACTCGATTATCAAATCAGGTAGACATGCCTGGATAGTGAGAGAAGGCATTTCCATAAAACAAGAAATAATTTATTGTAATATCATCTTTCTCATTGCAGTTCTTCTAGATTAAGGTTGGAGTGCAGATTCAGTGCATTAGGTACCTTTTTTCGGCAGCAAGGTTTTATAGTGTGCTTCAGTTAAAATCAGCTTAAGGATGAGAGAAATAAAAATCTTCCTGGAAGTATATGAAACTAACATGGAGCCTGATAAACCTGGAGCATATGCTCAGTACAGTTGCCTCATACAACTGCAAGAAGCTTAATTTATGCCCACCAAGATTTTAGATTCCAGCGGAATGCATTGGAAATAACTCACAGGAGATACTAGGCAACTGTAGTTGGGTTAAACACGAAGCCATATGAATTAATAATGGACTTAATGATCACATATGAAAACTAAATCTGTTTGAGGCAAACAATAAGAAGCATATTTTTTATGAACCCTTGTTCAGATTCTCACACTGCTATCTGTATTGCTTTTATCATTGTTACTGCTATGCAATACAGTTGCAGCCACTGGAATACCCTTTTTGAATTTCATAGGCATTTTTCTTAGAATTCCTGCGATGCTGATCTGGTTTCTTTACTGCTTCATTGACTGTGTTTTCAATAAATAAATTTTCACCTTCATTCTACCATACTACCTTAGTGATCTTACACCATTACTTCAAGGGTGGCAGTGATATCAATCATTTATTCTGCATACGTACCATACATAAAAATCATCATGCCTTAACTGAAGCATATCACAAATGTTAAATATTAATCTCACAACACTAATGTCAGAAAGACAAGTATTATTTCAATTTAAAATATCTATTATCTCATTACTAATTTATTGTCATGTCTCTTCATTGATGGACTTTCTATAGCAAAATATATGTATAGTCTGTAAAATGAAAAACTTTCAAGGTAGCAGCTATGGCTCATCTGGGTTATTTTATACAGCTAAGTTGTAACTGATTCTCAGTGGAATGTTAGACATGGTAACACACCATCCTTCTGTGATGGAGAGTTTACTTTGGACTAAAAAGAAACATTGTAAAAGAGACCACTTCTTAGCATTAACATATGCTCCTTTTCACTAAAATGTCAAGTATCCTGCTTCTCTCAAAAGTAGCATTTGGCCTTTATTTCCTTCATTTAATGAATTTTCTTTATATTGAAATATTTTTTTTTTTTTTTAACGTGGGGATAACATGCAGTTATCACTAAAACACTGTTGTTGTTGTCTAAGTAGGAAGTACCATACTGGACTGTAGTAGTGGTTTAGTCACTGATGCAATAAAGTAATTATTAATTATGTAAAAAGCATTTACTATTTGCATTGTTTCAGATATCAGTGCCTTATTTCCCCTTGGCTTACTTTATACAGTCATCTTTTGTCAGCCGTATATGTGCCATATTGTTGGCTCTTGATAAACAGAATTAAATATGAGTTGCATAAAAGCATACATGCCTGCTACCTGAGAGTAGCTGTTGTAAAAATAAGCTTTCTTCAGTAGAGATCAGATAGAAATTGAGGTACATAAAGATAGAAACTGAGGTACATAAAGATCTCTGTAAATATAATGAACCTAGCATTAAAAAAAATGATGTTGACCATTCTCTCTTTTTCATTTTTTTTTTTTGTCTTCTGTTAGAACTTACGGTGTTTCACATGACATTTTTTACATGAAGTTGCAAAAAGCTGTTTTTATGGCATCATTACAAAACCACTGATTACATTTACCTTTTTCACCATTGGAGAAGAGAACAGGTCTCAAGTCTTAAGCTATCTGAAAAAAAAAAAAAAAAAAAAAAAAAAGGTGATTAAAACTCAGATGTTCCTCAGTGTGCTATAGCTATAGTCACGCACCTTTTTTTTTCTTACTTTTTTTTCCCCCTCAGATGGCCCTGTCAACTTTTAAAATACAAAAGGAACTTAACATGTTTTTACTGTCTTCATTATCAGGTTAATAACATAATCTGTCTAGTCATTTAAGTACAAAGTTGACCAGTGTGTAAAGTCAAGAGGAATACTTGATGTTTATCAGTGGCTTTTCCATTTGTGTGTAAATAAATGTCTCATTAAGTTTTTTTTCCTGCTGTAGTGCTATGCTTTCAGAGCCCTGAGATTTCTCTTCAGTATGGAAAGAAATCGCCATATCTTTAAAAGGTATGTTAACAAAATGTTTTGTGAAACGCCTTTGGGACAGCTTGCAGAAGCTGTCACTCCAATCAGAAAGTCATGTGTTTAAATGTCATTTATTTTCAACAAGAAGAAATAGTAATGAGCAATTTCTGTCCTCTCCCACAGCTACAGATAGCCATTCCTGCATTGCATCAGTGGCAGCCTACAAGATTTAGACATTCAGTGTGGGGACTTCTGTTGTATGCATACCAGAGAAACTAGCTCTGTAGGGGCTTCTTCCTCCCCCATGAATCAATGTTTTAAATTGTTAGGGACAAATTTAATACTGTTGGAGATAAACCATACTTTTATCCTGAGGATTAGCAGATGCAAGTTACAGCCCCGGATAGTAGCAAGTAACTGGGAGCAGTAAATTTTTTCTCTGAGCCCTCCACTCCTTCACATGGGAATGACTTTGCATCAAGCTGGTTTACTTAGGAGTGTTGCTGAAAGGTTTGAATCAATAAGGAGATAACGTCTTTCATCAATTATAGATTTTTTTCTAGTAAGGTGACAGTTTCACCAGGTTAGCTATAAAGGTTGTGTGAAACCTAGCAGTTTGATTTGTGGGATTAGGATAGTAATCATGCTGCCTAGGAGGTCTGCCTGTCAGTACTGTTTCTGTATGATTTTATTCTGTATCAAATTACTAGAATTCTAAATATAACTTTAGTGCTATTTTACTTCTAAAAAGTGGATTTTGTACTAAAAGGGCCCTAGTCTGTAATGAATGTTCATGGTTGGTGTCAAGTTTTTAAAGTAAGTGCTAAATCTGAACTAATGTGCTGCCTTTCGTATTTTTCTAGATGCCTTAATTTTCTGTATTTTTACTTGTGCCAGAACTTTAAAAAGAAACAAAGCTTCAGTTAGGCATGTCACTAATCAAATATTGCCTACTGTCTGTTAGCTTTTGCTTTTCTCAGTCCTTTTTATCTTTTAGACTAGACTTTGTGGTCAAAAATTCTAAGACCTGTGTCATGATTCTTTAAATGCAGACAAATACTAACCCTGTCACTTAATGCGTTATGAGAAGGACCTCAGATAAAGTGATAACAGGCACAATATAAAGTATTATAAGAAAAATATAGGAAAATCGGGAAACTCGGGAGGTGTTGACTTTAAAGAGGCTTATACATGTTTGGAGAACTGGCATTTATATGGCATTAATACCCAACTAATGGAAGCTGAAGTCTGACTTTTCAAATGTTTTTTAACTCTTACGTATGTAATGTTAGAAGGTTAATATCTGAATAGATTGTAAAGAATCAATGTATTATTTGGAAGGTTCTAAAGTAAGTTGTAGTAATAAATATTGAAAAGTCTCTGCTGTGGATTAGTAGCTATTGCGTGCACTGTTTCTAAAATATACCAAAACTTAAACCTTTGTAGACTTTTCCCTACTGATTTATTTGAAATCTTCATTGATATTGGACATTATGTGCGTGATATCAGTGCTTATGAAAAGCTGGTGTCAAAGCTAAATTTATTAAAGGTAAGTGAAAATCTTCATAGCTTTGAGAAGCTGTATTTTTTTCAAATTCTTAGCATAAGAAAGGCATGAAATATGTTTATTTATTTGGCATTTAATTTATAACCAGGAGGATGAATTGAAACAAATTGCTGAAAGTATTGAAAGCATGAATCAGAATAAGGCACCTACAAAACATATAGGCAATTACGCAATTTTAGAGCACCTTGGCAGTGGAGCTTTTGGAAGCGTATATAAGGTAAACTTCACTTTTGGTATTTTACAGGTTTGAGGGGAAGATTCATGAAGGATGTCTAATACCTCTTGTAGGCACTACTGTTCTTTGACTTTCAGTAGGGGAATGCAGGTGTGAAAAGGCCTTTATGGATCTGGGCTTGTTGTTAGTATTTGCTGTGACTTTGTTTGTCCCCTCTTGTATTTATCAGATAGAACAGTGTATCCCTCAGGTTTCCTACTTTTACTTTATTTGAATTCTTTTCCACAAACATAATTTCTGTCTATTGCAAATGTTAATGAATCTGTGTAAAACCAGAAATAAAAGTATGCTTTATCTGAAAATCAACACTGGGCACAGATAATGTTACTTCAAAGACTGGCAAGTTCAGCAGTGTACTGCTAACCTGTATTGTGGGGCTCCAGTTTTTTATCACATCATACACAGAAAAAGCTATTATTGTAACTTCTGCAAGACAGGTTTGGACTCTGATTACTAATCTGGTAGCCATAATAATATCCTTTCTATCCCCATCCTATATAAAGTGTTTTGTCTTTTTCATAGGTTAGAAAGCATAATGGACAAAATCTCCTGGCAATGAAAGAAGTCAATTTACACAATCCAGCATTTGGAAAGGACAAAAAAGACAGAGACAGCAGTGTAAAGAATATTGTCTCTGAATTAACCATCATCAAAGAGCAGGTGGGTCTCATGGACTCCAGTTTCATGTGTGCGCATTCTGCTGTTAGCATTATTAACTGTGAGTTCTCATGTGGAAATCTACCTTGCAGAAAAGGGCCTGGGGGCACTGGTCAGCAGCCCTCTGAACACGAGCCAGCAGTGTGCCCAAGTGGCCAAGAAGGCCAACAGCACCCTGGCTAGTATCAGAAATAGTGTGGCCAGCAGGACAAGGGAAGAAATTGTCCCCCTGTACTCAGCACTGGTGAGGCTGCATCTCAAATACTGCGTTCAGCTGTGGGCCTCTCACTACAAGAAAGACACTGAGGTTCTGGAGCATGTCCAAAGAACAGCAACGGAGCTGGGGAAGGGTCTAGAGAACACGTCTCGTGAGGAGTGGCTGAGGGAACTGGGATTGTTTAGCCTGGAGAAAAGGAGGCTGAGGGGAGACCTTATTGTGCTCTACAACTACCTGAAAGGAGGTTGTAGGTGAGGTGGGTGTCAGTCTCTTTTCCCAGATAACGAGTGATAGGATGAGAGGAATCAGCTTCAAGTTGTGCCAGGGTAGGTTTAGATCTGGTAGTAGGAAACATTTCTTCACTGACAGGGTCGTCAAGCCCTGGAAGAGGCTGCCCAGGGGAGTGATTGAGTCACCATAACTGGAGGTGTTTGAAAGATGTGCAGATGTGACACTTCGGGACATGTTATAGTAGGACTTGGCAGTGGCAGGTTTATGGTTGGGCTTGATGATCTTAAAGGTCTTTTCCAGCCTAAATGATTCTATGATTCTAGGTAGCAGGGCTTCCAGCTGCTGTTATTTTTCTCTGATCTGTACAATATTGACCCCTTTTACCTGAATGTTGCCAATATTGAAACTGTTCTTACTGTAGTGTTAGCAGCAGTGCAAATGCTTGTTACTAAAGATTCTTTCTGTGTTGGCAGTATTTGAACTTTTTTTCAGGGATTCTGTAAATTAAGATTATAATAGAAAACTGATGAGTCTTTGTGTCATTTAATGCATACTTGGGTTTAAAATACAGTGAGAAGAAAACCTTTTTTGTAACTGAAAATTAAAAACCTGACTGATCAGTAGTGTTCTTAGGCTGAGAAAGCCCTTCAAACTTCGTTTACTCTCTTTCAGTTATTAAAAGGAGAGGGGATAGGAATCACATTGTATTTTCCTCCTGGTTGCTCTAGTAATGTGCAACATTTCTCTGTGTTTGCTGTAGCAGTGAAGGTGTACTGCACTGCACTTCATAAGTTTGTGGAATTCTTGTGGAATCCTTCCTTTCAGTGTGCAGCTAAACATTATAAATGCTGTGCCATCAGTTTAACTATTCTAAACATCTACATTTCTTTCCTCATTGTAGCTTTATCATCCAAATGTTGTACGATATCATAGAACCTTCTTGGAAAGTAAGTATAAACACAGAGAATTACCACATTTTACATAATGCAGAAATAGAAATGTACAATGAAACCACTTACAGCTTGGAAGCAGTGTGTCAAATTTGAGCAATAAATGGTTAAGATTTTCTTCAAGGACTGCTACAGTTCAGACAGGCTTGTATGACTTCAAAATTGAAGAAATGGTGAGAAATAATGCTTATCTTCGTTCATCTAGTAGTAAAACTAGATGTAATATAAACATGTAGACAGCATCATTCTCATCCTATAGAATTAAAGATCCAAAATTTATAACTGGAATGCTAAACGGAGAAAAACTACAGTGACTAGTAGAATGCATGATACAGATTGCTCAGCCATATTGTCTTAATTTTCTTTTTTATAAAGTTAGCTACATACACCAGCCTGCTGAATGATTATCAGGCAGTGAATTCCTTAGAGCTGCTGCTGTGATATAAATTGAGGAAAAAATGGAATAACAAGGAGTAGAACTGATTAAAATGTATTTGTACAAACACATTTTTAAGAAGTAAAAAAATTAACAGCTTTTAAAATATATTTTAATCTCAAATACTCTATTTTCAAATGCCTTCTGTATAAATGTAATCTTCTGTTCATTCATTTTCTTTTATGCAGATGATAGATTGTACATAGTCATGGAGCTCATAGAGGGAGTGCCACTGGGAGAACACTTCCACTCTTTGAAAGAAAAGCAACAACAGTTTACAGAAGAGAGAATATGGCGAATATTTATCCAGGCAAGGGCCTCCATTCTTTTTGTTTCCAGAACTTTCCTGCATGTAGCAGCATTTATGTTTGTCAGGCTAATAAATGACAAAGTAATGCTTATTATATCAGGCACTAATATCAGATATTAATTTAATTTTATGTGCTTTTATTTAGGTTGTAATTAAGAATCTTTGTAAAGCTCTTTTTGTTTGTTTTTAAGCTTTGTCTAGCTCTTCGTTATTTGCATAAAGAGAAAAGGATTGTTCACCGAGATCTCACTCCCAACAATGTCATGCTGGGGGATAAAGACAAAGTTACAATTAGTAAGTAGAACTACTTTACTTGAAGAGAATTTCCCATGATGTATGCGAGTAGAAATTCTTTACTGAAACTCTCAGAAGGTTTCAGATTCCTGGACATTGGTCACCATACTTATAAGCTAGTAAATTATGGCATTATTATGCTTTTGTGTAAAATAATTGCTAATGCAAGTTTTGTGATCGTTGCCACCAGGTGTCATCATCCATGACTATATTTTTTGAAGCTATGTATGTCAGATAACATGGAGGAGATGGTTTAGCCCTAGAAAAATTAAATTAGTTATGCTTCAAGGCCTGTTTTTCTTTAAATTGGCAATAATATAGAGAGAACCAGATTAGATAACAAGTGCTAATGAACATAAGGTATAACAGCCATCTGTTCTATTCCAGTTCTCCCATACAATTGTTTAGTATCCATCAGTTGTTCCCAGTGATCAGCTGCTGTGAGGTGCAATTTGTCTAAGCCTGTAGTACTGAATGTTCTTGATGTATGCTTCTATAATCTTCACAGTGTGGAGGAAGGTGCTTAGGCAGGTTTCAAGACAGG
The DNA here is from genome assembly GCF_017639655.2 of Falco naumanni. NCBI lineage: Eukaryota > Metazoa > Chordata > Aves > Falconiformes > Falconidae > Falco > Falco naumanni. The sequence continues at coordinate 5,701,622 of NC_054057.1, forward strand.
CTTCGAAAGACATGTATGTGGAACAGTAAGAAGTTTTACTCTTTGAGTGAATTATCACAACCCAGTATGTACAGCAAGCCTTACAAGCAATTCAGATACTGTAGATTCTAAAACTCTCAAAGAACTACTGCGAGCTTTCTTACTGCTCATGACATAGAACTAGATAAACAATTTGAATACTGCAGAATTGTTATAAGAAGTCTTCAAGCAAAATCAGTCTCTCTTCTTTAAAATAACAGGGAAGTACAGATGTATGGATGCACCCAACCACAAAACTCAGCTATAATAGGCAAATATATTCAGTAACTGTTGTTTTATAGTAAATATTTATACCTGATGATGTGCATACTTACATTTATTCATTATTAAATTGTATGTGCTAACCCCCCTGACTCTTAGTAATGATACAGTTTTGAAAAAGGGTGATTTAATAGAGCATTTGTCCCTGAGTGATGAAAAAAATATTCAGAATATTATTTTAAAGTATCATAAAATTGTATTTTGTATCAACATCCTGCCACTGAGGGGCACTCTTGCCTTGATTTAATACCTTTGCCTTATCTCTAGTCCAATCTAGATACGGTGTAAATGTACTTTTAAATGTAAGGTCAAAATTGCCCTTGAAAAGCATTTATATTTCTGTCAAAGATTTATAAGAGCTGAGGTAAATTGGAAGAACTGAAACTTATTTTGACCATTTCTACAGGGATTCGTTCAAAACTGTTGCAATATTTAAGCAAACACTTCGTTTAATACTTTATTACCAGTATACATAGCATTTTTGGAGGGAGCTGAAGACCTTTTATCTATTACTTCTGAATTTTACTGAACCTTGTTCTTTTACAACCTTAATGAAATTAAGAATAATTTACTTTCTTTCTGATGATAGTAAATATGTACTGTATTGGTGCTTGCAGTGGTATTACACCTAACCCATACAGTCTATGTATGCCAAAGACGGGAGCATTTGTGCTCTTGATAGTTATATCTCACAGTATTTGTGGATAAGTATACTATTCATTTGAGAATTTCAAGTGGTTCTAGATGAAAGTTAATACAAAAAGTCAGGTGAAGGTGGAAGGGTATGCTCAAATATTGAGAAAACTTAAATCTGCCTCTGCAATGAATTTAATCTGTCAGCTTTTATAAAATGAGGAGGTCTGCTCTAAGATCTACAAGCTGCACAGTCATCCTGAAGAGAGAGAGTCCAGCTTTCTGGAGTCTTTCAAATCTCAAAACTGTCCAAAATGTGTCTTGATCTAACCAGAGTAATATTGCTGTGGACTACCTGTAAAGCAGTGTTGTGTGACTATGTAATTAAGTTATGGCCTCTGGTGGTTCAAATTATTTTGCTTCATAAAAGAACCCTGTATATCTTGTACTACTGTTCTTTTTTCTTTTCCTTAGCCAGTCCTTCTGGAAACAGTGACTTCTGTTAATCTCTTGTTATGAGAATCTGCTGGATGACAATATAACAAAGGCAGTTTATTCCTCTAACGTAACTCCTCCTCCTGTAACTAATGTTCACCAAATATGTTGTCTTTAGAGAGGTGCCTTAGTTTCAGGCCGTCATGGTAATTTTGATTAAAAAAAGAAAAAGAATAAAGTGAGCAATACATTGTTGCTCAATGAAGCACTCAAAAGTGTTTCTATAGGCTAAGGCTTTCATTCTGTACTGTGTATGGCTATGCAGCAGCCCCAACAATGAACCGCTTTAAGAAAGTTCTGGGACCCACAGGCAGATGTTTCTCACCATGTATGTGAGAACTGAGCCACTCACATTTCACATCCCATGAAGACCTCTCATACAGTTTCTACGTTGATTGAAAATGAAAGGAGTGCATAGTGTGGGAGACATTCCCTCCTTGCTGTCATTACAGAAAAAGTAAACCTGCTAAAGAATTATGCTTGCTTGTCCTGAATTTGTAGAGAAATGTTCTCAGGTGGCCCTTGTCGCACAATTCCAGCAGAACTGGCTAGGCAGGGACCTATGGTGAAAGGTGGCTGAAAACTAGAATTCATACAGGCAGAGGACTCTGCAACCAGTCTGGCACAATGTAAGGTTGAGCTACGAAGGGCCTTTTCTTGAGGTGGTCTCTGAATATCATCTTTATAGGTTTTACTGAAAAAAGAATACCTGAGGTAATAATAGAAGGATTTTTGAAACTGTATAGTCACACTGTATTTTTTTTTTTCTTAAATATCAGGTGTGATTAGACACTATCCTTATCCAGATCTTTGTGTATTGTTTTATTTTTAAACTTATGCAAGATATGAAAGTCCTAAGCCCAGCAGGTGCTTCATTCTAATGTGAAGGTTGTATGACTTCCTTTGTATTTCCCATGGCATCTTTTACACAGGTCAATTAAATCTGAATTATCCCAGTCTTTTTCAGGCTCTTTTAAGTCATGTGTTGTTGCAAATGGAAATAGACATTTACAATCTGATCCTAGCCAGGCTAGTGGCAGTATAAGATCTCTGTTTCTGAGAGGACTTTAAGCTTGCTGTTGTTATATAGTCTCCAGAACTGCCCACCTTACTTATTTATACTGTTTCATCTATGACACAAATTTGATGGGAAAGGGGCCATGACTACCATCTCTTAATGTTGGTACAGCGTTTAATCATAATTGGTTGAGCTACAAATGCTACAAAAATGTAAATATTAAATCATGCTAAGCTGCAATTTCATAAAAATCTCATTCTAAATTGATAGAAAAGTGTTACTGAAACTGTACATCTCTGGTCAGGTTGAATGTCTGATTTAGTATTTCTGACACACACCAAAAAAAAAAAAAAAAGCAGAATTTTAGGCACAGCCTGAATGACAGTTGTTTTGTATAGCATTTTAGAGATTCATTGAACCAATATTATCTGTGTCTCTTGGTTTAATCTTCACAGCCTTTTTATATAAGACATTGAGAAGTTACAGTTTTCTGAATTGAAAATGCGTATCTGCTTTTATTGCAACTGTATTTTACTGCAGCTGTATTTTGTTTCTAGCGCAGCATATTTCTGTCGAGAGCTCTATAGCTGCATCTGTTCGTAGGACAAAACATAGGACTCTGTAGATCATTGCTTTTCCTCAGTGTCATCTAGTTGCAGCAAGCTTTATATCTTCATGGTCAGAAGTCTGTGTGGAATCACTTTGACAGGTGATTTCAGGTCTGCTATCAAGAATTGTGAAAGATTCCATATTCTCTTTTGGGTGGCATACTCTGTTTAATGTTTAATACACATGATACAATAGCAGCAGAAACGATCTGTATGGAGCTGAAACGTAGGATTACATAGCAGCAGAATACTAGTTTTGAGACAACTCATCTGTCTGATGTACTTCTAACCACAGCAGGCAGCCATGAAGTGTCAGAACAGTGAGGTGAATGAGACTCGAAAAGTTTAAATAGTCTGGATGCTGGAAGAAAGCTACCTGTTAATTTTGTAATTCAGAATACTTGTGATTCTGTGCCATGCCCAGAGAAGCAGGGGCCATGAGGTAAAGTAGGTATAACTAGTCACTACTTTTCGGAGTCACTTGAATCAGTGCTAAATTTTTTTGTGGATTATATGGCTCATTTAACCAGTCTTCATTATCAGAATTGCTACTCTTCATACTAAGATTCAAGGACATGCTTGTAGTACTTAATTTTCAAAGTTTCCATAATAATTGGCTGAGCAGAATTTTTGACTCGTTTATGTTTACACTGTAAATCAAACATTCTGGATGCTATTGGTGGATTAGTAATTGCATCTCTCTTTACAAATCTTAGTTCTATATGCGGATCAACGCTAATGTTTTTAGCGGAGAAGTTACAAGCTTTACAAAACTGACAGGTGGTAGACTGAGTTTACAAAGCATTGATATTAGCACACAGAAAGGAGAATGATAGAATAGCTAGAAGATGCATTCAGGAATTACAAGAAATTAATTCTATTCCTATTCTATTGATGAAAAAGAGTAGAGTAAGTATGTACTACTATTGATTACATTTCAAATGATCTTGATTTTAGGATATGAATTTATGGAAAATAAAATTAAAGTTCTATTTTTATCTTCCAGATCACTGTAACTTAGTAAGTTGCTGATGAACTTTCTTGATTACAGTTTCAAACATGCTGAAGAGAAACAAATTGAATTTGTCTCATCCTGAGTGTTTCAGGGTAGAAGAAGCTGTTCAGTGGGGACACAGTGAAAATCTGACCTGAGCAGCTCTGAAGTTCACTTGTGTGGTGAATTTGATACTCCATTCATCTGTGTGTTTTGCTTTGCTCTTGGTCTTTGTGTGCATATTTGATTTTAGGAAAAATTAACGGCATTTTCAAATAGGGTTCAAATCAAAATCAAGGCAACAAATATGCAAATATGAGATCAGTGTTGTTAAGATGCAGTATTTGGGAAATTTTCTTCTTGTTACTGTAGAAGATCAGTCTACTAGATGAAATCTTTGGGAAGTAAGATGGCAAATGAAAAACCAGATTCTGTCAATAAAAGGAGAAAAAAACATTGCAGATACCTAAAATGCTCATTTAAAGAGACTTCTAACATTTAGAAAGTTTTTATAATTCGGCTATTACAAAAGTGGAGAGATCATTCTGTAGGAGGTTAAGATACTAGTCAAGTCAGCCTACTCATTTTTTCATAGTTCTTTCTTCTTTTTATGCCCTCTGCCCCATCACGTTAATGCTTTCTGAAACAATCTTACTTCATTATCACTTACTCTGCTACCCTAAACACAATGTAAACAAGTGAAGAAGGGTGTTTTACAATCTAAATGATTATGACTGTATCATTCTGTGTTAATTTTCTTCCTATTTGAGGACTGTCTTTTGTTTGACTATTTTTTAATGAATTAAAAAAAAGATTTTTTTCTAGATTCCTGAAGCTTAATGTTTACAATCATAGTACAAAGTCTGGTCAAGTATGATAACACCATGGAGAGATATGACTATTGGTAATGAATTGTTGGTGAAATTGTGTGTCTCGTCATAGTTTATAAAGTTCCATCTAATGGTGAAAGTTTGATAGTTTTTTATTGTCTTTGAACAGACTTAAAAAAAAATCTTCATCTTCAATGAAGTTTGCCAAGCTTCCAACCTTTAGAGAAATTAGCTGCAAAGAAATTAGATCAGTTGAGGTTGCACAGTAGACAAAGCACCAAAAACTATTACCATGGAAATTTTATTTTAGAAAACTTGTTTGCTAGGTTGGTGTACCTACCCTTCCCCTCAGTTTACAAACTCTCATGTATTAGGATGGTACAAAAAGTTGTAGTGGTGATATGCATGCAATTCACATGAACCTGAAAAAATTAGTGATGCTTAAAACTGGAAAAAGTATCATTTTTCCAAAATTACATGTTCAGGTGAAAACAACCATTATTTTTCAGCAACAGAAAACCTTTGGGCAGGTAGGTGGATCTTTCCACTGGTGCCATTAAAGCTCCAAGACTGCTTCCTCATGGAGATGTGTCATCCACTAGCATTTTTGGTTTTCTTCAGCTGTACTACAAAATAACCATTGTTTGTTTTATTTTTGGTCCGAAAGGAGTAGTTTTTACTTTTCAGGAAGTTGGGACAATCTAACAGTTGAAATAAGGGGGTTTGTTACTTTTTTGAGATGAAGGATAATGCCAATTTTATTTCTGCATTGCAAGATGGTGTGGTAGACAATTCAATGATTTCAGGACTGCAGTATCAGGTCTGTGACTAGATTAAAGCAGCATGAAACTAGCCTAGAAAAAGGGTGAGCTAAACTCATCAAAATGTAAGTGCCAAATGAGCTGGTTTCCAGAGAGTGCAAGAGAGGGGCAGGACTGGCTTGATTACTAGCTCATCTTTCTCATAGAGTCTTGCTCTGAATCACGAAGATGGGTTTGTAGTTTCCCCTTTGGTTGGACTGATGCAGCATACACTTCTGCATCCTGATGTTGTTGGCTGGCTGGCCTGCCTGCCCTTTCCCTTCCTCCTGTTTTGTGCTCTCTCTTTGCCTTAGCTCTTACCAGCCTTTCTTTTGGTTCATCTAATTTGTTGGTTTACAAAGCTTTCAGTGGCCTTCTGAGTATGATTCTCTAAGGGCTTTTCTTTTCTATTTTTCTCTGGCCACCTTTATTCTAGTGATATTTGTCATGATACCTGTCAGCATTGATAAAATTCCTTTCAGCAAGTGCACACAACACTTTTGTTAATTGGTAGGTTGCTTTTTTGTGAAAGTGAGAACGGAACTGTAGGAAAATATTTGGAAGCTAAGTTACGTATTTCATTCTGAACTTGGTGAGATTTGTGATCAGATGCATCTGCATTCACAGATGTGTGTGAATACGTTAGGTCTAGCTTCTGAGGAAGGGCCCATTCCTGTACTTAAGAGATATGTCTTAATGCTTGGTGTACCACCGGATGAATTAAATTGAGATGGTTCAGGAAGGATATTTTCTTTAGTAAGCAGGATTTTTGATTTCAGAAGTGACCAATGAGATCATGACATAAAAGTCACTAGATCAGGTCAAAGATTTATGTGCGTCTCTGTGCTAAAAGCTGACACTTGGGTAAAATTCGTAAAAAGCTGATCAAGTATTGAGTTATCTTTCTCTCACAATTCCATTCCAGCTTCTAAAAGACATACTGCTGTGGTGTGAAGCTGTTTCAGGAAATTGCCAAATATGAATTGTCACAATGGGTCCCCGTTAATCAAGTCTCAGTTCACAACTGAAACAGTGCATAGCAGTTAATAGGGGTCATCTTTATATTTGGTCATATTTTCATTTAACGGTATAGGAGGCAGGCCTCTCTCAGTTCTCAGAAATTACTTCATTTGTTTGTTAGTTATTGTAGCAATTTTTGGCATCAAATAGCAAATAAAGGATCCTGGAGTATTAAAAGTTGTAGACTGATTTATAAGCTTCAGACAGATGCCTAAATAAATTAAAAGAAGCAGTTTCACTAATTCGATGCAGTTCAATATTTGCCAGTTTATTTTCATTCAGTTCTGTATTATGGGCCTGAAAAAGTTAAGAAAAAACATTTATGTTTAATGTAAAGCTGATTGTCCTGTGCTTTACATTCCTTGCCTTTGGCAGCACCAGCTGTATTTAGGAGCTCTGACTGGTGTCAAGGTAGTTTAGCCGAATCTGGAAAAAGTTATTGACAATCAAACAGGTTTTTTCCCTCCATTTCTGAGGACCTGGGTCTAAAAGGCAAATAATATATTTACTCCATCTGGCTGAATTTTCCCCTTGATTCCTTTTTTCCAGATAATCACTAATGTTATATTAAAATAGACTACTTTTAGAACTGAGATGTCCAGCTCTCCTCTTCCCTTTCCTAAATCTTTCAACCACCAGGAACTGAATTTTTTGATTGATGTAATGTCTTAATACTCTTTCTTCATTGAATATTATGTGAAGGATTCCAAAGGAGGGAATTTAGAATGATTCACCCCAATTAATTCAGGGAACTGTCGACACTGCAAAAATCTCTGGTTCTTTTGGGATTAATATTCCCTGGAGTGAACTGTCTGAGGACTGTCTTAACTCAAGGGCAAAAGGGAGGCTTCTCGGTGATCCTGTTAATTTAGCATTCTTTCTACTTACATTTTCCAAGCACTACAGAGCTAGTCCTTCTTTGAACATTTTGTTCAAAGAAAAATGATCTGTGGCCTGCGTACCTAGGTTTGGCTTTCTTATCAAAGGCCTTCTGAATAAGAGAACTATTCCTTTTCAGACATTCAAGTCTCACACTGAACAAGAGCCAGCAGAAACTAATTTTTCTTACCTGTATTTCTTCTGGTCTGTGGCTTTTTTTGATGAGTAGAAAAATGATAACTAAAATTTTTATGAACTATCTCACTGTAAAAACAATTGGAATAGGAATGTTATGGGCTCTGTCCAAGTAGAACAGAAGCCTTAAAATATTTTAAAGAATATTATTTACCATAAAATCCTCCCACTTCTGAAGTAGTATTACAATAAAAAAATTATCAACAGACTTTAACAAGTACGGTAATTTTCTCTTGCTCTCTGTGCTTGGATTTAATAAAGTGCAATGTATCTTAGCTGCATTGTTGTGTTGAGGCAGCAGTAGAGTACTGAACTGAAAAAAAAATGAACTTGGAACTGTTTGCATGGAATTTAGATTAAAAATATAATCTCTAAAGACTGTGTGACAATTTTGTAAAAAAACTACCTGCTAATTACACAAAAGGCACTCATATTAACATAACAGCATGGTCATCTAAATTTACAGCTTTTGTCCCAAGGTAAAAGCTAAGATTCACTGTTATTTCTTACCAAATGCAATCTTTGAACATGAACTATTCAGAGATTAGACCCTCCTGTACTCCTTGGAAATTAAATTTCTGAGAAAGTCAGCCCTTTCCAGCTATCATAATTTAAAGGGAAGTGAAATAATTACTAACTTCATTACATTATTTTTTCCATTAATTTGGTCATTAGGTCACTGTTTATTAGATACTTACAGTTGTCATGCAGTTTAGTGGAATATATTAATTGAAGCCTGAAACTGGTTATGAATTGGATTGAAAGCATCAGAGGTGTGTTTATAATATTTTTAAAGCTGATAGGCTTGATTTAAGCATAAGTTGTTGATTAATGTGGAAATAGGAAGATTGTATGGTCCAGTACTGTTAAATGTAAACAATTAAAAAAAAAACCCACCCAAATTTCCCTTCCACTGTCACCTAACATTTCAGCTGTTGTGATCTAGCACTGATTGTCATGCAAAGAGGGTGGTTACTGACATGTGAATCTTTTTTTTTTTTTTTTTTTTTTATTGTAGCTGACTTTGGACTTGCAAAGCAAAAGCAAGAAAACAGCAAACTTGCATCAGTAGTGGGAACCATTCTGTACTCATGGTAAGTACTCCCGCATATGACATTCAGTCCAGCGAGTTCCATCTTCATGGTTACTTTTTTGGAGTAGACAGGCAAGTTACAATGGAGTAAGGAACAAAGTGCAAGTTACCCACCCACTGCTACTCTGCAGTAGTTGGTTGCCTGCCTATTTTGCTGTTGCCTATTCTTGCATATGGTGGTTCCTGTGGGTTAAGTTGGTGTAAAATGAAGTAATTGTGGTTGTGTAGTAATTTATTCATCTACTTATATACTTATAGATAAAGAAATGTGTTTTCAAGTTTTAAAAAGATATATGTTAACAACATAAATAAATTTTAATGGCTTTTGATGTAATTGTGGCTTCAATGTGCAGTTACGTGGTAAGTGAGGACAACTTACCTTCTGAAAAATATTTTAAATTGGTGCTAGTGGATTTGTTTTGATAAGTAGGCATTTGGTTTTAGTAATTGAACTGAAAAGGTATTTTCTGATGTTTGAAATTTTCAGTCGTGGAAAAGCATGACCCATATTGTTGGCAATTTAAGCTTAATAAACACATAGATAACTGCTCTAAAATTTTGCCTTAGACAATACATTATTCAGTGTGCTGAATGAGCTGCAGTTTCCTTTGGCATCTCATTTGTGAGGAAGCCGAAGTGAGGAACCATATTGTATTAAATTGCAGTACCAATATAGCCAAGTTCCTAGATTACTACTGACTTGTGATTTGTTTTCTTAAGGGCACGGAATAGAAAGCATTTCCTCTCCAAAAGGTTACCCTCAATATGTAAACAGTGTGTGTAACTGAGAGTATTATATGCATGTCAGATTCTCTCAAACAAAAGTAATTGTGGGCAGGACAGAGTATTGATTTTTGTGTTGCACGATGTATAAATAACAAACATGCCTGTTAATTGAGGTTAGTGTATTGGGAACAAAAGGGAGCAAATGTAATCTGGGTAAAAATCTCAATTGTGGGAAGCACAAGCACAGTATTCATCTAATAGCAGTTGATGCCTTCTGCACCTGCCACTTAAGATGAGAATTTCTGTTGATTGAAATGCTAACATCAGAAATCAATTACGGAATTGTTAATCTGTGCCACTGTTCTGGATCTCTCTCTTCATTTGCAAAATCATTGGTTAAACTTTGCCTACCCTAACTACTGCTTTATTGAGGAAATATGTTTACAAGATGTTCAGCTGTAGCCTTGCAGATCCAAATATTCCTTATTCCATCATGGGCTTGTTCCAGCTTCTTTGCAACACCTTCTTAGATACAGTTGCTGTTCCCTCTCTTCAGAATCACTCTGTTGCTTCTATTGTGTCCAGCTTTCTAAGGTCAGAAGTTGGTTTTCTTCTTTTAGGGATTTCTGGTGCTCTTGTTCCCACTACTATAAATTGCCAAATCTAGTTCCTGTAAATGAAGTGAAGTTTATTTGGCATAGGGAATAGAAAAAGAGAACTACAATGAGTGACACACAAACAAAGCAGATATGCTGCATAGCATACAGTGTGTACACTAATAGTGTTTTCTGTTTTCATCAGAACTTTTAATTTACAAAATACCCACCAAAAAGGAGAAAAACCTGACAGAACATATATCCTAAGTAAAACTGGAAGTGGTTTCATCCTAAATTTCTTCTAAGACCACTGCACTGGTTGGGACACTGACAGTGTATTTCTCAGAAGTTTACAGGCATCTTTGATGTCAGTCTTCTTCAATCTTCTTTTCTGCTCTGGTGACCACATGTGATGGCCATATACCTGTGAGAATACTCAGTTTGTGTGCTTGTAATAAGTAATTAAAGGTTCTAAGCTGTTTGTGGAGTTACTGGTGGCTCTTCTGAATTAAGAGGGAGAGTCAAGAACTCAGGCATTTGGCAGTTAAATATAATTCATGTTGCTAGTTTTGAAATTGTTACTTGTGGTTTCCTAGTACCAGAGTGACGATTGGCACTTAATCCCTAGAAATCGCTAAATCCTAAAATGGCTTCAAGAGCAAGTCCTTGTAATGTGTTAAATATTCAAGTCCCATACCTTGAAGACTAATGCTTGTGCTGCTTCTTAGGGGGAAAAAGGTAAAGTAATTGCAAGGCTGCCTTAATTGGTTCTCCAAATAGTCCTGAAGCATAGCACAATCTGTGAGTGATGGTTTGGGTAGTTAAGTGAGTAAGAGTTAGGTGTAACTAGTTATGAACTAGTTATGTGCCTTCTTTTTCAGCTTCTCTGAAGTAATTTGTTTTGTTCAGTTATAACTAGGCAGAGAACCTGTTGATGGGAAGTTACTGTGCTCTTTTAAACAACAGTTACGGGTAAAGTGCCTGCAAGTTAGATCAGTCTTTAGAAATGTCAGGTTCCAAACCATGCCCCAGTGGCCCTCAGAGAGTCACTGAGTTGTAATTTTCTTATCCTATCTATGTTGACCTTCACCCCCCCCCCCCCCCCCCCCCCCCCCCCCCGGTTAGATTCTGTCACTGATGTCTTTGAGTCTTTTCACATTTTCTAGGAATTTTTTATTTAAAAGTAGTGTTCTGTAGCTTTAAATACCTTTTTTTTTTTTTTAAAAAAAATATGTTTGCTTATACCACATTTATGATTATGTACAAAGACAGGGTATGAAATAGAAGTTCACATCAGAGCTAGGACTTTGGCAGTTCTTTCTCTACCTCTTTGTCCAGTTATTTGTATGTAGGTGTGAGGATAAAATGTTACTTACGTGTTGCAGTCTCCCAGTAAGTGGTCTTTTGGGACATGACTCGTCAGTTCTGCTCCACAGGCAAAATCATGGAAGCCATGATCCTTGCCTGTCTGTAGTCAGAAAAAAGAACAAGGATACAGTTGTGATGTATGCTTGAGCAATATTTAAAATTATAGGCTAAAGCATTACAATCTTTCCAATGTCATAATAATTTAAGAATGTTAAAAAGGCTTTGCAAACAGCTGAGAGCGCTGGATGCCACCTTCGAGGTACTTGGCTAGTACTGTGTGTGACTGGGCTTTTTGATATGGAAACCTGTTCACAAAGAATGAGGTGAACTGATTATTTTAACGCAAGTCATGAAACAGAAGTCAGAGCGTGTAGACTTAGTGCTTGGACTAGATTTTGTTTGTTTTGTATAATTAAAGTAGATTTGAAGGGGGATAAAATAATCAAAATATTGGGAATGCCTATCTACCAAAAGCAGCAATATTAGTTCCTGCACAAAAAAAAAAAAGGGAAAGGAGGAAGAGAAAGAGCTGAGAGACATCAGTGTCATTTCAGAGTGGCAGAAATTGCTTTCTTCGGAATTGACAGAGTAATAGTTCTGGGTAGTTTGAGATGCGACCCACCCTTCTTGGAGCAGACGATATAGTACCGGAACAAAATAATAAACATCAAAAGTAGCATCTGATGCTTATTGTTTTAAATCAGGCTATGCAGCATTATGCAGAGTGGTTCAGATAAAAATTTATCACTGTATATACCAAATATGTTTGTATTTGAGATTGACTGAAACAATTTAGTAGTGCAATTTTTAAAAAACTGTGTCATCATAAAATAAAAGCAGACAATGTTTTATGTTTAGAGTGGGGCTTATATAATTGTGCTTTGTGATTGTGATGGTTTTTAATTCTACTTCATACTAGGTTTTACTCTACTATCATACTAATTAAATTCCTTTTATTTGGTTATATCCTTGAATTAAAAAATCCAGAAATGTGTTATGTTTAGAATACCAAATATATTAAATGGATGTGTTTACACTTAATACATTAAAAACTGAGGAAAAGACTGCTTTAAGGAATTAGTAATGAATTCTGAAGTCTTTTTCCAACTCATAAGTCACCAGAAACAATCTGCTCCAAGTTAGTGGTGACAGAGCTTTTATTTGAAGGCCACCCCACAAGAGACACAGCAAATTGTACATGGTTATAGAGAATGATGTTTCCTTTCATGTATATCTACCATTTCTTTGTTTCACAAAAAGGATTTTAACTTATGGAGGGGATGTATTGACATCAGAGCAAGAGATATAAGTAAAACTAGCCAAGTCATGTTTATGACACACACGCGTGCACACCCCCCCCCCCCCCCCCAAAAAAAAAAAAAAAGCTCTGGGAAATGAAGTAAATTTTGAGATTGCTATGGAATAGAGAATCCCATCATAATTCCTTGAGATCTTGGTTGATCTTGAAAAGCTGTTGGGAAACTGAAGAGCAGCCCATCAGGTATCATTAAGAAGTAGGTGAGAATGTTACCCGTTAGCTGGCAAACTAACTTGATCTTTCTGAAACATAATTGTTTTAAAATATTCTTTGTATCGGTTTTCCAACAACATTATGTAAGATTTGACTTTTTGTGCTAAAGTTGAGGTGTTTCCTTTTTGTGGCATTTTGAGGAAACTCATTTCAGCGGTAATTAGGGGTACTATTTTACTTGTGTACCTCACCTCTGCTGTGGAGGAGAAAATATTCCTTGATCTTAGTTTCTGTTTATGGACTACACGATCAGTCTGCATACTGTGTTACATTAACCACATTTTTGTTCTAGTACTGGTCACTGCTTCTATTTATAACCGTATCTTGTGACAGCACTGCATAAGTCAATATTGTGATATAATTTCATGCAGAGATCTGCAGTAGCTGTTTTTTCTCATTGCTTATTCTGGTGACATGATAATATTTTCACTTAAAGCATTTTTGTGTTGGGAAGGATAATTTAAGATGAGGGAGTGTGTACTTTCTTATGTACTTAATTTTTAGCCTGCTTTATGATGCTATATGATCAAACTGATAACTAGTTTTCCTAGCAGTTTTTTCTTCCTCCAAAAATAGCCTCTGAACCATTTCACCAATTTCAACCAAGTCTGAGTATTTAGATTCTTCTAATGTTTGTGAAAATTTGGTGATGGATAGCAAGCAGAGACACAATTTAATTTTTTGGCAAGAGAAGTTTTTTAAGTTCACCTTCCAAATAAGCTGCAGTACATGTTGTCATGTGACAGTAGTTTGTTGTGTTTAGATAACCAAGCGCACAGGAAACTTCAGGTACTGTGCGATGAGGGAAGGTAGAAAACTAGTGAAAAACTAGTTTTGCACTAGTTTTGCCATTTGTGGAACAGCTGACTCCTGGAGAGGATTCGTTGGTTTAAATAGAAAGGTAACAGAAGTTAAATAATCCTTTCAGTATACTAATACCGCATTTTATCAGAGAACCTTCTGAAAGGTGATTAATACAAGTATTCACTCTGGGAATGAAACATAGCAATGAAATTTAATTGTGATAGCGTGGCTGCAGTTTAGGCATAGGTTTATGGCGATGTGTGTCAGCAAAAAGTCCTGTGCAATTGGAGGTCGAATCCACAGGGACAGTATAGCTGAGGATAGGCAGGTGATACTGTCTCTATACCACAGTGCAACTCTGCATAGAACATTATGTTTCATTATGGGCATACCATGACTAAAAAGATAAGCTGGGTAAACTTCAAGAAAAACATTCTAAGTAGCTGACAGGGATTGCCTTATAAAAAGATGGCCAAATAATACAAACTATATAAAGTTAAATAAAGTAACAAGTTTGTCTAGATAACTGTCACTTCACATTTGAAATGTACTTAATACCACATCCAGTATTACATAGTGTTATATGTGGGAGTACAGCTGGAAATGATGTGAAACAAAGTAAGAAGACATGAAGATATCTGTATTTATTTCTGGAAAAATGTTTCAATGGAAATAATAGTCCCCACCACTTTTTACAAAAAAAGTCCTCACCGTAAGATATAATGTAGTATTAGACAGGAGAGAATGCAAAAAAATCTTGGATTAAAAGAAAGCAGGCCGCTTTGGGAGTGACATGGACTAATTCATACAGATGTTTTTTTCTATCCTAAGAAGAGTTCTTTCACTCACAAAGGCTTAGAAGTAGCTTAAAGTTATAGCAGAGGTTTTCTTGATGAAAGGCAGCGTGAAAACATAGAGGTTAGTTCCTGTTGTTTTCTAACAAGTGAGTGATGCCAGTCTAGCTTCTAAAGGGTTATTTTAATGCTTGGGGGAAAAAAAAGATAGTATGTAATAATTTTATAAACTCCATGATGAATTTAAACTGCTATCTTAAAAAAAAAAAAAAAAAAAGCACTATTTTACCGACATAGCAGGTTATAAATCAACAAAGTACTTTTGGGAAAGAATCCTTTCTGTAAAACTTGTATAACAATTACTTTTATATATATTAAATGTTACATTATAATCTCTTTGGAAGAGATAATAATAATGAATGAGCACTTTATTAGAATAAGATTAGTCATTTCATCAAACTGATTTATAAGCTTGTAAATATCTTTTAGTCCAATGTTATTGGTATTTGTTTGCTGTAATTATTATTTTTTAACTTTTCTTTTAAGTAATATTAAATGAGGTACATTTAGATAAATTATGTTACTATGACATCTAAACTGCAGAATTTAGAATACTTTTGGTAGGTTTGCTTCTGGTTTTTTCCCATTCTCTTCTATCTTAGATGTCAACTGTATTGGTATCTTGGCAGATCCTTACTATTTCTAAATCTTTGCTATTACTTGTCCTGCTTTGCTTTGGTGCTCAGTATATGGTGTGCTGTTTCAATTTCTACTGACGTTGTATGTCATCTTGCTGTCTTTAATGTTTACTTAATAGTGTGTTTGCTGTTTTACCATGTCTTTGGTGGTCAGTTAAAGCTATTTCCTGTTTTCACTTGGGTCTTGGCCTTTGGTTTCTGGTGTGGCTTTTGTTCAGCTGCTTGCTTTTTCATAGTAGCCAGATTTGAAAGCTCTGTGAAGGATTGTTCAAACTGCCTTAGTTTTTCCTTGGTTTGTTCCATCTCTTTTATGTTATTTCTTGGATCTTTTTTCACAGCTGATTTTTGCACAGAATGATGATTTCCGTTGTTATGATAACTTTAATCGCTTAAAAGTATTAAGAGAAAGAGTAAGAGAAAGCACATGCCGCTGTAACAGAATAGGGTTCTTGGACTATACCGAGACATTGTTAGAGTAAGCACCAGAGCACTAAGTGGCCATCTCTCATCAGAGAAATGTTAATACTGGATTTATGGGTCTGTTCTCTTTTTTTTTTTTTTTTTTTTTTTTTCCCTCTTTCCTGTTTTTTGCAGTAGTAGTTTCACTGTCTACTTCAAAGAATGGCGGGCCAGCAGTGGCCTAAGAATTACTGAAGGCAGCATGAGGTATGCTAGGCATCTGACAGAAAGAGCAGCCGTGTCAAGAACTGACAAACAAGTAGGAGGCTGGATGCTTGTAATACTCTTCTAGAACAATTGAAATAAAGAAAATAATTTGAATCAGTAATAGGGTAGACATCTGGTTAAGAAATACTAAAAAGGGGCATTAATGCCTTCTAAATGTTTGAATCATCTGCATGTAGAACAGCCTGTAGTCTTTCCTTCCATTTCCTCTCTTACCCTAAGTGACCATATTTTCTGCTTGAGGTGCGTCCCTAGACTTATCAGGGTCTTGTTTAAATAGGCGTGAGGGAAGACTCTGTTTTGAATGAAAGAGGGGAGAGGAAAAAAAAATATTTGCTGATACTTGAATAGCTTTTGTGGGTTTAATAATTTGGAGTCAAACTGTCTTTAATTACGTTACTCACATTGGCAACTGACATCTTCGCAGCTAGAGTTCTCAGACTTCTTGGTTATGGATGGCCATTGTTAACAGGAATGTCATAAGGATGTTGAGTTTAAATACCCCATGATTTCAGACAAACGTATATATCTATATTTGCTGTTTATTCTGCTGAAGCAAGCTTTTCTCCTGGGTTACTGTTTAATGTCTAGGCTCTCCACAATTTGGGCTGCACAAGTAAAGGTCAGTGATTTTATGACTGAAGAAGTAGTACAGTGTTATTCAGGGATGAAGCGTGAATTGCCTATATGATCCCAACTGCAGTAGTAGACTATGTATTTTATAGAGATCAAAGTGCCCAATTATTAAATTGGGAGATTCAGCAATGTGTTGTAAATGTAATTTGTTGGCAGATTTTGTTGATTACTCTTTACAAATTAACATGTACGGTATTCACTTTGTACTTGCTATCTCAGGAAGAGTTGTTAAAGGCTTTATTTTATTCCTAAAAGTTATTTTAAAGACAATTTAGGGAAGAAAACTGTGAAAATAAATGTTATTCTCATCACAGGATCATGTGACTGTTCAGTTTACGTTACTTGTATTTTGCTTCTGGTCTGTTTCTCAAGGGTGCCCATTATTGTGGTTAATGAGTGAGCTGGTCAGAATGAGGTGCTATCTTGAACCTCTTCTTTCTCTTTAGTCTTTGCTTAGTTTCCCATGTAGCCTTATTTTTTCAGCTGATGTTTGTGAGCCATCAAGCAATGAATTCTTTGTTTAATATTAAAGTATGTAAGAAGTTTTGCCTAGATTATTATGTTACAACCCTGTGTGCGTATTTCATCTACAGAGACCCTGTGTGCATATTTCATCTACTGACTTTCATAAGGGCTTTTGCAGGCAACTGGATCAACAGACTTTATTTAGATTTGGGAATTTTAAATTCTGTGTAAAATAAGACAATGAAACCACCATCTTATTCAGGTAAAATCTGCAGCTGCCTGCTTTTTTTTGTTGTGTGTAGGGTTTTGGTTTTTTTTTTAACCATTTAATCCATACTGAATGTGATTGCTAGACAGAAAAGTAGTTAGTTAATTTTGTTGTATAGTAGATTCCAGAAAATCCAAATACTTGTGAAGTCATCTAATTCATACCTAACTGTGGAAAACAAGTTACTGTCAGAAACAAGTCTTTGTGTGGCTGGGATTCAACTTGCTTATATGTAGTCATTCAAAAACTAAGCATCTTATTCAAGTCAAGCAGCTAGATGGTTGTTGAAAACCATGGAAAAAAATAGGCACTTCAATAATGAATTTCATCCTGTCTGTCTTAAACAGCTATTTTAGGATGAAATGAATCAACCACTTGATGTGCCTGTCTCTCTCCATTTGCTACAGAGGGATCTGGAGCACTATGTTAGCATAAATCTAACATAAAAAATTAAGTGAAATTAACAACTTATATGAAATCAATTATTGAAGATTTAGGTTTATTTTAAAGTTGTTGTAGAATTGGATTTGCTACTTCTTGTGGTCATCTTCTTGCAGATACTTATTTTTCCATGTCTCCCTTTCAATTTTAATTATTCATGCAGTTTATTGATAAGCTTGAATACTTGGACAAAGACACTGAATGAAGTTCACTCTGAAAGGCAAATGGCTCAATAAGCAAAATCTCTACCATTTTTTAAGTGTTCAGATTTCTGTTCCATAGATAAAAGGAAGAAAGCTTTTTTTTTTCTTGAGCTATTTGTACAGTTACAGACTTAAGGCAATTCCTCAAAGCATTTCATAAGAAATTGCCGTTATAATTCACTTGAAAACATTCCTATTTGGAAGGAATCAATTCTTAGAAGTATCTGTCAGATGCATGTTATGAGTGCCTTTTAGAATATGAGTGTTATGAATGTTGCAGCTTTTACGTATATGGATAGCACTTTGCCACAACTTACAGATACAATTTATCTACAGCATTTCTGTTTAAAACTGACAACTTGACAACCTGCTAGATATTTTTCTATGAATAAGAACATCAGATGTGTAGACCATGCAGTGATGCTTGCCTTTAATAGTATAAATAAAAAATCACATTGAAGGGAATTCTTACTTTGTAAATTTCAGAATCTGGCTTACACTTCCTCCTGTTGTTTTAGACTTTGTTCCTTGTTGTGTCTTTTTCTGTTTTAAGCCTCCCAGGGGCTCTGTATGTATGGAACACTAAACTACATATTAATGATACTTTGATTTGTCCTTATAATTTACTCAGAGATGCATACGATAATCTTGAAAATTCAGAAGCATAAGAAGGTTGAAATGGATATGCACATTTTGAGTTTATTTTCATTACAGTGTGAAAAGTGACACTTCATTACATTCTTCAGTAATAATAAGAAACTGAAGGAAGAAGCAGCTTGCTAGAAACATCACCTTTCTAATAGAGCCTGCAAGGCTTTTTAAATTGTCCTGGAAACAAGTTTTTAAACTTTTAAACTAGGAGGCCTAGAAACATGTAGTAGTTTTACACACTGACTCCCAGCAAGTTTTTTCCAGATCAACAGATACAGCACATAGACAAGAAGGCCAAATTCAAACTAAATTGGATCTTTATGGGATATTTTTCTAATATGCCTACACATTGTATCTGATGAGGGGAAAAAACGTTGCAAATAGATACTTCTAAAAAAATTTATAGAAAACCTTCAGTTTGGGATAAATGCAGACAGAAGGCCATGAAACTCCAATACTTGTGGTCTGCTTGTAAAAGATACTTAAATATTGATAACCTTGGCCCTTGCATTATGTTGAACGTTCTCCCAGTTTTTGTTGCCAACATAAGTTAATAGTACTGTACACTGTAAGTGCTCCAAAATTGCTGAATTTCTGAAATGAAATGTTCAGAGTACCGATCTGGCTGGAAAATTCTAGAGACCCAAAATGTATCTTTGAGTAGTAGTATGTACATATGTATGCACATATATATATATATATATGGGCATGCATAGACATGGACCACATACATATGTAAAAATCAGTGAGAATGTTCATACTTGTAGAGAAGTTAGTTCAGTTTATATAGCATAAGGCAGATACTGTCATACTTTTGTTTCCCCATGTAATTCGTTGTTCCACAATGTCAAATCAAGCATATATTGGTTTGTCCAGCTAGGAACACTGTTTCTAGCATAACTATATTTGAACAAAGTTGTATCGATTTCTTCCATGCTTTCAAGTACATATGACCCTCTTACATTACAAGAATTCTTGGCAGCTTTTCTGTTCTGCTTGCTGCCACTGATACTTAAGCAGAAGACACTGAAATTGCCCAGTGGTGCCCCAGCAAGTAGGCAATTGCCATATCTGGGAATTTTTGGAGGACATTGTTTTCAGTGTATTGAAGATGAGAACATTTAGATATGGATGTCTCTTGGGCAGCATATGTAGTGAACATCTGTGAAATGCATCCTTCAGGTGTAAAGCTAGACTCTTATGCAATGAGGTGCTTTTTTGCTACTGCTCCGTGACATTCAGAACGAACTTGTTTTCACTAGCACTAAAGATTCATACATGTAAAAGCAGTGAAAATGCCACAAAAAAAGAGAAAAGTCTGTCACATAAATATATGATGCCAGAGATATACACTTACAGAAAAAGTGCGGTTTAAAGATGGGAGAACATGTAGTACTTGAATGTACCTCGCTGGTCTTCTGCTTCTGAGTATGAATGCAAAAGTCCTCACAATAAAATTCTTCTGCTCTTTTCAGCAGCTTTTTATATAGGCTTTATGCTCAAAAAGAGGAACTGAAATGTGAAGTTTGTTACACATTTTCCTGGTTTAGTTATATTTTGAGTGACTAATTTTTTTTTCACTTAGCAAAGGTAAAAAAAAAAAGTTTTAGTTGAGCGTTGTGAACTAAGAGTAAAACTGAAAGTTGTGTTTCAGTGGAAGCTGCTTTTATATTTCTAAAGCTGGCCTCTTAGCAGTTGCATTTAGTATCTCTCTTCCCTAGAAAAAGCCTCCCAGATTTCTGCCAGTACCAGTTGGTTTTAGGAGTGTGATATAAACTCCAAATGATTGAAGGAAAAAATACCCAACTGTGAAAAAACCCTCCCCAAACAGCCATACCACTCCCGGGACAACACAAGCATTTACTTAAACATACGATGATGAGCTAGATTAGAGAACTGACCTGGCTGAAAAATTATTTAGGTTATTTTTCAGGTGTTATCAGATCTTTAGTTTGATGCATAATGCAGCTGTAGAGTTACTTGTGCTGGCATAGCAGAGCAGACAGTGGTAAAGAGTGACTGGGAGGAGCAGGAGCAAAACAACATCTTGACTTACAATATTTTTCAAATATACAGCCTAAACACTTTACCACATGTGAGGCTGTTTTGGTCTTCACAGTTTCATATGTGCTCTAAGTTTTGCTGGGGAAAAAAGTAGGTATGAGTGACTCCTTGCACATATAGATTTGGGAAGAGGACTTTGTGCTCTGAACATGCTTCTGCCTTGGATATTTAATGATTTAAGTATGAAGAAGATACTAGTTTGTTTGGTTTTGTTTAACAAAGCAATAGGAGTACAGAACAATAGAGTAAACTAAAAAAAAAATGTCATTTGCTTTGTATTAATATGTGACATGGGTGAATTAGAAGTGAGTTGCTGGCAGTTTTTCTTGTGTTCTAGAACACTTATTACACTGCTAGAGGCCATAAATTATTTTTCAAAGTTAATACATTTGCTGTCTCTAAGCAATAATGTATAATGTTATCACATATAAAAACTTAAAGGTTTGTAAATTCAAAGAAGTACAGATCAGTTGTTGAATGCTAACTGAATGCCTATATCTTTATTTTCAAAACTGTAAAATAAAAACCCCAAAAGGTGGAGTATAAAACATCTCCTTTGTTTTAGCCAGAGACACACTGCATATGTGCTGAAAGAAAGCAGAAAGTCAGTGATTTCTCTAAATTGATAATCAACAGCAATGTACAATGTAGCTGAGAGCTACAGCGGTCTATTACTGGGATCTTGTTTGTACACATTTCTCAGTGTGCATTAATATTTCAGATCAGATAGAGACAGACTACACAACCTTACTGTTTGCAGTGAAAGGTGTCCTTCCACATCAAACCAGCATTTTTTTTTTTTTAAATTTTAATAAAAACCGAAGGGAGGCATTATCATGTAGTTTGCTGTATCCCACAATTGTTAGTGGCCCGTCACTGATCTCATATTGGTTTTGCCTCGCTATAGACTAAATTATATGAGAGGGAGTTTTCTGGGCAGAGACAGGCAATGCTTGAACTAGAAAATGAAACTGTTGAGATTACACTGCTGAGAGAGCAATTATACATGTGAAAGTTACCTCTCTTAGCTGACTTCACCCATTTTAAAATTACATTCCCCACCTGGTGGCAAGAGGATTTATTACACTGTAAAACTGCAAACTGAAGGTAGTAAATTTCTTCTCTACTCCCATACATTTTAAAAAATGGTGGAGATGATGAATTTTTCTGTAGGCATCAGCAGAGGTTTAGGATGCCTAAAAAGGTGTCTTTTGTGAAGAAGAAATTATATATATAATACTTTACAAAAATATTTAACATAATTTGTAATGAGAAAAATGTATACAAGTTAAAAGACAATGTAATAAATTATTTTAGAATTACTTGGCAATACATTTCAAAATGGAAAACTGTGAAGGCAAATTTTTTAACTAGTGATTGAAAATCCTCTTCCAGCTTCATCACTCAAGGGATAGACAGAATATCCCCAAAAGGCTCATGTTGAATTCTTCTTGTAGTTGAGAAATGCAAATAGCTTTCAGCAATGTTCACAGAATATCTTTATTCAAACTGTCAGTTATGTGGCTCCTGTTTCTTCTTCCTTTGCCTTTAGTGGTAATTATAAAGCTATAATACTGAATGTGTATCTGTAGCTTACAGCAAACTATGCAGAGAAAAATTGTGACAAGGAGCAACTGCTTTCCTGTTTTTCTTTTTCACTCCTTTGGGATGATGCTGATGGTGAGCAGCTTCTTCTCCCCCCGGCCTTATCTTTTTTTCTTCCTTTTTTCTGTGATTCAGAGGACTGATGATAGAGTAGATCTGTGTTTTTTCATACTGGTCTCCAAACACTCACAGATTACCCTGCAGTAGTTTAGTAAAAGGAAAAGAGGCAACCTGGTTCATAGAAACCTAGAAATGGTGTCCAAACAGAAGCGTACCCTTGATTTTCTCATTCTTTGAACTGAAATTGGTGGTCTTGGCCCTTTTCTAAGAATATAGACAGTAATTGAAACAAGAGAGATTCTAACTTGAAATAAGACAATTTTTTTTTCGCCACTGTAACAGTCAAATGTAGAACAGGCTGCCCAGAGAGGCTGTGCAGTCTTTACTTCTGAAGATTTTCAAGACACTGCTGGATAAATCCGTGGTCAAAGAACAGCAGTCTCATTTTTATAGTGAATTGTGGCAATTCTTTTCCCAGCTGCTCCTTAAGCAGAGGTTCTGCTGGGAGAGGCTCCTCTGGTCCGCCCTCACTCCTTGCTTATCGGGAACAGATAAGGGTGCAGAGGAGGTCTGGTTCTTAAGTGGACACTGGTTTGCGGTGTCCATCCCTTTTGCAGTATGCACATTGATTATTGCCTAACCAAGGCCTGGGCCAGGGACCCCCTCTTGAGGGTCCGCCCCATCCTTGGCCTCTTCCCCTGATCCTAGTATTTTCCTCTAATACCACCACCAATGTACTATTTACTCTTTCCTTTTGACTATCTCTATTTCTGTCTGCAATCCCAGCAACATCCAACAACTTTCCCCAATCTCGAGCATCATTTCCTTGTAATTTTTGTAATTTTCTTTTAATATAATCCGAGGACTGCCCCACAAATAGAGGAGCTAATTGATTTTGCCCCTCTTCTGATTCAGGATCAATATTTGTATATTTGCAGGCTGCCTCCTTCATTCTGTTCAGGAAATCTGTGGAGGACTCTTTTCTGTCTTGCCTAACCTCATACAATTTAGACATGTTTATTGCTTTAAGGCATAGCATTTCTAATTCCTAACAAAATCCATTCCTGATACTGAGGCAAAAGTTGCTTGGGTCTGTTAATATTCCTGTCCCAGTTCAGATCAACGGAGGGGAAATGATGCTCCACAGTTCCTCGTAAAGTTCCTGCGTTAACCTGAGCTTCCACATGTATTCTAGCTGCTTGACAAGTCATCTCCTCCTCAGTACTGTCAGACAAAACCTGCATTATTGCCTCTGTATCTTTCCAGTCTGGATCCTGTGTTTTAACCATAATTTCAAAAGCACTACCGACCTTCTTGGGATTATCCCTGTAATTTCCAGTGGTTGCTTTCCAATTATTCAAGTCTGTTATTGAAAACAGGACCCTTGCTGCAATGCGTCCTTCATTTCCCACAACCTGGTGGAGGGGAGCATGTACAACTTCCCCTTGTTTGACCTGCATCCAACCTGCTGTTGGGCTAAAAACTTCTGCTCCCAGTCCTAGTCCGCTTTCCTGATGATTACCCTGAATACTGCTTCCCCTGCTTCCCCAGGCCCATTGTCTCTAGGTCTCAAACGTCTCTCAGGAGCAGTCACTGATTCAATATCCTCCTCCTCCTTTTGTTCATATAATTTTAAACGTCTCTGTCCTATATTACAAGCAGAGCAGCACCTTTTCAAAGACCTGTTCTTATCCTTTTCCAAAGCCAAGACCTGAAGAATCACTGGGAGGTAAATTTATATCACGCTCTTTTTGCCATTCAGAATGGTTCTTTAAAGTGAAAAACATATCAGCATGTAAAACTTCATCCCATTTCTTTTCTTGTCTTAAAAACAACATCAGCTGTAACATATTATAATTCAAAGTGCCATTCATTGGCCATTTCCCCCCATCATCCAGTTTATACAATGGCCGCCACTGATTACAGTATTTAATTAGGATGCTTTTAGTTACATTTTCCCCAGAATCACCCCCTATTTGTTTTCTTTAAAATACCTGCTTTAGACTGACTAGTGCCAATTTTCTTTTAGCATGCTTAAAATTTTATAACAATATACATGTATATAAATATATTCAGATGTTCAGAGTACTCTATACCAGACAGAAATATACATATCTACTCTAGTATGTCAAGCAGAAATTTTACCAAACAGATTGTTTT
Source organism: Falco naumanni (assembly GCF_017639655.2). Classification (NCBI taxonomy): domain Eukaryota; kingdom Metazoa; phylum Chordata; class Aves; order Falconiformes; family Falconidae; genus Falco; species Falco naumanni. The sequence continues at coordinate 5,726,241 of NC_054057.1, forward strand.
CAGGAGAGCCCTCAATAACCCAACCCAGCACGACTTTGACCTTGACTTCTGGGCAGGTATCCCAGAGCAGGACGAATGCCTTACATCTTTCCAGGGAACTTTGCTTTGGAGCCTTCAGTCTGGGGATTGGAGGTCTTACCCTGAGAATCCCTCTGTGCTGGCTGGAATTCCTGTGATCCCACAGATCCACTGATGCTCAATAGCAGTGTCCCACTTGGGTTGCTGGAAAATGATACCGTAAAATCGGTCACAGAGAAAAACCCTCTAAGACTCGATTTGAAGTTTTAGAAGGTAGGCATTCTTTATTACAGCACTGGGAGCATGGGGGAATGTTTCCTCTGAGTGTGCTCACCAAGTTACTCGAGGGTACACATTGTATACAGCAGAATACTTGCACATTCGTAGTGTATTACATCTGCATTTTCATTCACGTACAGGACTGGTTACAAGTTTCTCACTTCTAATGCAAACAAGTGTGCACCCTCGGATAGCACTACTGAAGTTTTTATTAAGTATGCATACCCCCCAAGCATGGGTTTGCCCTCTATCAGGAAGGTGGTGGTGGTGGGTGCTATTTGCGTCAGAGGTCACAATCTCCCACTGCCACAATTACCTTTGTCCTACTTTCAACCAATTTTCTGTGGGTTGCAACATCTTACCAGCTTGCCTCCTCTTGTGGCAGGAACTTTCTCACTTGGAGGCTTTTTTCTGCATAATTTAGATAATGGTGTTCATATAATTATCTGCTCTTTGTTTCCCAAGGTTGATTCCCTTGATTAGAAGTCCTTTCATTCATCAGTTCTGATGACATGAGAGTCAGCTTGACCTAAACTTTGTGCAGAGATCTGTTTAACACAGAGCTAAACACTAAAGCAGAGTTTGGTAATTTGGGAGTTTAGACATTTTGTTCCTTATATAGCAGAAGTCTTTCAGCATAATCCTGAACATATCAAAAGGTTAAAGTCTTTTGATGAGCCAGCAACCTTCTCTTAAGAGAATAGTTTGACATAAATGTATATACAGTGGTATCTATATAGTGGCATCAGTGGAGAGATGATGTAAATCCCATCCTCTGGTGTGTGTAAGTTCTGCCAGCAACTAAAAAGGCTATCCATTGCCAGCAAATATTATTTTATACGTATCTTCACAAAGATGCCTGAAGCTAATAGAAGCTGCACAGAGTCTTTTAGTATTTGGCACAAAAAATAATAATAAAAAAAGTTTATCAGTATATAGCAAACTTTCCTACTGTCCTGTCTCCAACAGTGGCAAGAAATCAATATCCAAGGGAAGGAAGAGTGGGATAAGCATATTAGATACTTTGCTAGCCTACAAATATTTCCAGCTTGGGTTGCGTCCTGAACTAGGTACGGTTTCTAGGCGTGTTTGTATAACCACCACCAACTGCAGAAATCTCCATCAAACTTTAAATAATTAGTTGGAGGAATGATAAAGACTAAAAGCAATAACTCTGTTATAGTTAAAATCTTCTGCAGTAGTTTATGCTTCTTATTATTTTACTGTTTGTTTATAACCATCACCTCTTTTGGGAGTTAGTCTTGAAGAATCACTCTTATTTTAATTAATACGTAACTGTCTAGTTGAATTCATGTCTCATTTGACAATACTCCTCATACTGTAAGGTGACATATACAACCTTGTTCTTAGACCTGTCAGAAGCATGTGGATTAACCAGATAACACTGTACTAAGACAACTCACGAGTGATTTACCGAAGTTCTGTGCAGCTTGGGAAATCCCATGTAAATTCAGCCTGATAGTATTGACAATACTTCTTAGAAGCTTTAGAAGATCTAGAAAATTAACGCTGTTTTGAAAAATGTCTTTCTTTCAGCTCCTCCCTTCCTCCCCCTCCAAATTCAGGACTTCTTCCTTCATTTTGGAACTTCTAGCCACTAATAACTATTGTGAACATGAGCTAATCCAGCGAGGATAGTAATCTTTCATATAAGTGTGTGCTAGCAGATTCAGACTGAGACAGTAAATTTCTGTAAAAAGTATTCATAAGCGACATGACAAAATAACATAAGTGAGCAAAATTATAAATTAACGCTTGATTGCAAAAATATCTCCAAGACAATGTAGAGATGATTTGGTGAAACGTGTTCAGTGTTTTACAAGTAGCACAGATATTGACAAGATCTGATTTTCTTTTTCTTTTTTTCTCTTTTTAAATTCCTACTTAAAAATGTGGGATAGCATGGAAAGCTATCTTTATTTAAAATACCTGATTAATTTTGTAGAAGTAGTTCAGAAGGAAAAAACTCCAGATAACTCTTAGGATTAAGCAATGGCTTAAATTCAAGACTCATGTTAAGGCTGTTGGCATGGAAGACTTATTAAATATAAAGGCAACACTGATATGTTGAGCAAGAGTGACCTTTCTGAGAAATACTTATAAAACTGACTGTTCGAGGATGCTGAGAATTTGGAGTATTATTCTGTGGATACATTTATGTGTCTTCCATTTAGAAGAATTTAGCCTTGCTTTTGCTATGATTGTTTGTTTAGTGAAGGACTTTCCTGTAGTAAACATAATGCTGCTGAAGTAAGCTTTTTTCAGCTTGAATATGTAATTTGGAAATAAGCAGTGATTTGTAGACCTAGAGGAATACTGTGGTGATTATCTTGAATATGTTAGCTGCAAGAATTAAGTGACTAATTGTATAAGTATCTGCTGCCTCTTTTAATATCGAAGACTCTGGATATCGTAGAGTATAGCATCAGTACTGCTGCTTTGCTGCAGTATGATCAGCCCTTGGAGCAATGGAAATGCAATTTATCAGCTCTTAGAGTTTCTCCCTTTATGTATTTTATTTTGACACTGAATGCATTTTATGATGTGGACATCTGTTTGCTAAAAATTCAATTAGTGCCACCGTCCTATTTTAGTCAATTGAGATCTCTTAATCTAAGAAAGGAAGAATCCTGCCTTTATGAATATACCAAAAGAAGGTGATACCAATGCTACGTTTTAAAATTTGTTTTCAGTGTTTGTGGCTAAGACTGATTTTATAGGGGTTTTATGGAATAAAATGCAGAGTCTGGTTCTAGTAATTCTTTCTGGTCTTGACCAGACAGTGACAGTTTATACACAGTTGTCAACTCACTTAGACAAACCATATGTACTCCCACCACCCTCCTGTTTGTGGGTGGCAGTGTACAGGAGCAGAACTGGGTACTTTCTCTGCTTGGCATCCCTCAACAGTGGGGATCCAAAAGATGCAACTCGGCTGCAGAACTGTTTTGCTAGTCAACAAGTACTGTACCCCACCCACATTTCTAACTAGCAGATGGTGAGGCAAGCCTGGAGAACGTGGTGAGGGATTTTACTACATCTCTGAAAAGTAAATAAATAATATTTGAAAATTCTATTTTAAAATCTAAATTACAGAATTAATTAGCCATGCAAGCATAGCATCGAATAAGTATAGGATTTTATATAAAACTTTCATGGTCATCTTAGATAAGTATAACTTCAGTAGTTTGAAGTACTTCTTAAGCATGAGACAGTATTGAAGGTATTGTGCATCCTAATGATCTAAATATTGGACACTTCTGACTAAAGGATTAGATATGCGTTTAGAACATGAAGTCTTTCATCAGCTTCCAGCTATTATGCATTTGTGTGAAACCATGCTAAAACTACAATCCTGTCAGCACTGTATTCTTCCTGTGATTCCCAAATCATAGTAGTAACAAATAATTTTTTCCTATTCATCAGCCTAATGGGCTGCTGTTTGCTCTGGACATCAAGTTAGGTTCTTCCCTGCTATTCATGAATACAAGATTCTGCAGGCCAGCTCATGGTTGCTTCTGCTTTTCTCCTGATTGTATTCAGCTAATTCTTTCTGTGACTGCTATGCAACTTTTTGCATACTTATACAGATTTTGGCTTGCATAATCTTAGTATGGGATTTGAATATTCTTTAGTTATTTCAAAATAATATTGTAAAACTTTATGTCTCTTTATGCATGAAATTTATCACTGGAATGAAAGATTGTAAAATTCAAGTCAGATTTGTTTTTCTGAATAGGAGCATGCTTAGAACTTATACTAAGACAGGGGCTTTGCCTTATTGAGCTCACCATCTATATGGTAATTTGTAATACTGGTGTTTGCTCTAACAGACACATTTAATACATAAAAATGAAATTTCCACAAAGTCCACTGATGAGTTAGTGTCACAGTGAGTAATAAAGGCAGTCTAATTACAGAAATAGTGTTTTGTTCTAACATGACGTTCAACATCCTGTATTCCCCTCTATGGTTGTATGTACTGGCAGCAGCAAAACTCAAGGAAAATTGCTCATTAGTTTTCACCTAGGAATCTGTATCTTGCTTGATTAATTTTACCAGAAATGTGTGACCTGTCTCTGTCTCTCACTTCCCCACAATGACATCTGTTCTAACTTTCTGTTCTGTTAAGATCACTTAATTTCTCTTCCGCATAATAGTTTGTCTAAGGGACCTCATCCCATTTATTTTAAAAATCTGTTTTCTGCACTTTGTACATATCAGCAGCACACTTTCTATCACTATACTTTACCCAGACTATATCATTAATTGAATTTATACAGCGCCTCTCAGTTCCAAAATAAGGTATTTTACCAAAGGCATCTGTAGTATAATCATGAAGTTCAGACAGTGGTTCCAAATTCTAAGCTGAAAGGAAAACAGGTGGGTTTTCAAGTTGATTTTATGGATGAGTCAAGTATTTTTTATATCTCTGAATAATTACAGAGAGAAGATGCTAAGTAAAAAAAAACACATTATGTGATATGACCTTTACTTACTGCTAAGACTTGAACTCCAGCATCAGAATATCCCTACTAAAGTAAATTATTATCATCCCGGTTTATGAAAAGTGCTGAGGAAATTAACAGAAGGAAGTGGAGTCTGCTTTGTGCTGAGTCAAAACTGAAATGACTGCCTTCTTCCATTTGCTTTAAATGGATCTTTACAATGGATTTTTTTTTTTTTTAATTGTCATTGGCTGGCTGTTGAGTATCCATGTGGCATCTTCATAGGGAATGTATTACAGTAGTTTTCAGAGGATAAAAATGATACAATAAGTAAAGTTTGATTACTCACATTAATAGCAAAATCATACCAATTAGCATTCTAAATATAGGAATCTTATTAAATTCTTTCTGGTATCTGAGTTACTAGAGGGTGCGATAAAATAATCTGTTCTCTAGTTGATTTTATTGAAATGCCATTATTGTAAACAAGTTCTGAACGCTGTAGTTAATTTGTATCCATTAAGTCCAAAGACATTATAACATGAAATTAGTGGAAAGGACAAGAACAAATAAACCTCCAGTGTTGTGAGAAGAACTGTGGTAGAAGTGGAAAAGCTATTAATTGTATTTCCACTTAAGAATTTGTGTGGTAAAGGAAGTAACTGCAACCTTTTGAATGTAATTGTGTGTGCTCTGAAAATACGTTGTAGTGACTAACTAAATATTGGGTGGTTTAACAAAAAAAAAAAAGCAAGCCTACTTCTAGGTGGATTAATTAAACACTTGTGGGTTGCATTTGCTTTTTACTTAGCCCTGAAGTTGTAAAGAGTGAGCCGTATGGAGAGAAAGCTGATGTCTGGGCTGCAGGATGCATCCTTTATCAGATGGCAACTCTGAACCCACCGTTTTACAGCACCAATATGCTCTCCTTGGCAGCTAAGGTATCTGAATTTGCCAAATCAACCTACCAATTATTTCTGCATGTGTTCACTAGATCCATGAGAATTTCTCTTTAAGGTTATAGAAACATAATGTGCTCTCTGGTCTGATGTGTGAATAAGCACATTTATCGTTGTATGGATTGCTGCCTTGGCACTGTAATTACAAAAATTGCTTCTAAGTGTTAATATATTATTACCTCTCAGACTAATACATTTTTATCATTTTATTTGTTAGGACCTTTAGATATACAAAATTTCTTGGAGTACTATAATATTGGATTTTTTTATAGCATAGCGTATTACACCTTAGGATGTGATCATAAATAAAAATAAATAATTGTTTGGATGTTGGGTTTTTTAATGTTTCCCTTACCCAGGTATTGTAGCCCTTTGATCTACAGTGATTATGTACATTAATGTAGATCCCTGATTAGAAGTGATATTCTGCATTAGAAGATGTGTTCTAAGTTGTTTTGCAACTTAAAAACTGATGATGTAATACTCATCAGGTTGTTTCAAGGAACAATACTTATCCTAGGGGATCTTCAAATGAATAATGAAATATTTTTCTTCAGCTAACTGTAGATTATTTATTTTGCAGATAGTAGGGGCTGCGTATGAACCTGTGCCAGAAGGACTATACTCTGAAAAAGTATCATTTACTATTAAGAGGTAATCACTCATCTGGTTTTATTTCGACAAGCTGCTGAAAAGATGGGGTTTTTTGTATGTTTCCAGCAGTAGTAATCTGACAGTTTGCTGACTTTAGCAACTGCCAGTATTTGTCTCTGAATTTTAAATATGTTCTGATTTAAAATAAAACAGAGGTATCTCTTTACCCTGCTAATGATATATGCAATATAATTGTATACATGCAACTGGAAAACTTATGCCACTATACTCAGCACATTTGTCCAAGCCATTATAGGCTTTATAATCAGTACCAAAGTTTAAGAATAGCAGCGCTGTAGTTAATTGCCTACACATAAATTTTCCCCCTCATGAAAATACAGCATTTTGAGTAATTTTCAAGTGCAGTTTATGGTCAAGGAAGTAACCATTTTGCAACATATTATTTGTAGATCACTGTGTGATCCCATTCATAGTTTTATGTGTTTATTTGACTGATAGAAATATGTTTCCCACTACCTTCTAATCATGTTAACAGGATAGCAGAAATAATACAGTAATGGAGGAAAAGATGAGCCTCTATTTGTTCCACTCGCTCATCACATATTTCTCTTAGCTATGGTTACATCTTCCCGGTGATAATGTGTAAGACAAATTATAGAGAGTAAATTGGTGCACTTCTATGAGATTTAGCTCCCTTGATTTTTCCATTTTAGAAAAACTCCACTTAGCACAAACCCCTCTTTTCTTTCTCACTCAGCTGTTGAATTCCATCTAAAAAGCACTTTACTGTACAAAGACTGTAACTTCTTTATACTGTGTTTTATTGTACAAAAAGGTTTCTGTTATTTAAAGACCTTCAAGATGAAGGACAACAATGGAGAGGATAAAAGCTAATAAAATTAACATTTAAGAGGTCCTGAAATGAATTTAATATGTTAAATACTTACATATATTTGTAGTTAGAATAACTGGCTTTATTAATTAATTGCTTGCTATTTAAGAATAATAATCTCAAATAAATGCATCCAGAAAATATCTTCCAGTCACATCAGATCACTGTTGATATGTACTACATTCTCTTAAAATTGTAAACACATCTTTTTCGGTGATTTAGATAAAGTTATCTGGGTCACTGGCCCTCTGTCTTGTCCTTTTCCTTCCTGATAATGATGAGAAACTGTAATAGGAAGTTTTTGAGGGTTTTTCTACGGCTAGCTATTGGGTTACCTGTGGTTGTGTAGGTTTTGTGGCTGAATTAAACAGGTTCATTGCAAGTCCCATATTATCATGAGACTGGCTGCTATGGAGGCTAAATGGTTTGATTAGATCATTAAATAGGTATTTGCATGAAAATATTAAGTTTTCCAGTTTTTCTATCACATAAGAAAATTTATCCTTATTTTAATAGCAGTTGGAAGCATAAATTGTTTTTTTAAAAATCATTCTTTTACTATGGGTTAATCCTTAGATGAAATACTACTTTTGGGTTTTTGCTTATGCTTTGTGAGATACTTAGAAAGGAAAAAGAACATTAAAGAAAAACAGTAATAATGAGATTTTACTTATAATATAGATGAGGAAACTAACAGAATTGAAGAAGTTATTTCCAAGTGACTGAAGTATAACACATATTCAAAGATGAATGTGATAAACACAAAAAATATTTATTGATAATGATTAGAGAAAACGTTAAAAGCTTCATTTTGCAACTGTAAATTTGCATTAGTATTATCATTATTCAGTATTGTTATTACTAAAATACATGGATTTTAATAAAATGGATTAAGCTATAGAAGAAAGATCTAGAATCTTAATCATCAAAGAGTTGTTTAGTCATAAATCATTTATTTCTAGATGCATGGGAAATTGATTTAGGACTTATCAGAAATCTTTTATAGCTCACATTGTTCTTGGAAATTTTGACCAATTTCAGTGGATTAAAATAAAAACTTAAAAAGCAAAAATCAACATTTCTTAAGGGGGAAAAAATTACATGTGTTTACAGGAAATATATAATTGTGAATAAAACAGATTAACAAAGTTATAAAAATTAATGGGAGAAATAAAAGGATTTGAGCAAATTTAAACAAAAAAGATTAAAATCAAGAAGTTCAAGTAATATAAAATATTTTCAAAACTGCTACTTTACATGCAGTTATGTTTATTTAGAAAGCTGCAGTTTTAGAAATAATAAAACCATTCTGTGACATTTTCTTTAAAGAGCAGCCTTGGGTTAATCTTCAGCTGGTCAATAGTACTCTGCAGGGCAAAGTAAATGATCAGGTTCACTGGACTTAACAGATTTAAGACAGTTTATGGGACATGCAGAACTGTCCCTATCAGCTTTTATGTCCTACATTATGTGCAAAATATTCTGAGGACTTAAAAATAGATGTGACAGTATGTTATTACTGTTACTAAAGAGCTACCTAGGGTGCCTGAAAGAAGAACCGTAGAACTGTAAAGTAATTTAGGTTGGAAGGCATCCCTGGAGGTCAGCTAGTCCATCTGCTCAAAACAGATACAATTACATCTCATTGCTCACTGCTCAGGGTCTTGTCTAACCGAGTTCTGATCTTGAAGACAGAAATCCAACAACTTCTCTGGGCCCTCTTTAGTGCTAGTCTGCCCTTGTGATTAAAAGTAGTAGTAGCAGGAATAGTAATAATAGTAATAATCCTTATATTTAATCAGACTTTCCTGTGTTCTAACTTGTGTCTATTGCCTCTTGCCCTATCGCTGTGCACCTCTGAGAAGGATCCGGTTCCATCTTTTCTGTAGCCTCACATTATGTAGATAACAATCAGATCTCTGTGTAGGTGGCCCAGGTCCTAACACCAGCCCTACCCCACATATCAGCTGATCCCTGCAATCTGGTGTTCACAAACCTTTTGAGAATGCGTGTCATCCAATCAACTAGGTCATTAATAAAGACATTAAACAGTACTGGCACAGTATCAGTCATTGGAAGGTGCTACTTTCAGCCACCAGCTAGACTTTGTACTGCTGATGACATCTCTTTGAGATGGGAAGTTGAGCCAATTATCTCCTACCTTTTAGGCCTGTGGGTACTGGGAGACACTGTGTCAAAGGGATTGCTAAAATAACGTTACTCACAGCATATACTGCTCTCCTCTTGTCCACAGAGCCAGTAATCTCTTACAGAACAATCAGGCTAGCCAGGTATGACTGCTGTTTGGTAAATCCATCCTGGCTGTTCCCAGTTGCCTTCTTGTCCTTTGTGTGCTTAGAAATTACTTCCAGGGGAATTTGCTCTATTATTTTCCCAGGGACTGAGGTGAAGCTGACTGGCTAGTGCCTTCCTAGATTCTCCCTCTTGCTCTTCTTGGATATGCATGTGGTATTCAACTTTTTCCAGTCTTGGGGAACCTCCCTCTGATCCTTTCAGACATGACAGATAGTGGCATTGACCAGTTGCATCAGCACCCTCAGGCTCATCTCATCTGCTCCCATGGGCTTGTGTATGTCCAATTGGCTTAAATGCTTTCATTGTATTTTTTTCTGCTGTGTGGTAATGCTTCATTCTCATGGATTCTACAGGTAGGCACAGGGATCTGAAACACTTAAGGCCAAAGTTTCCCAGTGGAAATGGAACCAAAAAAGGCATTGAGTGCACCAGCCTTTGCCATGTACTTCGTTACTAGGTTGCATAGTGGGTCCACATTTTCCTTAGCCTTTCTTTTGTTGTCAGAAGTTCTTGCTTCTTCCTTCCACATCCATTGCTGGTTTCAGCTCCAGCTGAGCTTTGGCTTTCGTGACTCCATCCCTGCTTCCTATATGTAGCAGTTCTTGTGCTTTGAGTTGTCCCTGAAGATTAGCTAGGCTCTCCCAAGCTTTCCCTTTGCCTTCCAGGGCAGCCTTCCACGAGATTCTACCAGGAAGATCCCTGAACAGAGTGAATTCTGCTCTTCTGAAGTCCTGTGTTGTAACTATCCAATCCGTCTTTCTCACTTCTCTCAGGATTTTGAACTCCAGTTTGATGGTTGCTGTAGATGAGGCTGCTCTTGATCTTCACATCCCTTCATATCCTTGTTTGTGAGGAACAGGTCTGGCAGATCACCTTTGCTTGTTAGCTTCTGAATCAGCTGCACCAAGGAATTGTCATCAACAGATTCCAGAAATCTCCTGATTGCTGCACTCAGCTGTATACTCCATCAGCAGATATCAGGGCGGTTAATAGGTGCCATGAGTATGAGTGCGTGCAATCATGAAGCTTCCTCCATCTGTCCCACAAAAGCTTCACTGACTTCCTATTTGGTTTTGAGTGGTTTGCAGCAGGCGTGTACCACAGTGTCACCATGTTGGTGTGTTCCTATGATCTTTACCCCTAAGCTCTTGACTACACACAGCCAGGTGCTGGACTGCAGGTTGCATCCACCTTGACTTGAGCCTTTCCCCTGCGCTGGATGAATTGAGAACACCACCTCAGCCCTCTGCCCTTCACATTTGACCAGTGCTCTGTAGTCACTTTCAGTGTGTTCAGGTAGAGTCACTCATACCCGTATGAATCAGCAGTAAGGCATAATAGCCCAATGGCCAGGTGAGTCTTGGTAGTGTCTCCACAATGTCCTGAATCCAAGCACCTCACAAGCAATAGGGTTCACAATCACCAAATCAGATGGTTGCCTTGTTCCCTCAGTCTCAAATGACTTGTCATCTGCTGCTTCTTATTTGTGATGTGAATACTTGAATCCGATTCACCTGGCTCTGATGTGTCCTCTCTTAGTCTTGTTCTTTCTCACCGGTTCCTAGGCTACTATATCTGTTCTGTAATTGTTTATCAGTAGTCAGAGGAAAAACCTTCCTTCCACTGTCAGAAGTCACAAGTCTTCAGATTACCTCCTCTTAGTAGCCTCCATCCACTGCTCCTTTGAGGGTAATCTCTAGATTTCCCCCCTTTGTATTGTTTGGGGGTCTCATCTCTGCAAAGATCTTGTCATTCTCCTGCAAATCCTCCTGACAGTACACTCATCGCCTTCACAGCTGCTTTGTCCAGCGGTGCAGCACCATGACAGAGCACAGTCCCCACAGTGGAGACCAATGTCTCCTACAACCCCAGGAAGAGGCACCAGGCACTCCCTAGTGTGTCAGCAGCAGCCCCCCACTGCAGTTCTGTCTGGGTCAGTGCTGAGGATAATTGTTCCAGCTGATGCCAGAGACTGTGCTCTGTGGTGTGGCAACACCAAGGCTGCACAGTGTCAAACTGTCCCATGCAGGCCTGAGCAGAGGGCTGGTCACCATGACTTGGTAAATACCAGATACCAGCAGAGGAATGCAGTGGTAGTAAACAGTTTTTTAGAAAGAAGTAATTAGCTTTCATTAGAGAATGGTCTTTCTGTAGATGCTTGACTCCTGATGCAGAAGCACGTCCAGACATAGTGGAGGTCAGCTCGCTGCTGTCCGATGTGATGATAAAATACCTGGATGCTTTATCCACCTCCCATCTCATGTTGGAGAAGAAACTGGATCGGGAGAGGAGACGAACCCAGAGGTACTTCATGGAGGCTAATCGAAATGCAGTAACTTATCGCCATCAGCTTTCCGTTTTATCACAAGTAAGTATATGTATTAGGCTTTATTTTTTCTTATCATTGTTTGCCATTTCCAAGAAAATAAGGTACAACAAAGCAGAAAATAAATAAAAATGAAAAGACTCATCCTCTTAGGACATTTTTCCATGCAGGCTCTTTAATTTATTTTTAACAAGGTATTAATTCATTTTTTGTGGACATGCTTATGCAGGAAAAATAACAGTATCTTAAAACCCAATATCATTCTGTGTTGGAAAATGGCATTGTTATGGAGATGCTTGCAGTTTTGATAGTATCTGATAATGTTTAATTATTACTGCACTCTAGTGAGTCATTTGTGAATAGGAGAATATACACTTGGCTAGGGTGGAACAAATGGATAATCTTGTGTATGCTTCACAAACAATGACACCTAGAAAATGGAACCTACACAGGTATAATTTTTAATTATAGATTGCTAAATAATGAGCAGTGATGCTGTTAAAGTATTTGCTCATGCTTTCTTGCTGCCTGATAAAGTTCTGCAGAAATACTTCTTAAAATTCTTCCATTTGCTTCAGGCTGTATTTTAAGCACTCTTTATGAAGAACACTGGTATTTTAAATAATGAACCAAACTTGTATATGCTCTCAGAGAATTTACTTAAAAAAATACAAGGACAATGTTTTTGTGTAGTAAAAGCTCTCTGTGAAAATTATTGTTACGGTAATTATGAAGCAGTTATAATTTGCACGGCTATTGTATTCTTAGATTCTTTTTATCAGGGCTCAGGAGTTTGCACTGGAGAACCTCTGTGTAGGAAAAAGATTTTCAGGAACACCTGGTCCCACGCTCAGGGATTTTTTTTTTTTTTAAAATATGTTTGTCTTCATCACCTTCCTGCCCAAACATGACTTGTAGAAATTGTTAATAATTTTTTTTAGTAGTTTTTTTACCTATCAGTCCAAGATCATTATCTGTATTATACAATTTTTTTTTCAATAAAAAGGATGCCAAAACCTTCAAGATAAACCTTAACAAACCGCTGTAATTTGAAATGTAAACACTACTGAGATGAAGGAAAGATACAGAATAGGATTTATAACTTAAAACAGTAAGAGCAATTATTTTTCATGTTTTTTGAGTTTTCTTACCCTACACATTTGGAAGCTTGTTGTATGTTGTTATTTTTTCGTATCTTGCTATAGTTGTTCTTAAGAGCTATAGTTATAGTGCATAACTGTGATGAAATTTGCAAAAAAATGTACTACGGATGGAAAGCTGCTTGATTTGGGATTTCAATGCAGTTATCCTATCTTTGAGAGAAAAGTGACCTATTCAGGCATTTGTAAGGTATGATAGAACTAATAGTTTTACACTGAAGTTAGAGTACTTCTGTTTTGTATAAATACTTGGAAAATACACCTACAAAACAAACGAGAAGGAAAATTCCTCTGTATTTGGGGGGATAAGGGATGGTCTTCTCAAGGAAGGAATACTGTAATTCTAGTTCCACTCCAATGGATATTTTATTATGTATATTAAAAGAACAACAGGAGGATCCGACAAAGATCCAGAACACTGCAGAAGCTGAGGGGAGTATGGCTCGGTAGTGATAGGTGGAAGACCTAATTGTGTGCCCATGCCGTACAAAAGATAGAACAAATCAGGCTAGGATCTTTCAAATTTCAGAGGAGTGCTACAAGGCTTAGAAAGAGAAGGAGCAATAACATGGCTTGTTGAGGTAATGAAGGAAAATTTTAGGAAGTTGAAAGATTTCTAATAAGGAGAATAATTATTCCTGAAAAGTGTGACTTTTGAAAAAAAGGAAATATTCTGACTAAAAGTACTGGGAAGAATTTCAAGCAGCTGTTCATGAAATAAAAACTATGTGAGGTATGGACAACCTAATTCATCTCAGTCAAGGCCCCAGCAATTCCACAGCCAAGTAATTTGTCATTTTTTCATGGTGTCAGAGAATTCAGTGTTTCTGCCACGTAGTTCAGTGTTTTGTTGAAGCCAGCTATCTTATGCTTTGTTTTCTCTCTGCTAAAATATACTTATGGCCTTCTTTTTCATCCCGGTTGTGTCATATTGTGAACGTTTCTGAAATAAAGAACATACTTTCTGTCCTGGTTTATGGAACTAAGCACAGAGATTTTTTGGAGCCAGAGTGGCATCTGTTTTATAAGCAGTTTGACCGGTATGGAAGCTGATAAGTAGGCAATTGAAAGGCAGGTCTGTAGATGATGTAGAAGTGTAGTTGCCTCGCCTGGCAAGTATAGCATAAAATCCATACTTTAAAATAATGTTAGTAAAGACAATCATTATCAGCTCCCCACATAAATTTTTGTCTTTCCTTGTTTTCCATAGAAATTGTTGATGTAAGAACAGAAGCAGATGTAGAGATGAAAGGTCTCTAATAAGAGTTAGTGTGCTCAGTTCTGAAAGGTTAAGGTTGCTGATGTAACACAGGGTACAGAGGACCCAAACAAGTAGTAACAACAGTGGTAAGTATCTCTCACATAGTACCTTTCATTTCAAGGTGGTCAACATTATATTTTCATGCTTTGGGTAGGAAAAAGTGGAGGGGAAGAAGGTAGTTTGTGTAAAGTCACCAAACAGACCAGTGGTAAGGCTGAGTTTTCTGTGTTCCAAGCCAAATCTGAGTGTCAAAACAGTAGTTTATTTAATGAATATTTTCCTTTAAAGAGATGAGTAGTCAAATAGTAATTTGATTACTTTTTTGAGGTATATAGATTTGAAAAAAAATAGATATTATTTTGGCTGTTTGTAAAAAGCTGAAAATAAGTAACTTCTGTTACTTAGGAAACATAAGTTTGATTACGTGGGCATCATCCATTGTTTCATTTACTGCATATATTTTAACTCAGAAATAATGCTTTGAAGCCCTTGATAAGCCAGCATGTTCACATACTGTTTGAAATATAAATAGAACAATGTTTTTCTCCTTGCCAGATTTTTAAATGTAAAATATCACCATACCTAAAACAATATAGAATGATGAATATTGAGATCTGTCTATATTTTGAATGTGGGAGAGAAAACTGTGAGCTTTATAATCAGAGTCTGTCAGCTAAAAATATATAACAAAATATGAGCCATTTGCACCTCCTGCTGTTCTCAGAGAATGTATTAAAAATGGGCAGATGTGAAAGACTACCTGGCTGATCAGAATAACTTCCTTTTCTCAATTCCTGAAGTTCTGATCTGTGCATATGGCACGTGTTCTGTCACATTCTTTCTCTACACCAGGTTTTTGTAATAATGTGTTTGTGAATTTAAGCTTATTTTAATTTTTGTATTAATAATGTCCCTAGAATACACATTTTATTTTTAAATCCATATATGCAAATCCATGTATTCAAATGTAGTTCCCAATTATGCAGAGTAATGTGAGACTAAGATGCTTAGATAATGGAAAAGTAGGTTCAACTTTTGCTTCTGCGTGTAGTGCAATTCTACGGAGTGGCTCCGTAGGCTAATAGGGTGTCAGGGCTAATAGGGTGTCAGAAGTCATTAACAGTCTGAACTGTCTGAGCAAGTCACAGCTTGGTCTCAGCTGGTACATTTAGGTCACCATTAGCTGCGTGCTTTGTCCTAAATGTCCAAATGCATGAGAATGCTTATTAGCAAGGTTGCTCTCTGCATCTTCCTGGTTTTGCATTTGAACTGGTAAGTCTTCTCCTAACCCAGCAGGCTGAAGAGCATGGCATAGAGACCATCTTGATAGGATTTTTAGCTGCAGGTCAATACTGGCCCTCCCAGACCTAGATCTGCAGGTATCAAGGTATTACACTTCTGGTGGACTAAGATGCTACTGCTAGGAGACACATTCTGATTCATATTCTGCTTACAGGCAGCTTGGTTACAGCCTGTGCTAAGAAACTTGCCTGCCTCTCTCTTGCAGAAGCAGTTCAAATATTTATTGGCTAAGAGTAGTGAAAGAAACAGTATAGCTGTTTTCAGACAGGGCTAAAGAGCCTGGCCAGACCTGAAATAGCTGATGCAGTTTCCTGTCTTCCATCTGCGGCATAAACCTTCATAATCTACCTGTAGATAATTAAAAGTAGATTGTATTATGTCTTTTCTAAATTGGTTTGGAAACATTAATGTTGTATTTAAAGTCTTGAGAAACATTGGGATGTCTTTATATGTCCCTTCTATCACTAATTCCCTAATGTAAATAACTGTGAAGCATTTTGTAGGAATACCTGTAAATACAGAGCATGATACAGCTGCCACTCTTCGTTATCCACAAGAATGGATTTTCTTTATCCCAATCTTCTTCATCTGCTGGGATGCATGGCCAAGAAGGGAAGGATTAAACGTTATGGTTTAAGAAACCTTACTTTTGTAACCACCCTGCAGGCTACTAGCAACTCTTGTAATTAAAAGCTACCACCAATTTACCCAAGTTTTTAGAAGAAATGAGGACAGGGTCACAGCTACCTGAAAGGCAAAAAAACCACAAAATGATTTAACTGTGTTTTCACTGAGTCATTTCCCCCATACCCAAGGTCAGTTCTGCACTATTGGCAGTTGTCTCACTATAATCAGTTAGTTTCTGAGCATCACCACATGCATTACAAAGTACTGCTTAATTAGCTATTCAATTGGAATTAATATATTTTTTTTGTTAACTCAGAACAAGACATAAAGATTGGATTAATATTAATTTTAATTTATTTTCTTCTTTCTGTTTAGCTATATGTTTTGGTCAATTCAGCCAACAAATGCATAACTTTTTTTTTCTTAAAACAACTGTGAATGCAGGAATTGCTTTTGTATTGGTTGAAGCAAAGAGTAGGTTTGGTTCTAAAACACTTAGAATGCAACAGGTTATTAATATTGCAATTTACATTAGGTTAGAATATTAAATTCCTATTTTTATTAAAATTATTTTTAAAAAAGTTTTTAAAAATGTTATTGAAAATTGGGTGATAGTGCCTGTCTGTACAGTGCTGTAATCCATTCCCATTGCTTTGGAAAAGAGTGAGGACTCAGAATGTCATGAAAGCTGAGCATTCCACAAATTTCTTTCTTCTACCCTTCACTCCATTCATTTTCTTCTGACACCATTCTGTTTCAGTGTTTATATAGCAGGTACTGGAATTACAGTTTAGGGGTTAGAAATGTTAGTGTGATAAGAAGGAACTAACCTTTTTAGATTGATACTATTTATGCTTGGAGAATAAAAGAATATGCAAAAACTTTTGCAGGTAAAATATTTTTGAGAGTTGCTGAATGTAGGAAATAGTTACAGCCAAGTTAATACCTGTGAAAATGGGTGATCAAACTATTAATGACAAATCCATAATGTACTGAATTCAGCTTCAATTTATTAGCACATCATAGTACTTTAATAAATTAGAGAATATAAGGCAGGAAGAGTTGTCAGAGATTATCTTGTCCACCTCCAAGCCTTAGAGCTACCTGACACTCCTTGTGTTTGACCAGTCAGTCATAAAAATGTCAAGTGATAGAAAGTCTCTCCCCAGGCAAACTATGCCAAATTAGGGAACAGTTTGGAATCAGCAGAAATGCAAAAACTGTCTTTACAGTCAGAATTGCATGTATGAATGAGTCTTGGTTTTTTTCCATCTGAAGATAACATCTGGAAAACCATGAGGATGCCTGAAGCACTGTCAGAAGATAACTGGAAATCCTGAGCATACCCATAGCACGTATACATGATGCTATATACTGTATCTGCAGTTAGTCTGGTGCTTTCAGAAGATGTTGGTCATGCTTTGTATGCCTGACAGAGTAGATGTGTTATATATGTCTTGTTTCCAGGAGATATTAGATGAACAAATGCATATGCATGTGCACATGCGGGATGTAAATGACACTTGAAATTTTCAGACCCACTCTTAGATGTCATATAAGTGCTCGGAGAGCACTAAGTCTAAAATATCTCCAGAATGCTGCATTTACTGAGCACATGCAAACCTGGTACATAGCATATGAACACTTATTTCTCTCTGCACAATCCCAGATCGATGCAATAGTTGAACACTTAATTACTGTTAGGTGGTCTTAACATTTAACCTGAATTTTACTTGCTACAGCTTGTGCTGCTTACTTTTTGTCCTCCCCACAGCTGAAATAGGTAGGAGTTATTTCTTTTCTCTCATATATTGTATCTCCCCTTTGTATTATTTTTTCCTTTGGGCTGAATGATCAAATTTCAGCAGTCTTACATTGTAAGTCATGTTTTGTAGACCTCTAATTTTTCTTATTTCTCCCCTTGCCTGCCTTTCTACGTTTTTAAGGATAGTGTTCAAAACTGGACTCATTTACTCCAGCCGAGAACCATATTGGTACCAAGTAGAAAGGCTACGGTGTTCTTAGGGATGATTGCCTTCTGTATACATCCTAGTATGATGTTTACCTTTTCCTAACAGCATGGTATCATTGAGTCATATTCTGTTTCTAAGCCACCAAAACCCGCATATCTTTTCCTGCAGAGCTGCCGCCTGACCAGTCCTTCCCCAGTCTGTGCATTTGTACAGTTGTTTTTCTCTGCTCCTAGAACTTTGCATTCTCCATATTTAAACTTCATTAGTTCTTTAAGTTTCTCCAGTTTCTCAAAACTTTCTGACACCTATCGTCACTTGCATTGACACAACTCTGTGTATGATGTATATGCTGTAATATGATAGATGATGTGAATGTATCACACTCTAGGCACATTTAATAGGCACTCTATCTATCCCATTATGCAGATTATCATTATAATTCAGTGAAAACATTGAATGACTTTGGAGCAAGGTGAGAAGCCATTCTGAAAAACTATGCTCGCTACCCAGTTTCAATTTAAAAAACACTCGAAGTAGTTACCAAGTTGAGAACAAGTTTTGTGGTCAATTATACAGCCAACTGATTGTGATTTTTGTCTAGGTTACACTTCCCTAGCTTTCTTGTAAGATATCTTAAGAAACATTGTCAAGAGCCTTACTAAAACAATTATAAATGACAGTTCCTTCTTGTTCCTAATGCGCAAAAGCTGTTACTTTGTTACAGAAAGAAATATGTTGGTTTAGTATGTTTTTTCTTCCTGACAATTTAATGTTACCTGTTACTCATTTTATTGCTATCTTGTAGTTTTTACAAATAATTTTATAGTGGAAGTAGTTCTATTTTTTTTTTCTGAAATAAAAATTAAATTGACTAGTATAATGCTGTAATTACTTGTCTCTAATAAAGAAGATTAAACACTGTTTGCAAATGCCACTAAGGAGCTCTATATTTCTTGAAGGCAGAAAAGTTAATTCTTCAGGATAGCAATATGGCAAAATGGAGCTAAACAAAAGAGCAATATTATTTTTAAGAGTAGCTAAATCTTTTTTTTTTTTTTTTTTTTTTTTAATTTTGACAGTGTTAATTCCTGTTTATAAAAGATTAGATTCCTGTTGGAGCTCAAAAAGACCAGTTTAAATTTCACTTCTCCAAAAATGAAGTGTATCTGATTTTATAGTGGTAGTGCTGACCAGTGAAGAGAGAGAATAGTGCAAGTATACAGATGTGGATGAAGTGTCTCAGCTTGTAGACAAAGGTTTTTCTTTATGACCGGGACACAGATTTCAAGTGTTTCTAGAGACGCTTTTGCTCAGTCACAAAAGAAGATGAATCCTGGAAGAAAATTTAATTGGTTCAGGATTTGAATATATTTTGCACAGGAACTCTTTTCCCCTTAGATTTCTTTTTGAAATGTGTTTGTTTATACTAAAGGCAGATTTTCTGTCAACGAAGGTGGCAAACAATCTGATCGTGGGGAAAGTGAGGCAGTAGTTTATTACGAAAATGTAATAATATACTGGATCAACTGATGAAGCCTCCAGAAAGATTTGTAAAATACTGGACTCGAAAATCAAGTGTGTACGTATGAGCACAGTTCAAATGAATGTGTATCAACCTAACTCATGTTTGAGTGTTTGTGATGTTTTGAATATCCCCTTGTTTCACAGGTTTCTTAAAAAGCTAAGTATCTGTCTTTCTGCTTATCTGAACAAAGTCTCTCCAAGACTCTGAGGCGTAGAAATGGTTGTTTCAAGGTGTTGGAGAAAACTTTCTCCATGCTTTTCTCACAAAATTATGTTCTTTATCTCCTTATATCTTTATGTAGGTCCTTATGGTCCCACTCCAATGCTGAGCAGAAGTAGCATTGAACTCACATGCCAGGCTCCTCCAGTTGGGATACTTTTGTCCTCCTAAATTAGTCAGGTGGCCTACTCAAAAAAGAAACAACAGTATATTATGTCACTTTTGAAAATCATTAGCTATTGTCTAGGTAGGGCAAAATATATCACAGGAAATTTATTTGTTACTCTCAGATCAGTGATGAAATACTGTAGTTCTGTATGTTCAGGTATTATGTAAATGAACCAGATTTTATTTTATAGACAGGTTATAGCTTTACAATTTATAGAACTGCTTTAAGGCTTTAGGATATGTTTCACTGATCTCTGAACAGTTTCTGTAGCAGGACTGATGACTATTTTTGTCATGAGAGCTACAGAATTCAGTTCATGCATTTCAAACAGGTTTCCTTTTTTGATGTGGCAGTTAGATCTGACACCAATTGCTAACAGCATGCCTTTCTGATCTTCTTCCCCCTTAGCTCCACCTGATTTACAAGTTATTGTTAACAATTGGTCGTTAGAGTGTAAGGCTCAGTACTGGCGATGTTGAAAGGAGATTTAAGTTTGAAATCTCCATGCGATTTGACCCTTCTGTCTCTTTACTTTGTTTTCTTTTATGTGGAACAGGTGAATTGGTTCTTTTCAAGGGCACAGTGAGCATGCATATATATGCCATGACTAGGCTGCTCTCTGTAAGTGAGCTTGAGAGTCATTGCTAGTGGTTGCCGTGCTGTGCTACACTGAAGTCACTGCTATCGTGGCATCTTGGGCATAAGCTCAGTCCAGTACTTAAGTATAAAATGATCTTTTCCCAGCCAAATCTAAAGAGAAAAGCTTGAAAAACCATCTTGTACAAGTTAAGTTAAAGTTTTGGAAATGGAACAAAAGATGGGGAGGCAATTGAAGCAGACCGTTGCACGGGCAGTGGTATAGTCAGTGCTCAGGGTGCAGCTAGGTTTCTGAAGGAGGAAAGGGTTCTAGTGCACCCATTCTGCTGTGCCCCAATAAGATCAAAATACTTCATGGGAAAAAAATTGGAAGAACAGTCTTAGATACAGGCCAAATTGTCTTGGACACACTTGGTAAGAATATAAGTAGTGAAGAATGTGTTATCTCCTGATACTACTTTAACATTAAAGACACTGATTTGTTAAATTGGACGTATTTATATATCTCCTGTTCTCCTTTATTGCACTTTGCTCCGACAAGATAGAGTGAAAATAAGCATGAAATTATTCACTCACAACAGAAATAATATGAGAAGACTTGAAACAATATATAATGAGATCAAACCCCTAGTCTGCCTTCAAAATATGTTGCATTAAAATAGAATCAACAACAGGGATCAGGGATCTCTGTTCTTTCCAGAAAAGCTATAAACATTGACAGCAGCAAAGGCAGAATTTTATACTCATTAAAGAACCCCATGCTACAGACAAGATTCAGTACTGAAATGGTACAGGCAAATGATTTATATTCCATGTTTTGATTTTCTTTGTTAATGCCATTCAGCATTTGGTCTGTTCAGCCTTGGGGAGTCTCTCTGGCATCATACCATACCAAGTTCACTTCATATTTTGCTACCATCTTGACTATTGTGCAGGTTTTGCGTTGTCCAGAACTGGTCTGCTGTGTATTACCTAATCTGGAAGAGAGTAAATCTCCCATTGCTTGTATCTGAGAACCCGCTATCTTTGTCCAGTCTTTTGTTTTTTTTGTGTTGTTCAGTGTTTCTTTCTGATCTGGTATTTGTTTTAGTTTTTTCACTTGTGGTGCTTGTTGTGAAAAGACCTTCATCAAGAACAAAGATGCCTTTTATGTAAAGGCTAGAAATAATTTGATTAGTTTTTTAAAAGTTTTGCTCTAGATTTAGAAACAGTGACTGAACCAGGTATCACATAGTTCTGGACTATTTTTATGTGTGTCTATACACAAGTGACACTTTTTCATTTGCAGATTTTCTGATGAGTGCTGGATAAGGACAGTCAACACCTCCTTTTTGTTCTTTGTTGTCAGAAAAATTACAAGAAATTGAGTCTTCATAGCAGCAGCAGTGAAGCAGCCAGCTGCAAAAGGGAGTTTTCAGAAAATACTGGCCTTCTATCTGGAAACTGTCAATCTGCATGTGGAAGAGATGAGGAAAAAAAATATGAAGAAATCCTTATAGAGGATCATGGCACTTTACACAACTCTGAGAAAGGTAGTCATTAGAAAAAGAAGCATCAGGAGTATTATTATGCTGGTCAGAGGTATGTTAAAAGCTAATTTGCTTTCATTTTTATGTGCAGATATGTTCTCTGAATTTGATGATGAGCTGGACATACTGGACAACTCCAGCAGCTCCAGTTCAAGTCACTTGAAAGAGTCTGCTATTGGTAAGATTCCTTAAGGATGAGGCGTGCGCTACTTTCTAACAGAAAAATAGTTGTCTATTCCAAAATACTGCGCTATTTCATGATTTATTGCAAGTTCACTGTCTGTTGTGGTTCCTAAGTAAAGAAAAATAAAATAATTGTGCCTGTGGCAGCTGATTCCAGTATAATACATTTTGCATCACATAGTCTTTGTGTAGCTTGTCTCCATATTTGCAGTAATGGCTACGAAAACTGGAATATTATTGGGCAACTTGACAAAGGCTTTTTTTATATTTGAAGCATAAGATAAGTAGTGTTGGTAAGAAACAAATGGAAGAGACTATGAAAACTTTTGTCTCAGTAATAATAATGCTATGCATATGAAGAAATGGAGTGCCCTGTTGGAGGGTGTAAAAAAGAATGTTGAAAGAGGTAAGCTTTAGCTGTCTGCATGGTTTGACTGAATGGAATTGAAGGAATGCTTAATGACTAGACTTGAATTAGGAAGGGGTTGTGTGACAAAACTGTTATTTCTGCCTGTAGTTATTTATGGTAATCAGATAGGAAAGCACTAGCTGTGTTGGGTGTTATCTTAAGTAATAGTTTTTGGATTATATTCTAAATCTGAAAAAAAGAAAGAAAAAAAAAGACATGTAACCACTGTGAGCTACTTGCTAAATTATGAGCTACCATGATCTACCTATTAAATAGGGTGGAGTTCTGGTCAGGGAAAATCAAAGAGCATTTTATACTAGAAGAAAAAGATTGATAGTAGTTGTTTGAAGATTAACAAATATTGTTGCAAGGTCCCAGCCTTCAAAAAATGTGGAATTACATTACTTTATGTTTGTAGTCCTATTTGCTAGCCGGATTTCCTTCAAATTTTGGCCCAGGTATTGAAGAAATGTAACTGCTTTTAACTGAAACATCTAACCATTAGTGCAGGGCAAATAAATGATCTGATAATTCTACTTAAAATCCATTAATATGATTTGGTAATGGTAACCAGATAGTCTGCCATTCTAAAGGCTGGAGGACCAGTGGCTAGCCAGCTCTGAGTTTATTATCAAAGTTTTCTTTAAAAAATAATAATTACAGAAAAACTCTTTTTCTTTGTTACTTCCCTATGCTAAGGGAGTAAAGAGGAGGTTACAGGGTACAGGGAAGTCTAATCTGACTGTGGGAGGGTGTTGCATGGAAGGAAACCCTTGAGGAAAAGCAGCCTGTGGAGACAATATTCTATTTTGTTGTTTATACTGAAGAATAACACGTTGTGTGTCTCCCAGAAGTGTAATTGTTTGTTGGCTAGTTCAGCATTGTACACAGACATTTGAAATCTTTGTGCACCCAAAGCATTATGGATAAAGATCTTCTTGTTAATTTTATTTTGTTAAGATTTGGACATTAACAAAACATCAAGTTTTTATAATATTTAAATTGATTTCATTGACTTACTTTGGGTGGAAAGAATCAGTCAGTTCCTATTAATTCCAGTGACTTGAATCAGCATTTCTAGAAGTCATTGTCCATTTTCCTCCCAGAATATTTAATTGTTATATAGATACTTCAGGACTGCTTTTTCAGAAAAATAATTCTGCAGTCATATGTTTTCAGATCACCTGTAGTTTCTACTTAATATTGAAGTTAGCATTGTAGATAAGTTGTAATTAATGCTGGCAAATTTTTCATGTTTTCAGGAAAAAAGAAAATATAGCTTTAAAAAAAATTATTACATTCAGCATACTTGGGTATCGCTTGGGTTATGTTCCAAGCATATTTCCTTGCTATTAAGTGGCTAACAGCATTTGAATTATTAGCCATGGTTTTGTCAGGCATGTCAGCATTACAGGGGAAAATGTGTCCAACTTTCACCTACCTAACTTGGAAACCACTAACCTGAAAACGTTTCAGTTACAGGTATATTGATCAGGGTCTTGAAAGGGTTTGTCTTATCGTGCTGCCATCACATCACTTTCAGAGAAAACATGATCTGCAAATGTAGAAAAATGTTGCCCTAATTTAAAACTGTGGTGGTATTTTGTAAAAAGGTGTGATATGCGGAGTTGTTCAGTGGCACAGAAGCTGGTATGTGTGTGAGAGACAGTGTAATAGTGGTTAGCTTTTTTATAGTCCACCAATTGTCAAAATATTTTTAATAACTTTACATAACCTGTGCTTTTCAATTATGCTTTAAGAAAGGATTATTGTTTTTAGTTTAGATAATGTAGTTTTACAGGACCAGCTCCTTTAACAACTCCTAAGATTGCCAAATGGAGGGTATGTAGGTTCTGGGATAGTTCATGGTACTTAAAATGATTAATCCTACAGGAGCAAGATTCTGCACATTTCAGAAGCATAGAGGCAGTAGTGAGAGATGTATTTTTTTCCCCTGAAGTCCTTATAATTGGAAGTTACAAAGATTGACAGAGCATAGGGACTTAGTCAAAAAGCAATGAAGAGTGATGGGATGATAACAGCATTTTAGTTGCATTTTTTCTTATTTTAAAATTAAGGAACTTCCCAACTTTACCTTAGCTTAGTCATATTTAAGGGGTTTTTACTTGGTTTTGATTTACTGTACCGGATTTCTGCTGGTAATACCAAATAGCAGGAAAATATGTGGTATCTCATAATGCATAGTAGTCCAGTAGAGCTAGTATTTCAGTTGGGTGAGAGGGAGTTTAGAAGTTTACCCTGTGGCTGGGAACAGTTTTTGGACAATATTTTTTTTGTTTCCTTTAACCATGTTTGTTTACACTGTAATCAGGACAATGTCCTAAACACATTGAAAGACGAGTTCTATGTAGAAGGTGTTATTAGAAAACCCTGGTCCCTAGGGTTTTATGTACTTGCCTTCTGACCTTCCTCACAATAAAAAGCATGTAATAGGTCCCTTTTAGGATTGCTCAGCTACTAGCTTTTCATGAGACCCAGAAGGCTCAATGCACAGTCCTGTTGTGCTGTATCTTACTTAGGAGTTTTTCTGTTACCTCATAATTTAATATATGTTTCCAGTATTTGGAAGAAACTCTGAACTTACCTAACTTGTGACCAAGAAGCAAAGATGCTTTGATTCAGGACTCCTTTCCTTGCCAAAAGTTCTACGATGCAATAGTATGCAGAGTTATCATGTAATGAAGAGACCACAGATCTGCCAGAAGAATATTCTAGTGATGTAGCTCTGGAAGGGTCTCCTGTATCCTTCTTTGAACTTTTAGAAAAATAACTTGTTTACACAGTTGGCAGGACTTGAGCCTTGTGCAGGTAATGCTCAAAGCAGTCAAAAGTATCCAGCTGAATAACAGGATTTCAAGAACTAGGATACTCTCAAAGTAGGAACTCTGCACATTGTATGTAGCAAATGATTGGTCTCTGGGTTTAGGTCATCATCACTTAGATTCAAATTTAACTGTTTCTAAGGATAACAGCAAACACAGCAGGAAATAAATATCCATTACTTAAATGCCACTTGCTGTCTGTAGCTAGTAATGTCTTTCAAAATTTGGGCTTCATTGAAGGCAGCAGCTACCTTGTATTTTGCAAGTTTTGTGGTCATAGAACTGCCTTTTTTTTTTTTTTTTCTTTTTTTCTTTTTTTAAATTTAGACCACTTGTATTTTTTGGAAGATGTGAGGATTTGAGAAGATATTTTTTCTTTACATAAGACATTTAGATAGCTTGGTAGTTCTTCGGGGTAAGATCATCTCACATCTGCTATATATGATTCTTTAGATTGTGAGGGGAAAACTTGGGAATTTTGTTGACAACGATTATTGCATCAAGAAAACTAATTTGCACAATTGGCTGTCTCTGAAGAATTTTTGAGATCTTACAGTGTTTTGTAGGCTTGTTTTTCCCATTTGACTTTGTCTAAGGTTCAGATTTCTCTTGAGACCTCAGGTTCATGGGACTTTGTTGAAGACATCAGCTAGAACAAGTTCTGCCAAGACCTAGTTTTCCTGTGTGATGCTTGAGTTAAGCTTTAAGTATGATTATGGCAACTTCTGTTGCTGTACGTGTGGTCACTGCTAATGAGCAAAAAACTTAATTCTCTTTGCTCTGCAAAACAGCTAATTAACATGGTTGAGAACATCCATTTCAGTGTACAGTGATTTAAAGGGCAGCTTCCTAAGAATATTTTGTATAAATAAAGGCAATTTGACCTTTCTCCTGAAAAGATCATTAAGCAATCATTCAAAAAACCACTTCCATTGCTTCCATTTCATTCAAGGAGATGTATTGAAGTTTTGTGCTAATATGAAATCTTAATTCAATTTTCCTATCAGTCTGATCAAACTTGAAAGGATTTTCAGAGGGTTTTTTTTAGATATCAGTGAAGTGAAAGTGAAATCCAAAGATAAAGTTACTGTCCTCCCAGTTTTTTTTGATCTTGTATCATGTTATGAGTGCTCTTCTTGTAATTATGTGGTTAGGTACCTGCAAGAGAAAAACAGTAAACTACATATTAGAATGTATTTGTATGATTTGCACTGATGTCAATGCATGTTATGAAGTTAAAGCCTTAGAAATTGCTTTTAATTACATCAACTATTTAAGACCAAAGTAGCAATCAGAAAAATTCTTGATGCCTCATTTGATATAAATTTTTTTACAAAATTTAATGTCCTCAAGGAATCTTCATAGAACTATTCGGAATAGGGAGGCTGATAAGAATCAAAAGCTTTGGATTTTCTGTGTCTTCCGCATTCCAGTAAGGGTGGGCACAAACCAGGAATGAGATAGAGGATTTATATTTCATTTTGCTTGAGATAATCTTGAACTGAGAAATTGCCTCTTGCAAGGCATTTGAACAAAACATGTCGCCTTGCTCTTCCCATCCATGTCAAAGGAGTAACCATGATTAAAGGAAATATGGTTGAGTAAACACAGGAAATATGGTTGAGCTAACACCTTGGGCTGGACATCAGAATGCACTATGCACATCATGACTTAGGTTAGTTAACTCTTTCCTACACATCTGTGTTGTTTCTTACTCCCTGCTTGGCTTTGTATGATTACCATAACTCTTACACAAAGGACTAAGGATTATCACTGAAGTAGTTAGTATTCAATGAGTGTGTGTATACACATGTGAACATGTTTGTTACGATGATTTTTAGATGGTCTGAGTCTCTTTTTGCTTAGTTATTGAAGAAATTATTCCAATATGTTTTCATAGTGTGTAACATAAAGAGACTCCTCTCTCAGTTGTAGCTGCTCAGTGAGTCTCTAACATAATAAGCAATAAAAATGGGGCTGAAGGTGTTGGCTATTGTTTAGTGATTTTTCTGCATCATAATTTCTGGTTAGGGTTTTTTTTTTAGCATTAATAAGTATTTTCCTAAATGTAGCATATGGATTAGAAAATACTGCATTTCTGCCATGTACAGTGAAGTGGTGAGACAGACTGTGGTGTGAAATATCATGCACTTGTAAATACACTTATAAGCTGTCAGATTAGCAAGTCAAATATGGTGAGTCATCAAACTGATAAAGCAAATTTGAATATGAGCTCTTTACTGATAGAGAGACTGTTTATTTGAAACAGCCAAAACGTATAGGATTTCAAATCCAATTTTGTATATAAATACTTTGGAAGGGGTGCTGTTTTTAAAATTCTAGCAAACAGCTGTGTTCAAACTTAGCTTTCTAGCTGAGTAGTTTCTGTTACAGATTTTCTCGAATATATTCCCATAATATATTATAGTCTTTGTTATAATGGAGTGTATGAGGTTGTCCTTACCCCAAGCAACATGATTCAGGTTCAGTCAGAGCTCCTGCTTTTATATTTGTATTATTGTGGCTGCAGGTAAAATACCTGTTCCTTGAATAGGAACAATCATATTTTTTTCAATTCCAAAGGCCGCCTTTACTTTCTAGGCAGCGGACGCTGCATTTTCCTATCTGTTTTCCTGTCTTGGTGTATCTTTGCTTCTATAAGAGCCTAGTTTATTTGCTATTACAGAAGTCAACAGTTCCTACCAAACAGTCTTTTGGCCTAACTACTGCAGAGTTTTAATACCTGTTTCCTTAAGCAAAGCATTAGCAAGGAATAAAAACCTGTTTCCTTTTCTTTAATTCTTTCTCAGTCTGTGTGCCTTCTGTTTAGGGAGACAGATTTGGCCAAAGGATGTATAATTTCTTTAGGTTTTAAAGTGAATTCTGTGTGACAAATGCAAGCCTCCTTCAGGATTTTTTTTTTAATTTAGAGGGTCTCAAAGAAGCAGGAAAAACAGAGGTGCTGTATTTCAGAGCGTGACAGAAAATATGTTTGAATACAAAATATTTAAGACTCTCAGAAATATGTTTGCTCTCTGAAAGCCCCCTACTGTTGCTCTAGAACTAATATAACTGCTGTAACAGGACCAACAATGGGAAAACTAGTGTAAGTTTGGCATAAAATATTTTATTTTTTTCTTAATTACTGTTTGAGTGATTACACTCCACTGCTCTTGTTTTATGGTAATGCTTGTGATGTTACTAGTGTGGAAAACCCATCTCCTGTAGACAAAGGCAGGGTGTTATATTAAAATGCATTAATTGTACAGGAAAATTGTTGTAGAATTTCCTAATCTTTCCAATCAGACCTTCAGTTAGCTGAAATATCTTTTGATTTAAAAATACGCTTATTCCCCATTCAAAATGAAATACCATTTGTAGGAGAGAGTGGTCTCATACATCAAAATTATCATCAGGGAATGATTTACAGGAATGTTTTAAGGCAGATGCTTATGACAAATACTTGCTTTAAGACAATGCTTTCCAAGTGCATTAATCAATATCATCAAGCATTACCCCTCTCTCTTCAAGTTTTTTGGCACTATGCAATAAATGGCATAAATGTTTGGGTTCAGTTTTAGTGCTAATTGGATGTTTGACCAATAACTGGTCATACTCAAGGTCTCAAAATCAGTGGGATTATTTAAGAAGTAAGGTATTACATGTGCAGTAGTTTGAGTAGTTATCTAATAGAGTAGCAGCAATAAAACTCTGTTAGAACAAGGTTTAGACAACCCATCAAAGGACCTCTGAGAAAATGGGTAAATATTCTAGCTTTTTATCCAGACTAGACACAATGTTGTGGCCACAGTGGTAGCAGTTAACTGTAGTAATTTAATACAAATCCAGATACATCCTCTGTGGACATCTAGTCAGCATGCGTTTTTATTTTCTGTGAAATTCTGAAAGTATTTATTAAAATACTATGCAGGGCTGAGATTTTGGTTCTGACGCAAGCAAATCTTTGATACATCAAACAGCAAGTCCATAGTCAAATGGAGGTTAGGAGTATGTTTAACACTGCTTTTTAAAAGTTATTTTGACATCATGTCTGGAAAATAGAAAATATTAACAAGTATGTATATAGTTCTTTTAATGCAGAGAGAATAATTATACATTTGTTTCAGGTATAATTAAACAAAGTTTTAGTCCTTCTGAAAGACAACCTTGTAATAGGTAGGTATGGTTTATGATTTTAATATAGATTACATAATTGATCGTTGTTATGATCAATTCCGGTTGGTCATTTCACAGTGCAACAGTTGCACGATTGCCCTCATGAACCATTTCTTTACTTATCATTGCAACTTCATTTTATCTCAGCCTGTGACACTCAGTCTGCTTGAGGGTATCGTTAAAGGGTGTTTGCATGCAGAAGCTTTATGTAAGTAATTTAAGGGCTGTCATTAAACTGGTAGTTTTAAAAGTGGACTTTTGCTACATTAGCTTAAAGTGACATTAGTTGGTTAGCCAACTTCTGGTTTGCATGTTTAAGCAGCTGTTTTTTCCATAGAAAAAAGTATTTGTGCATTTGA
This sequence comes from Falco naumanni, assembly GCF_017639655.2. Lineage (NCBI taxonomy): Eukaryota > Metazoa > Chordata > Aves > Falconiformes > Falconidae > Falco > Falco naumanni. Next base: position 5,756,447 of record NC_054057.1, read on the forward strand.
TGGTGTAGAGTAATATCTCGTCCCTTTGAACTCTTCTAGACCTTCTGTATAAATGTAGATATAAATTTTTGGAATTCTGGAGTCCTCATTTCTTTCAAAAAGGGAACAAGCCGAAACAGAATATGGCATGGCCATCCTCATTTTCCTTCTAAAGGTCTTCGCTTTTTCTTTTGTTATTTATTCAGAAATACATTAAACACATTCTTGACCAACCATTATTTTTTCTGATCTCCTTGGCACCACTCTTATTCATAGACTCTGTTCTATGTTTCTTCATTTCGGCTTTTCTTTCACATCTGACAAAAACCTCAAAATCACGCTTGGCTTTATCTGCCTCCTGAACAATTTTATCCTCTTACCTTTAAGTTAACTAGGTAAGTATAATAATGGTGTTGATTCCTGTCCCTTGTTTCTCTACAGACCCTGTTTGATCCAATTTTCACTTAAGGAATATTGCTGTAACAACTCTTAACTAAGCTGTTTAATGACCTCTTCCAAGTTACAGTTCCTTTATTTTCTTGATCTGCTATTTACCATTGGTGATATATTTGTCTTCTTCAAATCATGCTTTTCTGACTCTATGCTTTTCTAATTCTCTCCCTGTCTTTTGAAACTATTCTTAAAGATCGTTGAGGATACTAGTTTATCTATTTGATTTGCTGTGAATGTTACACACGGCTTTATAACTGATTCCCTTGTCTTTATCACTGATTCTCTTGTCTTTTCTTCTGCATCTTGTCTTTGCATGTGCAAATGTCTACTTACTCATCTACCTGCAAAATCATGCTTCAATTCATGAATTTAGCTGTATACACCAGATGTATTTCCTTCTGTCTATGCTAAATTTTTGCTCATCTCTGTAAGATCTTTTCATGGCCATGTGGCTATACAGTTGAGTACTACATAACTAAAAGGAATGTCATAATTTGCCTGTACCTGAAGTCCTATCCATTCAGTCAGGTTTTGATCATTCTCAGAAATAACATCCATCCTCACCAATGACATCTGAGCATCCACTTTAACTTGCATATCTCTCAAAGTCCTTGCATTCAGAATAAGGTTTAGTGTTCTGTCTGACACCTCTAATATATAAACTTTCATATCAATGTATGCTGCTAAAACTCTTGCTTGGGTTCATAAAGCTATTATGCGAGCAACATCCTTTCTGTTTTGATACATGCATTCTAGTCATTCAAATGCCTGTTCAGAACACTGCTGCAAGGAACATTTCTATAGCCCTACCTTCAACGTTGCCACCTTCCCTGTGTGTCTCTTTACTGGTTGTACTTTCTCTATCACTTCAAACACAAGACTTTATTTTTGCTTTCGTATCACCATCCAGTCTGTCACTTGTCACTCACTGGCTTTCTCCTGCTACAGCCAGTAATGGCAGCCTCCTGAAGCTTGAGGGTTGAAGCAAGCATGCTTTTTTTTCGTCCGTCTCTGTCCCTCACATAAAAATTAGTAAAACTGTTTCCTTATCTTTCTTTATAACTAGTCCTTGAAGCTGTAGTTTTCCCCACTGCCTAAAAAATCTATGCAAGTTCTTGCCATGCTAGGGCTGTAGAGGCTGCCAGCCATCAGGACTTCCTATTGGTTCCTTCAGTTCCTCATCCGTCTGTATCCATTTGCTGTTGCTTATCTCAGCTAGTGGGATCTGCAGGCTGGGACAGTGTTTCTGTAGAGTATAGAGCACAAGCTAGCATTGAAACATCTGGATCTGTATTTCTGACATTGAGGTATCCCTGTCCTGGTGATGTAGTATTATTTTTTCCCCCACTTTACTAGTACTGTATACATTATTACTCCTCTTTTTATGCACTAGACAATAATTACTTAATTTTTTTATGTGTTCCATCCATAAAATGGGTTAATTGAAATGTCCTTAAACATATACAAATGCAAACCAATATATAATCTAGTGGATTATTGCATTTTAAATATTAAAATCCTGTTTACTGTATTTGTACTTTCCAGGCTAAAAACTGATCAGGGAAAGGAATGAAGTCTAGCTTTTATTTAGTAGAAGTCATGCTATTTTGGACACATAGAGTAAGCCAGCCTTTATGTGCCTTATAAATGCACAGTTAAAAACTAGCAATTGTGGACAGATTTCCTTTAGAGGAAACATAAGAAGGAGTCAGGTGCTACTGATATTTTCTCTACAGTTATTGATGCCAAATGCAATTAAAACTACCTGTTTTGTTTTTTAATAATAATAGAGATTATATTGAAGGTCCAGGATCAAGACTGCGACCAGGTAATATTGAGCTTGCAACAAAATCAAACTTTAACTTCACTTAAACCTAATGATTTCCAGGTTTGTAAAACTTATTCTCCTTATGCATATAGAGTGCATCCTCTTACATTTCTCCAGCTTTACTGCCTGTTGATATCCTCTTGAGAGTGCCTCCACTCATGCACAGGACCCACACTAAGAAAACAGAGGATTCGTTCATGACAGGGTGGCAGTTTTATAGTTTTCCAGCTGTAGCTCTTTGCAATATGAAAAATCATGGTATTACCTAGTAATTATATTATTAAATGTTATAAAAGGAGATAATTACATTTCAGGTGCAAATATGTTATCTGAAAGATCCTTAAGGAATTTTTTAAAAATACAAATTCCAATAGTAAATCGGTAATACCTCATTTTAATGGTCATTATCCTGTCTAAACTTCTGCTGAATGCAATGGCTGAAGGCAATTTCTCCTGTGAAAAGAACATACCAATGTATCGTTGATGAAACATTTTTCTATTTGAGATACTTTCTTACGGAGAAGCTTCACATACTGTAATCTGCTGTGATTTCAGAATGCATATTGTCTGAATTAAATAATATTCAAAGGAAAATTATTTTGAGCTGTTGAAATATTGATCTTCATAAAAAAAGTACGTTTTATCTATACAAATGTCTGTTTCACAGTTTTTTGATATAAAAATTGTATTAGGAATTTTACTTATGCATACAAATCAAAATTTGCTGTCCACTTGCAGCAGTTTTCGGTTTTGTTTACTGAAGAGTGCTATTATAATACCAATAGTTCAAACCCACTATCCAGCCATAATGTGTCAGAGCTATAGTGATCTTCAAACACTTTAGCCTTTGTCAATATTTTCACTCCTGTGGGTAATTTGAGCAAATCCAGTATCTTTTGTCAGCAATGTTTTCCTTTTGGGTAAAACTCTTACAAGTTTTGATCAAGTCCTCAGCAGCCTATTCACACACACGTGCCCTCATCCCCCTCAAAATGCTATACTTCTGTATTTAAAAAAAATGTAATTGTGGAGTGGTTTGGAGTATGTGGATTTTATGGGAACTCCTAAAGTTCCTAGCTGGACATTGGGTGTCTAGCTGTCTTTGAAGCATATAGACACTACAAGCTGACATTACATCTGGTCCTCCAAGACTACTAAGTCATATTGTTGCTGTCACACTAGAAAACAGAAAAAGCTTTACACACTGAATAACAGGGGAGTCCATGCTATGTCCTACTCAGTCCTTTCTGTTTGCTGATACTATTTTAAGCATATTTTTATTAAGAAAAAAATATATTCTGAGAAGACCTACAAAAGAAAAGGCAGTCATTTTTTTGCCTTTGTGTTATAATACAAGCCACCGACAGCAAAGGAGAGGTCAAATACCACAGAACAGGGAGCAATGAGAAAGGTAACATGTCAAGGAAGTAAAGTTTTTATCAGCATCCTAGCAAAACCTGAAGATTCTTAGGTTGTAATAGCAAGACCACACTATTTGTTTTGGAATTGAATATAGCAGTGTTGAAACAGTTGGAGAGGTGAAAATGAGACAAAATCAACCTTGTTCTCGTGGTGTATGATATTTTAGATTACTGCAGTGTTGCTTCCACTTGAGCAGAAAGACCAACCTAAATTCTTCCTTAAATGGCTCAGGGAAAATGCCAAAGTTCTTTTCCTCTTAAGGATTATTTAGAGGAGACTTAGGGAAAAACTGTTGAACTGAATTTCACTTGCCTCTCAACCCATCTGCCAAAAGGCATTGTCACAAAAAAATCTGACAACAGCATTGATGTCATTATCTTCCTGATCCTATTAGCAATTTGTGTCTCTGTGATAGAGAATGACATTTTCTGTGAGAGTGCAGCCCAGATCTGGTTGGTCCCTAGGCACTTCAGTTTGTGAATGTCTCTTCTACTTTTTGTTAAAGTTGCCGTCAGAGAAATTCAACAAGAAAAAAAATTATAAAAGTTAAGTTGTGAGTTAATTAATTTTGATATTTGGATTACACCTCCCTCTTGGTAGAATTTTCATTCTTGATACCAGATTGCTTTGGGGGGGAAAAAAAAAAGTTTAGGTGGATGTAAATATGTACATATGATGTTATGATCCTCAAGGTGTTTTTGAATGAGGAAGTTTTAGAATGTGGATCTAAATTAGCTTCTGAAGTGTAGTTTAGAAATATTTGTATTTGAGACATACAGGACTGCTGGCTAAAGTTCAGTACTTGGACCTGTGCTCTTTGCTTAGCTTCCAGATCTAATACTCAACTTGGAAAGCTAATTTTGTTAACTTACGTTCTTTAGTGATACACTTAAGTGTTTTATAGTGTGGTCTGCTGGTAAACTTTTATTTAATCTCTGAGTCTGACCGTGTGTATGACTTAAATTAGATGAAGAGTTTAAAAATCATAACTAAGGACTAAAAATTCAAGAATCTGCTTTAGTTTTGGCTCTATACTCTTCCTCAGCAGGCAAAGCATGATAGAGAAGCACTAGGTAAGTCAGAATCAAGCTGTTCTGTTTAATTGTTATGTTTAAGATCTGAATTATATTTTGTAAATCCGCAAAGTTTGTAGAATACATGACATTTACTGCTATGTTTTAATTCTATTGAATTACCTAAAGCTTGATCAGCAGTTATTTCTTTATTGTTTCTTATGGCTAGAATTAAAATTATTCCATGGAACCCCAAAAACCTATTGTGTTTTATTTTAGTTCAATAGCTAAGTTCATAATGCTTTTTAGTCAACAAAATATGGTCAATGTTTTAGGTACGATATCCACAAATTAGTACTGAGTTTACTGTGCTTTGTAAATATTAAGTAATGAGTAACATTTAGGTAAAGTGAATTAGGTTTTGTTTTTTATCATGCTGTCTTTGGCTAGTGTTTTTCAAGTATCTCATTGAGTATGGCAGGAAACAAATCACATAGATATTTGATATTACTAGCTGGTAAATTACGGCAGTTTTGCTTCAGGAAAAGAGGACAGTCTTTTAATCATCAAGCTACTTGTACTACAAGAAAAAAATGTACCTCAGCGGACAAGTATATCTATTTCAAATTCTGGATGACCAAGACCATATCTGATTTATTGGCTGTTTGTAGTTAAGTCCCAAACAGTAGTTCAGTGGGGGAAATAAACTTCCACTTTCAGCTTTTGTTTTCAATTCTTGATCCCAAGAACTAAACACTTTCACATCACTGATAGATTATTTTTTTTAAAATCTGATTTTTACACATAGAAGTAAATGAACAGGTTAAAATTACTGTGTGAAGTTTATTTTGTTGCCAGAAAAGCCCATCTTCTATTCATGCATGACTTCCTTTCCAGTACTTTTGTCTATGAAAAGTATGTTATGTACATGGATTTGCTTTAGAGGAAGAGAAACAGGTTTACAATTAGTCACTATTTTCATAAGAAAACCTCATCTTTCTTGCTCCTTGTCATGGTAATTAATTCACACTTATCTAAATAAAATCAACAAGAATGTAACAAAAATTGTATGAGGAACCCTAAGTGTTTGAAGTACTGCGATATTTTTAATTCTAAAGTAATGTTTTTCCTTTTAATTCCAAACTGACTCGGCTCTTCACTTCAGAGTTTGTGCTACAAAATGTAGTGTCATTCTCATCGGGCATGATGGCTGCTTTTTAGCAAAGATCACATTTGGATACCAAATAAAATAGTTGGGCACTAAAATATAAAACTGTGTGCACTGTTTGTGGATTTGGGTGTGCATATCTGTTGTGCCTGTTGTTAGGTAATAGCTAAAGGAAATGGTCAAATATAATGGTTTTGTTTTTTTTTTTTTTTTAAAAAAAGGTGTTTTGAATATCTGTTTTAGAAGAAAATATTAGAAACAACTTATAGCAACATTATTTTCTCAAAGCGTCAATATTTTCTTCCTGTGAATCTCCAACTTCATCATCTCTTAGTAATTTGTCATGAACATTTTATCTTCTATCTAGTGTACAAGTCTACTTGAAATGTTAATGCTTATAGAAACAATGTGGAGATACATTAAGAGACACAATGCTTTTCAAAATTGATAAATATTTAATTTCTAAATTTGTTTAGTGTTTTCTTTTTCTTCAGACAGGCCAACTTTATATCCCGTATAATATGGCAGGGGTGAGGGAGGTGAAATTTTCATGATATATAGTGTACATATACTCCTGTATGTGCGTAGCTCATCATTACATGCTAGTACATGGGAACTGTATCTGTTTTAGTATTTTCCGGTTGGCACAAACTCATTTTGTAGTTTGCTTAACCTCATGTGTTTTTCTATCAATATTTAATTAGCTTTGTGTTTAAAAGTTTTAAACCCCCACTTTTCCCTTATATTCACAGGTCAACACTACTGTTTTTATGGAATTTACAAGCAAAAGCAATATACAGTCTGTAATACAGAGCAATTGTCTGTATTCTTTCCTTTTTGGAGAGAGAATTTTTTTACTGCATTATTATTTGTTTAGCATTGATGTTCTTTTATTCCAAAAATGAAAAATGCCATTTACACACTTTATGATGGTGTCAGTTTCAATCATGGAGAATGCCAGTGAAAGCTCCTTTCCACAGTCTCTATCAATACATCCTTTAGATAGGGTGATCTCTGGTGAGGAGGAATTTATGACAGAGAACAGAAACTATTAATTTTCTGATGCAAAGTAAAGAAGATCCAAGAGATACATAGCTTCTTGCACATTTTCTTGAGATTTCTCTGAGAACATGCTCTTGCTAAATGTTGGAAACTAAAAGCAGCTGTGATAAAGCACCACACATAAGGCAACACGACAATATATTTTAATAAATCTGTTCTCCAAATGGTCCACATCAGCTATTTTGTTGTGATTCTTAACCTAAGATGAAAATTAATTTCATAACATCAAAATATATAAAAAATAAATGAGTGTTATTTTAACTTTTTTTTTTTTTTACATAGACTAAGCAAATTTTGTTTAGCTTATCTTTAAATTTCCTTTTGAATGAATGTGGGAAAACTTTTACAATTAGTGAGGTACTTTAATACTTCTTTTCCCTTAGGATAACTTAGAAGTGAGTCAGAGAAAGGATTTTCTTTTGAAACCTGTTATCAATTACATTGTCTGATCTTCTAAGTTTTTAGATTATCTTTTTCTTGTTCCCAACACTGTTGGAAAAAACAAGTCATTAAAACTTAATAATTACAATTACAGGTTTTAAACAATCTATATTGTTAATATATTAAGGTAACAAATGAACTGTCCTTTTGGTTTTATTTTTGTCATCTACAGCATCGGCAGGAATTGCTGTATCACAAAGGAAGGTGCGTCAGATCAGTGACCCTGTTCAGCAGATTCTTATTCAGCTGCACAAAATTATCTTCATCACTCAAGTATGCATTACTGTTGCTTCTGACATTCTATACTCTTTAGTTATTTGCTGTTGTCAAAATGATGGTACTGCAAAGTGCTGCTAATTTAGTCACTGTTCTTTAAAAACAACAGAACTTGACATTTTTGCAGATGGCAGGATTCTTTAAAAATATATCATTTAAATAAAGACTAACCTTGAATATTAGTATGTGGAGGATGGCAATAATTGAGTCATGTGAAAAAAAATTCATTGACTCACCTCAGACAAATGGATTGTACAGTAAATTATTTTTACAGCATTCTGTCATGCCAGCAATATGAATATTTCAAGTGACTTAATATGGTATACTGACATTGAGAGTACATAAAATGCTTTCCTCTATAGCAATAATTTCTAAATAATGTCTAAGTAGTATTTTTTATTATCAATAAATAGTAATAATTTCTTGGGATTTCTAGTGCAATAGTTCAAATCCTGAATATGTTAAATATTTTGAAATGTCAGGTCTTTTTCAAACTTAAGACGTATTTTACAATGAAGTTCAAATGTTTCATAGTGAGAGAGAGTTGAAGATATTTCATGCTGCTTCCAAAGCAAAAATGGAGCTCATATAAATCTGCATTGAACTCTCAACTAAAAATGTGACAGAAAACTTATTCTCCAGAAAGATGGCTGCCATTCAGTTACTTGCAAAATTTGTTATTATTAAATAAACATATTTTTATTTTCCAAAATGAAGTGTTTATATTTGAAAAATTATGTCTTATCACCTTTAGGGGATTTGAGATTGCTGAACCAAATTTACTTGGTTTTGTTTAGAACAGAATGGTATAACTGGATGTGGGTGTGTTTTACATGTCTTTACATGGTTTTTTTTTTTTTTTGTTTGTTTGTTTTTTTTTAACTGTCAAGCTTCTGCAAACAGGTAATACAGGAAATAAATTATCAGAGACAAAGTAAATAATTGCTATTTAAAATAATTGGAAATTATCTCCTTCCCCTGCTAGCAGAAATGAGGCAGTTCAGTCTTTATGTTCTGTGTTAGGAGTATGTCCAAAGTGATCAGTGAACCTGTCCTCTGTGTTGAAGGTTTTCTCAAGTGGCCTAATAATTTATGCAAGTTATCATTACGTGGATGCCCAATAACTAAGAACTAACAGCAACTGAAAGACTTGGTCAGAACTGACCACTGAAGCAGTAGTAACAGCTTTGATGGCTGTTGGTGTCAGTTGGTTTCAGAATGGGAAGGCAGAGATATCGGGATCCACACCTGTACTTGTTCACTGTGTGCTATGGGCTTCTCCTGTGCTTGTTTAGTTCTTACAAATCTAAGGTAGAATATTTTTTGTATTACATAGCTGTTTTCTAAAACTCTGTTACATATTTCAGCTGACAATTCTAAACTGAGGTTTACATGGGAGAGTTCTTGACTGTTAGTTCTTGGCTGCCAGCTGTTCCCAATCCAGTTTCCATGGGAACAAAAGCAGAGCAATCTCTGGAAAACAATGTAAGAGAAAGCGTTTAAAAAAGCATTATGTAAATCCTTGGGCCTTTTTTTTTTTTTTTTTTTTACCCTGATCCAACATCCAATTTCATTAAAACAAAAGCTAAAATTGAACACTAGGGCCTGAGGGCTACTCTGAGTTTCTCAAGCAGTGGACTTGCTCTTTACCACTTTTGCTTCAGAATATCCCAGTATGCCCATGGTACTTTAACTGCACAGAGTCCATTGCAGTGACATGTAGTCTATAGAATATCTTTCAGGCCTTTCCTAAGGCATCATTTTTTTACTTACTTACAGGCTAAGGAACATTCAACATCTGGCATGAAAATGTCTGCATGAAAAGGGAGTGATATCTATCTAACAAAAACCTGCATGCAACCAGCTGTCTGATAAAGTCTTTTATGCTTGGGATGTAACCTTGATCCCTGGTTTGTCAGAGCAAATCAAGACTCCTGTGAGACCAGTATAGTTGTTCCAGACATATAGCTGTCTAAGAGCAGGAATTTGTTCCAGTGGGAAAAAAGTCTTTGTAATGTGTTCTGTGACAGTGTTTGAATGTGAATCATTAGTGGGCAAACCTTCCTCGAGTAGTCAAAAAGCTTCCCGAGTTCAGTGGAGCAGCACTGTGAATTTACATCAAAGATGCAACTATAAGTGTATACTAAATGGTAGAAAATCATAGTTTTACAACACTGTCTGAGAGTATAAGCTACTGTACAGAAACAGCATAGGAGATCCAAAAGTGTAGTACATACCATAGAATCGTCACCAGACTGGGTTGGTGTCATTGCTGTGACCAACAGCTGAAGTTTTACATTTACCGGTAAAGCATAAAAATGATTTTAAAATCTCAAAAGAGCAAAGGAAGAGACTTCCTTTGAACCCTCTACTGAAAAATTTAAAACACAATAAAGTATGATTTGTGCTTTTCTTTTGTAAATATACTGGAAAGATATGTATTTTTTCAACCAAAAAAATACAGGAGAGAAAGTATACAAAATCAGGTTTGCTTTTAGGGAAGCGAAATGTAAATTACCTCCCACAGGAAGCTGCTAGCAGAGGAGACATTCTGAATTGTATTGATGATGTACATAAGGACCCTGAAAGAGCCTGTTGAAGCTGTTACACACATATTGTATGAAGGTCTAAGCTTCTTGAAGTTCTATTAATTTCAGCTGGTGTGACTCATGATAGCTGACATGAAATCTGGTCTCATGTTCTATGGGTTTAATCTGTAGAAAAATGTCCCAAGTACCGGCACTTTGATCAGGGAGGCAAATGCACTATTCCCTGTATTAGGCTTCTTATAATGACCTTTAACCTTCAAGGCTAGAGGGACTGAGTTATATGATATGCCAAACCTAACAGAACAGGCAAACTAAGGAGGATATAATACATCATTAAATCAAGTACCATTGTTTGTCACCATGCGATTAAATACAACTGTTTCTTTTTGCAGCGTAGCTACTTTTTTTCAGTAACAGTACTGTTGATTAGGTCATCTTTATGGCAGTGTAACTGAGTGGTGAAAATGTCTATTTCTTTGTTTCATGTAGCTTCCTCCAGCTTTGCAGTGCAACTTGAAAAGGAGAATCATTGAGAGATTCAAGAAGTCACTTTTTGGTCAGCAGAGCAACCCTTGTAATCTGAAATCAGAAATGAAAAAGGTTTAGTACTCCAATTACCTGTGGTCGACTTTGTCTCTTCTTCTATTTGAACTAAGCTATAGCAATATAACACAAATATGGCTGTAAGATTCCATTCTTAAAAGGAAATATTTAGAATATAGCTAAAATAGAATTTAGCTATTGTCTAGCTATTCTTTCTTTCAAAAACATGGAGGCTTCTTAAGTAAGCATTTTCTACAGATTGGTGTCAAGTTGGTGTCAGATTATTAGAATGTTTTTTTGTAAATAGAAAGGACCTGCTAGCTGCTAATATGCAAAACCAGACTTCATGTTATCATAGCTCAAAAACAGAAGAGGAAGGAAAATGTAACTTTTTTGTGGCAAAGGCTCATAGATGTTATGTAAGCTCCTAATTTATGTAAGTACTTCTTAATTTGTTATTAGTTTCCCAATATTATTTATGTTTTGGAATGTATTCCTACTGAAACTATGAATTTTAAGAAAGCACTGTCTCAGAGTGTCTTGAATATAGCATACCTTGTCCTGTTGTTGCATAGTATGTCAGCAACAGTTTAGTGTCACCAGTTTAAAAATACTGCAGATTTGCAAGAATGACATGACTAAAGAACCATGCCTGCATGTTTTCCAATTACATGCTGGATAGTCTCCAACAAAGAGCTAACAACTAATGTCAGAATTTCTAAAAGTTCCTTCAAAATCTCCTGAGAAAACTGTAGTCAGCAGAGGATCTGAAAATTACATCCCCAGCATCTGTGTACTGTGGGAGACTGTGAAGCTAAGATATTTAATTTTTGAATTGACGACAAAGCACTTACTAGGTATGTTACTGTATCTAAAATCTGATGACAAAGATGATTTCTTATCATTAAGAATCATTGATATATGATTCTTATCATATATCAATCATAATCAAAGATGATTATCATACAAATTCATGTGTAACCTAATTCGATTGTCACCTACTTGCACGGAATTGTGGAATCTTCTAAGCCATTGTTTGCTATGGAATGAACTGACCCCAAATACTAAATCCTTCCTGTACTTCTGTAATAGTCTGAGATGCTTAAGGTCTATGGAAGGTGGCTACTTAGTGTTTACAGTGGTAGTAGATTTGAAAGATAGTTAAAGATGCATCTCTCTGAGCCATTGGTTTCTTATCAGTTTGCTGTCCTGTAAATCAAGCTGGCATTTACATTAAACAATTCCTGTATTTCAGCTATAGCATTAAATCTAAGGAAATATTTGCTAATTGTGTATTAAGCTGATGTTTTCAGAAAAGGATGCCCAAAACTATGCTAAGAAAAAGGCAGTGTTTGTTATAAAATTAACCTAATTTTCAAATGCCCAGAAATAAAGTAACATATTTATTTATAAATTTATATAAGTTATCAACTGTAAAATTCAGTTAGCTTCAAAACTATTGGATTTAAACCCGAAGAAGATGGAAGAAATACAGTATTTAAAAAGTAAATGGTAGTAAATTGAAGATGTTTGAAATGCTGAATGGAATTCTGGGCATTTCTACCTTGAAGGAAATGGTTATAGAAACTATTAAAAGAAAGCAACAACAAAAAGTGCAGTTATAAAGAATGGAAAATTGATAAGCATCAGTGAATAAATGGTACATATTTTACCAAAATCATCACCATAAGTATGCTGGGTAAACATGGATATCATATGGAGGTAATAGGAAATACCTAAACAGAGAAAAGAATTATGTTCTACAGCAATTCTTCCGGCAAGTGTTGATATAAGGTTGTGCAATTTCTGCAAAGTTTAAAAATCATGGGTTTTTAACTACCCTGAATTAGAAAAGCTAATTAGAATAACAGGCAGAAAGATTCCTCCACTGCTCAGTGATGGGGGTAAAGGTCTTCCAAGAACAGATATTCTTCAGTTTCTGTGACTTTAAAAGTGTTAACATGCTGCAGGAATGCATAATTGGAATTTCTCTCCTACCCATAAAGAAATTTTCATGTCAGAGTTGTTACCAGTAGATACTTCCAAAACTATGTGTTTTTAAGTTTTATGTTAGTATCCTTGTTCACATAATCAAGTAGCTGAACTTATTTCAGGTTTCAGAAGTGCTGAGATCCCTCTAATGTGAATTATATCACTTGAATATGGACTAAACAATTTCACTTGAAGCCCCAGTTTTGAAAACCAGAGTCAGCAGCTGTTTCTGTCCTATGTTCAAGGGAATACACTTCCCTGTTTATCTTCACACAAATGTATAGTTTATGATGTTTTATTCAGATAATCTAAAGAACTCATTGCTTTATACTAAGTGCAGATTGACAGCTTTCAATATTCAGACAGTGTTTCTAGAGAGAAGAAGGTAGGACATTCATAATTGTGTTCACATTTTCATTAATCTAAAAAGTATTGAAATATCCTTTGACTTCCGATTGTTCTGGGAAACATAGGAAAGGGTAAAATGCCTCACGGAAGTCTGAATTTTTGGAATATGGGAAGGATGGAGGCTTCAGGTGTCCTTTGCTCCACACACCCACACACCCCATGCCCTTTATTTCTGTTCTTCTCCAGCTGCTGCAAGGTTCTCCTGAATTGATTGAGCCCACCTTCTTCACAGCAGATTGGCCACTTCTCTCTTCAGGTGGAAATATGTTGCTTCCGGATGACAGAAAAGGTAAAGAAAGCAACAAAAACTCTGTAGCGGCATATATATTTCTAATAATGTTATTTCTCTATATATGTCTATATATATTTCTAATGTTAACAAAGCAGAAGGAATTGCTGCTCTAAAATCTGTCTTTAAAGACAGTAATGTTGACTATACTGATTTTCATTATCGGGGTTTTTTTTTTGCTGGTTTGTTTCTTTTTGTTTAATTCTGGGTAAGATAAGCAGTTTTCTGCTGATGGAACATTCTGCTAATTTAAGAGAGTATACTTTGGCATTATAAAGAAATATCAGAGACGTAAATAACACATGGGTTCATCCATGCAAATCAATAGAAGTGTTTGTAACTGAAAATGTCAAATTTAGGATTTACCTGTCCTTCAATGTGATTTTTAAGCAAACTCTATTTAAACCCTATGTTGTTCTTCTGTCATATTTGAAACAGTTATACTGGGATGATTTAATTACCTGGCTAGATCAAGTCCTACAAACCTGAGGAGGGAAATGCTCTGTGCTATACCACATCTATGTGATGTAAATATATAAATACGTCAGAGAATAGATAGTGTCAAATGTACTTTGGACTAGTGATACACTCAGTATGACAAATAATGAACTCCGTCTTTAATCAAAGCTACCATCACTGGCATCATCCAGGGTGAGGAACCAAATTCCTCGTTCAGAGACTTATTTCATCGTGTGCCCCTCTGTGCAATGGACTTAAGGGAAGTGTACAGCCTGTATTTTGGTATTTATGCCATTTCCATTCTTCAATATACAAGAAAACCTATGTCACAATCCATGGACTAGAAGACATAGTTACATTAAAAACTGTGGTGGCAGAAAGTAGGGTGAGAGACTTTGGTTTTGCTGGCCTTTTTGCTGAAACTAGCATATCAGTTCCACAGCTTATTGCAAAAACCAAAAATAACACTAGGTGTCAAGTGTGATTTGAGTAGGAAATGAGTCCCTAACAAATAATTTAAATATGAGCTTTATTTTGATCCTGGAGTCAACAATGCAATTTTTTCGTATGCTAAATATCTGCAATTTTTGCATCTCTTCACCTGCAAAGAATATGTTTGTCCTCACAGATTGCTGCTGGCTATGTGTCCTTACAATTTATAGTGGAAAGTGGCGAAGAATAAGAAAGTTGCATTGCTGTGTTCTGTTACATTAAGTATTTAAAATATTTTCCATCAGGTAGATCTCTTCCATAACGTGATAACATCACAGCATGCCATAAGATGCCCCCTCACCTTTGCAGGTGGTCATTGTGGTCAATGGAATAAGCTCCTGATAATCAAGCATCTATCTTGTCATTATATATGTAGTGGAATTACTAAGAAACTGATAAGCATAAACCTAAAATCCAGTAGGATAACATTGCTTGCCTTTACTTTCAGGTATCGTTGGCACTTCTGACATAGCAGAAGGGATGACCTATGAACAGTTGCAGGTAAGCTGTAAATATACCTGTATGTATTAATTTATTACTTTTAATAAAGATAATTTGCTGAAATGAATTTCTTGTATCTTGTAGACTCTAATTGAAGACGTTCTGGAGGAAAGTGGTTATTACAATGTCTTGTCTAACAGGTGAGTCTTCAATTTAAAAAGAAAAAGTTAATTATGATGTGCTAAAACCAAATGTATCATCTGCCTGTTTATATGATTGCAATTTCACTTTAAACTTAGTGCAATACGTGGTTTATTATAATACGTGGTTGCATGGACTGGAAGAAATGTACGTGGGACATATAATCTAATCAGATTTTTTTGACCACATCTATTCACTCAGATGATAAGAGTGGTACAAGTTTGGCAGCAATATCCTCACTTTTTTCCCATATAAAACCACAGCTGAACAGAAGTCTCTGTTAAATAGAAGTGTATTTTAGTATAATACTCTACCGTTACAGGGTTGAAAGGATGAAACTGACGTATTTATTAAAATATTTTGAGTACTGCACAACAAGCAGAATAAATGGTTGCTAGCCCAGAAGTGCAGGGGATGAAAAAAAAAATTAATGGTCTTTGAAACTAGGCAAATGCCTTGTACTGGAGGTAGTATATCATTCCTGCAGGAAACCTTTGAGGAACACAAGAAAGAAAATACATGAAAAATATAAGCTTAACATTTCTCATTCTTTTTACCTGCTAGCCTGTTATTTATCATGTCAGATATTCTAAAGTGCAAAAAAAGTTCACTACTTCCATCAACTAAGTCTGTTCCTTGTCTTTGCATTAATCAACATTTAAAAGCCTAGGAGACTGCAGTTAGGTTTTCTAAACCAAATGAAGAAACGTACACCCACCCTGACTCCCCCTAATAAAGATACTAAGAGGTTTTCAGAATTTATAGTTCCTGGTGCCTCGGTAGTATTTTTCAGTTATTTATTAGCTGTGCAGACCTTTTGATATGGCTTGACTCTAGCTTGAAACATTTCAAATGTTAGTCTGAATATTTTTATAGGCTACTCATTAAAATGGAATTCCAGCTTACAAATGTCTTGCAGTTGCCAGCTGTAAGTATCGAAAAATCATGATTCAGCACTCCCAAAGTAAAATAAGAATTCACTCTTTAAGCCTTCAGGGTCTACTTGAATCATGTTATAGATCCCTTGTGCAACCATGAGGTCTAACAAATTTGTTTATAAGTGGGTTTAAGTATTTTAATTTTTGTCCTAATCACAAGCTCCCAAGATTTTATATTTTGTGTACATCACCACACAATTTATGAAAATAATAAGAAAAAGAAAAAAGGCTTTTATTTTCAACATCAAGATCTAGCAAGGCTTATTAGAAATGTGTAAATGTGTTGTATAGGCATTTATCTCACAAACAGACTGGCAAAAAGCATCTTACTGCAACTAACTGTAGCGAAGCAGGTGTGTGCTGAATATGGACTTGTGTACACAAACTGCTATAAAAATAAGGTCTCTATTAATGGAAATCTTAGAGTCATAGAATACCTCAAGTTGAAGAGACCCATGAGGATCATCGAGTCCAATTCCCTGCTCCTCACAGGACTACTTAAAACTAAACTATGTGACTAAGAGCATCGTCCAGATGCCCCTTGAACTCTGACAAGCTTGATGCTGTGACCACTTCCCTGGGGGGTCTGTTCCAGTGACTGACCACTCTCTCAGTGAAGAGCCTTTTCCTAATGTCCAGTCTGAACTTCCCCTAGTGCAGTTTCATTCCATTTCCTTGTGTCCTATTGCTGTAAATATAATTGCTGTAATGTAAAGGATATTTAAAGTTTGCAGGCAGATAGGCTAGTACTTTCAATGAGTAATGTAGGAATGTCACAGAAATACATGAGACTAACAACAATAAAGTAATTAACATTCTGGTTTTCCTGATTTATTCAGGACTACTTATTTTTCTGCTGTGCTGGAATTCCCTAGAGTAGTTCTATAGACTCTGAAGCTATTTTTCTACATTTTTTTAAATTCTATTTTAAAGGAGAGATAAGGGAATATTCTTCAGAGCCACACGGGATGACAGTGTAGTATAAAGTGTTCTTCTCTGTGCTATGTTTATCCTGCAGAAGGAAACAGGGGAAGTGCAAGCAGTGCATTTCCACACATAAAGTCTGGAGAAGGCTAGTGGATGCTCAGCATCCTTCTCCACATTGGTGGATGTGGTATGTATTTGATTTTCCCAGGAGCACAGGGAAATTGGAAGTCACGTTGTGTTTCCCCTGAGTCATGAAGCTTCTTCAGCAGCACTGATGTTATCCACAGTCAGTGCTGATTTGTGCTTTGCTCTTGGGACTTGTAGCAACGACAAACTGGTTTTAGAGTGGCTGAAAGAACTGGAGTGAAATCTCCTTATAGATACGAATCTCCTTAGAAGTTTAAATGTATGTTGTTTAGATTTGATTTTTTTTCTTCTTGCTCAAAATTGTTAATGTGTGCACGTAACAGCTGTTGTAGACTGTGACCCACTCTACTGCATGTGTCACTGGAGCATGTCCTGGCTTTAGCTGGCCAGGTACAAAACATCCATACTGCAACCCGGTTGTTGGCCTGTCACCAGCAACTTGATTTTTCACTATGCTTTTGAATCTTATTACCTGCTGTGATACATAATTATGTTTGGTTCCTGTGTCACTATTATGATACTTCTTTTCCAGACAGAGTTCTACTCCCAAGTAATTTACTATTTTTCCTTCTCTCCCAGAAAATTGACAAACCATGCTTTGGCCTTGGCTGTCAAAAACATGTCTCTATTTCAAATGTTTTTTAAAGTATGCTGTGCACAATGCCATTCAGAACTGAAAATTTTTTTTTTTTATTTCTTTTCACACTCTCCCCAAATAGCCAAACAGTCCAGTTTCAATAGCTGTCCAGTACTGAATGATTCATTTGGTTAGCAGACATGCATCATTAGGTTTTGCCTGAAATTCTCCAAACAGCTTAAGCAAGCTAGAAAGACAAACCAGTCTCCCAGACTGCATTGTGAGTCGCTTATCATTGTCTGTCACTATTTTGTTTATTCCACCATGCAGAATTTGCTTTGCAGCCCTCAGAGCAACTTTCTATCAGCCATTCTTGCCTAAAAATATTTTGAGCCTTGCTCTACTTCATCTCTTTTACACACAGTGAAACATTTCAGAAGCAACTGCAAATTTTCCAGCAGAAACTCGGTACATCTGGTATCTTTCCTGGGATCCCCTGCTTAGAAAAGTGTTCACAGAAAAGCTTTCGGAAAAAGTACTAGGAGCAATTAAATATCTGTATCTGGTTTGCTTTAACAACAAATTTATTACAACAATACACCTTTTTTTTAACTTTCTTAGCTTATTGTAAAAGCTTTTAGTTTCATTTGAGTTTTTCAGTTTCTAAGATGAGAAGTTGTAATGCTGCAGTATGTGTGGGTCTTTCACAGTGAAAACAGAATGATGGTGTTTCTAGCAGGAAACGAATTGCTTTCCCTTCTGCCCATAGTAAGTTTCTAGTTTTCCTAATAGAAATGGGTGGGGGGGGTGGGTTGGACTGGGGGAAGAACTCCAAGGCTCAAAAGTCCTCAGAAGTCATATCAGAACACCACAAACTTAATTTTTGAAGTTGCAAATTCTTGAAGAGGCTTTTTTTTTCATTTTAGGGCCAAATTTCTTCATGCTTTCTGACCGAGTTGACTTGACAGTATCAGTTCCATATGTTGTAAGGCTGCAAAGTAAATTCTGTTTTGGAAAAAAGAATTCACAGCTGCTATGCAATGACATGGAACATGTGTGCTATTGCTAAAAGCACTATTAAATGCAAAATAAACAGCTAAATAGCACATAGCATAATAATGCAGTCTTCTACCTCATTGTGGAGCACACTTCATAAAGAAAACATTCTGAAAATATATTTTCATTTATTTTATGGTTTTGGGGGATTTCTATGCATTGTCTGTCTTTCCCATTACTGTTGCCCCTTGCTGTGCCCTGTAAAATTCCAGGAATATATGATGGGAAACCAAAGCTTAAGTGAGTCAATGACACGAAAATTATAGTAGGATTAATAAACTGTATAAAGGGTTAAAAATGATTCAAGCAGCTTGATTGGGTGATGAGAGAAACATGAATTCTTTAGAGGCTGAGACAGCTTCATAAGAAAAATGTCATGCTTTTTTTTCCCATTTTCATTATAATAGTAATTACTATCTCAATACCAGTCATTTCATGGGGATTAATGACCAGCTGAGGATAATGACCCTCAGCTTTATCTTGAATAATCAACTTGCACCCATTTATCACTAATCTCCTGAAATTACTCAGCACTCCAATTGTATTACTTACATATACAGAAATTTGGTAAACATGCATAAATAGCCCCCTGTATATTTCAAAATTATTCTATTCACATCCATTGTACCACTTTCCTTTTTTCTCCTTTTGATTTAATATTATACTACACAAGAGGCAAGTTCCTGGTTCGTGAGCCTATTTATGAATAGGACAGTGAATACTGGTTTCATCATGCTTTTTTCCTATTGAAGTAGACATGTAATACCCAAATTGATGCAGAAATCTATTTTTAATAAATTGCATTAAGAGGCTTAATCCAAGCAAGAACTCACTGATATTAAAAAGGATTCATTATAAACAAACAAAAATAGGCAATGGTCAGAGACAGGAGCTGTGTTCAGCTGAGCACTGTAGCTCTGTCACAGTTTAACCCCAGCAGGCAGCTCAGCGCCACACAGCCGCTCGCTTACTCCCCTGTAGTGGGATGGGGGAGAGAACTGGAAGGGTCAGAAAGCTCACGGCTTGAGTAAAAACCAGTTTAATAGGTAAAGCAAAATCTGTGTGTGCGAGCAAAGCAAAGTGAGGGATACATTTGCTACTTCTCATCAGCAGGCAGATGCTTAGTCACTTCCAGGAAAGCAGACCTTCATCACACCTAATGGTTATTTGGGAAGGCAAGTGCTGTAATTCTGAACATCTCCCCCGCCACCCTTCCTTCTTTCCCCCAGCTTTATATGCTGAGCATGATGTCGTATGGTATTGAATATTCCTTTGGTCAGTTGGGGTCAGCTGTCCCAGCTGTGTCCCCTCCCAGCTTCTTGCATGCCTCCAGCCTACTCGCTGGTGGGGGAATGCAAGACACCAAAAAAGGCCTTGGTGCTGTATAAGCATTGTTCTCAGCAATAACTAAAACACTAGTGTGTTATCAACAGTGTATTCATCACAAATCCAAACTATGAAGAAATTTAACTCTATCCCAGCCAAAACCAGCACAAGCTCATGTGACCACAGGTCTGTCTGAGAGAAATGTTGTCTCAAGATGTGTTTTGTAGGAAAAGAAAAATATTGCCATACAAGTAGGAATAGAAGGAAACAGGCTTCATAATCAAATGCATATACTGATTTGTTGTTACTTATAATTTTCGTAACTCTGTTCAGTGCAATTTTTCCCATCATTATTGAAATTTTAGAATTAGAGAAGCAACCGCTAACGTAGTTAGAGCTATTTCATGAAAAGGAAAACTGTCTAGTCTGGCTCTAATGATAGCTATACATTTTTAACTACTCAAAGAATAGCTCAAGGTATTATTCACAGGAGGATAATATAGCTCAAGAATGACAGAAAATTCTGAATTTTGCCTGTTTGAGGGAGCCCTCATTTGTATTGGGTCTACGGTCCATGGGTACATCATTCAAAAATAGAAATGCATTAACGGAGCTTTTTCAGTCTGCAAATTCTGACCATGTTATCTATGTATTCTTCAGCATTAATGTACCTCTTTTATTGTGTTACATGACTAATGGATTCAAATTTGTATTTAGCTTAGTTAATGTTTTTGAATGTTCTAGAATATACCAAACTAGACAGTAGATGAAAGTACACAGCTCCAAGGCTTCTGGAATCTAAAGTGGATTTTTAAACTTTGTGTTATCTAGGTGATTTAAGACACCGCTACTTTTACTCCATTCAGAAAGCACCACTTCCTGCTAACTAATGTTACCCGGGATTTTCTGTTAATTGTTTACTTCTTTCAAATGGTTGTCCAAGTTGATTCTTGCTTCTTACGTCTCACACATACAAAAGATTGTTTTGGCCAGCAGTCCTTATTAGAGTCATACCAACTTTCTGTTGATTTGTACTTCCCAGGGAGGTAAAAAAGTCTGCCAAAGCTTAGCAGTGTTTTCGCCCCCCCTCCCTGCACCCCCCCCCTTTTTTTTTTCTTCTTTTTTTTTTTCTTCTAAACATCCATGGCTGCAAAAGTCTTTGATCTACCCACCTGCAGTATGATGGCTATCAGCTGAAGGTCTGTGTGGCACTGTAAGTATGCCACCCTATTCCCACAGACCAGCATTCGCTACATCTTTTGAGTCAGCTGTCCTTCCCCTACGAGGCAGTATTGGCTTGGCCTACCTTTCCCAAATCACAGATTCTACAGAAATCAGAAAAAGGAGAAGCAACATGAAAACATGAAGTAGCAATTGATCCTAGCTTCAATTTCATCCAACTCCTAGGGTAAGACAGTGAGTAATCCTTGTCACATTGATGAGTATAGAGTGTTCCAATGACAATGAAACATTTGGCCAAGAGATGGGTTAAAAGACACTTGATGGATAGGGTTCACCCCTGCATGTGGAGATAGTCACACTGTACCTTTTCATGCTTGCTAGAGACATAATTTTTACCAAGTTGTTACAGCTGCCCCGATATTGGCTGTACTCAGAAGATATGTGTGCCAGACTTACTGTTTGTAGTACAGTGGAGCTTTAGAGAAATAATGACTTATAAACTAGGAAAAATGTATGCCTTGGATTCTAAATGGGTATTAGCAGCTGTGCATGTTAAAATCAGATGGCCAGGTGTGAAAAACTTACTGATAACTGGATTTTTAGAGAATTGCAGGAAAGTTCTGGTCAGTTCTGGGATGGCCAGTAATCTAATGACACGGTAAAAGAGATTAGCATATTTCTGATATTACAATACCACAACAAAATACTTTCCCCACTTTGGTTAGTAAGTCAGTCTATTTTAGGCATCCCCTCCCCCTGCCGTGAATCAGAATGATAGGGACTGTAGCAGAAACTGTTTATTGCTCTAGCAGTTAGTCAGCAACAAGACCACTGGATTTGGCTAGTATCAGGGCTGCTAGGTATAAAAGACATAGAGGTAGAACCTGGCTGTAATTCATGACATTGCATTGTGCAGAATAAAGAAGTAATCCAGGAATCCATCTGGTGCAAGTACCAAAATAATCTGATCATGTGGTAGGACTGTCATTGACACAGAACCTCTCCCCTCACTCAGCTGAAGATTCTTGTTAGCAATGAGATGTGCGGAAAGCTGCATTTTGCCTCTTGTTGGAAAAAAATGAAGGAGCGTCTGGCCTGAATTTTGGCTGACTGGTAGGTACCAAGTCATTGATACAGTTCAGTGATGAATACACAAAATGAAGTGGTCTTCTGACAGGGGAAATGTCTGAAGTCCATACTATTTGTAGAAGAAGTGCATGTTTATGAAGCTGTCTGTCAGCATTTGGACTGTGGGAATGACTGTTTTCAACACTAGGCAGATGGCTCTGATCCCTTGCAGAGATCACATGCCCTGAGCTCTCAGACATTCTATATGAGCTTCCCATCTTTGAGTAGAAGCATCTGTTGTCACAGACTTGTTTGGCTGAGATAAGATGGGTTTGCTCTTGCAATTCTGAAGCTTGTCTTTCTACCAGTTTGAGGAAAAGATTTACTTTGAGACTGACTTCTGTGTGTCTGAGGTGTCTGCTTGACAGAGTTCTTGTACAGAGCATAGATAAAGTCTGTCAAATAAGAAGGCACATTCCTACTCAAGGTGGTTCAGAAAGCTCACTGTAGTCTGGAGTCATTCTTGTGCTAGCAGACCTGTATCTTACACAACTGCTCTGAACTAAACACTTTGAGTTAAAGTAAAGAGGAATTTTTCTTTTTGTTTGAGGCTTTAATGGCTTGGTCCAGCTAGGGCAGTTTAGCTGAGAAGAATGTAATACCTTTCCATGTCACAGCAAGATGCTGTTGAAAGGAGTTTTGGAAACTCTTGAAGTAAGTGAAGACAATCTGAGAATTTTCGAAGAAATGAAAGGCAAGATTGGCCTCAATGTTCAGAAATCAGAGCCATACGAGGATAAATTCTTTTTAACTATCTTGAGATATTCTTCATGACTGAGGTTAGAGGTGGAATTGCACGTTGTTACATAGGTAGTTGTTTTGATATAGCAGTGTAAGATACAACAAAAGCTATTCTAGGATGTCAGTATAGTACTAATAGGCACAGTGTTCCTCTAGATAATGTAGTTGTGTCCCTTATCCCTTGAAGACTGCCTTTTTACTAGCAGAACTTCTGCTTGCCAGTAAGGGCAAGTCAGATCTTCATGTTTCTGACATGGTACTCCATAAAGATAACTCTTAGGCCTCATCAAAGTACCAGCCCCAGTTTTGAAAGTTAATTTGAAACCTTTTACTTAAGACAAATTGTCTGAATTATGTAAAAAGAAGGAGTAACTGTCTTACTGGGACTTTTTTATCTATAAAACGCCTTGATCACCTGAGTTTTCCATGCTTCCATGGAGTCCTGTAGCTCTAGAAAACTGCCATGGAAGGAGCTGAAAGATTTTAGCATTGACAGCACTGGATGAAGGTGTTGAAAATATGAAGCTTTGCCCTATGTTGTTTGCCTATAGTAAAAAAATTCTAGTGATGTTTTCTTTATTAACTTGTGTGTTGAGCAAGGATTTCAAATTTCGCCAAGAAAGTACTTTTTTTTTTTTTTTTTTTTTTTTTTTTTTTTTTGTGTCACAGATATGACTTTCACCCTTCTCTTAGCAATTTGTGCCAATGTAACCAAGTTATAATTTTTAAAAATCATAGTAGGTATATGCTTAACAGTAGCTTTAATAGAGCACTGAAATATTGTCAGATCACGTCTAGACATCAGAACAGAAAGTGAGTTTGTCTGATCACCTTAAGGTAATGCCTGGGCAAAGAAATGATAAATAGCAACTGATGAGGTAGAGGCTAGCAAGCGATCAGTAGATACATACATCTAACGCAGACTCAAGGACAGCAGGAGGCAGAATGTAGGAATCCTGGAAAGGAGACTGGTAGGAGGAGGAGGAAGAACCCCCTGTAGCTGGGACTGACCAGGTGAAGGGAATGGTGTGTGGTAAGGGCAGATGGTAGGGAGGGTAGGCGCACAGAACGGGAATCAAACTCAAAAGCTCAGACAGAAGGGGATCTTTTGACATCTGGAGCACTTGAGAGCACGCTGTTCTTTTTTATATTGTGAGAAAAATGTGTATGTCTTAATCATCTGGTGCTGGTCTTCACAGGATAGCTACTCATATCTGCTACAAGCTATTTATTAACTTAAATAGCAGCATCTGTACAGTGCAGATAATGGTTTCAATAAACTGAGTTGGTGATATCGCATAATGCAATTCCTTGAGATTTTATGAGTTTATGATGTAAAAATTAGGAATAACATACACAAAGCTTTACATTAACTATTCTTAGCTATATTGCAAAGGTTGTGATTCAAGAAAGACATAGGAAATACTCTTAATATGAATCAAGGTAAATATTTCAGTTGTGTGACTACAGCCAGCATGGCTTCACCAAGGACAAAATCATGCCTGACTAATCTAGCGGCCTTCTAGGATTGAGTGACTGCATCAGTGGACAAAGGAAGTGCTATGGATGCCATCTACCCGGACTTCTGTAAAGCCTTTGATACAGTCCTGACAACATTCTTACCTCTAAATTGGAGAGAGATGGTTTTGATGGATAGACTGTTAGAATGAGAAGAAATTGGGTGGGTGGCCACATCCAAAGAGTTATAGTCAATGGCTCAATGTCCAAGTGGAAACCAGTAACAAGTGGTATCACTCATGGGTCCATACTGGGAATAACACTATTTAATACCTTCATCTGTGACATAGACAGTGGGATTGAGTGCACCCTCAGCAAGTATGCAGCTGACACCAAGCTGCGTGATGCAGTTGATTCGCTTGAGGGAAGGGATGCCATCCAGAGGGGCTTTGACAGGCTTGAGGACTGGGCCAATGCAAGTTCAACAAGGCCAAGTGTAAGGTCCTGCACCTGGGTCAGGGCAATTGCCAATATCAATACAGACTGGGAGATGAAGGGATTGAGGGCAGCCCAGCCGAGAAGGACTAGGTGATACTGGTGGATGAAAAACTGGCATGAGCCAACAATGTCCAATGTCTAGGCCAGCGCTTGCAGCCTAGAAAGCCAATTGTACCCGGGGCTGCAGAAAGAAGCAGCATGGCTGGTAGGTCAAGGAAGGTGATTCTCCCCCAGTGCTCCACTCTGATGGGACCACAGCTGGAGTACTGCATCCAGCTTTGAGGTCCCAGAAACTACAAGAAAGACATGGACCTGTTAGAGTGGGGGTCTGGAGGAGGGCCACAAAAAGTGATCAGAGGCCTGAAACATCTCTGTTACGAAGAAAGGCCGAGGGAGCTGGGGTTGTTCAACCTGAAGAAAAGGCGCTGGGGAGACGGTATTGCAGCCTTTCAATACTTGAAGGGAGCTTACAAGAAAGATCAAGATTTTTTCTTCTTTTTTTTTTTTTACCATGGCCTGTAGTGACAGCACAAGGGGCAATGGCTCTAAACTTAAAGAGGGTAGATTTAGGCTGAACATAAGGAAGAAGATTTTTTTTTAATGAGGTTTGTAAGGCACTGGAACAGGCTGCCCAGAGAAGCTGTGGATGCCCCATCCCTGGAAGTGTTCCAGGCCAGGCTGGATGGGGCTTTGAGCAACCTGGTCTGGTGGAAGGTGTCCCTGCCCATGGCAGGGGGGTTGGAATTAGCTGATCTTTAAGGTCCCTTCCAACCCAAACCATTCTATGATTCTATTTTTTGCACAGATACAGTGCCCCAGTAAGGTTTTTGTTATCCACATAGGGGGCTGAATTAAAATTTGCTGTCTGTCAGCCTTCTGTCTGTCCATTGGTTTTTTGGTTTTTTTTTCTTTTGTGCACTGCACTTGACTTTAAAACTTTAATAACGATCATTCAGCTTAGGGATTTCTATCTACATGTGTTGAAGTGTGTGTGCAAAACTATAAATTATTTTTCATATCTTTCCTTATTACTGGAATACTTCCATATCTTTCAGCACTTCAGTAATCAGAATAACACTCTGCTTCCTGAGGGATCATGCGTATAGACTAATGTATGAAAGGGCTTTGGAAATCTGGGTTATACATATTTTATACAAGTAGTCAGGGGAAATATCAGAAGAGGTCTTACTCTTGGAATGGAGACTGGAGGAGTTTTGAGACAAAAAAGAGATACCTGCTTTACTTTCTCACAGCACTGATTATGAAAAGTAGTCTTTCCATCATGTTTTCATAGAATAATTGTAACAATGTAATGCAACTTGATTATGAGGCAATTATCACCTATGTAAAGCTGTCAAAAGCAGCTCCATCACTTTCTGGGCTAATTTTCTGTGCAGCAGGCTAAAGAGGAATTAGAAAAGGAGAAAGAGGTGAAGTTAAAGACTTTCTTTCAATTAGTTCTCCATAGTGCTGAAGTCTCTGGAGATGTTGCATCAGCAACCTAAGTTAAAACTGGCCCACAAATACATTACGTTACATTCAGGCCTCATTGATTAGCTGTGGGAGACCTTTGCATCACGCTGCTCTAATTCTATTTGTGTGCAGTGCAGACTAGTTCATAAATTTTAAGTCAGAGGATCATTAGATGAACTAATTCCCTGTGTGTAGCATAAATGATAGAATTTCACCCAGTGACTTTTGCATCAAACTCTCTTGTAAACCCTGGACTAAAACATCTCTTTTGACAGACTTCTGAGGTTCCTTGGCTTCTACATCGTGCATGTACATTAGCTTTCTGATGATAGCACAAAGACTGATCCCATACCTGGTGACTGAATAGCAGAGGATTCTTACTTCCAACACATACTAACTACCATTTTTCCCCACCCTCCAGGTATCTCTACTGTCTGAGGGGAACAAAGAACCATCCAGCAAAAGAAGAGAACTTGTAATTCTGAACAAACACTTCAGAATTGTTCCTAATGAGGTCAATCTGCCTTCAGCCGAGGCTGTCTGATTACCAAAGGGGCAAGCTTTGCTCATTAAATAGCATCCAGGTGGAATACCAATGTGGGACAGCTTCAAGAGACCTCGTGTGATATTTCAGGATGATGCTGTTAACTTTAGCTTTGTTTACAGCATGAGCACTTTACAAGGAACATCGGGAAAGATGCTTCCAGGTTTATGCAGTAGGAGGAAAACACCATTCCCAACAGTACATATCTTCTATTTTTATAATTTCTTTTTAAAGAATTGTTGCTTAGTCATGTTTTCTGGATTGATAATTCAAAGCCTGTAACCTTATTTGTGTCCATGTATGTCTTCTATGGGAAGAAAATGATCTTTGTAGTATGACCAGACAGAAAATATATGTAGGTTCACTACCAGAATTAGAAATGGATTAAACACTATCAGTATGATTTTAATATTTAGATACTTATGTTTGGATAGTAGCAAATGTTAATGTAGGTATGAATATTAGTAGTGATTATTTGCAACTGGCACAGCTTCTGAAATGATTATTTTAAAACCAGCTGGTTTTACTGCTATTTCAAAATGTCTGTATATGTCTATCTTTAAGCACAAATTTTATAGATCTGTGTATATAAAATGTGTCAGACTTTTATACACATTTTCTATACACGTTCATTTACTGTTTAACATTAAATTAAATACATGTTTTGCTACTACTCAAAACTGTAGCACTTTCAGAATTTTGATATTTATTTACTCTGTATTAAACATAGATAAAAATGTCTCACTGCAGTAGCAGAGAAGCTATTTTTGGTCCACAGTTTAGTAAGGAATACTTATTAATTACAAAGGCTTTTCTCTACACTTGATACTGTGGCAATCATAACTGTTGAAAATAACCAGAATGCACTTGGCGATACAGCTTTACTGTCTCTGTTGAAAATTTTTGACATTATGGCCATCACATCACTCATAAGTAATTTGATACAGATGTATGTTGTATACTCTTCATAGGCTGGCAAAGGTTTGGTTTTTTTCTTTCTCCCAGTGGTTTGTAACTGTAAATAGCTAACTGGCATTCGTTTTCTAACAATTTAAGTGTAATGTTTCACCTATAATGTGTGACTTCAACATCCTGAATCGTGAAGCAGTGAAAAAGGGCTCAATAAGCAGGGTAATAGATAAATAAATATCTATCCTCTTTTCATGTGTATGCAATGTAGAAAGTCGTTAGGTGCTAGCTTTGCATCTATACAATGGTACAGTAGTGATAGCAAAGGTCTGTTAAGGGTAAAGACATATGGTTCTTAAAGTACCACCAGCAGGTAGCTGCAGTTTCTGCCATGAATCACCATAGGTGATGCATTTCCTGCAATGTTACCACTAAAAATAAATTCCTATTCTAGTTCAGAGTGTTAGTATTGCTTTGCTAGAATGGAGGAAGGGAATGCATTACAGTTAAATCTGATGGAATATAAAGTAAATGTATGCTATATATGGCTGCCAATGGAACTGATTACATTGATATTTTATCCAAAAAGACTTAATTTATGTTCAACCTTGATATGGTTGCTCTACTCAAATTGCATATGAATTCTCATAATCATTTTCCATTAAAATAGTGTAAAACCAATCTACACTTAAAGTAACTTATTTTAATATCTTTTTGCAGAAATGCCTTACAACTTTAAATTGTCAGAGTGCATTGAATGCCTTAGAAATAATTTGGACCTTATTTCAAGTGTGTTTTGAATTATTGTTTATATTTTTATGGATTTGTGTGGTGTTCATTAATACTTGATGGCATTTTTGTTGAGAAATAGAGTATAATTAATTACTCCTACTGTGTTTCTCTTAATGTATTTTTGTGCTGTTAACTTTGAAGCAAATTTTGCGCTTGTTTTTGTGACTCTGAAAAGTGAAATATTGGCTGGTGGCCAGAGACTTCTCTCCCATAGCTAGGAGATAAGAGGTGGATTGGTGGCACTTACAGCTGCAACCCCCAAGGCAAATCAAAGCAGGAAATCAGTGGTCTTCTGTTTCTTTCCTAATGTTGACTAGAATTTCTTTTTCCCCCCTGCCTGGCTGCAACTGAACTGACATACTGACTGTCAATCTAGGAAAGAGCTGATTCATTTTACATGTAAAGCAATTAACTGCCATAGAAGATTCATTATTGAAGCTGTTAAGTAATTTATGGCATTAGTACATAGATGCTCTCCACTGAGATTAGTGTCCATTGTGTTTCCCGTTGTATGAAAGGTAACAAGAGCCAGTTCTGCCATGAATTATTTCTATATGGTTAAACTCTTTATAGACAATAGGCACAAAGCATATTTAGGGAAACACAGAAACCAAAACCAAGTTGCCCAATATCATTCAGGAAATCATCAGCAAACTTAAGAATGGGACCTACATCTCCTGAATTCCAGTCCAGTGCATAACTGATGTTCTTCAAGGTGCGTATCTTTTTTTTGTTTCTTGTAGGCTTGTAATTTTAATGTAACTTGTGCAAAAATCGGAGAAACAGGCATAGCTCTACTTATTATTTAGCAAATTGAAAAAGATTCTGCAAAGTGTGGTACTAAAAAAGTTGAAACATTGGCTGAGCTACAGCTAACTTTTGATTAATTGTGAGTTAACCTGAACTGTGACTGATGTAGGCCTTTCCTTCAGTTTACTTGTCTGTGGTGAAGTACCCAGAATTGTGTAGTGTACTGCCTCCTGTTACTCATACCTGCACCTACTTTCTACAGTCATCTGATTACAAGTAATTTCTCAGGAGAATGCATTGTGTGTATATTCTCTAGCCTGATTTACACATATTTTCCTCTGTCTGAATAATTTCCCAGTCTCCTGTCATATCCCTGAATAACGAGATGTTGACAGTGGATCAAATCATTAGTTTTATTCCATAAGAGAATTCCCATTTACAGTCACAGAATATTTAAAGACTATTTCTTACAGTCATTGTAACATGTAGGATTACTGCCTGATTATTGGTATTTCATATCAAGACATTTGACAGCTAGTTCATGAACTTACAGAATTATGCTAATTAAAGAAGAGAGGCCAACAACATTTCTGGCTAAAAACTAAGAATGCTTCTAGCACTGACTTCCCCGAACTGAATAATGCACACAATTTTAGTGTGTATGAATTCTCTCCAGCTTTTAGGAAGAACTGGCAATTCTGAATGAGTGCATTTCAGGAGATTTGAAAAGAGGGACCCATTTGAGAATATTTGGTTTTGAATGTATGAATTCACCATGCATTTGAATTTAAAAACTTCTCAGCTGAAAGTTTAATTGTTCAATTTGGTTAGATAGACAACAGCAATTGGAAAGAAAGGTTTTCTAATTAATTTCGTTGCTTGACTTGCAGGAAGCTGACTTGTATGAATGCCCTGTGTTCAACTGTTCTGAACTGGAGATGGTGAGAATGATAACAAGAAAACTAGTAATTTTAAAATATTTTACATCTGAGTCCTTAAATTTCCTACCAAACTAAAACCATACATCTGTTAAGGCTTTGCTTCCATAATTGAAGTAATTGTCCACTGTTGTATTTTGACCTACGTTTGTAATTTCCACCAATCGGGACATGTTCCCTGACTTAAACTGTAACTAGATTTACTCAGTTTTGCTCAAAATGTAGACTTACCATAGCTTCACTACTGTCTTTTGTCTGCCTCCATCTTTGTGGTCCAATGTAAGCAAATATAGATAGTGCTGGGAGTTAGCTTCAGCAATGGAATCAGTAGTCTGCTACATGCAAAATCCTGTTTACAAAGAGCAAGAACACCTTTTTATATATGTGTGTGTGTGTGTGTGTGTATATATATATAAAAATATATATCTCCATGATATTTTTGTTAGTATAATTGAAATCTTAGCAGCCTAATTCAAGAATCATTATTAGTCTCTAGGTCTATTGCAGAAAAAGAAAGAATAATAATGCAGTTAAAAATGCTTTACAAACACTTAGATTCTCCCTATTTTAGGGGGTTATGCTCACCCTTTCACTGCTGCTCTGTGTCCCAAGATCAGTGGTTTTGTTCTGGTGGGGATGTTAACAAGAATTACCAGCAGCTAGAGTCCTGTGCCGGGAGGAGTAAGATGTTCATGTCAATGGTTCCCTCTTCCTCACTCTAGGATACACCGCTTGGGATCATTTTCACACATTTGCTAACACACTGTTACAGCTTTGCCATTTCTTTATTGGTCTGCAGCTCCATGTTACATCTGGATTTATGATGTGTGGTGAATTTTATGTGTATGGAACACTGAGTTTTGTTCTCTTACCTACCTCTAAACCCAGTTTTGTCCCTTTCTACATTTTGTTACTGATCATGATTGAGTTGTTTATAGTCACATATAAGTTCGTACCTCATCGCATATTTATACTCCTCTATACTGCAACCTGTGTCTCCACTTCTTAAAGCCTCTGCTATTGGACCAGGCCTCCCTCTCTTCATACTACATCGTTATGATAGAGTTGTAAGTATCTTATTCTACACATAGTAACGGCTTTTTACTGCTATCTATATAAAACTGTGGTTGTACAAAGATAAAAGTAAACCAATTTAAAGTTACACAACTGCTCAGTTAGAAGAATCATGAATGCAGCTACACCTAATAAAACAAACATCTATTCAGACAGAGCACAGCTGACAAGCCTCAGGCCTGAAGCCTTGCAAATTCAGTGCGAAGCTTATGGCCAGTTGCTAGCGATAGTACTGCTGTGTTGCAGAGCTACATGACTACAGCTTTCAGAACTTTAAAAATGCACTGTATCTTGCTCCTGTAGCCTGTGTGCTGCTCTTAATGCACTCAAAAATGTACCAGTTACTAAGACATTGGCAATTTTCCCATGTGTCTGTAAAGAAGGAAAACCTTGTTGCTGAAGTGTGGTCACTACGGTCTGGCTGATGTGTGATCACCAATATACATTTGAAAAGAGAGTGTTTCAGAGCTTGCCAAAATGGTGAATTGCAGTTGCTGAGTCTGTGATCACATGGCTGAAGAAGTGGTCAGATAAGTGTCTTTCAAAGCAGCAAACAGTGCCACAGTAGGACAAAAAGGA
This sequence comes from Falco naumanni, assembly GCF_017639655.2. Taxonomy (NCBI): domain Eukaryota; kingdom Metazoa; phylum Chordata; class Aves; order Falconiformes; family Falconidae; genus Falco; species Falco naumanni. The sequence goes on from NC_054057.1 coordinate 5,788,500, forward strand.
AAAGATGAAAATAGGAGAGCCACTGCACAAGACAGAAAATGAGTCTCCTTACTAAAGATGTGGTCTGAATACTTGGGGCTCACTGCCTGCACAGCTGGTGCAACATGTGCAGTGCTGATGGATGGGAAGAGAGCGCTGGCTTTGTGAAATGAGCAGAACATGCTCATTTCCACCGTGCAGTGGATCCTTGATAGCAGGGCTCCATGAGGAACAGAATCATACAATGGTTTGAGCTGGGAGGGACCTTAAAGATCACCCAGTTCCAGCCCCCCTGCCACGGGCAGGGACACCTTCCACTAGACCAGGTTGCTCAAAGCCCCATCCAGCCTGGCCTGGAACACTTCCAGGGATGGGGCATCCACAGCTTCTCTGGGAAACCTGCTCCAGTGTCTCATCACCCTCACAATAGTTTCTTCCTAATATCTAATCTAAATTTCCTCTTTTAGTTTAATTAAAACCATTACCCCTTGTCCTATCACAACAGACCCCGCTAAAAAGTCTGTCCACATCTTTCAAGTCCCCTTTAAGCACTGGAAGGCTGCTCCAAGGTGTCCCCAGAGCCTTCTCTTCTGCAGGCTGAACAACCCCAACTCTCTCAACCTATCTTCACAGGAAAGGTGTGCCGGCCCTCTGGTAATGGTTCAAGTGTTACTGATTCTAGCTATTGAAAAGATCATGTTGACTATGAGATACTCCTAGTGGTAGGTCAGATACCTGTATGCACTCTGAGCCTACTTAGGGTTTTCTCATCTTTTCTACCAAGTCCTCAGGCAACATAGGGATGGAATTGTCCCATGGACTACCTTCCTGAGTTTCCTCTGCAGTGTAATATATATATATATATATGTTCTACAAATACAGACATGAAACAATTGAAACAATAAATACAGTCATGTTTATTTACTTCATTTAGAAGGGTTTTAAAAAAATTTGTTTTAATTGGGAGTATCTGGAATCGAAAGGTTACTTTTCTTTAGCTTGATTATGACAATTAATCCTTACCTTTTCTCAGACAGGTTGTGATACAATGGAATTACACAAAATGATGAATGTTGGCAGAACATCTCAGGTTGGTGTAGTGGGTCTGATGCTCTGGCCCACAGCTGATGCCATGGCATATGCCTGAGGGGTTATGTATCTAGTATCTGTTCATGATTTGTTTGTAGTCTAAATGCAGCCAATGAAAATAAACTGGAGGCATCAGTGTGCCCAGCAGAAGCAGGACTGACCAATTTTTCACTCGTTTGTAGTGTTGGTACAAACGGTCCTCCTCTGAGGACCTGTAGGAGCCAGCAACAGTGCAGTAAACCCCAGAGACTTTTGTAAAGTTCTACAATGCAATCTTTTAGTCTTAAATTATGTTGTGCTGAATGGATCATCTCTGCAATTAGGTTTATATTGTGGAGCGTAGGCATTAAATAAACGAGGGAGGTGTAGCACTCTGTAACTGCAGACAGCTATTTTTAAAGATGTCTTCAGTGAGGTCTATATTAATGTTGACCTATTTGTCATCTTCCCTTTGAGACAGACATTTCCCAAGCTCCTTTACATACAGTTTGAACACCCTCCCTGAATAAGGAAACCTGGCAGTCAATTAGAGCTTTGCCTTGAATGACCTGCCTGCTGTCTCTCAGAGCTTTTCCTTAGAGTTTATTATTAAATAATGGTGCACTAATAGCAATTTTTTTTAAATTGAAAAATGTAGAATGGATGGAAATAGATGTTTCTGCCATGAAGGAGTAATGAACAGTGAAAAATACAGTGTTCCTGAACAGGTTAATCAACAACGAACTTGTTTCTCATAGGCCTGTTCTCAGTTAGAAGTTACTGCTGTGAGAAATGCTAATGGAAATTGGTGGGTGCAAACCTTTTTTACCAGTAGGAAAACTCACTTTGTATTTGGATTTCACTAGGTAAAACTGAATCTACTTGACAGCAGAATTGTGGGAAAACTGCTGAAAAGGTCCAGCAAATGCAAAGCTCAACAGTAATAACTGAGCATTGTTCTGCTGAGATCACTGTATATTGTGGAACATTTTAAATATCTGATCAGTTTACTTCTCTACAATTTCATTTGTTGAGACATGAGACTTCCCATGCTCACTAAATTCTTACTGGAAGTATTTCCAAGAATGATACTCCATTAGTCTACATGCATTTTCTGAGCCTTGTGACCTTTGCATTGGTTCATCTGGCACTGAGCTCACACACAGAAGATCAGGGTACATTGCTCTGGAATCTGGAGATCGAAGAATTCCTACAAGGGAGGAATTCTTGTAGCTTTTTCTTACCAATGTAACACAGTAAAACATGTAATATGGCTGCAATATGGAGCTAGAGCAGCGAGCAAACACCCAGCACAGTGAGACTATCCTGGTGAGTGCTCGGGGAGACTGACTTTATTGAAGTTGCCACCATAAAGGCATTTTGGAAGCTGACTGTGTCCCCTTTGCAGGATGCCTGGAAAGTATGTCTAGCTTCCAATTAAAAGGAGTTTTGTTCGTTATTAGTAGTGGAAACAGGTAATGTCCATATAAACCCAAACTATTCCCAACCATTTTTGTATCCAAGCTTTAATTTTAAATCAATTCTTAACCTAACCTTCTATCACCTTCTGTTTCAATTGCTTCATGTATTCCTGGCTTGGTTTTGTCAGCCTATGAAGAGAAGATAGCATACCTATTTGTAGGGGAGAGATTAATTTCCTCAGGCTATTTTCCAAGATTTGTTCTTTGATTTTGTGTATTCCTCTGTAGCTGCACTGTTCTTTTGTACACCTCAGACAGATCTAGAGGATATCCTTAGTTTTTCAGCCAAACATCCCTGGTAACAAGCTGCATCTTTGGTTTAATGAAAAGAGGTTACCCATTTTTTTTGAATGTGTACTTGTTTCCCCTGTCTGGTCTCATTCCTATTTATCAAGACTGCACGTTGCAAGTGTTCGCTGCTTACTGCTTCAAAGAGACAAGCCCAATGCATTGCATTCAAACAAACTTAAAAAAAATATTGAAGGGTATCCTAAAACATGTTTCACCATAGTCTGTAAAAGAAAACACGGTGGATTTTGGACTGAATTTCTGTAGTCATCACTGTAGCACATACTGGTTTTGTTTTCTAAAGCAAATGATATATTTCCTCTTCACTAAAATGCGTTAATTGCTTGACAGTAATTATCCTACATGTTTGCTTCATTACCAAGTAAAATATTAAGGCTTAAATATCCTTAATGGTAGGGACTAACATCCTGTAATTTTGATTTATTTGTATGTTTGTAAAAAGCCTTCAGATTTGTTGACTGTCTTAATATTATTCTTTCATATTTGAGGAAGATTTTTGCAATTTTTTTGATTTGGTTTTAGAGGCAGGTGAAGATTATTACTGTGTGTTGCTGGGTTGAAGTAGATGGGGGAAGAGGGAAGAAGACTAGGAGTGATGAATATGGGAGAAATTAATAGTAGTTTGCATTCCCGTAGAACTTTCCATCTAAGGCTCTGTAGTGTTTTATAAACATTAATGAACTAAATCTCTTAGCACCCAAGCAAGGTAAATAGTAAGATCCTCATCTTGCAGATGAAAAAGCTGTACAAAGAGACAGAGGGGCCTGCAATAGCCTAGCTCTTTCACCCATGGACCAGAACTCTGGTGGAAGTTTTTGTTGAGTGAAACATCTCATATCATGGATAAGAACAGCAAGTTCTTGATAATTTGTTGTGGACCTATTTCACTTCAAGCTGTAAGTTCAAAGACTCGATTCTTTGAGTTGTATTTTAGCAATTACACCCTCTTTCTTCTCTCAAAATGGCAATCTTGCACCTAAGATTATTCTTATACTGTTTTGCTTGTTTGAAAAAAAAAGCTTTTTCTATGTGTTCCTGAAGAGGAGATAAAATTTAGTTTCTATAAGCTTGACATACTTTCCAGTCCTGTTACTCATGCCACAGATAATCATTTATTTAAAAAATAAAATCTATAAGAAGAAATGTAGTAGTGAAAGAAAGCTGTGTTTTGCCATCGTTCCTAGCTGTTGTTGATGCAGCTGATTGCACAGATGTCCTAGTACTGCCACTAGCAAACTGGAAAAAGAAAAAAGGACAAAAAACTAGAGTGATGGATGGTGGTGGGCAGATGCAGGTTTGCAGAAAAGGGCCTGGGGGTCCTGGTGGGCAGCAAGTTGCACATAAGCCAGCAATGTGCCCTTGCAGCAAAGGAGGCAAATGGCATCGTGGGCTGCATTATGAGTTTTGCCAGCAGGTCGAGGAAGGTGATCCTTCCTCTCTGCTCAGCGCCGGTGAGGTCTCACCTGGACTACTGTGTCCAGTTCTGAGCTCCTCAGTACAAGAGAGACATCAACATTCTGGAGAGAGTCCAACAAACTGCTACGAAGATGATGAAAGGACAGGAGCGTCTCTACCACAAGGAATGGCTGAGAGAGCTGGGACTGTGCAGTCTGGAGTACCAAAGGATGATGGGGATCTCATCGATGTTTGTACATACCTGAAAGGAGGGTGCAGAGAAGATGGAGCCACGTTCTCTTCAGTGGTGCCCAGTGACAGAACAAGAGGTAACAGGCACAAACTGAAACACAGGAGGTTCTCTCTAAAAATCAGGAATCACTTTTTTGTACTGTGAGAGTGATGGAGATTGTGGTCTTTCCGTGCTTGGAGCTATTCAGAAGCTCTTTAGACACAGTCCTGGTCTACAGCTCTAGGTGGTCCTGCTTCATCAGGGTTGTTGGACTGGATGAGTCCAGAGTCCCTTCAAACCCCAACTATTCTGTGGTTCTGTGAACTTCTTCTATGAGCTTATAGCTGATCTGAAAAACCCAGAGTTTTAGAACTGGTCTGCAAAACTCAGTTTTTAATCGCTGCTGTGGATGTCAGCATTTCCAGCTACAGTCACAAAGTGTTCTATATACAACAGTCAGGAATGAATGTGAGCCAACCCTGCAGGCTGATATGGCAATTTTTTTGATTGTGAGGATTCTAACTGCTCCTGTGTGATAGTCTTTTCTAGATGGTTACTGACTAGACACGGAATGACTTTCTTTTTTAGTTACTCCGTGGTAAAGGGGAAATGGTACAATGCACCATTGAAACAAACAGATAAAATTTATATGAATCATGAAATGTGCTATTTAAATAGCACTGCCTTACAATAGTCATTAAATCTGTCTCTTTTCCTTAGCTTGTTATATCCTAAAAAACCTTTCTGCAAATGATGTTAGGATTGTGAGGAAAAAAACCCCAGGACCAACCTACAAAAGATAAAATATAGAATTCTGGCACAATTTGTTCTTTTATTGCTGGTAATGTATTTTCATGAAACGGAAAATAACCCACAAATAAGGGGGCATGGAACTGGTAGCATTTCAGAGAGCTGAGAGGGAAAGATTGCCCATAACCTGCTAAAGCAATGACCACAATATGAATGCTTTTCTCCTACTCAACTTTATTTGATAGTGGCAGTATGACAAAGCAAGCCGTATGTCTGTGTTGAATAAAAAAATTTTAATGTATTAATAACAGCTTTTGTATTTATGTTGCTTCCTTTTGTATTGCTTTCATGACTTCACTGTTTATCTTCTTTTTTTGGTATATTTCTTAGAACCTCAGAGATGGCATTAGGGGTATTTAGGAACATTCAGCTCTAGTGATCCTGTAGAAATGTGCTCCCTGCAGTGAGTGCTGGAATGCACACAGAGTACAGGCTTCCCGTGTTCCAACCGAGCTGCTTGGAAAGTATCATCCATTGGTACGCAGCACTCCATGACTCCTTTCTTGATGAATTGTATGGTATTTGATCAGTCTCCACGTAAACTTGAGATCACAAGTCATGTCAGGTTTTCTTTTGTTATTATTCAGTGAAACCATGTATTTTACATGATGCATGAAACAGACAAGTGAAATCTGATCTCTGTGTTTCCATCTCTTGGAAATTCACAACTACTGCAGTGTGCTGCCTTTCTCACACATGCCTTTCCCTCCTCATTTGGCTGTACTTTGTCCATTCAAGCTCCTTATACTATATTAATTTCGGATCTGTGTAGTAAAAATCTTTCCATGTAATTCTTCTTTGTAAATGTTTGGTATGTTGTTTATTTGTTAATTTCTTTACTTATAGTAGATAAGGTGGTGATTCAAAAGCTGCTTATTTTGTTTTCTGTTAGCTGGAAAGCTGCAGGTGTTCCAAAGTGCCATCAGATGGACTCAAAAGAACTGCTGGCAGCAATACTCGTGAAAATGTCAGAGTTTTTATTCACAGAATTTAGGGACATAACTATGTTTTTTTAGCACTCAATGAGGCATGAAATTTTATTTATGCCCTCTAGAAATGTAAAGTATACAAATGCTTGCCCTCCAATTGTTTTGGATTTTATTTTACTCACTAATACTGACAACAATGTCTTTTTAAGTATTGGTTTTCTACAAATTCCTGTTAGCTTGTTAGCCTGTGCCTCAGGTGCAAATATAATAATGTCTTTTAAACACATTTAGATTTTTGTTTTTCCTTTTTGATTCTGGACAGTGTCATTTGCTTCCTGACTGTTAGACTTTTTATTTAATATGCGTTAGCCCAAAACATTCCATGAAAAATGTGTTGAATGTGAATTTTAATGTATTTCAGAGACTTAATAGGTATTAATAGAGCAATAATACCTGCAGTAGCAGGCACAAACCGGATTTGTAGCTTTACATCTTGTAAATTACAGCCAATGTACTGAGGGCAAACACCATTAAGAGAACATAATTTGAACATTAAAGAGATTGTGTTTGCAATCAGGACATCTGCCAAAACCATATCCAAAGATGCAGAGGTCCTCTAGCACACTTCTTTTGCAGCATGCATTTATACAACCTGATGTCTTCAGCTGTCTAATTGAATTAAGTATTTTAAAGTACAGCCAGAAGGATAATTGCTACAGGAATACCAGATACAAATGCGACTTAAGTGAAGGTAATGTTTGTAAAACAGGGTCTGATAACAGCCTTGGATGCAGAACTCTTTATCTATATGAACTGATGGAGGGACTCCTGTCCCATGTGGGGCCTCAGAAAACCAAGAGAATTGGCTAGTTTTCAATCTCTACCTGCTGAGACTACATTGGCTTCAGTTGGTCACTTAGGTAAGAATAGATTTAAACTCAGTGTAGCATCAAGAAGAAAGTGCTTTTCGTAGCTGGAGCTTGAGTGCGGCTGAAAATCAGAAGGGAGAATCATTTGCAGTTTATGGTTTCCCAGGGTTTCTGATTGTCTGTTTTGAGATTTCTGTTAAGTGAAGGAATCTAATATTCCCAGATCTTTCTCTGACCCCTGCGTGAAATGCTGTCATCTTCCCCAAGCACTTAAGAAAAATCACAAACCCAGGACCTAATTCCATGTTGATAAAGAATTTTTAAAAATGTTTCTGCTAAGAAGGGGTGAAACTTGAAATGGAAGGTTGTCAGTCTGCATTGGACAATAGGCCTAAAAAGTGACAAGGAGCAGGCAGATGCAGTGGGCATTTAATCTTTTGCACAAGTAGAATTTTGTTTATGTTCAGTCCTTGGTTTGTCTGATGCAACTACCAAGAAGGGCAGCTTTGCATCAGTTCTGATGGTAGATTTTGATACGATACCTATCAGTGAGGAGCAATTTCTTTGAACTCAAAAGCAATTGCTTCATGGAAGCTGGACATATCTAATCATTAACAGATCATAGGTCATTGAAAAGCTATGGACTAATCATCTAGCTAGATGATCATCACAAGCTCAACAGCTGTTTCATTTCTAGCTCTGCAAGTCACAAGCGACTTCAGGCTTTGGGTTTTTTTGGCATACAGCTAAACTTCCTGAGTTTACTATCCAGGCAATTCAAACACTATAATTTACTGTTTATATGTTTGAATCCTGCTTGTGATCATGTAACATCTTTTCTTCCTTTCTGCAGTGGCTCCTAGGTGCCTTTTACTCTGTTTCCCCTGTCTATTTTATATTTTGTTTCTGTTGCCCTCTAACACTATCTGTTTTAGTGAGCTTGTAATAATTTTCACCAAAAGCGGACTGGCTGCTCAGATCTCTTGTGAAAGCCACATGCTCTGTGGAGCCTTCTCACAAACCAGCTCTTTCTCACCTTAAGGACTAAGGGGTAGGGCTGTTTCCAAGTCGGGTGATATTGATGGACTCAAGCATTTCCAAGGAACTTTCCCCTTGTTTGATAACGACAATTTTAAAGCCAGTTTTATACGTTTACATTAAACTAAAGAATCAGCCAGGGTCTTTTGGCCCAAAATATGCATACCTCCACACTGACTTTATTTTACTTTATTGCCCTAATATGAGGGCAATTAGATCACCAGTTGCCAATTGTACTACCACTTGCCTGACAGTAGTCTTGCACACTGATAGATGGGGGCAGGAGAGGAAGTGTCACAGTGTTATTTCAGTGTCAGAGTGTTTTCTCTAGATGTTCTGCTATGTTTTACCTTTGGGCTTTGTTTAAGATTCCCACCCTAGTTTCATGCTATTCAATTTATTTATTGACCCTATTTTTAAAGCTTACATAGAAATCATGGCAACTTATCCGAATGGGAGCCTGTCTGATTTACTGAGAAAGCACCATTATGCTGTACACACGCTGAGACCAGAGCAGAAATGTCAGTGGTACATTGAAGCTGAATGCTTGATTTGGAGGTGACAAAAGAAGGATTTTCTGCTGTTCAGACACCATGAAAAAAGAAAGAATTCCCATCCTCCAGGGTGGTGGACAAAGAGCATTATATTTGCTTTTAGCTGCTACAGTAGGAGCTACCTAGGGAGAATCAGAGGCCAGAGCAGCAGACCTGAATGATGTGTTTTTCTGAGGCCACTTCTGCCTCCAGTCACAGTCACATTCAGACTCCAATCCTGGGCTTCAGTTATCATCCAGTAGTCCTTTCTTGTATGCTGGAAGGACCAGTATCCCTACCGAAAAAAAATGTTCCTTGAATTACTTTAAGGCTTTGTAGCCCTTTCAGGTTCATCTATGTTAATATCCATATGTGAAGCCAATTCTTGCCGTAAATTAGGTGACTGTTGGTTAAACTAGAGTGATCTGAGAGAAAAAAAGAATTAGATACTAAGGAAACATTCTTAAAGGAAGTGTTTTAAATGGCTCAAAATCTTAAAACTGCTGCTTGAGCATAGCTAGAAAACCAATTTGGAGTTTCATTTGTTTCTGTTCTCAGAAATGACACAGATTTGGCAGTCATGCTCTTAACATTAATGACTTACAGCTTGCTTTATGAATGGAATTCAATTCAGCCTTAAGGCCCATAGGCAATTACTGGAATGAACATTTGCATGACCACATACTTTTAAACTCTAGATGCATTGCAAAAATGCTGGGAGGAGTTACAGAGAGACAGCAAACTCAAGAGGAAATGCTAATTGCAGGAACTACATGACAATCTTTATCTAAGCACATAGATCATAAGTGCAGGAGGAGGTGTTTGTAATATTTATTTCACCTTAGGAAGGCATCAGTTCAGGGAATGCAGGAGATTACTGAGGCAATCAGACTGAGAGTGTTGGAGTCCAGTAAAGAGCTTCCTAAAATTAAGAGAGTTTTCTGAAAGTAGTGATGGCAGATGGCCATGATTATTATCCAGGTAAGTTTTTGAATGTGGTAACAAAAAAGCAGACTCTTGAAAACCTGGAACAAAATAAAGGAGTTTAAACATAAAGTTCTGAAGGATCCATTCTTGATCTCAGCAGCTGGTGTTCTCCCAACATTTTAGAAAACTGATAATTTGTATTCACTCTCTTGCTCTAGTTCTACCAACTGCTGTTGGCAGTTCACTGGCTAATGGTGCTGGTAATGTACTCGACAGCCAGCAGTTATGCTCTGTGCTCACTCAGAAGTTAGGAAGACTGAGGCTGCTGCTGTTGGGGGTTACTAAGATGCTGCAGACTGTTGCTGTACAATATTTGCTATTATGCTGGACTCTGTCAAAACCCCTGAGGAGGTCATGCTACTGAGAAATGCTCATATTTTAAGACTTTGAAATCTCTCCGGGTGCCCTAGCCTGCTGTTTCACAACTGTTAATATTAGGAAGTTATTCTTGTTGTCTAAGCTGAGCTTTCTCACTTTAAAGTCCAGTTTAAATTCCTTATTTGTTATTTTTTTCTCGTTGAATATTGTTATTTTTCTCTTTGCAAAAACTTTTTATATTCTTGAAATCTATTTCTGTGTTCTTCTCAGTCATCTTTAGGCTGAGAAATTTGCCTCAATTTTTTTATTAGAACCCACTGTCTGAGAATATTAACGCATTTAAAGCCTTCCTTTCAATAGCAGTTTTGCCACTGATTTTTCTGGAAAAAAAGTATGGAACCTCACTGCCAAATTATTATATTTTGGATATTAATGAGCACTTGAAATTGATTCTAACGTTAAACAGTTGCTTAAAAAAAAAGCCCTCTCTTCTTACATGTTCATATAGAGATTGTCATGTATGAAATAGAGACCTAAGTATCTGATATGTAGTTAAAAATCAAGAGAAAGTTAGTGGCCAATAATCTTCAACTTCTAAAATAATCTTCGCCTATTTCACTCACCTTACAGGCTAGATTTTGCTTTCAGGGTTGTAATCTGCTGCAATGACACGGTGAGTCAACCATACACACTGTGTTGTATCTAACCGGTGCACTCGTCTCCTGTCCTTTGCAGATTGCCTCTTCCCAGCTAGCCTGACACAGTTTCACAAGCATCGTTTCAGCACGAGTAAGCCTGTGACTTTAGGTAAAGCAGCTGTGTTGTAATTACAGTAGCTACAGCAATATGTTGGCCTTGCACTTCTTGTTCTGGCATGGTTGAGTTGCTCACAACCTGTAATAATGATTCTAGAAACTCCTAAATATCTTTCATTAAGGTAAAAATTGTTTAACAATTTTGTACATGAATTCTAACACAGGATAGTTTTTAACATCAAAAAATGTGTTCAGTGCTGGTTTTGTTTTGTAGTAAACTGGTACATAGTTCTCAGGCAGCTCGTGCAGCTATAGAACCTTTTGAAATGATGGACTGTTGGGTACAAATCATCTTTAAATTGATTAGGTCGTGGTCATTTCAAGAAAAAGAGCTTTAACATATGATCAGTGCTCTCTGCAATCCAGGAATCTGAATGAAGATCAAAGCTCAGGAAACTAAAGGCATATGAAAAGCAAGATGAAATGCAATGTGCCATGTTAAATATTTGAGAACTCTTATGCCAAATGATTATTGATGAAATAATAAGGTCAGAGGTAGAATTCATCAGACAAAATCAGTTTTGAATAGTCATGGGAAAATATCTTGCTGTCACAAGGTTCAACTAGAGCTATGGTTAATACAGGGAGTACTCTACACACTTAAATACTGATGAGACAAGAAGCTGATCAAAGGTATAGCAAAAATATATGAAAACCTTTGTATTTAGTTGAGAAAACATACTGAAAACTACCTGAGCAGCAAGAATGGGAAAACCATTAGATGTTACAGGGAATGGCCTAGGCCAGAGAACAGGTTGTCAGCACAGGAGCTTGAGATTAATGATAGATGAGAATAGAAAAATCAGTCAGAGGAAGGAGAAGAACAAACTAAGGCAGAGTAAATGGGAACGTAGCAAAAAGCAACAACATGAAACATGGCATGGGATTGTAAACTGAGGAAGCTAATCATATATCATCAATGTATGTTCCTTGGCATTACATAATCAATGTAAATACATAGGTTGTCAGTTGGTTTTACTATTTACTGTATTTCATCAATTAAGTCTAAGAAGGTTGGTTTTTTGGTGGATTTTTTTGTTTGGTTGGTTTTGGTGATCTAAACCACACTGAGCATAAAATTGTTTGCTTATGTTAGAATATGCAAGACTTCATACTGCAGAATATGAAGTAATGTGGGTCCTGTCCTTTTACATCTTCAAAGGTGCCACAACTCAAGCCTCAGAGGACTAGATTACATGTGATTTGAAGGGATCTGTTTCTATTATAGGTCTTGCTGATTCCTTGGAAGGAAGTTAGATTTATTGGTCTTGGTCCTGGAAATACTTCAAGAAATTGTCAGCAGATTTCCTGTCCTCCATTCTTCAAATAATACACTGATTTAAGTGCGGGTTTATATCTCCCAGTTAATAGCTCAGCTACTCTGTATTTGAATTCATTTGGAACTCTTCAGGGATAACTGGTTTTGAACATTTTTCACTACTGCTTCTACTGGCTCTTCAGTTTGAGACAGCTCCTCCTAACTGTCCCTGCAAATCACTGTGTGAGTGAAAAAACCTAACTAAGCTCCTCTGTAACCAACACCAGTACAGAGTTTGTTCATCTGTACCCCTACAAGCGTGCTCTGTTACAGCCACCACCATCCATCAGCCCCGCAGAGCCCATGACCCAGAAGCTCCCTGCTTCTCGTGCCTTTGAGAAAGATGTTATTAGCCAGTAGCAGGTTGCTGCAGTTCTGTCATGTTATATACTTCTGACATGCCAAGACTAAATGCTGGGTTTATGGCACGGATGTGACTTGCTTTTTTTTTTTTTTAGGTTGTCTTTTTTTAAATAATCAAGGTCACTATATCAGTATCATTTTGGTCCAAATCCAGTAGTGTACTCGGGAAACAGTCAAGTATTGCTTCTTCTCTTCTGGAATTTAGTTGTCCCAAGAAAATGTAGTTTGAATGGTGTAAAATTGTTTCTTATACTCCATTGTGACATTTACCCCAGTATGTAGGGAGATAGAACCCCTTCATTATTAGTCGTCTGTACTTGCACTCTTTTTTCTCAGCCACTCCTCTGGATGTGCAATAATATTATTCCTTTTCAATTTGGGCATGGAAAATTCAGTCTGTATGGATTCAGTGCTTCTTACTGACATTGTAAATATTTGTGTTCTGCTTGACTCTCAGCTTTCTTTAACATGTAAATACTCCTTCAAAGATGTCCCAACTATGTCATTCCTATATAATTAGTTCACCCTCAGGTTTATCATGCACCACAGATCATACCTTTCACTGAATTTTCGAGATATCATTATCACATGCAGCCAAGCATTTCAGTCCACCATCTTATTTTTAGGTTCTTGCAAAGTATTTGAAAGGGTGATCTTGAGCTGAGCACCTGTTTTGACTGACCTACCATAACAAGTTTTATTTGTTTCAAACTAATTCACTATTTCCTGTCAACTCTTATCTTAAACTTTATTTGAAAATATGATCTCTAGTTTAATGACTTAATCCCTCAAATATCTGTTAGGTCATGTTGTTCTTCACACCCATTGACTTTTTTGAAGTCTTAACTTTAAAACTTAATTGTTTTTATTTTCAAAGTGAACAGATCATTTCTCTTGTGTTATACAGAGGCATTTCTTTGTAGGCTCCATCTATCCCAAGCTTTCCCAAGTCATAATAAACCCACTCTGTCCATTATTGTTTTCTGAACTATGCCTTGAGATAACTCAACAGGACCTCTCTGTCTGGTCCCAGTCTAGGTACAATAAGCACTTCAGAAAAATGCTGTCACAGAGATCTAAGCCTTGAACTGCCTCATAGTAGCTCTGTTTTTGTCTTCAGCAACTCTTTCCCACGCCCTTCCTTCTCACTGCACTAGGGTTCCTTCCCATGGCCCAAGGAGTTAGAATTTTATTGTCCTTTCCCCTGACTGGCATTCCCACATTGGCTGCCTTACTTTTAGCCTGTGCCTGTATGATCTTAACATAATATACACGGGTAGAAAAGCTTGTAGCTGTGTGTTTTCCACCTATGAGTTTCACCCAGCAGGGATATTTTGCTGGCTGCCCAACTTGGGATGGGAGCCAATCATAGAGGTATCATCCCTTAACTTGACTGTATTTATTACTCCCATAATAATTCCTTGATTACACATTTGTTCTCTTCTAGGTCAGTTGCCAACTAAGTGAACGTAGTTCACCAGGAAGATGGAAACATATAGAAAGTAAACAGATGGGAAGACCAGAAAATCTTTGGGGGAGTGTGGGAAAGCACTGGAAAATTGTAGCAATTGAGGTCTGACACCCAAGAGTCAGCTGGTACAGAGAGTCAAGCCAGGTAGGCATGCTCAGGTTCAGGGTGCATCTTGGCACAAATGAAATATATATTTTTTTATGGCTGCTTTAGTGAAGCTTCCATTAAAGCCTTGGCAACAGCACAAAGTCTGTGTTGAAGAGATTTAACTGCAATTGGAACGAATAAGCCTTATGCAACAACTGAGTCAGTGCTCGAGGCGGGGAGTGGATGTTTTTCACTTGTGTGTACAAGAAAGAAGGGGAAAGTATCTCGTCTTTTGCACACCCAGGAAGAACATTCAGGATATCAGTACCTTGTTGCATGTATTGAATTTTACTTGCAGTGCTGCTTCAGAAGGCCTCTGTACAGTAAAAACACTCATAACCAGCTCCCTGAAAACACACCCTCTGAACCTGCAAGTTTTCTTTGCCAGGAGGCAATCAATGCATGGTCAGTTGAAATTTCTCTGACACATGGTTTGTGTTTTTTACAGTGTGCTTCAGACAGCGTTTTCTTGCATTGTGAGGCCTGTGCAATAGAGATAAGCCCAGCCCTGCACTCCTGAACAAGCCTGAAAAGGCAATTTGTTCAGCAGGAAAAAAGGGATGATTCTAAATCGTAATCCAGATTGCATCTCAGTCTGGAAGCTTCAACCTATCTCTATTTTACATGCATTGACCCCCACAATAGCTGGAAATATTTATGTTTCTTCAGGAGAAGTAAGGGTCAATGGTTCATTTGCCTGGTTTTTCTTCTGTGAGCCCCTGACTGTAACAGGCTTGTGAGCAGTTTGCTCACAACAAAGCTTCACTTGCATGTGTGACCTTGTCGGCCACTGTCAGAACATTGCTGCCGTTTGTCAATGCCTCTGATGCGTTGCTTCTGAATGTTTTGTTGTGAGCTAGTTGTTGAACTTCTGCTGCTGCCAAGAGATCTGTGCTTGTGAGACTGGTAACATAGACAGATATCTGTCGCCTATGCATTGGGGAAAAGTCGAGCCTAGCAGGCCATGAGCGATCAGAGTGCTTGGATGAGCTGTGACAACCACGTACTGTAATAGCTGTGGCTCTGGCAGGGTTGAGGAGCTCTGCAGGGTGTAAGGGATTTTTCTGCCTGCACAAGCAAAACCCTGAAAGTGAGAAGCACTCTTCGTACTGCCTTAGGACTCAAAACGCTTGAGTTTTGTTTGTTTCTCGGTTCTTTCATTATTACTGTTAACATAAAGCACATCATTAATATGGTTAACATTTCATGTGTCCTTGGCATCAACTTGTCAAGACCCACAAGTAAGCTTTTATAGCAACTGCTAATTATTTTTCATTTTAGAAATGTGAATAGCTACTAGTGAAGTTAATCACAACATAGCCTTTTAAAATTGATATAATTCAATATTAATTAGATGTAATAAGTGGATAGATTGAGGCATTGTTAACAGGAATACAGAATCTTTAAGCCCCAATCTGAAAGTAATTTTTGCTTACAGATTAGTTAGGTGATTTCTGTGAATTGAATCTCTGGCAATATCTGGAGTGGATACATTCTGCAGTTTACTCCACAAAATCTTCATTATTCATCTTTAGAAACTGGCATGAAAATCTTGCATGGAAACTGGGACATAAGGTGGGATGGTGCACCTAGGGCTGTGTAGTGGAACAACTGGAATGCTGAACCTCAGTTTTGAAACACTTGCAGGGTCCATAGATTAGCCTGTGATTGTAGACATGCCACCTTCAAATTAGCTCAAGAGGGCTAAGAGTGGTTGCAAAGATGTGTCATATTCGCTGCTGATCAGAGTTTGTAGAGCACTGGGGAGATGGGAACTTGGAAATTTTTGCAATTCTTCTGTGGGTGAAAGGAGCTTCTCTGGGGTATCAGTTTAAAAACTTCTGTAGACATTCCACCAGTTTGAGAAATAACCAAAAATAGTATGTACAAAGATAGCAAAGGAGTGAAAAATAAGATTCTTGACAGCGAATGTATTCTTTTTACTATTTTGAATTCTACAGGTATTGTTACTTCAGCTGTCCCCATAGTACCTAAATAACTTCCAGCAACATATTAACATGTGTGAATAGTCTCAGACAGGAGTGAGTTTTTCCTGCTTTCATACTTTTTTTCATCCTGAGAACTGAGTATATATTTTTGTAAGGAAAAAATGCAAATACAGTTTGTGTAGAAAATATGTCTGATTTTTTTCTTTGCTTTTATATCATTTTTTATATATGCATAGATACAAAATACTATACATATCTATACTATATACATACTATATGTATTATATGTTGATTTATTTCATATATATTTTTACATCTTGCTTTTTTGGAGGCAACGATGAAAAGATTCCCCAGGCTTTGAGAGGGAGATGCCATTTAAGGCAGTGATCAGACGCACTAGGAAGTTTAATATATGGAACAAAGACAGCTGAAGAACTAATGTCTAGTTATTTGCATGACCAGTATATCCCGACTGAAGCTGCAGGCTGGATATTTGTTGAAGGAAAGCAGACAACTTATGCTTTGTTTCTGAGATGTGAATGATTCAAGAGTTTTGATGAGTATGGAATGATTACTGCTTTGCATTAATCTTGTACCTAAGCCAGTGAGAAAGAGATGCTCTCTCTTTCTCTGAAAAAGAGAAGCTTGTTAATGCTTTAGCACAGCTTCCAAGAGAGGAAAACACTAGCCAGTACCCATGCTTTGACATTTCTTAAAGCTAATTGTTCTTATCAAATGGATTGTTAAGGATATTTTAATATTTTCTTCCCAAAGAAGTGGAAGAATGTTATGCACATGGTTACATAATGTCCTTCATGGATGTCTGTTTAGGATATGAATGGAAAAAAAAGAGTGACTTATTGTGTGGATTTTCAGTATGTGTATGCTTGTGTATCTGTGCACAACAGAGGCAAAACTAGGGAAAAAAAATAAATCTGCAAGGGTTGGAAAAGAGCCAAGCTGGACAGAGGAACGTGTCAACTGCTTGTTTTGTGGTGGGAAGAATTTCTGAAATCCCGCAGTTACCTAGAAGACCTACCAGTCTTCTATATCTGTGTGTAGTCTTCTGTGTGCTGTATTTCATACAGCATAACAGAAAGAGCGCCCGGTGTAACAGGAATCCAAACCCAGCTATCTCCTATTTTCCTGTTACAGACTTCAGTTGTAGAAGACTGCCGGACATGGATCAGAAGCACAAACTCTGCTTTTAATTCTTCTTTCCTAAAATGTTCTTTCAAAGAAATCAGAATTTTGTTTAAGACATGAAACAACATTCTCTTTTTACCTAATGCCTTTGTCTGCCAGCAGAAACATACTGTAAGTACAGGCATGTGGGCGAATTTGCACAGCTAGCACCTTTGAGAAGGTGTTGGGTAGTTTTCCAATGTTTGTTCTCTTCTGCACTTAAACTCTAAAACTAAGAAATTAGTATTTCTCTCACCTCTCTTTTGGGCTCTTTAGAAAGTATGAGAGGATGGATTTTTGTATGATCTGATCCCCGGCAGTCTGATGGGCTCATCTACGAAAGTCAGAGTTTAGTCACTGTCTCAGATAAGTCAGTCACTGGTCTAGAATGTACAGAATTGCCCAATTTCAGTTTACTGTAGGTCTTACCTTGCTTGCTTTCTTTGTCCATCTAGACCTCGTTGTGGAACAAAGCCTGCAAATGTGAAGCAAACGTGCCAGGAAGCAGAAGGATAAATTAGAAAAGCTAATATTCATTTTTCATTAAAAATACTTTTAAGTAAAAGTCTGCGACATTACTGAAGGTCTTGATCTATCATTTTTGCATACTTCAGGAGTGTCATACTGCATGTTGGTTCAGATGCATGACTTGAAAACTGTATTTGAAATTTTTTTTAGCTGTAATACAGAGATGGCCAGGCTGGATTTTTAGCTGCATGTGGCCTCTGGTTCCAGGTTTATATCATGCAAACAGAAGAAGGCGGGGCTGGCATGGAGTTCTTGGAATAAAGTTAGGTCTGTGGCTGTGGAAGCAGGGAAGGCAGAAGAGATAATATTTCCAAGCTGGCTGAGAAAGTCAAGTCTTTGGGTCTGAGACACTTTTATGTTCAAAACTTGTGGCTGTTTTTTAAAGATATGAAGGGTTTGACGCATACTTGAAAGAGGAGAAAGACTGGTCATCTCTTTGAGAGAATACAGGGAATCATCTTGTCAGAAAAATTGTTGCTTTATTTCTGGTTTTGGTAATGTATATTCTTCCTGCTTTGATTTGCATTTCACTAACGTTTCTGTCCCTGTTATATAACTGCTGCTCAGGGTAAGCTGGAAGCTGCTTCTGTCAATAGCCTGCAAGCTTTGTGTTTCACTTGGGAAGAGGCCAAAGGTAATGATGATTCTGCTGCGCTAAGAGCCAGTTTCCAGGGAGCTGAGAAACTTCGGTCTCTGATGAATTATCAGCCCTGTCTTTGGGGTTTTGTTCAGATGTCTGCTCTCCTTGTCTGCCTTCTGGAGAAGAGCAGGCAGGCAAAGTGGACACAATCCTTACTTCCTTCCCTAGCAGGAAAGGTGAGAATGTGCATAAAAATCCCAGCAGCTCTTGTCTGTTATGCCTCTCCTGCCCCATGTCACCTTGTAATAGGATGGCTGGTCTGTCCCTTTTTACAATGCTGTCTTGAAAAGGAGGACCACAGCTCCACCAGGAGCAGAGTAAGGAAAACAAAGTAGGAACTGAAGGTATGAAACTGGGGAACAGTAGTAATGTGCAGGCTCTTTTTGCTTGGAAAGGGAACAAGGCTCTCTAAAAAAGGCTGGAAGTAAGCAAATATAACTCCTATCTTTAAGAAAAAGAATCTGGAGAACTACAGGCTGGTCAACATCACCTTGATCCCTGGGAATGTGAGAGAATGAATAATCCTGGAGACCGTTTCCAGACATTTGAAAGACAGCAAGATGATTGGGAGAAGTAAGCGTGGAGGGGGAATTATGAAGGGGAAATTGTGCCTGACCCAACCTGACAAGCTTCTGTGATGAGAGGACTGGCTTGGTGGATGAGGGGAAGGCAATGATGTTGTTTATCCTGACTTTAGCAAAGCTTTTGACACCATCTCCCCTAACATCCTGAACACAAAACAATGAAGTATGGCCTAGATAAATGGACAGTGAGGTGTGCTGAAAACTGGCTGAACCAGTGGGGTCAGAGAGCATCTGTGGCACAAAGTCCAGCTGGAGGCTGCCCGCTAGTGGAGTATCCTAAGGGTTAATACTGGGTCCAGTTCTGTTTAAACCTTCATTAACGAGCTGAAGGATGACGACAAAGTACACCCTCAGCAAATGCAGATGTGTTGCTATCCAGAATTTCAACAGGATGGAGAAACGAACTGGCAGGAACCTCATGAAGTTCTACAAGTTCTGTATCTGGGGATCGATAACCCCATGCACCAGTAATGTTGGGAGCCGACCACCTGAAAAGCAACTTTGCAGAAAAGGACCTGGGATCCTGGTGGACACCAAGTTGAACATGAGCCAGCCGTGTGCCCTTGCAGCAAAGGAGGCAAACAGTAGCCTGGACTGTGTTAGGAGGAGTTTTGCCAGCAGATTGAGGGAGGTGGTTCTTCCCCTATACTCAGCACCTGGTGAGACACTTCTGCAGTCCTGGGCTCCCCAGTACAAGAGAGACATGCGCATACTGGGGCAAGTCCAGCAAAGGGCCGCAAAGATTATTAAGGGACTGGAGCATCTTTACTATGAGGAAAAGCTGAGAGAGCTGGGGACTGTTCAGCCTGGAGAAGAGAAGGCTCATGGGGACTTTTTCTATATGCAGAAATATGGGGCTGGAGGGAAGGAAGGAGAGCAGGGGAGTAAGAAAGATGGAGTCAGACTTTTCTCAGTGGTGACAGGAAAAAGGCACAAGAGAAAACAGGCACAATTTAAAATCCAGGAAATTCCACTTTAACCTAAGGGGAAAAAACATCTTTATGGTTCTCTGAAGACTGGAAGGGGTTGCCCGGAGACACTATGTAGTCTCCATCCTTGGAGACAGTCAAAACTCACCCAGATAGCATCCTGTGCAACCTGTTCTATTTGACTGTGCTTTGTGCATGGGCTTGACCTAGATTTTGTCTGTAGGTGGTCCCTTCCATCGTCAACCATTCTGTGATCCTACCAATCAATATGTGGAGTCAGCTGTGCCACTTATCAAAGAAAAATTTTAAAATCCCATACAAAAACATCTTGCTATTTCGATGTCAGTGATATTTTTTGTGTGAGGGTAACTCATATTTTTTTAACCTTTGGGGTTGTCACTAAAAACTAAGTATAGATGTGCTTTCATGATGAAATCTGGCAACTTAGGAATGGTTTCTTCTTTTCCTCAAGGATAAATAAAGATCCAACCTTACCAACTGTTTAGCTGGCTACTGAGACTCCTTAGCTGCTGAGGATGTCTCTACACATGGCAACTTTTCAACTGGGAGCCCTGCTAAATGCCTGAACTCCTAGGTTCTTTAGACTCTGGTGAAAGTACCTAAAGAAAACAAGTAGCCATCACCGTACCCATGCAAGATGGGGCTATAAATGAGCTATTCCCTGTTGGAAGTGGATCTTGGTATCAACTGTTGGCATTTTTCATAAAATATCAATTCCATGTTCCTGGGTTCCTGTGAAGCGTATAGAGAATGAATAGAAACTGCTCCTAGATGGCCATATCAGCTGCACTAAATACATGTCTGATGAGTCTATTTCAGAAAGGGAAAATACGGAATTAGAGTCTGGAGGACTTGAAGGGGAAAAAAGGGGAGACTTAACACCTTCCTCTATTTCTTTTTAGCTTCTGTATTTCTAGCTGTGGGTCATTGTCAAGAAGCCAACCAAAAGCTTTCTAAGCATGATGGTGCAGAACAGAGCGACAGCTTCTTCATCCTCTTCCTCCAGTAGCAGAGCAGAGAGGCATACAGCATCAGTGTTGGTCCCACATGTTTCAGCCACTGTTGGACACAAAAGATAAAAAAAAATCAGTTGAGAGCAACTATCTGTTGAATGGCTTTCCTGCAAAGTGGGCCTGAATGGGCTAGGACTTGATAGCCTGGAAAAATGATGGTGGAAAGAGGTACGTAAAGGTTAATAATTTCTGCTGTGGAGATGGTGAGTTGGAAACAATTACTTATGGCTGTTCATAAAGGGAAGTGCTGGGGCCATGTGCTGAATTGCTTCCTCCCCACCTTCCCCTCTGCCCTCAAAGAAAGGAAAAAAAAGGGAGATATTTATTCTTCTAGTGAAGTTGTGGCTGTTATTGCCACAGGAGTCACAGAATCACAACAGTCAGGGCTGGAAGGCACCTCTGGAGATCATCTAGTCCACCCCCCTGCTAAAGCAGTTTCACCTAAAGCAGGTAAGTGTATGAGCAGGAATGTAACAGTGGTGAGAATTAAAGAAGGCTTTAAAAGAGCTGGGTCGTGGGGCAGGAGCAAGAGCTGGCTTTCAGTCTTGATGGTCTGGATGATACCTGTGGCAGAGAAAATTCTCCAGCGCAGATGTTAGGAAGTGCCCCATGCAAAATTTACCTCTAAGCATCCAGTCTAGTCTATTGTTTGAGAGAGGTTACTGGGCTGGACGGTCCTTTGGCTTACCCCTGTTAGGCTGTGCTTCTGTCCTCAGGCAGGACGGTATAACAAACCTCAGAACCTGTCTGCTTATGAGCTGTATTTCCCAGAAGATAGCTAAATCTTGTTCTTAATTATGCATGTTAGCAGTATGAGCACGATTTCCATTGAATTCAACATGGATCAGCACTTGTCCATTTAAAACCTCTTAGTGCAATCAGAATTGTATTAAGGTTGTAAAATCCATTGCCAGGACATGGGAGCTAAAGGAAGCGCCAGCATCAGGAACAGGTTGTAACTCCTTGTGTCCCTAAGTACTGGCATCTCAATTATTTAGTGTCACATGCCAAACACTGATGTGTTACATTATAATTATTGCAAGAAACTGTGAAGTTAAAAGTTTGGAGACTTCATTATGACAGAAATGACTAGGCACGCAGCATGATTTGTCTTTAACAGTGTCTCTCGTCTTCCTTTGGGATGATGATGTCATTGTATGGTAAGGCATTGAAACCCACCGATTATGGGAAATAATGTGGAAAAGCTTCTAGATACTTTTCACTATAAATAATGAGTAGTTGAAATATGTTTGTTTTGTTGTTTTTTCCCCTGTCTCTTTTAGAATCCATTTCATTGGTTTCTGATTAATGTTTCTAAGTTGGGAGCCATGAATAAATCAAGAAGAAATATTGTAACTGGAGGGATGCCAATCTGTCTGAAGGTAATTTTTGTCTAGTCTGTGAACAAAGGTGTTTACGGGTCATGACTAGTAATGGCATCCTTAGTGATCTTTTCCACTTGAACAGACAACTTAATGAATTCACATACAGTATTCTGAATCCAAATAAGAAGTGGGTATCTGATCAGAAAAACATGCTTTTAGTCTTTTCTGAGGCACCGTCTCATCTCAGAGCACGATACAGCCATGACCTGAGATGGTGTCCCAATTAGAGAAGCGTGAAACGTGCTCGTGGTTATTCTGCTCTTTAGGGATCTCACCTAAACTATAGGATGTACAGATCAATGGGTTGAAAGTCTGTATGTGATTCACCAGAGAAATTATTTTGCCTCCCTGCAGACTTCCAAAGGTCTCTTGATCCTACTCCCACCCTTTAAATCTTCCCCTATTCCTCAAGTTCTTTCTCTCCTAATACATAGTCCTTCACATACAAACTCTGATTTCATTTACATACTCTACTCAAAGGCCTTTGTGCTCTCCTTTCTAACCCATCACTCTTTATCCAGCTGTCATTAAGTTAAATTTACGTACACTCCATCATTCATAGCTCCTTAACTTGCAGCACAAGTATTCGGCAACAGATGGAAGCAGGAAGAAAAATTGCCTGTGCTGCTAGGTCTCATTTCCCAAGGCAGACAGAGGCAATAGATCAGGAAGGAAGAAGGAGACTCAATAGGAAGATGCACACAAACTTTGTTGTACTGTAGAGGATGTTTGAACAGCTGTAAATAAGCAAAGAGCAGAGAGGTTATTGCACGATCAGAGGCAGAAAGCTTGCAGTGAGGCTGCGAAAGAGCCCTCAGGTTATGGCAGACAGAAGTGAAAAGGAATTCCTGAGTAAGGTAAGTTTTCAAAGATCACACAGGCCCAGGTTTATCTCCAAATAACTCAACCTTATTCTTTGCTATTCTTCATCAAGCTGTTGCAGGTATTTTCCATACTGGAAGAAAAATGGTTCTGGGGTTTTTTTGTGTGTGTGAAGAATAGGTAAGTTTTGAAGTATTATTTTCTGAAAGCGTGCTGCTTCTTGAGTACTGGTCCGTGATCAGTCTGAGCAACAGCTTCCTTTGATGCTATGTGTTGGCCAGTCTCATTGGGAGTTTGTGCAGGAGTAGAGATGCTCAGCAGCTAGAGCAGAGACAAGACTGAAATGGACATGAAGACTATCTCCGCCTTTCTGCGGTGGACAGCCTTGCCCTCACCTCGCTCTTCACAATTTAAAATAAACTTTTCTTAAAAAATAAAACCAGAAATATTTTGTATACCACAAACCTCCTGGTTTCTGCTCTAACTCTGGATGTATCTTGCTCCACAATTACTGCCCTTTGTCATTCCTTCACAATGGCAGGAACTCAACGCTTCCCTGACCCAGTCCACTCCGGAATCCTGTTGGCGAATAGCTGACATGTGTGCTTTGTGGTGGAGAGGCTCTGCCTGACACAGAACAGAGCTTGGTGGCTGATGTGATGACAACTCAACTGCCACACAGGTATCTGGTGGCTGGGCTGCTTAAAGAGTCCCTGACGTTCGCTTACAGTCCTGTGCTGCTCGCCCTGTTGTGCCAGCACAGCTGATTGCTGTCTGAAAAACGGTTCTAGGCTGGATCCTTTCCCAACCCTAGTTCTCTGACAGGCCTTGCTAACAGGGGTGGCAGCAGCACGGGGATGCAATAGGGCAGCCCCACGGGGGAAGGGCTGTTCATCCGACAGTGCTGCTGGAGAGACAGGTTGGCCTGGCCCTTAAAAACAGTAATAGTGGAAAGGAAGCAGTCAGTGCACAGAACACTGTGAGAGATGAAAGCTCTTGGGACAGAAGGAAACACTGACAGTTTGAGCGCTGCATGCAGAGTATCCATACACAGGCTAAGATACAGGGAATGTGGAAGTGTGGAACATGGAGGACCTGTGCTGTCAATGGATTTTGTGGTTCCCTCCAAAGCCAGGTATGGAAGGTGTCCCTGCCCGTGGCCGGGGGGTTGGAACTAGGTGATCTTTAAGGTCCCTTCCAACCCAAACCATTCTATGGTTCCATGATTCTTTGTATGGGATTCAGTCAGCTCGCATTTACTATTTCCCCAAAATATTTGACTGCTTCAGTACCTAGCCAGAGTAAGAGCTACACACATGTGAATGTTTGTAGCAGCTGTGTTTATTAATTTCCGAACCACGACAAGGTTCAATGCATGAAGATGTGTCACACTAAAATGTATGCATAGCGACATGACACTGTGGGACAGAGAGGAGTGCTACCTCTCAATCAATCAAGAAGATGCTAGCAGGCCAGTCAAGCATGGCAAACAGTGACTGGTCTCTTAATGTAACAGTTCCTTTTCTTTCCTTAGTTTTAATCCATTTCTTGTTATCTGTTGAGTAAGACAGAAGTAAAAAAATCTGATGGGCACCTAGAAGGAGGGTTGGAATATTGATGGAGCTGGAGTGCTTCAAAAGAGAGATTGGCTGAAAAACCTGTTAAGGTTAGCCTGCTTCAACAGGAAGATTATTTGAAATTAGTCAGGAGTGCAAAAAGCGAGCCTTTCAGATGTGATCTGAATAGCAGAGGCTTGCACAGGCTTTTCTTTCATTCCTTCACCTTTGTTTTTATATGTATTTCAAACTGGGTTGTTTATTTTGTAGTTTGGAAATTAATACTTCTCCATGCATTTCACTTTAACCTGCTTTGATCTGAAGGTGATTTGAAGGTAGCTGATTGACACATGACATTTCTCACCCACAGATGCAGTGAATCTTAAAGGCAAAGTTCTGAGATGCCTGAAGAAACACCCAGCTCCCTTACACATCGCTCCAGGGTCAGGCACCTGCTAGCAGCTCGGGCGGGTCGGCACAGAACCGAGTGAGCCTGCTGAAGGGCTGTCATTGGAAACGTGTCAGGGCTGGGAGAAGTGTCACCCGGGGAGGGCTTATAGCTGAGAAAGCTCTCCAGCATGCAGCAAGTCAGCAGAGAGTGCGCCCAAGTCCCTCCTCTGAGAAATGTGAAACTCTCTGTTGTATCACCACCTCACAGACACCCATGCCACTGCTCTGGCAGTGGTGTGCCTGTGCAGAGCAATGGCAGGAGATGACTTCTCTCTAGTTCATGTGGGTGAAAGTGGAGGTAATACCATACAACTGAGCAGAGCTAGCAGCTGCTAGGACAGGCGAGAGGGCTTGGTTCTGCCTTCCCTAATGCCTTCCCTTGCTGACTTCAGCATCTGATGTAGTATAAAGAGAATGAGATTATTTCTCACTCTTGTGCATGGGCTGTTTTAAGAGGAATTCGTTATTGCTGGTATGTGTTTGCAGGCTGCAGTGTTGCTGTCCCCAGTGTCTTGAAAGTGGGGGCAGATGTGTTCATCATCTACCTGTAACATCCCCACTGAGCAAGCAAGAAGATCAAGGATTTACTGAGAGGACACTGAGGAGAAAGGAAGAGTAATTCCAGGCGCTAGAAGAGAACTTTACAAGATGTTAAACACAGCATCCCAGGAAACGGGTTTTGGAGAGGTTGGCAGTGTCTGCCACTGCAGTGGCTGAAAGAGTCCTTCTGTAGCTGAAGTTCCAGAAAGTTGCCTCAGGATTTGATCTAATAATAGAAAATGCTCCCAGACAATGGTCATGGCAGAAACCTCATTTCCAGCTGCCCTGCCATGTCTATAAATTAGGCCATTAGCCTGCTACTCACAATTTCCTCCTGCCATTTGTAAGTAGCACAGAACGACAGAGTCTAATGTAATATGATATGGAAAGTTTTGAAGTAAATTTAAAATGCAAAATGAAATGATGGCCCTGTGCGTAAGGGCTGATGTAATAGAAAAAATATATTCCTTTTGCCTAATGAATTAACTGGAAAATATATTCCCAATTATGCTCAGCTCTCTGCTAAAAGTCACCAAATAACAGTTGTGGTTATTTAAAAAGCTGCCAGCACAGGGCAGATGGGAAGAAAGGAGCGGAAATGCAAAGGCACCTGTGAGGCTGGCAGCTACATTAAGAAGTGGAAATAAAGAGAAATGGCTGTTGCTGACGAGGATAGACTGACTGCTAGAGAAACTGTTTTTCAAATACCATCTTTACATAGGAAACTCTCCAGAGGTTTCTGACAGGTGCTTCATGCCCTAAGTTAGCATATCAGTGACACAGAAAAGGCAGAAAGATATTTGAGTCTCTACTATTCTGCTCTCAGGATGCTCCACAACAAAGCCTTGGAAAAATGAAGTTGAATTTTGCTTTTTTTTCATTCCAAACAGTGTTTCTGAATCATGTGCATGTCTGTTGATACAGTCTGCAAGATGAGACAAACCAGACTTTTTTCCCCAGGAATAATTTCTGCAGTCCCTCAACAGCACTGAATGAGGTTTTCCTGGGAAGTAATCTGCATATTATCTAGGAAAAAAAGAATTATCTCCAGTAACTGTTATTCTGCAACAAAATGAACTGAGCTTATATGAAGTCTATAAACAGGGGAGGGGCGGGGGGGAAAGGAGTGCCCATTCTGCTCTCATTGCTCCTCTGTTTCACTAGCTCTCCATTAGAACTGTGTTGTTAATTTCACAAGAGTTCTGCTGATAAAGGATGGATTTGTGAACCAAGAAAAAGCATGTTTGGTCCTGAACCCATAGCCCATGTTCATTTTCTGTGTGTTACGTTACTGGCTTTTTGGGTGTAAACACTAAGTCCGATGGGTTATGCAGGTTTATTTATTCTTGGCCGAGGCATTAAGCTCAATATAAAAGCCAAGCCATGAAAACGAATCACAAGGATAGAAGTGGGTATGGTTGAGCTGGTTTCACTTGCTGAGTGGCATTTCCAGGAAAAAAACCAACCCATTATAGTTAAAAGATCCCATTATGAAGTTGCTGTAGCTTGAGAATGAAGCAACCCTTAATGTAATAACTAGGCACTGTGACAATCAGTAAAATAAAGTCTTTTGCTTTTAACTTTACAGCTAAAATCAGCATCCTTGGATTAATGTACGGAAGCAGCTTTTGTATACAAGTAGCAAAGGGCTTTGAATCAACTTGCTAAAAGTTTTAAGGTATGTATTTCTACAGTAAGAGCTGTGATTCTTTAATGACTGTGTTACTTCTCTAGAAACAGTGTGAGCTTTTTCTGAAGTTCTGCACGTGTGGTTTTGTGCTTTGGTTGGTTGTCTTTTTCATTATTTTTTTTTTTTTAAGCTTATTCACCTCAATCCATTTCAGTCCTTGGGACCCAAATGTGTTTAACAACTGTCTGCCATTGTAGGAGGCAGGCCTTTACCTTAATGGGTTTGGAATTCTTTTGTGTAATACTGGGGAAATAAGAAGTTTGTTCTATTACAGTGTGCTGACATGCAGGGAAAAAAGTTCACCTGCTTTGGTTTTGTAGGAGGTCTCAGGCTGAATAATTCACCTCAGAACCAGCACTCAGATTGTTTTTCAATATCTAGTTTTCAAACATTCCATGACTGTGTGCAAGATTTATTTATTTCTGCTTTATTCATTCCAGCTCTGAGTGGCAGCTTTGGATGAAAAACACTAGCATTTGACCATGGCTGGGAGTCTGGTTTCTAACTCAGGAATAGCTTGGCAGCATTACCAATTTAGCTGTTATCTCCTGCTTCTGCATCTGTCTGTGAAGACCTGCTTTCCAGGGGAAGTGTCTGACAAACGAAATACACACAAACATGTCTAAGTGCATACAAGACCCTAGAAATACCACATTCACACAGAGGAGCACTGTGCAGAAAATCCAGGTCAAGTGTTGAGAACTTGATATAGTCGTGTCGGCATGTCACAGCACTTGGGCTAACAAACCACATCTTGAGCAGCTCTCTGTAGTATAGGAGCATCAAAGCTTTGATTTTCTGCTTCCTTTTCTAATCCTGGAGGTGGACTTCTCTCAAGCACTTCCAGGCAGCATTTTGTTCGGACAGGTGGTAGTGCTCCACATGTCACAGCACTGGATGTAGGGCCTAAGGGAGAACCTATGGGCAGATGTGTATGTCACAGTGTTCATGGGGTTCGTATCTCCTACCTGCTTCTGCTTCTAAGGCTTCATGTTAAGGAAGGACATGAGCAGGTTGACTTTCAGAAATGCTGACAACGAATTGTTCGTATTAACTTCAACGGGAATAGTCTTGAAAAGAAGCTGGTGTCGACTAGTGTCTTCTGGATGCTAGCAGTCCCTATGTGTTCCTTATTGCAGAGACATGCCAAGTTTGATTAGTTATGCTGGGATAGTACAGACTAGGATGCAGCAGAAGTAGCTTGTGTATATATGTCAAATTGCTAATGACAACCCTGCCTACACTTCATATTGAAACAGTCCAAGACGTGTCAGAAAGAGGAGGTATATAGTGACTGACAGTGAAGAAAGCAATGTGGAATTTAAGCAGTTGTCATTAAAGCCTGCCTCTAAAAAGCAAAATAAGACTACTGTGAGACTAGCTAATGAGTTTAGACTCATAAATTTGAACAAATGCCTGGCTTGACTGGATCCTCACAGTGCTGTTTAAATCTGCAGATGGAAGAATGGCAATAGTTTACATTTCAGTATGGCAGTGCAAACAGATGAGACCTTGGTTAGAGACCCCTCAGTTTAAAAAAAGAAGGAAAGAAGATGACTCAAATACATACAACATCTCCTCAGAGTTATCACAGTAAGGTAGAGTTATTGCAAGTTTTCCATATGATTCACAGTGCCCTGAAGTATCATGTTTTCATGTTCTAGTTCTCTGGATCTTGGGGATCTGAGTTTTCTTATCTGATTTCAATTCAGAAATTATTTTTAGTAACTACTTGGTCAATTGTTCTAGCCAAGAGGACATTAATCCAAAATCTGGATAGTCTGTTTCTATGAACCGATCTTTCTTCAAAGCTGTACAACAGCAATAAAAAAAATATTCAGCATTGCACTGTAACTGGCATTTTCAGCATGGGGAATATGCCACTTCCATCAGCACAGTGATCCTGCTCTGCCTTGAAGGACTGAAAAATCCCCAAGACATAGGGGAAACAACTTAAGGAGAAATGCCAGGTGATAGAAGTTGGTGATTGAAGTGCCTTATGCATAATATAGTCTCTGTGGGGAAACATTAGCTGTCCTTTGAAGGCGGTTTGATCACCTCCATATGGACTGTTGAAAATGTCACAGCCTGCGGTTTAGCTCACTAGGAAATACAAGATGTTTTCTTCCTTCTCTCCTGAAGATCTTTCTATCACCTGCCATCTTCCTCAACCACTTCTAGAAACTGCAAGATTAGGCATCACAAAACACACAAAAATGAATCATAGGTAGAAGTGACAGCTCAGAAATACCAAAATGTGCTGTAGGTGGGACTTGATTTAAAATGGAACATGAAAAATTGCAGGAATTCTTTGGGAAAAAATAAGCGATATGCAGAAAATGGAAATTTGAAGGCTCTGAAAATCCTAGTGAGAAAAGAAATGGCAAAACCCCAACACAGCTAAGTGAACACAGCAGAGACCTGTGTAATTAAATTGCCAGATGTGTTAGAATTTGCTGATCCAATTTGGGCCTGAGCACTGGCTTGTGTTTAAGTCAGACCTGTCCAGGTCTCTGGTTATTTCTACCTCTTTAAATCTAGGATCAATTACTTTGGTTCACATTTGCTTCCACTCTACAGGTTTATGTGCCTTTGATGACTTAGCATTCACAATAAAAGAATGATGTTTTGTTTGTGTTATTGCAATAGCTAAAGCTGAGTCAGCTGCTTTAAATATAATTTTACAGGATTAACTTCTCATTCTTTATGACTAACTTTTTTCTTTCTCCTTAATCATGCCTACAATCACTTACAGTGCATTCTGTGAGCCAAAGCAATCTGATAAACCATGGAAATTGAATCTGAGTATTGAATTTGCTATGGTACCAAGGCCCTACTACATGTCTAACTGCTTCTTTAAATGTAAACATGGAATTACAAGAACTATCTACGTATGTCCATGGTGCAGTGGGCATTAAAGTATCCTTCTGGGGCATGCAGTACAACAATTACATTTATTTCTCCATTTTTACAGACACTCTCAGACCTCATTTTTCTGAAATGACAACTCTGAATTCTTTTGCATAATAAATCAAGGCTTCATTTGTATCTTACAGGTGTTTCGGCTTTAGCCTTTTGCATAGATGTGACCTGAATGTAGACCAGAACCAGCTTTTTTTTTGTTCGCTTCATAAAAGAGGTGCTTCATAAGAGAGACAGCTCCGGCCCCAAAGAGCTCGTGGTTTGCATGTAGGCCCAGAGGCTGCTGAAGGATGCTGCTAACAGGTAAGGAGGATGCACAAAGTAGTAGTGAGATGGCTGTGGGTTCTGGAGAACATAAAACCCTTGAACATCTATATCTCTGGACAGAAACTACAATGGAAAAGACAGAATTACTTGGGGACAAAGATGCTTCTGCGCAGACCCTTTCACGATCCCAGGACAATGATAAGCTGTGGCATACTGTGCCTCTTACCTTTAATTCTGTTATGCCAGAGAATGCATCCAAAATATAGAATCATAGAATCATTTAGGTTGGAAAGACCTTTAAGATCATCAGGTCCAACCTTTAATCCAAGACTGCCAGGTCCATCACTAAATCATGTCCCTAAGCACCACATCTATATGAATTTAAACACCTCCAGGGATGGTGATTCCGCCACCTCCCTGGACAGCCTGTTCCAATGCTTCACCACCTTTTCAATGGAGAATTTTTTTCCCAATATCCAGTCTAAACCTCCCCTGGTGCAACTTGAAGCCATTTCCTGTTGTCCTGTTGCTTGTTACTTGGGAGAAGAGACCGACCCCCACCCGCCTACAGCCTCCTGTCAGGTAGTTGTGAGAGTGATAAGGTCCCCCCAAAGCCTCCTCCAGGCTAAACGACCCCAGTTCCCTCAGCCACTCCTTTAAAGACCTGTTCTCCAGACCCTTCACCAGCCTCGTTGCCCATCTCTGGACACGTTCCAGCGCCTCTATGTCCCTCTTGCAGTGAGAGGCCCAAAACTGAACACTTTATTTGAGGTGCGACCTCACCAGTGCCGAGTCCAGGGGGACAATTACTGCCCTTGTCCTGCTGACATTTAAGATCTCTGGGGCCTCTGGGACTCAAACAAATGTTCTGCTTGTCACCCTGGTGCCCTTCAGCCAACGTATTGTGGAAAATCGGGGAAGGAAGTTTTTAAGTCTGCAGAAATTGATGGAAATCTTTGTCTTGATTTCAGAGAGCTTCACCTCAGGGCAACAGAGCTGAAGTCAGTTCTTCAGGTTAGAGAGGTCAGAAGCAGAATTAGGTGAATATTCAGAAAGATTATCCTATCTGTATGACCTTATAAGTCGATTTTATCCTCTTTTTTGATCTTAAAGAGTGATCACTTATCTAGAGAAGAGAAAGCCTTGGGCTGTTCTGAGGCAAGAGTTTGCTCAGGGAAAATGTAGAGCTTTTCCAGCTCTGTTGGAGCTACCTCATGGAGCTTGAGCCAAAACCAAGTGTAATTTTACACTCCTGGACCAGTCTGAACATGTGTTCCCTTTGACTGCAGACCAGCACATTAGTGCTGGCACCAGCATTCTGCTTCTATAAGGAATGGAAGGGGAATTGTTTGTAGAGGGGTTTTAAAGCACAAGGGGTTTCTTGCAAGCATGCAAAAAGATGTGATTACTGTAAAAACAGTCATATACCATTTTGTTTTAAAATGCATTTTTCCTCTTGCAGGGGAGGAGGAATAGACTCAGACAAAAGGTGAAAACACTATATGATAAGCGTTTTATTGCATTTTTCCTTTGTATGCATTGTATTGGCTTTTATCCCTTGAGGTATTAAAAAGGAAGGTTGTGAAAACCATTTCAAAGAAATCAAAGAACACTCAAAATACTCATAAACATAAACAGTTATGTTGCAGATATATACAGCCTTATGTATGGCCTAACTCCTGACCTTGCAATCTAACGCTATCCTGTGCTGGGCACACAGAATCTCTGAAAGCAAATTACTCAGCGCCAGCACAAGAAACAGACACTTTGTGCTTTCTCCTGAAAGCCCTTGCCTCACACAAGAGCATCCATATGGCTCAGGCACGCTGAAATCCCTTCAGGGGATTAAACACTGTCCCAGCAATGCCTCCCTTCCACTTTACCCAAAACCAGTTGATGAGGATGCAGGCTGCCAAACTCATCTTACATTTCAGCCATTCAATTCTGTCGCAGTTAGCTCAGTTGTAGAGATGAGGATCAGTTTCTCTAGCAAGGAAAAAAAGCTACACTAGCACAGGGGCCCCTTTGGCAGCCTCAGAGGTGATAACAGGCAAGAAGGGGGAGGGACGGCTCTCACTGAAGGTGACAGATCTCAAATGAAGCCATGGAGATAATCTAGGGGATGGCCAGAGACACAGATATTTGGGCAGGATGTTAGACTGTGTGAGTTGTTGAGAAATGCACATGGGGAGAAATGTTTTGTGAACCATTTCCCCAGTGTGGACTGCTCCTGTTGCACAGGTAAAAGCATTCCCCTGGCAAGTGCCACCTCAGGCAACTGCCCAGAAAGCTTGGAAGCTCAAAATCTGCATGTACATTAAGACTATATGAAAGAAATGAAAAAAGAACTGAACATAGATCATGAAAAATACAGAGACTATCAATAATACATGGTGAAGAAGCTAAATGACCACCTGGAAGCTATTCTGGGCCATAGTCTTTAGGTCAGTCAGCCTCTGTTCAGGGTTATGAAGCCTATAATGCTTGTACTTCTGTTCGTCACAGTCCTTGCAGAGGTGTGAAAGGTCACCTGGGTGGATTCCCCTGCAGCTTCCTTGAGGCTGATAACCTGCTGATACTCTTGCCGTGCCAGTGTGTAGCTCCTGGTTTGCCCTCACCACTATGCTGTTTCTTATTCTGCTGTTTGGCTTGTCCTGGTCACCCAGCTCCTCATCCTAGCCCAGACTTAGTGGCTTAGTTCTAGGCATGTGAGCGAGGTGCAGCACTGCCTGCCTTACACAGAAAGGGCTGTGCTGGCAAGGTTCACCACCTCCTTCCACTTGGCAATGCCAGCCAAGACATTGAAGAAGACAGCCGAGAAACATTCTGTAGGGTCTACGTACTGTCTACGTAGTTCTCTCTTTAAACCCTACACAGGCCCCAGTAACAATCCATCTTGGAGAGATTTCAAATTTAAGTATTGCTATAAACAAAACCCAGCAGGGAGATAGGAGCTGTCTTTTTTCTTCTTCCCTTTGTCCTTCTTTCCCTCTGTGATTGTTCACAAGACTGTCCAACACAAAGCTTAAGAGAGAAGACATCCTGTGTGTGTTTGGCCTCAGATAGGCTTTGTTATATTTGACTGTGTAATTCCTCTTTGGTCACCTTACTTGTGACAAAATGTGCAGAACGGTAAGTTCAAACAATGATACACTGATCGGGGTACCACAGGCTTTGTGTGTAGGAGTGCGCTGAGATTAGCGTGAGTGTCTGGCTGTATAATGCACACACAGATGCATACATGTAAGTATGGGTATTCCTCTAAAGCAAATCCTTGAGATCTTTTCTCCCTCTCCCTGAATTATCATAGCTCACATTTTCTGCACACTGCAAAGAGAAAGGTGTTAGCATTAATTCTATGCCAAATGTCAAAGCTTTTCCTCATGGGAAACATCCCTCTCCTTCCAGCTTCCTTGTAGTACTTCACTGTGTGAAGCTAGGGAGGGACTTTCATGCCTTGTCACATCTTTGTGAGAGAACCAGGCCCTGTTGTAGTTGCATGCTGGATGGCATCTGCCCCCCTCCCCTAAGGAGGGCTTGTGCATGCCTTCTTCAGAAGCTTTTACTGGGTGTATGAGGAGGACAGAGCCTCATACACAGAGCCCCAGCACAGCCTCAGCACAAAGTGCCTGCTTAAGAAATGGGGCTGTAACAGAAGGAGACGGTGATCTCTGGGCAGATTTTAAAGCCTATCTGATGGATTAGTTGACCGAGCTTTCTGGCTGCCCTTCCATCCATGCTGGCTGCCTTTTTTGTCTGTATTTTGGCTAAGAAAAAAATTGTGATAAACTGTCCAAGAGGCTCGGCCCTTATTGCTTTTCAGAAGCTGGTGCAGCACATTTCGTTTCCTAGAAGTGCTGCCTTCCACAGGTAGCACAAATACGTGTTTTCGGAGCTTTATCCAAACAAGTCAGCTCTGTTGCTGTAGCATTATTTTTGCAAGCAATACCTCAAATATCCATGTTTCCAAAAGAAAGGATATAGAAGAAATGTTATGTGGGTGGGTAACCAGTGTTGACTTTCTCAGTCTTGCCTGTCTTTCCTAAAATGCTCTCTGAAATAATTTTTTCCAAAAAGTACATGGTTGTAATTAAGAGAGAAAAATGAGCTGTTAATCAGAAACAAACTATTTGCTCTAACAGCTCGGGTACACCTGGGGCAGAGATTGCCATGTGTGATGCATCCATATTAAACAGCATATGGTCAGGCTTTTCTTTTCATGGTTGCCTTTATCATTAAAAATTAGTATCATTCTTGCACAGATGGCTTGAGCCCAAGCAGAGGCTGCGTGCCTCAGTTGTCCACTGCATCCTCAATTATATTCAGTGCTAAGGAGGAAAAGTACTTAGGTTGACTCCGCAAACAGGATAAACTGAGCAGTTTTTGTGCGCTTTCAGTGGACCTCCTAATATAAAATAGAAATGCCAGTGATTAATATACTGAAGCAACTGTTGTATAAAGGATACTAGCCAGTGAAGTTCAGAGGTTAATAGGAAGAATTGCATCATTCACTTGGGATTCACAGAAGTAACATACTTTATGAAGTTGCTATTAGGCGTTCCACATTTCCTTGAGTGTCCCAGATTCACAGAGGAAATCCAAGAATGTGTATCTACATGAAATTGCTTCAAGGCATGGTTATGGTATGAAATTATAGTTGTAATTAGACAGTTATATGTCCTGATACATGTTTGATGTGGCAGACCAACTGGGCCTTTCAGGCAAATAAGTCAGTGCAAGTCTGTTGACTTCAGGACCTTATCAGGTCACATGGTAACCTGTTTCAGCAGCAACCTGTGCTTTCTCTGACATTCTGTTTAGGTCTCATCATGGATTAACACCATCTGAGGACTTAGAAAAGCAAATGTTGAAGGCAAACAGCAGTAGCGTTACAGAAGCTTCTCATAATGAGGTAAGGATAAACTCAGATATCAGTGGGAAGTATTGTTTCATTGGGCATTTTATGCACTCATACCCCTAACCTCACCTTCAAAAGCTACAGCCAACTCTCAATCATAATGCAAAGGATTCCTTTGGCAGATTTCAAGATAGTATAATCTTGCAGTTGCAGATAGAAAGTATTGTATTTAGAATTCAGATTTCTTGCAGCACGGAATAGATGTAAATTCACCAGAAGTTATGAACAGAGAATTATCTCAGTGCAAAGGAAGATAATAGTTGAAGAAAACACAGATTAGTGTAAAAGGAGGGAGATAGTAGGTAAAACCCCTCCAGTCTTAAGTTAGGTGGACTGAAAACATAGTGGTGCAGGAGTTGTTTCATGGATGAGGCTGCTACTATAAAGTTGGCAACCTCCATGGGAAGGGCAGGGCAGAACACTGAAAACAGAAACAATTTCAGATACTGAATTTTAATGTACTGCTGCACGTCTATCAGAGATCTTGGAAATGCATTGCATTACCCAGGAATCCCAGTCCCATCACCACTGTGTTTGCTGTAATGTTATTAGAGCATTTTCCTAAGAAAAAACATTCTAGATATCTGTAGAAGAAAAGGATCAAAGTTCAGTAGCTGAGAGATTGGTGCTCAGAAGCCTCAGCACACCACTGCTGGTATGCTAGGAACACTAATAGAGCTGACTGTAGACTGGGAGCAGGATTCCTTCAGCAAAATTTGACTTTTCATTCAAGTCATGGAAGTTCTGTAGGTTTAATCAGATTCATTTTCTCTGAGCTGTCATCCTAAAGCAGACACACACATGCATACACATGCACACACCCGCCCCTCCCTGCACCCCCACACCCACCCATTGCCGTTACCTTGAACTACCCTTAAAAAAATAAGGGTTTTCCTTATTCTGAATTTGGAAGTCTGTAAGCTCTTTGAAGAAATGAGACATGATATTTAAACAAGGAGTTTACCTGACCCCCCCGATTTTTTTTCAGAAGAATGAGCTCTTATAAATAGTTTTCAGTTCTCAGAGATTGGCTTCAACACATTGCTTCTGGGGTGTGTTAATTTGGTGAGAGCCATATCTCCAAATCATGATAATGGCATCTCAGCTCAGGTGGCTTCAGTGATTTCTGGGAGACATCTTCTAAATAGAGTCTGACAGAACAGATGCTATTAAACACGAGTGAAAGTATTGGAATCTGTGTCTGCATCAAGATGAGAATCTTGATTGAAAGCCGTAGAAAATGGATTAGGCTTCCACAGTCCTTTTCTGTGTTATCACTGATCATTTTCTACTGGCTACCATGCTGCATATCTCTGTTGTTCTGCATGTTTCTCATGCTGCTCTACTCTGCAGATTTAGTATTCTCTGGTTTTGCCTCCTTGCCCCAACTCCTTTTCCTTTCCAAGGTAATGATGAGATGTTGAACAGACTCTGTCTATCTGGTATCAAGACATTCAGGGAGAGCTGAATCACTCTGGAATATCTCAAAAAATTTCCTCTCTACCTGAGCCATTTACTATAATTGTTATTTGAGGTGCCCTGCTCTCTACTGTGCTACCAGAAATTAATTCTATTGAGGCAGGACTAAGACACCTATAGCCTGACACAACACCCAGAGAAATACAGTTGATTTCCACAAGAAAACCTGATCCTTCAGCATTGAAGGCTCATGTTCAAAGAAGTTTAAAATCTTTCTCAATGGTACTTAGATTAAAGGAAAGCTATTGTTGCAATGGATGTCTTATTCCCTGGAGAGCCAAACTGAACAGCAAGTGCCCATTTGGGACAGTGTATTTCAGAGGGGCTTCATTCACTGAAAGAATTCATCTGCTTATTCCATGGGTCAGAAGGGGATATGAATATTTTAAGACCTGTTGTACGACTTGCTGGGTCAAAACACCTATGCATCTAACCCAATTATCCCGCTACCAAAAGTACCTATGAACAGACATCTAAGGAAGAATAAAAAATGGCAAGCACTTGTGACACTTCCACCTAAATCTCTCTCAGGCCCCAACTGTTTCCACTTCAGGGGCTTCCTGGCTTGGATCTGTTTTTTCAGTGTATGTGCAATTGTCACTGTATTTCACTTTCATGCACTTGTGCAGTCACTTTGAACCCATGTCAGTTTTTAGCATGCTGAAGTAATTTAGCAACATGTTCCACAGTCTACTATTTGCTGTGTGAATAATTAAAATATTTTTTTTTGTATTGGACCTGGCTCATGACATCTTTATTTGATGCTCTCCAGTTCCTGTACTAAAAGACACTGAACATAAATTCCTATCCAACCACAATACACTTAATTTGTAAATGCATACCACGTCATCCCCAGTTATCTCTTTTTCAGACTGCAGTGCTTAGCCAGTTCATTTATCCTTAACGTGACAAGCCTTTCATGCTCTTGGTCATCTATCCTTGTTGCCTTTCTGTCAACCTTCTCAAAATCTGTAGTATCTTCTGAGGTGAGGGGACGAGAAATACACACTGTTTTCAAATGGTGGACAAACCATGGATCCATACAGTCACAGAACAGTGTTACATTTTGTTCCATATGAATTTTCTAATAATGCCAAACATTTGAGTTGCTCTGTTGGCTGCTGTTTCAATGAAACTGTTATTTCAATGGAGCCACCTATGAGAGCTTCAGGACCTCCTGAGTGGTGAAGACCAGTTTAAAGCCCATCATTTTGTGTGTGGTTAGGATTTTTCCCATGCCCATCAATTTGCATTTAACTGTACCAAACATAATCTGTCATTTTATTACACATTTTATTCTGTTTCTCAGTCTTGCTCTAAGACTTCATACAATCAGCCTGCACTCTTGCTAGACTGATAAATGTAGTGTGGCCAAAAAGCTTTCTTATTTCCCTATTCAACCATTTCCAGTTTTTTTTTAATGAATGTTTAACAGTAGAGGTCCCAGCACAGATTCCTGAAAAATTCCTCTTGATTCCTCCCTCCATTGAAAGAACTGACTGTTTGTTCTGTTTCCTATCTTACAATCATGCAAGACCTTCCCTCAAAGAGCTGCTTTTGGTGAGGGCTGTTGTCAAAGACTTCTGGAATTACAAATAGACTATCGGGCGGATAACCCTGCCCCACAAGCTTGTTGACACCTTCACAAAAAAAGCAGGATTATGGCCTTTTATATAAAGCTTCACCAGCTATATCTGTACAGATTATTTATGCTACAATGCTTATGCAGTTGTCTGCTGACTCTTTATAGTTTCTATTAGTTTGTCCAATATGGAAATCAGTCTGATGTTCCTGTAATTCTCCACTGGGACCTCTGCATCACATATGTTGTCCTCCAGTCCTAAGTACCCAGACTGTTTTCAATGAAAGGGTACACAAGTCTCCCAGCAATTCAGCTATTTCATCCGTGAATTGCTTCAAAACTCTTGAGTGATTACCATCTGGTCTTGGCAATGTGTTACTGTTTTTTATATCGTTTGTTCCCAAACTCCTTCTGTAGCCACTTGGGGTATCTTTTATGACCTGAACTAACTCAAGAGTCTCTCTTTACTCTTGAGTAGGCCAGGACGTAGAGCAGTTGAGTGACTAATGCTCTTCTGAAAGCACAGATCTTGCTGCTGACATTTGGTTTGGGCTGGGCTATGCTCTGGTTGTATTGCCTCTGTTAGCCGGTAATTGAATGCGTAAAGACAATGCTGTGAAGAGGAAAGTAATAGCATAGTACGGAGATGGTTATTTGTCATCATTAGTTGTCAGAGGTGCTTTGAACACTGGCTGCATTGTTCATGGGACAAAGTGCCATGCAGTCAGGAGTACCGGCACTGAGGTAGCCCACCCAGTTATCCCCACTGGCATCTGGTGTCTTGCTACAAACCCACAGTTATTCCCTGGAAGTAGAGACGTTAGTGAGCATTGCAGGAGTGGGGTTATGAGGCAGGAGTTACATGCTGTGTGGAGGTGGGGCCCAAGGAGCACAGCTGGGCAAAATCTTTTCTTGTAACAGCCTAACTACAGAGAGCTTGCAGCTAACAGCAAAGCACAGAGGAAGAGGGCTGCGCGGAATGGCAGGGCATTCATAAAAGTGATTACAAATGGTTTTTCTCACACTTAGAAGTACTTGGAAACCAGCAAGTCTTTAAGGCAGGTATAATGTTATTTTACCTTATGCTGGTCTTAGTTTAGGCTGAGTCCTTGCATTGAAGCAGGGGGTGTTGCATTTGGCCCATGCAGGGTGTTGAATTTGTGTACCGGCACCAGTTTGGTTCTGTGTCGGCACCAGGTGCTTCTCTGTCTCCTTTTGCCTCTGACCCAGGGGGTGAGAGGGGGCTGCAGAGCGGGGCTGCCGGGGTGCAGTGAGGGCCACCGGTGCTTCCCAGGAGGCTGGCATGGCCTGAGAGAAAGGCTGCAAAGCATCTCCGCTTGCCAGCTGATTTCTCCCTGGGTCAGCAAAGCCAATTTTCATGACTTCCAGGCCTCACAAAGAATTCCCACCTCTTTGCTTTTTAAGAAACAAGAACACTTGGATCAGTTCACACTGTTCCTTCAAGCTTCTTTATTTTACTGTCTCGACAGTGAAAAGTTTATAGATCTTTTCCTGTCAGCTTTCAGCGCCGTGCTGCTTCTAGCTCTGTAAGTTGCATAGGCAGAAGGCACTAAAAGCATCAAAACAAATCCCAGAAAGACACTTGCAGACATTACTTAGTAATTTACATGAGGCTATTTCTGTAATTTATCAAGTTGAGTCCTGAGAGAGCATCTGCTCTCTCCAGCCAAGAGCAGAGTAGTGTGAGATAAGACTTTTCTGGTCAAGCAATATAGTGGCTACTGGTAGATGACTTGCTTAACTGAGTTTTCATCATTGAGCTAAAATGTAACAGTTAAGATAAGGCTTAATAACAGGGTTGTTTTTTTTCTTTAGTAGCACATTACACTGAACTGATGTCCCGATGGTCCATGAATCTCAGCAACCCACACCTAGTTTCATGTCTTAGTGAGAGCTGTTTAACAGTGGACTGTGCTCTGGACTGTACTGAAATGTGATTGCACTGTGGCAACTCCATATGATTTAAAAGAAAAATCTGTTTTGAATGTAGCATTATCTTAAAAAAACCAACCCTGTCCTGTAAATAGTTAATAGTGGAAGGAGTGGTGAAAAACAGCAAGAAATTGTGGGAAGTTTTATGCTAGACTTAAAGGCAGAGAGAGAAATGAAGAGATTTCAGAAAACTGGGAAAATCACGATGAGAAATGACAGTGAGTTTGTCTAAGAGTCAGACCCATCTCCCTGCCTTCAGCCACCTGAGAGGTGGATGCACAGACTAAAATGCTCTGGCGTTCTGGTCCATGGAAAAATGTGTCTTCAACTCCCATCTCATGACAGAATGAACTGCTCTACTGGAGGTGTTTATGTTCCAGGTGGACTGTGGAGGAAGGCTAGGCGACCAGCTTGGGTAGCGAAAGTTAGCAGAGATGAACTCCAGACCTAATCTGGTCTTGAGCATGGCTTTTAGGGCTTAATTTTTAAAGCAGCAGCCGTGCAGTTCCATATGTGGCAGTATTTGTGTGACATGGCACTGACTTGAAGGTACGTTTTTTCCTCTTGTAAATTCCTGAGGTTATCCTCTATGAAGATTTTGCAAAGCTGTATTATTACATATTTGGATTTTTCCCTGAATCCAGCATTGATGTCTTGGGATGGCCAGGGGGACGCTTGCCAAAAAGTCAGCAATTGCGTGTGTGGATTCCTGCATTCTAGCTGGTGAGCTGGATGCTTTTGTGACTCCAAAACCTGTCTTTTTTGCTTTAATTTCAGAGTCTCACTTTTCTTCAATATATAAAACAATGATACCTGAGTTGTGGGTGTGTTGCAAGAATTAATGAATTAATGCTTGGGAAATGCTATAGAAAAATGTAGAAATGCTTTAGAATTTTCCATATAGTTTTTTTTAAAGCTCTGATCACCACATTAATTAAACCAACTAATGCAAGTTAATCTTGTAGTGTAATTTGCAATCCCTTGATAGAATTCCTTGGATTTGGATCTCAAAGATTTCTTTATTTTACTGTTTATTTGTCCTGATCTCTTGACAAACTATAACATGGCACCAGTTTAGCGCACGTACTCTGGGTTTTCTTAGGAGACTTTGTGCTCGGAGTGGACTTAATGATCTATAGTAAGTACTTCCAAGCTCTTCCTGTTCCCAACTGCGGCTCTCAGATTGTCTAGCAGCTTTTAAGTCCTTCCTTGCTCCCCCAGCAGACTGAACTTGGAAAAGCTGGTATGCTCAAAGTTCATCCCTCTTTTTTTTAAACAGCAAAACCTCCCTGATGCCCAAGAGGCAGGTGGGTAGTCTGTAGGTCGTGGGCCTGCAGTGAAAAGAGGTGGAAATACGGGTCTCCCACCCCTCCTTTTCTTATCCTTTCCCCACCTCCTGCACCTGAAATTTCTGAGGTCCCTTCCCACTGCCTTTTAGCTAACACACCTCCTAGACTTGTACAGAAGGAAAAAGCTCAATGGGGCCAAAGCAACAGGTGAAGAAAATGGTGCAGGGAAACTGGAGAATAGAAACCCCCTAATTTTTGTAGATGCAATGAAAAGGGTGATATAAACTTTTTTTCCCTTGCTTACAGCCATATTTTTGCCCTATTTG
Organism: Falco naumanni; assembly: GCF_017639655.2. Taxonomy (NCBI): domain Eukaryota; kingdom Metazoa; phylum Chordata; class Aves; order Falconiformes; family Falconidae; genus Falco; species Falco naumanni. The sequence goes on from NC_054057.1 coordinate 5,830,590, forward strand.
CATGTATTTCCTTCTGTTCCCCACAACAATAATTTTTGGACAATCGTTCATGAATATAGTATCTCCCAGCAGTTATTTCCGTCTAGAAAATGGAGCTATACAAACTTTATGGTTGAACTCACAGACAAATATTGGCTTTTGGCTCAGAAGTCAATGTTTTTCAGATGTCATTGGTTCCCATCCTACCTTTCCAAATAGCTAATTTTGAAATAATTGGTTGAACACCCAGAGCAGATACAGACAGTGCATAAGTCCCACCATAGGTTGGCCCCACTTATCTGCAAGGCTTACTCTGAATGCTGTATTGTAAATCACAGATGCTGCATTGTAAACCCATTGAAAACATATGAGGCCATGGACTGAAGAATAGGGTTTGCTATAAACTAGGCATTTCTATATATAGTGTATATATATATATATAGTGTATGTATACATATAGTGTACATACAGAAACTATATGTTTCTATACATAGTTGGCCAGTTTCTATTGAAAAGTAGCTGACTTGTCTGTGCTTGTAAATGATACTTAAAACTTGCTAAAATCTGTATTTCAAGCTACAGTTTTGCTAGGTACAGGTCAGTTTAGAAGATTTAATAAAAATCTGGGTTTACCTTAAGTGTCTTTGTCATATTTCAACACTGTCCATCAAATGCAGTTTTAATATTGGTTCATGTTTTGGGTTAGTATCAAGTGCACTTCTAACTCTTAAGAATTGCCTTATTTCAACTCGGAGCCCACTCTTTACTACAGAACATTGATCTGATTTTCTAAAATCACTCAGATGGAAAATGGCTTTGAAAAAAAGGGCTATTTAGTAACTGAAAAGGCTCACTCAGCAGTTCAGAGATTAGTTTTAACTCTTCAGCCTAGAGAGATATATGCCTGCAGTCACATACGATTGCATAGTTAATATTACATGTACTATTGTGTAAAAATTCCTATTTGTTTTCCAGAATTGCTCATCTCTCTTATTAAGTCAGTCCATTAAGACATAGTTTTGTGTATATTTTAACAAATGAAGCCTGCACTTCTGCTTGAAAAACAGAAAGTAACTTTGAGGTTTCAATGTTGTAGTCTATTAGATTCCCTGATGTTTACCCTGATCATCTTTGTCATGAAAAACAGAGTTTAAGGTACATTTATTAATTTCTCATAAGAATGTTGGGGTTTGAATGAATTACTATATTAAGAAATTAGTTAGGCAGTTTGGAAATAATGTTTTTTCTTGCAGTATTTTACAGTTTTTTCTCTACTATCAAACTCCGTGTCACAACATAAGTCTTTCTCAATGGTGTTAAAATCTGGTGATTTCTTCCAGGTGTACAGGGGAGTAGCAACTAGCGAGCACATAGGCAGTCTTCTGTGAGGACAAGTTTTGTCTGTGAGACCTGCCAGGGCAGTTCTCCTGTGGTTTCTGGATACTTCCCATTCCCATGAGGCTGGTTGAATCCAAGAAATTGGCAGTGGGAGGCTTCTCATTGACCTGGCCATTACCCTGGCAGAGTATCCAACATGGGACAACGTTAATGAGGTAATGGCTCCCTTATTCCCCTTTCCACATCATTCTAAAGGAGAGTGTTTCTCCTCATAAGATAAAGTTTAAAAAGCATTATTTGCTTGTGTCCTTTGTGTATATAAAGTAGTCTGCAAAAGTTGACTAAACAGCACAGACCAGCCTATAGGAAATAAACAGCAGAGGAACATAAGCTTCTCCGTGGTAATGAAGAAAATTAAAATGGTTTTCTGGAAAGTAATGCTCTTTCTAGGTGATAAATAAAATACTTTGTTTTTCTTCACTTGCTGCCTTCCATTATGTAGTTATGAATTATAAAAAGACCTTTGTGGGTCTCTGAATATTCCTAAGAGCACGACAGGCATTTTCCTCCTATCCTCTCTTAGAAGAAAGATTCTAAGTACACCACCATGAGATGCTTTCATATAAGGATTAGCGATTAATGCTCTTTACTGTAGCAGATAGAAACAGCTAGATGTCTGCTAATGCACTTCCAAATATCCCCAAAGAGCGGCTGTGGAGACATTCTCCAGATTTGCATTCAGAACGTAATGACCTGATAGTAAAAGAAAACTAAATTGGACTGATAGAAATATATTGTCACTGTGTCTTAAATCCAAATCACCTACTGGGTTTCTATTTCACTTCTGGGTTTTGCTAGGTAATAAAGGATTGACTTCTAACATTCATTATAACATGCATTATAGTTATGACTGAGAAAACACTCTCATGCAAAAACCTTCCATTCAGCTGCATAAAACTTCCTAGCAAAATTACCCTTTGGGCTGAAATTACTTATGCTTGTTCTCCTCCCAGAACTAATTTGTTTTTAAAAATTATTACAATGCTCTTTGGCACTGGTGAGACAAATACATTAAAAAAAATGGAAAAGAAAAGTAATAATTTTGTTACAAAATGTGATTGTTGGAGGAAAATGCCAGATCAGTGCTACTGTAGGCTGTACACCTCAGCTTTGTCCCCTGTATAGCCCCAGACCAGGACCGCAAGTGCGGTCAGTAAATCGATGCTAGACAATGAAAGTTTAATATTAGTAAGACTGTACCTGACAGTTCAAAGAAGTTTCTAAGAACAGAAGACCCTAACCTCTAGGAGGCTGAGACGGTGGAGATTGTCTATTGTGATTACTCAGAACTGAGACGTGCAGAACCTGAAGCGATCATCCTTGAAAGAAAAAGTAAAATGGCGAAGTGGTCAAGGTATAGAACAACTTGTGAAACCGACTGTCAAGATAATGACTAATAAAAGACTTGTTTGAAACCAATAGATTAGGTAATGCTTTGTAGAGACTATAAATGTAGAGCTAAAAATCCTGTAACTTTGTCACTCTCTGCGGAGGTGACCCAACGCTGCTGGACCGATTAAAACATGCAAACCTAGAGTAACCCATAAGAGTTCGAGTCTCTTCTTTTACAGTTTTGGCACCCCAGATGGGACTCTAGGTCGTGACGGGGAAGGAAGGATTGCGAGGATCCTTGCTTAACATCCTACAAAAGATGCCGGCAACAGAATTGGTGAGTTCGAGTCTCCCTTTTCTTGTATTTTGTACGGTGTTAAGTCAGTTAGATACCTCAGAGTACCCATCACGATTAAACTTGTAACATGGGAGGTTATCCATCAATTCCAAAAGGATCTCCTCTGGCAGAATTATTAAGTAATTGGAACAAACTATCTGGTACAGCAGGGTTGACGAAATCAGTTTATTACCTTGTGTCAAGATGATTGGCTGTTTTTGACAAGAGTAAAAGGGGCTGGACCCCAAGAAGTGTGGCCACCTGAAGGAACTTTTGATGAAGTCAGAATAAGGTGTTTGAGATTAATATTAGAGGACAGGAATCCTCAACAAATGAATTATTTGTTTTTATGGTTAGAATGGGCTGATTTAAGAAAAAGGCTGGCCTTTAAGAAACCTATGAAAAGGGAGGAATTTATTAGCATTTTTAGAGGAAAACCAGAAGTATGGTAAGAGTTCAAGTCTCTTAGAGAAAAACCAGAAGTATGGTAAGAGTTCAAGTCTCTTGAAGCTGGACAATTTCCTATGGTGGTCGAATTTCACTCCAACCCAAGGGCAGGTCCCAATTCTGGTCCAGACGTACCACCTGTTGTTGCAGTCTTTATTCACCAACCCTGGAAACCAGGTGATCTAATGCTGTGGCAAGAGAAAATGCCACACTTAAGAAATAATGCTGAAAAATGTGCAAAATTTTTATCTGGCATAATCTGAGATTATAAACCTAATTGTGAAGACATGCAAACCTTGTTGCAGGAACTTTTCACTAATGAAGACCGAGAGCGAATTATGCAAAAGGATAGAGAAATGAGTTAAAACACCCCAGGTAGGCTGATATGGCCTCCGAATGATCCAAATTGGCAGATACATACTCAAGATGGATTGCAGGCTTGGCGAACCACAACTACTTTATTAATAGAAGCGATACGCCAATGTGAGGAAAGAATTACTAATTGGGCTAGGTGGTATACTGTGTTAGATCTAACAGGAGCATTCTTTTCCATTCCCGTTGACCCAGAAAGTCAAAAATTTGTTTGCATTTACTTGGGAAGGTTGCCAGTACACCTGGACTCGCCTTCCACAGGGATTTACCACTTCACCAACTTTGTTTTCTCAGATCCTTAAGCAGAATTTGCAAGACTTGGAACTACCAGCCAAATCAATATTGATTCAGTATGTTGATGATTTACTTATCGTTAGCCTGACTTATGAAGATTGTGTAAAGGACACTGAATATGTTTGTAACAAACTTTTTGAAAAAGGACATAAAGCATCCCTTCCTAAATTGCAGTTTTGTGAGCCTGAAGTTAAATATTTAGGGTTTCTCTTAGCAGGGGGAACTAGGAAGTTAGATCCAAGTCGAGTACAAACAATACAAGAAATAGCAAGACCACTCACCAAGAAACAAATGAGAGCCTTTTTAGGTCAAGCAGGATTTTGTAGACCTTGGATTTTGGGATTTTCTGAAATTACCGAACCATTAGTGGAGACCACCAAGGATGCACACCCGGAACTGATACCCTGGACTGAAGAACTAGAAATGGCATTCATGAATGTTAAAACTGCATTGGTAAATGCACCAGCTTTAGGACTTCCAGATTATGAAAAACCATTTAAACTTTATGTTACAGAAGCCAAAGTAATAGCTAAAGGAGTACTGGTACAAAACCAAGGACCTTATGAGAGACCAATAGCTTATTATTCACTCACTTTAGACCCTGTTATCAGAGGATCTCCACACTGTCTTCGGTCTGTAGCCGCAGCCGCTGAACTAGTAGAAAAATCAAAAAACATCGTCTTAGGTCACCGTCTTACTGTTGCTGTCCCACATGAGGTGGAGATGCTGTTAACAAGATATGCAGAAAAAGCCCTCTCTGTACAAAGGACACATCGATACGAGATCATCTTGTTATCAACAGAAAATGTCAAACTTGAAAGATCAAAGACTTTGAATCCTGTCACCTTATTACCTGTGAGTGAACCAGAAAGAGCACATGATTGTATTGCAGTGATCAAAACTGTAAGTAAAACCAGAGAGGACTTAAAAGATACACCTTTAACTGCACCTGATGTAAACCTTTTTACTGATGGCTCATCTTATTATCTATACGGAAAAAGGTTCACAGGTTTTGCAGTAGCAACTGAAAACCTTGTGTTGTTTGCCGAACCATTGTCTCCAACTTTAGGGGCACAGGCAGCAGAATTAATTGCTTTGACTCGAGCAGCCCTATATGCTAAAGGACGACGAGTTAATATTTATACGGATTCAAAATACGCCTTTGGAATCTGTCACGCTGTGGGAGCCCTGTGGAAAGAAAGAGGATTTTTAACATCTGCAGGTAAAACAATTGCTCATGGTCATCTAATTAATGATTTGCTTTTAGCTATACAGGAACCCAAAGAAATTGCAGTTGTTTATATACCTGCACACACTAGACGAACCGATCAACTTGCTGCAGGAAACGCACTTGCTGATGCCACAGCCTGAGTGGCCGCAATCAAAAATCAACTGACCCCTGACGTGGTGGTTGCTAATTTCTTTTCTATTCCAAATCCTGTCACCCTATATAATGATTCTAAGACTGTGGTAAAAACTCTGTTAAAAGAAATTGTTCCTTGATATGGAATCCCTGAAGTAATTGATTCAGACAGAGGACCTCACTTTACAGCTGTGATGTTGCTTCAGGTTTATGTGACTTTAGATACTAAAGGTCAGTTTCATACTCCTTATCATCCTCCATCCTCTGGACAAGTAGAAAGGATGAATCGAACCATTAAGGAACATCTAGTAGAAGTTTGTGCTAGCACTGGTCTTAAGTGGCCAGAGGCTTTAAACCTAGTTTTATGAGATTTGAGAACAACAAAACAACCACATGGACTGAGTCCTACAGAGATTTTATTTGGAAGAATTTTAGCAGCACCAGGTTTATATATTTCTGCAAAACCTGCATTATTAGATGGGGATGAGAATGTCACTCAGTATTTGTTATATTTGCAAGATTCTTTTGATCGAATTCAGAAATATGTTTATTGATATCAAGGGGTTAGTCTTGAAGTACAAGTTCATAATTATAAAGTAGGAGATTAAATGTTTGTGAAATCGTTTAAACGTAAAAACAAAATGATGCCAAAATGGGAACAATGTTGTATGTCTTGTGTGTCTCATATACCGCCATATCCCTACTGAATTCGTTAAGATAGTGAGTATCTAAAAAGAAAACGGGGGACTGTTGGAGGAAAATGCCAGTTCAGTGCTACTGTAGGCTGTACACCTCAGCTTTGTCCCCTGTATAGTCCCAGACCAGGACCGCAAGTGCGGTCAGTAAATCGATGCTAGACAATGAAAGTTTAATATTAGTAAGACTGTACCTGACAGTTCAAAGAAGTTTCTAAGAACAGAAGACCCTAACCTCTAGGAGGCTGAGACGGTGGAGATTGTCTATTGTGATTACTCAGAACTGAGACGTGCAGAACCTGAAGCGATCATCCTTGAAAGAAAAAGTAAAATGGCGAAGTGGTCAAGATATAGAACAACTTGTGAAACCGACTGTCAAGATAATGACTAATAAAAGACTTGTTTGAAACCAATAGATTAGGTAATGCTTTGTAGAGACTATAAATGTAGAGCTAAAAATCCTGTAACTTTGTCACTCTCTGCGGAGGTGACCCAACGCTGCTGGACCGATTAAAACATGCAAACCTAGAGTAACCCATAAGAGTTCGAGTCTCTTCTTTTACAGTGATCCTTTGATCATTAAGAAATGGCTAACACCTACAACTTCAGATTTGCTGTGTTTCATCCCTAAGGAGCACAGGTAAATGTTCTGTGCTTGGAAAAATTTCAGTGGTTAGAAATATCAGTGCTATCTTGCTAATTCCATTTACCTTTTCGAGGCAACCATGAGTCATTCTGCAAAAATATGTTAAGGGTATCTGCAAGTATTTGTGTTTTGTGCAGGCAATGGGACATTTCTTGTTCACAGAGGACTGTGTCACTAACGACATATTTTGTATATGCAAATATACGTCTACTGTCATGTAGTTGTACACAGTAGCATCTACTATTTATGACCCTTTGAAGTTCTACTGGAAAAATTGTCCTTTGATATTTATTCTCTTGCTTTTCTTTTCCTTCCAATAGGTTATAATGAGAAGAAACCCGAATTCAGCACTGAGCAGCGACAATTTAATGCTGATTGTGATGGATGTTGCTTCCCTTGTCCAATATGAGTTGTCTTGCCTGTATAAATCTTAGAAAAAGAAAGCAACATGCTGATGAATTTTCAAGTACACAGTTAAAGACGTAAGTAAACCAGTGGAATTGGGTAGGCAAATCATTTATAAAATGAGGATTTTTTTTTCATTATTTTCACATTGCAGGGAACTGAAGGAACATTCAAATGCAGTATATGAGGAGAAGGAGCTTATGTTCAGCTATTCACAGCTCTTGTTGGAGGCATGAAGAAATTAATTGGTTGTTCCATTCCTTGGTTTTGCAAAGTCACAGATGTCACTGTAGGATTTGTGTGCAGGAACAACAGTAGTGTCAGTGAGATGACTCCTAGTACCACAAGAAGAGGCAAGTAATCTAGCAGGGTGAAAAGGTGAGAGAAGGGTACTTGGGATGTCATTGGATTGCCATTCTGACGGAGACATTTTATTTCAAAGCATACAGTGTGTCTCTTGTTTATAAGTAGAAGCTTTGAGAAATCTTCAAAATCAAATCCAGCAGTAAAGCCTGCCAGGCTTTTGAGTCTGTGCATGCCATTCCATTCCTCCGCAGCTGGCAATGGTGCACCATAATGGCAATCACTCAGAACCTTGATATTCTGCTCTGGTAACTTTATACCAAGTCTCAAGGGTCAAATGATCATGTGATTTCCCCTCTATTCGATGCATACAGGGGATTCTTGTCTATAGGCTGGACCATACATGGAATAAAGGGAAACTGTTTCACCTGCAACCCTATTGTATCACTTCGAGTTTAAGCTAAACTCAGAAACCATAAGGAGAGCTGATCTCCATATTTTTGGCCCATCACTTCCAAATCTGATGGAATATTTGGGAGTTTTAGAGTAACTGTCAGAGATCTGTGTGGCTATGTAAGTGGAAAGAAAGGAGGTCAGTTGTGGTTCCCCAAAATTTCCCTTCAGGTCAAGGCTGATATGTTTTCAGCTATGATGGTGATATTCTGTGATCAGAAGGAATTGCTCTAGGAATCATATTGCAGATCAGATAGATTAGTTAACCAGTAGTAACTGGGAAAATAGATTTTAAAGAAGTCCTTGTTATTTTATGGGGTGGTGGGGCGGGGTGGGGAGAAGAGAAATTAAAGGGTTCTGTCACAACAAGCCAGTCCTCACTAGTGAAAGCTGTCACCCAGGGGACAGGCAATAAAGCTATAAAGAAAACAATGTAGCTAGAAGAGAGAGAAGGGAGTCAGAATTAGGATCAGGATGTAAGGAAGACACTGCAAAACCCAGCTAAAACACGGCAAAATGCAAAGAAACAAATCTGTGACTTCCCCTTTGGCCAGTCTCCCCCACTGGAGGCTGAGGCTCATGCCTAATCCTTTTAGTCTTTATTTCATTATGCACCATACATTGTGGCATGGCCTGCACTTCAGCTGGACAGAGCCCTGAAAGGCACAATAGCAAATAAGGGGATGCTCATATGAATATATTAAGGCATTTCTTTGCATCTCTGATGGTTAGTCTGTTGCAACGGAGGGAAGACACAGTCACTCAATATGAGTGATCAGCAGACTTCGTTTATTGTGCCTTACAGTCACCTTTTATGCCTTGTTATAATTAGCTCATACATATTACAAAAGTTGAGCTCATTATTGGTTAGTTGCCTAAATACCAAGCCCGCCCCTAGTTTCTCTTCTGTAGTTATCTGCTCCCACCTGCAACATTCTTTTCCCACCGAAATCTTCCTGTTATTGTGTAACAAGAACAGCCAAGGATAGTGTATTTTTGCTGTACTTCAGATAAGCTGAGAGCGATGTGCATTTTTGTCCAGCCAGCTGGACTATGTCTATGTGAACTTTTTCAGCTAGCCAGTTATCCACATTAGTCCTCTAAGAGGTCTGGTTTTATATCTCCTGAATACTGTGAAGTTTATGATTTTAAACAGAACTTTTAAATCACAGCTGAACTTGGGCACCCAGCACCTAGGATTATAGGACTGTTTTTCCTCCGAAGGCTGATCCTTTCAGTCTGTGCCATAGTATGTGGAGGATATGGCTGTAATGAATCAAAGCTTGATTTATCTCAAGAATGGCAGTGTCCTAGGTTCTTCCAGGCACCAGAAATAACCTCTGATATCTCAAAAAGGAGAAAAAACATCAGGGTGGAGGATAAAAATCTCATTTACTGCTTTTGCTATTGAAATTCTTCAGGAAAATAAGACTTTTTCATTTTAATCACCAATGATTGAAATGTAGAGAAGTCCACAAAAAAAGTACAACATAGCTTCCTCCATCCTCTGCCCCCAGTGCAAAGCAGGCCCTGGTTATCAAGCAGTATAGACAGCTTAAAAATGCAGTGAAATTTACCAAAAGCTGAAAAATCCACTTCTAAAGCTATCACTCTGGCCAGAGTTTGTACTTTTGTGCCTTGCTTTAATGAGAGCTTTGCTCAACAATGCGTGATCTTAAAGGAGACCTACAAAAATATATACTTTAATACTGCCACTTACTATGTTCTGAACTTCTTATGAAACCAGCGTCTCACTCCAACAGTGTAAAACATAATGTCAGCCTTTTCTTTTTCTAGTTCTGAAATACCTAGGTTCACCGAGAATTCCTGGATTCCAGTGAACCCCGAAACATTGACAAGAGCTAACCTGTTTCAGCCAATGCACCAGTGAAGTCGGCAGGAGCATCCCACTCTGAAAATGCAGTAATGGGGCTAGCAAGTTAGCTTGAAAGAACATGCTTAGCCTGTCTTCTCCCTATATGCCCGGATTTGCACAATTCTCTGTGTTATGGGATAAAGTAAAACACCCTCAAGTGTCCTCAGCTTCCCTTCAAATGGTATTTGAACTGAAAGCATTATAGATAACAACACCAACAAGGTGGCTTTAGATGGCTTTTCTTTCCAGACCTGACCTCTGCTTTGTGGCACTTGCAAAGCTGAAACAAGATTTATGTTAACAGTGGAAAAGAGTGCTGCTCACAATTTGGAGTTTGCTAAGGCAGACTGAATGGTTAAACCAGCTCTGGGAATACTTGTCTGGTGCAGGGACAAGGAGGTCAGGGCTGCACTGAGAAATGATACAAGTGTGACCTGCTCCCAGGTTTGCCAGAGAGATTTGGAATAACAAAAATGCCACTTTCAGGCAGGAGGTTTCTTATTTTGTTCAGACTTCTCCATTTGAAGTTTACAGATTTTCTATTGGAATAATTATCCAGCTGGTGCCAGCACAGAGTGTTCTATAAAAACTGTGCTTATGGGCATATGCACTTGTTTATCTTTCCCCACAGTAATTTTTTTGAACCAGGTGTGTGATATCACCCAAACTTCAATGAGAGACAAGGGTCTGGAAGACAAGAAGGGAGGAAGACCAGGAACCTTGTTGCAAACGCCTTGGTGGTGAGTGTAGTGGGAACCCACAGTGGAGAGCTTCTTGGCCTTACACCTGTCTGAGCTCCAGGCAGAATTTCAGCCAAAACATGCACCTTTCCATAAAGCAGTATCAACGAGCCTCAAGACAACAACCAGGCTTGTTCAGTGCCAGGATTCAGTAAACTACACCTTTTCTGGAGATACTCAAGCACAGAGTGACCCGAGGGAGGGTAAAGGGTTTCCTCTTCTCTTTCTCCCTTCACAGTAGTACCCTCCAGCAGGGTGTATCGTGCCCACCCTTGTCATGGGGGCGGGAAGGAGGCTGTGCATGCTGCAGGCCCCCAGGACCATCACGATGACTGCTTATGATTTACCGTGTGCAGCTCTGGTTCAGGTGTGAGGTGTATGTGGGTATAGCTCTCCCTCACTGACCCTCACTGTGGGTACTTCCTCCAGACCCCCAGCTCTCTGTGGGGATTGTGCCTGTAAGTAGTTTGTCGCAAGATCAATCCAGTGCCAGTGAGCTAGAAACTCAGGAATACAAGGGGTTACTTTTTTCCTCCTTTTCTCCCCTAGGTGAAATTCTGCTTGACACAATCCAGACTACACTGAAGGCAGTGCTCTGAAATGTGCAGTGGGTTGTTTTTGCCTTGGCAGTGCACTCCAGACATAGCAACAGTATTTGAAGACAAAGGACATGCAGCAGTAAAATGTGCCAGTTTTGAGTATTTGACCAAGATACTAATAGAGCTGGCAGTGTTGGCAGGGATGCATGCCAGTGGTCTCGCATAGCAAATGTATGTAGATTACTTTTTTCATATTGAAATTACCTTTTTCTTTTCCATGAAACAGGGGGAGAAGCTGTTGGTCTTCCCAAACCTTTAACATTTGGATTTATGAGTATGCCACCCATATTTTTGTGGGGGGAGTACTGCCATCGCTAGCCTTGCCACTGCAAAAATTAGCTGACATCTTAGGCCACATAAGCTGCTTATTCCCAAATGTCAAGTCACTAGAGGCACTCACAGCAAAAGGAATGTTAATGGGATATTTCTGAGAATAGATATTAAGTATGGAAAATGCTGGAGCAAAGAAACACGTTTGAAAGTCATCTAAGTACCTCAGGCACCAGCCAGAGCATTCTGTAATGGGAAGCTGGTGAGATGCACAGCTCTGCAGAGGGAGCTGTGAAACTCAGTCATTTCCTTGTCCTGAACACTTGGGTTGTTCAACAAAGATGTTCTTGACCCAGCTGTCCCATTGACCCATCTGTTATGCAGCCTTACAGCTGTGGCCACCTCATTCCGATCCCAGAAGGAAAATGGCTTTCTCCTACCCAGTACCTGAAATGATAATATAATAAGGGAAGCATTGCATTATAAGAACTGGTTTGTGTTCCAGAGGGAAGCCCAGGACTAATCAGCTACTAACTTAATTTACTGAGATCAGAATCAGGTCAAAAAGAAGGGAAATGCAAGACTGGTATTTTATGTGTTTTTACATTACAGAATTACTAAAAGAGCAAATCAGCCAAGACACACACATGCCTGTGAATGGAGGTCGTTTGCCTGTGAAGTCTCGCTGCTGTCTGCAAACCATTTGAAAAGGTAGACTGAAAGGGATTGTGGAAATCTGGGATCTGCACATGCCCACAGACAACTGAAGTAGATGTGCATGCTCCTCTACTGTGCAAAAGGCATAGTAGATTCCGGATATGGCACCTCCTTGTCTCCTCTGAATTCCAAAACACACCTGGGCAGTTCGCCTCTCTCCCTTCTCACAGTGCTCATCCTTCCTTGAAATGAAAAAAAAAAAAGAAGAGATCTAACAGAAAAAGCCCCCGAACCTCACTCTCTGATGTATGTAGAATAGGTCACAAGCAGATTATCAGTTTCGTTCTGTCTCCCCTTGCCTGCCCTCTCCCCATCCCCAGTTATTCTAATCAAAGTGAATACATTCTAACTAATATTTATGTTGTCACAGGAATCACTTGGTGTTTCTGAGCAGCACATGCGCTAGGTAACCTTGAAAGCAAAAAGTCTGGCGGGGTCTGCAGAAATGAACGTGGATGTCCTAATGAGGCAACTGCCTTGGGGGACACAGGCAGGTCTCTGGAACTGGGGGAGCCAGGCTTAAATGGCAGCTGGCCAAGTGCAACTCCAATTATTGGAACCACTCAGCTGAAAACCTCAGGAGACACGATCAAGATCTCAACAGCAGATGATTTGAGGTAAGTGAGCGTTGCACGCTGGGCCTTTTTTGAGTTGGACCGTCATGGCTTAAACCTAAATATACTGTTAGTGCAGCCAAGTTTTTTTCTCACAGGAATATAAAAAGGTGAATTCTTCTCAACTTCACTGTTTCGTATTTGCCATCTTTAGTTGAAATTATTGGGAGTGGTTGATAAGGAAGGGTACTGTCTTAATGAACTGACTGCCAAGTCCTTAGCAAAGCTGGCCTTCTTAAAGGGGCTTGTTATGGCTGAGATGGACTGTGATTCCACCCATTCACCCATAAACCCAGTAAGGAACTGTATTACAGCACTGTTTTGATGACGGTTCTGTCTAAGCAGTGAACACTGCTGTGTTGCTAGAAGGTACCATTGGAGGCAGGAGCTGCAGACATTGCTCCAGAAATAAACAAACCATGAAACACCTCCAACTCTCTCTCTCATAAAATCCCTTGTTGCTGCATTCACCAGGATCCTTGGCAGAATTTTGTACCTTCTCCTCCAAGTGAGGAGAGGCCTCTGAAATGTTTGGTCTGTTTCCTCAGTTAAATAGCATGGGCTGAGAAGCAGAAACGCACAGATAAGTTAAAGAATTGTCATTGGCGAACCAACACATTCATGAGCTTGCGTGACCCATGGTCTCAGGAACCTGGTTTGTGAAGGAGTTTTGTGGTTGTGTTCATAGAAGCAGTCCAACATTTGCTGTTTTCAGGAGGCAGTGATTAGAGCAAGGAAGGCAGGGTCTTTCTGGGCAGTCCCTACCTCTCCTGCAGAGTAATAGTGGAATGGCACCAGTTAGATGCTACAAATGTCATTTATTGCCAGTTCCCAAAGTTATTTGCAATCTGTGCCACGCAAAGGGAACTGCTTTTTTCTGTCTGATTGTAACATAGCTTCCTTATTACATTAATTTAACTTTCCCCAACCACTATTTTATATCATTTTTCTACTCTGTCTCTTCTTCCTGGTATGTATTTGCTGTCTAGAGATATCTGAACTAAGGGCCAACCTTCTCATTACTGATCTCAGCATTGTGTATGACATTATGACAATTTTATGCATACACATTTTCACATGATTTGCTCCTCTTTCTTGTCAGCAATTATGAGCTGTCATTAAAAGCTGAGAAGTGGTTACCGTGCTGTTACAATTTTACACTGACAGGTAATCTAAAGGGAGTAAGGGGGAGGGAAGAATATAAAGACTCAGAAAACCCGTGCGGAATTGGAGAACTGGGAAAAGAATGAATTAGTGGAAGAATGTCAAGAACAGGAAAATGTAGCTCCTAGGCTCATCATTTCAGCATATTCCCTGGTACAGGGAGCCCTCGATGGTTTTTTAGTCCCAGTTTAAGCAGCCATATTTGGAGAAGGGGAAGGAAGTGCCCAGTAAAGGCTGGTGGAGTTGTCTCTAGATAATCAGCTAAATTGTAACAATAAGCAAAATTAGCTGTGTCCATGTTGTATGGATGGACTTGGATGCATATTTGTGGTACCTCAGCCATACATATTGGCTTTCCATATAGCGGCTCTAACATTCTGTCACAATGTCACATAAACTGGACATCACTGTTACACATATGGTATTTCTAATTCCTGTTTGCTTGCATAGAATACTAAAAAGCCATAAATATAGTGGGATAATATTGCCTATCACAGCCTACATCAGTATTTTAAAATTCTTGCCCAGTCGGTTCATGACATTTCTCTGCTCAACAGAAAAGAGTGAAGACCGTGAAGAAAGCAGTCTTTCCATCTTGAGACAGCTGGAAAGCATCGATATTTCTCTCCATGACCTACAGAGTCAACATAGTTGATGAGTTTAGTCTAAACCTAATATCTAGGCAGCTACAATTGCTTTAGGTAAGGTGAATGCTACCCACCAAAGATGTGAAATAGAGCATGAAGCACTAGCAAGCATCAGGAGAGAGGACTTGGCAGACCCAGTGTCAAGCTCAGGATGCAGCTAGTGTGTCGAGGCTCCTACATTGCCAGTCAACCCTGCTTGCTGGCACAGCAGAAAGAGAGTTTGTTCATGTGTGACAGAGGGTCCGCTGAGGACCTTGTCCAGCAAAGAATAAATGGGACTGAAATGGCTGATGGATATCTTCACAGCAGTAGTATCTGCCAGCAATGGATTTATGGCAACAGCTCTAATTGTTTTTGCTGAGAGAGTGAAATCTTACTGGTAAATAAGCCTCTAAATTTGTTGCTTGATTCTGGTTGTTACCAGAATTGATTTGTTTGCCAAAGCAAGCAAACTCTGCATCAACAGAGGCAAAGACAGGTAAAAAGGGACTCCGTTTAAGAAAACTAAGGATAATGCAGTCAAGAGCAATAAGACATGTCTTATCTGTCTTGCAGCTGTGCCTCCTGAAACCTCTTTTTTCTGCAAATGAGTTGGCTATTCTTTGCTGTGGAAGTTTGTTTGGTGAGACCATTCTCTGCCCCACACTAGGTTCTCACAGGATTTTATGGAAAGCATAAAGAAACACATAGTTCTATGTTTTTGACGTAGTATAAAATGTCTGGTGTGATGTAAATCTAGATTCTAACAGGGTGGTGAGCTTTCTTTTTCTTCTTATCATGCCCAGCTCATTTCCAGGCCATCAGCTGGGGGAAACATCACAACCATCATTAAAAACAGACATGAGATTCCTGTAATTCAAATGTATCCATGTATTGATCTAAAAATGCTACATTCTAAGGTTGAGTCTGGGCATGATTATGTTCCTTCTATGGAATACGCATTGAGCATCTTAACATCCAAGGATACCAGGGAGACATTCAGCACTAGCTCTTTAGAGAGTTGTGTAAAGAGGGAGGTTATTGCTGTAGATGATTAAAAGGGAATTAAAAATGATAATACACTGATGTGTCTTGAGAATACTCCAGACGATTATAAGCATGTGTATGTTAAAGCAGATTCTTATGCTTCCCGCTCCCACCCCCCACCCCCCACCCCAGGAATGCATTGTAAAAGCAGACATTCATCTTGATATTTGTCTCCTATCTCTAGAAGTGAAAGCGGAAAAAGCTACAGAAGAATAGTAGTGGAAAAAATAGGTAATGCAGTTAGCTAAAACTTTACAAGGATATCCTCTAAAAGGAGGAAAAAGGTTTTGTCTGAGCATGAGATGTATTACATACCTTTGCATAGGCAGATTGCTACCAGAGTAAGTCATAAATACCATTGCTAAGTAAGTGTGAAATGGAGTCATGGGATGTTACTAGTCTATGACATTCTTTCGTAAAGAATATGATGAAATCAACATAGAAATATGAGAAAGGAGCCAAAGAAAGTCTTATTTTTGCTTTCGCACGCAGGTTGAATCAGTCTACCATATAATTCTGTATCAGAAGGAAACTTTACAAGATAATAGCCCACTCCATCTTTCGTAACTGATCAAATAACGCACCGCCTAACAGCAAGAAGGTTGGAAGAAATTTTAATAACATCAGGTTATTGAACCAGTGAAATACAAGAACATGACAGACCTCTCCTTGCAGGATGTTCAATTACGTTTACATTATTGCTGACTCAAGGGAGGGGGGACCTTGGGCTTGTCTTTCATAAGCAAAACCACAGAGCCAGATCCCAACAGATATTGAGCATCCATGACATGTCACCAGGCCAGTCCTTTCTTTTAATCTTTAATTTGTGTAATATTTCCTAGATCTGTGCCTCAGGTTTTAACTTTTTTTCTAGAGGGGGTCTGAATAGTGGCCTTTTAGCTTCTGCTATGGTTTATCAGTTTTCAGTCACAAGTTGGAAGGAATAATAACTGACCCAGGAGACCAGAACAGGGGTACTACCTCAACAGATGAAGTTGGACCTTGAAGCTGAGAGCGTCAGTGTTTAGCATAGACCAGAGCTAAGGAGTGTTTTCTTTAACAGCAATGAGTAGAGGAAGAATAAGTTCCTGTCTCTGCCACTGCCCTTCAGAACAAGGAGATGAAGTTATTCAGGTAGTATGTCCAGTCTGATGCTAAATGGGTTACAGTAACTGTGTCTAAAAAGCTAATGATTATAAACTGAAGTCTGAAATAATTATGTACCATGAAATGGCAGAGATCTGTATAGACTTTGATTGTGGTATGGGAAGAAGTAATCCATCTTGCAAGTTGGCCAGCTGGTTGGCTGCTTCTTGAATAAAACCGGTCTGGATTGTATAAGTGAACATTTTTCTCATTCATATGCTGTTCATATGCTTTGAACAGAACACAGTTATTTTTGATTTTCCAACTAAAGATTTAATGTGGCAGTACGACCAGTTTTGAAACTTTTGCCCTCCTCTGCCAGTTGTATTGATCTTTATTTATTAGTTCAATGTGTTTAGTGTGGAGGGGATAGTCAAATGGCAAATCTACTCTGCACATCTCAGTGAATGAACAGGTATCACCATATCAATGAAAAAACTAATTCTAATTTTGGCTGAATCGTAAGCTTTTAAAGAAGTGAAATTACTGGAGTGAAGAATTCATTAGCACTGAGATCCCAGTGATTTGTAACCCACTGAAGTCTAACAGGGCCAAGATTTCTGTTAGAAGATATGAAAAAATGTACCTCTGGCTCCGTTTTCCAAAGCTGGCGAAGTCTGCTGGTGACCTAAAGCTGTGCATTGGTTTACAGGAAGACTTTGAACTGAGGAGGTCATGGTTTCTACATGGTCAGTGTCCTGTTTTATGACCGTCTGTCATATTTCGTGCATATTTTTACCAACGTGTCATAAGCCTGGTATATTAATCCCCATCATTCAGCTGTGCTTCTTTCCATCTGTCGTTCTCTGTGGCCTCTCTTTTCTCTATTTGTGTCATAGGTAAGCCAGTTCTGCAAACACAGGAATTAAAATATCAAAGTCCATTAACAGTGAGGTAAGCAGTAAAAAAATGTCAGACTAGGCGCTGCTCAGCTCCATCCCCAAATCTTCCCCTCTAGCTCCAGCTTGCTTTTCACAATAAAAAGTGAAGCTGTCTGTGTCTGAACGCGATACACCCCAGGTACTTCCAACCAGGAAGAACCAAATTGTAATCAAGAGCCAGCTGAGTGCATATAACATATTCTATAGGAAAATGAATGTCTTTCAGTGTAAAGGAAGGCATAGATCTGTGCAAAATGACAAACACCAACCACAGAAAAACCTACAGCCTTTAAGATGCGCTTTTAAACAGTGATAACTTAGGAATTCAAAATAGGATTGATATCGAGAGCCAAGTCACACAAGGCTCATATTTTAAACTGTTTCCTGTATACCCTCTCACAATGTCAGTAGCTTAATTAAATTTGGCTTAAAAATCTTTCAGCCAAAAAAAGTAAGTAAGTGATGGAATTGAACTGGCATGCCAGTGATTTAGAAGCAGCTTGTACCCAGTCAAGGGCAAGGTCCTCATTGTTAAATTCGGTACCAAATCAGATGTTTTACATTGTTTCAAAGCAGTAAAGATAGTGACTCCTCAGGAGAGAGTAAAATCTTACTCCTAAGACGTCAGGTTAAATAGTGCCTCCAATGAAATCAATAGGAAAATGCTTGATCATTTTAGTGCCGCCAAGTTTTCATTCCTGGGTATTTGTTGATACCAAGGGAAACTTCTGAGGAATAGTGGAAACGTTTTATTTGTGTGTCAGAGAATTGTCTTTTTGTTCAAGTTAATGCTAAAGCTACTTCCAACTTTTGTGCTTGATCAGAAACATAAATTACAGGTGTGGTCAGATGTGTAGGATGAAGAGGCCTTGGTCTGACATCTCTGTGTAACATTGAAAAAGTGTGACATTTACCAGTTTTACAATAGGCTAAATCCTGAACTGAATTTATTTGGACACTCTGTAGCTGTAGCTGCAATGGCTTATCTGAAACAGAGTCACTGTTGGGATGTTGCTCTTTTTATCTTTTTAATTTCCACTAATTAAAAGCAAAATATAGGACAGAGAAGGACTGATTATGGCAAAGCAACATTTCCAGATGTTGGTAAATAATATTGACTTCTGAAGACAAATTTCTCCCCATCTCATCACAGATGCTTATCATATCAAGTGCCATGTCTCCAGTGCTTAAAACTAATGAGATTCAACTATTTTCCTCACCTAAGTATGCCTTAAAATCCTAATTGATCACCGAAGGCAAGATTCAAACCTTAATAGTGCTGAAATGAGGAATACAGGGACATCTGAG
Organism: Falco naumanni; assembly: GCF_017639655.2. NCBI lineage: Eukaryota > Metazoa > Chordata > Aves > Falconiformes > Falconidae > Falco > Falco naumanni. Next base: position 5,849,602 of record NC_054057.1, read on the forward strand.
TAACATGTAGAAGATGAAGGGCTTAAATGACTTATTTTGTTTTAAAATATAGAGAGCATCAGAGGTCCGTGTGTCTTTATGTGTGCAGAAGGCAGCATAGCAAAATGTGCATTGAACAGGTGATAGCGAGTAGATTTCTATTCCCCAGAGACTGTCAGACCCATCTGTGGGTGCTCTCTGTTTTGGCAGAACCCAAAAATGAGAGCTGCATTCAGTTCTCTATCAGTTCAGATGCATCACAGAGCTATCTTTCACCAAGTGCTTCTTCCTCCAACATTTAAACTTCCAGAAGTTGCCTGACCATGCATTGACTTATGCTTCTGTCCCCTTTTATTTTAAATGCAAGCTTTCTTTCACAGCTTCTCTATTTTACCTGTATACGTGTGAGCTTCTATTTCCAGCATGACCATGCCAGATTCTTTTTGTTGATCGTTAGTAAACCTACCTCATTAGCTGCCTATTCTGGATGTTAAATTTTCAATGCTACTGGTAGCAGAACATATGTTGAGTCGTTGCAGTTTTATTGTGCTTCCTTAGATAATTTTACAGAAGATTCTCTTAGATTTGACCTTTTAGGTTAATTTGGTAAAAGCTTGCCTAGATATTTTCATTTGGATTTTACTTATTTTCCTAAGTTAATTAACAGTATTCTGTTTGCTACATCCAGTGAAACTGATAGACATGCCTACACCCCAATGCAACCGAGAATATAAAGGACCCTCTTGGTGTCTAATTATGACAAGTAAGAAAAGAGGGCTGAGGCCAGAACCCGTTTATGGATTAGTGCATCATGTATTCCACCTACTGCAAGTCACTGAAATTCTAAATGGTAGTCTATGGAGGTTAAAAATTTACAGTAGTTTTCCATATTTTCTTTTTATTCCAACAAAACAGCCAGGAGGTAGAAGGTTATTTTGCATTAATATGCCTTTTCTCATTTTAGGGAGAAAAAGAACCTTCTGAGAGCAGTATAAGGATAATCCTCATTAAGACATTATTAACAAGGCATATTATTAGAACTGTTAAAGCCATTGCCCTTGATTACAAATGAGTAAATTGGTTAATGAGAACAGTAGTTAATTGGGGATATTATTGCCAAACAGGGAAATTATATGAAAGTTAAATACATCACAGTGGTTATTCTGCACAGTTAAAGATCTAGGAGGAAAGATATTAAGGAGAGTATGAGAAAGTAACAGTCGTAAAGTGGAAGTACATTTTAAAAAGTATATTGCAAGAGCCCATTAAATAAAACTGAATAAAAGTCAATGGTGCATATTTACTCTGTTGAAACTCATCTAAAGCTACTCCTTGTGAGGCTATAGACAGAATATCTGAAACTCCAGCACTGTGCTGAAATGTTTTGCAATCACAGGGCCACCTGGTAGGGATAAAATTTGCCCCATCTGCCTTTGCCTTAAAATCCAGGCCGCACATCTGTCCTTCCTCAAGCCTCTTCTCGTACATGTTGGTGAGCTTTATCCAGTGTAATAACTATGATTGTTTTGAGCCGCTCTTTGCTATAAGGGTTAGATATTGCCTGGCTTTTGCAGGCTTAATTGTACTTTCTTTCCCAGTTAGCTCTGCTGGAAATTACATGCCTTCCTGCCAAGAACGTCCTGTGAGGGAGAACAATGCACATACGCAAATGCTTGGGTCTAAGTCTGGTCCCAGACTGGATAACCAGGAACCCACAGGAAGACACTGCTGAATTTGGCTCAGGTTTGAAGTGGCATTTCTCCTGAAAGACCTTGTTTGAGAAACACCCCATTTTGTTTAGGGAGCTTTTATCCAAGTTGAAGCCCAATGTATGTGAAGTATACACTTATTTATGCTTCTGCAGTGCATTTCAAGGAGAATCTGCAAAGCCCATGCCCATGCTGTACCCCTGAACAGGACTATATGCAGTCTATGTTTGTTTCCAACTTTGGCATCCCCAAGCACTGGGCATCCTAAGTACTGGATCCCCACGTGCCAGGTACTGGAATTGAATGTGCTGAAGGATGTCAAAGGCTAAAAGAATGGCATATATAAATATATAACTGGGAAAAGGAGAACTAAGGAAAATGTGGTTCTGCTGCTGAATGAGTTGGGGACCCTTGTGAGAAAAGGCTGGGAAACAGGATGAGGTACTGAATACTTTCTTCACCTCAGTCTTTACTAGTAAGAGCAACCTTCAGAAATCTAAGAACTTGGAGACGGGGGGGAAGATTTACTCTTGGTGGAAGAGGAACAGGTTAGAGAAAACTTAAGCAAACCGGGCATACTTAAGTCCAAGAGCCCTGATGAGGTACATCGAGCGCTGAGGAAGACTGTTGATGTCATTGTGAGGCCAGCTTCAATGATCATGGAGACCGGGAGAGGTGCCCGAGGACTGGATGAAAGCAAATGCCACTCCTGTCTTCAAAAAGGGCAAGAAGGAGAATCCAGGGAACTACGGACTGGTCAACCTCACCTTGATCCCTGGGAAGGTGATGAAGCAGCCAATCCTGGAAACCGTTTGCAGGCACGTGAAGGATGGGAAACTCATCAATAGTCATCAGCACAAAGGAGAAGTCATACTTGATTAAATGAGTCATATGATTAAATGAGTGGCTTGTTAGATGGAGAGCAGTGGATGCTGTCTACCTTAATATCAGTAAGGCTTTCAACATTGTCTCCCATAACATCCTCATGGAGAAGCTGATGGAATACAGACTAGATGAACAGACAGTGAAGGATTGAAAGCTGGCTGAATGGCCTGGCCTAGAGTGTGGTGATCAGTAGCATGAAGTCTAGTTGGATGCCAGTAACTAGCAGTGTATCCCAGGAGTCAATACTGGGTCCAAGCCTTTTTAACATCTTCATTCATGATCTGGATGATGGGACAGAGTGTACCTTCCACAAGTTTGCTGATGACACAAGACTGGACTGGCTTATACACCAGAGGGTTGTGCTCCAACCCAGAGGGACCTCAACAGGTTGAAGAAATGGGTGCGGTTTTACAGAAAAGGACCTCGGGTTTCTGGTTGACACGAAGCTGAACATGAGCCAGCAATATGCCCTTGTGTCATAGAAGGCAAACGGTATCCTGGGCTGCATCAGAGGGAGTGTTGACAACAGGGTGAGGGAGCTGATCCTTCCCCTCTGCTCAGAACTAGTGAGGCTTCACCTGGAGTACTGTGTCCAGTTCTGGGCTCCTCAATACAAGAGAGACACGGACATACTGGAGAGAGTCCAACAAAGGGCCACAAAGAAGGTTAAGGAACTGGAGCATCTCTACTATGAGGCTGAGAGAGCTGGGACTGTTTAGCCTGGAAAAAAGAAGACTCAGGGGCGATCAAGGGGAATCTTATCAAGGTGCATAAATACCTGAAGGGACAGTGTAAAGAAGAGGCAGACTTTTTTTTTTTTTTCCCCAGTGGTGCCCAGTGACAGGTCTAGAGGCAATGAGTACAGACAAAACCAGAGGAGGTTCTGTTTGAACATCAGGAATCACTTTTTTTACTATGTAAGTGGTGTAGCAATGCAACAGGTTGTTCTGAGAGGTTGTAGACTCCCCATTCTTGGAGCTATTCAGGAAGCTGTCTGGACATGGTCCTTGTCAACCAGCTCTAGGTGGTCCTGCTTGATCAGGGTTGTTGCACTAGATGATCTCCAGAGGTCCCTTCCAACCCCAACCATTCTATGATTCTTTGATTTCTTCTATGCAGCTGAAATTCATCCTGGGTTGGTTGTGATTGGCAACCCAATAATCATGCCTGCATTTGCAGCAGGAAAAGGTACTGCGGGGAATGAAATTGCCTTATCAATTCTGCCTTAAACCACAGACATATGGGGGTAAGTATCCACACTATCACAGAGCTTAGTGCCAGGCCCAACCCAGCAGCAGGGAGAATCAACCTGGAAGGTCCCCAAGACCGGAAGAAAAGACTGAATTCTCTATCGAGAAATACGAACACCCCTTTGGGGATGCTTTGCTTTGTCAGGTAAATAATGTGGACGAGATGCTTGTTCAGCCTAGGGCCGCTGTTTGTGACTGTGCAGATGTAGTCCAGCAAATAGTACAAGAGAGCGAAGGCAAAGAATCATTGCTTACATCTGTAGTCATGCTGTGTATTTGTAAGCTTGAGCCACAAAGAAATCAGTTCAGCCTAAGGTCACTAAAAACACTATGACAAACTTTTGACTTTGGAGTTCCTTGCAGCTCTGTAGGTGCAGTGAGACAACGTGCCCAATGGCTTTGACTTAAATGGGTGCAGGCTGTGCTCTGGTGCCGTTTGTCAGCTAGCCGCCTTCAGCTTTCATGCAGGTAAGGTTAAACCTGGAGACAAAGGGATAGGATGATGATACAGCACTGGCAACACGCTTCTTGACTTGAATTAGTCTCCATTTTAAAGCAAGAAAGACACACAATTCAAGGCCTTCCAAAGCTACACTTGCAAATGTCTTGTTAGTAGCCTATTTATTTATTATTTAAATAATAATTTATTTATATAAATATATAATAATAATAAATATAAAGGAATACTTAAAGGTATAAAGTGTATGGCTGGAGTTACACTAGAAGAATTAGGTGTGGCTCAGAGTTGGCCACTTGAGAGCACTGGTGCTGTTAACTGTAATTATTAACCGTCTATGGGGTGAACAGCCTGGGGCACAGGCTGTCGTTTCTAGTGGCATGTGCAATGGAGTGCTTAGTTTCCAGATGAAATTGTAACAAAAACACAGATGGAGTGATCACATCCCACCCACCCTAATTCTTCTTGAAATTCCCAATGAAGTATTTTGTCTTCCAGCTTTCTTCTTTATGAAAAAGATAATATTCTGTGGAGTGTTGTTTAGGGAGAGGAGGAGGGGCTGTATGACTCCCAAGTGATACCTCAGGAGTGGCTAGGTTTTGTTGAACATTGGCAAAACTTACACTGAGCATATAAAGGACCGAGGCTTTCTTCAGTTTGAGAGCTGCTTTGGAAACCTGAAGACATGGCAGGAGTGGGTGGAGGAGGAAGGGCAGGAGGTCATACCAAGCAGTGTTTTCCATTCAGCTGCAGAAAGCTAATCCACATCATGCTGCCAGTTTCCTGTCATTTGTTTGGTGGTGGTGGCATGCTGTGAAGCACCAAGCTGAGCATCCCGTAGATCTCCTGCATAAAAAATGTGTGGGAAGATGATGATACATGTCTTGTAACAAAACAACACATAAGGGCTGTGCATCACTGAAGTCTCTTTCTATCTCTTCATTTTTTAGTACTATCATGAAGAAGAGTTTGAGTTTGTCATCCTAAAGCTACAAAACAATTTGGCTCTTATGCGAGATAATAAAAAAGAATCCTGCCAAAACCACAATGTGGTGGAAAAATGAGATATCAGATAATAGCTCTGTGAAAAGAGTAGTGTGCGTTATCACAAACTCCCATGAATACTCTGTAGCTGGGGCACCTCTCCTTTTCTCTGATCTCATCTATCAGAGATTGTTCTGGTGATATGTGTTTCATTTCATATATCACTTCAGAAAAGCAGTCAATCAATATTTGCTCTTCTGTTTTCCCACATTGCTGTGAGTTAATGTGATGTTCTTTATCTTGCTGGGTGTAAGAACGAAAATCCTAGAGCTGTTGCTCTCCTAACGTCTCTTTCAGGATCACCACAAGAGCTGGTCATGGTTTGCTCTGCTAAGCTGAAGGCCCAGCAGGGCTACGTTTCCTTCTGATCCTTCATAACCATTTCCTTTTTAGCTTAAGCAGTTCTCAGCTTTCCAGCAGTCTTTAGCCTTTTTGTTCCTCAGTTGCTTCAGCTATGTCTAGGCTGTTTTGAGGCAAGAGAAGGAATTTTTTTGAGAAGAAGAGATGCCCTCTAGGACTCTATCCTGCTAAGGGAAGGTTAATATATTAACATAAAGCAAAGAACTGATGGTTTTGGCCAGGCACTTTCATGGCCTTTTTCACTGCAGTGTCTAAATGGCTCACAACTGTCCGTGGATTTATTCTTACTGGGCTACAGTCAGCTTCGTAAGTAATTGTTTTTAACCCTGCCTCTCTGTAAAAATCTAGAGAAATATTAATTAAATTTGCCCAGATCATGCACAGAAAGTTCACAAAGAAACAGAGAAGTTGGTTCGAGTCTTGAGTCACCAGCCAGTATTTTAACATGACACCTTTCTCCCAGCTTTCCCAGTGTTTGCCTGGTGGGGCTCTGCTTTTTCCTAAGGAGGGTATGCACACTGAAAGGCTGGGGGTTGACCCTTTTATGCTGGGTCCCTTATAAAACTTACCTTGGAGTGAGATGTAAACTTAAGGCTTTTTCAGGATATTTTGGACATATCTGAACAGCCAACACCCAAGCTGTGCATGCAGGGGAGCCCATCACAGATTTCCTGAGACACGAAAGAGGATCCTGACTCCGGAGCTGCTAGGTACAGGCAGTGTGTCAGCCAGAGAAGGAATATTCTGCATAAAATTCACTGAATCAAGCTACACAAGGAACAAGAAAGCCAAGATCAAACTACTTCTCGACATAAATTACAGAGAAACTAGCTAAAGGCTAGCTGCAGGCTCACATAATTGAAGCTAATATGCTAATTGTAGCAAAGCCTGGGCTCCAGCCAGGATATAAAGCTGTGTTGCAGCACTGGTAGATGATCTCCTGGTATTATTGGGTACAGAGCAATCTTTCCTTACAGGCCCTGTTTATATCTTATCTGTGTCACCGTGAGATGCTGCTGTCTCACTCAGGGATGCTAGAATGTGCTATAGCCATGACAGCTTTCTACAAGAAAGGCATTGAGGTACTGGAGGGTGTCCAAAGAAGGGCAACAAAGCTGGTGAAGTCTTAAAAGAAGCAGCTGGGGGAACTGGTGTTGTTTAGCCTGAAGAAAAGGAGGCTCAGGGGGAACCTTATTGCTGTCTACAGCTAGCTGACAGGAGGCTGTAGGCAGGTGGGGGTAGGTTTCTTCTCCCAGATAACAAGTGACAGGACAAGAGGAAATGGTCTCGAGTTGTGCCAGGGGAGGTTTAGATTGGATATTAGAAAAAATTCTTCACTGAAAGGGTGCTCAAGCATTGAAACAAGCTGCCCAGGGAGGCAGTGGAATCACCATCCCTGGAATTGTTTAAAAAAGCATAGATGTTGTGCTTAGGGACATGGTTTAGTGGTAGACTTAGCATTCTTGGGTTAATGGTTGGACTTGGTGAGCTTAATAGTCTTTTCCAACCTAAATGATTCTATGATTCCATGAAAGCTGTTATGGGTAGGAGCTGCCCAGTGAGTTGCAAGAGGAAATTAACCCTCCGTCCTTAGACTTTTTTTAGAATATTCAATGATTTCTCTGTCTTCAGAGGTAGCAATGGGCCACGCTTTAAATTGGTGAGACAATATAGACCATGAGCCAGCAATACGCAGAGGTGGTACGGGGACATGATGGTGTCCTAAAGCCTGCGTAAGATCAGCCTGTGAAGAAGGCCCAGGGAGCCAAAAGGATGCTAGAACAGACACGGATAATACTGGTGAGCATCTGCACTAAACTGGCCAACATGGCAATCCCTTGTTGGAGGTAAGATCTTATGTGGCATCATTCATTAATAATGTTTTATAACATCTCCATTTACCCCAAAGTCTCCATCCCTTCCTGATGAATGTTGACCTATCTGTAGTTCATCACTTCTCCAGTGGCAATGTGACATACTGGAGCACTGACCCTTTGGCAAGTAAATCCTAGTAATATAGACCACTGCTTGGCATATCCTCAGTGCCGAGGCTCCCATGGCACATCCAGCCAGTGCTTCACTCTCAGCAAGGAACTCCGTAAAGTTCAGAATGTGATTTCATGGCTACCTGAAGACTCAAATCTACTTGACTGGGCTCTTCTGAAAACATTGACTAACAGTACATTTCCTTTACTAGACCTGTAGCTGCTCATTTCGCTTCTCTCAAACGAAGTGTGAAGACACGTAGTATGTCTGAGCTCCACAGATAATAACAGGTACTTTTGTGTGTATATCAAATATGCTTTCAGGCACCTCCACAGGTGGATGAAGCTTGGCAGAGCTACAGACGACAGAGTCACTTCTGGACAATATATACATATTGCTGTGGGCACAGAGGAGGAGACTGGATGACAGGATCTGTAAGGAGCAGAGAGCAGATCTGAGGCAGGTACATGTATATGAAACGTCCCTCAGTTTTCTGTGCACCCAGATCTCCTAGGAAAATGGTATACTGGTCTAAGCTATTAACTGGTGCTTTTCCACTTGAACTGCCGCCATGCTCACCTCTCTTTTCCTTGGGCTGTCCTGCCTGGGCAGCTGCAGAAACTCTTCCCTCAGTCAAGGGAAATAACTGGAATTTCTATTGCAGATGAACTTGTAACCTCACAGATTCGGTTTGAACCTTGTTAATATCTTGGATATTAAAGGATTATTTTATTATTATTGCAGTTGTGGACTATGCATGGGACAGGGCAGGTCTGCTTGCATTAAGATAACAAACTTTTCCCATTGAAAAGAATAAGTGTTCAAAACACTGTTCTGCCCTGAATCAATTATAAGATTGTGGCAGGCAGTAGTTTTCAATAAAATATCACTAGCAGGAATGAAACTACATTCTTTTGAAAAGTCATCATGTTACATAAAACAATAAAGAAAAAACACATCCTGTGAAATCCATAAAATGGTCCCTCCTCTGAGGCGTGTAGGAGGAATGCCTAAGCACAGTTTCTTATCACTGTATTCTGCTCAGTAACACAAAACTGGTGGAAATGATGATGGGATTTTTGGAGTACCAAGAATTGCTGTGTTGGTATGTGAGGCTTACATGTAAATGGGAATATGGGGGAGACACATCCATTCTTGATCAGTTTATGTGATTTAGCAGTCTCACATTTCATTTTCTTTGTTAATGAAGTAGTTGCCAGTATGTCTTGGGGTGAACCAGAAGATGCTTGTGCTCTGTCAGAACTGTTACGTTAGTTAGTTTAACCCAGAGTTAAAACCATGAGGTAGCTGCATGTCCAAGATGGGCATCTGTTCCTAATGATTTCTCTAAAATGGCTCGCTGAAGCACACGTATACAGATAATTCCCTGGTGGCACCACCCTGAGCTAAAACCACCCATTTTCTGTAGGGTCATTTTTTTTTAGAGATGCAAAATTGTTCTAATTTTACTCCTACAGTAAGCAGCAATATTGCATAGCATGAGGTTTGGCCATTTCCATTCACAAGAGCTCTGTAATATTTCCCATTAGCAGCTATCTGCTCACACCAGCAGAGCAGCTATTTGATGCTGAGGCTGCCATGACAGGTGCTTGAACGTATAAATAGAATCATGTTTCATAAATATGGGAGTATCACATGGTTGAATGCATGGAAGTGCTGAAGTGGGAAAAATTTCTCTTAGCCAATAATTATGTGTGTGTTCGTATTACATTCAGTGAAGCGGTAGGCCTGGTTAAACCCAAGAATGAAGCACTTGTGGCAAGCTTTAATTTAAACTGTAACTGTGATAAAATGATTAAATCCAGGTCTGTGATGTAGATGGGTACTGGCACTGTATCTGTGCACATACCCAATGCATTTTGTCTTCAGCTCCCTGGGTGATCCTGGAAGTCCCCAGATGGCCTCTGTGTAGATGTAGCAACAGACTGACTTGAGACAAGGTGATAGACTGATCTCTTCGCTGCTTCACAGCAGAGCCACTGACTGATTGCTACAGCTATCCAGGTGGGAACTTCAGACAACTGCCTGTTGTGCCTAGACCACTTGATAGGCGCTATTTGTATGCTTCAGTGTGTTGGTAGTACCCTACTCGCAGGGCAGAGGAATCCTGAGCAGTCGCAGTGATACCCCCAGTTCCTGCAGTAGCTGAGGGAACCAGCCAAAACTGTATGTGGATAGTTTTAAATAGTCTGCAGAACGCGGATGCAGAAATGTCTTTGGAGGTGTTCAAGATTTAACTAGGCAACTATCTAAGCCACCTGAGCTAATTAAGAGGGAGGGAAGCAGCAGGTTGGATTAGATGACCTTCATAGGTCCCTTCCAACCTAAATTATTCTCTAATTCTGCGGTTGTAGGTAGGACACTCTTTGTACATAGTGTGAAAGCTAGAAGATATTTTGTGCATCGTTTAAGATAATAAATAGGAATGGATCATTCCCGTACCGTAGTGATCGTGTAGGACCACAGACCAGCTGGACTGTAAGAAATCGTCAGAACAGACTGTAGTATCCTAGCTTGATCCAGTAGAAGATGCTCTTGCAAAAATGCTTGTGTCCTGCTTTTGGCTGGGATAGAGTTAGTTTTCTTCTCAGTAGCTGGTGCAATGCTGTGTTTTGGATTTGGTATGAGAATAATGTTGATACCACAGTGATGTTTCAGTTGTTGCTGAGCAGTGCATACTCGAAATCAAGGACTTTTCCAGTTTCCCGTGCTCTGCCAGTGAGCAGGTGCGCAAGAAGCTGGGAGGGAGCAGAGCCAGGACAGCTGACCCAACTAGCCAAGGGGATGTTCCATACCATAGAGCATCACGCTCAGCATATAAAGTGGGGGAATAAGAAGGAAGCAGGGGATGTTCGGATTGGTGGTGTTGCTCTTCCCAAGTATGTTATGCATGATGGAGCCCGGCTTTCCTGGAGATGGCTGAACACCTGCCTGCCGATGGGAAGCGGTGAATGAATTCCTTGTTTTGCTTTGCTTGTGCATGCAGCTTTTTGCTTTGCCAGCCCACAAGTTTTCTCACCGTTACTCTTTGTATTCCCTCCCCCATCCCACTGGGGGAGGGAGCGAGTGGCTGTGTGGGGCTGAGTTCCTGGCCAGGGTTAAACTGTGACACTGTGGCTGCCCTATAGGGGCTGTTCTGCTGTGGTGGCATTCCTCTGACAGTGCAGCTGTCGGTGCTTCTCCCCTCTCCATTCAACCCCACCATCCCTTAGCTTCTGAGCCTCCATCAGCCCTCCCTTCCTCAGGCACCAAATAGTCCTGTGAACTCTTGCCCCTCACCCTCACCTGCTTTTGCTTCTTCTCTCGCCTGGCTCCACATCCCAGTACTTCTCTATTCTTACATCTCAGCTGTTGACTTCCTCTCTCCTCTCCCTTCATCTAACTGACCTCAGCTCTGTGCCCCCTCTAAGGGAGGGTTCTTTAAGGGAAGGTTCTTCATCTGACAGTGCTTGTGTCAGCAATATCTGGCCAAGAGGACTATTCATCCAGAATGGGAGTGACTTGGCATAATGCATCGGTAAATTGTGTGAATTTGTGGCCCTTGTTCTATAGCAATGGAAAAGATTTGAATAGAAACTTGTCAGCAGGTCCTGTTTTCTTCTTTTCACAGCAATTATTCAGATGACAAAAATACTTACAAGATATCTTTTTTTCTTTCTGTTTAACTTTTACTTGGCTTCTCCATAGTCCAGAGACCACAGCAGGCTATGTGTCTATGCTATGATGAAGACTGTAATTAGTATTTCTATGTGCAAGAAAATTTATCTCAAGAGACCAGCAGCACAATTTATTTTCTATCATCTGCACAGACACATATATGACAATGACATATTTCAAGATGTTCCAAATATTTCCTGCTAAAAAAGACTGATTCCACATCTCTGCAACACAGTATCATATTCTGTAGGTGTTGCAGAAAGATTATGCCAATGAAACTCTGGAGGCAAGAATATTTTTATGTCATTCTTGCACGATCTATCTCATCCCAGAGATAATAGCAGGAACACTTTTTCTTGAAATACTAATAAATGCACCATTTTTTAAATATGGCTAGTTTTCATGCTGTCTTGAGAGAGTGATTGATTTTTGAAACCCTGCATATGGCATAAACAGTGCAAAGCAGTCTTTCCCATTTGTAAAATAGTATTGTTAGCCCTTGGAAACCTTTATTTCTATTTAATCTTCTGCCTCATTCCTCCACTGGTACTTAACATCATTATCAAGTGCCATTTTGTTCTGTTACCTCATGCAGTGAATTACTGAAGTCGGCTGAACAGCAACAAACAGAATGAAGGCCAGTCTGTTTGCAGACATGTATAACTTTACTGATGTCGATACTGTTAAATTTATCTATGTCCAACTTGAACCGAGCCCAGATCTTTATTTAGTTTGCTAGCAGGCTGTAGATTTACATTCTGAGTCTGTTCAAATGCCAGCTAAAGTCAATGACAGTCTGTACTGACTTCAAGGGGTTTTAGATGAGGTCCCAGTTCTTGGATGTGATGACATAAAGGTAAAATATTTTATTTATTTATCTGGTGAAAATGATGGATGCAAGACAGTAGAGCAGATTACTGTCTAATCAATGACTGTTTCACTGGATGGGGGTTTTCTGGCTGTGAAGCTGGCAGTCAGGAGAGGTAAAGGAGGATTTGTCCCTTTTGGTCAGGTTTTGTGATTGTTTTTCCCTTTGTAATAGGATTTATTTTTTACTCAATTCTGCAACTTTAAAACTAACTTAAATTGATTAGGACTTACATCTGAATCTGGCCCAGATGTTTTGGGCCTTTCTGATAAGCAGTAAAATAGAATATATTGACAAGCCCTGCAACAGTCCTGGTTAATTGCAAGCTATTTTCCCTGATTTACTGCACATCAGGGCCGTTGGTTGTACCAGTTCTCCAGAGGCCTGAACTTCCTACTCTGCCACTTTAAAACACCTGGAACATGACATCAGTGGTTCACTGGCTTCCAGCCAGCAGGTTCCTGCCCTGACACACAGCCCTCTGGTGCTGATTGTCTTAGCACCTGTGAGAGTCAGGTGTGACAATAGGACTCCTGCCTCTTCAGAAAATATGGCGTTAAAAAAATATTTAATAATGTATGTACATGATTTATCTGCAGCATTATTTCTTTCTCCCCAGTCATTTTGCTATTGCTTTGGGTTTCCTTTTTCCAGGTCCTAACCAACCCACCAAATCCATAATCGCTGAAAAGCAGGTCTGGACATATGGATTCATATGATTTTCATGACCCAAGATCACATTCTCACTTACTAGGTGCTGGCTGAATGAACGGAGATAATAGAAATGCTCCATAATCCCACGGCATCCTTTGGCAAAGATTTCAACTTGTCATGTAACTGGTGCACAAAGAATCATTTCCTTTGTTGCTTGTTCTAAATCTGGCTCCCACAAGCTTCATTCCAAGCTCCACAGTTCTTGCAGTGGAAAGCACATCTTGCAGTTTACCATCCCCATGCCAATCATGATTTTTAAAGATCATTATCCCATCAAAATGATCATTTTTCCAAACTCAGAAATCATAGCCTGCTCAATCGCTTCTTATATAGAAGAAGTTTCCGATTTCAGATTATTTTGCTTTTCTTGGGATCTTTTCTAATTCTAATATAATTTTTCTGACACAGGGGGATTAAAACTGCATATTTTTCAAGGTGTAGGCAAACCATAGATTCATACAGTGGTACAATAATGTTGTCTATTCTGCGCCCTGTTTTTCTTACTAATGCCCAACTTTTTTTTTTTTTTTTTTTTTTTTTAACTTTATTTTTTCCTGACTGCTATTGAGCAATACACTGATGTGTCCATGGAACAATCTCACTTCTGAGTATTAGTGCTGGGCTCAGAGTCCGTCATTTAAGGTGTGACATTAGAGCTACTTTTGTCCCGTGCTCATCACTTTACATTTATCTGTACTAAAAGTTATCACCTGCTGTGATCTACCCAAGCACTCAGTCCTGTATGTCATGCAGTTCTTCACAGTCAGTTTGTTTGTGAATATGCTAACCAGAACAGGCTCCTGACCATGGCACTGTAGACTTGCACTAGTTTCTGCCCGCCATTATGGTTGCTCACTCCTACTCTCTGGGTTTTTTGTGGTTTTTTTTAGAAGTACTAAGGAAATTAAATGTGAGGAAATCTGCTGAAGGCTGTTTAGAAGTACAGATACACTATGACAGCCAGATCACCCTTATTCAACTCCCTGTTGACTTCTTCAAATAACTCTGCTTGAAGCCTGCAAGGTAAAGCATCCTCTTAAAAAAACCCACATGTGGACTCTTCCCTAATGAATCGTGCTTATCCAGGTGTCTGTTCTTTGCAATATTAATATGCTATCAATGCCAAGGCCAGGCATCAGGATTCCATATCTGGACTTCCATGGTTCTACCTGAAACTGTTTTTTTGGACAGTATCACATCTGACACCTTCAAGTCCTGTTTTAAGCACATTATGCACCACTTTTAGTAATCAAACTGTTTCATTGTGAAGGTCTTCCAGAGCTACTGGGTGAACACCATCTTCATCCTGACAATTTGCTCCTTTTCTCCATTTCCTCAAGGACAAAAATAACCTCACTTATTTTACAGTCACTTCAGTTTCAAACATTCTGTAATGAGTTCTCCCACAAAGAAGAGTCCGAGCAGGGGAATTGTGCCCATTTTTTCTGGTTTGTGTATTGATACAAAGGTGATGTTTAGCTTCTTGGCAATCACCTCATTGCCTCTGAGCACTCTTTCTATATCCTGATCATTCATGGACCCAGAAGACTCTCCAGTGAGCCTGTTTCTCCTGACATGCTTTGGGATGTATTATTGTCCTTTTGCCAAGAACTAGGAGAGCAAAGTGGTGGGACTTGAATTTCCATGACAAGCAGTGGATAATAGAAAACATCAAAAAAATTATTCAGGGTAGGTGTGTGGGTAGGGGGTGAGGTTTGGCAGTTCTTTGCTTCTTAAAACTGGAGCTATTCGTGACCAAAGACTAGCTGTACTTTCTGTCTCCTGCTCCTTTTGTGAGCTTTAATTCCTGTCTTCATCCAGATGGATATTAATGTTTCCCATCTAGTTTTCAGGAGAATCTTTAGAAGACTGAATGTGACAAACAGGTACTGTCCAGGACTTAAGGAGAGATGCATTAGCTGATTTTACACTAGAGGAAGTCTTGGGTCTAGATACAAGACCAGCTGCACAATTCAAGTATTTATCATCATATATTGCCAAGACCAAGCCATGCCAGAGTGCATTCATGGTACAATGTTAGACAGCCAACGTGAGACAAACACTCCTTCAAAGATTGTGGAAATGCTGACTGTTTTCTTCTGCGATTTTTGCATAACTAGGATCTGTAGGATTCAGATGTTTATTTACCAATTCAGAAAACCCTAGTGTTCCTTTAAAAGTAGAAGCAATATCAGAGTAGTTCTGGAAGGAACCCAGCCTGGTTTGCTAGGATTCTTTCAGTTTAAGTAGATTATCATAAAGTGCTATTGGCAATTGCCAAGGCAGTTGCACAGGGTACAACTCTTTCCATCAGCTGGGTAGAGGTAATTGGATTGAAAACCTGGCTGCATTAGTTTAATCCAATACTGTACTGAATTCTACAATCAGTTATACATCATATCATCTCAACACTGTGTCAAATCAATATCTGTTTTCAGCAGAAAAAATGTGCAGGTTGTGCTGGAGATACGACTAATGGGAATGCGTTTTGGAGTGTGTGTGCAGTTTGCACTCTAAGCAATGATGACAATTGGTTTCATCTGGAGTAATTACAGCTCAGTGACCAGTAGTTTGACAGTTACTTAGAGGAAATCCTCTTGAGGGAAGCAGACCTCAGCTTTGAGAAGAAAACACCTCTGCTATAAATTCCTTATGTGTGGTAGAAAAGCATTTCTTCTCCCAAAACAAAGAAAAAGCAATGAAAACAGAATAACAGACTTATCTAGACAAGACCCACAGGATTTCATGTGTCCTATGAGGAAAAAATTCTGAATCTTTCTGTTTTGGTCACCACGATGCTGTGAACTTTTTAAATAGATGAGAGAGGAAAGGTAGTTTTGACAAAGTGCTCTGTCACCTGCAATTATTAATGCACCACGTCTCCAGAGAGTGCTCAGGGAGAACAAAGTATTATGCATTAGGTAAGGTATACATACAGTGAATGCAATTTATGATACCTACTTTATGAAACATTGTGGAAATGTATGTTGAAATTATCTTAAAATGGTTTTGACACCCAGGAAGGCCATCTTAAGCAGAAAGAACATGCTAATTCAAGAACATGCCTAGACTATGAATTCAGGACATTCCCAGGGAGGGGAAGGAGGCATTTTGCATTTGGTACTTCATAGTCCAGTTCTAGAAAGTGAGGTAATAGCAGGGGTAGGATGTTAATTATTTAAAGCCACATTTAATAAAGAGTTCCCTATTATCAAAGCCCCCTTGTTATTGTAGTAAGGAGCCAAGAAAGACGAGGAAAGGGAAGTCTTGAACAAAAGAGAGAAAGGTCGTACCAGGTGGTGTTTCCAAGGCTTGATCCCTTAGATCAAAAGACCCATCTTCTATTTGAACCTTCTGTTACAGGTACAAGCTGAAGTCTTGAAGCCAGTCTACCAAACCTCTGCAGAACTACAGTAAGGAATTAACTTGTCAGTGAAGCCTCGTTTGCATTGTAGAATTCAGCCTACAAAAATCTGATCTTTTAACAAAAACTATTCAGAAAGGTCATAAAACAGAGATACTACTTTTTTTTTTTATTCTCCCAAGACTGCCTTGAAGTAAAATCACAGGTACAGCTCAGCGTGATGACTTTTGCTGTTTCTTCTACTTGTAACCCAGCTGAGGCTCAGTTCACATGAAGAAAAAAAGCTCTCTTTTGGGAAGCGCGGTTAATAGCTGTGTAAAAACGAAATACATGACACAAAGAGACAGCAGTGTAATTTATTGCTAAGTTTCAGTACCTACCGTGTGCATAACAGGGCTATGAAACACAGATTCTTCAGACAGACCTTAGAAGTTTCTAGGCAGGTATCATAGCAGGTCTTGTTGCAAACTTCACTGCAAACTGTCCCCCAGGCACAGCAGAGGACTCCGATGTGGGGGGACTTCTGAATTACTGAGTCAAACCTGCCTTTGATGAAACTTCATTTCTCCCCAGAAAGCTCTGGTGTGTGATCCCCATCAAAATAACATTTTTACAGCTGTGTAGGGATTTTTAAACTGCAGAATCCTCTATTTCTTTATAGATTTTATATGAAGAGAATTTCAACCCTCACAAAAAAAGAAAGTATGTGAAGTATTTTCAGTGTAGATGAAGTCTACCTTGAGGAATTACTGCTAGAATTAGCCTATGTATTCAAGCTCTCAGTCAATAAAGAGCATTTTATCACACATATATTTATTATAACTAAATAATGTTTGTGTAGAATACAGTATCTAATGTCTGGCTCAGTACAGAGCGGGCAGATTAAGTCTTAACTACCATAGCATTTTTTGTTGGCTGAGCTACATCCTTATAGGGATCGTAATTTTGGCAGCGATAGCAATAGTAATTTCTTCAGTAAATCATAATATACTCCCTAAACAGAAAGAGCTTTGCAATTTCCCGAACAAATGGAAAAATAATTTTGCAGGATCAGTAAAGATAGCAATAATTGTTATGGAGCTTATTGCAGTTTATGCAAAGAACCTCAGTTTCTCAGGATAGACTATCAGAAGTAACACAGTTTGAAAGTGGGGTCTATAATAAACATAAGTGTAGCACAGTTTAAAAGAACTTTCCTGTTGCTAAAAAATACGAGTGCAGAAAGTGAAGTGATTGCTTCAGAAGCAAGAAGTGCAGAATGCCAAGTCACTTCATCGAGATAGCAATATGAATAATGATTTCCAAGGTCCACTTAGAACTAGGTTGTTATTGGTAAGTGCAAAAGTTTTTTGTTGTTGTTGTTTTTTGTTTGGTTTTTTTTAAAATTTATTTTATTATTAAAAAGGCCCCTGATATCCCAATACACAGAGATACTAAAATGTTCCAGTAGTTGTTCCTAAGTGTATGGGTAGGTGGATAGTCCATTAGTTGCCTACTTGCTTCTGTTTAAGGCAACATGAAATTGCATCAGGGATATTGGAAGATACAAAAAATGTTTAACCATAAAGTAGTGCAAATTTTAACAAAAGTAAATTGTCCATGCAGTACCATGCAAATACTAATGTCCATACAAAGACCATGCAAATACTAATATATATAGAGAAAACTATCTATGTATTAATATAGTATGAAAACTCTCATTCTAAATCATTCTAAATAACCTCCTAGTCCACATACTGCATAATACAAAAGGGGAAGCTGTATACGAGTCATAATACGGCCTTGAATGTGTACAATAAAAATTTAAATTCCTGTTCCATTTTTTGCCAAATACTTTTTTGAATTACAAGGCAGATTTCATTTTGTCATCCTTGAGTGCGTGGAAAAGTTGAGGGATTTATCTGCAAGGTGGTTATTTGCAAAACCATGCAAATGAAGGTGTCTGAAAATGTTGATCTTACATTATAAGCTATTTTTGTATTTTAGGCTACAATTACTTATTTGACTAAGACAGAGGTGATAAAAATGTATTTTGAATAACTGGTACTTCATTCTTTACTTATCTTTTACAATGACAGCTTTTTATGGTGTCTTAAAATTAGAAAAATGAAAGCTTGTAATGCTTTAGTTGATGAAATACAGAAGCTTTCTGTATGCAAATTGCTTGCATATGGAACAATGTGTGATCGCTTCCGTGGCCTGTATGCAAACCTTTATTCTGGAATAGACTAACATTGTGCCTTCCCGTCATACTTCTTTCATATCTGTGAAGTTTATTTTTTCACAATCTAACCTCAAATGCATCACTAGAAAGAGAATTTTCTTTTTGTGAACAAACTTGAACATTTTACAAAAAAAGTCCTGAATATTGATTGTCTTAAGGCAATACTTCAAATAAAAGCTAGTTTCAGTTGCACACAGAGATTTTATTGGAAATATTTCAAAAAGAAAAGGATTAGAAGTTATAAGTGACAATTAAAATAAAAAAAATACTTTTATGACAATGGAATTGTTTAGATGAGGGTATTGAATGTACATTGAAGAAAACTACGTGACATGCTATGAAAAACAGTGTTTTCATAAATGTTCCTTATTGTTCTTTATTTTCCAGGTGGTTGTCCCTGGGACTAGGACTAACTTTGTAAGGCTCTAAACTAGCATTTAAATCTAAGAACTAGCAATTCAGGATGTCCATATAATATCCTCTAAAGAGCCCAAGCAGCAGTTAAGAAAGAAACCAAACGTTAAGTGCTACTCAGGATGACTTTGTGTTGTGTTTGTTTATACACTCTTGCTTTCAACATTATAATCAGCAATGAAACCTTTTGTCTGGCTAGAATGAACTCGTAGTATTTTTGCATTTGAGCTCTTCTGGTGTTGAAAGTGGCGTATGGTACGGCTGATAAACCTGAGCACTTGTTGCAGTCAGCTGTGTGCTGTCTAGCATAACTTAATGATTTTTTTAAAGACACTCCCACCAGCTCCCACATTCTCACTTCCAGTTCTCTGCCCTTTCCATTTTCATGATGTAACTGTGGGTAGTGACCTGCCCTGTATGTAGGATCAATGCAATGAAGCTGGTTCAAAAAAACCCAATCCGCAAACGCTCTCTGGGGGAAAGGCAACCTTGCCCTCCTGAGCTAGACCTGCCTGCAGGCACCTGGCAAGGCAGAGGGCTGATCTGAGAGAGAAATTTCAGCATAGACCAGTGTCCCCGGAGCTCCAGTGATGGAGAAAGCAGCTGGCATTCCCAGCACCCTCAACTTTGCCCTGGCCACGCAGACTGCTCCACCTTTGGGCTTTGACAAGTAGATGAGAACTGCTCTGAAGCTGTGTCTGTCTGATGGCTTTTACAGGGAAACCCAAGAGGGTCACATAGGTGGGTGGCTTCAGGGAAAGCATGTTTCCACCTGTTTGCCAGCACTGAAATGCTTATATGCCCAAAGTGAAAAATCGTGCCTTAGACAATTTTTAGACTAAGCCATCTCAGCGAGCATGTCACTCGGTGTCAGTACTGAAAATGCCCTGCAGGGTGTCACTATCTATCGAAACTTTTCTGAAAAGGTCTGTGCACCAGGGCGGGTAACAGCAGTCCAGACTTCTCTTTGATAGTAGCTGGAATCATGAATACTTTTACATTATTCAGTGTCTCTTCTTAGTTAATACTTGAAGAGAGATGCAGCACTGGCATATTGTTCCAGGTAGAAGCACACTGTTCAGTGAAACTCTAAAAAGCAGTCAAGGAGGACACTTAACCAGGAAGCAATTTATTGAATTTTTGGGGTGATAAACATGTGTAATTGTATAAATAAAAGAGGTTAGAAGTGATCTAACTTGTTTCTCTCCAAGGAACAGTGTCCCATATAGCAGTGTATAAAGGCTGAACATGCATTTGGTGCTGTGCACTACAGAATGAATCCATAAGAAAAGAAACTCGTTGGTTACCTTATATTCACATCCCAGAGAGGAAGTACTGGGAGGGAATCATCTATCTGATCTAGCAAGCAAGGGCACAGAAAGAACTATGAACGTGAAACTAAAGACCAGCAAATTCAAACTAAAAACAAGACACATGTTGTTCTGGTAGGAGTGATTGAAACAAACTATCAGGCAAAGTGATGGATTCTCCATCTTTCAATGTGTTCCAGAGTGGGCATGTTCTCTGATGATGTGTCTTTTTTTCCAGCTACAAGTTACTCAGAGGACAGTTTGAAGGGCAGTAGCTGACCAGCTGAAGATACCCTCTCAGCTCAAACTCTCTAAACATGGTGCACTGCCACAGATCTTACAGGCACAACACGAAATATAAAAGATGCCACAGCTCTCTGTTGCAAGCTAAAAGAGGGAAGAGGAACGATAAAGACCACAATGCAAACAGAAGCCTGAGAGAAGTAAAGCTCCTGTGCAGGTACGTCTAAAATAAACGGGCTGTGGGATGTAAATAAATAGACTATAGTCCCAGGGTGAGAGGAGAACGTACGAGCTTCTCTATGATGCTTTACACATGAGATCCCCTATTAGCTTAAGTGTACATTAATTTGGATGCAATATGCATAAACCAGAGCAAATCCACAAAGCTGCAGCATGAAAACAGCTGGAGTGCTCTCTAATTACAAGGAATCCTTTCCGTATGGGATGCTGGTTGTCTGAGATGAAAATTAAAAACAATGCTGTAGAATATTGTACTGGCATTTATACATCTATAGTACAGAAGGCACATGTGGCAGGTGCCTATCTGCATAAACCCATTTTCTTGGCCAGTTCCTTAATTTCTAGGTGTTCACCTGGTGTGTAGGAAACAGCTTGGTGCTTTACCACAGGGAACGTAATGTGGCTTATCTCGAGGGCTCAACTCATAAACTAACAACACCCTGCAGAGCTGGTAACACCACCTTTGTCTAGGGGAAAATACTGATTTCCAGCAGTGCCCCTGCACACACACAGTTCCTCTGTCTGGTCTGGGGAGCTGTGCTGGCAGTTTCTAGTGTGTGGTGGTTTTTTGTGCCCCCACAGACAGGCAGCAAAGGTGGAACAGCAGAAGTGAGAGTAGCTGGTTGTCTTCTTGAAACAGAAAAATGTGAATACACTGTACCTGCACCTCTAAGCTGTCTTTTGGAAATGTCACTACAGGAAATATAGGAGAGGGGGGATGAGACTCAAGTAACTGATTCACAAATATCCAAAGACTATACAAAGGTTTTAGTCCAGCAGTAATATGTTTCCGGTTGTATTCCTTTCTTTTGTTTCCTTTTTTCCTTGGTATAGAGCTTTTGTAACAGGCCGGTTTGCTTGTACTGCTAAAATCATGTGGCCTTAATCTTTTTTTTTCTTTTTTTCTTTTCTTTTCTTTTCTTTTTTTCTTTTTTTTCTTTTCTAAACAGGAGTCAGTGTGATCATTATCTTGCAAAGGTTCCAATCTTTGTCATTTCCTTGGCACTACCCTTACACTGATGCTATCAGTGGAAGAGCACAAGCTACTCTGAGCTGTTACAGATTCGTCATTAGCATAGAATCCTATTGATTCTCCCTATCTTTTTTTCCAAGGCTGAGCTGCATGAACAGCCTATAATAATCATTTAACACTGAGTTTAAACTGAAGATACTATAGCTTGGTTTTGGTGCAGTTTGCCTCAAAGTAGAGTAAATAGCAGGCAATAGTCACAAATATGTTTGAGTCTTAAGGTTCAGTGTGTTTGCATGTTAACAATTTTTTTTTTCTCCATCAAGGATAGGCATTTTCTGATAAGTGCTTTTCAAATGGAAGTTAGAGCCATACAGCTGGTGGAGTTTTTTTTTCTCCTAGCTATTCAACAAGCAAGACTTCTAAGGTATTTTATTCTATTCTGTCCCTTGTTAAGCCCTTTGAGCTATTGTGCAGACTGTTGTACAAAGGAAAAATGAGATGAAAATTATGTGAAATGTTAATTTTAAAAGCAAAACTACCCTCACTCTATAAGACTGGAGTTAGAAATCTCTACCTAGACCGAGGGTTCAAAGCCTTATACTGCCACTTTGGGCCAAGTTCAAAAGGTGGCCAAGTTTTGAGCAAACCTAGACTAAATTATCCATTCAAGTGCAACCAAGTGAAACACCAAGTTTCTTACTATCCCATCCCCAAACAAAGCTTTGCAGTATCAACAGTCCTATGCTTTACATTTGTTCAAAATTGCACCCAAAGCCAAAATTCACGACCTTTAAGACCCAGACTTGGTTATCTGTATGCAGCCTGGAAGGAGTTATTTAGGTATTAGTTAGGTATTTTCACCCAGTCTCCAGCTCTTTTTCTTTACTTTTTAGGAAAGGTCTGTTCAGTGATGAGTATGTCCCTCCTTTTTTTTTTAACCTTTACTATGTATGGGATGTGGTTTACTGGCACTGTATGCTCTATTGCTTCTTGAATTAGGTAAGTTCTGTGTGGATTGTTCTTTGAATGTTGCTTGCAGATTCATACGAGTACATCCTTCCCTGGGGACGTACATCATCTTCTCCTTTCCCATCAAGGGGAGTGTAATTACAATAGAATGTGGTGTGACAGATGTGGGTATTATAAACAGATTGTCAGCACTTTCTGAATGACTCAGGCATTAGTTTTCTCTCCTACCAAACACCAACAGAATGTTCTATGTTTCTCTTTATTGTAAATTATCATCTTGGTATCAGTTCCCATTCATTCAAACACTGTATTTTAGCCAAGGACCACTAACTGTATGTTGCAATGTATATATGATCACTCCTTCCTTCCTTCATCTGCTCATTTGTTCCTGCCTCCCTTCTTCTGCTCTAGTTGTGACCAGGATCCTTTATTTGTTTTCAAACGAAAATCAGTGTAGATTTCCATTTATTATGTCATCCAATCTTTTATTTACTGCCTTTTCATGCATCTCTGCGTTCTGCATTTTTTTCTATTAAGAGAGAACTGTCATGAACCTTTGCACCTTTTTATTGCATGTTAACATAACTGTTCAAATCACACAGCTCATGGCTCACTTCTCCTCGGAGTCCACTTTTTTATTATTACAAATCTGTAGCGAAATTGAAGAAGCACTCTGCCTTGCAGTACATTTTACACTTACATGAACATACAAACTGAAGAGTTTTTATTTCTAGAGGACCCACTTTCTTATAATTCATTTCACGCTAAATAAAATGAAGGGCTATCCATTTTACCACTGACATGGAAACCAAAAAAACAGAAGAAAGCTCAAAAATGAAAGCAAATCTCCATTGACATTTAAATGGCTTCTTTTTAACTGAAGAACAGTAAAAACTATAGTTCTTTGGATCCAAATGCAAGTGCAGCTAGAGGTACCTGATGTCCATGTATCCTTTAAAATTCTTCTGTCCCTTTGTCCCATCGAGCAGATTGTGCTATTAAAGCAGGGAAATAATTCATAAATATTCTTGCATATAAAGAAGCGGCTTTCCTATTGCTTCTGAATTCCTTTTTTTTTTTTCTTTTTTTTTTTTTTTTTTTTTCTGCCTTACTCAGAAGTTCAGAACTGGGTGTCTGGGCAAGTATCCTAGTACTCTTGGTTGTTAAGCAAAGGGAATTCTCCACCTTCTCTTGCTGCCCCGCGGTATGAGAAAGCGGTGTACTTGCCAGTGCCTGAATGCACAGTACCAGTGCCTGAGCCCTCAATGAGATCTTGGAGGCTGAAACCCACCTTCACAGGTAACTGATGATCAGGCCAAGGGATAGATAAAATCTGAGTCTCACTCCCCTGCTCTGCTCTCAGCATCTCCTATCTCCAGGTTTGGACTCCCAGTTCTTAGCTGCAGCCCCAGCACTCAGAGGATCTGACAGACAAACTATGGTGGGCTGCTTCCAATGTGCACCCCCCTGGCTGGAGACTGTTGCCACTCTAACAGCTGACAGGTGGGCACACAGCAGCAGCACAACTGCCCAGTTCCTCAGCTGAAGTCAATCCCCCTTTCCCTGGCAGTTTAAGCCAGGACACCAGGGTGGCTCTGAAGCTGCTGAGATGCAGGTGTATGTGCCATATTTCTGATGTGGCCGGGAAGCAGCAGAAGTGGAGGTGGAGATGCAAAGTGGACAGTCCTGGGCTGTAACACCTTCTGCTTCTGCAGCCCATGGACCTGAGCATGACAGTCCTTCCATTCAGCACATAACTCGGCCTTGGGAACACCAAGTAGAGCCCAGCCTCTTGACTTCTTTAATGTTACAGTGTGCAGTGCCCAGTCTCTGTATGAATCTGGATTTCAGAGAAGTGAACCTGTGAGCATTAGCCAAACACTGGCTTCTCTCTTCCGTGAGCTGCAGAAGGGCTCCAGAGTCGCTTTGCCAAGTACTGCCCAGCCCAAAGCACAAACTGAATCTTGGTGGGACCTTTGCCAGCATTTCTTGCAGGCATGTTTGTGTATGTTGGCAGGAAATGCAAAGGATCTGCCAAGTGAATAATTCCCTAGTCCAATCCTCCCTCTAGCCCCATCCCAACCCTTCCAGGGTAACAGTCCTTACAGGGAGCAATTTTGGAAAAGCTTTTTCACAAGGAGAAATATGCCACTTGACACAGCTCCTGGCATCCCAACCCCAGTGCAGTAGGATCCCTCAGGCCCTCTTGTTTGGGTCCAGCAATGGAAATGTGGGCTAAACCTCTTTCTAATTACTTGTTTTTATTGCAAGAGTGTTCATGGGAAATGCAGACATTATGGACTCTATCCCAAACTAAGTCACACTCCAAACTGTCTCTCAGTTTGGGTCTCAGTCTATTAGCATGCAATTCCCCATGTTCTAGAATAAGTACTAAGAGGCAAAAGGACTCCCCTTTCCCTGTGGGACAGGGGACATGCCATTCCTTCAGGGAACAGAAATAAAAGATTATGGCTCCTGGCTCCAGATGCTACAAGACCCGAGTATATGGCTTGCTCCTAGCAGCAGCTTCATGAGTCGGTGGGTAACATTTGTTTGCAGATGTATTGAAAAATTGTGAACAGTAGTCTTGACTGGAGAAGAAAGGCCTGCATTTATGAGGTAAATTGTTTGGGATAAATCACAAAAGCGACTCCAGCTTCCTTCAGTGCAGCTGTTTACATGAGGTGCCACTGAACCAAGAAATGGGCAAGAAGGACAACCCAAAAAGAATGAGGTGAACAATTTTCTTTCTTAGAGGCTGATGTTGCTGTGTTGGCTGCGTAAGTGACTGTTTAACTCAGCAGTTTGTTAGAATGAAATTCATTTCAGATCCAAGCATTTTCCCACATTTTGGATTCATATTTACATTTGTTAAGGTTAATAGTCCTGACAACTTCTTCATGTTCTCACCAGGGAGCAGTCACTGACAAACCGTAGGAGGGACTGAAACAATATTCTCCACAGAAAATAAAATCTGTGCATCCTAGGGCTGTTACACATTCCTCCCCAGTAACAGTCCTCAGTCCCTGTTGGTGTAAATCGGTGTGGTGCCCCTGACTACCTCAGTAACGCTGATTCACACCACCTGCAGATCTGGCTTATTCTTGCTACTCATCTTTCCAGTGTTGTTCTAGGAAATGCAGTAGAGCCCCAGCATTGCCTAAATCCATTTTCTTTCTTTTAGAGTGTTTCTTGGCGCTTGTCTTTTCCTTCTAAAGCGTTTCTGTTTCCTCTGTGCTTGTGCTATAGAGCCTCACCTGTAAGTGCTCTCTTTTGCCTTTTAGACCCCACGTGCAAAAAGCAATTTTTTAAGAGCACAGGTAGAAAGGAGAGGTCAGGCAAGAGGTGCCTTTGGCCACTTCTAAGGTTGCATGCCTTTAAAAAAGAAAATAATACAGGAAGCCAGGAAATTCATTCAGGAGAGAACGGAATTGAATTTTTAAGGGTAATACATAATCTGGGGAAGTATGAATCTGCATTCCTCCCACTGGCATCAGGGCTCTCAGGACATCCAAGGCAGGGATATTAGTGAGTCAGAGACACTGTTCTTTCAGCTTTCTTCTCCTTCCCAGACTCCACAGAGGATCACACAGGCAGACTTTAAATATTCAAGCAGACAAGTAAGACCTAAGAAGTTAGTTCTCTTGAGCTGAACTGCAGCAAGCAGCCATGTGCTTGCTCTTAACCTAATATAAATGTGACCTAAAATGTAGTAGCTAAGTGGAGGAATTTAAGGTAAAATATTTCCTTTGCATTTAAACCAGTATAAACAGTATGGGCAAGCCCTGTGCCTAAGCTGACATGGTATCTTGCCACCGAGGGAACCAAATCCAATGTGAGTCCACACAGAGAGTACTTTCTCTTCCCCCTCTTCCAGCTTCAGTGCAGGGAGGCAGGAATTGAAAGCTGGTGATAGTGTTTAAAAGTCTCTGCTTCGTGGACTAGGTTTTCCAAAGATTCATCCCCAGAGCTTGACAGGCATTTTATTATTTTTTTTTTTTAGATAATTTCATTGCGTTCCTTTGTGCTCTTTCCCTTAATGAAGTCTGGCTCAATCACTGCAGCACTCACCCATGGAAAGATCTTCCACTACAATGCCTTGTCTTTTCTCCATAATGAATGTCTCCCAAAAGTAGGTGATAGCATGAAGGGGTCGAGTTCTTGCTCTTAGAAACCCTGTGGTGAAAAGGGTAAGTCAGCCTTTCTTAGCACCTTGTATTAGCCTCTGTAAGAGACGATACTGCTCTTCCCATGGGAGCGGCCGAGTAACAATAGCTGCTTATTTGCAAACCAGCCTTTTTCTCACCATGCCTATCTCATTTCTCTGCCTCCAGCTCTACCCCATGTACCCTCTGGTGTTTTGGAAGCCCAGGAGCAGACATGTCACGGCTTGCCATCGGTGTACCTTTGCACCTTTGTAATCTTATGTCATGTCTTGTTTGCCATGTGTTTGGGGATTTTTAATTTCCCATCAGGAAGTTCTAGTGCACATCCTTTCTGTGAAGTTTTGATTTAGTTCTTTGTCAGACCAATCTCTTATGGTGACTAATGCAGGAGGAAATATTGGGAAAAAGTCAAATAAGGTCTCAAAGATTTGGCCACGAGTGAAGATGCTAAATATAAATGCAAATAGGAAAGGTAGACCGGGCGGGGGGGGGGAAGCTGGCTTGCATACAACTTTTCTTCAGGGATAAATACGTTCAGAACATTTTTAGTCACAGGCTGAATAGAATATAATGCTGTATTTGTCCTCAGTTTTTATCACAACTGTGTGAAAAATTGCCTCATCTGTAAGGGCTTGGAATATAATGAGCAAGAATGAGCTTCTCTGTCAGTCCTAATAGCTTTCCTTCTGAACAGATAGCTGCAGTAGGGGAGTTGTCACTTGTTCCAGCAGTTACAGGGAGCACTAGTTAACCACAAGTTTCTCTCTGCAACTTTCTCTCTGCAGATGAGCTAGGTAGTTAGAAATACAGACACCTTTGATGGTAAGCTGTGGAGCATAAGTTACAGACATATATATATAGCTATAGATTCACGTAAACAGAAGCAACAAATATAAATGAATACAGAGGGGAGAAAAAGGGTAAATCCCAGGTAGTCTACAAACTGTTTTTCTCCATCATTTTAAATACATGAAACCAAACTTTATTTGAACTAAATGTTGTGTAGAGTAACACCAAATTTTCTTAAAATCTCTCTCTGTACAAATATATTAATACACACATATAAAATACACAACACATATGTACCATATATATATTCACATATGCAATATACATATATTCACAAGTTCATTCTGAGCAGCACTGAAGGCACTATTTTAAGTCCCTAAAACCACAGGTTTATTTAACCTCTAAACTTAAAGAGCAGCAGTACATGTTCTTATGTACCACTAGATGGTGACTTGTGTAATGAGTTGTTGACTTTTATCCTAAAGTACATTTCTGGTTTATTTGGAATGAAACAGAGTCATAATATTACTGTCTGCATTGTTAATAATTTACCTCTAAATATATTGCCATAAACATCCTGCTGGTTGTAGGAGTCCAAGGAAAAGCTATGGAAAAATAAGGTGAACATGGTCCCTGCTAGATTCTGTTGGAGATTTTTATATATCTTTGTACAATTTCAAACCTTTTTCGTTTTGTTTTGTTAGTCAGGGCTGCAGGATGTCACATACAAATGATGAGGTGACAATTCAGTTGCCTCCTGAGCCAAAAAAGCATCCAAGGTTTTCCTCAATTATGTAATGCCATATGCATCATCTTGTATAAACAGCAAGCCTTCCCACATCAGGCAAAACTGTCTCCCCTGGTGTGTGCTGTGTTTCCACTCAGAGCAACCTCTCATTTTAGCTATCTGCTATTAAAAGGCTACTTCAAAACCATGCTTGGCACCTTTCCCTACATGGTTGCAGCAACAAGATCAAACAAAAGCACTTTGTTTGGCAGCTGTAGTCTCACTCTTCAGCTGGACGGGGGATCAGACTCTTATCAACAACAGGCTGTACCGAAGACCCACTCCCGGCTTCCCTCCAGTGACACTTGTTGCTATTAATACTTTTCATCTGGCATAAAGTATGAGAAAGCCTTTCTTCAGCCTCAGATAAATGGTGAAAGTTCATTGACGACTATGCACTGCATAAGGAAAAGTAACATTTCTCTCCTGTTAATGCATCATCGAGATTGGAAGTTATTTAGAGCTCGATTTGCCATTTTTGTAGAAAATATTTTGCATTTGTACAAAACTTCCTACAATGAGGGGACCTATCTCGGGTTGCTTAGCTCAGGCTGCTGATCTTTATCAACAATCATCTACTACTAATAATAATTAATTGCAATAAGTGATGACTTTGTGTAATTTCCTTGTTATTTAACAGACTGGGACATATAGGTTATGGCTTTCAAAAGAAGGTGAAGAATGAGAGAATCTTGAAGGCCTTGGTTCCTGAAAATCAGACTCCTTTCAGGACACTTAAAGTCTGCAATCACAAATCACTTTCGGCCTGTACAGCGGACTTCCTTTCTGTAAGTGCTTAGTGAATAGTTTGTAATGGATATTCCTGTGATTTGTAGCCCAGGAGTGTGAGCAGGTATCCCCTTCCTTTACTTGTGCGTTCCTGCTGGATGACTCTGCCGTTACAGGGGGCTTGTTCTCTCCGCCGAATCAGATTTTCTTTTCTCATCAAGCAAACTTCAGCCTGTGAACTAGCATTTCTTTTCTGGGAGCATTGACACAAGCTACATTTTTCTTGTGCAAATGTTTATGGAGAGCCAAACCAGGGCTTGACTGGAACAAAATGTATCTGAGATGCCACCAAGGCATCTGAACATCCTTCTCCTAGTCTTTGCCTACCTCCACTGTTGATTGATCTATTACAGCAAGGCCTTGTGCATGGCTGGACTCCAGGCATTTTCTGGTACAGTGTTTATTAATGCCTTACCAAGACGAAACATTTCTGAAACAAGATTAGCATCAGTATTTACAAGCAGAGGGTCAGCTCTAGAAATAGCTCAATCAGAAGATGTCAGAGCAGGCAGCTATTCATGGGAAGTTATTTGCAAGGGACACATTCCCCCCCTTCCCAGTCGTGCTTCATGTTTTCCTCCTGCTGATGATGCTGATCAGGTTCATTCTCCAGTTCAAAGCTTAAATGAGAAAAATACATGTTTGCTTCCTAGAGTGCAACTCTGTTTATTTTCTGCTACCTTTCTGCCTGTGGAACTGCCTATCGATTTCTTAGCCTGTATATTTCTCTTCTAATGACTACGCCTTAAGCTGTGCCAATGTTGGTGAAACAGTGTGTCTATGCTACACTGAAGTGGACGCAAGAGGAATTTTTTTTTTTTTTTTAAAATTGAAATAATCTCTGATCATGTCTTGCTAAGCAAAGACTGCTCTTGTGACCAGCTGTATGGGGACAAGAGGTACGGGAAGAAATGTCCTGGGAGAACAGAAGCTTTGGAGGCAGACAGAATTTTTGCTGAGCCATAAACTGTTGGCCAAAGACAATTCATGTGCCTTGGACTGTCCTAAATATGAGCATGATTTTTAAATCTAGCCTTCTACTCATGCAGGGTGTGTTTCTGGGAGACGCACCAATCCTTTGTTTTCCATTCTGATGAAACAGCCACCAATATCTTGACTTTCAGAATAGGTACACAGCCAAGTCTCATAAATGCAATACAGTTAATTTGCAGTGTCCCGCTGAGAGCTTAGTGACACCGTAACCTGAACCTGTAATGTGACCAAAACTGGCTTCAGGCAGAGGGCATGTCTTTTAAAGCAAACACACAAACAAAAAGCAAAACCAAAACCAACCCAAAAGCACGTAAAAAAAAATGCATTGGGGAAAAGTGAGAAGAAGATGATGATTCCTGATTCTGTTTGAAACAAGAACTTTTGCTAGACTCTAATCTATATTCTACCTCTCCTTTCACTACAACTTGTCAGACAAATTTTGAAACCCAAGACCGAAATTGGTAGTTTAAAAAATTGCTCTCATTATTTTAGAGAATTATAATCTAATCAAGAAATATGTTCTAAATCTGCCTTGGTTTTACTAGCTAAAGGGATTTTTAAAGTAATATATGTTTTGGCAAACTATATGTGCACATGCCTTGTAGCTGAGTAACAGCCTAAGAGTTAATTCTTATAGAAAATGTGCATAACAAACTAGAGCTCATGATTTTCTGTTTTCCTGTTGAATAAAGTATCTGGGAACAACGAATGTGATACATTGCTGCTACTAATGCTGTAGCCTGTCCCTTTGTTTAATTACTGCAATTAATCTTAATCTGTCTTTGTTTGGCAACAGCTAGGTTAGGAAGAACCAGCTGAATGCTTTTAATAGAGACTGCTGTTTTGATCACTAAACTCACAGTCTTTTCTTTGACAGATAAAAATATTCAGTATTTTATTGCAATCTGAGTGGATGCTCTATGGTTCTTCAAAATACAATTGTGTATTACTAAGGGAGTGGGAAAAATATTTGCTACAAAAGAATATTTTTGTAAACACAGTAGAAAAATGAAATTCAGTGTCTAGAACATGTTGCCCTGTTCTGTCTCTACAATTGACACAGCTGTGTTTCACATTGTATGAAGCACTCACACAAGCATTTAATTCACTTGTAAATTGAGCTACATGAAGATGATGTAATAATTAGGTCTGAAAAAGATAGAAGGCCTACTTTAGATAATATACTCACTAAAATAGCATATGCTGTCTTCCTTCAATTCTATATATTTTAGTCTGTAAAGCTGTACTTTTGATCAAATGACAGTGAAAAGAATAGAACAGGCAAGATTTGCACAAAATTTTCTGAGACAGACGCTCTTCGGTTTTGCAGTACTGCATTTTTGTAGGCATTGCTGTATATTCATAGAGCTGCATGTACAATTTCTTGGTTGTGATTCTAGGAAACACATTGAAGGAGTACCAATCTCATTGAAACTAACTTCTATTTCTCTGCTGAGTGTCAAGGAGTAGAATTTTACCCCATGCAGGCTGAAGAACCATGATCTGCTCTGGCCTCACCTGGGCAAAGATCAGCCAAATGCATCATCTACCCTTGATGAAGTGATGAACAAGACCATGCATAGAGAGGATGTAGTACACTGTCTGGATAGTCATATCTCCAAAGGTAAGCCCCCTATTGCAAGTGGGCCTCCAGCATCTCTGTAAGAAGAAAAGGTTCTTTCCCCTCCCCCCCCCCCCCCCCCTTTCCAATGCTCGTTCTTGCAAGAGCCCAATTAAGCAAAGTTCTCTGCTGTTTTCAGCTCCTCTGGCCACAAACAAGAGCCAATGTCCCATCTGGCGTAGCAGGTCAAAACCAAGTCTGAACTGCACCTGGGAGAAAACAGGAACCTAATGCAGCATTTTGCAGAGCAGGCATTGCTCGTACTGTGCAGCCAGATCTCCTCAGTGAGCAGGTGAAGACAGCTTCTGCAGATTTCAGAGACAGCCTTGATAGGAAAATACCAGGCGGTGGTGACAAAGGCATCAGGTACTGAAAACGCTGCAGAATAAAGTTGGTCATGGTACATTTGCTGTTTCTGCGTTAAGGATTTTCTAGGGTTTATAGGGACATACCAGTGTTTGTTTGTGCCAGCATTATACAGAAGTGGCTGGTCTGCTCAGACCCTGGGATCTGGACAATTTTCTCTTCAGAGTGACTATATGCCTGACCTCTATTCCAAAAGTATTTTAAACAGTAAGAAAGTAAGAAACCTTTGGGGTCTTTTGACCTTCTACATGTGTGTCTCACTGATGTAAGACAGTTGTGTCTCACACAGTTCTGCCTGCTGTGAGGTGGCTTTTTAATATTTACACGTTATGCTATTTACACCCACCACAATGCAGCCCAGGTCAAGACTAGTGTTGGGGAAAATTGAAATGGTTGCATGGATTTGTTTGGAAAACATGTCAGTGTCTGTAAAAATGATGTGTTGAGATTTTGTCATGTGTGATTTTGTGTTGGCTGGGTCGGGCAGGTAGGGCTGAAGAAATCCCTCTTTGGACCTATGATCCCAGTTCCTTTAGCAAGGGGTTCTCTGCTCGAAGGCGTGCAGTCATGCTGTTCAGACCGTTGCTCAGACTCAGTCTGAATGAGAGCAGATTAGGGAAACAGCATTAATACCCCTCAATTTAATCAGTACAGTCACCCAGCTGCGACTGGGCAGCCACCACTTGCTCCCTGAAGGCCCAGTTCAGCTCTAGGAGTGCATGTGCTTATGTTTTACCAAATAAACTTCAGTCTGTGCAAGATGTCCTCCACAGGGATGCAAGTCTAAATGATGTATATGCACATAAAATGACTCCATGAGTGATCAGTTCAAATCTAAAAATTTAAAAAGTGAGACACAGTGGGTTTGCTCACTTGAGGAAACATGCAGCATCTATTTATTATTATGAACAAACCCCAGCAGATTATAATTACTATCTTCTTGTCTTATTACTGTGGCAATCAGGAACACTGCAGAGGGAAACTGCCTGTGGCAAAAAGAGCTTACAAGCCAAGGGATAGCAATGTGATGGAGGTGTCAAAGTTGTTTCAGCAGTGAAACTAGTAAGTAAAAGCTTTTTTTTTTTTTTTTTTTTTTTTTTCCTCTAATAGCAAAAGAGAAATAAAGAAAAAATCTCAGGATTGAACACAGTATTACATCTGGCCCCAAATGACAGCTTGTTGCAGGTGCCTGCAAAAGATGCAAAGGCACTGAAGAGCTGGATTTTTCATAAAGCTGCTACATATCCCAGTGCTGGCATCTCTCTTACCCACTGGCTCACAAATAGGCGTCTTCCTGGCTTGTTGCTGGTAAGAGCTGGGGGCTCTCAGCTCCCCCTTTCACTCTGCCATACCTGGTATTGACAGCTAAACAGCCCCTAAACAGCTAAACAAAAATATATTTACATACACAGAGAGAATCCTTATCCCTACGGCAAGGCGCTGAGGGCCTTCGTATTGAAAATAAGCAGCCTGTTTGATCTGATACTGAAGTAGGAACCAACAGAAGGATTCAAAGACCTGACTGAAGGTCTTCCATTGAAACTGTTGCTTCCCAGGAACAGAAAAGCAGAGACAGGCTGTGAGGTTTTGTACTGTTACAAATTTGGGACAAGAGTGTTATTCCTAAGAGAAGTTGAAATCAGACACCCAGGTCATCCCAAACAAGTTTTCACACATCCCGTACACTTCTCCACAACATTTCTGATACATTGTGATGCATGCTTTGTAGAAAAACATATTTTGTGTAAGCCTCAGAAAGCAGTCTTCTCTATGACTGCCCTTTTTCTTCATCTGTCGTTTGTGCTGCTAACTGCAGGCAGCATGCTTATTTAGCATACTGCAGAGAAACGTCCCTTTGTTCGCTTTACAGATTCTTCACCAAGAGCATGTTTGTTATTTGGTGTTATTAAACAGCTGATTTTGCAGGAGCACATTTGAGCTCTGAATTGTTTGCCAGCAGTTTGTAATAAGCCAAGAAAGAGCAACAACATATAATCAAATCCATTATGACTACATTAAGATTACAGTAGAGAAAGGAAATTAAACAAACAAAAGTATTGCAAAAGTACAACTAAGAACAATGAAGATATCCGAGCAATGTTGTAAACACTTATTATTACTTACATAAGAACCACTTGTCTGTTTACTCTCAAGCCTGGGACTGAACAGACTTTCCTTTTAAGGCTGCCCTCAGATAAGGTCAACCTCTGTTAATATGGAATCATCAAATATGAACTTGTTTCTCAGCAGCTCTCTTAATACTGAAACAATTCCTTAAGCAGCCAAACTCTTCCTTCAGTCCTGACAACTTTTATCGTTGAACAAACAACAGAGATGCAGATAAGATGATAAAATCATAAGGGAATCTATCAACCTTAAGACAAAGAAATATTTAATATAGATAAGTTTACAATTTAAAGGAGAACACCGATTAGCATAGATACACAGTGGAGAACCAGTATGTAAAATGCACTAATCCAGATATGTTTCTCAATGAAAAAAAAACAGGTAATAAATTAGGTGTGGTCTCAGTTCAGGCCTGAAAAGTTACCTTTCTTCTTGATGTGGAGAGGGAACGGAAGGCAGAGAAAGTAAATAAATACAGACAAGCTTCACAGAAGGCGAATGGGAATAGTTTTGTAAGTTAGTCAAATCTGTTTCCCAGTTCTCCTGTATTTGACATTTCCTGTGGGAGAGGGGTTGGAGACGGCTGACAACCCCAGCCGTCTGTGCTGCACACCACGCTCCTGGCTGGCCCACGCTCTGGCAGCAGCTTGATCTTACTGAAGTGCAAACATGAAGGGCAGTTGCAGTGATATGCAAGCTCCGACCCGCCAGAGAAGCATCCCGGTTACTAAAAAGCACGTTTTTGAGGAAATTGTCTCATGCAATGATTGTTATAAAAAGTCTGTCTTTCTCTTCCAGCCTCTTTTAATTAAAATTTTAATAGTAGATTTCAGATTACTACACCATAAAGTTAATTGGGACTTTGTTCAACCAGCTACTATGCCATTAAGATCAGTGGTTTTCCTGGGATTGAATTTGTCTAGAAAAGAATTATTCACTGTGTTCTCAGAAGGGAGGATTGTATTTCAGTATTTTGCTAGAGAAGGCTGCTGAGGCAGAAAGATAACAGAGAGAGAGGAAGAGAGAATACATAGCATGCTGTGCAAATGATACAGTCTTCCTTTCTTCTCTGCATAATTCAGTTCTCACCAGATTTTAACAGGCAGGCTGCACTCAGATTGCCTTTCAGAAGCCGATGATTGGAAATGCCATCTCTCATGTATTTCCCTGCCACGGCTTCAAACATGGCAAATGATTCCCTCAGAACGGGGGCTCTGAATGGCTGCAAATCATTACTGTTCCTCCAGGTTTCCCCTCTGATCATTTTGCCATTTAGGGTTAAAGGAAACTGGTAAGCATCACAGTGTTTAAACAGTAACTAGCTGCTGAAGGTACAGGTTAATTAAGCTTATTGAGACTGGAGACACCAGCTCTTTTTGTCAGCACGTTTACACTGAGGTAAAGCTGGTGGGAAGCCGTCACCAATCTGTCCCACTAGGGCAGACCCAGTCATACTGGGGGCATTTCTGCTCTTACGTACCCAGGCAGTAAAAATTACTTGGAGGGAAATTCTATTCCTCTTAGGCACAGCCCTGTTGATTACAGCCAGCATTACCACTGCCTTCTGGGAATTAAGTCAGTGCCTTTGCAAATTAAATCATGGGGAGGGTTGCTGGTTTTGTAACAGTTTTCAAGATCTGAAATGTGTTTCAGGCTTCATAGAAAGAAAACCACTGAGCCTTTCTTCATGCACAGAGAATGGTGTGCCTGTGACCTTTTTTTCAGTGCAGAAGCTGAGGAGCTCAGCTAAGAACACAGACACAAATTGCCTGGGAGAGGAGCTCTGAAGGTAGGCTCTGCAAGGGGGAGGGAAGGTGGTCATAGGTCTCATGGGTCAGCAGTTGTCCCTAAAGGGAGACATAGGATTTTTTGGGTACCTGCAACCCAAAGCCCTGCCTGGCTACACAAAATTTGTAGCCTGCATAAGCCCAACACAGCAGCACAGTGAGTGTCCTGTGTACTCCTGAGCCGTATTTCAAGTGCAGGTCTGAGCTGTAATCACCCCTTATGAAGTACCTGGGTGCAAGTCCTCCGTGCTGTGCAGAGATAC
Organism: Falco naumanni; assembly: GCF_017639655.2. Lineage (NCBI taxonomy): Eukaryota > Metazoa > Chordata > Aves > Falconiformes > Falconidae > Falco > Falco naumanni. The sequence goes on from NC_054057.1 coordinate 5,885,957, forward strand.
AGGGACAGGAGGCATAAAGCCCAGGACTGCGCCAGCCCCTACCTCTGTGTTACCAGGACATGAGCAGCAGCCTAAGCTGTCATCACCCATCCCGTGCTCGTGGGAAGCACTGGGTGCCTGATGTCTGGTAGGGTGCCTCTAGAGAGACCCAGCGTTACAGGCTGCGGAAGCACATGGATGAGCTAAAGAAATTATGACATATGGGCAATGGAGATTCTGCTCATGCACCAGCCCATATTGCTGTGCTCTGTGACTCCTTTACTGTGCATTCAGGTAATATTGTATTCTTGAGGACGTATAAATTCGATTAGAAATGGAGAGATAAAGTCTGACATACAACATCAGGTTCCTGAGGCATCTGCACCAGTACCCTGCTCTAGGACCAGCTGCTCTGAAAAAAAAAAGCTCACAAAGCTCAGTAAGTGGCATGTAAGGGAATAAAATCCTATCTCACCTCTCACAGAGACTCTGCTCTGCTTGAAGCTTGGCTGCGTTTAGAGACTATTCAGATTTTTTTTTTTCAGGGAAAGAGTTTTTGTGTAGCATTTAAAAGAGCAACTAATTAAACATTTTTATGACGTAAATTAACTTTTGCTTGTGTATGTTTGTATATTTTGTTGTGAAAATAAACATAAGTATCCTCCCACAGGTATTTACCTAGACATAGACATATACACATGCTATATATGTGCATATATATATAACATTCTCAGTTTTTCCCATAACTTACCATGGAAATCTTTATCTATCCCTGTCTTGGTATGCCCTCTCTTCCCCTCTCTCATATTGCTTCAATAAAAAGTTAAAATCTGAAGGAAGATAATAATGCCGTACAAACATCTGAAATGTGAAAAGCGAGAGAAAACCAGTTTTGCTTACCCAAAACTGTGAGGCTCATCAGCTTTGTGTAAAGAAGCAGAGATTCAGGTCAGGTATAAACCTTCCTCAGTGCTAAAGCAGATCAGGTTGTGGAATAAACTGCCTGAAAAGATCATTGAGTCACATCAAAGGAGGGATTGTGGAGCTGGAGGCTGTGGAAATTGCAGTGCCATTAGGATGCAGCTAAAGAGCCTCAGTGAGGCTGGGTCAGCCATCTGACCCCGCCACCTCCACTTTGGGGTCAGTTTTTATTTCATGCACAATTTAATGTGACTTCTTCCTTATCTGCATGTAACTAAACCTTGCTGTGCAGCTCCTGGTGTCCTCAGTGTAAAGTCTCAGGTTAGCGGTAAGCTTATCTAGCCTCCAGCAGACGGGGAGAGGAATGCCTCTGCCCTGGCTCCCTGGGCTGCACGCTACCGGTCCCTCCCCATCACCCAGGAGCTAAGAAGCGGCAGGATGGCTCCCTCATGAGCAGGGGTGGTAGCAGGGGACAAGGGGGGAGTAACAGATGCTTTCTACAGCTGCAGCAGGTGAGACATGAGACCAGCACAGTGGTCACATGGAGCTGTGCCCTGTACCACTGCTGTCCATGTTGACCATCAGCTAATGAGCTGGAGAGAGCAAATAGCAGAGACGGGCAGAAAACAGGTGGCTTGGCATGGCTGTAAGCATCCCAAGCACAAACACTGGTCGGTCACTGCTGTTTCTTGATGTCAGATTCACCACTTTACCAGGTGCCAGCAGCCACCGCCAGTGGGAGGAGGTGGTCAGACCCGCACTGGGTCAGGGAGCAGCCAGTGCAGTGCGGTCTGCGTGCAAACAGCTGGTACTATCAGCTGCATGTGTTTATGCAGAGAGATACCTGTGTACCTGTGTTCCTTTCTTACTCTAATTTCCTTCAAATGGCTTTTTTTGCTGCATCTTTCTCACTTCCATGACAGTCCTGCATTCCCAGTGACGCTGGCAGGTGCTCATCACTGGGAGCAAGGGACAAAAGGTCTTCGGCCATGGTAACAGTATACAGTCATCCTACCCAAGCTATAGTATGATATCTTTTAATTGACTGGCCTTTTTGCAAGCATACACACATCACATTTCCACTGACTTCACTGAAGCTTCACGCCGCCCTCCAGTATCGGCCCTGCACAAGACCTAGGGCCCAATTCAGGCACCACAACAGACTGCTACAGCACACAGGAAATCTACACAGCGTCTTGGAAGAGGAAGAAAAACCAAAACCACACTGAGTTTATCTGTCATGGGAATGCACAAAGGCAACATCTCCTTCTAGGTCCTTCTAGGACCCAAGCTAGGAAATACAGTCTAACCAGTTAGAGCCAGGCACTGGGCAGGCTGGGAGGAAAGGGCTGTGTCTGGGTGCAGCTGTTGTCACCCCACCACAAGCTGGAACTGGGCACTCCATTGTGGCTGCCCCAGTGACACTGTTCCATCCCAAGTGCCAGGGAGTGCAGCTGGTGCCCATCCTGGGCAGACTTTGAAAGCACGGGCAGGGAACGGGGAGGTGTGTTTGCATGCACCCTGTCCTCAGGGCTTCTGGCCCTCGTGCCTTGTGGCAGGATAGATGCAACATCTTTACCTCTCTCTGCTACGTGCCTGAGCTCCTCCACAGGGATTTGTGTATGGATAGTGAAATCTGTATTTCTTCTCATGAATTACAGAGAAAATCTTGAACCGCTATCAGCTGGTCATCTTACCAAAGGTAACCAAAGTTGTGTGAGGGAATTATATGAAAGAAAGAGTTAATAACAAAGGCACAGGAGAATGGACTACTTAAAACTTGTAAATAACTAATTGTTTTGAGATGTGTCAATGAAGTTTTTCCAAACTATTGTCCAATATACTATGAACAGTTTAAGACAGAAGGTCTTGGAAGACTCCACTGGTTTTTATCTCAAGTGTTTTACTACAGTGACAGACAGAAGGACAAGCCTTGCAGATTGAGTACGTCTGAAATGGAGGTTTGTAATGAAGACGGTGCCTTCCTAATCTGAGTCTCAGGTTGCTTCAGGCTTCTTTGGGAAAGCTACCAATGTATACATAGTCAATAAAGATGGAGTAGAAGGTGGTAATCTGCAGTTTATGATTATCGTATGATATGTGCATGCATTGCTGGGTGCTGTCCTTCCGCTTAGGGATGTGTTGGTATTACTCCTAGGCTGGCCATTCAGCAACTCTAATCCTGGAGAGATTTCCCTGTTTGGCTTGCGTTGTATTTGCATGAACTTTCATCATTTTATCAAAAGAAAAGAAATTGCTGATAAGAATATTATTTGAAAGGAGGTTCCAAAAATTTTTCCGAGAAGTAGGCTGCGCTAAAAACAAATGCCTATCTATGTACATGCATAGTGTGAGGGTTATCACCTCGGGAAAGTAGTATATAATGCAGTTAAGTGTGTGTAACGCTGTTCCACACCTCTATGTGCCACTGTGGGAATTAGCTTCCTTTCCCCTATAAACTCCTCACTGTGCTGGCAAGAAAGGATCTGGAAGGCAGCTGCAGGCACTAAATGAGTTGCACAACAGCCATTGCCCACACTCCACTGGGCTGCAGAGACTTTCTATTTTCATATTTTCAGCTTTTCACTCCAGTAAACACATTAAAACCCAAAGACGATTGACTTGCCATAGACAATCACAACCTCACTTGGGCATAGTTGTATGCCTTTCCTATTTACCCTACCTTGTCTTAGGGGGAATATCTCTCACCAGTGGAGAGCAGGGCCGAGTCTGTCATTAATATTCTTTAGTAGAATCATGTGCTGTTCTCCTGCTAAAGAAAACCCGAAGTCACACAATCACCCAGAAAACAAAAAGAATACTTAACATAATTTATGGATCTCTTGTCAGGCTGTACTAATTATAGGCTGTTGCCTTCTGCTCAGACTCAGAAAGAGTAGTGAGCATAAATATTCAAGTGAAACAAGCATGCAATGTCATGTATGCTTTTGTGGTTAAAAGGTTACTTTTAAAAGCTGAAGTAAGCATATGTTCTGTCTGTGAATATGAAGCAGAGCAGTACATCATAATTCCAGCTGAGAATCCAACCAAGAGCCCCCAGTCAGGTGTTACCTGAATGAAACACCTTCTATATTATGCTTGAGATCACTTTCAGCACCTGTAGCTACAGATCTGTGCCTGCCAAGTTTCCCTTTGCTTGAGGAGTAATTGAATTGTTCCCACCTTCCTGGAGATAGACTTGCAGGTCCAATAAATTACAGGGACCAGCAGGTAATTAGAGAGATAAATGCTGTCATTTACAATTGAATCCATTTAACCTACAATCTTACACTTAAAGCTGATTGGGCATTAGAAAGGGGGATGCGGACTCACGGGCTGTTTAGAAGCACCGGGTCCATGGTGCCTGACTAGGTCTGAAGTGACATAACTTATTTTCCCTTCTATTTCTTACTGTCATGCTTTGTATCAGCCCCTTGCATGTCTCCCATTTTAATTTGGCAGTGACTGAATCACTCTTCTTATCCCCTGCTAGATAGTTCATCTGTGTCTTCCATTCTCTAGCCAAAACCTTTTCTTTTTTCCCCCCTGTGATTTGAAAAACGTCTCATCTCGTGTTTTTCTGCTCTAGAAGATGAGTTTGGTTAGGAAGTCACAGGTCCCGAAGCTTGAATACACATACAAGTACATTCGCACTAAAGGTTAGACATTCACGTCATCCAGTTTTCTAGCCTGGGGTGCTGGATAGCCAATATGTGCAATAGCTAAACAGCAGCCTTATTTTTTGTAAAGGTTACATTGCTTTTAGCTTATCTATATGATGTTGGACATAGCGTTACTGGCATTTCATGACATCAGGGTTACCTTTATTCTGACAACAGTACAGAAATACCCATAAGCTACAACATGATTTAAGCTCTTTATGATGGTTATGCTTAAGGCAGCCCTGTAGAAAAATGGAAATTTAACTTCAGTCAAAAGAGTAAACTTTTTTCAGGTCTGTGGCATAAATCTGAGCTCTCTGCCCATTCCTTTCTACTTCTTCCCAGTCATTTAGCTCAGTCTGAAAAAATGCCAGGCTACTTTCAATATGAAATAACCATAAGCTTTTTATGTCGTATTTTAGGATTTTTTTTTTGTTGAACTGAGAGAAAGCAACATAGAAGGTAGAACACTTCTTCAGTTGTAAACTAGAGGAGGAAAAATTTTCTCCATGTGTGAAACCACATCTTTCTTAAACCCATCCAAATGGGTAAAGAAGAACACCCCCCACCCCACTCCCTGAGAAAAAAAAAACAAACAACCAAAAACCCACAACCCCAAACAAAAGAACGAAAAGAGCCAGAAAGCAGGTGAGATTCTGTCTCTTATCTGTGTCTCTGGGAACAACAACAAAAAAAGAAGATTTTTTTTGGACTTAAAATAATATCTAGTTCAGTAAAAAAATTGAATGTTGGATCAGTTATCAACACACTGATTCAGGCCAACTCTTTGAACCACATCTGGAGGGCAGTTGAAGGCCTGTTAAATCTGATGAGTTGAACATTTCCACACGCTAACTTCTAAACTAAGCTGCTTTTATCCATGCACCAGTGACAGCTTCAGATTACACAAGCAGGACACTGCAATCTATAGGGTTCAGAAAAGGCTTGGTGTTTCAGGGCTTTCAGCCCCTTTCTTCCTGCTTCACAGATTATGGGTCATTTGAGAACTAAGGAGATCTGTGGAGGTGAAGCAGAGAAATTTGGCATTAATGTGTCACTGCACATGAGAGAACAGTTGTTTGTTTCGATGTCGTACAAAAACCCAGTGCAGATGGCAAGAGTATTTCCTCCCCTGGAATTCACCAAGGCTTTTGGCAAGAAACGTACAGAAAAGGACAGACTGTTGGACAAGATGAAACGTAGTAGTCAAAGAAACCACAGCTTTGACTGAGTTGTCAGAAGTGAGATGCTGACGTGGTTTTATTTGATATGAAATGGACTGAAAAATAAGCATTTGCCTACTGTCAAGATCTGAAAGTGAGGCTGAGGAACAGCACCTAAAATTGTTTGAAGATGGGACTACAAGAAGATTTGCATATTATTACGGTCAGGTCAGGTAGCTGGCCTCACAACACAATGCTAGGAAGTGTTAATTGGTGCAGCAGTAGAGGTTCTCCTGTGGGGGTCCTGGTGGACAAGCAGCTGAACATGAGTCAGCATTGTGCTCAAGGCAAATAGGATCTTGGGCTGTGTCTGCAGGGACATTACTAGCAGAGATAGAAATGTGATTATCCCACTCTATTTCATGCTTCTCAGGCTGCTCCTGGAGTCCTGTGTCCAGTTCTGGTCCCTCCAGTTCAAGACAGACATGGACAAACTGAAGAGGGTCCAAAGGACCCTACAGAAGAGAAGGCTGAGGGGGGACCTCGTCACCATCATAATATTCCAGTACTTGAAGGGTGGCTACAAAGAGAACACAAGTTCCCTCTTCACAAGGAGCCATGTGGAGAAGACAAGGGGCAACGGGTACGAGTTGCACTGGCAGAGGTTTCATCTCAACATATGATTTTTTTTTTTTTTTTTTTTCACAGTAAGAACAATTATTCACTGTACCAACCTCCCCAGGAACGTGGTAGAGTCATCATCGCTGGAGGTTTTAAAAATGTGATTGGACAGGGTGCTAGATAATCTCATCTAGGGTCCCTTTACCATGAAAGGTTGGACCAGATGAACTTCTGAGGTCCCTTCCAACCTGGGTGATTCTATGATTCTAATTTAGAATAATATTTCTATGCAAGGATATTTATTGTGAAGAAGAGCATTTCAATATCTAAGGAAAGTTTATTTTGCTGTAGAACTGGAGGAGGGAGGGGTTAACATGAAGAAATTCACAGTCACAGCTGGAAATAGAAAAGGGAAAGGTTTAGGTTAGACATCAAGAGAAGTACCAAACCTGCTATACGACACTGATGTGTTAAATAGTTCCTTAGAAAATGTAGAAACAGATGTTGCAAAGAAACGTAAGGAGAGAACGCCTCAGGAGTTAATACCACTGAATATGTCTGTCTGGTTGTGCCTATTTGGGTACAAAGAGAGAAGACACAAGTGGTTCTTTGCACCCCTTGTCCTACTGTCTGGTACCAACATGGTAAGAGGGATTCAGCCACCTTGCTATACTGTGTGACAGGTTAACCAGGGACACGCTTATGTTCATGAAGCTATCACTGGGAGGTGCCTCCACTGCTGTTAGGAAACAGCTTGCTTTACATTTCAACTCTATCTATGAAGATGTTGCTTGGACATTAAATAGAAATATGGTACCTTTGTAAAAAAAATAACTAGGCCATTGGCTTTGGCAATTTTGTGTTGGCAGAATAGCATAAGGAATGTATTGCTGGAAAAGGGAAGAAAAGAGCTCATGAACCCTCAAGGGATAAGTGAAAAATATTCTCCCTCTTGGTGAATAAACAATGGTTTATTCCTTGACAAGGAACATAGGTTCATTTTCTTTTCTCTATATTTTTCCTGTTGAGTGAGTGGGCAGGCTGTGATAAGGGGTATCTGATTTGACGTTACATGTATTTATGACCTACAAAGCTTTATGTAGACCAAAAAAGGGGGGTGGGAGTGGGTGCAGGAAAGAGAGACAGACAGAGATGGCTTAACAGTTGAATGTAGACCTAAGAGCCAAGAAATCTCCAGGACTAATTGTACTGCTACTCCCAATTTATGGGGTGGCCTTGGACACTGTTAAAACTTAGCAAGTGTTTTGAGTTTGAGAGCTATGTGTTAGTATTAAGATGGCACAACGAGGCTTTAGTTAGGGTAAAATGGGCTACTTCTCTGCTGAGACGGAGTAACTATTGTAGATGTGAATATATAAATACATTACCGAAGCTGAAAAGAAACCTATTGATCCCTCTGACGTGAAATCTTGAGAATGGGCCATAAAACAGTTTCAGTAAGTATTTCACTAGAGATTGTATATGTTTTTGTATGTGCCATTGTTGCCATCAAAGGTGAATATACTTTGATTCATTTTAATTTATAATTCTGACTGAAAAGATTGTTTTCATTCCAGTGCAATTCATATAAACCAATACATTCTCAAGACAGGGGTGGAAAAAACTTGGCAGTATTTCCTTTCCACATGAGCGCTAAGCCAGCTTTGACATTTTATACATTTTTAATTAAATCACCATGATCTTTGCAGGCTAGTGTTTGGTCTGACAGGTTTTTAAAGCTTGAAATTAAAAGGTAAATTATTTTAACAAATGTGCACAAAGATTAAAAAATTAATCCCTTCAGTGTTGAGACTGCATTGTCTGTTATCTTTGTTTTAGGTAAAACAGATGTTTCATATTGCAAATGATGCATGAATAGGACTTCCCCAATGTGATGCAAATGGATTGTTGAAACCGGCATTGTACAGATTAAAAGAGCTTGATGTTACTAGAAACTTCCTGGACAAACATCAGTAATGAACATGTTATTTGGTTACGTTTCACCACCTTCTAAAAAGCAAAGCATGCTCAGAAAAAAATCACTAGAGAGAAAGAAGTCCATTCAGTGACTGATTGTTTCAAGGAGAATAAACTAGGCTAATAAGTCAGCTCCTGGTCCTGCTGCTAATTCCAGTCATCACCCAAGTGCATTCACTCAACCTCTCTGGGCCAGCCACTGTAATATGAGGGTCACAGTCTCCCACTGTGTATCATCTGTCTCATGTATTCAAACCATCCATGTCTGGGGCAGGTATTTTTTTCCAGCAGCTGGCACAACCGATGCACACTGCTGTAATCCAGAAATCAGTAGCATCTGAGGAGCAATATCTCCCTGAGTTAGAAAGATCTTCCACATGCACTGGATTGTGTGGAATAGACCTGTAAACTCTTATAACAAAAAAACCATTGTTTCCTTTGAGCAGACTGTTTCACCTCACTGTGTCCATGACAATGTATTTCCTTGAAATACATCATTACCAGCGTAAGCAATTGAGAATCAGGTCTAAATTAGCCTCCATATTCCCAGTTTAGAAGAGGACCTGATGAACTTTCAGTCTGTTCCTACAACCGTCAATATTTGTGTTTCAGTGACTAAAATGAAATACATTCCTACACTGGTACTGTACTGACCAGATTTACATACTGTTTTCAGCGACTGATTCTTCCCAGCTTTTCCTCCTTTAGGGGAGGAAAATTCAGATTTATGTCAACAAACCCGTATGCAAGAAAGGGCTCTTGTCCTTAATCATTGTATTAAAAGTGCACAACTGCCTTGCTTTAAAATGGAGCACTCCAGCCACAGCGTCACCAGCTTCTCTTTTTTTGTGTGTGCGTGTTTTCTTTCATTGAGTATTATAGATCACAGAATGTATGGTGTCAGTTTTGCAAAATAATTAAATGAGTTATTTGGGTATTTGGGCCTGGTGGCCTCAGTATGAAATGCTGGGGAGAGCAACTGCAACAGGTTCAGCTGGTAGGACAGGAAAAACGCTCATGATAAATAAGTTCCCTCAGCTTTTGCTTGTCTTTTTAGTTGCTCATCAAACAATTCTGATCAAAAAGGTTAATTTTCCTGTGTTTATTGAACCTATCCCACATGTACCCTGACACAGTCAAGATTTGCCTCTTGCTGTTAAGTCTTATAATTGATCGCCAATTCCCTCCTGGAATCCTTTCCTCTTCCCTATTCAAAATTACATTGCCAAAGAACACAAAAACCTCTGCCTTCGCATGATTTCCCACAGACTTGCTGAATTTCAACCCTGTCTGCTGCGCGGCTGGATTCAGAGCACATAGGCAGAAAGGCCCAAGATGGACCCTACCAGGAAGAATTTAAAAGGCCTTGGCAAAGCAAGGTGACATCCAGGATCACCAGTTGGGAAGGACAGAGAAGGCTTGTGCAGGACTGAGAAAGCAGCACGACAGAGCAGGTGGAAGAAGGTGGTGAAATTATAAGAACAAACAGAAGTTTGAAAAGCCATAGAGGTTTGCCTGATTTTAGTAGCTCAACATTATACATCCTGTTCTCTCCATGAGCTCGCAGGGGTACCCAATTCCTCTTTTTGTGCCACACTGGGCACACCTACTGGTGCATATGTTTCAGAGCTCACCAAAACGGAGACCATGACAGGAGGTTTGCTCCTTGCCTAATAGGCAAGTCTGGTCTCAAAGAGGGCTATTTGGCTGTTGTAGCGAGCGATGCAGGCAAACACCATAAAATGAAACGCTGAGTATTCTGTGTGCGGAATCATACCCATTTTCACAACATCTAGAATTATTCCCCTGACTTTCCAGGGCTCCTTAGCCTGAATGCTCCGTGAAGTCTGTGAGCAACTAACAGTGCTTTTCTGGAGTGGGAAGAGAATGTACATTTTTGCATCTGTTTGTGTGGCTTCTGGGACTTTTCCTGCTTTTAACATTCTCTGGCGATGCCTCATGCTGAGTCTGCCTTTGGCGGCAGCCACTGCACCAAGGGACCATGCAGGCAGAATAAATAACGAGGCAGTGCTGAGAGGCTTTCCTTGATACAAATTGCTGTAGGTTGGGAAGAGAAGGCATATTTTCTTAGCACACAAAAGGCCCCCACGGCTGCTGCTGTAGGAAACTGATCCACTGTTGTTACTCTCTGTTCTGGGAAAGGATGGAAGAGCTTTTTGATATTCTTTGGTTTCTGCTGTATAGTCTGCCACAGCAGTCAGCATTAGCAAAACCAGACCCGTTCTCATCTGTTCAAAATATCGCTATTATTTCTGAATGCTGATTACTCAGGCAGACTGCAAGGCAGAGCTGTGTGAGTTTCAAAAGCAGGGCGACAAATCTTTGTACTGAAGTGGCAATGACACAGAAAACAGAGGCAGGGTACAAGCGCTTAAGGGACCTGGAGAAGCTGTGGAGAAAAAGGGTTGTGGCTGAACGACAGCAGTTAGCTGAAGGAAGCATTTACTCAGCACTTGTGAGATGCCATCTGAAGTACTGAGTCCAACTGTCATTCCCCCCCCCAAATACAAGAAAGGCACTAGTGATGAGTCCAGTAGAGGGCTTGCAAGATGATCAGAGCAGGAGCACTTGCCCGGTGAGGAGAGGCTGAGAGAGGGGCTTCCTCCAACAGAAGATACGATGGCTTTGGAGAGACTTAACAGCAGATGTCTGATGCCTATAAGGAGGTCACTGAAAAGATGGAGCTAGGCTGTGATAGTGGGGCATGGCAGCTGGATGATAGACAGTCTGTTTCCAACTAGATATAAAGGAAAAAAAGATTCACTGCAAGGACAGTCAGGCAGCAGAATAGGATGCCTAGAGAGGTTGTTCAGTCAATCTCCATCCTGGGAGGCTTTTCAAGACCCAACAAGATAAATCCTCAAGCAGCCTGGTCCGGGTTGAAAGGTGACCTTGCTTTGAGCAAGGGCTTGGACTAGAGACCTGCTGATCCTTCCCACACAAGCTACTCTGTCATCCTCATTACCAGTTGCCCCATCATGCTAGATGTAATGGCAGCTCTGCACAGGTCATCTCAGTCATCACCCAGATTTTGCAGCCACTACTCTAATGCCTAACCTCAACAGGCAACTTATTCAAGCCTCCAGTCTCTGGGATCCTTGCAATATTTTTGTTCTTTTCTTATGAGGCAAACCTTGGAAAGATGACCTCACTGTCTTCAGTAGAGTCACAGCAGTTTAGGGCTGCAGAGAGCTTGAAACAATGGTTTCAACCCAGAAGTCCTCCTTACTTGTGGTATACCAAGCCTGAAACCTCCTGCTCTGAAGGTGTTGGTCCTCTTAAGGGTAGATTGGTGTCAGGTGCTCTACATGGTTTGGATGGGCCAGCAAAGCCAAAGACTGGAGTGCCAGAGTGGTCTGAGATGCCTTTTTTTTCTCACATTGTGACAGAGGAGATTTCGTTAATCTTTTTACCCCCTCTGGCTTGCTCTTATTATACAGATATAATCGTTACCTGCTTTATACCTCCTAATGTAATACAGAAGTAAATCTAAGCCACAGAGTTAGTGCTATGTATCAGTGTTAAAGAGGGGAAAAAAACAGCTATCAGTTAGAATTTAAGTACACACGAAGGTAAAGAAATTACAGAAAATACGTCTGTCAGGTTTAGGACAAGAAGGACTATTTAAGCCATAGTACAAGCAAAAGAAATTTAAATAAAAGACTGCGTTTGCAAGGTGAAAACAGGACCGTTCATAACTGCAACAGAGAAAAGATGTCAGTAGATATTTCTGTTCTGTACTCAGAGAAAAGGAGGTGATATGCCTATGCCACCTTAAATGTTTTCCAGTCCATTAGAAAGCAGGGAAGGTGCTACCATTTCTTTAAGATTATTGTTTATAAAGCACCAAACCTGGGTAACTTGTATCAAGAGATACAGACAATTACTTCAATCTTCTGGTGATGGTACAGTAAAAAGGAAAAATGGGTTAATATAGGCAATCACCTTGCTAGCCTGATGCTACCCTTGCAAAATAATGGAAAAACGGAAACAAGATTTAATTAATAAAGACGTAAATAGAGATAAAATGTGTGAATATAATTTCATGACAGTCAATATTATGCTATTAAAAAAAAAAGTCTTGTCAGAACAGCCTGATTTTATTGGGAATTACATGTTTGGCTGATACACAGTGTTGTGTAGACATAAAAGATTTCTGTGGTTTAATGTGTTCTGTTTGCTGCCATAGGATAATCTGAGTTTTTAAAAAATGAGCAACTGCATGGCAAGGTTGCAAAAATGAGCAATTAGTGTCAATAAAGCTTGGATAAGATGAATTTAGAACTTGCTAAATGGCAGATTGCAAAGCTGTTGCTAACGTAAAATGTTCTCTGAATGAGTCTGTTTCTAGTGGCATCCCATGGTGGTATGTACTAAAACCAATGTTGACCAACCAATTCCCTCATAATCCTGTTGATTTAAAACAAATCTGTGAATATCACATATGCTAGTGGAATAGAAATAATGAGGACATGACAACTATATGAAATTGTGATTGAGCGTATGTAGTCTAATCAAATAAAGCTTTTTAATACGGCTGGGTCACACAAGCATAGACTGTAGGCTATATCTGCAGAGTTGGGGAAGCAGCGATGCTGAGCAGAGTCTCGGGGCTGCCACAGTGCAAATAGAGTCCCACTGTGATGTTCTGGCAATACAAGCAAACCTAATGCCTAGCTACATAAACGTGAGAAAAACAAGTAGGAGCAGGGAAGCAATTTCACTGGAACTGGAATATTGCATGAAATTCTGATGCTGGCATCTTGAACTAGATGTTGGAAAATAAAAAAGGTGCAGAGATTATTTGAAGCCTGAGGAGTTTGAGAAAATGTTTTATTCTGAGAGGACTTAATCTATTTATTGTGAAGTGGCTTTATAGCAGCTGAAGTAGGGAAAAAGAGAAGGTAGGGCACACAGATACCTTAATCTAGTGAGAAGAGTTCAACAAGAAACAAGAACAGGGGGTGAGCAAGCTCAAATGATGGAAGCTAGAAAAAGCTGTAATAGAAGATGAATTTTTTTTTTTTTTTAACAGTGGTGGTATCAATCTGTCAAAGAAATTACAAAAAGGGATAGAGGTGAATCTGTTTCTAGATCTTCATCTCTGGAAAGAAGGAAATACTTTGAAAAATAGGTTTTAGTAAGCCAGAGGTCACTTGTTGTGGTAGAGGGAAGACTCCTTTAAGCATTAAGTTAATTAAACAGAGAAGAGCTACTCTGTGATTGTCCCTCCTATTACCCCTTACATCTCTTGGATGTGTCCAATGGATGGGTTTATACAGGTAATTTAATGCTTGTGATTATGTTTTTGGTTTAACTGCCTATAGGGTTTAGACCCAGCTGTGAGGCTGGCTGTGTTCTAGCAACACTGGTCATATTCATCCTTTTTTGCTGCACTCTGTGTGGTTATCACAGTCCCTTTCTGAAATTGAGAGAGGCACGTGTGTCTGTTCCCAGGGTCTCCTCTGTATAGGGAAAAGCCACCAGGAAAATATCCTGCAAATAGAAATTTGTTTTCTGGAAGCTGAAAGAAACAATTAGGGAAAGAGGTATGAGCCACTGCATTTTCTCCCTGGAAGGATCCCTGTTTGTATTACTGAGACAGGCCTTCTTGCAGCCACATCCAGCTGGCAGGAAAGTTATGTATGTACCAAATAACAACAAACATAAATAAAATGAGCCTTTAGAGCTACACTTGCTGTACTTGACTTACCTTTATTGATGCAGCGGGATGCAAACTGCATTTCCAGTAGCAACAGCTGATGAACCTCTAGGCCAGCCAGGAAAGACTGTTTCAGACTGGGGACAGCAAATTTGAACTATTCCCAGGTGCTCCAAAATAACCTCTCAAGGGGACATAGTTACAAGAGGGCAGGCAGAGCCAGCACCGCTAAGGATGTTACTCAGCTGAAGCGCATTTTTGGAGTGGCACTTCATCTGCCTGAATAAAATGGGGATGGGAGTCATCTACCTAAATGTAGGTCACCTGGGCTGCCTGGTGACTGGCCAATAGTGGATAGAGCTCAGCCCACCCTAAAATAGACTTCTAAAATAAGGCAGGGGTGTGCTCCCTGAAAGTGCCTCTTTCTCTCTCTGTTTGTATAGGGAGTTTGCTAAGTAGCTTAACTACAGGCTACTGTGCTGCAGATGTCTGCTTTCATTAGCTTTTTGGGGTCTTACAACCAACTCAATTTCTGCCATCTGTCAGTGCTGGGAAAAGGTCCTGATGGGCCACAGTCACACTCGTTGTGTGCCATGAAAAGAAGCAGATGTGATTTCATTGTCTTCCACATGCACAAAACGCACGTTCACACTGGCTGATGAGCACTTAGTGCAAGCAGTGCAGGGAGGCAGTCCAGGCTCTGATCATCCAGCCTTTGTTAGCAATCTTTGGACACCACTTGTAAGTGAGTGAAAGTAATTTCTGATTTTTTCCCCTGCTGATTACAAATGAGGATTGATCCAGCATTGGTACATAAGGCAACAGGCTCATTCCACTTATTAAGTGAGGGCAAACCAAGAAAGCCAGTTTGAACTTTGCACCAGAGGCACATGGATAATATGGTGGTATGGTTTCTCTGTGCTTCCTGATTATAGACTGCATTGTAAAATTAAGGGAGGGCTGCTACATTGCCAGAACCAAAGTGTCACCAGCCGCATTATCAGATGGCTGAAGGAGGAGCAATGGGCTGGGTCCTATTGCAGCTCAGTGCCAGGAGGTGACAACGGCATTACTGGAAAATTCACACAAAGCTCTGGTACTATCTGTGCTTTGTGAGACGCAGTGCTATTTTTGAAAGCCATAAAACTAGTCAAGTGTCTTGTAAGCATCTCATTTCATTCATTGGGAAAAATACCCTCTCCATCAGAGATGGACTGTGAAGCGGTATAACAGAAGCCAAGATTAATCCAAGATTCCTGGCATTTGTAGGAGTTGGATAAAATTTTATTTGTATGAGACTATTCCTTTGCAAATTGAAGACTGTAGTTACAATGTGATGGAAAAGGGGAGGGGAATTTGCACTTGACTAACAGAGCATAATCTGATACCAAAGCAAAGCCTGGGACTTGCAGATTTACGCAGTTCAAATGAATGATAAACTGCCCAGTAAGCCTCTTAAAACGACAACAGTGCTTGAAATGGGCTAACAAATGAGTTGCCATGTAAATAATGGCACTGCTGGTGACATCAGAAGCAGTCCTTTGAGAAACTTCAAAGAAAAACAGAACACCAACGAATTTCTACATGAAAGAGGACCTTAGTTTCCTAGTACAGAAGTAACACATGGCCAAAAATATATATTTTTCTCTTTCTAACCTACACCTTCCACCTTCCATAGTGATTCTTGCTTTCACCTCTTGGCTAAAACCAAATTAAGAGTGAGTTGTAAATAGCCTTTTCTGTTGTCACATGCCACATGGACAAGGAGATGCTGAATGAGCACTATGCTTAAAAATGTCCATCTACTGAGACTAGGTACAGAAGATGCATGATAGAAACGACCTAAGCAGATGCATTGTTCCTGTAGCGAAATAAAACCTGCAGCAGTCCTACTAGAGGGAAGTATCCTGTTGGTGGTATCGAATAAAAGGGGATGACTATATATGACAAGTACAGTATGTCTAACAGAAATGTGAAACAGGCCCCTTTGACCCACACTCTGTAAAGTGAGACCCAGGCAGCAGGCGATGGAGGGTACACACAGGCAAGTCAGCAGTGACGTGCAGGATCTATTCCAGTGGAAGTAGATATTGGACTGGGCCTTGTTACATGCAAGCACAACTGGTCAATCAAAATTGCACTGTTGTAAACTGTGGAAATTGCTAATGCCACTCAGTTCCATGGCCTTTACTATTTGAGTTTATTCCCAAATGCATTTGCTAGAGCCAAGATGCTGCTTACATGTCAGTAGAAAAAAAGGTAAAACCTTTTTCCCTGGGAATTGGTTTACTTTTAGTTCAGTGCTAGGTTAACGGTTGGACTTTATGATCTTAAAGGTCTTTTCCAGCCTAAACAATTCTAAGATTCTATGTTCCCAAAGCCCTGCTCTGTGTGATTTGCTCCTCTGCCATTTGCCCTTAGTTTATTCTTCTCTCTTCCCAACTTTTGCAGTGCTATTGCTGTGAGATTCCCAGTGTGATCATACCCGATATTATCCTGTCTGGTTTATCTTCCTGACTGCCAGTCACAGGAAATTCTCACATGAAGGAGGATTTGTGAAGAGACCGTCATCTCTGCATGTTGACTCTGACTTGTTCCTGTTTTTCAGTTCCTGCCACAGCTCCTTGCTGCTCAGTCTCAGTTGTCTGCTGAACGTAAGCTGCATCTTCCCCCTGCTCCTTGACTGAAGGTACCTTCAAAGCTGTCACTCAGCATATAGCAAGGGAGACAGCTCCATCTTACTACTGTCCTATTACTCTAAAAAGCAATAGCTCTGTGTCTAAAGTTTTCTTCTCTTTTATGTCAATTCTTCTTTTGCAGTTTGAGGTGAGATCCTTGTTTCTCAGCCCAGCTTTGGACCCTGGGGCTTGGAGAGAATTGACATTGCTATCACCTTTCCCTCAGCCACCAAAGTCATCTGTGCCTTGGTCTGGAAAATGTGTGTTCTCTATCCTGGTCAAATGCAGCAAATGCCTTTAGCCTGATGGTAAGTGTGTGTCCATTCCTGGTGAAGTAAGAGCTTGGATGCAGCTGTCCGAGGATTCACCATCCTTCCCCCACATCTCTCTCTTTCCACCATGAGACTCCAGAAAGTGCCACGTTTTACTGCAGACCCACCCCTAGCCTGTGGTTTCTCTTAGGTCAGCTGGGCTGTCTCTCCTGCTCCTCCGTTTAAACCCCGTTTGTTTCACCAAAGCGTTTGTCAGCATGAGTCAAATAAACCATTTTGACACCTTCTTCAGTCTATTTCTCATTGAAGAAACCTCTTTTATCCCTCTAAAAAGTAAAAGCCACAAGTATCCTAATACTGCAGCCCTCGCTAGCAGCAGCTTCCTCAGAGCCGGTGGCATTTTTCAGTGTGGACGTGAGGGGACAACTGTGCTCCTGGAGATCATATGGCTTGCAGCCAAGGTGTGCAGATTCCCCTCCCAGATCCACTTGCATGCTGAATCATCCATTACAGGGGGCTGGGAGTTAAGTAGCAAGGGGCAAAAACCTTGCTCAGTGAGGTGCTCTGTGAACAAATTTTTCCCTGAAATAAAATGGAGAAAATGCTGAAATGTGAAATGATCCTCGCTGATCCTACAGGGGTTCACAGTGTAGCTGGGCTTTATTTTTAGGTTTCTGTGTCTTTTTTTGGCCATTTATTATTTAGCTCACAGCTTGGGAGAGGTCACTCTTGCTCGTCACTCTCCAAATTTTCAGGTAGTCAAAGGCTTCAGAAGCTCATGCCTTTCCCTGCTTCAATTAGGTATGGTCCAATAAGCCTGACTAATGCTGGCAGGATCCCAAAGCCTGGTTTGCTAGAAAATAAGCCTAATGCCCATTATTTTATCCTCAAGGTACTTCAGGTTTCCAGACAACTTTCAAATTTGAGATTAGGAGGCACGAACAAGCCAGCTGATTAATTACAAGAGGTATTTCATACATCAGATTCCATTTTTCATCTGCAAAGGAAGAGGGCAACCTCCTGATCTGCCAGAAGTGTGTGTGTTTGCTCATGTGGCTGCTTAGCATGGAAGCAGGCTGCTCTCTCTTTAAAAATTCTGTTAACAAAGAGGAAAGATTTCCCAGTATTTTCTTCACGTGCATAAAAGAGAGTTACACATTAAAATCGCAAGCGTCTTGTTCCCTCGTGTGTGTGCATGGGGAGAAGTGACACCCCCTTTTCTTTAGTGGGAGCTAAGCTCTTCTACCCCAGCCTAGAAAATCAGCTTTGGATTTTTGGTGTCAGTAAGTGTGCCACATCTGCCACAGCACGGAGGGCACAATTCAAGGTGGACTTACAAGCATTTGCATTTTCTGGTATTTGTGACCTGCATGAAAGATGGATGATTTGTGGTACACTCTGAGAAATTAGCTAGCCTTTAGAAGGAAGTTTACTTTTCCTCTCTAGTCTTTTACTGGACAGCAAAGACTTAGTTCATTACCTGGGGATCTCCAAAATAAAACATTTTGAGCCCATATGCAGAAAGGCAGGAAAGTTCAAACTCCACCCCCCACTCCCCCCTTTTTTTTTCCATAGCAGGTTCTTCCCTACTTGCAAGCACTGAGGTCCTACTGAGTTGACTTCATTAAGACCGTAAGAAATGTCTAATTTGAGGAAACAATGAAGAGTGAGTAGCATGAGGCTGAGGAGCACTATGCCCACCCCCACTGCCCTTGCCAGTGGTTCTTCACCTCTACGTCCTGGATAACCACCCAAGGAACCAACATGCCTTTCGCATGTTGCTCTTTATTTCTCTCAACTCAGTTTGTTGGAGGCTACCAAACCCCCAGCATCAAATAAGCACAGCCAGTGTTCATCTTCCCTGGAGGGTGGATGGGAAAGGCTGTCTCCTGCTTTCCATGAAGGGATGCTACCCTGCAGCTCCAGCAGCCATTCCCAGTCCATGTTGTTCCCCTGCTGCCTCAGTAGTGGTGTCTCACCCCAGGGCTGCTCAGCCTGCCCACACCGGTGGCGAGCTCAACCTGGCATTAGCCATGACATCATGGGGATCCCTCAGTGTCTGTCAGGCTACTGACACAGCTGCTGAGGTCCCAGTTGCTCCCTCCTAACATGGGTCTTCATGACTCCTGCTAGTACTGACTTCATAGGGTTGGGACACCCTTCTTCTTCACATAAGAATGCTATCCTTACAGGTGCAGTTTGTGCCTTCTGCTCTTCCTCCATCTCACCAGCAAATGCCCCCTTCTCGCAGTAAACCCCAGTCCCAGGCTGAGAGATACAGAAGGAGAAGGGAGGACTATGCCTACAAAGGGTTTATCTGTGGCATTTCCCTAACAGCATTCTATTCATTTAGCAGCATCTCGCAGCATTTCCCCATGGACAGAAATTTTTAGTTGGCTTGTAGAACATAATTTTTTTCACTATTTTCACAATTTAAGTGAATTGGTTTTACAACCAAAACAGAAAAGGTGGGCAATGAATGACATCTGTTAATTTCAATCCCTGCATAATGCCCAAGTGCTTAGAAGTTCTGAGCAGAAGTGAGCAGGGAAGGGGGCAGGGCAACTGAGCAATGCCACGAAAAATGAAAGTCATCTCAAAACTGAACATCAGACGGTAATTGAAAGCAGCTGCACTTTTTAATTTAATGCCCATCCTAGATACAAAATGAAAACAGTAGCTACATCTGTAATAAAATAAAGCCCTAAAGCACTCCTAACTAAAAGAGATGTCAGATACCACAGACCTGGTCTTCTGCTGCCTGATGAAAAAAAGTACCAGGGTCACTTGGCAAGTGCCAAGTGATGTCATATTCAAACATTTCTAAGGAACTCTAGCACTATAAGTCTTAACACTAAAATAGCTACAAAAAGTTGTCAGAAAACATTATGAATGACTAAACAGATTAATCGTCTATGCATAATAGTGAGACATACATATACAAAAAACAAGTACCTTAAAAAATGAAGTTAAATTAAATAAACTTCAAAAACAAAGAAGAGATTGCAGTAAAATACATACTCCCCTCCACCACCCCACCCACCTCCACTGACGTAAATATCAGAAACCCATGCACTGGAAAAAAAACTATGTCCTCTAAAGCAAGGTAACAAGCTAGACGGGGAAGACCATACCAGTGAAGGCACTGCATCCATATTTCAAGTGTTTTCATGATTGATGATGACAGATCCTTTCCTGGCTATGAGCGGTATAAGAAAGAATTATTTTTCATTGGCTTTCCTTGGGCATACAGAAAACAAGGCAATGAAACATAGATAATATGGCTGGCAA
This sequence comes from Falco naumanni, assembly GCF_017639655.2. Lineage (NCBI taxonomy): Eukaryota > Metazoa > Chordata > Aves > Falconiformes > Falconidae > Falco > Falco naumanni. Next base: position 5,906,204 of record NC_054057.1, read on the forward strand.
GAATGTTCTCTGGATAGTCAACAGGACAGGTCTTTAGCTTGCATATATCAGAATAGCATCATTGCCTTTACATTAATTAAGCACCTGCCCCAGCATATTAATGGTTCTTTTTTAATGGACAGTCATATGTATTCTAACAAAGAAATCACTAAAAGAGCTGTCTTAAACCAATGAACCAAAACAACCCCATAGTGGAAAGGTATATCATATTGGTATTCAAAGGCTCCAGAAACAATTTGGGTAACTCAGCCTGGGATTTATTTGCAAGGAAAATGAAGATTCAGGGCATGGTTTATTTTATCTCTGCCAGGATGTGCCTGCCCATTCTTGTACCCCTAGGCTGTATGCATGCATGCCTTTATGTACTAAATGAAATCCAGTAATAGTATTCAAAATCACTCCCCAGTATGAAAAGGCTATGGGACTGCTTAAATTAGATTAACCATCACAGAGTAAGCATGTGTCTAACCCTTTACTTGGGTTCTTCTATTGATCATAACTATTTCTTTTTTTGGTATTCTCTCCAACTATATTCTAAATATAAAATGCTGTGTTTGGCGGGGACAGATGAATCGGGTGGAGAGTAGGGGTTGTCGTATTTCTCAATCAGAAACTACTAGCTTGATATGTTCCTGCCCATCTGATTGCCTCTCCTTGGACCTGAGAGCATTCGCTCCCACAGGCCCCAAAACCTGCACATTTAGAGGCCATAGCAATAACGTGTAGGAATAAACCCTTTCACTATTTCTTTGGGTATTGAAGCTTGCCTCATCTTTCTCTCCTATTTATTACCTACTTAACTACTGGCTGTACCTTGGCTCTTCTGTCCTTCAGTCCACTGGAAATTCATCTGCTCTTAATGAGGTGTCAAAAATGATTGATAATGCCTCTGTAATGATCTCTGCCTGCTCTTTAAGTACATTCAGGTGAGACTATCTGAGCATTTAGTTTGTCACTATCATTTTCTTCATTTTTCACCAGCCCAAACAACTGCTTCCTTAATTGTTTTCTCACTTTCTCAGAAACTGTAGTGAAAGTACAGGTTTGAATGCAAAGCAACAAATTCTGTACTTGCACATAGTTTGCTTGTGAAGCCTCACTAAGGTCCATGATAAGTACAAGACAGAAATCAGAGCACATGTTAGCCTTAGAAAAATGCGCTCTTGTATACTTCAATCTATTACTTCCAAGTGAGTATGCCTGGATCACAAATAAGCTTTGAATCCTGTTTGATCTGATGTGCCAGTCTGTGGGCCAAGTTTCTGTATTAGAAGACAGATTCTACCCTTTGATGGACACAGTTTCATTTCTGAAGGCTTTTGTTTGAACTCCATGCACAAAGCAGATGGTAAAGTCAGATTTTCAACCCAGGCCCTTAATTTGGTGTGGGTGGAATGCTCTAGAACATTGAACTTTCAATGAAAAGATAAAATTATTTGCTTTTGAGGTAGGTGGGGAAATTCTATCAAATTTATTTACATTATGGTGCCTCGGAAACATCATTATAAATTAATTCAGAGGCATAAGTGAGGCTGATAAAGCCCATTTAAAAATTAAGTCTGAAAAAAATGTTGATGTATAGGTTTTCAGAAAATCTATCATGGATTTTATCTTCATAGGAAAGTGGTAGGCATTCAAACAAACGCAAATCCATTTACTTCAATTTCCCCTGGTTGTAAGTAGAAATTTTATGACTACATAATTTTTTCACTGAATTTTTAGGAGTATAAATTCCTGTTTATCTCAACTGAAAAATTTAAGGCATTGAAATTGAACAGCAAAAAGTAGAGGATGTAATTTTAAAAGCATCAGGCCAGTTCTTAGGAACTAATTAGAATTCTTCCAATAGACTTTAGTGCACAGAAGCATCAATGCAATGTATGTGTTCATGCATAAACATACCAAAGCATCTGTAGTGGGCTCTTCACCCTGGTGTTATAGAGGAAGCTTCGCTGATCATGTTTATTAGGTACTCACCAAGTAGGCTCGTCTTGCCCAGTTTTAGACACTTGAAGCATAGACATGTATAATAAGTAACTCACTGTAGTCTCCCTCCAGTCAATGGAATGAGATAGGCATGGCCTACCTGTCACTTAGGCATTACCTTCAGTAGAGGAGGAATCATACTCTGAAGCATCTCTTTTCCTTCCACTTGGGAGATAACTCTATTTGGTCAAAGGATCCTTTCAGAGTCTTCCTCCTCCACATTTGCTTTTTTGGATTTGATTTGGATTTGATGTAAAATCTGGGCAGGTCATATCAAGACAGGATTTTCCTTGCTTGTTTCAGAATTTGGGTTAGGGTTAGAAAAGAGATCTGGACAAGAGGCTAATAGTCTTTTTTATTGTCTTACTTGTGGAATAGGAGTATTTCTACTGGTAAGAGGTGAAAATACAGCTCTTAGCACCCTTGCTGCCAATCTAAAAGGGAATCACTACTACAGTACATCCCGCTTCCTGGCTCAAGCCTAATGAAATGTGTGCTAGCGTTTATTACATTGATCCCTCCCTCCATCACTTTTAAGATCTGTTTTTGCAGTTCAGATGGAGCGCTGCAAAGAATAGCTGCAGTTTCGCTGCCATCATTACTTTTTCATTAAGTTCAACCACATAATTCGGTTTCCTGATTTGGAGTCCTGAAGGTTTTCAAGAGTCTTTCAACCTGTCAGTCATGCTAATGTCCCTACCCAAGTAAGGCTTGTCTGGCCACTGACAGAGATCATTATGCACCCTGCACTTCTGCTCTAGGCGAGTCCCTAAGCTCACTGTCCATCCTAATCTTGTTACTCCTAGCACAGATGAATCTCGCAGCCATTCTAACTACCCAGCTGGTAAGCAGAGAAGGATCTAACGTTGGCACCAATGTGAATTTTGTACACACCACTCCTTCCCCCCAGAACTGGAGAAAGCACATTACCATTGCTGGTTGGAAGGATGCCACCCTGAAAACAGTATGCTGCTATGCCCATTGCTCTGCATAAGCTGGGGGACCTGCCCAAAGGGATCAGTTTCTAGTTTGGTAATTTTTGTGATGACAGTGATGAACATTATAGCAGTTATCCATGCTGGAAACATAACCATACATATGCTAGGCATTGGAAAGAAGTGTTTAGCTGATTTTTCAACACATCTGGTGATTTTGACCTGTACAAAGGAAAGCCAGAATGTTTTGTTCACATGAACCCAGGCATGGGAACATGCTATTTCAGGACAGACGTTTTAAATACCGCTTTTATGCCCAAGTCACATGGTGATTTTCTTTTTTTCTAAGTGCAGAAATACTCAAGTGTACATTGAAACTTTGAAATCACGTAGTCTAATGCTTAACTTAACCATTTTAATGCTTTCTTCATTCACTTCAGGTTTTGCTCTTGAAGCAGACATCTTGGGAAGCAGGAGACCTCTCCTTGTGTTTTCTGAAAAGATTTAGATAAATCTGAGACTAAGCATGAAGAGCCAGTACAGATTAAATTAGCGTTTGTTATATCTTCAATAAAGGCAAGAAGTAGGAGTGCATCCAAAGAAGAGCAACAAAGCTGGTGAAGGGTCTATAGAACAAGTCCTGGGAGAGGCAGCTGAGGGAACTGGGGTTATTTAGTCTGGACAAAAGGAGGCTGAGGGGGGACCTTATTGCTCCCTACAACTACCTGAAAGGAGGTTGTAGCAAGGTGAGTGTCAGTCTCTTTTCCCAGTTAACAAGCGACAGGATGAGAGGGAATGGCCTTGAGTTGCACCAGGAGAGGATTAGTTTAGACTGGATATTAGGGAAAAATTTGTCACTGGAAGAGTTATCAAGCACTGGAACAGGCTGCCCAGGAAGGTGGTTGAGTCACCATCACTGGAGGTATCTAAATGGCACTTAGGGACATGGTTTAGTCGTGGACTTGGCTAGTGCTAGGTTTACAGTTGGACTTGGTCTTAAAGGTCTTTTCCAACCTAAGTGATTCTGTTTCTATGATTCTCTTAGCCATGAAGGCCAAACTGTTAGAAACCAATGAAATTCCAAGTAGGAAGAAAAAAAGATACACACTCATATCAGCACGATGAATCCCCTCCCCACACCTTGTTCACTCAGCCTGAAGCCGCTACAACCTACCTCATGTTTGCCACCGGTCATAACACCCACACAATTACTGCGGCTCCCTTGCAGTGGAGCAGCTAATGAGGTGCTGATAATGTATGTTCAGAAAGCACCGCCTCATTGAACGTGAGATTTCAGGTCCTCCTGCACCCAGAGCACCTGCACGGGGAAGCTGGCTGCCCAGGGCACAGCGCTGCCGCCAGCACCTGGGCCTCCCCGCGGCCTCCATTTTGCGTGCGAGGCTGGGGATGGCAGGTCAATGGAGCAGAGGCTGCCTGGCACTTCCCAGGCCTAAGTCCTCAATGAATTATTATAGATATTTCTCTATAAAAACTCTCTGCTAACTGGAAATTATTTAGCTTTTGGAGGACTTTTGCTGCAAAACCAGGCTTTGGAAGCATTAGTAGTAAATAGTGCTGAGCAGGCGAGCGTGTTACCATGAAAAAAATAGCATGTTATTCAACTACCGGTGTGACTGAAATGTTGTTTAACTTCAGCACTTTCTTGTTTTAATTAAACATTCCCCTTTCTTTCTTTCACAAAGAGAATGTTGGCTAAGAAGCATAATCTTAAAAAAAATTAATTATTCAGATTTGCTGAGGACAAAGAAAGGTTTCTTTCTCAGTCAATTTACAGTGAGTCAGTCTTCCAGGACCATGAATTAGCACTAGAAGAAACCCAAATGGGTAATTAGCAGCAGTAACAGCAACACCAGAGATGGGAGCTTAAAAGACCAGAAAAATAAATGTTCTTCAGGTGCTTTCTTTGTTCAGACTGGCTGGAAAATGACAACAGTGCACTGCTTCTTCAGAAACTCAAAAAGTGAACCATTTACCCTTGCCCCTCCAACCTTATTCTCAACTCTTAATCTTGGACACACACCTTCACAATCAAAATTGTAATTGCATGACATTGTTGCTGAGAAATAGGTAATTAGATGCAATGTTTCTAACATGCCAAAATCAGTGCCATATTTGGGAAGAAGGTTTCAGCTCTCACTAGCAAAATTTTATACCCATTACTTACTACTTTATTCCTATTTTCCTCATTGCTCTTTATTGGGGTATTAGATATTTGTTTCATTGTGGGATCCAAGAAGTCATGCTAAGCCTGGCACAGCTCCAATTTCAGCCCAAAACCCAAAGGAATGACAATTATAGGTAAAGTGAGGCAGAACCAAAGTTATAAGAAGCTGATAGCCTTATTTCGATCATGGTAATATGATGCAGAAAACACAAATTCTTTAATAGCCTGAAATTACCTAAAGTGTATTGCAGTTCTTGCTAGTACAATAGCAGATTTCTGGGAAAAGCTTCTGTTTCTTGAAATCTAAAGCTCCTTTGTGCCTATGAAGTTACCCCTATAAATCATATTGGAAATGTATTTAAAACCAACCACACTTGTGAGTGATTCTAGTTTTACACTGACACAGATATATCAGTAATGCTTATTTTTAAGGATAAACTGTAATTATTAGAGAAAAAAATACACTGCACAAATAAAGTCACATATGACATGTAATAAACTAGATTGGAAAAGGTCAGATGATAACAAAACCCGAATATATGCCAAAACCTCCAAATACCCATTAAGTTATTAATTGGGTATTTCATGCAGAAAAGCCTGGCTTTTGGCCATTACACTTGACAGTATAAACTCGGTAACTTAAAGTGAGTGCTTTTTGAGGGTCAGGTGATTGGTGCTTTGGTTCCCTTCCCACTTCTGTCACAAGCAGCCAACCCTACAGCAGACAGAGACCAGAGCCACATCCCTGGCTCTTCCCTGCTCCTCCAGCATCTGGTCATGCTTAGCTGGCAGCCACCTTGCGAATCAAGTGACTTCTGTCAGCCCTTTCAAGAAATGCAGAAGCTGGACATTAGGAAGGGAAGGCAGCATTTTGTGTCTCCTCCTCATGCTAAGGATCCCTCCTGGAGTCAGGCAGAACCTGGAGTTCCAGAAAATATTCTTTTAAACATGGTTTTGCTGTCACACTTGTGTGCACAGCATTCAGAGTAAGATAGCATCTTAACATTAATCACCTCATTTAAAAAGTAAAGTACTCTACTTATGTGCTTGAGGATTTTGCCTTGGCTGGGGTTAACCCATAGGTCTCCCGCTAGCATTTTCTGCTCAATTAGTTCTTTCAAAAGGATTATTGAATCTACACAGATATTGTGTAATCTAGGTTAAATCAGGAAATAGTATAACGAGAAGCAGTTACATGGGGAAGGGAGGTCAAAAAAAGCAGCAACAGGAACTCAGAAAATATGAGGATATAAATAAAAGGACAGGTGCTATCTTCAGTCATGTAATGCTATGGGGACTCAGTAATTGACCTAAAAATAGAAGAGACTAAAAGAAAACATTCTGAAAAGCACAGTAGAGGCCATAACCTCAGCTGGTGTAATTCAACGTACTTCCACAGAAATGAGTACAAAGTGAATCACTACAGCAGAATAAGAACTTACATATTTATAGAAGAAGTGGCAAAAATAGCACTTGTCAGAAAACATTATTCAAAGCTAAAGAAAAATGCTTGTCGAAGTAGACCACGTTCTCTGAACAGAGCTGTGATTACTATATTATGCTTACAGTAAAGGCAGGCGATGCATAGACTAGGTTAATTTTAAATACATGTTAAGCAAGAAGCATTTGGTAGCTATGATACAGATGGTAACAATCCTAAAAAAGAAGGGATCATGTTTATATTTTCCTCCATGGCAGTATTTTTGGAATGACAATGGCTAAATCAGAACAAATACTTAAGTGGATCATGCTCAGCTGGATATGTATCTGATCAGATTTCAAACCTTGCCAGTTCTGCCCTGGATATAATTATCTCAGGCTCTGGAGAATTACTGATGGAATTTTACTTATCAGAGGCAACTGGTGATTTTAAAGGATGGGCATTCCCCATCAGTCTGTGGACAAAGGGACACCAAAGGCTAAGATTGCCTTGGACAACCTAAACCTGAATTTTAGCTTTCTGCCTTTGAAGTGAGATACTAGGTCTCCATTTTCCCCTGTTTCAAAACAGCCCTGCTCAGCTTGTTCTGAATCCCATCCCGAGCAATTTCACTGTTGAGAAACCTTGAGAGACAAAATAGATGAGGAAATGCTGCTTTTCTCTTTGGCTGCTATTTTTTCACTTGAATAAAAAACTTTCATAAAGTTGGAGAAATTCTGCTCCAAGAGTAAACAGGAGGAGAATGGCTGGTATGATGCAGGCCAAGAGTACTGTTAAATCTGTGCTTTAATCACTGACATTTTATGCAACCGTCTATAATTAAAAGCAGAGTTTTCACCCAAAATATACCTCACGCAAGCAACATATGTTTTGTGCATTGGAGCTTAACTGTTCCTATCCTCTGAAGGAGCAACTTCATTCCTGGAGAGCTGGCACCAGACTGTTTCCTTACGATGTTGCTGAAGCCAAGCTCAGCATTACCGCTGCCACACTCATAAAGATCAAGTGCGATACCCTTGTTGTTGTAAATCAGCACAGCACCATGAACTTTCACAGTACTGCACAGGCTTAAGCCTAGGGAGACTGTGACTCCTACTTCAGCAGGACCATTTGACTGCCACGGCTTCATGCGGCACCAGGATAAATGCATCCAGAAGTGTTTCTTCCCACAGTCGCTAAATGCAAAGGCCTGTGGTGGAGCCAGCTTCTCAGATGCGTGGCTGGGTCATTGCATCCATTTTGCACATCCGTAGATGAGCAGCTTTGTATGAACCATTTCAGAACGGCATACTTTAATACAGTGGAGTAATGGTAAATGGTAAAAAGTGCTCTATTCTCTGTTTCAGTAAGGCTAAGGAATAATTTGCTAGCACAAAAATCACACTGTTTAACTGAAATTTTTAATAGCTTTGAAAATATGTTTATTCACAAAGTAGAGTTCCAGCCTTCTCAGAGATCAACAAAAGCTATATGAGTGTGTTCTTTGAGAACTAGCGCACCCAGTGTTATGGAAGCCTTATGGTTATTGGCTTTAAACGGAAGACAAAAAATTTAAACCAGCTCAATCAACAGCTTTGATTCGCTATGCTTGTTTTGCAGCTGAATAGGCTAAAATGAAATAAAACTAATATAAATGCCTCAAGGTTACAAGGTAATTTTTCAACAAGACAGTAAAGTAACATATACAGCTCTCTCCAGAGGAACAGCAACAACAAAAAAAGCTGGAAAATGTCAACACTACTTGGAGCTGTTTGCAAAACATGAACAACTTCTCCAGAAAAAAAATAATAAATTTTTTCACATAATTTTGAACCAACTCTCCTCAAATGCTTAGAAATCTCTTTTGAGCCAAGCAGAGAGTTGGCACCAGCTTGAATTCTGTGCTGCAACATCATGAAACACAGTGCAGTAGGATAATATAACAACCATTCTTTTTCTCTTAATATTTCCCCCTTTGTTTTGCCCAGAATTTTTTTCATTATTTCCTTTTTGCCTTAAATACTGATCTGTTGCTGATCTGATCTGTGAACCAGCTACCTTACCCTCCAACAAACGTCTCATCAGCTGTCACTGCAAAGCTCACAGGATGGTGCAAAGTGCTACTAAAAAGTCTCACAAATAGCAAAAATGTATTGATAGCTTGATTATTTGTATTTAATAATTTTAGAAACATCTGAAACCATGCAACTAGTCACACACTGTGTCACCCCTTCTATTTTATTACATCCTATTAATGCAGACTTTGTCCAAGTCTTTTCTAAAGTGAGCCTGTACATAGATATATGAGCATACTCTGCCTTCTGCGCACAAGAGTCTTGTTCCCCACTGGAAACTCTGCTATCAGTTTCACAAGTGGTCGTAAGAAATGTGCTCAGGATTGTGCAGGGGCAGAGAAACACTAAGGCAGTCTTACCATGTGTTTATACTCTCCCAGCAGAGACAAGGGTGTCTGAGGCTCTGCAATAATACAAATTTGCAGATCCAGTCTGCAGCGATGCAAGATCTGATTAGCAAATCATAGAATCATACAATGGTTTGGAAGGGACCTTAAAGATGACCGAGCCAAGGGCAGGGACACCTTCCACCAGACCAGGTTGCTCAAAGCCCCATCCAAGCCAGCCTTGAACACTTCCAGGGATGGGGCACCCACAGCTTCTCTGGGCAACCCGTTCCAGTGCCTCACCAGCCTCACAGTAAAGAATTTCTTCCTAATATCTCATCTAAATCCACCCTTTATCCTTAATCTGTGCAAACTTCTTTGGTTAATAATAAGCAAACTCCTTCTGACCATTTAGTGAAAAACATTACGATTGGATTGTTTGAAAACCCACTTATTAGATATTTACCAGCCTGTGTGCTCTCCATGTTGACAGAAAGCCCCATCTTAAATGCTGACATTGGACTAGAACAAGATTATCTATCAAAGTGGCCAGTGGAGTTGGGGATGTTTTGAGACAAGCTCTTAAAACAAGCAGCTGATTAGTAACCAGTGTTCTCTGCAGACATCGGTATTGGGAGGATGATGAATACTATTTGTTCTCAGAAGTTGAAAACACCGCATTCATTTAAACAGCCACAGCATTGTTTTAGCTGTCATAATATAAGGCTTCTGGCGAGGTACGTGGGAGGAGTTGACATGTTTTTGTAGGCCACCTGACATAATTGGGAGAAAAACAAACAAGCAAGTATTTTTTGCAGTTTCTGCAGTTTGCAAGAGCTTGTCTGTTGGGTTCCTGCCACCCCCTTTTTTCTCAGCTATATCCACAGTACCTTTTCACTATTATAACAGGCACATTAACAGGGGAAGGGAGAGAAAGTGCAAATGTGCTTGAGGACTTAGAGAAATGCAAAATCTTTGATAACTTAATTCAAAACCAACCAACCAGACAGAAATCCTTGTGTTAACTTCAGTGTTCTTTTGGTAGATAGAGATGATCAGGAAAAGCATACTGCATTCCCCTTTATATAAAGTTTTGTACTTGCTTTGCTCAGTGGCATACCTGTAACCAGCAGTGGAACTTCTTAGTAGATGTTCCCAACGCTGACAGATCTTAGGTGAAAGAAAATAGTTTAGACAGCTGGATACATTAGAGGACCACGTAAAACACAGTTTATCTTGACCCTAAAATTCTGCCACAGAGTCTGTTTTTTCATCCTAGTCTGTCTTAAGGTTTTCTGTTGTTTCCTCAACCCCTTTTCCCAGGATAACTGCAAAAACAAGAGAGGAGGGTGAACTCAGAGAGTCAAACACCATGTAACAAGCAGCAGAAGTTTGCCTCTGAGCAACCAAGCCATTCAGTTGTCAGCTACTTTTGAAGAGCTTGCAGATGCACAAATTGATTTTCATGCTGAATCGGATGAGCAAAATGGAAGCACTTCAGTATGTCACATATTTCTAAAGCTAGACTTTCCTGGCCACCTGGTTAATACATACTCCATTAGGATGTGATGTCTGACACCAAGACCTTTAGTTGTAATGAGTGGCCAAGGATTCAGAAAATCTGAGCCCTTAATCCTCATTCGAGTTGCCGAAGTAAATATAGCATTCCCCTGCAGACGGTCCTAGAAAATACGACATAAATGCAATGTTCTCTCTTTAAAGGAGGATATTAGCAAGCTGCATGGTTTTTAGAGGAGTTCTTTAGGTCTTTTTCTCACAATGCTAGAGCCCCTCTAACCACAGGCACAAGAGGTATAGTTAACATACTGCATTTAGAAAACAATGTCCTCAAAACATGCAACTCCTTTTCCAAACACACTTCCTCTCATTATGGATCTGGCATGCATCGGGAAGACAAACTGTTTTGCAGAGCTTGGATCTGCACATATCTGCAGAGCACCCCCCAGCCCTTAGACGCTACTGGGGCTTGTCATTGTTCTGTATCGATCCAGAGGACTGAATCTTGCCTTCAGCAACTGGCAGGAAGAAACAAACCAAAATGAAAAGGGAAGAAACATTGCCACAAACACCCTCACACCTGGGGGTGACCTGAGAGAATTAAACGGGTGAGCACCATACCAGCCCCGTGCATGGTGGGGAAGGTTCAGGGCACGGAGGCAGCAGCAGCACCAAATCTTGCTGCTGACCAGGTCGACAACTCAGAGAGAGCCCAGCCCACGCCGTGCTGTGGCCCCAGCTGGAGCTAGAAAAAGCAGCTCCTATGTGCTCGATTCCCACCCCGCTAGCAGCAGTATCCCCATAGATCCTACTCGCATCTGCAAGCACTGTAGTTTGGCACAACAAGAAGGGGTCCTGGGCTTGGCTTCACTCTCCCAGGCTGCCCTGCACTTTTGAAATGAGGAATTGTTTTTATTATTTTAAAGAAAGATGCTTTGATTTCTATCTTTTACCTTCTTCCTAAACAGGCATTTCTAAACGTAGGGTCTTCATTAAGAATATGCTGAAGGAGCCTTGTTCTTTAAGACAAGTTTTTAATCCATATACTTCCAAAACAATTTGAATAATCCAGCTTCAAGTCCCCTCATTAAGGCCAGATTTATAAAATCTCAATCAGACTTTTGCTTGAGGTTTTGTAAATCTGGTCCTAATACAGATACTTAGAGCTGGAACACAGATCAGCTTGAAGCTTTGGGGAATTAAAAGAAACTAAAGCAGCAGATAAAACCTGTACACCAAATATTCCTGCCATTGTAGCTGACAAGAGAGAATGTATACATTTTGCATGGACCTCGTCTTCCCCATTTGTTTTGGTGGCTAAATTACAGCTGCTGGGTAAATGACAGATGAAGAAATAAAGCTAAAACCTTCTTGATTTTCTTTTAGTTTTACTTTTCGACCTATCTGAAATATCTTGAGTTTAGTCTTTCAAACTTTCCAAGCCTTGATAAAGGATGTGCCAAGGATGTTTGAGTTCTTCCATCTCCATGAAGAAGCAAAATTGTTATTAAGGATTTTAAGTTCTCTTTTATCTGATGTTAATTAGCCACAAAAAAAATTACATGCTCAGAGAGTTTGAGGTAGTCTGACTTTAAAAAAAAAAAATCCTGTCTCTTATTAAACATCATCTCATTTGGCTGTGGCAATTCACCACTTTTCTATTTCTCCAGTCACTGTACAACTTTACAGTCCCGGAAGGAGTTCAATTTCAAAAGTGAAAAACAAGCACAGGAGAAAAAAATAAAACCAAACCATCTATTTTATGAACACCTTTCCAGGCATCCTCCATACATCTTCTCCTTCACAGGTGACCTTTACCAAGGTATATTTGTTTAAAAGTTGAGCAACAGTCCTGTATTTCACCTGGAGTTTCTCAGCCTTTGTTGATATCAAGCACCCCAGCAGACAGGTCTGCCATCCATACCATTCACATCTAAGAATGATGAGGTTCTAGAAAAGGCTGGCAGCAGAAAGCAAGGGTTTACATTTACGGTACTCAACTATATTTCATGGAATTGTAGCGATAACAGTCCCAGAGAAATTCTCATTTCCTTGGCAATGATAAGGATCTTAGGTAGAGACAGCAACTGTAACTTAAACAAGTTATATATGCCTGCAGAACAAGGTTATTTTTAAATGCAGGATGCCTGCTTGCAAACGATTCTCTGTAAATTCCTCAGAGAAGCAAGGGACATAACACTAGCCCTATAACCACTGGTTAATTAACCTCTGGTTCAAAAGTACAATTTTTAAGTTAAGAGAAAGCCTGAGACTATTATTTTAAAGGTTGTTTAAATTATTAAAATCTTGTTGGGTGAGGGAGGTACCTCCAAACTGGGAGGGAGGTATGTCTTGAGTCAACCAAGGAACATCTTTGCATCTTGGCAAAAAAAGGTACAGCATCTCACAAGTTCATTTTTAGAAACTTGCTAATCAGACCCTGTTCACTGGCAAACAATTACTATGATATGAAAACAAAGTTCAGGGAAGGTTTAGCTACAACAACATGTTAGGAACTGGTGCTAGGGTAAGAAACTTGGAGAAAAAAAATCAGAAAATATGGTTCTGTACAGGCCATTTTGCACTCGCAAGACACCACTCACCCTGCCATGCATGTGCATGTGCACACAGAGACAATTTTATATATATATATATATGTATATTTGGGTGGACTAAATGCTCCACTATCAACTTTCCAAAGGACAAATACATAGCAAAGCTAACATGATCATAATAGGCCTTCTGAACACACAGGCTTCTCACTTCTGCCTCTATGTCCTTAGAGCATACTACCATGCTCTTACAAGAAGGAGCAGAGCCACAGGTCTTCACCTGTCCCTAGTACTTTTGAGTTAGACTATAACTGCTCTTTCTTAGCCCTGCTTTACTGCCTTTGCAGTGCAGCAATGACATATTTAATATTGTACCAGATAATTCTAGGGAAAAAATAAAAAGTAACATTGAGAGAAGTTCATGTAGATTCTCCTTGTCCTTCTACTCACTGATGAAAGAATATGACCTTTTCAAGATTCAATGAAGATCATAATTAAAATTAGATTCTCTTTGTTACCTACAAAGCCTTGAAGCTCTAATCATTTGAGTGCTATTCCTCTTGATCTACTTAGCCCTGACAGCTTAAGTCAGCGCTGAAGTAAACTCGTGCCAACCCAAACCCTTGTATCAGGATCTTTTTCTCTGCTAGGAACCCTTAGGCACAACTGAAATAGCAACAACAAGCGCCTTTAAACAAGACAGGCTAAATATTCTCCCAAAATTACCATGAATTTACTTCCCGTATGCTCAGTAAGGATGCTGGCAATTAAAAATGCTTTCTGCAAGAGGACCTCCACTGTGATAGAGAACAGCCCCTTTGATTTTAATGGAATCACATTACACCACTTCAGGTAGGGATCTGACCCTCTACACTTTTGGATTTCAGGCAGTACTGTGGGGAGATGGTCTCTCAGCTTATGAATTTTTAAAAGGACAGACAGCAGCAAGAAGCATGTAAGGGATGACTTGATTTATACAGCCTGCACCCTTTTTCACTACATCTTCCCTGCATTTCAAAAGACACATACAGCTGGTTTAACACCTTTCTGTGGGAGAACAGAGCATGGACATTATTTACAATTCACTGCCTCAAAAGAAATATATCTTTCCTCTTCAGAGTTGATGAGGGCTGGGCAGGAAGACCTTGGGTCTTCAGGCAAGCTGTGGTGTGGCAATGTGGCAGTGACTGATAACTCAGCAGCCACCACAGCAGCTGGCACCTTTTTTCCCCCACCCGGCTCAGCGGGAGCCAGCCTCACAGCAGGAACAGGGCCCGTGGTGGGGTGCCTCCTACTGACCCCGCTCACCATGCCACAGAGGTCTCAGAGGCTGCAGGTGGGAAGGGAGAAACACTCTGGCCAGGCTGGATGGGACTGAGGAACTGGTCTCCTTGTCAGAAGCATAAGCATCCTAACCCTTCCTCTCCCAGCTCAGCTTTACCCCAAATGGCCTTTCTGGAGCAGGGAGCAGCATCAATGGTGTTATGGGAGGTGGAAAACAAGTCATGGTGTCAGCAAGGGTCACAGTGACTTAACCATGGGGGAATTCCCTCTGCATCCCCCTCTCCCTCCCCAGCAGCTGCCCAAATGAATGCACATCCCCATGCAAAGCATCCTCTCCGGGTTGTCACCTCATCTCAACCTCTCCCATCCCTTCCTTCCCTCTCCACAGAGAGCTAAGGGCTTCTGCCATATACAGACTACCAGGTTTCTGGGGCTTACTGTCGTTTCCATGCATTCCCGTAACCCCTTGCTTCGGATCAGGCCCTCCTTCATCCACCCCAGCTACTCCTTTGTCCCTGGGAGCACAAGGAGCAGATTCCCACCACCTCTCACCCTGCCCCTCAGCCTGACCTCTTTTCTCTGATAGGAAATGAAGTTTATATGTGGAAATGCACAATGCCTGAGAGACAGGCAGATAGTTTGCCACTGAAGGATGCAGAGAGCCCCCCCCCCCCCCCCCCCCCCGCAAGCACAGCTGTCAGGTGAACAAGGTATGTTTGCTCAGAGACAGGTGCCCCGCCATCAGGTGGGGATGCACGAAGAACTTGGCTGACTCCTTGCCCTGGGGAAGTAGCCTCAGACAAAAGCAACCTGGCAGGCTCTGACGTGACATATAGCATGCAGTAATTAAGTACTTCTTCATTATGGCAGTGATAAGTAATAATTTAATTACCCTGCCTTCATTTTTACAGAAGAAGTTCTACTACTAGGCCAGTAAGAGAACAGAAGACAAAATAATTACAAGCCTTTTATATCAATGCTGGAATAGCACATGACCGTGGCAAGCATCCTCTAACCCTCTCCCACCCACCTTCCAACAAGCCTGTGAACAGCTTCTCCAGGATACTGCTGCCACCCAAGCCCATCACCTGTAAATCCACTAACTCACAATGTCGGGCACATAAATTCCCACTTTCCTACCAGCAAGACCTAGTTGAGTCAAACGTGCAAGTGCACACACACGTGCATGGGGACAGGAGGCTGGAACAGCCGAAGTCCGTGTGTCATGAACCAATGTGGTTTTCCACAAGGGATGAGAACTGTTGTTTCAAACCAAGTTCATGAGAAACAGCTTCATCAGGCCTGCAGTGAAGGGTGCCATCTGCTCACTCTTCAAATCTTCAGCCAGACCACACAGGGCCTTTCACTGGCATCTTCTCAGCTTGTGCAGAGAAGTCGGTTCTCTGTTGCGCTCAACCCAACACCTGCGGCAGAAGGAGCACGCTCGTCAGACACCCAGTACTGTGCTCATGTAACGGGAGCAGCCATCACCCATGCGCCTCTGTCAGCTAAAACTGACTGCCACACCTACAGTCATCTCCATGCTGTGTCAAAATAAATCTACCCGCATCAGAAGGAAACACATTTCAACACTGACTGAAGACTTACCTGCAGGATTTTCCAAAGCAAAGACTACTTAATCATTGCATTTCTGTGGGTTTTCAGGAAAAGCAGCTCCGCTCTGAATGACTCGCCCTTCTCAGCCCAAACCACTTGTTCCCTGTGCTAAGTACGGCATCAATTTACTCAGGCAGTCAGAGGCCAGGCATAAAATGTGTGTCAGGTCTCCTCAGGTCCACAATTATGTACTGTTGTGTTTTAATTGGGGTATTTTCCATGAAAGACCCTTTCTCCATGCCTTCAGTAGAGTTTCAAAATGTAGAGCTTGTTCCTTCCAAGACAACTTTCTGCCTACCTCCACAGTGGTGTTCACAGAGGGCACAACAGTACAGCTGTAATTGTGGAAAACTACCAGAGTACAAGCATTTAAACAATAACGGTGGTTATTTTCCAGAAGCCTGCTGACTCCAGCAGTTTTGCTATAAAGCAACTTTGTGGGTGGTGCTGTCTGAACTGTGACCCATTATTGGAAGCTAGTAACATGCAGTCAACCAGGTTTTGGGTAAAAAATAACAAACCATTTTTTTTTTACACTGGAAAGGCCTGCCCTCATACACACACACTTACAGATTCCAGAGAGGTCTATGTACAGCCAAATAAAAAAAAGACACCATCTGTCTTCTATCATATAAACAATATGAAGTTAAAGACAATTGCCATCGCTTTTGCCACCAGCATAAGGAAAAGCTAGTCCTTCACTGCCACTCCAGAAGTCTGAGGGTGTGCCACTGCCGAGCTGTGTGGTGCCATTTTTTATAGATTAAACCCACACTAACCCCGTCAGTACAAAAGCAATTGCCAGAACAATCAATCAGTTCACCCCACATCAATAACACATTTATTGCAGAAATGCTGATTCCACTGAAGGCAATGGCAAATACAGCCCAAAGTGCATTCCTGAACTTGGGAAGGAAGTCTGCTAACAAAGAAAGCACAAACTCAAGTTCAGCAAAGAATTTTGGTATATCACAATGTGAGAACACAAGATAGAGATTGATTATCTTTATTATCTAAAAATATATTACTTTCAGCATTGCAATTTGCATCTAGTGCAATGCAACTACAGATTCAGGGCTGCCACAGGTTTTGAAGAGAAGTAAGTGTTTCAAGGTACTGCAAAGCTTGTCTTTTGAAAGAATATCTGTATATATCACCCAGCTCTTCTAAACAGATTGTCTTTTTCTACTGCAGAACTTCAGAATAAAACACAGTGAATTTCACTTGGTTCATTTATTAATCATTTTTTTAAAAAAAATTGTGTATATGCATCATATCTCATTTACTTTGTAAAAAAACCCTATTTTAATCAGTTCATGAATCTTGCAAATAAAATGAGAATAGACCAAATCTATGCCCACCCATGCATGTATTTCCCAGTGAGGTCTACCATTAATAGCAATAGAAAATAATTTTTGATAAGTGAAAACAAGCTTGCTGAAGATTCAGTATGAAGAGCTATGAAGGTTACTCAACCACAAAGGTAGTATTAAACAACAAAAGAGAGGGGAAACATTTCTAACATTTTTAGTATGGCTGTGATCTGGTTAGACACCCTTTTCTTGAAAATCCAACTGGCTGTGCTGGTGGTTTTCAGTTTGTAGTACTGGAAAGTCTGATGTCCCAAAACTAACTTGTGTCATTCTGTACCAAAGCAGCAATGAAACTGGCTTAACGAGATCATACGGCTTCTTCCACATGTCATATAAAATTAAATAAATAAGTGCTCTATGGTTCTAAGGGACGAGCTTTCTGGGATTCTGAGCCGTAGTGATTCTGCTGCCAGTGGTAACTGAGCCACTTCAAGAGGGTTCACAGATGTCATCCAAACAGCAGTTTCCCTTCTTTTAGAAATGGCCTAAAACAACGCACTGCCAGTGCTGCGGCAGGACACTGAGCAAACTGCTCTCAGGGTGGGATTTCCCAGGTACAGACTTTCCCAAAGCTCTCGTCCTTAGTGGCTACACGAAGAGATAAAAGGTTTTGTGTTCTGTAATAGCCACCAGACCTGTGGGTTCTGAAATAGGGTAGCAAGAAGGCTGGCTGCCCCACATACAGCCACATTAAGAATATAAAAGCCAGCATCTACTTGAGAACCTGAAATCTCTCTAGCATTACCTTAATTCAACAACTCTTTTCCTTCACCACTAAATTTAATTAACAGGGTATAGAAATATTGTCTAGAGAGCTTATTTGTTGCAGTCACATTTTTTTTTTCAGCCAACTTGATATGCTTCAGTATTCTCTGTTGCCGAGATCTCTGTTTATAAGAGACTTAGCTGAAAGTGGATGTTAATCTGGCTTAAGTACAGAAATAAAGAATAAGTAAGCCATGAAATGCAGCATTGAGCACAAAACTAATCCTCCAAGGGAGAAACAAGAATAAGTTTTGCTATGGCTTTTTTTTTTATTCCTCCCTTCATCCAGCTCTGACTTATGAAGAAGACCTGAAAGTTCTTGAGTTTGTTTTTCCTTTCTAATATTTTCCTTGCTTTTTTACATTAAAGTCTTTCAGAGCCTATTGGAAAGAGTATGGTCTTACAGCCACACCTATGTAAGGAAAATGTGTAATTTTTAATATATACATAAATACTTTTTTGTAGTGTGCAGACAGGCATACAAACAGATGCAGATGAAGCTTAACTAATACGTTGAACTTCAGTCACCTTTTAAATACTAGCATTGCCAGGTCAGATAGTACCAGTGTTAGGGCAGTTGTGTTTAAAAAGACCTATTTTTCCAAATTAAGATGGAGCTATTAAAAAGACTAATGATCACAAACTCTTTGATTATGAGGCTGAGACTAGTAATTGTGAAGATAAAGATATGTAAACTGACTGTTCAACATATGGACTTCCTATGTTGTTTCCCCCCACCAAATGCCCAGTTTACCACTAACAGGTTTTGGAGGTTCTTGCGTCTTCATGAAATCTTCTTGCAGACTGCCCCACCAAACCAGTGGGATGCTCGCAATGTGCGTTTGAAGTTTCACAGCAGCATTAAGAATAATACAGATGTTTGAATTCCCAAATACTTAACTGCTTCTCAAGTCTCTCTGCAGTAGGGAAAGCTTGAAACCATCTCATTTTTCATTCCGGAGCTGTTGTTGGATTTAGCAGCTGTATTCAGACTCACAACCATCTTAAGAAATCTCCACCAAGAGGCACAGCTATCTCCTAAGAGAAAAACACAGCCAAACACACCAGAATGCCAAGAACCTACTCATTAACAAGTGCGGAAGAGGAGAACAGACCCAGGGACACTAGCCACATTTGCACTCTCCAGTTTTTACAAACAGGACTGTTCCTTATGAGCTAAAAGGCATTACATCATCCACCTAACCATTCTTCTTTCTAGAAAATTGTTTTCTGTGAGCCAGAAGGAAAACAAAAGGTTGTTCACAAAGGTCTGTAACAGCTTTACATAGTAACCAATGGATCTGAGTAAGGATCTCAGAAAGAGGACGAGATGTGCCAGTGTCACCCCATTTTCTTTCATGTTGCGTGCAGCTGGTGCTGGGACCCGGGGGACATCATGAAAGGCTGAGGACGGAGGTGTACTTGGCTTGGATGCAGCATGAATCATGGCTTCAAAGCAACCCGTTTCATGATTAAATAGGGGAAATGAAAGCATCCAAAGGAGTTCCTGTTTTACCCACCTGCATGTGTACGTACACGTATCTGACACACTCATGCACGCGACTAACCACAGGGAAGTATGAGTGAATTTGAAAGACGGAGGATGACTTGCACACATACATACTCATGTATGTATTGGCTTGCAAAAAACGCCTACTTCATAGATTGCCAAGGTACAGCATGTATACTCTGTTTAATGCTTGTTGGTTGGTTTCATTTCTCAAATTAATTGACTTGGGCAAACCAAAACTAAAGAAGCCAGGGTATTTCCCTGTCATAAGTGGCACTGTGAAGTACTCATACTTTCATTAAGTCATCAGAACAGCCTTCACTTGAAGAAGCAGACCACAATGAAGGGATTTCTTTGTGGAAAATAAGGCTTCAGCTTTGTTTTAATGAAGAACCTACAGGAAAATCCCCATCCTTTTTAGATGGACCACCGGGTGAGCTGTAAGAGTAGTATCAAAGCACCTCAATGTGCCAGGGAAAATCTCTGAATAGATTTCCCACAGGTCCCCAATGAAAAGCTGTCATTCCTTTAGCTAAAAAAGTCTTGGCACAACTCAGCATGGAGAGCCTGAACCCTGCCTGGAAGTTATCACTGCAATTCACAACGAGGAGACACCAGCAATTAAATGTGATTTTGCTTTTCCCACGCTTAGTTCCCACTCCATGCATGTGAAACCTCATTGTCCACACAACAGGTGTCCCCTCCTGCCTCACAGGGAGGGCAGTGCAGCATGGCTTGCACCCCACTGGATGCATGAGCGCATCAGCGCCATAAAATCAAGTCCACCTTCCCTTCTTCAAAAAACACCCACAGCAGTACCTCAGAGAGACTAAGAGAAGCACAGACTTGTGAGCTTTTCCTAGGAAAACATCCCTGCTTCACAGGATGAGCAGGGGCTTTCCTTCATGAGAACTGTATCTACATGAATGTTAACAGTGTTAAGTAACCTCCGGCAACCTTGACTTCCATGAACTTGTGGAGTCCTACCTTTCCATATGTGTTTTCTACTCTATAGTATCCCATACTTTATCATTTCAATGCATGCTAACAAAAAATATTAACACACACACACACACCCTCAAGATACAGCACCTGCTGCCTGGTATTGTTTAATCAGAACTGTTCTATTTTCTGTTGCAAGAAAAAGAGATCAGTCTTTCTCAAGTTACCTTTTGCGTACCACTCCAGTTGTTACCATGTCTTCTTCTGGCATCCCCCATGCTTGGGAATGTTTGATGTCTTCTCCTATAGAAACAACTTCATATCCTTGATTATCTTACTGCCATTCTCTACATCTTCAGCAGTTTGGAGACAAAGAGAATCTGAGCTGAATGCAATGTTCCAGATGTGGCTTCATCACAGATTTCTTTCAGTGGTTTATCATGTCATTCCACCATGCTGTTTGACTATTTCCCTCCTAATAATTTCTGGTGTTTATAGTTGAAGACCTTCCCACTGTGCTTCCAAGATGTTTTTTCCATTGATTATAGCCAATTTAGAGAATGTCCTTGTGTTCATAACTAAGGATGTGCCATCTGCAGTACTTTGCAATTATTCAAACAAAACCCAACCTTCATTTTATCATCTTCTGCTAACCTGGAAATGTGAGAACCTTCTGTATTTCTTCACAGTTAGCTGTAGGTTGGGCTGTCCTCAATAACTGTTTATCATTCACAAATATTATCAGCTCACTAGCTGGCTTTTCCACATCACCCAGAAATACACTGTATAGCATTGGTCCCATTCTGAGTTCTTTGGGATGCTTTTGGGACAATGCTAGCTTTTTTCCCAGGCGTGGGAGTACAGGGACTCTCTTCTTAAAATTCATTTAGATTCACTCTGAGACCCCGCTGCACATCTAAACATGCTTCAAGACTCTATAATACCTTCAAGCATTTTAGCCTCCAGCTGCTCCTTTTACTTTCTTTTTCTTTTTTTTTGCTTGTTTCCTAATACTTACAACCTGCCCCTTTTAAACTGAAAAATATTGTGGTGGATTTTCTGTATGGCAACTCTTTGCTAAACCAAGATTCTCCTCTTTCCTCCCTGGGAAGACCAAAACCTGCACCACAACACACCCTGTTCATACTCAGCCCCCTCAAAGTTATGGCAATCACAGTCTGCAACCTTGTTATTGAAGACTTAAAACCAACGTACATTAATGGTGAAGATATCTGTATCTAATTGTGCACAAAACTGAGAATAGAAGTATAAAGTCTGAGCCTAAATACACACAGCCCAAAGGCACCATCACGTATCTCACCCACAAAGCATAGTAACACTAGAAAATTAGCAGAGAAAAATCAGCATTAGTTTTAAGGAAAAAAATAATGTTCAGAGAGCTATCCTTTATGCTTTAGAAAGAAAATCTAGCAAAGGTTTTTAAAAAAATCAGACTAGAGAAATTAATCACATTTAAGTTTCTGAACCCTAGCTCTACTTTTCCTGAAGCATCGTAATTAAAAAAAAATTAAGAATCACCGTGTTATGCATTGCCCTCCTTATTTTCTGTCATATGCTATCTCCTGTGAATACGGAAACATCCATTTCCTCTCATCTGTATTTATATGCTAAGGTAACACAGCTAAAAATACACCAATTTACTTATTTTTGAACAAAACTGTTTTTGTAAATAACTCCTTGAAGCGTTATGCAATCGAAGTTTAAAAGTTGGTGCCGTTGACTTCAAAGGGCAGCATGCAGGTCTACAGACAGCAGTTTGGGACACAAAGGTGTACAGTAAACACAATAAAAACAAGTATCTTCTTAGGCTAAAGGTTTTTATCTTTCTTTTTTGTTTCTTTTCAATAAACAAAGAGATGCATCTCAAATATTTGAGTTGACAGGAATACTAGCACCATCGAGTCTGCTGAGGAACAGTGATTTAATTAATTTTCCTTGTCAGCTAAATTCAGCTGGACATATTTGCATCTATTTGTTGTCAGAGCATTGCCTTGATTCTCAGATTTTAAACAGTTTTCAGTACTGTCTTTAAAAGAAGAAAGGAAAAGTTTTGTGAATCAATGAAAGAAAATCAGTAGACCTGGAGAACTGATATGAAACCATCCCTCCAGAGCCTTTCTACAGAGTACTGCTTAACTTGGTTTAAATCATTTTTTGGCCAGGATTTAAACACACAGAGTCAGAAGCTCAGCTGGGGGAAAACTGTACCCGCTCCAGAACAATTCTTACGGATCAAGCAGTAACATGGAAAAACTAAAGATAAATTATTTATAGTTTTGTCAGTCAGTTTTGGGGAGAGATGTGTTAAGGGTTTTTTTTTGGTGTTGTTTTGTTTTAAATGCTGCTTAAAAGCTAATTTAAAAAACCTGCAAATATCTTTAAGTGTTTTAAAACTGTCTGGATTTGTAACTATTGCTTTAAAATATTTTTGTCCAAATTTTGTTTTAAATTTTGTGGAGAAATTCCTCCATTTAATTATGAATACACAGCACTGAATTCTTGATTTAAGTTAGTATCTCCAGCTCAGTCCCTTTTAGCTAGTCCCCCCCTGCATCAGAAATATCGCTTGGGGAACAGAGTGAAAGAAACAAGATAAATTTTACCCTGAAGGAGATTTTAGAGAAGTTAGGAGAATTATATCAGGAATTAGCTTGGCTCAGCCTATGCAGAGGCACTACACGTCCCGTTCAGTAGGGTTTGTTATATCACCAGTACAGTATAACATTTTATCTGCTCTCTTCAGAGTCACATGTGTATTTAGTCCCACTGCTTTCAGCACCTGCAGGAGGCCCCACAGCACTGGGGGGGCTGGGGACTTTGGCAATGCTGGAAAGTTCAGCAAGATAGAGCTTGAAGAAAAGGAAGGTATAAAATGCAAGCTAAGCAGGGTGTGTAATCAACAGCATCCTCCCCTTAGAAAATATATATTTTTTTTAACGTAATAGGGGGGCAAAGGGCGGAGGTAGAAATACCAGAGCACAGATCTTTTTTGGATAAACTGTGCCCTTTACAAACATGAACATTCTCTTAAAAGGCCACAAATTGTTCATTGAGATAAAGCAATGCAAATAGCTAAGTTGGTCACAAGAACAGCTACTTAGACAGGAGTCAGCCCACAAAGATGACATAAAAAGTTGACTCGATGCAAATTTTTTTTAAGACGTCTTTTTTTCCTGTTCTCTCACTTGCTTTGAAACAGATTTTAGATACTCTTTTAACGATGTTCTGAAAGAAGATAAACAGGCTTGTGCCTTCTAAACCGTAAGAGTATAATTGTAACAGAAATAACAGACAATCTAATGGAAGATATGACTGGAGTTTTCTGAGTTAAGGCTGTCCTTTAACGCTTTTTTGGCAAAGTAGCATTTTATACATTTTTTAATCCATCCTTCAGCAATCCATAGTCTAATGTCAGTTAGACTGGACCTATAGGGACCCAGAGACAAGTATTATTTTATTATGGTAATGAAGGACAAGAGGTACACATTCTTGTGAATCTGTTCCCTTTGAAAACCTCATCTATGACAAGAGAACACTACCATGTTTTCAAAGACATGGTTTTAAAATATCCATTTCATATCCAAGGCCGAATTTAAGTACATGGACTTCCTAAGCCTTGCCCATAAAATCATACCAAAATATTTTCTAACACACAACAGAATATGCCCAGCCTAAATATACACTTACTTAATTCAGTTTTTTAAAAAAGGATGCACTCTAAAAAATAAAGCCACTTTTAGTTATGAACCAATACATAGATTAAAAAGACTAATTTGCTTTTTTAAATTTTAAAATCTGTCATCACCATCACTACTCTCGTTTAAACAGTATACTAAGTTTGTGCTTGCCTTCTCGCTGTCCTCCCCATTGCTGGGGACCCCTGCCTGAAGCTCATGGGAGGCAGTAAGCAGGTATAAGATGAAACACCACCGCATTTTGCCACTTACCTCTCTTTCATGTCCTGCAATGAAGTTCCTTCATGTTGGCTCCTCCCCAGTGCCGCCAAAATGCCCCCCGGGGTCCTACCCAAGCACGGGTCCATTGCACCCAGAATCAGGGCACTGTGCTCTCTCCACACCCTTCTCCCATCACGGCCAGCAGCCCCAAAAATGGGCTACCATTCACCAGCTCTTCACCTCGCACCCCAGGGAGAGAAATGTCCTTCAGGGAGCCTCGGCTCCCGGACCTCTCACAGCCCACTTCGTCATCGTTCCTCTCTTCTACCTTGCGAGCACTGATCAAACCAAGTGTGCCCTGGTACTGGATAGGTTTGTGATCAATAAATTACTCTGTTTTACATGGTTCAAATTTAAGCTTTTATTTGGTTTTTAAATTAAAAAAATAAATTTCGTTATTAAATAGTGGAATGGGTCTAAACTAATGTTTACATATTAGTTCACTTGCTTTAGGATACCACCAGAGAAATAATTAAAGTATACCACCCGGACAAAACTTTCTGTTAGAAAGCTCAACAGTGGTGTAATTCAGTTAAACAGGAAAAAAAAACCCCAACCCCAAAGTGTTAATGTTACAATGAACGTTAGAAGTAAACCTCTGGGTTTCACGTCATCCAAATCTAGTCTCCATCACAAAGGCAGTCATTGTATTCAGAATACTATACCACAGTGCTAATGTCATCAGCTTCATCTGGTTTCTTTTGCCTGCTTGGCAGGGATTTCAAGTACTCAAGGTGCCTCCTCGCATCCTCCTGATTTTGCCGGACATAATAAACCACATACGAGATCACCATGGTGAACCAGCCAAACATGGTGACCAGCATGGCGTAATCGGTAGTCTTTTTAGGAAGGTTGCAGAGGTCAGCATCGTTGGCAGCATTGAGGAACGGTCTCCCCGCGTGTTCATCCAGCACAGAAGTCTTGCAGATGACGTTATTGGCAGTCTCATGGTTAGAGGCCATGCTCCTCAACACCTGCTGCAGTGTGCAGTCACAGTGCCAGGGATTGTTTGCAATTCTGGCTCTGGCCTTTAAGTTGTTGAAAGCGTTTTTGTGCACGCTTTGAATCCGGTTGTCGGACAAATCCAGAGTCTGCAAGGTTTCTGCCACCCCTTTAAAGGCATGTTCATCTATAAACTCAATCCCGTTTTTTGATAAATTGAGGACTCTCAGTTGGTGCAAGTCCTTAAAAATTTCATTAGGGATAGAGGTTATCTGATTGGAGTCCAAATACAGTAAGACTGTTTCTGGAGGAAGATCTCTGGGAATTTCCTTGAGGTTTGCATTGCTACAGCTGACGTTCAGACCTCCAGAGTGAGAGCAGAGGCAGCCTTTCGGGCACATACTGGCAGAATGAAAGCACAGTATCATGAGGACAAAACTTTGTAAGAGCAGACACATGGAGAGGGAACGAGTTAACCACAGGTCTACCAAATGCATGCTGGGGTGTCAGCATAATCACGCGACCATTTCTCATTCAGCCAACAGTGGTGGGAAAAGGGTCGGCAAAGCTGAAACGTGGCTTCATTTTCTTCGGTGGGATTAGTACAAACTGACTAACACGTGGGCTTCCTCATGGTCAATACTCTTCTTAGAAGCACACCTACGGAGAGGAAGGAAAGAAAGTTCCTTATACCATAAACTCCAACCCCAATTTTGTTTTCATTAAAAAAATAGAAACAAAATGAAGTCAAAGTGAAATGCAACACTAAATAAATGTTCTATTATACTATCAGTGCACCAGAGGATTTATTTAGGTAACTCCCATTAGCATTAATCTGAGTTTAGTACATAAAACCCCAGGACATTTTTAAGAGGAAAGACTACACCTATTAGAAAGTGCACAGGTTTGGGCTTTAATACTCATTAGAGGCGGCACTGGTTTGTTTTTATCACAGACTTTTCTAAAGCAGCTATAAAACTAAATTACATTTTCCCTTGCTGAAAGCAGAATATGCATTAACAGGAGCTGAGAGTTGGACAGGTAAGTGAGGGATTTGTGGGGGTTAATGTGAACTTATTTCAAAAGAATATATGCTATTTTAAGTCCAAATCAAAGTACTTCAGCAAGGAAATATTTTTACTGTATCAAGAAATAAAAATCAAGTAAACCAAATGCTGCTGTAAGACACATCCAGCATCTCCTTTCTTGTCTCCCTCTCCTTCTCTTCTGCTTTTGAACGCTGGATTTCCTGTACCTCCCAGCATTTTGTGAGACCCACAGAAATCATTTCTACTTCCAGTTTTCTTGAAGATTTTCTTTTCAGTTAACATAAAGGAAAAAAAAAAGAAATGTAACAATTGCAAAAAACCTCACACAGCCTGACTCCAAACCAAATAAAATTCACACAAACCTATGTATGAGCCAAACAACAACCATCTTATTCATGGCATGTAATTTGGTAATAGAACATATGAAAAATATTGTTTCTGCTTCTCCCTTCTGAAGTTGGCTTGAAAATAGTAAATATCCAGAAGCTTTTCCATTTTCTCCTTTAATTGGAGCACAAATACAGAAGTCTGAAATGCTGACCTATAAGGTTTCAAAGACAATCTCATTTATTTTTTCCCCTGTTATGGTAAACTATGAATTTCTAACCTCAACAGGTCCATTTATTTTCATGTACACATCCTCTGTCTTTGTAGCAGCTTGGATATTTGCAGCCTTCAGGTTGTATTTACATACAAATGATTTTACTTTTTTCCAAACCCACACCGTAGTCCACTGAACAACAAAATCCCTGCAGGGAGGATACATGCGATCTTACAGGAAAAAGAAGAAATTGCATTGCAATCATTTTTGCTCGCAGAACTAACACAATAACTGCAGTTTCTGGCACATCACAGTAATACGGATCAGATGTATCACGCAGAATTTCAAATCCATAGCTTGAGCCTTATTTAACCCTTTTGCTGAGGCTTACTACGTCAAGTAACCACACAGAAAAACACTAAACCCACCCAAACCCATCCTAATAGCATCTATGTCATGTGTGATTACTCCTCTGCTATGGCTTGGGAACAGCAAAAGCTCAGCCCACTCTCACTGCAACTACTGTAGAGAGTAGCGTAACACCACTGCTCTTCAACTCATTTACTGATCAAGAGATTGCGCAAGAACCTAAACAGAAGTTTTACACTTGGACCCCCAAAAACTCCTACTCTAAAATTAAAAAGAAGGGAAATTGTTAGAAATGAAAAATTGTCAAGTCAACCCTGGAAATGTGAAACCATTAAGAAGGGAAGTAAGCAGAGCATGAAAAGCTCCCTTTGAGGACAGCAAGGTGAGGTAGCACCTCCACCATGGAGTCCTGCAGGACCTCCGTGGAAGAAACAGGTTTTACGTGAAAAAAGCCCATTGCACAGGGAGCATCCCTGCCATTTCTCCCTGCTGCTCTTTGCTCACTGCAGTGCCTGGTCTTCAGGTCAGATAGAAATCTGCTACAGAAGCAGACAAGCTCCAGAAGTTGTTTTTTCCCAGCCTGCCCAAAAGTGCTAAGTACTTGCTAAAATGTGCATCCCATTCGGAGGCCAAGCTGGAGCTGGCAGCTGCTCCCCCCCCCCCCCCCGCAGCTCTGAGGTGGCAACCTCCTCCTCCCTCCAGCAGCCCTGGGTGCTGTGGCAAAAAGGCCCATCCCCTGGAAAAACAGCCGCCTATTTTCCTTTCCCTTCATGTTGATGTGTCTCACTACTGTGCTGCACCAAAAGAGATGAGTGGTCCAGTTCATCACCACAGAATGAGCATCACCTCATCACCTACTGCTTGTATACAGTGACTTCCCACCAACGATACTGGAGTCCTACTGCAGGAATGGACTGGGGTGGAAGAGCAAAGGCCTAAAGTAGTTTCAGATGCTTAATTCTGAGGGAAGCATAAACCCCACACTGTTCTTAGCAGAGATGAGACAATTAAATATCATATTTGCTTCACTACAGACTAAAAAAAACCTGGCAACCCGGAATCACACTATGGACCCTGCTGAGTCCTCCACTGCACACCTACGCCACCAAAGATCATGTATCAAAAAGGCCCCAGGCACCAAAGACAATGTGGAACATTTTCATCCCACTGAAGAAAAATGAAGCTCTTCTTCTTTATAGTGTATTGATGTGTTTTGAGTGGAAGCAGTAGGATCTTTACAGACTAAGCAGGAAATTCCTCTTCAAAAGAGATAACTAAGTAAATGGAAAACTCCCAGTGCTTTAAGTCCTTAGAAAGAGCAAACACAAGTTTAAACCCATAATTATCAATACAAGTCAACAAAACTTAGCTGAGCAGAAGTAAAGTTCAACAAATTCTCAGTAAATTAACTGGAAGCAACTCATCAGGACTGAGCATCAGTCAGGGGAAACGGAGCGTTGTTTATTTCCATAATCAGAATATCTGATCCAAGGGATATCTGATCTGAGGTTTGGGTTTCACCAACAAACTTACAGCAAGGACTTGCTTGACTCACAGGCAAGCTAGTGACTGCAACAAGAGAAAAGAGAACTAGCATCTGCACATTTGTAATGCCAGAAGGAAGATTTTCAACTCCTTGAGCATCCATCTAATTTTTCTCTGCTTGGAACACAATAAATAAAGAAGGTAACAAAGCTGGAATAAAGACAAGAGATAAACCAGTCAGAAACACTAAAAAAAGGATGGCAGAAATAGAATAAAAATAAGTATATGAATTAATTAGAAATCTCCAAATAAAGAAAAAAAGAAAAATAAATTTAGAAGTAAATAAAGGCACAGGGAAATGACAGCAATACTACAAACACCGGTAACGGCATCATGTATAAAAAGACCTTTTGTGTACATTTCTAAAATACAAGTACAAACATAGAAAACCTAACATACAAGTCAAATATTGCAAGGCAATAAAAGACAGTGAAGATCGCACAAAAGAATTCTTTACCATCTTGCAATTTAAACTGGTTTTCAAGCTTTCCTCTTCTCATGCTCCCCTAAGACCATTCACTCAGTACAAACATCCAACAGCATAGAAAAAACGTACAAATCCTGAAACCCTCAAGGAAAGCATATTTGCTTTTAATACACATTGATATTTTCACCGAGCTTCAGGTGTCAGGCACTTGCAGATGCTTGCCCTTCCAGCAAGCAAGGTGCAGAGACTGTGTCTTAGCACCTGAATGCAATACTACTGCATTAGGTATTTGATTGATTACTCCTCCCCACAAGAAATCAGTGATGTAAAGAAGCATTAGTGCCTCCAACTACCCACCTGGACCAACCTGGAAAAAAAGGCCTGCAGGCTTAGCCAAGTCACAGAAATGCATGACAAGACTACGTGCAATATTATACTTTTGCGTCTTCAGAGCAAGATATAGAAGGATAGCAAATCCTATAACCATCACATGGCACAGTATAAAAATGACACAGTCTGAGACCTCTTACTGTTTAGGACTATGCTAAAAAACCAAAGCTACACACAAAAAAACCCAAATCATATATATAAAGATGTCTGACTTCACGGAAGAGAAAGGGAAGGGCAAAGGGAAGTAAAAGTGGTTTCTACTGTAATGTAGAGACTTTCAGAGTCCACATGGCAGCTCTTCATTACCCAAGCGCTCACACACGTGTGAGTAGCTCCATACTGGTCCTTTACACAGCCTCTGCCCCTATAAAAAGTTAGTGTGGAGCAGCTGCCAGTTCCTTGTACTTGAAGGCCAGCCACCGCTCTCAAAAGACTCAAAATTAGAGACTAAAGTCAGCCTTAAGAAGTATTCTGCCCATAGTGTTTTAAATGCACACGCACCCTTCCCCTCAACCATCAGGATCTTGCATCTCCACCAAGGTGAAGTCAGCAGATCCACTTGTTGATGAAACTCTTCCTGGAAATTTGTATCTTTCAAATGGGAGAGACTGATATTTACTCTTGGCTTGTTCAGGAGATGCCTTCTTCCTACATTGTGCATCTAGACTTCAGTAGGATGCTTCAAAAATTACTTTCTAGCACTACAAAAATTACCTGTGACAGCTAATAATCTTTGTTCGAGTTGCTCCAATATCACAATGCTTTTACTTGGAATTTCACCTGAATTCTCACACATTTTCAGGTGAATTCCCAAACATTTCTGTTGAGGAGAGATCAAGACCACCACCCTCTTCCTGATGTTTATTCATCAAGCAAGATCTCGCATAATAAAGACAAAATCATGATCCAATGTATTTAATATAAATGTCTTTTTGACATGATTCCTGTCCTAAATTACAGAAATGAGGGCTGAAAATGAAGTCTGTAAACAGGATCACACAGGCCCACGCCAGTGTAAGACCCCCGGACTCACACACAGAATTACTCCTCTTGCTTGTGGTCAAACACTAATGAGAAGAATCAGCAGCAGCTCTCTGCAGTCAATACCACATATTTCTTCACTGGATCGCAAATTGTAAGGAGTCGTCACTGACAAGAGACAGAGGAGGACTTTTAATTTTTATTGTTGTTGTTATTATTCACAAACAAGCAGAAGTGGCAAAATGGAGAAAGATATGATCCTAAAAAACCATTCTAGTTCCCTAAGCCAACCAGCACAGACACTGTGCAGAATGCACTTTTCTAGCAGTAACAATTGGATAAATATTGGATAAAACAGGTATTTTGGAAGATGCTCTTTTTTTTGAATTTGATGTCATGGCACGCAGAGAAAAAAAGACTGCAGGTGGTATGGCATCAAGCTGCAGCTGAAGCATCATCTTTTGAGCCCAGGGTCCATCAAGAGGCATGCTTCTTCCTATCAAGTCCCTGCCCCTACTTAACTACGCAGTGTTCCCTCTCTCTTCCCTTCAGCATCTGATCAGGTCAGTCAGCTGCGTATGACCGCTCAAAGCCCAGCCCCGAGAACTGGAGAGCACAGCACTGTCAATGGGTACAGTCCCAGCAGTACAAGAAATTTTTATCCCTCTAGGTTCAGAGATTGCATGGGACTGTAAAGCCATGGCACAAAACGAGTTGCAAAAAAACAAAGGCAGAGGCATTCAAGGTGCCCAGCAGGTGAAGGGGGACTGTAGCAGTGTTCCAAAAGCATGAACGATGGTAAAGGCAGCTGCAGGAGCACTGGGATGCTGGGAGAAGCAGCAAGGGCACAGCAGGAAGGCATGCTTGTGAAGTCAAGTCTGGGGGCAGAGCATGGAAGTAAGAGCATAGCTGTCAGCCACCTACAGATTTTTATGTGGCTTCTAGGGTCAAGTCTGGCTACAAAATGTTTTCATTTCTGGTCTCTTATGCAAAGTGGTATTTCCATCTCATGCATGATCATCTGTGCAGATGCCGTAAGAATTTGAGCAACTACACTAGCCTCTTGCCATGTGCAAAGAGAGCTGCATGGCACACATGTCTCACTGCGAAGAAATCAGTGATAGCAACTCCATTTTCCCTACCAGTAATGTAAGGTACTGAAATAATGTCTCTTCTTGTCTTCAAAGCTGGACCCCTTGATAAAAAAGACTGCATCTGTTACTCCAGCAATGTCACAGGGGTCACAGCTAACTAGAGATGCTTGGCATCTGCACACACAGTTTGTATTCGTGGTTATTGAAGGTGCCATGATCAGACAGGAATTTCTTGCTACTGTGGCTTATGCACCCAAATGAGCGAGAATGGGAGAAACCAGCAGACCAGCCACAGGGGGTGACCTGTGGGCCATGTCATGATTGCACTCAATCTGTCTGGTCTGTCACTTTTTGACCACCAGAAAAAATGGAAGAATTTAGGTACAACCCAGCTTCCCAAGAGTGTGGCTCGTAGGGTCTAGTGCACAATTCACCTGCCCAGCCATACCACACTTCTGATGATGTACAGGTGGAAAACTTAGATGACCTTGCTACTAACTTTAGGCACAGTACCTGGAGAAGCCCTCACTGAAAACAGATCCCAAATGGCACAACAGAGCTCCACACTCCTTGGGATCACAGTGACCACCACAAACGTCACTGTGTTTTTCAGTTAATACCAAAGGCGTCCCTGTGAGCAGCTGCTTGCCCTCCACACCAGAGATGCACGGCACTTGTCAAGGTGCCTCCCGTTCTCCTCATGTACAGCCCATACGACTCACACAGGAACCTGTAAACTGCTCTGTGTATGTGTATGTGTGCAGCCCTACCACCTTCAAATGAAACCCTCAGCTCCCCATAGGTCTTCGAGAGATCCCTAAAAAAAACAGCTCGGTTTTTCAAGCCTAGATAAGTAAACTCCTACCCTTCAGAGTAACAGCCTTCTTGGGTGCCAGCATTGGAAGTTTGATACAGAATTAGAAAAGCCGAGGAAATAGACTCCTACAGGGCCCTTTTTATAGACATCCTTTAAAGCAAACTTTCACTTTGAATAAATATTAAACTTTTATGACTAAAAATCCATTAAAAAGGAACACTGTAAAAAGATTATTGTTTTATCTGACTTCCAGATAATTAGTGAGTTGTTTTATAGATTTGAAAGACCTGATGTTATTATAACTTCTTTTTCCCCCCTCCTTAAGATATTGATCATGTTGGTATACAGAAAACATGCGCGTTGATAAATCTAGTCTCCTATTCTCTACTAAAATAGATCTTAAATTTGCCATATTGAATACTTTTATTTTAAATCAGGTTTAGCAAATTATCCACTGAAACCGAAAATACTCCTCTCTCTAATGGACTGTTTTCCTTGCACTCTTCTTCCTGTAATGCCAGTCTGTTTGTTACAGCACGCACACAGGCCTGCCTTGCTCTCTACATCCATAAAAAGCGATATTTTATGTCTTTGTACCCCCCCTTTTTTTTTTGGTCATAAAATGCCATATACTAGTTTATCTCTAAAAATACGACCTTGTAATTAGTATTGACAAGACAGCTGTAAGTTGGCTAAGGGAGAAAATTCACAGGCCATTAGCCCACCCAAAAAGTCCTGTTTGCTGAAGGACTGAGGACAGGACAATTTTACCTGAACCAAAGAAAGAGATTTGTCCCCACTACTCCCACAGTCCAGACGGCATAATTATGAAGAATCAAATCAGAGAAGATATCAAAGGAAAGAATGTTTTCTATACATCCTATCCTCAATCTTATACTACCAGCTAGTACAGACTTTGCACTAAGCCACCCACGGGGTTGCCCTGTGCATCTGCGTGCCATGTTTGAGAGCAGCTGAGCCTCTGGGGCCAACACAGTCTGTGCACAGCGGGGCAAAAATCTCCATGAAATCCTGCCTGGCTCCTCAAACACATGGGCTAAAGCTGACCACAACTGTTTAAAAATGCAAGAAGACTGATGAAGAAATGGTGAGTGTCCTTCTTCTACATCTTATTCTACATCTGTCCCAGGATTCAGACGATGGTTCAAAAGTACAGTATCAAAACAACCTTAATTATAAAAAAAACAAAAAACCAAAAAAAACCACAAAAAAAAAGGAAAAAAAGAAGAAAAAGGGATTTTTGCTCACTTCCCTATGGACATATGATAAAACTACACCATGACAATGTGACTGAGTGGGTACTGAGCTGGAAAATGATGATACCTGCGTGCTGGAGCTGAGCGGGAGCAGCAGGGCCTGGAGGAGCACACAGCAGCCACTTCTGGTCTCTGTGCTGTCTGCGCACTACGGAACAATGGATTTCATGGGTACCAAGTGAATTCCTCCAGACAAACAACACAATTCTTTAAAACAACACTGCCTGTATACTGTCAGCGGGGAAGGCAGCGTGGCATGCCACAGCTAAGGGCAATCTCACCAGCTGC
Organism: Falco naumanni; assembly: GCF_017639655.2. NCBI lineage: Eukaryota > Metazoa > Chordata > Aves > Falconiformes > Falconidae > Falco > Falco naumanni. Next base: position 5,940,389 of record NC_054057.1, read on the forward strand.
ACAGGCAGACCGAGTTGGGCAACTCAACCCTCTCTGTAGCTCCAGGACACTGTCATGAAATTCAGCCTAGCAGATGAAAAAAAGAATCTGGTCTCCAGTCTCGGGACAGCCTCTGTCTTTCACGCCTCTCTCCCTGGCACTCCTCGGATGCGGCGCAGCTGCCTGGCTGCTTCACAGCTTCACCTTGAAGGCAGGCAGTTAAAATGCTATGAAGCACCAAACCAGAGAGATGCCAAGAATTGCCTGCAAGGTGCCAGGTGATTTAAATTCCCAGATGCAAGTCTCTGGCAATGGAAGATTTTTAGGATTTCAGAACATGGCAAGATGAAACCCTAAAGCAGTATGAAGAGAAATTAACAGAAGCCAACAGCAGATGAGGTGGGGAAAAAAAGGGGCGCAAAAGATCATTGATTCAATGAATAATTGAAATGTCATGATTTATCGGTGTGAGCCTGAACGCTAATTACATAATGGATTCATTATCTAATGAAATGCCAAATGTACTCAAACTATAATATTCTCCCCTAAGACAGGACTCCGAATGCCAGTCGACATTTTGTTCCCATAAACCTTCCAGTATAGACATCCCTCCAACAACCGCTCATGGCAAACCACGTCCAGTTGCAGAAGCAAACTGTGGGTGCAGATGTTTACAGATCCTAAGGTACGAATACCCTCTCTTAACAGTCACGGAGTAATAAAATGGTTGAGGAGAGCCAAATGAACATTTAAAGCTATAATTACTTTCTGATTGTGAGATCACTGAATGTATCACTCCTTATTACAGATTAACATCTTAATTATACTGTGTGGGCAAATGAATCAGCACTTTAAGACTGATGGGTTGGGTTCATGTTAAAAAATGTATTTGACTTTTCTCCCTTTTCATGTCAAGTCAGGAATTATTTTATAACTCTCAGCTGACATATAATTGTGTGAAGCTTAGCAGATAATAATAACAAATCACTGACAGAAAACAACATCACCAATTATCTCCTAGCTTTCCTATGATGCTTTGCTCTTGGAAGTGTTCTGTGGCAATACATTTCTTGGAATGAAATTTGATATGCTCGATGGAAATTAAAGAAACAGCTGTCGGGGGTGCTCTTAGACCTCTTTCTTTCAAGCCCTAAGACTGAATCACTTGATTTTTAGAAGATGTTCCATGCCGCCTACTTTTCCCAGTTATCTCCTGCATCCTCTTTGTATGCCTTAAGACTACAAAAGGCTCCCATCCCTCTCCTGAGCAATATAGCCTGTTGGGAAACATAAACAACATTTTGTATGCATATCTATGGCATCTGAAAAAGGAAACAAAACATTACATGCACTTACAGTGCATATATAGTAGCATCATGAAGTAAGTTAAAAATGAAGGCATAAGATGTAAGATAAATACCATCATCTCTTCAACATCGTTTATCACGGTACTTGCAAGAAATTAGCTTGACAATCTATTGAAGAATGAACAAAGGCTCAAGATACGTCAGTTACTGCTCAGCAAACATATCTGCAAAATGTATTTTTTACCACTACATAAGAACATGAAGAACCACGTTACATACGCTAAAGGGAAATGCTCCAACACAAACAAATGACTGTCTGTGAAGAGTTCTCCAAAGCCATAGCATTTGTTTATAGATTAATTATTAGTGTGCATTAGAATCAAAAACATTTTTAGAGTCATATATATATTCTATTTATATATATATATATATATTCATACATTACATTCTACTGAGTCTCAGTCACATTTTCTGAGACAACATCAACAACCACTCTGTTTGGCAAGAAAACCCTTTCCAGCAGCAGCTGAGTCAATCCTCCATATGATCTATACTAGAAAAAAAAATACTCTGAAAGCTTAAAATAGACTGAAGTGGAAATACTTTGTCTTCCTTGGGTAAAGAGATCCAGACTAAAGTTTGAAGTTATGGTTTATGAAATGAATGCCTAGGAGCCTTTCATGATTAGGCAACGCAGTAGGTTTTCAATAAATCTGACAGAACTCAATGGAAGATGTTTTCAACACAAAAGGTCAATTTCACAATATTTGCTGATCTATTTTTCTCTTACGACAATGTGATCAATGTGAAAAAGACAAGTGCTTAGTTGGAACCATACCCTGACTCTACCCAGTAGCTAATGATAAATGCTTCTTCAACTTAATTCTGCAGTACCATATCAGAGAAAATGTCGTCTTGATCTCAAGATAATTACACTGATCACCTCAATGATTACCAGCACAATCAGTGACAAGTCTAGTAATTTAATCTTGATAACCGCATCTGGTGACTGCAGATGGTGTCCTTGTCCAACTGAAAAATCTCATTCTTGTTTTGCAAAGTGTAAGTATAACCCCCAGTAACAAAAACTGTGTTACCAGAAACTAAAAGGCCTTAAGGTACTGCTTTGGAAGATAAGCAAGCTTCAGACCATCTAGAGACCTTTCTTCCACCTTTAAAGGGCACTTAGTTGGTTCTGCATACTGCTATCCATCTTCAGGCTCATTTGAGGTTCATCCAAATATCCCCGCAACTTAGTAGGCAGTGGGAAGAGAGAAGTTGTAATTAGTCTGAGGAAGCTGTGCTGATAATAAAGTCAGCAAGGCAGAAATAAGCATGCAAACCTGAAGGGACCATTCAGCAAGGAACACGCTAGCAGCTTTGTAAAGTTGACAACAGTTGCACGAAGCAGCCAGCAAGACAGCTGCTGGCAGCAGATACCTGGGCACTAGGGAGTCCTAGAAGAAATAAGATGTGTTACAGACTCCAGAGTCAGTCAGGGAAGGGACGAGGAGAACGAAGCAGAGCACAGCTGAAAGCTGCTTCTTCCAGCTGAACCTCTGCCACAGAGCAGGTTCCCAGAAGCCACGATGGGTACTGCAGAGGAGACCATCTCTTGGGTTAGACACCTCAGAAATACAGAAGCGAGCAGAGGCAGTGCTGCAGTGGCAGTTTAACACCCAGTTTCACATATTCTTGCTTTTAATTGGGATCTAGATTACTCTGCTGTGTTAAACCACAGGAAACCAAGGCTGTTTCTCTCCACGCGCAACGGCTCACTGACATAAACGCAGAGCCTATGGCACAAGGAATTTGCAAGGAAAGAAGCCAGGGCAGTAGAAGCTACTACTGAAATGAAACAATCTCATAAATACCCACAAGATGAGACCACAAAGAGAAAGAATATACTTCCAGAGCAATTACTCTGTATGAAAATATCTGAAAGGGGACGGGGGGAACCACAAGCTAAACTGCAGTAGGGGCCAGCACTTCGGAACAGAGTAGCTCAGCAGTTATTAATTCAGCTCCCTGTACTTTGAAATATGCTAGTTGTATAATAACAGGACCTTTCAATGGCACACCAAAGTAGAGTATATGATTTAGAAAAATGCAAGAAAAATAAAATATGTTACATTTGTAGATAAAAGAAACCAATGAAGTCTGAAATTCCCAGTTAAAAGCTCTGAACTTAAACGTGAATGCCCAACACCACAAAACCACAATCTTCTATTGAAGAAATTAAAATTGTGACGTATCAACGCATTTCAGAAAAAAGCAAAAGAGACAACAAGTCTGGAGTAATTATGAGATCAGTAAGAAATTAAGCAACTTTAAGAAGGAGTTCAAGTGACCTTCTGGAACCAAGCGACACACTGAGTTAACTACAAGACATTCGGGCCTGCCAAAGAAACCAGTTGATTAGTGATGCTGGTTTTGCAGTGTCAATGGTTATTAAACCTGCACACTGCCACTTGCATAGCTGAGACAGCAAAGTGCACATCGACAACAACGCACACACCTACACTTCCCATTTCTGCACCCAAGGTTTCAAGTAAAGGTATCATAAACCTCTACTGTATCAAACCACCCACTAATAAAACCACATCCCCACTTTCTAATATTTTAATCCATGAGCAGTTTCAAATAACTGTAATTTCTTTTGCAGCATCATGCCAGTTACTTATCTTTTTTCTTTCAATGAATGCCATACTACCGGGCTAATAGCAGATTTTATTTCTATATTTAGATATCATTATAGCTGTAAAAGCTGAACGTGTGACAGTCTGGAATAGTTAGACACAGGGCTTTTGTACTTCCATGAAAGCAAGATTAGCAGGTTCCCATCAGGACTCACTTTTAGCTCTGCTGGCTACCACTGGTACCAGAGGCCAAGGAAAAGACTAGCCCAAGTACAATCTCTGCAGCTCTGCTTCAGCTGAGGATCTCCCAAGCAAGCGAAATCTAGCAGCCAACAGCTACAATGCCATCTTGTGCTGGCAGCATTTCCCTAATTAAGAGTTTAAGGCCAGATGGAGCCATTAGATCATCTAATCTGACCCCCTGCCTATCACATGACGTGTCATTTTACCAGTAAACCTCATCTCGAGCCCAGTAATTCAGGTCAGACTGAAGCATGTCAGAACCAAGGACGCTGCTGTGTGCCCAAGGCAGTACCTTTTGCCCCCGCTGGTCCTGCACCGTCCAGTACCAGGAGGTAAGGATGCCTTCAGCGGCGTCTGAATGCACCCAGAAAGTGCAATTCCATCAACGTCCACTGTAGCAGTTAGAATCATAGAATCATTTAGGTTGGAAAAAACCTTTGATATTATCAAGTCCAACCGTTAAACTACTCTAGAAGACATACCTGTTCCACCAGCATCTAAGACCCCAAGCAGGAGTGTCTATTTTCAAAAGAAAGGCTATATTCAAAGACAATGTTAGACTGCTCATCACGAACAGCTGCATGTTACCACTCGTCTCCAAATGAGAATTAGAAAAACTGGCTATTTTTTAATGTGCTGGAGAGTTACATCAGGCCCTCAGATGCCGTTAAAGGCCTCTGCAAATTACATGTGTTCCACCTAAGCAACAATCAGCGTGTTTTCATTTCGAAATGACTGCTCTGGAGCATCCCCAAGGAAATCAGGTAAAATCCTTTTTTTTTTTTTTTTCTTTTCAAACCATGCAGTATTTTTCCAAAGTCATAAAAAGCTTGCTGTTTAAGTTTCTCTTCTGAGGACATATGATCATAGCAAGTTGTTATTACAACTCGATGTAGGAGGCTGAAATCCTTTAAGGGTTCTCTGACCCTTACTCAGCAAAAATATTTAGCCCGGTTGCAACTCAGCAGCTTGGTGAGAGGCGAGCCTTCAGTGTTCAGGGGGCTGAAATAAAGGTTGTTTATCAACAATTGCTAAATAAAAGGAACAGCTCTAAAGGATAAAAAAAAAAAAAAAAAAGAAACATCAACATTTTTCAGTGGAAATAAACACCAGTCTTTATCAGACATGAAATCTAGCTGTGCTAAAAAACAAAAGCAAGGCACAGCTGCTCAATACTGAGTGAGCAGAGATTTTCCAGTCAGTCATTCTTCCCAAGGAGAAAAGAAAGGAAGAGCCAAAAGAAAGTGTTGCAATGGCTGCCTCCAAGATGAGAACAAACTGTTGAGGTCACATTCATTCTAAGGGAAAAGAGGTCTTTATTAGCAGCACTAGAGCACGACAGGAAGAGACCGAAACTCAGTTCAATAAAATCCTTATTTTAAAGACAAGAATACATCAGCTCTTCATGTGTCCCCACGGAGGTTACACAGCCAAGTTGACTTTGGAGGAGTTAGCTGATACAAAAAGCAGGAGTTGTGAAGGGAAAAAAAAAATAATCTTGATTAGCTGGGCAATGATCCAACGAGCAAGACACTGGAGGCTGAAAGTTCACAGCCGAAGAAGCTCAGGTAGAAATAATTTATAGCAAATTAAGTTAGGTCATGATAATGAAATTTAAAGACAAGTGGGACATGATTTATTTTACTAAGGCTTGTTGAAAACCAGGCAGAGCTAACAGGAGGGCTAATTTAACTCTGGCTATAGCCGGTACTGGCACCAAGATAAACATGATATATTTGGAAAAGGAAAGAGAATGTAAGAATAGTGTTTTGAAAAAAAAAAATATTTTAGGCCATTCCTAAAAGGAGCAGGGCAAATTCGGTCCTGTGAATCACTACTACTTGTTTCACAATTTTCAAACATCCTGGCACACAGCCCTCAGTGGCAAGTATAGTGGAAATACCCGACTGCAAGCATTGGGAAGGGATGGATACCACCACCTGTGCTGCAAAGCCCTTGCCATCAAGGAGCAAGAGGTAAAATAAAAAACCCTTATGGGAGAAGCTCTCATAAAAGCTGCATTCCCCTCGCAGGTCACTAGAAAGCTGCAGCCATGACAGGAGGGATGCTTTTGTCATCGAGGGCTTTGAGAGTTACTTCAACAGGTTATCTGGCGGCAGCCTGGGTTTTGGCTTCGTTTGGCAACAGAACGCGGTGCCATTATGTCCTCAGCTGTCCCTCCTGCCGCCCACCTGCCTCCCCCTCCTCATGCTGTGAGAAATGGCAGGCGAGGGGAGAACAGAAAGAGCCACTTTACAGCGCATGAATGCAGCAGTTTGCAGGAGAGGGGAGGGAGAGAGTAATGAAAAAACGTTAATATGAAAGTAATAAAGCCTGTGGCCATTTTTCAGTCTGAAATGCACACCACCGTAAAACAACGCTTACAGGCGCTCACTGCTGCTCCAAACCACCTGCATGCTCAGGCACCCTGCTATCAGCACAGAAGTTGTTTACTACCAGTCTTGTTTCAGTCTGATTCCAGGAGAGCCGTAAAGCTGAATTTTTTCACTCAGTACAAGAGCCCAAGTGGCCTCAAGTCTTTGCTATGCCAAGCCCCGCTCTGTCACCTGCGATCCCTGCCCTGTCACTAACCCACTCGCTTCTAACAAGATGTATAGAAGTCACATCGGAGCAAAGGGAATCTGTCCCTGCTGCATGGCACACACACACTCCTCCCCTTCTTGATCCTCTTCAGGAATCCTCCGGTTCCTGAAACAACAGCTGCTCTTGGTGAGGTGTGCTGAGCATAACTATGATGGCCAGTATGTGTCACTTGCGTCCATACACTTCCCTAAAACAGTCTGGGTGGTGACAGGTAAAGTGAGACTACTATTTCTTCCCCTGAAATGATTCCTTCAAAAAAAAAGTAATGGAGAAGCAATGAAATGTAATGGCAGAGAAAATAAATTACAGACATTTCTTTGAAATCAAGACTTATTTTAAACTGGTTTTGTCTTGTATTGGTTTTTTTTTTGTTCCCCCACTTGCATCTTTTGTTGTTGGTTTTTGGGAGTTGTTTGTCCCAAATAAAAGCGTATGAATTCAAAGCCACTCACTTTTTCCCCATCTGTCAGAAACAAACATGAGGATTTAGGGGCTCTTTATTAGAGATGGCCCAGCTACAAAGTCTTCATCTCACTGGCCAGACTACTAACTCAAGGACAAAAAGACAGAGGCTAGAAGAGCGGTGAAACCTACAGGAATGTTCAAGGCTGTTAGCAAAGCCTGTGGAATTGCAGGAAGAGCAATTAAAAAAGAGAACCAGAAACTGCTGCCATGTCAATGCTGTCACCATGGAGGGAGAAGCCAGACATGGGAGTTTCATGTGGAAGACCTCATTGGCTTGTGAACTTCTTACCAGCTGAGGCCCAATGAAATTGCCAGGCATTAAGTTCTACAAATTATACCATCTTTCTGGGAGCTACATGAAAAACCATGAAGTGGCCCACCATCAGCAGCATCAGCTTTCCACTGACTAATAATGCACAGAGAGATGCACTGACATGGTCAACAACCTATACAGTGGTGTAGTCTTACCCTGTATTTACACATCTTCATCGCAACAGAGCGATGAAATGCACCCTGCGAAATGTCCCTCTCCTTTCTCTCTTTTTAAGAATCAATTAATTTCTAAGGCATCTCTACTTCTTTTATGCCTTCAAATCCCACATCTGAATACAAGTCAACAGTCCGGGACACCCAAAGAAGTTCAAATGGCCTGTGCAACAACATTATCAAGTCCCAGTCTACATACTATGAAAAACGGCAATACAAAGAGTAAAATGAACCACACCACTTGAGAGCAGCATTTTCATTTCTCTTTTTCCTCACGCTTCCCACTGCAGGAAACTGTTACTCATTCTCTTTCCCTTTGTTGCCATAGACGGAGTGCCACAGTGCTGCAGTAATGCGGGTCCCGTCTTCATAAGCTGGGGCACACCTGAGCACCTCCTGCACTCCCGACTCCTACCCTTCTTGCTTTCAGTCAGACAAAGGTCCCCCCCAGTTCTACCCTGCCCTTCCTTACCGAACAGTGAGGATAACAGACTAGCTCGCACACAATAAAACAGACTAAACTTCTGCAACACAGTGGTGCCATACACACTTTCAGTGCCACTCATTCTGGTCCAGGGAAAGTTTGCTTGCATCCCAAAAGGATGATTCCTGAAAACGTCAGATTTTCTATCTCTTCCAGCTGCAAGGAGAAGCCCATCCTTGCAAACTGCATTTCGAACCTTGAAAACTTTGCTAGCCTAAGAAACAGCCCAGCATTAAACCTCAGCCAGCCCGGTGCTGTCAACCGATTTTCAAGCTGATCCATGCCAGATGAGCAGAATTTGAAAGTAGCCAGTGTTACGTGGCAATAACCATGTGTTACTGCACCACCAGGGCTTTCATGGTGCTCTGTGCTCAGAAGTGTCTCCCCAGAGCACAGAAGGGAGACACTCACAGCCATGGCTTCAGTAGTCTCCCCATACCTTCACCACCACTGTGGACACATGCCCTCATCAGCAGGGCCGCAGCAGACCTCAGCACCATGTCTGCGCTGTCCTGTTTAATCCTCAGCTTCTCACTACCAGCCACGTTGCTGCTCCCAAACCACCTGAAGACACTGTCTGTAGACAAGAAAAAGAAACTACCTTGGCAAACAGCAGCAGGTATTATCTTTGAGAAGAACAAGCACAAGGATGAGGCTCTTCGGCACGCAAGTGTACAGTCCCAGCTCTAGCAGGAACACTCCTCGGTAACAGACTCTTTGAGGTTAAAATTACTTCTTCCCATGATGGTCAGAAAGAGTGTCCAAGGCACCTTGTGAAAGGAAGGCTAGAGCGAGTGACACGCACCACCCTGAGTGTGAAGAGATAAATCAAGGTAGTCTCCTGGCTTTCCCAGCCACCACAGAGGCGATGGGGAGCATGTGCCAGCAGCCACAGCACGACTGCGCTACGGCGAGCCAGGAGACCGTGAGCCAGCAAGCACGTGCCTACTCAAGCCACGAGCCTCAACAAGCCCTAAACAGCTACTATGATGGGTCACTTCACCTGCTGTCCTTTTCATTAGGATATACTTCTCCTTTCTGTTCCCACCAAAAAAATACCATCTTGCAAATAACTGCTCCAAAATTCTCCAAAGTTGAAACGCTGAAATGTCTTTGGCAGATGCAAACACCTCTGCAACCAGGGAGAACTGGGCAAGTCAACCACCAGCCCTGCAGATGTCTTAAAACTTTATCTACAATATTCACCCATCAGAACTTCACTTTGTATTATGAAGTTACTTATATGGTTGCACAAATAACTTCATCAATAATGACTGATTTTAATTATTTTATTATTTTAACAGCTGCTTTAATATGGCAATCGCTTATTTATAACAAAAGAAATACTAGCCTTCTCTTAGAATCAATGTTAGCAGTAAAATGAGAGAAAAAAATACTCTATAACCTGTCAATAATTATTTTATTTAAAGTTATTGAAGTATTGCCCAGGCAAAATTCTACATCCTACCTTTACTCATTAAAATTGGGCATGGCTCAAAGCTTGATGGTGGATGAAGAGAAAAAGAGAAAAAAATAATTTCACATCATTCCCTTTACGGTGGCATTCTTTCAGTTAAGTAATTTCTTATTTCTGCTGCATTTTTCATAGTGTTTGTGTCAAAGGTGTTATTGACACTTTGATGGATTTATTTAATGTTACTGGAACATACATGTTTTCTTACTGAATTTTATGAAAGCCATTTTAATAAAATATTAATTTTTAAAAACTTTTAAAAAACCTTTTAAATCCCCGAGAAAAAACAATTTTATGAAACATCATATGACAGAAGAATTTCAATCCAATTACAAAATTTAAATAACTGGCTTTTTCCCATCTTACTAAAAAGATGGTATTTTTTCTTCAGCAGTTCTTCCACCCGGAGCTTTCAGCTGGCTCTCTTCAAAATGAGGAGAAGGTGCCTCTCCACTGCACTAATGGTTACAGCCCCTTACAAACAGGTGAACAAAGTGGCCCCACTGCTGCTTGGCTGGGCTTCCACTCAGGATCTTAGCGATGACCTGAAGCAGAAGCTCAGGTGGTTGTGGTGAGATCATACAACCTGTTTGTAAAACAAGACACCTAACACAGGGTATGTTAGGAATGGTCTACCATGAACAAGATTCAACAATGCATTGCAACCCTGACTTAACAAGATGCATTAACAACAGAAGATACGCTGAGGAAAATAAATGACCTTTTTGTGTAACAGTGCCAGCAGAAAGCAGCCCAAAAGATGGCACAGCTACTCTTGGGAATAATTACTGCAGCACCTGTGGCAGCCCATCAGTTTTGAGGCAGTGCCACAGTCCCCAGACAGTCATTCTTGCTTGTGTGCAGGATGAGGAGCGAAGCTGGCAGACCTCCCCGTGGTGCTAGGATGAGTCCTCACCACTGTGCAACCCCCTCAGAACTGCTGGCTGTTTTAGGAACCTTAAGAAACTGAAAGCCTTTTTAAAAGTTATTATTAACTTAAGCTGCTGGAGCCATGCTGGAAGAGTAGATGAACACTGCCAAAGATGGACGGCTCCTCAGCTCTGACTCCATTCAATGCAGATACCCAATTTCTTTTAGGAGAAATCTGGAGGGCTGATGTAACTTGTGCTCCTCGCTGGTGGCACATACTCAGCAGGAAAGGGACGTTCTGTGCTTTGCAGCCCCATAAGTGGTGGGATTCCCTAGCTGCTGCTGGGCTTGGAGCTCAGAAGCCAAGAGCCAGCACCCTACCTCGCACCAATGGTTGCACCTGTACTCTGGGAGGCATTGGCTCCCAAAGCTCTGGTCCTGTTGAGCTTGGGGGCCATCAGGTTCCTGCTGAGTTGGAAACGGCATCTTCATTTTTTATTCTTCCCTCCTTGTCCCTATTTGATGACTGCACAGAAACACTTGTAGATTGGGACTGTGACACCCATGCAAGCTTAAAACAAAATGGCTCAGGCACAGTCGACAGCTCTCGATGGCAACGTGAACGTGACTGCAGACTAATCCACCTTGTTGTTCTGACACATGAAAACCATCTCTGAAATCCCTGCACTGCCTGTAGTCATTCCTGTTACACATCTCTTCACTGCCGGCACTCAGCCAGGCCAACACAAGAGCGAAGCACACAGGAAAAACTCCCACATTTTTTGTAGATTAATACTTTTTTGTGCACAAGAATTCTTTTTCAGTGTAATCATGGAAAGATATTAACAGTTTATCTTTAAACAAGGTCTATCAACAGACTTTCAATTTAATACACACATTCTGCCAGAACTGGTTTGCATTTAAAGCACGCTAAGTGTTATCTTTGATAGCCAGAGGGACAGACTACCACCAGCAAAAAGGCAGTCAATTATTTCTTCCTTCAATTTTCTGTTCTAAGAAATCGCAGCCCCCTGCAACCAGTGAGAAAGTGTGGAGCAATGAAGACTTGCTGTCAGCCGAGGAGGATCCAGTTAAGGGACATTTAAACAAACTGCACATAGACAAGCCCATTGCTCCTGAGGTGATGTATCCATGGATGCTGAGGGAGCTGGCTGATGTGAATGGGATACTACTCTTAACTATCTTTGAAAGATCATGGGCATCTGAGGACTGCCAGGAAGCAAAAGTCCTGTTTTCAAGGAGGATCCAGTAAACCACACGTAGCTCAGCTTCACCTCCAACCCTGGGAATGTGATGAGTAAATAAATCTGGGAACAATTTTCTTAACATGTGAAGTAAAATAAGGTGGTTGGGAGTAGTCAGCATGGATTTAAGGCGGCAGAAATCACATGTGACCAACCCGATAGCTTTCCGTAATGAGATGCCCGGCTCACCTCACTGAGATGAGAGACAAGTGGGTGTTACTTATGTTGACTTCAGCAAAGGTTTTGACACTGTCTCCCATAACATCCTCCTTGACAGGCTGATGAAGTACAGACTACATAAGTAAATGGTGAGGCGGATAGAAAACTGGCTGAACTGCTTAGCTCAAAAGGCTGTGGAGAGCAGCACAAAGTCCAGCTGGAGGCCAGTCACGAGTGGAGTATCCCAGGGGTCAGTTCTGGGGCCAGTATCATTTAACATTTTCATGAATGACCTATAGGATGGGATAGAGTCCACAGCAAGTTGGCTTATGACACAAAACCAGGAGAAGCACAGACCAGCTGGGTGTGCTGCCATCCAGAGGGGCCTGGACAGGCTGGAGGGCTGACAGGAACCTCATGGAGCTCAGCAAAGGGGAATTCCAAGTCTTGTACCCAGGGATGGATAACTCCATGCACCACTACATGCTGGAGGCTGACCGACTGAAAAGCAGCCTTGCAGAGAAGAACCTAAGGGTCCTGGCAGACACCAAATTGAATATAAGCCAGAAATGTGCCCTTGCAGCAAGGGTAGATAGCAGCATCATGGGCCACGTTAGAAAGAGCGTCGCCAGCAGGTTAAGGGAGGTTAAAGGGAGGTTAAGGGAGGTGATGCTCCCCCTCTACTTAGCACTGGTGAGACACATCTGCAGAGCTGGGGCTAGTTCTGGGCTTCCTGGTACATGAGAAACAAGGACGGAAACAAGTCCAGCATAGGGCCACAAAGATGATTAAGGAACTGGACGATCTGTATGTATGAGGACAGGCTGAGAGAGATGGGACTGTTGAGCCTGGAGAAGGCTCAGGAAGGTCTTGCAATGCGTATAAATAACTGATGGACAGGAATAACAAAGACAGAGCCAGACTCTTCTCAGTTGGTGCCCAGCAAAAGGACAAGAGGCAATGGGCACAATCTGAAACACAGAGAATTCCATCTGAAAGTAAGAAAATAAACCCACTGTGAGGGTGGTCAAACGTGGAACAGGTTACCCAGAGAGGCTGTGTCTCCATCCTTGAAGATACTCAAAAGCCTGCTGGACAACCTGCTCCAGGTGAGCCTCCTTTGAGCAGGAGGCTGGACTAGGCAGCCTCCAGAGATGCCTTCCAGCCTCAGCCATTCTGTGGTTACTTCCAAGCAGGTTAAACATAACACCTGAAAGAACTGTAATTCAAGAAAAAATACTCGAGAGCAACGTAACTCAAGACAGAGGTAACTGCAGGCCTTGCAGCACAACATTCGCATCCTACCGAAGCACATTTTTATTTCCTGTTTGTGTTACACGTGGCTGTACGATCTGTGTTATCCGTAAAGAAGAGATGCACTCCATGGGGTGCTTCAATTGCAACAAGGATTTACAAACACAAACCAGAATTCAGTTGTAGATGTTTTCTATCACTTAGTGCTTATGAGACATCTTACCACCGACTACAGTTTCCACTACAACTAGGGTGGGTAAAAAAAGTCCAATTACAGATGTTCTATTTTTAAAATATTAATTGTAAGGCACATAGTGTAAAGCATTAATTAAAATTATGCTGGTTTCCACAACAACAGTGCTTCCTGAGAAATGGCTATACTAACAAACAAACATTGAAGATGCACAATTATTGTATTGCTCTGTGACATCATGCTCTAAATCAAAATAGTGCTCATCTTTTATAACTCATACCAGCTTCTAAAAGCAAAGAACAAAACCTGCAAATACTTATTAATTTACGTAACTGAACTGAAGTCAACAAATTGAATTACTGAATTGATGCCATGACAAAACCCCCAATAAATATGCATAAACTTATTTGGAAGCTCTTAAAAGGAGAAGATTTTTAAATGACAGCAAGTCACACATGGCCAAACTTTTGCTAATTAAATTAATAAGTACACCAAATGAACCAATTAAGCGATTAACTGATTTCAATGCATCAAACACTAACTTGGGTGCCTACTTTCATACAAGCTGTTTTAAGAATGCTGCCTTTAAAAAAAAAAAAAAAAAGAGAAAGAAAGAAAAAAAAGTTTAAGCCTTTTTAAAGTGTTTTCAGTCACCAAAATGACACTCAAGCTGGCCAGAAAACAGGGGCAAATCTGCATTCTGTTTTCTGCACCCAAACTGCAGAACAAAATCCTGTGAAGTGTAGCTAGAAGAGTTAAAATCAAAACAAAGCAAACAAACCCACTGAACTGTCCCTACTTAAGCATCTTGTAGTCTGTCCCAATGATTTCAGGGGGAGCTGAAATGAGCCATGGCAGTACAGCTTTCTAAATCTCCACCTTTTGTTATTAATTTTAAGAAGTCAGTCAAATGGATTGTAACAAGAAATACAACTTCCCATCCTATATTTACAGTCTTGCCTTAGAAGATCTGAGGCCAATTCACATCCCTTTACAGGGACGTGATGCATGCCAACGGAAAAGAAGAACTCCAGGGGAACAAGCCATGGAGGTGTTCTCTGAAGCCTCCTGTTGGGTTTTGCAGCCTCAAAGGAAAAAAGGCTATTATCCTGCTAGCCTCCAGCTTGCCAAACCAAGAGCCCCCAGGTCTGCTCACATTCACTCAGGGATTCTCTGTGGCTTTCTCTTACTACCTTCCAGCAGAGCTGGCACAACTGTTTTCATCTCCTGGTACCAAACTTCCTATCAAGCTATTTGCTTAATCTCACAACCCCAGGGGCTCCCAGGAGACCAGACTCTGAAGGCAAGTTCAAGTGCTGCAAGTCATTGGAGAAGCAAGGCATACCACTTCTGCTCCATACTTCTACAGGTCCAAATAATGTGCAGGAGAGAAGGGGAGTGCTACTGCTGACCAGCTTTTTTCCAAAGCCACACAGGGAGTGAAATGTAGAAATAACCTCCACACATAAGCAAAGGTGCTAAATCATGGCATCATGTAGTTTGTACCTCAGAAGAAAAGCACCACCTCAATTGTCAAGTTCACAGTAACAAAAATACCTTCAAAATTCAAGGAACGATAGCACCTATAGCAGACAATTTTCTTTTAATACCCTAAACAACTTGGGTTCACATTTCCAGGCAAGTTTAATTTCTACTTCTGTTTTATGCTGAAGAGAAGCTCCTGTAGGCACCATGCCTACAAAAGGCAGCCCACCACATACTTGCCCACAGTCGCTATTTCTGAGCACTGGTAACCACCAGTTATGGCGCTTCTCATGGTGGGAAAGGGCTGACGGTAAGAAAGCAATTAATTCTTTTAATTACTTTTGGTTTAGTTCTTTCTGGTCGTAAGGCTAGACTGTTTCAAAAGTCACCATTCCCGTATTTCCCCCTGGGGTTTCGCAGCTTTCTCTTAAAATGTCTTTCACCCTTCTGCACAAAAACATCCATTCTTTTCTTGTTAGCCTTATTAATTTGACCATTTGGATTAAATCCACTTAAAAAGCTATTTTCTATACAAGTTTTCTGTGTTTCTACATGTTAACTTACTTCTCTGTTTATTTCACTTGTGGCATCTTTTAATTTAATTTGATATGTGAAAAAAATGGTATACACAAAAATTAATGCAAAAAAGAATCCCAGAGGAATTAATATCAGAAAGCTACAAGAACAGATGGAATATACGTATGTATGTTAAGGAAAAAAATAAAGTTAGAGTACATATGTAAAGGAGGCAATACTGAGTTACTGTGATCTTTTTATCTCATCTGAAAACATTTTTTCAAGTTCCATTCTTTAATTCATAGGTCCATGCATAAGAAATTCAAATGTCCAGATAACTCATAAAAATACTACTTATCCATGCACAACTACATGAAGTAAGCAAGATTCAACATTATGGTAAAGAAAAGAAATTAAATGTAAAAATATTTTCCCTTACACCACCAAATGGAAGTCGGGCTCATTTAAGTAAATATTTTGCTATACTGATAGAAACCAAACCCATGTTTTTTTCAAAGCCTTGCTTTAGCTGTTGCCTGTAAACTACCGTGGTTTTTTTTGGTCTGGTTCATACAAGATGACACAAGAAGTTTGTGTTCAATAACACTATCAATGAAATGCTCTTTGCTTTTTTACAAGTTGTTTGTAATGAACATTGTTGCTCTCTCAAAAGGTGAAGAATATAATCAGTTCACTTCTCTGTGCACATCCTATGAGGATACTCATCCTCAGTAGAAACAAATTTCACCAGATTTAGTCAGCAAGCTGTAATGGCATGTGGTAAAACTATGATACCCACCAAACACTTACAGAATTGTTAATCAGTAGCAAGATACAACAGAACTTGCTTTCTGAAAACTACCCAAATTTCCCAAACAGCATTTGGATAGCTTCCCTTTTTGAACAGGGACTTCATGCTTCACATTCAATCCATGCACACCATTTTCTCCTTCCTCCCTAAACGCCGAACATTTCTCTTACATTTACTTCTTCTGAGATTCAGTAGTGACAGTTTCTTCCTTACACTCCTACATATATTTTGCACAAGCTGTTAAACATAATTAGTCCACACTCCTCTTTCCTATCAGTCACCACTGGCCAAAATTCTTTCCACAGAACCTGGTACACAAGAATCCAGCTGACTTCACAGTTGCAAAAGCTCAACAGCAGCCAGACCACTAAATAAACCAGAGAAGGGCAGTGTTTGTAAGTGATTCTCAACCACACAGTTGGATGGAAGGCTGTTTTTCCTCTGCTCTGAAGGAACCTAATAAACTGACCTTAGAGAAATCTCAGTTCTCAGCCTCACCATCCAGCTTCTAACCTGTGCAAACATGGCTCGGCGGCCAGGCTGAAGAAAGGTGTTGTGGAATATGGTCATGCAGACCCTCCAAATGGCCACAAGAAGTGTTTATGAGGTGAAAAAAAGGTCCCACGTGGCTAGCAGGGCAGGGGTATGAACACAGCATTTGCAAGACAGGTTGAGCATGCCAGTGTAAACTCTTTATGCTGCCTTTAACTACCCTGAGGGCATCACTTATAGGCAGGTAACAACAAAAATATTGCCTGGTATCACTTGGTTGTGATGAACACAGCATTTGCAAGACAGGTTGAGCATGCCCAGTGTAAACTCTTTATGCTGCCTTTAACTACCCTGAGGGCATCACTTATAGGCAGGTAACAACAAAAATATTGCCTGGTATCACTTGGTTGTTAGTGCACTCTGCACAATACAATAATCCAGGTTTGTTCAAAAGGACACCAGCAGCAAGAGTGCCGGCTTAAACCTTTACCTACATAAAAAAAGCAATTATATATTTACCCTGAGTATAAAGGTACTCTTCAAATCCCATTAAAAGTCTTCCCTGCGATTGCCCGTTACCATTCAAAGCTAGCAGATAAAAACTTGGAAAATCAACAAGTTAGAATTACCTAGAGAAATTAAACCTTGTGGTCTTCACAGACCCAGCAAAGCAGAAAGATCAATGTCAGCAAATTCACCCCTACCCTGACCCCCCAAAAAGGCAAACTTATACCCTGATAATTCTTTTAGTTGCATTTCACGAATATATTTTTTAGTAGTGAACAGGAACAACTAGGATTAAGGTAACAATCTAAACTCAATGCTCTATTTTCTTAAAAATTACATAAAAATATCCAAAGCGATAGCAGGGGAAAAAAAAAAAAAAAGTGGCACTGGAAAACTGACAGATTCTGAGAGATGAAATAATTCAAGTTTGAATGTCCTTCGTTCACCATGTGTTAGGACCACATGGCACAAGAAGAAAAATCAACATGTGCAGTATCTGAAACCCGTGTCACAGAACAGAAAAAACTGGTGGGTAATAAAGAATTAGCCTATTATGCAAGTGCTGATTTCTGCATATGTTTAAATCAGGAGGCACACTAACCCCTCCTGCGGAGCTTTCTGCCAAGTACAGGATCCATGGAGAAAATAGCTTAATCCCCCAGTAATGACACACTGTGAGGAGCCTGTCCGGGACGCACTTAATGCTGTCCTCCATGCTGCGGGTACGCCTCCAGGAACAGCCTCCCTCCACCACCCACCTTTTCATGTTCTCCATATCCTGCCCTGCAGAGGCAGGCATTCACACCTACGGGATGCTGCTAAGTCATGCGGGGACATGGCACGCAGGAAGCTGCTCTTGTACAGAAAACTCCTGCAAATACAGTGGACATCCCACTAGGACTTCTTTCTTTACATGGATTCCTACAGGATATGAGATGGATGTCTCTGGTGATTTTGCTACACCTTGTTCCTGCACGGAAGCAGCACTCTGCTTCTGCACACCCTGACTTTTCTCATGCATGCTAGAAAGGGGCAGAGGGCATCTTCCTACATCCTTTGCATATACTGTGAGGCCCAGAGGTGTAATAAAACAGATAAATGATTTTTAAAAAAATTGTTTAGTTACAGCAAACCTTTGTTCTTTTTCCTCTCTCTCTTTTTTTTTTTTTTTTTTAATAGATTTTTCTGTGGAATTGCTATTTACCACCCTGAATGCTGTAAACATTTCTTGTTAGCTTGCTCCCAAAGCGCATCTAAGAATGGGGTAAGATCATGTGCAGCTATCCAGTGAAGCACAGGAATGAGTCATCAGTCGCAAGCTGAACAACAGATGGAATCATAGATTAAGACCAAGGTAAACTCAGTAATGAACGAAACGCCAGTATCTAAATTACACCTCTGGACAAAGCAGTCTCGGATGGCAATTCATGAACATACTTACCTAGCCTAGCATTAAAAAGCATACATGAAATCCAGTGTTCCACTTAAGAGAAAAACTCCATGGAAATCAAGTGAGGGAAAATCTCCCTGAAAAAAGTTTGGAACAGCTGAAGGAATTCAGTTACGCTAGCGTACACCTCTGTAACTAACTCGGTTAAGTCTTGTGTCCTGTCTTCTTACAGGTTGGCATAAATATTATGGATTAGGAAAATGTCACTTAAATAAACTAAGTAATTCAATTAATTTACAGTGAACTCTGTTAAGTTTTACTCCTACTGTTAAGTTTTACTCCTACTAAGATGAGTACAATTTTCCTCACAGAAGAAAAAAAAAAAGACAGTAGTGCAAATGCTCTCTCATTTTATATTCAAGTGGTTTCTACTTTGACTACACAAAGGCAGGAGTCTCTCATAAAATGAGAACACTTCCCACCAACCACACGGACAAAAAAGGCTCAAATTCTGTGTGCAGTTTTGCTGGTCTAAATGCAAATAATCTAGGTAATAAGTTTAGATTTCTACCAAAGCAACTGAAAGCAAAACATGTCCCCAGAGATCCACAGACTGATTAGTGATGATAAGCTGAGATTGCACAGCCCCAGCTGCTCAATATGACACAAAGAAAGAGGTGGGCAGGTTCAGAGAAAGCTGCACGTACTGGTTTCACTCCTATTCAGAATTTACCCCTACTATTTCACTCACCCACTCTCTTTTCACCAAAGCATGAAATGCCAGCTGCTTAGATTTAAGCTGTTCAATATTCAGCTACTGCCATCACAAATTACTATATAAATTAACAAAATGCTAGCCCAGTGTATTTTCAGATGCTTCCCTCTCCT
Organism: Falco naumanni; assembly: GCF_017639655.2. Lineage (NCBI taxonomy): Eukaryota > Metazoa > Chordata > Aves > Falconiformes > Falconidae > Falco > Falco naumanni. The sequence continues at coordinate 5,959,900 of NC_054057.1, forward strand.
CCTGAACTTTTCTGCCCTGTCACCACCACCCACCCAGCCCTGTCACCACCACCTAACCAGCCACAGCACCTGCACCGGGTTATGACCACAGCTCCTGCTCCATCCCTGCCCCGAGGCAGCACGCCCTTCGCTGAGGACCGCTGTGGGTACAGTACACATCGGGGTACTTTTCACCCGAGCCTTTACCTGCACCTACAGCTCACTGAGCATTGCATCCCACCAATTACCCCTTTAGCTGCCGCATGCTACGGAGACCACGTCTGCCACTCTCCTGGGAGCCCCATCCACAGCCAGTGCACGGTTGCCCGAGCTGGCTTAGCCCCCTCCGTGAGAAATGGAAAAGAGAGCGGGAAGAAGGATAGCCTGGACATAGGGCCTTCAGCTCGGCTCTGCAGGGAACTTCCCCACCCAGTGACTCTGCTGGCTCAGATGCGAGACTCACAGGTTTAATTTTGGCGGGTCTCCTCCTACTAACGCTTTATTTTAGCCCAGACATGCTGCACCACACTGTGCGTTGGCTGCGCCAGTCCCGGCAGGGTGAACACGCTCACAAGTGTACGGCTCAGAAAGGTGAGGACCTCACCAAGAAAAGTAACGCCACAGACATATTAAGAGGACAAGTGCTCAGAATGGGGTGGTAGAGGATGATAGGCCATTTAAGGACTTCTGACATACACCTGCCTGTCCCAAACAGGGAATACTACTAAATTTTTGTACTGATACCTCCAAACCTATGCTTCAACAGCTTCACAGGAAGGTACCTTTGAAGGCTATAAAGATTACTTCAACTTCCCTTCTTCTCCATCCTGAACCTGCTTCTTCACTTACTGATTTTTTTTAAGGTAGCTCAGCTTCCATCTCTGTTTCACGGCTTGTAATTAATTCATTTTTCATTTTAAGTATTTACGGCTTGGGAGCAGAAAAAGCAAAAGGGTAGGAGATGAGCAGAAGGAACAAAAACTGGCTGTGCAGGATACCCCCTCCAGGAGCTGGACCACCTCACCCGCAGGCAGGATGGAAAGCAGCTTGGGGCTGTCTCCTTCCTGGTCACGAAAACACGAGAGGCTCTGAAAGATTGCTTTCCCACCAGATCGCAGCTGTATCGCACCTACCAGGCAGTGACCCAGAGCACCCCTGCCACACACACAATTAAATTCTGTCAAGCCACTACTGACCGCCCCTAGTGCGCAGCACATGGCATGCTTTAATTTAGCATTAGCGAAACACCAACAGCCCCTGGAGAGACTTGGATTTAATTCTACTCCGAAAACATGTTCACTGTACTAGAAGCAAAGAAGCAGCAGTTAATAATAATTATTAATTGCCAGGTCTTTGAACATTTTCATACCTATACTGAATGTCTTGGAAAGGATAGCTCTTTTTGCTGAACAGGAATGCCAAACCCAATATTTGTCTGAAAAGGAAGATCATTTCAGACAGCAGATGTTAACTCTACATTCCCCTTCGAAACTATTCAGATTCTGGAAGCAGAAGAAACAAGAATTCAGTATGTAAAACTGCAGCTCAAATATTTTCAGCAGCCCAGCAAAATCCTCTTGCACACATTCTTGCCAGTTAAAAACCAGATCTGCTGTGAGGCACAGCATGTACCTCATGGCAACAGTGGAAATTTATGTTTCTGCTCCCTGGGAAGTCAGTGCTATGTAAAAGGATATGACTGGCTTTACAGGTCAAGGTAAAATCTATCGCACTGAAACAGACTGAAAATGGAAAACAGATCTAGCAGCCTAAACACACAGAGCTATTAAGAAGGGGTTGAGAGGTAGGACACATCACTGCTGATTTATACCGTTTAAATAGCACAGTCAATGCCTTTCTTCTCCATTTGACAACTTCTCTTTTTGCTTTACGTTTTCCTTGCTTTTCAGCCCTTTGGAAACCTCACTCACAAGGGAGAAGATGTCACATTTTCCCTGGAATGAAATTGGCTTATGACACATTGTATAATTCCCAAAATACATAATGCATTAATTTGACACACTCCTGTCGTCAGGACCTTAATTTCTAATATCTTCTTTTCCAGATACAATTTAAAAATTTCTCTGCCTCAGTCATCTAATTTGTATCATTTTAAGAGGGAGAGTTTCTTCCCACTCACCCCAAGGTCCTTTGCATGGGAAATTCCCAAACCTCCAGGGGAAGGTCTGCTTGAGTGTCTTCTTCAACGTACCATGTTCTCATCCTAGCAAGTGGCTACTAGGGAGCTGCTTTTTTCAGCCAAAGCTTTGTATTTTAATTCCTATGTTTTCTTGAACAATTTCCTCCCTGTTTTCCTGTGCATCAGTTTTTTCTCCCAACTCTTGTGTTCCCATTCACTCTTTCCTTTCACCTTGGTTTTGCTCTCTGGACCTGCGAGTCCCTCTTCTTCCTTACCACCAGACTACCGTGTATGCTACAAGTTCTCTCAAATTTTGCGGACTACAGCAATGATTTCTGTGCAACACTCTACAAGTCTAGGAGTGCTGTCTGGCGCTTGTTCAGGTAGAACCCTAAAACTTAAGTGGGGCATTTTCTGTAAAATCAATGTGCTTCTGCTATATAAACTTTATGTGCTCCTACCTTCTCTAGAATTATAGCTGCTTCTCTTTTGATGTAAAAAGGCAGGCACAGAGAGAAATAAGGTATCTGGATATACTGAAATGTTTTATAATGTCATCTGGTGGACAATTAATGGCAGTCTGTGAGTTGGAGAACTGTAAGAGATCCACCCTCTCACAGGTTTCTGACATTTCTGGTGTATTTTAGGAGTTATACAGCATCTCATATAAACTGCCATTTCACCCTCACAACAGGCATCACCTGGTTAAATATTACTTATACCTTGCAGAATGCAGAAGAATTATTGGCAGAGCCAGTATTAAAATGCAACAGACGTTTTTTTACTGTTTCCCATAATACTGAGCCACCTCTGCAGTGACCTAAGATGAGGGGACAGCTGACTAGGAGGGGATGGAGACACAGCACTGTCAATGCCACCACAGGCAGCATTGTCACAATCTGACCCAGCATGTCTGTCTTTCCCTTATCTCCCTCATCATACATCTTTTTCTCACCCTTCAACTCCAATTGTATGTACACACAAATCAGATGACCTGGTGCTATGTTTTTTCACAGAATGTCCAAATGTCTTATTCCCTGGTTTCCGAATTTGGTGGTACATAGAATAACGACAGCAGACCCCAAAAACAAGAAATTCACCCCAAACAGTAAACTGATGCTGCTGACATCAATCTTGCCTCTCTAGATCAGTCCTAAATTAAAATACCAGAAGGAAAAGATGCTTTGCAGAGAAGAAAAATAAAAAGGTATTTAACATTATTCCAACTCTATGCACCACCAAAACAAAACAGCAAATGCAATGTACCAGCACACTCCCTTTGCACTGATCTCTGTGATTCTGCAGAGATGTCAAGAAAAACACAAACCAATATTCATAATTTTAAAGATTACCTTTCTGTGTCCTCTCCCACTGGTTTTTGTTCAATCTCCTCATGGTCTCACCATCAAAAACCAGAGCACCATTCACTGTCATGAAGCTGCACATCCTGGACATAAAGGGATATGAAAGCTCTCCTTTTTTGGACCAAATCCCTTGGATGGGAACATTGCCCAAGTGAAAGCAACCTGGCTGAGCCATTTAAGAGGTTAGGAGGCAGGGAATCACATTGCAATCTTAATATTTCTGGATGTAAATTCAGGAAGGAGAAAGCCAAGGCAAGTGCTGGTAGCTGCAGAGCACCTGAGTTGCTCCATGGCACTGCACACATGGGCCAAGGCTGATCTTTTCCTTCCCACATGCCTGGGCAAGCAGCCCAGCTAAATGCACACAGCACTAGAACGGAGACTCGGCTCTGAATGTGCCCTTTATACCATATACATTGTCCAACTCTACCAAAAATACCCCATAATTCTGGCCAGCACCAAAAAAATGCATGGTGCTGAAGGGCCACTGCCAAACTGGAGAAAATAACCCTGACTTGGGCCAGTAGCTCAAAAAGAAACAGAGGAGGAAAGACTGTAAGATGCATCTTCATAGGGTCAGGCATATTCTTTTGTCAGTAGCTCCTGTTTTTCTGCTAAATTTGCATAATCCTTTGTACAACAAGGTATGTTTGACATATAATTTTTTAAAAATATTTTTTTTAAAAAGAAAGATAAATCTTTTTGCACCTATGAAGGCTAAAAAACTTGGGATTATAGATTTTACCCCAGCCTACTTCATTATGCACCTCACGTGCAAATTTATTACAGAAAAAAATGTTACCTAATTAAATTTATTGTGCTTTGATATTTTTTGGTTAACTTATTTAATTAAAAACTTCTTGATTTATGTAATTTATTATGGCACGGCCATTGTTTATGAAGCTCACAAAAGGCTCTATTGGATAAATTCATGCAAAGGAGATGAAGCACTGCAGAATGAGGGATTATGTTCTTAGACTTACGAGGCAAAAAAGCCTGAAATAAATGCAAGTTGTGAGTGTTTGGAGCAGAGGGTGCATTCATTGTAATTATTTCAGACTGCATGCTGATTGCAAAAGATTAACATAAATAGAAGTTGTTATTGCAGATGCTTCTATTCTTGCTAGGAAATCCCTTGAATATAAGGAAGCACAGAATAAAAAATGCAAAGACGCTGTACTACAGCATGGTAACTTTAGTTCTGTTCTTTTTTCTGTTCTGGACACACCACAAGAAACATAAATAAAGCTGTTCATCTTCAGGCCTTGAAGGAAAAACACCATGCCTCTCTGGTAACACAACAAAACATCCAGATGTAACCTCACGGCTCAGCAGTAAGCATTTTGGCACATTCCCTCCTCCCTCCCAGAAGCGTGCGCGTGGACTGCAGGGCATTAGGTTACCCTCCAGAGCTTACGCAGCCTGCAGCTACAACCATAGTCAGTACAATAAAATCCATAGTAATTATCAGGTTTTAAAATCTTTGCTCCTCCATTCACAACAGCAAACTGGGCACATAAATAATTAACACGTAATTTTGGTATTTCCGACTCCCTTTCTACACTAAGCAATGGCAAAATTTCCAATTCGGTCTTGAAAAAAATAACCAAAACTTTTCCTTTTGAAAATTTTCCACAAAATAGAGGTAAGTAAAAGCGACCAACGACAGTACTGGAGGTGCATATAATACAACTCATCGTATCTTCTGCTTCACTTCCTCACTTCTCATTATTTGCTCTCTTGTCTCAGCAGGATCACAACGTGCAGAAACCAGGAAGAAAAGTAACGGGCTCAGAGCAGGACAGTTTGCCTCAATCTCCGATCTGCTCAGGTCTATCACTGCAACACTTGTTTAAAGAAGAATACTGCTACTTAAGCTCTTCAGTTATTTGTGGACCAGCTGTATGAAGTATCCTCCACACTCATAGACTGGTATGAGTCAATGATGCTGCAGTCAGTACAGTATCTGCTGATAGGCTAAACATTATTTCCTATGGTTGGCACTGAATGTGAAACAAAAAGGTCATACGGGCCTTTCCATACAGTGACATACATCTCCACGTGCACTATGTTTCGCAGCCAGAAATGGCAGGGCAGTCAGCTACACCACCATGGACCAGATCCCAGAGCTTCACCCCACTGCCTGGAGACCGAGGGGATGCCAGCACCTTCCCCTTACATTCCTCAGCCCTGTGCCTGCTCCATACTGGATAGTGCCAGGAACGTGTCAGACCTAAACACAGTTTTCTTCACCTGGAAAGGACAATGTCCTCTGCTGCCTGGAGCTCGCTGTGCCACATGGCCAGTGCCCACCAACAGACTCTGGGCACCTCCTGCTGCCCAGCCCTGCCAGCAGATGGGCCTGGTTCCTTCCCAAAAGAGATCAGGCCACAGAGGAGCACTGTCACATCGTGACCAGGGGTTTGAACGCTGCCAGGAACTAGGAGCCCACAGAGCACGTCTGTGCTTGCAGCACAGACACTGCTGCGGTGCCTAGTTAAGACACTTTTAACAGCAGACTCCACCGACAGCACAGCACATCTTGTACTCCAAATCTGTCCCTCTATTTCAACGTTATGAAACAGTATCATCAACTGCGGTTCAGGTATGGCTGGAAAAGAAAACGTACTAGTGCAAAAACAACAGCCCTGTCTAACATTTACAGAGTGACTTTCAGCAGAGCAGATCTCATGGGATTCCTTAAGTCTTTCCAAGCCAATTGTATAATGCCACAGGTTTTCACAAGTGCAGCTAAGGGCAGAGTTGTGCGCTCTGTATATATGATTTCTTCTATTCACTGCCAGCTGCAAGGGGTCAAACGCTGACAGAGCACAGGAGCAATTCTACATAACAACGTCGCAGAGGAAGGAAAGCACGGTCTGTGGCAGTGGCAGAGGGAATTCACTGCAAGCACAACACAACCGCTGGTTTCAAGGTTTCCCTTGAAAAAGAGGGAACAGGCAAGAAGTAAGATAGAAATGCCGTTTCCCCAGCACAGCACAGTAGGGCTGCAACACAAATTTTACCATACTTGCAAGAGGGAGCGGGGGATTTATAGGTACAATTATAAATTCTGCAAATCCTTTCCAAATGACTGTCCTTGAAGGATTGAAGCAAGATCCCAATCTCCCTGAACTAACTATGTAACAGAGCTCAGCAGGAATGAAATGCATTGTATGACTGTCACTTCTATCATTTTAAGCAGAATCTTGTTTTAGTAGCCTGTCAGATGACAAGGGTAGATATTAATTCAATAGATAATACTGAAGCCCCAGAAATAGTTATTTCAAGTATTTCTATATTGCAAGTTAGGAACAATGCTTCACTTCCCATTTGGACACACACAGTGTTCAAATCAGTATGAATAACATCCATTTTTAAGGTGTTTTCATTATGATTTTGCATAAGTCTATCATAAACTGAGACAGTATGTGCATTATGGACGTAAATCTACTGTGGCTTATACACACCTTAATCAAAGCAACTTCAGTGAGCTCAGATTTATGCAGGTTTACCTCAAGTCTTTAAATGTGAGTGAATCACAAGTAAAAAACAAAAACCAAAAACCCCCACCAGATCCACAATACTGGTGTTCCCAAAACAAACAGCAACCTAATCGCTAATGGAGACACCTCTATACAACTCTGGTCTCAGGTCTGAACCTACACACATTCCTGTGGCTCCTTCTCCTCCTAAGAATCCAGCTCCATCCCCAGAAGACCCATCTGTCAGCTCCAGGCACCTGCACTGAAAGTCTTTTGCTGTCCTGCTCCGTGTAACCCTCAGCCCACGCAACGTGTTCAGCTGGTATGTGGGTAGAGTCCTCTGCAGCCGACACCTCTAAGAGAGGGGGAAAACATGTTTCAAAAAGCAGCAGCAATGAAAAGGGAAGAAAGCAAGATAAAAAGAAAACAGTAAAAAGTTTAGGAACTGTAAACATTCTAATTACTATCCAGATATTTGCAAGGAAAATTACACAGTTTACTTTTTATTAACTTGCTACACTGCTATGCTATAGTGAAACATTTCTCCACCTTTGATTGGGAAATGAAGAGGTGCTGTACTTGTTTAAGCCTCTTGAAGACTTTTCTGGTCTGTCACCTGAGAACACCTTACCTTCTTATCTAGAATGACCATTTTCCCCTGAGAAAGGAAAAACCTATCCACCTCCCATTTCAGACCTCCTAAGCTGACTCACATCTTCTGAAACTCTTTTTCTTTGTTGTGCCAACATCTCTAATAGACTTTGTTCTTTAAACATCACTTCGCTTCAGATAAAAATTAGAACAAGGTTTTAAGAGTTCTGGGGAAGGGGGGGGGGGGGGAAAAGAAATGGCTGGGAAGTTAAGAGATTTTAAATGCACATTGCAAAATGTCACATGAGACTCCCCCACGGCTGAGAAGATTGAAACCTCACCTACCCACCCTCTCCTAAACGGTGTCACTCACTAACGCAAAAGAACTGAGCACTTCTTCCCGGTAAGGTTTTGGACAAAACCTCCTGAAGCCCTGAACCACAACCTTGAAGGTCTCCTGCAAACCACGGCAATTACAAACAACCTCGGGTCACACTGACAATATTCATGTTAAAAACTCAAATGGTGGTATTTTTGTGTGCAGTAAGCGTTAACCAAGTTTGGCGGCAGCAGCAGGTACTGAAAACATATCATCATTCCTCTTACACCTTGGACCAGCCACACATCCTACAAAGGAACTCTTTCGCAGAGGGGCTCAGCTCTTGAACAGCCTTTTAAGATGATGACTTCTGAGGGAAGCCCATTACCACTGACAGCTGTGAGCCCTTCACACAGACACCCAAAGACAGAGCTCCCGTCTGAGAAGCTTCCCTGGATGGATTAGGAAGGAGCACCAAGAATTTGCCTTCATACCAGTGTCTGTGTCTCAGCCCTGACAAACCCCTGTGCCCTGTGCACATGCAAAATGCCCGTTTTCTCTGCAAAATGCCCCCACCAGGGCTGCCAAGTAATTTAGCAAGGGTACGCTGTAGCATAAGCAGGATGTTTTATCTTTTACCACTCACCAGAGGTACAAATCTTACAGCAAATGTTTCAGCATGTCCTGGTCTTTCCGCCCTTCATCTCTGCGGATGAGCCTTCTTCCACAAGTGTTTTATCTGGTACCTCCCTGCCAGTTCCCTACAGACAGCACTTCCCTCCCATGCTGCCCCCGAGCCCAACGAATGCCAGCCCGAACTGAGGAACACCAACCTGTCACACCTGATGAATTTACAGAGGCTGGTGCGCTTGTTTGGTTCTTTTGGGGTGGATTTTTTTTTTCTGGATGGGTGAGGAAATCAATTTCCCCCTTCAAATCAACCCAGGGTCAAACCTCCCAATGAAAAGCCAAAGGCTTTCACCAACAAGGGGAACTGCAACGCAGCACAGGGATGCCAGGTGAACTCCGCAATGTCCCACAGAGCCCCTGAAGTAAAGAGGTGTGCCCTAGAGCCATGGGCTGGCGGGGCGCAGGGGCACCGTGCGGCACGAGGCTCCCGGGCAGCCTGCAGACCCCCGCTCCCCTCCGAGCGCTGCCATCGAGGCGCCAGCACCGCCGCTGCCACCGGGCAGCAGGGACCTGACCGCCAGCCCCGGCCTTGCTCTGCTCCTCATGGCAGTCACTGCGGAGCAATGCTCTCCTTCCCACACCTGAGGAACGCAGCGTTCCTCTCTCATCTGGAAAAGCACAGGCTATGGCACAGGAAGCAGGTTTCAAAAGATTTACATAGATGGGCTTCCCCCCGCCCCATTCTGGTGTGAAAATGATGAAAAGATAATATAATTACACTTATTTATATACTGAATTTGTTTTGGAAGTGAAGACACAAGAGCACTTGCTTTTAATTTCCTTTTTCCAGGTTCATTCTTCATTTACTAAGAACTATAAAAATTCTTTTGGAAAAGTAATATATTCAAGACTAATAAAATTCAAGCGCAAAATATTTTCAGAGGCAGCTTAGGTACAATTATTAAGCTGTCAAATAAAATCATCTAGTCTAAGTTATACTGGAGAAAGGACAAAGTTTATAGCTAATTTCTTAGACCGTAAGGGAACTGTTCCCAGGAGCAACCCTTCTATCCAAGGTGCTGCCAGGTAACTCCAAGAACAGTCGGGTGTATGGGCGAGAACAGCGAACCTGAGTACAGTGTCAATGCTGGCCAGCAGTCCACCGCTCACCAATCTTCCATTTTCACTACCACACTCCCCACCTCTACAGCCAGCCTACCTCTACTCACATCAAGTGACCACAGGCAGCTCGGTATCTGTAATCAAAAGCAAACATGCTTTTTTTTTTTTTTTTTTTTTTTTTTCTAGATGGCAATGGTGAACTGCACTGCCCTGATAGCTGATCCTTGGAAATTAAACCTTTCTCTGTCAGCTGTGGTATTTAAGTCACCAAAGAGGTACCCTGACAGTGACCTTTACCTGCAACTGACTGATTCAAAATGAAGAAACAGTGACATCAGAAGGGCTGAGACCAAATGTTTTCAGAGCTCCATTAGCTCCTGTATACATACATCACATGTGCAGTCACAAAGATGTCATCACTTTAAAAACATATTTATATACATATTTATATATATAAGGTATATTTATTAAACAGTCTTCTTAACCCCTTGCCTTAACTATTTTTAGAAGAAAGGTAAAAATAATATTATTTTTAAAAAAATAAATTGAGGAAATTATGGATGCATGGGAAATGGAGAAAGCTACTTGGAGTAGCCAAGTGAATGGAAGAACACACGTGGTCAGTCAGCCCCCAGCTCCACCCTGCTTTGCATCGATGCAGCTCCGTTCTGCAGCCCTGACAGCATTGTAGCTTCCCTTTATAGAAGCCCAAGCAACTACTCGGGATTCAAAAGCTGCACTCCACAGCTTCTAGAACCAGAATCTAAAACGAGCAGTTTTAGCCCACGATTAAAATTGCTTCATTAAACTAAAACAACCACCGAGGCACAGTAACTCCAGTCAACAAGACTACTTTTGGGGAGCCCACAGAAAACCAGAGCTTACCTGCTCTGCAACTCCACAGCAAAAGGAAAAAAATAAAGGACCTGTGCAACCTGCAGCATCCTCATTCACCTCATGTTTTTCTAATGATCTCCCAGCTAACTCCAACATCCATAAACTTTTTAAAGCAATTTACTCATCACCAAAGCATTGCTTGCCGAGTTGTGCATGCCACAGTGAAAAAAACCAAGATGTCAGTGCATGAAGCTGACGCTGCATGGAGAGAGCTTCTCTCAGGGAAGGCCAGGTTCTTCTGTGGTGAAGGGACAGAGCCTGTAAAGTATGTTTGTGGTGCGGTGATACAGTGCACAGAAAGTCCAGATTAGAATGGTATTTTTATATAAACTAATCTTGACATTAATGCAAAATATATTTTATTGAATCAGACCGCAGGTCGGATCTCATATCAAGACAGATCCCCAGCACAACAGCTTTTTGTAATGCAAAATATAAACACGCATCTGTGAGCCAAAATCAGTGGCAAAGGTGTAATAGCAAACATCCCTATGGCGAGCTTGTAAGAAACAGCCATCCTCAGACAACAAAGACTGAATGCGAGAGGGTACATCAATTATTGCTGCACAAAGCAGATCAAAAGAACAGCACACAGCTGATACGTTCATAGTTGTTCATGCAGCATGAAAATGAGAAGGGCTGAGATGATATTAGACAATACAACAGCATGCAGTCAATTTTTAACAGATTCACGCAAATTATTCTTTTTTTTCCTCAAACCAAGGGAAGTTGCAATGCTACTGACACTGCACAGTTGACTGTTGATCTTCAATGTGTTAAAAAAAAATCTGTTATAATTAAGGAATTGCTTGGCCTCTGTCCATTTTGTTCCACACTGCTGCCTCACACTTGTTTAAAGAACTGAGAAAATTTGTTGAAAATGTGGCAGATAGTGGGAAAAAAAAAAATGTTAGGCTTGACTGGTTCAAATTAGGCGGTATTTGTACAGATGGAGCACCTGCCGTGACTGGCAAGAAGAACAGTCATGTCGCTTTGCAAGAAAAGTTTTTGGATCGAAAGTTATTGAAATACCATTTGTATCCATCAGGAATTTTATCTGAGCCAAAGATTTAGGTTTCTTACATGTCTAAATCCTGTCATCTCCTACTCCAACAAAATAACTATTTATGCATGAGAACTGCCAATAAGCATACCATGTAATTGATGAAAATGATGAGCAGAATACATATACAGTGTCTTCTGTCAAAGGGCAAAAACCGTGACAGCTTCTGGAAACAGAATGACCAATACATTTTCTTAACAAAAACTATTAACCCTTCAATGACAACAGTCTGCCTAAACCCAAGAATGGGATCAGAAATCTGGTCTGTAGGGACATGACATCTCAGATTTCCAGCCTCAATACGCGTTTACAGGGAAAGGATTACCCATTTACTGTATGCTGTCACCCATGTGCTGCTTTTAAGTCGAAGCTGATATGTTCTTACTCTATTTGAATGGGTGTGCCTCAGTTATTTGCTGCGTGCAAGAAGTGACAAGTGAAGTTCTAAGAAATACTGTGATCCCATGTTTTCAGAGTTGCTTCACTCTATGTTTGAAGATCCTAGAAAACAACAATTTCCCATTCCTATCCCACTCTATAATGTGATGTAGACCATTTTATTTGAAACAGTTTGGAATCTCTCCACTTTAAAAAAAGAGGAGATATCCTTGCAGCAACAGAGTGAAGATCGATACTCTTATCTACAGAACATGTCCAGGCACACCCACGGAACCACAAAATCCAAAAATGAGTACTAAAAAGCAGTTCCCATCTGATATGTGCCTTCCCTTTTAGTGCCTGTGAAGACTGGGACCGACACATATTCACGAGCAGTAATACTCTACTACAAATTTTGTTAAAAATAGACTGTTCAAAAGTCACCAATTCTCATCTCAATGGTTTGGTGTCAATAAAGCTGAAAAGAAGGGCAGAAAGGACGTTCAGAAATACTGTCAGACTACTTAAAGGATGCAGTGGCAGTTGTACTATTAACTTCATTTCAGGAGAAAAGAACCAAGGGTAATTCTCTCTTTCAACAATAATAACAATAAATTATGTTTAATAATAAATAGGAATCAACATACACTTTAAAGATCATTTACAGTACATCCAGGGGAAAAAACCCAACCCAAACCCAAAAGCCAGACTGCTGTAAAGACTGACCCCTGGATTTACTGATTCCCAGCCTTGTGAACGCTCTTCTGCCTTTGAGTATTTTTGTTCTTCTGGAACTCCTACATTTGCACATATTGATTCATTATTTTAGTTCTGGGCAAATACCAGTTTTGCCTAGATGGAGGAAGGTATAACAGAAATCACCATTTCAAAATAAAACTTCAGATTAAACAAACCATTACAGAATCTGTTTTTAGAAATACATGAAAAGGTTTTTTGGTGTTTATTTGGGGTTTGTTTAAGGTAAGAGTGCATTGAAAACAATACACAAATCCTGCCACATGAAGAATTAAAAATAATTTAAATGGAAGTCTAAATAGATAGTGTGAATTTTCATTACCCAACAGAAATAAAAATGGGTAAAAAAGTCAAGAATTAAAACTTATTTTGGTTTTATAGTTCATAAGCTGAAGTTTCATCAGTAAGATAAATAACCACCATTGCTTGCTTAACCACATATGACCTAGCAAGCAACTTCACATGTTTTTGTTGTAGCTCGTCTTCTAAGTGGAAGAAGTACTTGACTTTGTTTTTAAAGGAGGAGGAGTACTTGCAGGAACTCAACACTGTACACCCAGTGCTTTTATTTCTTTTTAATTATAATGCCTTTTCAATTGCAAACAGCATAGATTCATCTGAATGTCCACCAAAGGCTTCACCCTTTGGCTGCAAATTATTCACATGCACATAAGTATGTATGCTTTGTAAGTATTACAAAAATACATTGCATGAAGCAAATTCTGCCAAAGCAATACACATCTGTAATCTAGGTGAGGGTAAACAACCCCCACATGCTTTTCACCTGTCCCTCTAACTCCCAGCACAAGCACAGTAAATACTCAAGTTGTTCTAGCACTCTAATGAAATGCTGAATACTTACGAATTTTACATACAAAATACCTTTAGTTACTACAGTCGCAAAAGTATGAAAACCAGTTTTGATAAACTGCAAAAAAATACTCCTTTTAAAATCAATGGTATTATTTGTTGGAGGAAAAGTTAACTTTCACTGCAACTTTGACAGAAGGGAAAATGATAATGCCATTAAAACTAACACCATCCGCAAAGTATATCTCTTAAGACGGCTTACCACTAAGGCATGCCACCTTTAAAAACACATGCCCTATTAAATGAGGTTGTGCACCCAAAGGATGAAGCAGGAACATGTAACGACCCCTCAGGAAAACACCCTGCATCAGGCTTCCACAATTTGAGTAGAATACAGGTAGGTTGTTATGTAAACACTGCAATATATGGATTTATACTGATAATATTTTCCAATTGAAAACTCCATGGAAATTTTAAATCCATCCCCTGCCCCTCTGATCCCTCCCTGTTCACCTTCTACTTTCTTTATGCATTGTTTCCCTTCCCTAACTTTTTTTTTTATTGTTTGTCTCTCCTTTTACTGTCACTTTATAACCAGACTTTTCATTTATTGTTCCTTAAATAATTAAACAGTCTCCATTTGCTTTCCTGCTTACAAGCCAGAGTAGCATCCTATTTATGTGCTATCAGTCACTTCTACCACCTTTCACTTTCTCCTGTTATCGTATCTTTATAGTACTATCTGGCAGGCAGAGATCAACTTTTTTCCTCTTCTCAAAGGGTAAGTCAGCAGCTTTATGAAACTGCTAGTCATGTAGGACAAAACACACACTAGATAGCTGAACTGACCCTGAAAAGTAGAGGTAAACCTTAATCAAATACATCAAGATCTGTAGTGGCAATTTTCATCTCTGTTTATGTAAAAAATCCCATTACCCAGTTCTATGTATCTCTGAAAAGGCTTTTACCAGCCCTGTTTACTTTGTTACCTCCTTTCTGCCAGTGGAGTTGAGATACAAAAAGCCAAGTTCAATCCCTCAGCAACGCTTCTAGTCCCACTCAAATCAACAAAACCATCTTCTCTCAAGTCCCGTGGCACAGCAGGGAGCCGAGCCAGAGGGCTACGGTGCAACCCCACCGACCCCTTCATCCTTTGGGAAGTCAAAGTACCCCGTTCAGCCACTATCTTGCTCCTTGCTGTCCTTCACTTTCCCCCCACTCCGAGGGCATCTGTCCTTCTTCATCTGTTCCCATTTCCCTCTTTCTCTTTTTTTCACCCCTATAAAAGTTCATACCTTCTCCAGAGAGACACCTCATTTTAATTCAGCTCCCATCACCTTTTCCTTGCTGATGGAAAGCAGAACTCTGGAGGTACGCTGATCCTTATGGTAAAAGGCTTTTCCCACATCCACTGGTGAAATCAGTGCAGAAAGAAGCTAATTAGACAAAAATAAAAACCTGCTTGCTGAAGGAACTCAATAGAGCATTTAAATATCCAGGGGGAGAGGAATAAAAGTTACTTGCTTGTTCGGTAGCAGTAAGCATTGTGTTTGTTCTTCAAACTAGGTCTCACTGTAAAACCAGCCAGCGCCGGCCACAAATGCCGCTTAGCCTCCAGGGGTAAGCAACGCAAGCCATCAATGGCAAGCACGGACACAGACACCAATTACCCACAGAAATCTTCATGAAGCAGGAGCACACATCTTTAACCATTGTGAAATACAGAGATCCTCCTCCACAGTGGGTTTGGCAACTGTTTATCTAAAACGTGAGCTCAGACGAAGCAGTGAGTAAAATCAATACCACATCATACTGCTTTTTCTCTGGGATGCACCCACAAGTCCGTTGCACATCCAGACTAACAAACTGCACCAGAACGATGGAAGCACAGAAACTTCTTTATTAAACGAGCTGGATTAAAACTAAAAGCACAGATTTACATTCACCAGAACAACTCTAAATTTGATGCTACTTCACCCACTGCACATTGGATTTAAGAGTAGAAGGCACATCTATTTAAAAATACTTATTGAATACGCTGATAAGTTTCTGAATCCTTATTGCTTGTAGTTTCTGTAGACATACTGACGTTTGATTCATACCGGCACTGAAGTGCTCTACCAAAGCTGCACTTTCTGGAAGTTACTTTTAGTAAATAAAATAATATTTAAAACAGCTTAGCCAAACAAACCAAGGTAAATGCTACATATTCCATGAACTCAAATAATTTATCCTTGGCTCACAATAATATAATTTTGAAATAAGGTTCTGTTTAGCATTATTACAAGTTTCTAAATTTCATAGCTCCATAAGAATTTTCTCTAAATTTACAAACAATTTTTACTGCATGAAGTAGAATTGTAAAGATTATTTTACTAGCCACAGAACACTAATTTAAGCTGCATTCTTACATGAGGCCTGATCCAAAGACCACGTATGCAGATGACAAGGACAGTAGCTACATATAAATCCTCTAAGTCATCACAAACGCAATATTCTACTCCAAGAAAAAGTACCGTCCTTAGTCCATCTTCTTATTAACTGAAACGGTAACAAGTATTTCTACACCTATTCCTGCTTGCTTAAATTATTCATGTCATTAAAAAAGTTTAAAATCTTCCTGCCAGTGAACCATGTATCCCTTGTGTTACCCTCATAAATATTCCTAGCGAAGAGACAGGAAATATCCTTAAAAGCAAGATTCAGAAGTACCGTATTATTTAACTGAATATCTAAAGGTGTGTTTGCAATGAAGCAATAGATTTTCTCTGGGTTTAGACACCCAAACTAGCACTTCTGAGTAAGGCTGAATTTTATAAATTTATAAATTGGAGGTTATTTCTCGAGCTGATGTATGCGTTTGCTCTGAAGTTACTCTAACGCAGCTTCAGTGTGAGCAGGAGGAGCTTCCTAACTCCCAAAAGATTCGAAATACGGACCCCGTAAAGCACATGGAAGAGACAAATCACAAATGTCTTTAAATTAAGCCTTGCTGTAAATGCATCTGTGGCAAAGCTCGCATCGACTTTATTAGCACAGGACCGGATCCAGAGCATGAACTTATATACTTATTAAATGATATTTCTTTTTCAATTAATCTCTCATTTGAGGCAAACCACGCTGATTCTTGACAGTTGCAGGTATAACCCTCCTTCTCATTTACTGAGGCCCTGATCTCCTTCAACTCATCCTAAGGCAATGGAAAACTACAATTGCCCACAGCAGTTCATCTTAGCTGGACTGAACTAACTCAGCGCAAATTTTACAGCAGACCTCCGGGAAGGCAAGATCAGGGCTCAGAGCTCCTGTCAGCAATAGCTGAAAAACTGGAAGAGATCTGGACTTAAACCCAAGTTCTTCTCCTACTGACATCAAAAACCTCTCAGTAGCGCCAATGGGCACATCCCCACATAGTGCCGTACAGTGGAATTATCTCACAACGGGCCCAATCCTGCTATCTTGAGTCGTCAGAACGTTACCTGTAGGAGTAATCCCACAGAAACCCATGGCAACTCGCACCAGTAAGTGCTGCAGAATCAGCTAAGCGATCACACTTATGATTAATTCCAAACAATTTTACCATTTCAAAACTAGAAAATCCGACTCTGAACATAGTGAAGGTCTGACAAACCAGTTCACTCTACAGCTTAAATACTTTCTTCCTCTCTAAATCAAAATAGAAGCCCATTGCGTGCCTGTCCTTTTTAATTAAATTACTAAGAATAATATCAACGGGTAAGTCATACAAACACTGTGGTGGTCTGTATCCAAGCCTTCAAGCTACTGCTTTCAGCAGGGCGTGATGCACGCCTCGCAATTTAAATGTACAAATTATTAGACAGGTTGACACAAGAAGAAATTGTTGCCGGTTATTTTTCAGCATTCAGGTAAGGCTATCCAGTTTTTGCCTTGAAAAGTACTCATCTTCCTTTCCTTGCCAAAAACCTTATTTTTAAAAATAGTTACAATAATCTCAAAAGCATTAGCTTATTTTGTCATTTTCAGAGATATACATATATGTAAATATCTCCGGGCTGACACCTTTGAAAGGAGTACTAAATGCCGTTTGCCTGGCTTTCATTCTGACTCTTGAAGTAGTTTGTTTATTCATGTTTTTCGTTATTTGGTTGGTTTTATTCTGTATTCACACCGTTTCTGCTGTCCAGGGACATTCCGAGAGACTGGGTGATAAGCTGCAGCCTGAATCACTTTGCGATTTCCTAAGAGATACTCTGAAATCTCCTGAATTTTGAAGGCAGAAGCCAAGAAGGATTAAAAAACAAAATCCCGCTGGCACATCAGAGACATTTCCCAAATTTTTGGAGAGGGAAATTCTGGAGGTGCAGATGGCCGGGAAGGCGAGAGAAGAGCCTGCGGTTTCTGCGCACACAGAGCACCCGGTACCCGCGCACTGCGAGCGACCGCCGCATCCCCCCGCGGGCGCTACCGTGGCGGCCGTGCCCTGCCCGGGGCCCCGCCGGTCCCCGCCGAGCGCCAGCGCCGCCCCCACGGTCCCGCCCGGCTCCGGACCGGGCAGGGGGCGGCCCGAAGCGGTGCAGCTCACCTGGGCGCAGCGGGCGCCGCCGCTGCCATTTGTTGCTCGCGTTCGGAGCGAGCTGCCCTCTCCTCCCCATGGCAGCCACCGCCGCCCGCTCCGCAGCAGCTGGTCCCTGGTAGGTGTCAACGTGGAAAAATCCCACCGCAACGCACGCGGCGCCTTCCCACCGCTGCCGCCTCCGCGCCCCGGCCGCCGCCCGCACCATCAGCGCGACCCCCGGCAGCCCGCCCCGCACACGGCCGGGGGCGCCGCCGCCGGGCAGACAGGGGCGGATGGGGGTGCGCTTTCCTTGCCCCCTCGTTTTCTGATGCCGCCCCGCTACGGGATCGGGGGGCGCGAGTCCCAAATCCCTCGTTTGCTCCCAAGCGAGGGGGTGGCAGCCCCCCCCCCCGTAGCCTCTGCCTCTTGATTCCCTCCCCACCCCGCCGCTGCCTCGGCGCAGCCCCGACCCCGTCACCCACCAGCACTCACGGGGCGCCGGCGGCTTCAGAGCACGGCGCGGGGGAGGCGAGGGGGTACCCCGGCTGGCCCTCGCCCATCAGTGCTGGGCCAGGTGGCACGGCACGGCACGGCGGTAGCGGCAGCGCTGCCCACCTCCCTCCCTCCGTCCCCGTCGAGTTTCCTCCCGGCGCTCCCGGCCCCCCAACTCACATCGCGGAGCGGCGCTTTCCCGCAAAACTTCGCGGCGTGTCGCCGCTGGGGCTCGGCGCGGCTCGGCTCGGCTCGGCCCGCGCCCCAGCGGCGCAACAGGCGGCGCAGCCTCACCTGGCGCGGGGCCGCCGCGCCATGGGAGCGCCGGGCGGAGGCGCCGGGCGGAGCCTGCCGGCGGCGGGGCCCGGGCGCAGCCACCGCCCGCCAGCGCTGCTGCCTGCGCCGGGCGCGGGCCGGGCGGCTGTGCCTGCCGCGCCGCGCTGCCTCCTGCCCCTGCGCTGCGGCTGCGGGCGGGCGGGCGGGGAGGAGGGAGCGGGGCGGGGAGCAGGGGAGGAGGAGACTTCCCTCCCGCTCCCGCGGCACGGCGGGGAGGCGCCCCCCGCGAGCGGCGATGCCGCCCGTGCCTCCGCGGGACCGGTGTCGGCTCCGCGCCCCCAGCCCCGGGGCAGAGTCGGGGCCGCCCCGGCCGCGGCTGGTGCCGCGCAGCGCCCGTCAGTGCCCGCGGGGAGCCCCGTCCCTGCCCGCGGCGCGGCGCTGCCCGGCGGCTGCCGGCTGCCCCCGCGGCGCACGGAGCGGGGCGATGGCTTCGCCGATCGGGATGAGAGGCGCTCCCCGCCCGCCCGGCCGTCCGCAGTACTTGATCTGGCGAACTTGCTGCTGCAGGGGTTTTGCTGCAGTAGGGGAGCTCACCCTGCGCCCAGCCCCACCAGCCCCTTGCACTGGTCTTGCGTGGAACCAGTTGCTCAGACCCTGCGCTGGGTCTACCGTGATTCTGGCTGGGGTGGCTTTCTGCTCTGAGAAGTGCTTCTGTGAAACGTGCCACGTTGCAGCAGTGGCACGGACTGCCAAAGCCGAAGCCAGGCTTGAAGGAACATCACCAGGCGGTCGGTTGGCTCTCCCAATGAAACATGCGCTCCCTGGTGTACTTTTCTACTCGGGCTCTGTGAAGTTAATGCTCTGTTTACCTCGTGCAGCCAAGGGTTCCGTTGCCTGTCTCCGGCTGAGAGCACCTGGGTAGATGGGTTTCAGAAAGATTCGCCTTTGCTTGGTAGCTGGTTTGCATTAAAAGTGAAAGCCGCTGAAGGTGCTACGTGGAACAGAAAATGAATTGGCTGGGATTTCCTTGGTGGTTTTTTTGGCCTCTAACGATACAAAACTGTTTTGTCTCCACACAGGCCATAGTTAAAAAGAAACTGCTGGGTCAGAAGGACCAGCTGTGTGCTGGTCTTTTTTTTTTTTTTTTTTTTTTTTTTGAGGGAGCGGGGAGAGGCAGGGAGAAGGAAAAACATGCAACATACACTGCTAAATGCCATTCTCCATCATTAAACCTCAGTCCTGGGAGTCTCTACCCAAGAAAATACTTACGTCCCTGAGTAATGTCTGAGTCACATCGGCAAGATAATGTAGGACCAGGTCTTTTTATTCCATCAAAACCTGCTTTTTTCCTCCTAAGAATATTTGCAAACTGGCTCACACACACTTTTATGTATGCCTATCATTTTATATTCTTATTAGTATAAGAGCAAATAGAAAATATGGAGAAACTTGATAAAAATCACTTTTGACGGTTCCTTACACATTCCTTACGCTGACTGACTCAACCCAGCTTTGAAGACATAATCAGTTAAAAAATAAAAATTTAGTATATGAGCATGCATTCCTGTTGACAGTGTGTTGTGTTACAAGTCAGTGACCAGAAGAAGCCATGACTGGACTGCCAGCCCTGTACTATTTGCAGTGGGAAATGATTTTCAGGCTTTGTGAGTTTTATTCCTTTAACTGAAACTGACTCAGATTCACTTTCAGGCAGTAGAAAAATATTAATCATTGCTGAGAACCCAAAATCTAATGTGCAGGAACCATTTCTTCAAATTCAGCTTGTGTTTGTATTTTCACTGTTCAGCAGATAGGCATCTGACAACTGGGTATAGCATCTAGGATGGATGCATTTTGTTGCTCATACCCACAATACACAATAAGACAAGCATCACAAACCTCCTTGGAGTGACTTGCTGCTGTTAAATATTTTCTTAATGAAAAAGAAGATTAGTAGATCTGCTTTCCATTTGGTTCAACAGTACAGAAAAAAAGAAAGTTTATTTGATTAGATAAAAATGGATGGCTTCCAGCAGTAATTTCCCTTTAAAACTGAACCTCCAGTTGTACTTTGTGGAATGAACCATTTGCATAGTTAAATATCATAACAATATAAGGGAAGGCTGGTCTTAGCTTGCATAACTTAGCTTACCGCATTAGCCGTGATGTTACTCATCCTATTGATTTAAGTGTGATTGCCTGTGTTAAGGCAAAAAGAACCTCACAAAAGATAGAAATACTTATTTTTCCTGTTGAAATTGCAGCTTCCAAAAACTTTTTGGCCAGCTGCACATGAGTAGCTGGTTTGGAGGTTTGTATTCAAAGACTCACTCCTGAGAGCAGCTAAGCATCTATAACTTCAGCTGAAATTAACGGGTGTTTAATGTATCTTTGAAAAGGAGAAGAAAGGTGTGTTTTTTCTGGGGAAAATTACTGTGAAGGGATGCATAGCTACTTGCTGTTAAAAATGTCACAGATTTTTAAGAACTGAAATACAGCTGATGTCATGCCCGCCCCTCCCCCCCCCCCCCCCCCCCCCCCCGCCGGCTGTGTGTGTAGTAGAAAATATATTCTAGGTAAAAAAAACCTTCTTAGCTCCATGAACAAACCCACTAGCAGATTTGCTTATTAGCTTATTGGCATCACATGTCCATTTTGCAGAAGTAGAAGTGAAAGGATTAGTCCTTTGTTAAGAAGGAGTGTAAGTTTAAAGGAGAAGGAGAAGGTCATTTGGCTGCCCTCAAATAAGAAAGCAACTGTTAATACTTGCTGACTTTTACACATAGTTCTGCAAATTAGGGAGCATAAATAGGTGATACCAGATGGTTCTTAAATTTACCTCATAAAATAATTTTAATAAGTGTTCATAAATATTAAAGGCCCCAGTACTAACAACCTTTACACAAATTATTTTTTCTAATGCAAAACCCCCTACATAATTCAGCCAGACTATGACTAAGGGTCATTCATACAAATAAGGCTTTACAGGATTGGATCCTTAAAAATTTATAAACATCAACAAAATACTTCAATGGCTAAATTAAAGAATCATCTGGTACCATCTATTCCTTTAAGCTTCCCAGATATTAATAACTTTGTATAAAAATCAGTGCTGAGATAAATTGAGTGACCTTACTAGAGGATCAATTCTTTTCATAGCCAACATTAAAGAACTAAATCTTGCAACGGTCTTACTCTAGCAGCATGTGCTTAGGAGTTTAGAGGGAATATTTCTTCTGTTCATGGGCCAGAGCGTGACTTTTTTTGTAAAGACAGTGCAAACACATGTCATTCTCCTTGGGATTACTCCATGATCAAAGGGAGGACACACACAGGGCCTGAAGCAGCAGTTTGCGTTGAGCCACAAGAGCAGCAAAAAGTATGAATTTTTGCATCCTGGAAATACTAAACCCCACACAAACTACAGTGTTCACACTGTAGCCATATTCCTAAATTGGACACCTGCTTCTGCTGTTCCTCTGTGCTTGATGGTGCCAAGAGTCTTCATGCTCCTCTCAGCCCATAGGTACTGCCACTGTATGTGTAGGTGATGAGGTTTTGCCCCAAGGAGGCTAATAATGGAGAAGAGCCATCTTTGCAGAGGGCCAGTACAAATCCTTTGTGTCTCTTAGTCTTGCTTAAGCCCTGTGCTAGCAATGTGCCAACCATCTTGATTTCTAAGCACTGCAACTCTCACAAGGGTTTGAAGACTGGGGTTTAACCACTTTCTTCAAAAAGTACCCTTAGCTTCTGTTTTCCTGTATTTGGCAGGTTCTGTCATTTTGAAAGACCTTTCTAGTTTTGCACATAGTCCCTTTTCTTCATAGTGAAGAGTTGCACGGTATTATAGAAGAGAGTTTCTGTTTTAAATAACAGAAAATCCTTCGACAGTCAATAATTCATCTCTGAAAGAGAAACAGTGGTTGTAAATAAGCTCAACTAGTTCAGCTTATACTCCACCTAGCTCTGATTTAGAGAAAAATGTAAGTAGGGAAGTATATTTTTCTGCTATGCACCATCCATTACTTGAAATTAGTGTTTGGGGCTTCTGACAAAACAGCATGCATTTCTGGTATACTTCAATATTAGAAAAAGAACTGGAGAATAAATATATATAATGCTAGTCAAAACAGGCTAGTGGAAGTTAGGTCTTGTCAGACACACTTGTGGAATTTTTGGCTATTTAGAAGATTTATATAAAAGATAACAGGACTGCATGAGAATAGCAGCGGTATTGATAGGACATACTTGGATTTCTGGAAGGCAGTCGACTTAATTCTACATAACGTTATGATTTCAAGTCTTGCATTACATGGAACTAACAGGTCACCCATTACAAGGATTAAGAAGTGTCTCACTGACAAATTTCAAAACGTAGTCTTTTAATGGGGAGGTTTCATTCAATGTGGGGAGCTTTCCCAAGCAGAATCGGAAACAATCTTCACCTAACTTTATTTTATATTGGTTTCAGCAATCCAGGCCTTGAGATAGAATCTTTGCTTTAAAGGCTTGCATGACACAATGTATTTTAGCACAGTAAATAAAGAAGACACATTACTTCTGCAGTGATTTGATTTGGCTAAATGATCACTGTCCAACAAGCAGCACACCAAATTCATTTTACTACAGTCAAATGCAAATTAATACCTCTGGGAGCCAAAAGCTTGTAGGAACGGACACTAGCTCAGAGAGCAAAGACTCAGGGAATGATAAAAAGTGATTACTCTAGACAATCACCCTTAACACGAGATCTCAGTGCAATGCTGTGGAAAGGACTCTGCACAGTCCTTGCATGTTTCAAAATCATCAGGCACAGTTCTGGTGCCTGCACTTTAAAGAAGATGAGAAAATACTGGAGAAAATGCAAATACTTTGCGAATCAAGCACAAGTCTCGGAGACAGGAGGCCTAAAGAGCTGGACATATTTCACTTGCTCAAGAAAAGGATGAGAAGATACAGGGAAAAGATAACAGATAGTGGTGAGCTTTTTCACTCTTGCTGACAAAAGCACAACTAAATCCAGTGACTGGAAGTTTAAGGTGAGATGCAATCAACCTTGAAATCAGATGCAATTTCCTAGCAGTAAAGGTAATTAAACTCTGTAAAAGCTTACAAAGGGAGGTGGTGCACTCACCGTTGTGTGATCTTGTCCTAAAAACTGGCTGTCTTTCTTAAATATGGGCTTTACTTCAGCTTCTGGGAGAACCTCTAATGGACTGAGCAGCCTCAAACAGGGAGGGAAGGACAGTCACGTCAGGCTAGATCCCTTGGTGATCCCTCTAGTCTTGCATCCATTAGAATGATGTATCTGTGCGACTTCTTATATTACGGCTGAAGCAAGGTGCCTTGAATTGTACCCTGCCCTCTCAGACGTTTGCAGGTTGGCTCTGAGGTAATGAGTATAATCAAATCCCGCACTTGAGAGCTCCGGCTGGCTGCCTGCAGCGGGGAGGAGGATTCCCTTCTCCACTCCTCCCAGAAGATATTTGGCCTCATATATTCTGCAGTAGATTTTTGCCTTCCCTTGGAGCATGTATTATTTATTTTGCTGTAGCCAGGAAGAGAGTAAACCAATGAAGAAAATAATCTTAGACATCTGATTCTTGGGTCTGAATTCAGCCAAGTCCAGGAGCAGCAGAGATTTTTCTAGCTCAGATTGGCAAAGAGGTTGATTTTTTGCATGTATTGTTTCTGTGATTGTCTGGACATGTCATGCCTAATCAGTTCTCAAGTACTGCAAGGTTCTCAGGTACTGCTTTGGGCACATAAGTTTGGTTTCTCAAGGACTAAAACACGGCTAATGAAATAGCTATCTCAGCTATGAGGTACATGTACAACATTTAGTAGCCACCGATCCTCAGGATATCAGACTAGACAATCTAATGATCTCTTTTGACCTTAAGTTGTGAGGAATGTAAAGCTTGTCCCAACCTAATAACAGCCCCTACTTTTCCAGGGCCTCCCAGGAATGCAGGTGGTTACAACACGAGTCACAGGCACCAAACAATCTCCAGTACCACTGGTCAGAGAGAGACAAACTCATGGAGAATTCAAAAACTTCTCAGAGGTGTCTACCTTTAGCAAGAGAGGTGGCCTCACAGTATCCACCATCGATAGTCCCTTTCTGCCTACACTGATGGGACAGGACTGCAGGACAACCAGACAGCTTGGACATGGAGAAGCCCTGTTCAAAGCAGGTTTCTGAAGACTTCCAGCTCTTAGCTATGAGGCGTTTCATCCTTGTGACAGGTGAGGGTGCTCAGCATCCCTGCATGAGAACTCAGATATTTAACACCCTCTCTGGCAAAACATTCACAAAGGCAGGCACCATGATGTTTTGGTGTGGTTGCAACGTCCAAGTGGCTCCATCTGGAAAGTCCTTACTGAATAAACGTAAGTTCCTCTTTGTAGACTAACATGACTAGTGATAATTTGTTTTTAACCTCTTACCCAGAGAGTCATCAGACTGATGAAACAAGACAGAAAGCACGTACATGTATCATACCAGCACAGATGCACATCTCCATGACTTATTGCCTCTGAATAATATAATTTTAAAACGAGTGTTGTGTTAATCATATATAAGTGTAATGAATAGTGTGACATTGCAGATTATTCATAAATAAAATGACTAAACCATGGTATTACAGATCCCCAAAATGTTTGCACCTGGCAGCCTACACGAACGTAGTAGGTACAGCTTCATATAATGCTTTTCATCCAGAATTGGGGATACTTTTTGTTGCTGCAGAGTGGGAGGAAAGGACACATTATAGCCTCAGCTCACCCAGATACTCTTCTCGGTTTAGATTTATCACAGATTTCTTTTACACCCCAGTTTTATTTAAGAAATGGGATTGTCCCATTGAGTGTATGTATAGACTGCAAAGGAGGTTTTCCAAAGAAATCCTCTATTGCATAATTCTTGCTGTCATTTTTCATAGCTAAATGCAAAAAAAAATAGTTTTCATAAAGAATCATTGTTTTTGATGGGACATACAAGAAGCAACCGGCACTATCTCAGAAGCAGTTTGCAGGGTGTCTGGACAGAAAATGAGAAACTTTGGGGGATTTATTATCTTTGTGAAACAGAAGAAAAAGATTGTAAAAAAGTAATCTAGCAACAACTAACAATAACGTAACATTCCAGCCGTCTGAGACCTGGACATCTGAGACACTGTTCAGATGATATTGAAGATATTTCTTACTTTATGTACAGTATCACAAGGACTTACAAGAACTTGATTGCCCTGGAAGAAATCACATGGTACCCAGGTTCTTTTATTTTGAGCCTTTCAAAATAATCAACTTGATTGACTAGTTTGATTTTAAAAATTATGTCTGTTATTGTTATGTAGAAACTGTTAGCCAAATTCACTGGGATTTTGTGTGTGTTTACTGAACATACATATTTTGCGAAATATTTACATGGTATTTTACATTAATAGAATGAGAAGTATAATGTGCACCAAAAAAACTGCCAACCTAAGGTCCTGATCCTGCAAGTATTTATACATCTGCTCAGTATTATGCACCAAGGGTACTGCCACTGACCAACTGAGCCTTTTAAAGTCTTTAAAGTTAACTGTGTGCCTAAGTCTTTTGCTGAGTGACACTTCCAACAATACCTATGGACACATTGGGAGAACAAAATATATAGGTTAAATGATCCCTCATGCTTAGGCACTTTAATTTCCACCTAGATAAAATGAGAAGGTATGTGCAATTTACTTTCAAGGGAAATCTTGCTCACAAGATGGAAAGTGCTGTATAAAACCTGTTATTACTATGAGATTGCTATTTTATTTTTTTCCTGCAGCCAATTTGTTGAAAAAAAGTACTTTAATCATCCATGAAATTGTCTTGCAAGACAATTATGTTATGGTGTAATAACAGCTATGTTATGTTATGGACAAATATGTTGTGGTGTAATAACAGATATTACAGGGGAAATTACATGACCTGTAGTAACATATATTTGTATATATCTTCTACATGTGAAGATTTTCTTTTCTTCACATATATCAGATACCCTTTGTTATTACTGTTGTTTGGTGCCGGACATCAGGGAGGACCAAGATTGAAACCCTAAGAAGATGTACTTTTTTCCCCCCTCAAGTTAAACTCTGAAGAGAAGCTGACAGAGATTTAACGTAGTCTGTGATTGTTGTAATAACTCTTCAACAATGTCCTTTTCAGGAGAATTCCACAGAAGACAGCCCAGTGTGAACCCCCACATTGAATTAAGTTTTGCCAGTGCAACCTGAATGGAGAAGCATCATAAAAGAACCAGAGGTCCTGGGAAAATAAGAAGCATGAACACTGTCTCTCTGTTTTTTAGGAAGTGGGACAAGTAAATCTTTCTGCAAAGAAGTCCACAAAGAGATTTCTTGTTGCAAGGCACTGATTTTGGACAAACTGCCAAAGCTGAAGTTATTGACTCTTTATAGATACATAGTGATCCACAAGAACGGTAAAAAAAGAAAGAACAAGATCAAGCAGAAACATTTGAAGCATAATTGCCTGCTTCTTTTCTGGCTGTCAATAAAATCAGACTTTTTTGCTCCCGTTTAACTATTTAAGTGCAAAACTTCTGACTAGAGGTCTTGCTAACTGTTGTGCTGAAAGGCACTAAAGGCTGTCATCCAGACAATGTTTAACCCGAATAAACATTAGACCCCACTTAAAATCAGTGGTCTTCCAAGAATTCCTTCAGGCTCAGCGGAATATCCAAAACTCCTAGTCAAAACTGATCATTAATCAGAGGGGAGTAATTGCCCCAGACGCCCAACAGGCCAGAGAAAATTCACCATGGGTGCAGGGTTTTTCTGGTTGCAGGGAATGAGCCTGGTCACAGGGTTTGTCTCAGCTGGCTCCCTCTCTGAAAAAAAGCTGGAGCTTAGACCTCTTTACATTGCTATTATATTATAGGGAAGCCAATATCCCATGGCATATTCATTTAAATTAATTTAAATTGTAAATAAATAAACACGATTAGACCAAGGATTTGGCTGTTCTCTTGTCAGCTTGGGGGAAACAATGAGACAAGGTCCCCAAATAGTACCGCTGCCAGCTAACAACCTGGTAAACTAAGAGGACAATCTTGTGATGATAGTCACATTAGAAGTGCCTAAAATCATTAGAATTAATTTTAAAATGGTCTCTGGGAAGCAGCTGGGCAGAGACTTAGAGGAAGAGAATGAGAAAGAGAGAAAAGTGAGGACATTAAAATGGACTGATTAATAAAATATGAATACAGACAAAGCTGTGCAGCTGGGGTTTTACACTAGCATTTCAAAATAGCCATACATATTATTCTGCCTCTGGACCTATATCACTTTAAATCTTTTAGAAACATATTAAAATTACTCAAAGAGGGACCATTTTGAAAAGCTCCCTAGAGTTATGCAGGATAATTAAAAAGAGGTTCATTGTAAATCCTTCTGTCTAGTTCAACAGTATTATCTGCTTACAGACAGCCCTCTGAGGGCAGAGTTGCAGCCTTGATCTGGCAAAATTATTGTCCCGTGATGATGCATTGCTTGTGCTTACAGAAATGCAGCATGAACACAATAACAATGGATCTTGTATACGGATGCTAGCTACAATGTCAGGAGAAAAACATCAACTACATCATTGTTTATACTAATGAGACATTTCTGAAATAGCATTATTTATCTAAAACCAAGGACAGATCAGTTTCTAAAGCCAAGGAGAACAGGTAAGGGAAGAGTCAGCTGTAATTCAAATTTCCATTTTAGGACAGTTATCATTCTCTAGATCATGCAGAAGCATTATGAAAATAAGTGTAGAAATGAATTTGAGAGAGATGAGTGGTTGAAAACATTTGGATGGTAAGATCTCTGTGCATATATGAATTCAGAGGATCATGATCTTAGGAATAATATGATTCAATAAAAAACGGGGTGGAAAGAAATCTTTTAATTCATCTGGAACGATATACTAAAAAAAAAAAACAAACCCACCTTAAATTTGAAGTTCTTATTAGTCTAAGACATGTATCTGTACATGACCTGCAAAGAAGCAGATTTTTTAAGCAGCGTACCACTGTTCCCAGTTGGGCATGCAAAACTGCACTACATTTTGGAATAGCATCCACCCTGATGCAGAGGGCTGGCGCAGGCCCATACAATTTTCTTCCATTTAAGCCTTCAAGATAGAACTGAAGTGAGAACTTGATCTTTTCTTCACCCTAAAGTCAAAGAGTGACTTTCATCCCATTCCTTTTTTCCTGTCCCTTGGATTCACATACAAGAAGGGGTTGGGCAGCACTTCCGAAATGTGCTGAGGAATCTCCTCGTGGAGAGGCTGTGTGCACATATATTGTGTGCACTTTCAAGGCTGAGTCAAAAAATGACCCCTGCTACCACAGAACAGTGATGAAACAACATATTTGTTTTTATGAGAGATGCATAGGCCCTTCCATGCTTCTTACAGCTCAGTTTGAATTGTTGCTTTCATTATGAACCTATTAGTTCAGAGTTTTAACAGAGCCAAGCAGCTCTGCTTCAGGCTACTATTTGGCACACAACACCACCAGTACAAGAGTAATGGGTTTATTTGGACAGTTTAATAAAATTCTGTACCTCAACTGTTGCCAGGCTCAAAGACAAGCAAAAATGCACGTGGAGGTTTTCAGATTTTACAAACCATATTCAGATCACACAAGGCATCTTTGCCTTTAAAAGCTAACTACACAAAAAGATAAGAGTTCTCAATTTGAGGTAATTGCCTTGCCAAATTAGATGAAAAATATATTACAATATTGGCTGACATACACTGGATAAAAATAATGTTCAGAGACAGCACAGTCAACAGTTGAAATTCCATGGAATTTGGTTTTAAATATCTGTTGATGATTCAATAACAATGTGATTCATTTGACATGGCAGGGTATAACGATGAACTGCACGCTGTGCTCCCTTGTAAGGTGTTTTGAGAAGTGTCAGGGAACTCATGCTTCACACTGAAGTACTTGATGTAATTGTTATTGATTAAGAAAGATATGATTCAGTAACAAACTAAACATTTTTTGGTCATTACAGATCTTCAAAAAACAAATCTTCTAAAGTACTAATTGAGCCTAAAATTATTTCAAGAAAGAGGAGTTTGAAAGCTGCTGCAATATATATATAAGAAACATCATATACCACATACACTTGACTGGAAATGCATTTTCTTTTTCTTTTTTTTTGGTGGTAGTTATTCACTACATTTTCAGAACTGCGAATGAAGTATATTGGGAGCTGTAATGCTAAAAGCCTTGCGACTGAAAACTTTAATTTAGAGGCTTTGAATTAAATGATCGGATGACTCAGAAAACTGGTAATAGGCTATAAACTCCTTAACCACGATGGTGGTGAACTGCTTGTTCAGCGCCAACCTGGGCCCCACGTGACCAGCCAGGCCTTGTGGGGCAATCACCAGCCTGGGCTTCAAGTAGCCACTTCCCCACATTGCACGTGAGCCATCACAGCTTGGGCCTGTTGCACAAGCATTTTCCCAGTCTCGACAAAAGCAGGGTAGTGAAAAACACCAGTTAACCTGCTCATGAGCCATGCTGACCTATTGCTTGTTTATGCAACCTGTCAAAGTACTTCATCTGTGGCTACTACAAAGTATACATGTGCTAACTACCTAAGTATTCCTGGGCAGACTTTGCACTACAAAGCTCCCATGGCTCCCATGCCATCATCAGTGCCCAAGCCAGCTACTTTAAAGCTAAAACGGCTCCGTCTACATGAGCTACAGCCACCGTGAACAGCCCTATGCTCTAATGCCCAGGGATGCAGCATGCTTGTGTTGCTTGCTGCTCCTAAGTCACAGGGGCTGCTCGTCTGTAGGGACAGGAGGCACAGAGAGACAAGGGAAGCATCTCAGTTGTCTTTCTGGAACATGATGGTGACTTGTCAAGATTAGGATCGTGTTGGAGCAAAAGAAGGTAGCAAGGCTACATATTTTCTTGCTCGTTGGAATAAATAGAGAACTGTAAAACTTAGTTCCACTGACTTCAGGAAAGCTATTGGAGTCTATACCAGTATCTGCAACTGTTAGCTTTCATAAGCATTGAAACATATGCACAAAACCACTGCATTTATATTTTAGAGGAAAATTCTGTATTGAAAAAGGCGGCATATATTTTACGAAACAGCACGATTTCCACTGGCTGCATACCTCACAGTCCCTTTTGCTGCAGATTGCTGGCAGGGCTCTTCTGCACCTTGCATGGACACATGCTCTACTCTTGCATCCCCTGAAACAGTGGGGGATGAAGGAAAAGGAACTACTCCAGCTCAACTTTCTCAAAATGTATCTACATTCAAACCTCTTTGGCATTCACAAACAGGCTCCTTTACAAATGCCTGGCAATTACACTCACACCTATTTTTAGAGCTGTCTAACACACTTCAAAAAGCAGCAAGGAATGCAAAAAAACAGGACTACCATGTGTCACTTTCTTTAAAAAACAGCACTTGAGTTGCCATGTCTTACTACTTCACTGCTTGTAAGATGGGTGGTGTCATGCATGAGATTTTTCCAGGCACTGATTCTAGTGAAATTTAGTTTCTCAAACTATATTTAGTTCAGTTTCTTGGGAATGGGAAACCAGGAAATGGTGGGACAAGAAAACACACTGTTGGACAGAAGATGGAATATTTGAGAAACTTTAGCTCTCTGATACACTCCCCAGGGACAACTGTATGACCTGGGAAGCAATACCTTGCACTATAATGTCTTACACGACACGAAGCCCAAAACAGCCACTGAAAGAATGTGACACTGTACCACAGTTTAACAAGGGTTATTGCATTTTGACTATTTCATCTATAGGGATGGAGACTCTCCATATTTAACACACAATTTATTGTGCTTTCTGTGGACTTGTTGGCAATTATAAACATGGTTTCTTAGATACTGCCAAAAATGCTTGTAGGCTGATCATTAATAGTTTTTGTCATACAATATTTTCAAAACCAACATTCCAGTATAACCAGCACAAGTGAAGGAACACTTGGAACTACCCGCGGCAACCTAAGTCTCTTTTTGGCCCAGTTAAAATATAGGTTGGGATAGTCCAGTAGTCTTCCCCTCTAAGTGAACACAGAACAAGGAAGAGCTGTTTTGCATATGTGGAAATTCATGGGATTTCAATCAAAGGAGAGAAGAGGACTAAACAGGAAATGAAAATGGGCCTGTAATGCAGACTTGGAAGTACTTGGAAGAAATCCTTATTTTTCATGCTATCCAGGATGATGACAGAGCTTGGCCATCATTCGCAGCTGTTCTGGGATATATCACAATGAACAGAGATTAGCTGTTATTATTCAGCGTCTGCTTCAGTGTCCTCAATAACCTATAAAATTCTGATCTTTACCTAATTGAGATAGAAGGAGAAACAAACCAATAAATCTATTTTTATTATGATTATGTTATTATACCAGTCTGGGAGTAAATGAATGTTAAATATAATGCCTGGGAATACTAGCTAGTAATCTTCCAATTGTAAGAGTAGCTATTAAGAAGCAGACTGGGGTATAGAATTCTTGTTAAAAAAGATTATTTCTCTTAATCTTATGGCAATTGGAACAGCCATTTATTATTAGTCATTAGTGCCACCCATCACCAGCAGGGCCAGAGGTTGCCAGTGTAGTTGAAGCAGTGCTTAGCTCCTATCTTACATATAGCAGCAATTGAAAATACATTATACTATAGTGCTCCAAAACTAGTGTTGGTTTCTGATAAGCTTCATGATGGGACTAAAGGGGTCAGCTTTAACCTAGCGTGTGCTAAACAGTTTGGAATTTGAGAAACACCCTTCACTTCCATGTCCCAGTGCCCCTGGGGAGACCAGCAGAGGTTCAGTGTACCCTCTTCATAAAGGGAGGTGCTGGCTGAAATCCTCTGTAGCAGGCTTAGATCTTGCTTTCAGCCATGAACTTTGTTAATGTTTGAGGTACCCTGCTCTGCACTCACTTTTGCCCTCACAGTTAAGGCAGGGTGGTCTGCAGGTTGTGCATTTATGGGTGGCTTTCTTCTGTGCTTACCCTGTGAATTTTTATTACTGACACTGGGATGGGTGCTTTGACCTATTTTTGAAACTGGACATGTACAGATGTATTTTGAAACTGTGAATCTAAATAATAACCATGCATGATTAAGAGAAAGAACGAGGATTGCAGAAGAAAAAAAAACCCAAACAAAACAGCTGCTATTTAGTAGACTCCTCCTTGTCTCTATCCTCAGTGGTCCAAACAGAATCACTTGGCAGATCTATGCTGTGGAGAGCTGTGCTGGCCCGTAGACAGCTGTATGGCAAGGTGCCTGGCTTCCAGGCAGTTGATGCCTCCTTGCTACCAACTGCATCCACAAACTGGCCTCGACCCACCAGGGGTGGAAAGAACAGACTTGCTCCCAAAATCTGAACTGATGGAAGCCTGTGGTTTAGCAATAAAGCACCTTAGCCAATGTTATAACATGTAGTCATGACAGAGGCACAACTGCCCATTTTTGGCTGGGCTGCTATCCCATTTGATATGTCTGTTCATAGGCAAAGACATGTTCTGGCTGAACTAGGCAGATGCAGGTGGCCTGGGATCATCTCTGCACCTTCTCTCACTCTTTTCTCCACAGTAACTTGCTGTGGGTAGGGTTCTGTAAGACACTATTACTACTTACAAATAGCACCGTAAGTAGAAGAGATATTGGGGTACCAACTACATAAGGAGCAGTCTTGAACAACCATTTTAAGTTTATAGCAGAGAAGGAAGAAGGTTTTGAAATTTTTTTGTCACTGAATATTGGGATCTCTGCTTTCCACAGACTAATCGTGGCATATTGTAGCACAAGCCTTCCTTGGAAATGCTGAGACAACTGAGGATGGATGCCTCTCAGTGCATATTGGTATAATAGCTGTATAAAAAAGCATAAACATGTTACAGCTTGCATATTCACAATATCACTGATCTTGCATTTCTAGAAAAAAAAAAAAGGGGGGGGGGGGGGGGTAGGGGATGAGGGAAAAAGTTGTGGGGCTTCCTGAAGCTTTCAAGATCACTATTTTCCAATGGTGACGTTATTGTGAGTTTTTTAACACCGCTATAAGGCAAGTTGCCTGACAGTATTCTTGACTAAGCTGTACGGAAGAGAGGTATATTCATCCCTAATATTGGTGGCTGCCAGTTCTGTTCTGTATGTTCAGTAAATTAGTGCATAAAACATTTATTTTTAAAAGAAGCAGGTTGAGGACAATTAAATATTTAAACAGTATATTTTATAATATATACTGAAATGTGGAATATATTTCATAATATATACTCAACACTCATAATTAAAATTCAATGTTGAATCTTAACTGTACATGACTGGGGGGATTTGTTTTTTCAGGGCTGCCCTAATTATCATGTGCTTTTTCTTTTTCCGTACACCTATTGTAGAAATAATAACTGACGGGGAAAATCCTCCAATATTCATCCTCTCAGAATTGTGAGAATTTATGGGTGATGCTAAGCCTGTACAAGTTTTGTAAAACATTGGGCATATTTTCAGAGACAGTAAAAAAACCCTACAGAGATGAAGTAAAATATGTTAATAACCTGATAAAAGTAAGCATAATAAATGAGTTTTATCTTGCTTGATATATGCAAAATGTAAAAATTCAGCAGCAGTTCAGGCATTAGACTTTATTTTTTGCAAGATGTAAGAACAGGGAGATAAATTTCATTTTGAAGCCCCCCAAACCCTCTCATTCATAATATAAATGGGTTCTCTGAGTGAGAGTCTTTGCAGAGAGTGACTGTTAGAAACAATCAGTCATCGGAATAGGTACATGAAACACAAACCTTCGGAGAAGGCATCGGTATGCTTCACTCTTAAAAAAACCTCCCAGGAAACCATGCTGCTCAGAGTATTTATGTCTGAAATGATATCTGTTTGCAGGCTTCAGATCAGTGAGGAGGAACTGTAGTGCCTTCTCTTTTTTTGCAGCACTATCTGGCTGCCACGGCGCCTGAGCTGTCAAGGAACAAATGCTCTGACTTCATCTTGCGTGCTCATTCCTCTGGATTCTGACAACACCCCCCAGGTTTGCAGACACGTCAACCCCATTGTAATGATTGCTGCTAAAATGAACGCACTGAGGAATTAAAGGTGGAGATATATGTTAAAATTGCCTTTCTTATTCATCGGAGGTGCTAAGCCCCTGACAGAAATTTAAAAGGAATAAGCACATCTCTAACGGTTGGTTTTCTGTTTTTCTTCCACAGATAATTTTTTACGTAAAGCAAGTCCTCTTCACCTGTTTTTTTTTTTTTTTTTATCTGAGAGAGAGAGAGAGGGCATAAAACCCCTGAACTTGAAAAATGAAACTTAGCATTAAAATGATTGGAATCAGAAATCTAATTGCCTTGCAGAAGAGCAGTGGGGTTGCGTAAAAAAGTATCACTCCATTTCTAGTTCATCATCCTATCCAAACACCTTCAACATTCCTGTATTGCTTTCTAGGTGTTTGCACCACCTGTATCAATAAAGATCATTAAGTTGCAGTCAGCAAGCAAAAAACAATGTCTTCAGGAGGAATGGTTTCTTACCAATTGAAATGTTTAATACATATACATCCATGCCAGAGGTCTAACACCTTTCCTCAGGAAGAGCTTGTAATTGGTTTCATTCAGAAAAGCCTTTGGAACCTCTGTTAAATTATTTTTAGTGGATAAGTTTTGTCAATCCAACAGTTTCCCTAAGGTAAACTTTTTAAACCCTCAAAATATTGCTCTCAAATGGATTTAGGGGTGGGGAGGGGTGGGGGGGGAGGAGGGAGAAGGGGTAGAAACTCATGCTGTTTAAATAAATGTTAGCTCCATCTTACCTGACCTACACCATGGGAATGATTCTTTTCAGAAGGCTGTTTTGCAAATTTCAGAACCTAATTTAATGAGCTCATGTTTGGAAACACTTACGTAAAATTTTGTATGCTTTCCCTTACCATCCATAGTTCATCTGTAGTCATATCCCTCCTCAGCTGCTCCTGATTTGATCTTATGCCTCTCCAGCAACGTAAACGCTACTATGAAAGGGCATGGCATGGCGCTCGCTCTAAGCCCTTGAGTTACTGCTTTTGGAGGACAATTTCTCTGAGATGTGTTTTCAGCTTACAACTTGGTCTTTCCAACAGCTTGCTAGTAGTCTGCCGTGGTCTCTAGGTGGGGATTTGGACAAGCCTGGTTCTGGCCCAGAGGAGCCTGTGTCTGAGCTGAAAAATCCCCTTGTGCAGCATCCCCAGCTTAAACTCCCTCTCACATGGCTCAGCCCTAACTCCAGCGCTCCTTGGAGGAGAGCCTGTGTGTACCTTGCAACCAGGCCATCACCACCCAAGCTGGCAGAGCGTGCTGGAGCCCACTCTGCCAGCAAATACCCTGAGTTAAGCAGAGCATGGCTGCTCCGAGCCAAGGCTGGGCTACAACCGGCATCAAGGAAGGAAAGAAAGAGCAGGGGTAACGGCTTGGTGGGATTATGCCTGCTCTCAAATCCTGGCCTCTGTGAGGACTACGTAGCCATTCTTGTTGGAACCAGAATTTTCTCTTAACATAAAAAAAGAACAAGAAACAGTACTGTGTTTGTTACCCAGGGACAACATTGCAGGGGGGACTCTGAGCCTTTGCTCACTACCAAGCTAGAAGTCCTTTACCAGTTAGAAACTGAAACAACAATGATCTCTATTGTACCCAGACACAGCAGGCAACTTATCTAAATAAATAAATTAATGTTTCAAAATAGATGCACTACTTTACATTCTTGCATTTTGTCCATCCAAGCTGAAGTCAGTGGAAGCTGAATTAGCTCATGCACTTTAAAATGAGTCATCACTCATGCATTTGCTCCATGAAGTGCATTTCCTACTGCTCTATCCCAAGAAGGCACAGCACAGTTAGGGCAGTACTCAGAAAAGGCGGCAGGTGTCCAAACTTCCCATGCCCTTTTCTCACTACCTAATGTATCTGGCCTAGGATCTTGGCCATACAAGTTACTGCAGTGTCACTGACTGCAGCTGGGCTGTGTTGATGTACCCACGACTAAGATACATGGAACCTCAGAATAAATGAGCAATTGCCTGCATTGTAATTTTTAATTGACGTGTTAACGTAATCGCCTATGCAGCAGACAACGTTTAAATAAGATTTTCTTCAAATTTGCTGTTGCTGGTAACATACACGCAAACCCCTACACACAAATAAGATCTTGAATCTTAACTCAAATGGGAAAATTCATAGGCCATTCTCTTTAATTAATTTAAACATCACTAATTTAAACTAAGCTCTCCTGAGTAATTCTGGTAACAGCACTTAAAAATAATGCTCCTGTGAAAAGCTCTGCTAATTCAGAAAATGATCAGAATTAATGTTGCTCGTTTCACGAAGAAGAAAAAAGGTTGTCTCTGTTGTGGCACATGCAGGAAGTTCTAGTCTGTTAGCAAACAAGATCAAAAATGAGATCATTAATACCTACCGAAACAAACAAGATTTTTTAGATTAAAAAATTGAGTAGTAAGTCTTATGAGATCCTGAAGGGGAAAAAACAAACCCAAGCAAGAAAGGTGTGTACCCACAATGGAAGGGAAAACTATCTTTCATGATACTAGCAGACAACCTGTTAAGTAACAACCACTTTCACATTGTATCATTGCTATAAATACCTCTCTAGTTTTGATTAAACATCACAATGGCCAAAATTTTCTTCCCATCATGACAAACAGCTGCCAATCAACTTGCATTTTTAGTTTCTTTCTCAAATTTCTCACAGATCAGGCTCCAGGCTGCTCTGATTTAATCCTACACACTGTAAATGCCTCTGGCTTTGTTCCAGTAAATAGAAAAGTTTTTTATTTAACCTACTGAATTTTTTATTTCCTATGAAATGCCATTGTGTGGTTGTATTTCAGTGAGCTCCTACTGGAGTACAAGCACTTTCTGCAAGAGCAATGCCATGCGAAGGAAGCTAAGCATTAGAACTCTTTCCTGCAGTGACTGATGAGATATTGAAAGCACATCTTTCCGCAGAAGTCTGTACTCTTTTTCTTTCACATGAGTTTAGCATATCCAGTGCAACTGAATTGGTGATGTTTTGCATTTTCTTAGCAAGGGTCTGTTGTTCTTCCTAGACTGTAATTTGATTTTTTTGGTGTGATGGGGAGTGCCATTCATGCAAGGAGCTAGCTTGTAGACATGTACGATTACATGGTCTTGGCTGACTGTCAATGTTATTTGTGAGATAAAATATATAGATTTACATCTGTAAGAAGGATTGGTCCATAATGGACTTAATAAGCACAAACAGCTACATACATGGCATTTCAGTTGCACACAGTTAAAACACTAGCTGTGCTATTGAAATATTCCTTAGCTAGATTCATAGTCAAAAGTTCAATCCATCGTTTCACAAGTTAGTTTGCTACAAAATAAGAAGGTGTATGAAAATAACTCATGCAGCGTTGTGACTACCTGTTGCCTACTGTGATCATGAAAACTTAACCAAGCACAGGTAGGATCCTGCCTTCTTAGATGATACTCATTTTTGTCCCTGGGTCCTTTAGGGGTTGGTAAAATGGGGTTATTAATCAGTTTTACTTAGAGGTTACCACTACCACAAGCATTTTTAGACCTGTTCATTTGTTCTCTATTTCTGTTCATGGGGTCCTGGTATTTGTTTAGCGACCTTGAAAGAGCTTAGACTACACACTGGAGTAAGTGTCACAGACAGGAAGAAAGTATGTGGGGCTCTGAAGGGAAGATCAAGATGGCTAATGTTAGATATCTCTGTCATTAAACATGTAGATATTATATACAGACTATCTGTCTGGAACTTCTTCCGCAACTTATAAATTAAAAGAAAATTCTAACCTTAATTTGTTTCTGTAGAAATCAACAAGAGGTCATAAAGGCATGTGTGCGTGTGCATATGGCACCTTCCTTTTTTAATCTATGTAGTTTTGAAAATACGGCATTTGGAAAGACAAGGAGGTCTGGGGTTGTTATTGTCTTAACAAATTGCAGTATTCCTTTCACATTCTTCATTTAACTCTAGGATGTATTTTTGTTGCTTTTCTTTCTGATATCAACTAGAAAAGTAGATGATATGGGGGAAGCAAGATAAACAGGAAGAACACTGATCTTTTTTCTCATTTAGACAACTGAGATTACATTTCTATTCGTTTGCGTTTGAGATGTGTTGGTTTTCAAGTGCTTCTTAAAGCAAAGAAAAAAACCTAAAAAGTAAATATCTTTCCAAAGGACTTTCTCACAAATTGGATGGCAGTACAAGATTTCTATATTAAACTTAGACTCAAGTATCAGAACAAAAACGTAATATAAAAAGATTTCTCTTTTAAGTATGTTTATATTTAGATCTTGCCAGGAACTTTGATCCAATTAAACAAATTCTGACACTAGATTCTCAGTTCACTTTGACTTTCATCTACTGCCCTTTATTTAAGGAAAAACC
This sequence comes from Falco naumanni, assembly GCF_017639655.2. Taxonomy (NCBI): domain Eukaryota; kingdom Metazoa; phylum Chordata; class Aves; order Falconiformes; family Falconidae; genus Falco; species Falco naumanni. The sequence continues at coordinate 5,999,253 of NC_054057.1, forward strand.
AACTGAGATTCTTGAAAGATGAATAGTATATCCTTGCCGTGTTGTATTAGACCATATGGGACTAAGCACTCACAGGCTATGTTTAGATAGCAATTTTTTGAAGGATTATCTAGAACTTAGCCTTTCCCAGTTTGCACCTTATTAATTCTAAGGTTGAATACTGAAATGCTTTCTTAGGCAAAACTCTCCTTAACATTTTTACTAAGTTCTGAGATAGTATGTAAGAGTTTAAATTATGCAAAGGCATTTAGATACTTAAAGATGCAGGTAGGCATCAAATAGGATTTGCAAAAAAAGCCTATGCAGGATCTGGGGCTAATTCCCTTTGAGAGGTAATGGATATTAGACATCAAACAGACATGGTGTTTTGGAAATCCCATTGAGCACCTCCATGCAACATTAGATGCCTAATGGTCTTCAGGTTTTACTGTTGCCCTTCTGCCTGGAATTTCTTTAAAATCTGGCTCTTAGATTAAGAGAGAAGAAAGAGCAAGCTGTAATTTTATATTAACAGATCAAATAAATGAACATGTAATATAATAAAAAAATTAGATGTTCCAACCTGTAAATACCTGCTGCATAAGCTCTGGATGTTCACATTTTAAACTACTAAGTATACCTCATGAGTTATGAGGCCAGGAGGGTGTAATGCATAACTGAGAATAGATTACCTACCTTTACAAGACTGTTTATAAGAACACATCTGATTTGTCTTGGCATTTGAAATATACTTATAGCACATGAGCTCCTTTTTCATTGCAAGCCAAATACAACTATGTGAACTATTACATTTTTCTCCTGCTGAAATCCAGAGAAATGAAATTGCTGCCTTGAGCCATGTTTTGAACTACTAACCACTGTCACCTGAACCAAGCAAAGCTTTAAAACTTACACTGCAAGACTTCTGCAGAAGCTACAATATCCCCCTGCAAGCCTCTGAGTCAGCTGCTGATGGGAACAGACTTTTGAGGTTTCCCTACAAGGTATTTACCTTTCAAGTTAATCACTGCTGAGTTCATTGTGTGTCAATCTTACCCGAGTACAACAGAGGTCCCTAATAAGTATTTGCTAGAAATGCTAATGTGCGTGAAATGTTAGTGTGCCATGAAACATTGCACATGAAACATGCACATGAAACAGCCCTGAGCATAAAGACCTGACAGATGACTCTTGCTGTGTCCCTATACAATGAGATAAACAAATCTTTGCCTTTCAGGTTTTTTAATCAAACAAGTAAAAACAAGAGGGATTCCTTCTGTTCTGTAATTGTGTGTCAGTGCTGTGCCTTTTCTGGTTCATTTGTTATGATTTATATTTTCAGAAAGCGTATGGTTGTGCTGCATGAGAAACGTCCCTGTTGAATTCTCTGCAGTAACTCTGGATGAGCTCAGTGTCTTAATCTGATGATGATTTCTTGTTTTTGTAAAACCACTGTGTACAGTGGCTGCATTACTTATAGTAATTAATTTTGGTCTCATCCTGCAAATTCTTCACTGCTTGGGAATTACCAGAAAAGATTTTTTTCTTGCATTTAATAAACCAAAAAAATATGCTACAGGCAAGTTTCTATTTAAAGATTGTGTCATAGGTCAAACTCTCCCCTAGTTATGTAAGTTCAGGTAAACCATCAAGAAATTCGAAAGGAACAGGAAGATTTTCTAAAACTTCAGCAAGACTCCATTAAGCATTGGCATCAATACACCAAAATGACTGAAGGTCCAAGGTGGCTGGAATACCACTGTTTTTATCTGCAGATCTCTGTGGTGAAGGTGAAGGAAGGACATCCACACAGGAGGTAAGAAAAGCAGAGTACAGAGATTAGAAAGGGCCTGAGTTCCTTTGGCTGGGCATCTAATAAAGCTGGGCTCTGGGAAAGTAGACTGTAACTGCAGTGTTGATACTAAATGCTGGTGGTAGATGACCAGCAGACCAGAGGTAAAAACATAAACTCATGCATGGCCAGATCATAACTACAAAGGTGTTAGCAGCACTGTGCCTTTTGTGCCAGGGGACTCATCACCACCTGAAATCAGAAGCCTTCTCCAGAGTAACTAAACTGGGATTAGTTCCTTCAGGATTATGGCAATTGTAGTCAAGATGTTAGAAGCAAAATATATTAACATTATACATGAGGTTTTCCTTATGAATTTCAAGAAGCAGGAGATGCAAAAGAGCCAACAGATCAGTCAATCTGCTTCCCTCTGATGACAGGGACTGCTATTCACCCGTCCTTCCCAGTGTTTGGTACTGAGCAGTCAGCCTTATTTTAAGCAGAGCAAGCAATGGCACACAGCCTTTCCCTTACAGGATTCCGTTCCTAACTTTCCAGCCCTCTGTAAAAGGAATTTTTTTAATATACATGCTGAATTAATGCAGCATGCAATTTTGGGAGTGTGCTGATTTGTTTCTCAAATTGGCAAGAATTACTTCTAAATTCAAAAAAAGGAAGGAAAACCTTTCCAGTCTGAAGGCAAGATTTTACCTCAGGGCATTCTCATTTTACAGCCCAGTATGATGAAGATATCTGCTGCCTGCCCCACCTACTGAGCTGGAATTGGAAGCATTGCCTTCCCATGTCTTTGATTTTTTGAAGGTGATGGTAACGAAGTGACCCAGTTTATACGTTCACATCCTTATGTTGCTGGAAGTGAAGAAGTTACAACTTTGACAGCAGGAGGTTGGAGGCCCATTCTGTTAGGTGAACTACGCTGGGGGATGTTTGGCTTAGCTGATGATGTCTTACCTTCATCTTAATGGTCTTCCTCAGGCTGACTGTGTGGGTGGTGGATCAGGGTTTCCTGAATGGGAGGAAGAGGAAATGGGGCACAAAGGGAGCCCCTGAGAGAAGACCGGGAGACCAGTGTCCAGCCATGATGAAAAGGAGGAAGAAACAGCATGTTTATAACCCTTGCCATGGAGGAGAGCATCTGATCCTGACCCAGCAGGGAAAAGCAGGGGTGCCTGATGCATGGCATCAGGAGTATGTGCTATTGCAGCAAGTGCTGAGAAGGGGGACAGAGAAGCACGGCACACCAGCTGCAGGGGGTAGGTGGGCAGTCTCTGGTGGCTGCAGGGAAACAAGGTCCTCTCAGATCTGCTTCGCATGAAACTCTTGCTTGTTTCCCAGCAGTTCACTTCTGGTTTTGTACAATTCACTCTGCACAATCTGCACAGTCACCGATGGCCATATTAGCCCGGGAGCCACGTGCTGTGTACATAGCACTCTCAGCGCACGCACACAGCAGTGCAAGCTACCCAGTCTTGCCATTTTCCATACAGCTACTGTGACAGGCTCCCAAAACATGTGAGTTATTTACTCGATATTGGCTGCCCATCCCAGGCATGGTGCTTTCCAAATAACATGAAGACACAAATCTCTCCTACAGAGCACGATCTAAAATAGGAAAGTTCTTGCTGGAAGAGTGGTAAGCGACACCAGATACAAGTGAAGTGCTCAAGGCAATTAACAGTTAAATACTTAAAATACTTCTGCTACTGTTGTCATGACACAGCAACTTTCCATTCTCCATTGCCTTCATATCACATCACCATTCCATTCAGCTATTCCCCCCTTTGATCTGCTGGAAATCCCAAATAAGGTTTTTCCAAACAGCTCAGACAATGTTTTTATTTCTCATCCAGCTAAACATAAAAATCCTGTGGTAATAACATGTCTTTTCTAGCAAAACTCATGTACAATATCAGCTGGATGACAACTCCAGAATTCCTGTACAAGGCAGTCATCTTATCTTTTTCTGAGGCAATGGACTATCTAAAGGGCAGAAGATATTTCTTATTTGATTATAACTCTTTCTTATGAATAAGCCTCTGATTAAGAGGAAAGCCTCTTCTTTCTACCCATCCGGAGTTACTACATAGCCATGGAACAAGCAGGTGCCATCCCACACTGGCCGACAAATGAACCACCCATCCATGGCTAATGTATTGGGCAGTACTCAGCGTGTTCACAGGGAATTGCCTTTTGAAAAAAGCTAATGGGCCTTACTGTCTGAAATATGACCATTTTCCCGGTAGTGGTAGAAAAATGGGCTGCAAAATATCTCAGTAAACAGACTGGCCTATTCTCCTGGGCAAGATGCTGAAAAGGTGGGTTAAACGCTGTGGCTTGTCAGATGTGCTAATAGATGAGTTGTATTCTCAGTGCTGAACCTAAGAAGAAAACGCAGAGCAAAAGTCACTTTTACAGCCACTAAATGAACATGACTGTGGCTGATAGCATTTTCCTACCTCATCTGCCTGCCCACAAAGACTTTGTCCCCTTCCTTTATTGGAAGTATTCATGCTTCCTCAAAGATTCACCAGGGACTGCATCTCTGCCAATGGGGCCTTGTGTGTGGGGTTATTATTCTGCATTTGCCTCTCACACCTGCCTGATCCAGCCAATTTGAATCATCACGTTCACGCAGCATTTCTGCCAGCAGAGGAAGGAGTGCAGATCACGCCTAACTTTGCATTTGGTTACACCACCCCTCAGGTCATCAAAGCTATACCAGGGAGATCTACATTTAAACTAGGTGACCCTAGGCAACTTTCGGTTTTGCATGTGCTTTCAAAGCAACAAACAACCCTGGGTAAACTGTTGAGCAAGTTCTGTTCACAAGGAGATGGACAGAAGGAAGACAGCAGGGAAAAATAGCATTGGTTGAAGTGAAACATGTTGGGAAAACATCCCATCACAAAGCCTGATAACATGAGATAAGGATCTTCTGCACATTTGGTTACAACTTCCACATATTTTTGTATGTGGACCTGTCCATACTCAAGCTCATGTGTCAAGACACACCACTCAGCTCTTAGCACGTTAGTGACAGACATCAGAACAAAAGAAGTTAGTTCTAACAGAAGCTAGGATTAAATTTAACAGTCTAGTTTAAGTGCACCTCTAGAAACTGGCTGACAATTATTCCTGTGAGGTTTTCATACTGCAAGTATCCCCAGAAACACCCAGAAACAGCAAGATGGCTACTGCTAGCAGCAGGTCTGTAATGCCAACTGCAATTAAAACCTTGAAAAATAGCATGCAGTATCTCACAGTTTATGAATAATGATGAGTACGTTATTGCTTATAGACCCTTGAGCTCAGCACAAACCTTGGGTAATTTTTCATTATCCTGCAATCCTCTGCACCGTCACATCAATCACAGTTCTGCCATGGACTTCTAAAAAGGCAGGGTAAGATATCTCAGGACATGCAAAAACCCGCCTGCTCTGAATACACAACAAGGAAAGCACAGCTCATGCTGTCGCAGCATCACTAGCATAAAGCAACACAACCCGTATCAGCCCAGCTAAAATACACCTACTGTTGCATGATTTATAACAAAGTATTCTCAGGGGTACAGTTGGAAGAAATTAATTCTGGAAGGTAAGAGACAGATTCAAAGAAGCTGTTTTTCTGTTTAAAAAAATTAAAAGGTTATAATTCCTCTCTTCTTAGTTAAAAAAAAAAAAAAAAAAAAAAAAAAGAAAGAGAGAGAGAGAGAGAGAGAAAAAGAGAGAGAGAGAGAGAGAAAGAGAGAGAGAAAGAGAGAGAGAAAGAGAGAGAGAAAGAGAGAGAGAAAGAGAGAGAGAGAGAGAGAGAGAGAGAGAGAGAAAGAGAGAGAAAGAGAGAGAGAAAGAGAGAGAGAAAGAGAGAGAGAAAGAGAGAGAGAAAGAGAGAGAGAAAGAGAGAGAGAAAGAGAGAGAGAAAGAGAGAGAGAAAGAGAGAGAGAAAGAGAGAGAGAAAGAGAGAGAGAAAGAGAGAGAGAAAGAGAGAGAGAAAGAGAGAGAGAGACCATCTGGGAAGGGCATCTAATTTTTCCCTTATGCACAAGCAAAACCAGGCATGGCCTTGCACACCTTCAGACTGTATGAAGCAACCAGAGAGAAGTGGTAGTAGCGCATGGCCAGGTCCTTTTTACCAACTACTAGCTGAGACCTGTCTCACTAAATAGGTTGAGATCCCTGTTACTTCTATATGAAACTAATAGGAGTTGCATACATGCATATAGAAGGACTAACCCAATATACATATTTTTCCCAGTATGCTTTGGACACTGTTCTGTAAATGCCTGTACTCAGAGGGATGGCTTCAAGCCCTGCTAAGGTTGTGCTGTAGCATCAGGGGCTCAATAGCTGTGTGGTGAGACCAGGGTGGTGCAGGGCACCCAGCCGGATGGTTGACCACCTTCTGCCCTTCTCCTGGGGGATTCCTACAAGCACAGCCACAGCACCCTGGAGGAGATGCCACAGGGCTGCCGCAAGCAGGGAGTGCAGTATCCTGGTGCAATGGATGAAATCCCAACTCCCCTTCATGTTGTATTCCTTCATTTCCCTGTAGCCAGAGTATTGATGGGTGACTTTACTACATCACATCAACAATCAAATGCCACCTGTCTCTAGAACAGCCTCCAAAGGCAGTTCAGCGTACATGGGTAAAAGCAGCAGAATGATGTAACCCACTCACTCCGCTGTTTGGCCTTCAGCTTGTAACTACTGCTGACACCCTACCAGGCTGTGTGTGCATACTGTTCTTGAGCCTCCAGCCACAGCACAGAGGTGACCACAGTGCTGGCATCCCTCTGTGACTGCCCCTTGGCTGCCACCTCCACCTCTGTCCTCACTCACACACAGCTGCTTCTGCTTGCATGCCTCAGACAACGGTTCCTTCCCTTCCTTCTTGCTCAGAGGATTAGCGAATCAAGATGGATACTAACCCAGGAGGCAACATAGTGCCCCACAAATTGCTGACAGTGCATGACAGTCCACTGTGCTGTGTCTCAGCTGCATACTCAGTGACCCTGGCTCTGAAACAACACAGAAGGTGGCAAGCCCAGTGCTGCTGGTATCTGACTTGGAGCCACATAAATGAATGATTAACACCTACTCAAAAAACCCCACATGAACCATACAAAATGTTTTAGCTCTGTACTTCCGGAAAAGGGAATTCTAACACTCACATTTGTACCTTTTATTGCAAAGCCTCAGTTCGCCACTTCAAGTCGAAGTTCCAGGCACAGATATGATATGTAGGACCAGAAAACATGGATACTTTGGCATTCAGTTTGCTTGGGTGTTATGAGATGGACATTTTAGCAAATGTAGCGCATAGCAGGTAAGACTGCTTGTCTTTCCACCCACAACGCGTTTAGCTCCAGCAGCAGCAATACATACTTCAGTCTGCTGACCAGCTGTAATAAGATGGATCCATATCCCAGGAAGAACAATGCAGTTTCTGAAAGGCTTCTCTTTCTGAGACTGCTTCTGAATCTGCTATTACAGCTAGTAGAACTGAAACACAGAAGACATTTGTGGTACTAAAAGGCTGTACTAAAAAATTAATGGTTTCAGAGGAATGGTTTAACGGAGAGGAAAAATTAACAGTCATTGTTTGGGCTTATTAAAGGAGGGAAGGTCTGGGACCAGTTCTTTAAAGACTTAACATCCCTCAGGGCCTGAGACGCTTCTCCTGCTGCTTACAGAGACCCATTAGAGACTGCAGCGTGGATGAGAGGTACAAACCTTGCTCTGGGTCTCTGGCTAGAGGAGCAAGGAAAGGCTGTGGAACAGTGGGAGAGAGCAGATGGGGGTAACAGTTTTTTCTGCAGCTGAATTACCAGGGTTTTGAGGTATTGTCAAACCCTGATGATGGTGAGGGTGTCTGTCCCCAAATTCAACATTACTCCAGTCCATTACAGGCTAGACTGAGGCCACTAACTTGTTTCATATGGCCAACATAACGTGGACATCACATCTGGTTACATGAGTAATATGAGGGCCAGCAGAAGCCTAAAGGTAAAAGGTTCAGTGACATTTTATTTTCTCTCTGAGGTCCTGGAAAAATAAAATGAAACTAGGAAGCGAACGTCATAATGGAAGAAATCCAAGTGGTATTTATGGATTTTTTTGCTAGGCAAATGCCATTACTAAAACAGACTTTCAAATACATGAAATGCTCTTAGGACCCTTCCTATTCCCACAAGACTGTCTATTCATTGGTATATGCCTGTGTGTTCTTACCTTGTTAAAACCACCCCAGCAGTATGTCATTGAGCTATGGAAAATGTAAGTCTATGGGAAACATTCAGCTCTGACTCATTAACTGTATCTAATCGCAGGATCATGAGCTCAGAAACACAGAACAACTCTCTCATCAGCACAAGTAGCCTACAGCATTCTTTTCCGCAGTAATTTTGTCATGTGGCTTATAGTTTTGTTTGATTTTGCATCCCAAATATGGTTATGGCAACACTGTAAAGTAGTGAATGAGCGAGAGAGCATGGATGAGAGAGGTAGCCTGTTTGGCAATGTCCTCGTTAAGGTGCTGGCAAATTGCCTTGCTCAGGATGAGGAACAGCAACTGAAACCAACCAAATACCAAGTCTCCATCATGATGCCTCAGGACTGCAGCGTTGTTGCTAGGGTCCCTGCTTGCAAAGTGCCATGGTTGAGTAAAGTAGGTCAAGAAAATTATAGTTATAACGAGACTCTCCTTGCTGTCCTCTAGCCTGCCTCCCACAGCTGTAGGACCTTCCTCAGTGCCTGATCTTGCCTTCCTGCATGGTGGCCCATTTCCACAGAAATACAAGAAAATTTCAACCTGGTGGGAAAGACTTTCAGCTGAAAAAAAAAAAAAAAAAAAAAAAAAAAAAGAAAAAAAAGGAGCTGCTGGTTGGAAGCCCCCCCCCCCCCCCCCCCCCCAGCCAAAGACAGCCCACACTCCCAGGTAAGCCCTGCAGGCTATTGCTGTCTCTTCTTCTTCCATCAGACAACCTCTCTCTCTGGTATAGACTCAGTACTGAAAGGATGGATGTATTTAATGTGAAGCCCTGATTTAGACACCCATTAAGATATACACCTGTCTTGCTGTTTCTCTTTGGTTGACTGAGCATCTCTTTCTTCACTCCCTGGGAGCACTGAATATTTTCTGTGGAGGTGCCTGGTCTTGTTAAACCATCCACCAGAAAGACAGGCACATATTTCTGTGAGAATACTCATTTAATGAGTTGACACCAAGCATCTAACCTAGGAGGCTCCAGGTGCCACACATCTGCCCTATTACAGCCCTACTGGTACAAACTTGCTGTATGACTTAGGTCAATTTGCTTAGGGGCTACCTTATGAATCAGGCAGGGTTCAGGGCCAAGACAATGTACCCAAAAAGTACCAACCAAGAAGAGCTTCTGAAAAGCCCTGTTAGCCAGGAATAGGCAGTTCCTCCTCTGCTCCCTCCTGGGAGTAGACTTGTTAGCTGGCCTATATCATCACTGCAGTGTTATTTTGGTAGTCCAGATGGTAACACATATTTCAGAGAGCAAAGTGGAGAGTGGTTCCTGGGTTTGATTAATTTCTGCACTTCTCCTTGAGAACAAAGTTGCCTCTCCTTCTGCACTGCTACTCAGGAAGCCTAAGATCAGGTTGTTCAGTTCATGGCAAAACCCAGCCCTCAACTGTTCCTTCTAAGCCAGCCGTGCCTAAGCATTGCTAAGCAAATGACCCAACCCATGACATTAAGACAGAAATTGCTCCTGTCTCCATTCTGTCACTGAAATGAAAATATTAATAGCTACTTACTTAATAACTATGAATTAGATAATGTTTGTATAGTGCTTACCTACCAAAAAGAACTAGGAAGGGTTAAGCGTTTAGAAAAAAAAAAAAGCTAAATTGGAAAATTGAGTGAAAATTAACTCCTATGAAAACAATAAGCCTTTTATGTTTGTACAATGACTTTTCATTCTTCAGCAGTGTTGTTGTTGTCGAGCTTTTCCATTTCCTTCACAAATGCCAACTGTCTGATGAGAAGGCTATTTACTACAAGTGCTGGTGATACATAATCTCTGTCTTTACCTCAGAAAGGTCTTGGCAGGAGGGAGAAGCAGCCGTATGCCCTCTGATAATAGCAAAGTCCGCAGTGAGGAATATAATTACACATGTATTTTTGTCATCCTTTTGCCTGAGGGCATAGACAATATTTTGGATCTAGCTCTCTTGTTCTCATGTCAAACAGAAACAGATGATGCTAGTCAAGTACTTTCTTTGGTGCCCTCCTCTTTATTTACAAAGACTGCAAGGGAAGTGCTATTTTCACAAAAACAGCAGAAGAAAAACAGAATCAATCACCATGCTCAGAGATCCCTAATCCTGCCTTCCCATGCTAAATATCTGTCAGGGTTTAACTCCACTCACAACTAAGTACCACGCAGCTGCTCACTCACTCCCCCTTCACCCAAAGGGATGGAAAGGAGAATTGGAAAGGAATGTAAAACTTGAGGATTGAGATAAGAGTATTTTAATAAGTAAAGCAAAAGCCATGCGTGCAAGCAAAGCAAAACAAGGAATTCACTCACTACTTCCCACTGGCAGGCAGGTGTTCAGCCACCCCCAAGAAAGCCGGGCTCCAGTATGTATAACAATTACTTGGGAAGACAAATGCCATAATGCCAAATGTCCCCCCTCTTCCTCCTTCCCCCAGTTTATATAAACAGCATGACACCCCATGCTATGGAATACCTCTTTGGCTAGTTTGGGTCACCTGTCCTGGCTGTGTCCCCTCCCAGTTTCCTGTGCCCCTCCAGCCCTCTCGATGGTAGGGCCCAAGGAACTGAAAAGTCCTTGACTTAGTGTCACAGCACTCTCCAACCTAGCCAGCTGCAACAAGATCTTTTACCACCGCATACCAACATACTCTTCATGCCAGTCCCTCTGCTGCCTTCTCCTTGTCTCTCCTCATCCCAGGCCTGCTCTCTCTTCTCTTGCTTCTTCCTTGGCGCTCAACCCCTTAACAGAAACAGCCACAGCTGCATCTTATCTACATCAGCAAACCCACTGCCCCTGAAGGCAACCCACAGTATATTATCAATGCTAATTAACCCAGCTTTATTCCTCTACAACTTAGTATAAACATCACCCAACAACAACCAAACCCATCAGTGTGCTATCAGCACTGTTCTCACACCAAATCCAAACCACATCACTGCACCAGCTACTAAGAAAAAACTAACTCTATCCCAGCTGAAACTAGGACAATATCACTGCTTCCATTTCCTCTGACAGAATTTCTCACTGTTTTCCTTTCTGTTCTGTTTTACTCCTCACACAACCATTCTGTAAAGCAATTCCCAAAACTTTGCCACCTGCCTCAAAGAACCGTCCTTAGACCAGCAGCTCCATTACCACCAGGATGCCTGGTGAGCAAGTGATTTGCTGGGACATCTCATCATGATGTAAAGGTCTACTTAACTGCTTCATCCCATTCACTCAACCCCCCAGGGTATCATACAGCTGTTTCCTATAAGCAGGTACATAAATGTAACCAAAGACCTGTTTCACAGTAAACACAATAAGCTTTCAGAATGAAAGGAGAACTCCAGGAAAGAAGAAAAAGACTACAAGTTCAAAATACCAAGTTTACAGCTAGAACAAGAATCAGATGTCTGTTGTGCTTTGAGACTTTGTCATCTTGTTTTATTTTATCTCACAGCAGTTGCAATTGTCCTTTGATTCTGACAGGCTATTGTGCTATTTTCCCATGAATTCTATTTGGATTTATGTAAAGGGTTTCACTGGACCAGATTTCCTACATATGTTAAAGTGTTGCTTGGTTCTGTTGTTATTTATGTATTTCTTCTTTGGTGTTTTTTTTAAGTACCTGATGAGTACTCCAGGTATTGTTAACTGTCCTTTAAGATACTTCTTTGACAGAAATGCCAGTTCCAATCAGATCAAACAAACCAATAGTGAAGTCAACCTTGTACATGTTCCCCCTTTCAACCCTGTCCAGTGCTGCTCTCCTGATGAACTATGCCCTGGGCTTATCTCCTAAGGATGAGGATAATTTCTTTTAGACCTGCAGGAAAACAGCACCAGACGCCCACACTTTCACATTTCAAAATGCTCCACCACAGGTACTGCTGCTGGCTACAGTTGTTGCAATGGCAAGGACAGCAGGACAATATAGAGGGTGCAGCTGTAATGTGTAATTTCCTTTGGCACCCTACGTTTTCTTGCTATTCTTTTCGAAGCTAGGGCATTTAACACAATACATCCACTTTGCACAATGCTGGCAAGAAATCTCCATATTCGGCTGTCATTTCTAGTCATCAGTTCTGATCCAGCTGCTGGCAGAAGATTTTCAGGACAGAAGAGAGTGCTCCCAAAATAATAACGGTGTTTATTTATGGGTTTATATATAGAGAGAGTAATGTGTGCATATATATATATATGTATTTAGTAATGAAATTCAACTACCAAAAGTGCAGTCCCTACCAGCGATAGTGAGCAGCAGTTCCCACTGCTCCCCAGCCATTCTGCTCCATCACAGCTGCCGGTGCAAAATAATCTTCAAAAATATTAGTGAAAGCAGCAAATTAAGGAGTCATAAACAGTGCTTATAGTCACGGACTCTCCACAGGAGTCAAACCGGGCCAGGACACTTGTCAGAGACAGGAGACGGGGCAGCCTTTTGTTGCTGTAAGTCCAGAGAAACTTTGGATGAGGGTGCAGATTAGAACATCTTCAGACTGGAAATCAAATGAGCTTTGAACGGCCTCTACATGTACACACCCTCTCAGCATTAGCTAGGGCATGAATAAGACCAACATCCATAAAGAGGAGAGCCTCTCGGCTGAGCCCTGCCTGCCACATCTGGCGTTTCATCAGAGAAACAACTCTAATCCACTAACTCTGAACTCATCACGTGTAAGGGTTGCCATGGGGACATGCTGCGATTGTGCCATTTTAACACTTCTCTTCCAGATTCCTCAATAAAATGACTATGTAGGCTTCTAGGCAATAAATATGCATATAAAAATGTGAACGTACAAACCAACTCATCAAACAACTTCAAAGCTGCACTATACCCCCTTCCTGGCAGATCTGAATATTAGCTGCTATTTGCAGAGTAGCTGTGGGAGCACCCGCTCTCGCCGACTCCTTTCTGCCATGAATGCAAAAAGGCAAAACGTTTGGGTGAATGGCTCATAAGCACAGCTTTCTTTCACAGTGGGCCAAGGCAGGGGAGGAGGGAGCTGTGAGATGTTTAATACAAGCTTCTGAACATCATCCTTAAAGTTCTACCTGTGCTTTACCTACAGCACCTTTTCAGCAGACTCAAATTCTTTAATCTATGGTTAAGGTGACGGAGTTGACACAAACAGCAGTAATCTAAACATCGTGCTGAACATGAACAGGTGGGGAAGGGGCACAAGCCTGAAAGCTTACCCAGAAATGCTTGTGGCTTCTTAGTAGTCAAACTCTTTTCCTTGCCAGGCTTTATCTGGGAGAGGATTTACTGAATAAAAAAAGAAGACCAATGTCTAGAAAATGAGGGAGAAGGGAAAGAAAGATGGCAAAGAGGCAGGGAGAAGGGAGAGGAGTGCTGCAGTTAGCATTAGCTGATGCAGCATATGATCCTGTGACAGGAATAGCGCTGAGTGACAGTACAGCGAGTGGCTCTCCCCTGGCACCCATGCTGCTGCTAAATTTGACTCTGCCAGGACTTTGGGTGTAAAGAATGGAGAAGCCTTCTGGGGAAAATTAATAATCCCACTAGAATCAGTGAAATTTCTCCAGAGACGCTGTAAGGCAAAATTGTGCCTGATAAAGATGTTCTATCTAAGTGGAAGATGGTCTGCATTGATTCTCAAGCCCAGAAACTGAGGGTATGCTCACGTCAGGCTGCACAGAGCTAGCACAAGCTCAAATCTTCATGGCAGCTTTTGTTGCCCTGCAACTGTCCTTCAGTGCAAAGTCTTGGACTCTCCATGTTGTCCTAGCCATACAGCACAGGTGGCACATCTTAAAAACATCTCTGAAGGGAAACCTTATGCATGTCCCCCTTCCCACTGCTACCCAGTGCACTGTGAACCCCAGCCACTCCGGAGATGCCCACTCCGAGTTACACACTGGGGAGATTCTGCTGGTGGCAAAAACTGGTGTAAACTTGCTTTTAAGTCTAGGAGTCAAGGTGGGGTGATATTAGGAAATGCTTTCTGACTGTCCTTCCTCCCAAGGAGTGGTTCTGAGAATGAAATTGAGAAAAATCTCAAAGCCAGAAGGAAGCAGGATATATAACTATGCTACTTCATGCATCCTGCTTATCAGCACTCTGATAATGTAATCTTGTACATCCACTTCAATTTTTAATATGTGGATATTTTCAAACAGGTATTTAAGTTGTTAAGGTGAGCCTGACTCAGGTGAATAAATATTTGGCAGGTTTTTGGTGGTTGAATGGGATTAGAATACCAAATGTTCTTGATAAATTGCAGAAGCCTCCTGGAAAAAAATTAAGATGATTCTCAGCAGGGGTGAGTGCAGTGTGCTACACCCAGACAGGCACAGTCAACTAGGCAAATGAATATACACCGGGCTGGATGGCAAGTCCTAGAATAATATCTAATAATTACAATGGATGATAAAGTTTGCATGAGTCAGTGCTTTTGGGAAGGGAAAACACTGCTCTGGATTATAAAAAGAGGAGTAAAACCTAAAAGACACCCTACTGGTAAGACCTTAGCTTGAGTAGTGTGTCTAGTTTTGGGCAAAACATTTCCAGAATGATCTGGAGCATCCAGAGATTATGAAAAAGAGCACCAAAATATCAGAAGTCTAAGAAACATCACTGGTGAATAATAATTGCACTAGTTTGTCCTTATCCCAAAGGAAGCTTTAAAATACATACAAGGCAATTGCAAAGGTGAAGGGAACAATTTGGGTTTGCCTGTTTAGATAAGGCATAATGGGTCTAAATTGCAGCAAAGCAGTTTCAGAGGCAAAATCAGGAACTATGTTATGTCACTAAGGATAATGGGGCACAGGAATAGATATGATGGATCTCCATCACTGGAGCCTTTGACTAAGAATTATGGAGTCTTTTGCAGGGTGAGATAGGAAGGGAAGACATGTAAATAGGTCTGATGTGCTTTTTAAGCATAGATAATAGTATATTTGATTGGGCAATAATTCTCTCTGAAAGGTTTTTAATTTTGGTTTTATGCAGAAATATGACATAGAAAAATTAAAAAATCAGAGACTCAAGAGGTTTTCAGCTCAAGTGTGGGTCGGTGCCTATAGGTGTTATATGAAGACAGAAGAGGAGCAATTATTACTAGATGAGTCTTGCCACTCTCTAGGGGAACCATGTAACAGTGCAATTAGGGCAAGGAGTGAAATACCAGCATGACCTGAACAGGCTCATTATCAATGAAATCTCCAAATGGCAACATCAATTAATAAAATGCACCATGCAGTATGTAAGTCTAGCATGGATTTAAGCTGGCTAGAGGGGGGAAATAGAAAGTAGGGTTCTTTGATTCACTTTATCCAAGGAGCCAACATAATCTTTTGACATACGATAAAGTGGACTCTACCATTTGAAAGTTTTTTACTGTCTTGTGTGTGTGATATATTTCTTAAGACATGGGGTTGGTTCAGGTAACAGAGTAATTCAACGGATTCAAAAGCAACTCTCCTATCAATCAGAATTAATCCTCCACATCTGATATTCGCAGCTAAGGTATGAAAGGATGTAATGTGATATGACAATGAAAAACCACACTGGATGGAACTAAAAATACCATAACCCACCCTTGAAAGTTAGCTCTGAGATGAACAAATTACCCTTTTAATGAAGTGAGAGCCATATATTGACTGTCAACCCTAATATTGAGTATTTAGTACTAAAGAAAATGCAGATGTTACTAATAATACTTTTTTTTTTTTTTTTTCTCCATGAACTCTAGTTCATGTTACAAAGGTAGAAAGGACAAAAGTCAGTACAGTGAAAAGATTGCTACTAGCTCCAGTGCATGACAGCATCAAAGTCCAGATCAGTGAAACAGCATTAATTCATGCTACATACAGCAGCTAGGATCAAGATTTCAGCACATCAAACTGAGTTTCTGGTTTCGAGATCATGAATCAAGGAACAACTGTACAAGCAGTGTCTGTAATGCCTCACTGAGCTTTCCAGAGTTTACAAGTCAGCTTGATCTAGTAAGGAAAATAAATCATGGCTTTGTCCACAAAAGCAAAAACATCAGTGTACAGTTCACTGCCTTCCCAGCTACTTTAGCAAGGGAAATTTGTTGCACCCATGTGCCCTCTTAGCATTTCCCAATAGTATATTAGACCACATAGGTGCCAAACAATGTATTTGCTCAACAAAAATTTGCTCAAGACAATTTGCACAAGCCTATGCAGGGTAGCACACCCTGCTTAAGCATCAATTGGACTGCGAGCCCTGTGGACTAAATATTTCCATTTATTCAGTGACTTGCTTTGGGCAGAAGCTTTGGCAAGAGAAGTCCAGGCAACTGTGATGTTTCCACTCTCATGACACATTGCACTTCCACAGTCACCAAGCTGCTGTAAATTGGTTTTTTTCCTCTATTTAATGTAAAATGCAATTTATCTCTCAGAGGAGGAGATTTGTGTAAAAGAAAAAAGGAGTTCCAAAATTAACTTTGGTCACAGAAAACAAAATTTTAATTTCAATGTAAAAGCTACCTACTAGTGAATGGTACCCAGAGGAGGAAAAGTATGCAGCTGTCAGAAATGAGTCCAGAATTCAAATAAGAAGTTTTCAGGTAAGCTAGCCAAATTTATCGTAATTACTCTTGGGTGAGCAGACCAAAACCTATAATTTGGGGACAACATCCTACAACTTTTACATGTGTAATCACATAAATACTGTAGGCCTGGACTGAGACACACTTTTCAATGTGTGTCGTAAATAAATAAATAAGGCAAAACTATGGCTTGCTTTTTTTTCTTTTCTTTTTTTAGAAAGCACTTCCTTTTTTTTCCATCCAGAGAGTTAATTTGATTGAAATTCAGACATGTAGAAGCTCTGTTACCAACAGTAGCAATGCTGCCTTTTATGAGCCCTTTTAGAAAATATTTGTGTGCCCTAGATGTGTAATATACATTTTCAAAAGCAATTTATGCCACTGGAAATTAGCTGCCTAAAGACCTTAGAGGATTTGGGGGTTAAGGTCAGATTTTTGAAGCTGCAGGGCTTAGGTCACACTTTTAAAGGTAGAACCCCAACACCAAGCATTAAAACAGTTTTTAAAATTCTACATTTCATTACCAAAATTGCTCCAATCTCCTTAAAGAATTGCACCGTACTGATGTTCAGGTTATGGTTAGACATGTTACTTCCAGGAAATCATTAGCTGAGGTTTCCCCTGCAGGGAGGGTGCCCTCTCCTAGCATGGGAGCTGACAGGGGCTGGCTCACACAGCTGGCAGTTGGCAAGTGCCTCTGGCCCCGACCACCAGAGAGAAGGACACGGGCTTGGCCCCCAGCGTGCCAGAGCCCCGGGAAGCCATGCTGCGGTTCTCCTGTCAATCGTAATTCAGCGCTACTGACATACTCTCAGTGCCTCTTTTCAGCTCCATAAACACGTTGCTAACACACAAACCTCCTTTGCTTCTCCCTCAATGAGTTACCAGGGCTCCACAGGGAGGAAATCACATGAGAAGACACAGCCGCGGTGCAAGGGAGAGCAGCTCATAGCTTCCCATGGACAGTTTTTTGCTCCTCATCCTGTTGTACAGACCATGACAAGTGTATCGATGGTGAATCCGTGGTGCTGAGTATGACAAAGTAAAGAAATGCACATGTTAGATGGCAGCACAGGGAGCGCCCTCCCTTACAGTGTGTCCTTCTGACATAGGGAACAACCGTGCTGCAGCAGAGGGAACAAACCTGGGCCACTTGACTTTGTGCTTATCAAAATCCTAATCAACAAAAATCTACAGACTGTTGAAAGTAAAATTACATTTGGAGGAGTCATATAACATAGATTACCCCCCGGCCATCATAAATTTGTTTTATTCAGATTGTGCAGGTTTGCAAGGAGGGTTTATCGGGTTATCTAGTTTCACAGAATTTGTCCCATTTAATTTTGTTATAAATATTAAGAGAGCTGGTACCTAAAGTCCTGAGGGCAGGGAATGGGAGTTTTTCATTT
The DNA here is from genome assembly GCF_017639655.2 of Falco naumanni. Classification (NCBI taxonomy): domain Eukaryota; kingdom Metazoa; phylum Chordata; class Aves; order Falconiformes; family Falconidae; genus Falco; species Falco naumanni. Next base: position 6,017,233 of record NC_054057.1, read on the forward strand.
TTTCATCTGGCTTTGATGAACGCTGAGTAGTTCCATTTTCATACTGCAGTGGTAACACTTCATCCAGCATTTTAACCAGGAGAGGTGATTGGCAGGCATTTAAAATAAAGGATTATCTTGTGGTTGAGGCAGAGGAGCAAGACTCTGGGGACCTGATTTCTGTTCTTTGATCAGTCACACAAACCCTGCGTGACACTGGGCAAGCCAATTAATAGCTCAGTGCCTCCATTCTTCAGCAAAAATTGAGGGGAGGAATGTTTTTTTTTGCTTTCGCTTTTCCTCTCTTTTCTCTAGACAACCAACTCTGCAAATTGTTTTTTATTGATTAGTACAGTAAGGACTTGATTTCTGTGTGCCCCTCAGTGTTCCCATAGTACAAAACAAAAAAAAATCCTTTTTCAGGATGTGTTTTTACATGAATATTGAACAGTGAGCAAATTCCCTTATATTTAAATTTGGCTTAGGGATTTCATCACAGTTTTTCATTATTATAATTTACTAATACTTTCTATGCCTCAGAAAACACCCTTGAAAATGATTTTACAAATATGACCTGTAAAATTGAACTATACTTGTGTGTGGGTGAGAGACTGATTTTATGGATCAAAGTAATAGTAGTTTTGCTGCAGCCATGATGGTCACAGAATGTTAGCAAAGAAAGTTTTCTGGAGAGGTAGTATCTATTACTAGCACAGCTATGTGAACTAGACAGCACAGGTAAGGTGCCAAATGCACAAGTCCTAGTTCAAGTATACAGAGCTACACACAGTGCTCAGGCTGGGAATTCTGAAATACCTATGGAAATTCAGAGGTCCAGCCTTCTGCTCTCCTACCCTCTTCTCCATCCACAAAAAGTGCCAGCATCTGTGCTGAAATACCAGTGAATGGGCAGATACCAGCCCCCTTCAAACATCACATCTGTGCACGTAACATTAATAGATTAATAGCTATTACAGTGGTCAGAAGAAGAGTTTGTTCTCATGTTCCCATCCCCACACCACAGCTGACAGCTCAGCACTTGAGCTGCAGTGATGAACTGTGACTGCGCCACAGTTTCCTTTCAACTTTGCTCATATAAGATGCTGATTATCTGGACAGCACAACATCAGAGAGGAATAATTCACTGCTGTGCTCCTTGCTGTACTGTATCAGTCCTTTAGCTGCAGCTTATACTACTGAAAAGAAAATCTATTCTTACTTTAATTTTCTGCATGCTTACAGGAGAGAATCTTTGCTGCAGTTATGATTTAATAAACACCAAGTTGTACCTGGGCCAGGTTAATAGATAGGTACCAGGCATAACAGCAGGAGAGGCATAAGAACCTCTATTTTTCAGTCTTAGAAGAAAGCTTAATATGGCAGGACATCAAGCAACTTGTTCCTAGTTTGTTTGTAATGAAATAACCCAACTACAGGTTTGCATCTGGAGTCATACAGTTGCTCAGGTTATCCTACCTGTCATCACACACCTGGACCCTCTTAGGAGGATACGTCACAGCCCATTTGCTGTTCTTTCCAACAGTATTTTGGAGGAGCAATCTACAGAGTATTTTACTGCAAAATTAATGCAAAAGAAACCAAACCATTGCTAATTGGTGTGAACCTGCAGCCACTATTCATGATCAGATGTCATCTTAATTTGACAGTGTCCTTGTGTCTGATGTTAATTTTGCTTCCTGTAGCTTTTCATTAAAGGGTGATAATGAAGATATAAGCTCCTTGATGTAAATCATTAAAAACTGACTGGCAATGCGATAGTAAAAGGTAGATCCTTCCTCTCCTATTTTTACTTGTTCCTATTCTGACGTACCCTTAAAAATATATATTTTTGAGGGTGGAAGAATCAGTGGCCAGCAAAAATAAAGAAGTCTTCATAAGACACCATACTGTGTTTCATGAAAAGCCCCTGTTATATCACTGCTGGAAAAATTCAGAAAGAATAGTCTGTAAAATGTTTCTGAATGAAGACAGCGTGTGCAAACAGAATGGCACTGTGTGTCTGGAAAGCCCACGCTGTCAGCCAGGGCTGAACTGCCCCAGCAGCGATGGGCAGACACGAGACCTTTAGTCACCGGAAAGCTACAAGATAATCTTCACTACTAGCTTTTTGTAACGCTATTGCTGAAACAAAGGGTACAGGCTGTATTGCTTATTAAGGTTTCATTTGTGCGCGCCCTTTAATGTGCTGCAGTCTAGCCTGCTGCTCCAGCAAATGCATTTCACAGGAGTGCCTCATAAGCAATCTGTACACACATTAGATGGGGAAATTGCAATGGTTTTGAAACTAAAGCAGTTTCATACCGCATTATCACTGTCAGATATGCTTTAAACACCAGATTTTTTCTTTGGCCAGAAATAGTTAGTTTTCTCACTTACATCCTTCTCTTGGAAACAGTGAGTTATTGAAGTTTCTGCTTGTCTTTTGAGCGGGATCAGCCTTTGCCTATTTTCTAGACTAGGGAGCACTTTTTCTGTGCTTCCCAAATGTTATGTCGCTCCTCAGTAAAGCAGCAAGGGATTTGGATTAGTTGGGCCGTTTGACTCTAACAATTCTGTTGGTGCTAAACTGAAATGTTTCAGCTGTCCAACTAACTTGCTCAGTCTAACTCCTTCTAAAGGTAAAAACCTAAACTGAAAAAAATAACCCCCAAAAAGAAAAAATGATAAAGCTGATTAATGTAGATATCAGTTATTATATTTTTTTAAGTTCGGAGTTCTGGTTGCCTGTAGCAATTAAACAAGTACCTTGGATACTGTGAGTGAAGTGGGCTAACCTGAGCATGCTGCAAGAAAGAAAAGAAAAAAAGGTGAACGATAACCTTAAACTGTCCTCCTCCAACATGCTAAAGTTCTCCTTCTAAACATATATGTAAACATCTCATATCTTTAAGGCAATTTTATTGAATAAATGCAATCATAAAATTCTGAAATATTTACAGGAAAACAACAGATCTAGAATTCATTTACACGTTTTGCCAGTAACCTGGATATTGCCTTGAAATTTCACAAAACCACAATAGGTTAGAAGTGGCTGAAGATCTGCAAACTGGGCATGAAGATACAGCTTTGCCCTTTGAGAACTGCGTTAAATGAGGAAGGTGAGTTAGTATTCAAATGCACATCATAAGACCGTTCAGTGTGTGGACTGCAGAAGCATTTTGAGTGTCCTAACTATGCCCACTGCAGCAAGCAATAACACTGATAATCTTGGAGCAAAATTTCAGCAGCTGTTTCCAACACCTAAGGCACTGATGATAGCTCTAGACCTTGCCTACACTATTCCTATGGCCCGTTATCGATTTCGTGGGTTTCGATTTCTGTGTGGAAGGTCTTAAGCTTATGATACAATATTGGAGAGTCTTTTTTCGCTTCTGTTGGCTGCAGGGTCATCAAAGGGTACACGTCTGTTACATGGTCATCAGTAAAGTAAGAAACTGTGTTGTCCCCACCCCCCGACAAAGCACACATTTCCAGCCCTGTTCCTAGATATGCAGGGCAATGCCAGTATTTTTTAAAATCCCTTCTACAGACGTTATGAATAGGAAGTAACACAGGTGTCTGTGATTTCCTAAATATTGTACAGGCAAAAAGCTAGACCTTCCTTGCTCATCTTCACACCCTACTTAGGCAAGGCTTTTGCTGAAATCTGTGGCAGTTTTGACTGAATAAGGGCAGCAGGATTTGATCCCATGATAATAATACAAAAATCTGAATTTCGAACAAGGTGTATGCCAGGAAAACTCACAGAAATCTCTTGTACAAGGAGTTTATCCTCTTTTTTTTGTAAAGAAAGAACAACATGGGAGAGAAACAGACTGTCAGATACTTTCAGAGTCAGTGTTCCCAGCACAACAAATATTCATTTTATACAATGGAGTACAAAGCTATGAATCATCTTGTATGTGAAGTGCAAAATCAAGAAAAAGTCATGAATACAGACAGTTACATGTTGTAATCTCAACCTTCTACCACTTCTATTCAGATTCACTGTTGGGACTAACTCCCAGGTTAGTTTCATCTTCAATGGTCTAAGTTGTTTTTTGTAGTGTACAAGGGTTTTCTAGTTAAACAGCACAACTCTATTATGGGTTTATATATATATATATGCATAAGCTGTGATTTCTTTATTTCTATCTGCCTTTAAGTATTACAGCAGTTAAAAGCCACACAAAGAAAGAAGGCATTTCTATAACTGATAAAAGCCCAGTGCTCCATCTGCTCCATTGCCTTATCACCAGTAACTAGTAGCTAGGAAAGGCACAAGAAATCCCGATTACTGAACAACTAGAAAAAATTCTCTCAGTTTAGACTGAGACAAGGCGATGAAGCTGTTTTGTACACCACATTGAACATCAAGTGGCAAAGTGACACAAGGGCCACAATCAGGACAGGTCAAGATAAGGAACTATAAAAAGTAAGAGAGACACCAGTTCAAAGGGTGAAATGGATGGGAATGTGGTCCAGGACCATCAAAACTGGCATTCAGAGCAACAGGGTAGGCTCCAGGGCATGAGTGGGCAGAACAAAAGTAGGATCATGCAGCTAAAGACTTTGCATGCACTGCCACTTAATCGGTGCCTAACAGTGAGATCTAGGCTTGGGCAGAGTAACCCCCAAGTATCTGCTACCTACGGAGTAATTCAGTTCCTGAAAGCTCATACTTTCTTTAGAAAAGGCCCTTTAAAGAGGCTGGTCTGTAACCAACAGCCTCATGAAACTTTCAATATTTTATTCCCTCTGCCACTCCCACCCCTCAACACACACTTTTTGTGTGTGTGTGTGTGGGGGGGGGGGGGTGTTTGGTTTGGTTTGTTTAAAGTCCTATAATTCTCCCTGGCATTTCCTATACAAGAATAGCATGATGAGAAGGTGGCATTTTTTTCATGGAAGGAGACTATCTTACTGACATTTCCTCGGCATTTAAACTGAGCCATCCAACCACAAGACGTTCCTGCATGAGGACCACACAGCAGGAGGCAGAGGAGAGGAGGCTCTCTGCTTCTCTCCTGCAATGGCACCAAAGCCAGGCTACTGGTCCCACCACCGTCTCCCCAGTAACGTGCACAAGGGCACCACATACGCACTCAGAGATGTAAGAAACCAGACTGAGACTTCCCAGATAGGTACCATTAAGTTGTGTGTACATCAACATCTCATGGCAGTGACAGAGACAGCTGTTTTTAAAAATCAGGGTTATAATCCAAGTGCAGTTTTTAGGATGAAAACTTGCTTTTCTATTGAAGGCCTCAGCTGAGCATTAGATGAGGGCACCAGCGTGTGTTCCTGAGACTGCTGAAATCTTTGCAGGGGATGGGCTACACAGAGGCACAGGAGGTGCCAAAAACAGATCAGAGTTTTAGTCTAAGAACTACTAAGAAAAGACTAATATTGTAATAAATTTTTATTCTATGTGCATGGGTGTGCACACATACGTGTTTCCCGTCTGGTGAGTAAATATCACACCCTGACTTTGGGCCATCATTTGCCATATGATGTGTGAGAACATTTTGTTGCTCTCTTTTAGGATTTATTCCTATTTGGAAGAAAATGGAGGTTAGTTGTGAGCAGCGCAACACTGCTGACAAATCTGCTAAGCCAAGTGCTTTGTTCCTCATAAGCAAGTAAGATGAAGTAAGCTGTGCAGAGTGGGTGCTGCAGGCTGAAGCCCTGAATAGATGGTTGTTAAGAAAACTATTCATTTGAGCTCTTGGAGGCATTTATAATGGGGGCTGCCCCTATGATTCATTGCCTCTCTTCTAATCTCTCTCACCTGCAAGTCACCAATCCATCTGGCTGGTGGAAAACTGAAGCATAAATCTCATAAGTAGCCCGAATTTTGCATTACTTGGTTTGCCCTGAAGTGGAAGATGCTTTAAAACACATTTTTTAGGCACTTTGGAAAGTACTGAATATGACATACTAAATAATCAGTGGAAAACTTTAAAAAAAAATACCCAGACAACCATCAAAACCCACCAAACTTTTTGCTTGTTTTTTGTTTTTTTTTTTGTTTTGTTTTTTTGTTTTTTTTTTTTTTTTTTTTTTTTTTTAGAAATATGGGGCTATGGGGATTTCCAGCTCTGGATAGGCAGTGACAAGAATTAATGTCTATGGTTATGAGTAGAGCTAACCAGAAACTGCCTTATAAAGCATACTTCTGTATGTTTATTTGTAAGGTATTCCCCAAACCCAGAAAGTTTCTAGAATACCACTGAGTTCTGATTGATTTTGACACCAGTGGGCAGGTTTTCTCCCTCCCTATTAGCTCACTCGGATGGTCCCCAAGGCTTGGTGCAGGGACCAGGAGTACTGTGGATTTCATGGGTTTCTCCAGGCTCTGTGGCAACTCTGCATTGCTCCAGAGCTGCCTCATCTGGAATCCCTTGAAAACCTGACTGGAAGCAATGTTTGCTTTAGGAGAGCTTCACAAGTCTCCTGTGCTTCTGCCAAGGGTGAGCACTGCAGGTTTCCTGCTGATACTTATCTTATTCCACCCAGGAAAAGAGGTCGTTGGACAGTTTGTGTTTGGGCGTTTCCAAAACCACAGCTTTTGTGTATCAGCACATCCAGCAGAATGGGGACTCAGTGATTCAGCCAAGTCAGCTGGTGAGCAGCCACGTTGTCTGATCTGCAGGCAAATCTACCACACCTAAAGAGCTCATCTGTATACACTGATCATCTTGAAACAACAGTTAACAAGCTAACTTCTATTCCTGTAACACAGAAGATGCTACTTCATTACAAATCAGAGCCAGAAGCCAGACAGAACAAACATTTCTGGTGAAGAATCTCATCATTTCAGTTTGTGAGATGTAGACAACAAAGTAATAATCATGGCCTTCCTTGAAGGACAGTTATAGGTAACACATTAATTAAAGCTTAGTTGAAGGAGCCTCTCCAAGATCAAAGACTTCATCTGCAGCATTCAACTATTCTTACAAAAAGTGACATTCAAGACCTCTGGATATTTTTAAATACCATGTTTACTATTTTTCTGCACAGAAAAGGATGAAAATGTACACAACGGTACCCATCACTGCTTCACTACCTCTCCTTTTCAGTGATTTCAAGTTAAAAATGCAAATATGCATTTAAAAAAATTACATGAAATGATGTACACAGATTGAACAAGTGGAAAAAATTATAAACAACAATATTGAAATGCGTGGCTGACACCTGACACCACAGCAAGGATTTTCTGTAAAATTCAAAGACCTGTGAGGCTGCACACCTTAGCTCTTTTCAAAGGAACCTAATATCATTAGATGCCAGCTTCACTGGTACTCTTCCTGTGGCTTTCATCTACCTCTGCCTGAGCAGCAGCAAAATAACCCCCCCTTTTTTTTTTTTTTTTGTCTGCAATAGCTTATTTTCTGCTGAAATTTAAAAAACTGTATATGGTATCAGATTGGTAACACCCATTCACCAGTGAATAGGTCTTCCACTGCTGCAACACTGTGGGAATAATTTATATGTAGGACAAATGTAATTTATCAATAGGGATATCCACTTGTCATAGGAAAAAGATGTGAGCACATAAGTGAGGAAAAGGATTGAGGGCTGGTTCAGCTCTCCCACCATCTTGGTGTCCTCCCCCTTGCCACACAGCCAGGGCAGCACCAAGGAGTGTGCAGTGGGACAGGCGCCCACCCCACTGCCAGCTCCCCCTTCTCCCTCCAACCAGTCAGATGGTGAGAAGAAAAAGCTCTTATAACATTTTCTCTCTTTCCTATATGTAGGAGGACAAAGAAGATCAAACAGTGAAAGGGGAGCCTCCTTCCAGCTTGCCAAGGACTGCAGGTGTGGGAGCTATCCCAGGCCAGCTCTTGTCAGCCCTTTCTGCCTGCTAACAGTAGGATTTATAAATTAAACACTTAGAGGAGAAACCCAGAAAGGCTTTTCCTGTTATTCAACAATATTTTTCAGAGAACAAAGAGATTTTTTAAAGTAAAACTATCTGTATATACCACAGCACCAAACATGGACAGCACAAGGGGACCCAAGCAGTCTAGTGAGCTCCCTGAGAGTTGTTGGACTGGTTAGGTTGTTAGGGGCAGGAGTGTCCTGGTAGCTCCACCAGTGGTAGTCACACTGAGGAAGAGAACAGAAAAAGGAGAAAAAATGAATGGGAATAAGAGATAGAGAATGTAGCCAGGGTCTTAAAAAAAGTCCTTTAACAACATGGTCATTATATTAGAAATCTAGAAGCTGCTTTAGGCAGCACTTCAACAACCCATAATAGCAAAAAAAAGTAATATAAAAGAAAGATAAAGCCTTTTGAACAGTACAAGTAATTTCTTTCCTTGAATTGACAAAATAATGTCTATCTGGTAGTTTTCCTGCTAGCTGGAGTCATACCCCTTCCTTGCAATACACATAGTTTATTGCAGTTCAATTTTTCCCAGAAACTGTAAGACAGAGCAGCATCCTACTATTCTAGGTGCAGTAAAAACACAAAGCAAAGAAATATTGTTGCCCCACAATGTTAATAACCTGAGGAGATAAGATAAAAGGGTGGGAGAAAAGAATTATCACTTATGAGAGAGAAAAGAGGGAGGGGGCATATGTCTAGCTGCAGTCGTGACTGCAGGTGGTAGGTGTACATACTATTCTGCCTGGTGCTGCTTGGGGAGAAAGACAGCAGTGAATCCATACTTTTGACTGGCCCAGCTTAACAGAGACACCAAATGATGAAAGAAAATAAAACCTTCCTGAAATCATACATGCAAGACTGGAGTTTATCCTCCACAGAAATACTAAAAGTAAAATGAAATGCCTTGGAGCACACTGCATCAGTTTAGGAAAAAAACCCCACAAATGGAATCTGAGAGTTAATCTGGAAATTATTTTTCTATGCAGATTTGTTTTGCACTGGAAGACACTTCAGCAGGTTTTAAAATCTGTTTTAGCTACTCAGAAAACATCTAACAAACCAGAGGACCAATTTTTCATCTCCTGACCTGAGGGCACTTACCTCAAAAAACAAAGTTCAAAACCAATTTATCTTCACAGGTGCCTGAAAACATAACACGCCTCAGCACTTTAATGCCTGCTGGGTCTTCCAGCAATGTGAGAGCTATCCAATGGAAGAACACTGCTTGCCAAAAATAACGCTCCAAGGAAGCTGGTTGCGGCTCTGTTAATTCATTTTCCCTAAGGTAATGCCAGCACTTCCACCAAGGTACTATCGTTCACAGAATGGCTTGAGAGAAGCCCATATTGCAGAAATCACAACCACTGCTCTCTGACAACACTGGTCAAAAAGCCCCTAACCACTGTTTCTCTCGTCATCTTCAAGAATGTATGCAGTGGTAATACGCTCAAAGTGCCACAGGCACTGCCACCATTGTATTGCAACACTGACTACTTGTCTCTCTAAAGCCGTCCCTACAGGATATTTCATTACCAGTACTGTTTGAAAGTAGTGGAATGAAACTGTCTAGCACATGTTCTTCAGCGCCTTCAGGACTTTTTCAGAATAAAATAAAGTTTGAAGAACCCTTGTCCTGTTGTATGCAAACACTCCTGTTAAGCTAAAGCAGTAGTTTGCATTGCAGCACACAGAAAATGCACGTGTGCCTGTATATCTGATGAATAAGAGTAGGAAGACTCTAAAGACAGAGCAATAAAAGCTGTTGAGGAAGGTGGGAATGGATATCTTGGCTGAGGGGATACAGGATATACAAATAAACTGAAGAAACACACTGGTTTCTTGTGAGGCTAGTAAAACAGCATGAAGAAGTAACTCCATCGTGTTTGAGATGCACTGAGTGCATTCCTATGCCAAACACCCGTTCAATGTTAGCAGGATTCCACCTGAGGCTGTGAACTGAATAAGGACAAAGAAAAATACATTTTAGATAATTTTCTGTACACATATTCTTTTTCAAAAGACAGAGCTTTTCAGTAGTTTCTTCCCACCTAACTTTAGACATTTGCTTGAACAATCTATGTTGGAAATACATTTGGTCCTGGCTTCCTACATAGTCAATGGAATTGACAAAGCATTGGAAGAGGCTGCCCAGGGAGGCAGTGGAATCACTATCCCTGGAAATGTTTAAAAAACACATAGATGCAGTGCTTCGGGACGTGGTTTAGTGATGGACTTGGAAGTCCTGGGTTAATGGTTGGACTTGATGATTTTAAAGGTCTTTTCCAACCTAAATTATTCTATGATTCTGTGAAAGACACTGGCTTTCCCAGAGTATGGTTAAGTTCTGCAGACACCTATGGGGATTATCAAAGAAAGGCATACACTGGGCAGTTGAGTAGCATGCCTGGTGATCCTCACTATCCAGATGAGAAAACCTGTTTGGTGGCTTATATTGCTTTCCCACCCATGTATCAATATGCTAGGATGCAGGGGAAGAAAGACTGGTGCCCTCCCAGGTCTTGTTTGGGCAAACAGGGATGCAGCCTGATTTCTCTCTGTCCCACAGACACATCCTACACACCTAACCTGAATCTAGGGTAAGCACCAAAATGTAGGCAGCCAAAACTGAGCCTTTACGTCTAATCTGTATCTAGAGTAGCACTGCACAACTCCCACTGACACCCGTTTTACCCGCCTTAGGTAAGGATCTGTACCTACACCCACTTAAAGAGGCAGGGACTGAAGGAATTAGATGTGTACACAGTGGAAAACCCACAGTAAAATACATCAATAAAGTACCTTTCAAAATCTATTTTAAAATCTGTGTGGGTTTTCTGTGGTCTTCTCTCCACATCACCTTTTTCCACCATTAGCACAATTGAACGAAGAATGAAAAAACAATGCAAAATAAAATGTTATTTTAGCTGCCTGAAGCACTTTTAACTTACTGTGTTTATGGTACAGCTAAAACAGAATCTGATAATGCCAAGCAGTCAGTCTATCATTGTAGGTTGCACCAAAGGATTAATTGAAGGTTTATGCTGCAGAGTGCTATGCTATTCTTATAAACAAAACCCCGTTACCTCAGTTACTGAGGCTGTAAGTTTTTAAGTTCAGTGATTTGCATTTTGCATTTTGCAAATCTTTTAGTGACTAAGAAGCAGCGGGTGGAGCAAGCTTTAGGGGACTGTTATGCTGAAGTCACTTATTTTACATTTCATGGCAGGTTATTTATATCCTTCTTTAAAAAAAAAAAAAAAAAAAAGAAAGAAAAAAAAAGGGAAAAAAAAGCAGAGAGGTAAGACTGAAGAACAAAACCCAAATCTGTATCAATGCTGAGTTGATTTTGTCCTTCTCCATCTCTATTTCTTCATCCAACACAGACCGCCTGGCAGCCTTTCTTATCTGGATTCACAAAATAGGCTCCCTCTTAACACTTTCAATTTTTGCTTGAAGACTTGTTTTACTTGCAGTGTCCACTATGTCTTAATCAACAAAGCCCATGGAAGGCAGAGCTTCTCTCCACTCTCATTGCAGCTTTTGCGCTTCTTCACACAGAGCCTTAGCTTTTTCCTCTTTCAGTTGATGAGCTTGAAAACTCTTAAAGGTAGGATTTTCTTATTCTGGAAGCTTACTTCAGGCTGAGTATACCACCATCAGTGAACAGACCCTAGTTATGGATATTATCAGTGAATGCTATTCAGAAAACTTCTGCTATCACGTTGAAATGTAATTCTACATTCACAGCTATTAGACAACAACTTTGGAGAAGTCTGAACCATTTGTGGTTGCTTCCTTCCTTATTTGATTGCAGATACAACCCAAAGAAGAGCCAATAGACCCCATAGGATATGTGTACTTTAGCCTATGACAGACCCAGACTACAGAAAGTCAGATTGAAATGATTTTGTATGAGCAGTTGCTTATAAATGCTATTGCATGCATTTCATAACTTTTGATCTAGGAGAAGTTTGTAAACTTTTGAGTAAACGTGATACGATGCACACTTCAGGAGAGGGAGAGAAAAATATACAAAGCTCTCTGGATTTCGTAGTATTTTGGCCTCAGCCCCTGCACCGTTCTGTTCTTGTGTGTGGTTTAGATAGTGACAGCCAAAGTAACACAACTTAACGTAGAAAGATTAGTGTATGAAGGTATTTTCAAGAAATGAGAGAGATATCCTGCAGGATTTTATAGTAACCTGCCAAAGTCACTGTATGGGGAGACCTAAATGCTAGCTCATGGGACAGGAGAGTGTGAACTGCTGCCAGGCTGACTAGAGTAACCTGGGAAAGCTGAGCCAGCTCAAGCCAGGCTTGATACAAGAAGCAAGCCTCTCCCTTCGTGCAAGTCCAAATTTGCCTGCACAGGGGCCCACTTGCCTCTGAGAAGTTCAGCAATGGATCACCAGATTAACTCTAGAGGATCCAGCTAGAAAGGTGCTCAGTCACTGCAAGCATGCTTGACATTGGGGCAGTTGTGCTTGTGAAGCACCTCAACTTATGTCCTGACTTCCACAGAACTTCACACTGCCTCTGCTCCTGTCATCCAGCAGAAGCAAGTGGTGGGATCCACCTTCAGCTGGTAGAAATCAGCATCATCCCATTCATTTTGTCAGAGCAGTACTAAGTCACAGAATACAGCCCTGCTCCTGCCAGTCTGTCACTAGCAATTATCTTGCTAAGAAAAACATCATTTTATATTGTTCAGGGTTTTCCAAATAAAACATATGCCATTCTGTTAAAGGAAATTACATCAGTGATTAAATAAAACCTGAACTACATAGTTATAATCTTGTCACTACTGTATAGAAAAACAGAGCACAAATGCCTGCCAGAAGGTTACTGTATAACTGAAGTGCAATGGGGATTTCCTAACCGTTCAGTGTACCACAGAGGCAGTTTCCTGGATATATAGCAGCAGGTCATGGGAAAGGCCTGTCCCTTGGGCACAATGATATCTGGCAGATAAAATTGAGAATTTTCTAATAAAGCCTACATTTAGAAGTGCCACCTGCCCAATGTGCTGTATTAGTGATGATGGAGCTGGCAACGCTAGTCATCATTTTTGTGGCTTTTCTTCTGCAGAATCAATATTCAGAGATGGGGAAAGAAGAGCAATGCAAGTTTCTGGGAATTCGAGAATTGCTTCCAGACGGTCACTGCAAAATTAATGAGAACCACATCCTTGAACATCCATGCTACTCTGCCGTTGGCTCACATCATTGTGAGGAAGATCATCAGACCTAAGGAAGTTTGGGTCTGGCAAGATAAAAACTAGTTATAAAATCTCATGGTGTGGATAAATGTGACTGGACTCGGTGCCACAGAGGCTGATTTGACTGTTAAAGCATGCTGGAATTAAGTATTTCTGACTAGTTTTGGCTGATGGGAAGAAAGGAAATGAAAATTTTAATGACTTGAAAATAACGGGATGCCAGGAGTGATGTAAGTAAAAAGGAGGAACAGTAAATAGAAGCTGGGAAAAGGAAAACTCAAAACACCCTGGTCAGGCTAATAGAATTGTGTAGATGAGTGAGTCAGGCAATTAAACCTAATAAAATAATGAAATAGGGAGAGAATATGAAATAAGGAAGTTGAAAGTTAAGATTATTTTTTTAATGAGAAATTATAAGTTCTGCTTTCATTTAAGTCTAGCATAAGCCAGGAGTAACTCTATTGCCATTAATGAGAAATATGAATATTAGCAAAAAAATCAGATTTTATACCAGTGCAGTCTGTGAGTACATTTTGACTACATAATCCAAAAGAAGTTATTCCAACAAAGTGAAATGAAAATTAATTTCAACCACCATCTATATTTCTGGTTGCTTATGTTACAAAAAAACTCCCATTTTTTTAAAGATATGTAAAGGATAGAAAGGAGAAAACTGAGGGATTTGAAGTTAATAATTACTAAAGAGCCAAAATCATACCAAGGAGAACAGAATCGGATGCACAGAAGATCCATGACAAATGTATATGATTCTGTTTTGTAGTTCCAATATTTTCACCTTTCTAAACTAATACAAAGGACAATAATGATGCTAACACAAGATATTCTTGATACAAAGTAGTTAAGGGAAAAGAAGCTAACGTTAAACGCATGGTTCAGGGACAAGGGAAAAGAGGGAAAGGCATAAGAAGGTAAAACAGTTATGCAGAGGCCAAAAGCATTTTGGTATTCATGTGGATAACAAAAGCATTGAGACTCCTTTGAAAGCATTACAGAGATAACAAGTTCCAGCACTCCACATGAGAACACAATACCATGAGGCATCTCAAGGAGAAGCGGGGGAATGTCGCGTTTTAATACCATACCTAGGAGAAGGGAAAAGACAAATCAGAGCTGGTAGAATTCATTACTTCCTGGGAAGTGGGTATGTCCTAACAGAAATCAGAGCAGACTATCATAATGTCTTCTGTCTGCTACTTCACTCAGTAAAATCTGATTAATAAAGAAAAAATAAATCAAAAGACTTTTCATGTTATCCATTCTTGACTGAGGGCAACTGAAAGAGGTGTGAGTTGAGATGAAATCTGGTTACCTAGATTAATTTTCCATGTAATATAGCTTTGAATGTACTAATAACATAAGTAAAGGCAATAATAAATAATTAATATTTGGAATAGCCATGAAAATAATATTTTCAGCTAGATTATCATCTAGTACCAAAATAATCTTTAATGTATCCTGCAATTGTATTTGAAAGTTTGAAGGCTAATAAGGTGAATTGAGCAATTCTTTGATGTTTAAAGTTGAAGACTCTTCCCAGCATCCCATTATTATTTTAAGGGCAAAATGACATGTCTATCAATGTATTCATAACAAGACTGAAGGCATCTGGCAGGCTGGTTAACTCCAGTATAATGCCATAGTTTATGTTCACAGCCTTATGGAATAGACAATAGCTACTGTAAAGCTATTTGAGTTTTATTGAGCCAATTCACAAAACCCTTGTTGAATATATATAAAAACCTTTTTCATAAATCTCCAATAAGATTAACTCAGAGTGAGTTTTGCACAAATATGAGTTTGAAAACAGAAAAATAAATCATAGGTTTAGGATATAAGAATTAGAGAGGGGAAAACAGAGTTACAAGCATGAAAGCCAGTCAAAGTCACCCTGAATTTTAAAGTGTTGGCTGATGCTACAGTGTCAGATTGAAGAATGGTGGAATGGAAGAGAAACCAAATATTCCCTTCTCTGAGAAGGCTCTAAAGCTGACGTACCAGGCATGCAGATTTGTCTAGGAAGTGAACTTATAAATTGTTAAATGAAAAAGTGTCTCCATCCTTTCATGCCACTTCTTTGCAACAGGAAATATCATTCAGACATCTTACAGTTCTCACAGTTTCAGATGGCTAGAAATGTCATCTGCAGAAGTCTAGAAGGCCAAGTTATGTTTATCCTCTGGTCAGACCCATTAAGAATTGTATGTATGTAGTGGCTTTGCACAAGTTCTCTGCTCTGCTTCAATTTTTTCCCATACTAAATAAATCACACAAAGCATTACCCAGAGATAACTTCTCCCTGTATTGTTTCACTTTCTTACGAAAGCTTCAAAAGGATGCCAACATTTTCATATTTAGCCCTTTAAATACCTGTATAAACCTAATTTATCCCTTGCTTAAGAAGACTGTACCTTATCTCTTCTTCTGATCTGAAAGTCTATGCAAAATTAATATTTAAAGAACATGACTGGTCCTCTCTCTAACAAGTAAAATTTAGTTCATTACCATGCGTTGCCTATGCTTCAATCTCTATCTGTTGTTCTCAAGATGATGTGTAAATCTTGAGGAAATAAGCAGTACTCCCTCTTAGTCAGACCTGCTAATTATAATTCATCCTTATCTCAACCACTGTTAGCACTCTTGCAATTAGCTGAGCATGATCCTTCTTTCTGCAAGTCAGTCCCTGTCCCAAGAGTTTACAGTCTAAATGGTCAAGGCAAAGAGAAGTGGATAAAAATACTCCTTATACACAGAATGAACAATCCAGCAGTGGCAAATAGCATTTGACTCCATGCTATTTTTTTCTTTTCGCTTGTATGTATTAATGTGATTTTATTGGGAATGGCTTGTTTAGGAAGAGGGTAGAAGATCAAGCATGAAGGTTTTGGCAGAAGCTGGGGCAAAAAGCCCATGGGCACAAGGGATGTAATGTTGAGAGAGAATGGGCCAGGAAAAACCCAGGCAATGTCAGCATTGCCATTGCTGCTATTGTGCCACATCTCATTGGATTCCTCTTGCGGTTTCTGCACATGAAAAAACATTTTGACTGCTAAAATAGTAACAGGAGCTATCGGCTCTGCAGTCTGGATTTGTTCAGCTCTTGACAAGCCCAGCAGAAAAAAAAGGTAAATAGCTGCTGAGAACGCCAGGCAAGAACCCACTCCTCTCCACCAACAAAACATCTGCATGGCCATTGAAAGGCTTTTGCACTCTTCAGTATGACAAAGTGGGAGATGGCAGGTTGCAGAGTCTGTGCCCGGAGAGGAGGTTTCCTCTGCAGTGACACCACAGAAGTAGTTTCTCTCACTGTAACAGCGCAGGGACCATGCTCTGCTCCCCAAAGGCTGATGTGTCATGCTGGCCTGATGCAATGGGAAGGATTTTCTGAAAAGGACAGGCAAGTAAATTTTTCATAGTATCTTACATGGGCACACTGACTTGCCGAGGCGATCGCCTCCGGTGCAGGTGCGTTGCACAGCGGAGCAGGGGATGGCGGCATACAGGGGGGCCCTGAGCCAGGGAGACCCCAGGGGAGGGCAGCGACTGCCAGGAGCCAGCTGCTCGCATGAGGCGCGGGCAGGGCCGGGGTAATGGCGGCTGCTGCTCCCACAACAGGCCGCCCCCGGGGAGGCGCTGCCGCCAGGGCGGGCAAACAGGGCGCGGGCACAGCAGGCCGCACGAGGAACATTCCACTGCCCGACTGGACAGGCCTGGATGTACACATGATCCAGCAACCAGGCACACTGTTCTGTGACCATCTGCGCAGGTCAAGGGCGCACATCCTACCTGACCCTCACGGCAGAACGGTGTGCACTGGCCTGAGAGCCAAGGCCGCAGCTCTGGCCAGGAGGTCTGTGCCACCTACCCTGGTGGCGGCTGATGAAGGGAGAGGCTGCAGTGCACATCTGAGGCTGGAGGACGCGCCCAGGCCTTCCTCCTGGAGCAGGGACAGGCAGCAGAATGCCTGCAAAGGGTGGAGGACCTCCTGCAGCAGGTGGCTGAGGAGGAGTTCGATAGCTTGTTCCAAGCACAGCCTGCAGTGGACCCACAGCCCATGGCTAAACAGCCAAAACCCCCTCCAACGGCACACACAGAAGGGAGGGAGGCCAATAATGCAGAAGAATGGAAGCTTGCAATGGCAAGGACCTGCAGGAGGAAGAGACTTCCCCCAAGGCCTGAGGTGTCCTTGCAGAACCTCTCTCCTGCTCTGCAGACTGAAAAGGAAAGACCCGTCACATCAGGAGAGACGCTGGAGCTGAGTAAGGCAGTGCAGTCTGCTCGCTGTATGACAACCAGCGCAACTAACAAAAGGCAACGGATGGTAGCAGTAGGCAACTGTCTTCTGAGAAGTACAGAGGCACCCATCTGCTGACCTGCCGCGCTCTCTAGAGAGGTGTGCTGCTTATCAGGGATGTCACCGAGAAACTACCAAGCCTCATACAGTCTACTGACTGTTATTATCCACTGCTGTTGTTTTATGTGGGCACCAATGATACAGCCAGGAGCAGTATGAGGAGTACCAAGGAGGATTACAGAGTCCTGGGAGTGATGGCAAGGGACTCTGGAGTACAGGCAGGTTTTTTATGAATCCTCCCAGACAAAGGGAAGTGATTTCAAAGAGCTGGTCAAACTGGTGAATTAATAAATGGTTACAGAACTGGTGTTACAGCCAGGGCTTCAACTATTTAGGCCATGGGACTTACTTTGAGAAATGTGGTCCGCTGGGGGCTGGTGGGGTCCATCTATCAGAGAACAGGAAAAGCATCTTTGATCATGAACTTGCCAAGCTGGTGAAGAGGGCTTTAAACTAAAGTTTCTGGGGAAGGGGAACTTCAGTCCATCCCACTGCCACCAGTTTGATGCCAGCAATAGATGCCCAGATCCTGGAAAGAGGATCACAGGTCAGCAGGAGAGCACCTGAAAAGCAACATGAAGGAATTTTCAGCCACTGCAGCCAGTATGTCAGCTTCACTGGGGGGTGGGCTGGGGGGAACTTAAATGCCTCTATCCAAACACACATAGCATGGAGAATAAACAAGAGGAGTTAGAGACATGCACATACCTGCAGGGCTTATGATCTTACTGACATCACAGAGATTTGATGGGATGGCTCCTGTGACTGGAGTGGTGGAATGGAAGGGTACAGGCTCTTTAGGAAGGACAGGCAGGGGACTCAAGGAGGAGGTGTTGCCCTCTGTGTCAATGACCAGCTGCAATGCATGGAGCTTCACCTGGGGATGGATGAGGAGCAGACCAAGAGATTATGGGTCAGAATCAAAAGGAGAGCAGGGATAGGTGATATTATAGTGGGGGTCTGCTACAGTTGCCTGACCAGGAAGACTGAGCGATGAAGCCCTCTACAGACAGATAGGAACAGCCTCACATTCACAGGCCCTGGTCCTCATGGGAGACTTCAACCACCCCAGTAACTGTTGGAGGGACAACACAGCAGGGCTTAAGCAACCCAAGAGATTCTTGGAATGTGTTGATGATAACTTCCTTCTTCAAGTGATAGAGAAGCCAACAAGAAGAGGTGCTATGCTGGATCCACCCAATAAGGAAGGACTGGTGGGGAACATGAAACTCAAGGGTCGCCTTGGCTGCAGAGATCATGAAATGGTGGAGTTCAAGATCCTTAGGACAGTGAGGAGAGCCCGCAGCAAGCTCACTACCCTTGACTTCAGGAGAGCAGACTTTGGCCTCTTCAGTAATCTGATTGGAAGAATACCATGGGATAAAGCCCTGGAGGCAAGAGGGGCCCAAGAAAGTTGGCTAATATTCAAGGATCTCCTCCTCCAAGCTCAGGAGCGATGCATCCCGACAAAGAGGAAGTCAGGCTAAAACACCAGGAAGCCTGCATGGATGAACAAGGAGCTCCTGGACACAAAAAGGAAGCCTACAGAGGGTGGAAGCAAGAACAGGTGACCTGGGAGGAATTCAGAGAAATTGTCCAAGCACCCAGGGATCAGGTTAGGAAAGTTAAATCTCTGATAGAAATAAATCTGGCCAGGGACATCAAGGGCAACAAGAAAAACTTTTATAGGTGCATTGATGATAAAAGGAAGGCTAGGGAAAATGTGGGCCCCCTCCAGAAGGAAATGGGAGACCTGGTTACCTAGGATATGGAGAAGGCTGAGGTACTCAGTTTGCCTCGGTCTTCATCGGCAAGTGCTCCAGCCACACCACCCAAGTTGCAGAAGGCAAAGACAGGAACTGGGAGAATGAATAACTGTCCACAGTAGAATATCAAGTTCAAGACCATCTAGGGAACCCGAAGGTGCACAGGTCCATGGGACCTGATGAGATGCATCTGTAGGCCCTGAGGGAACTGGCGGACAAAGTCGCTAAGCCACTATCCATCGTATTTCAGAAGTCATGGCAATCTGGTGAAGTTCCCACTGCCTGGAAAAGGGGAAACATAACCTCCATTTTTAAAAAGGGCAAAAAGGAAGACCTGGGGAACTACAGGCCAGTCAGTCTCACCTTCGTGCCTGACAAGATTATGGAGCAGATCCTGCTGGAAGCTATGCTAAGGCACATGGAAAATGAGGATATGATTGGTGACATTTACTAAGTGCAAATTGTGCCTGACAAATCTGATGACCTTCTACGAGGGGCTTACAGCATTGCTTGATAAAGGAAGAGCAACTGATGCCATCTGCCTGCACCTGTGCAAAGCATTTGACACTGTCCTGCACAACATCCTTGTCTCTAAACTGGAGAGACATGGATTTGATGGGTGGACCACATTGGCTGGATGGTTGCACTTGAAGAGTTTCAGTCAACAGCTTGATGTCTTAATGGAGAGCGTTTATGAGTGGCATTCCTCAGGGGTCAGTATTGAGATTGGCCCTATTCAACATCTTTCTCAGCAACATGGACGCTGGGATTGACTGAACCGTCAACAGATTTGCTAACAACACCAAGCTGTGTGGTGTGGTTGACATGCTGGAGAGAAGGGATGCCATCCAAAAGGACATTGACAGGCTTGAGAGGTGGGCCCGTAAAACCCTCAAGAGGTTCAACAAGGCCAAATGCAAGGTCCTGCACATGAGTCAGGGCAATCCCAATCACAAATACAGGCTGGGCGGAGAATGGATTGAGAGCAGCCATGAGGAGAAAGACTTGGAGGCGTTGGTGGAGGAGAAGCTCAACATGGCCCGGCAATGTGCACTTGCAGCCCAGAAAGGCAACCATACCCTGAGCTGCATCAAAAGAAGCGTGGCCAGCAGGTTGAGGGAAGTGATTCTCCTCTTCTAATCTTCTCTTGTGAGACCTCCACGGGGAGTACTGTGTTCAGCCTTTGGGCTCCCAACATAAGAAGGACATGGACTTATTGGAGCATGTCCAGAGGAGGGCCACAAAGATGATGGGAGGGCTGGAGCACCTCTTCTTTGAAGACAGGCTGAGAGAATTTGAGCTGTTCAGCCTGGAGAAGAAAACACTCCAGGGAAACCTATAGCAGCCCTCTAGTACATAAAAGGGGCCTACAAGAAAGCTGCAGAGGGACTTTTTACAAGGGCAGGTAGTGATAGGACAAAGAATAATGGTTTTAAACTGAAAGAGGGTACATTTAGATTAGATATAAGGAAGAAACTCTTTACTGTGAGGGTGGTGAGACACTGGAACAGGTTGCTTAGAGAAGTTCAGGGTGCCCTATCTCTGGAAGTGTTCAAGGCCAGGTTGGACAGGGCTTTGAGCAACCTGGTCTAGTGGAAGGTGTCCCTGCCCATGGCAGGGGGGCTGGAACTATATAGTCTTTAAGGTCCCTTCCAACACAAGCCATTCTACAATTCTATGATTTTGGAAGAACTGCTGGTAGTCACAACTAAGGTAGTAGAGACTAAACTCTTCTTACAAAATTAAAAAAAGTGAACAAATGAAAACTTCTGACTACACACTTTTTTCCATTTTGTAATAGACTCTGTGAACAGTACTGGACATAAGTAGTGCCTTCCTAGACTATGAAAAATAGCAAATCTGTCGCACCACATGGGTAGAACAGTATTCAAATGTCTGCTGTTATTTTTCCTTATGCTTTTATCAAACTGTATCAACAGAATATCACAGCAGTTAGAAAGAGTGCAAAGTAGTTTTGGATAGACCTGCTAATATTTGTGAATCTATGCCTTTCTTCCCTATTAAATAACAGTTCTGAAGATTGTGCTTGGCAAGATTATTTTCCTTTTACACTTTAAACTCATTAAATTTAATGAATGTATTAAAGGTCAGAGGCACAAAGGGAGCATTTACCACTACAGTACAATGTGAGAAAGCTGAAAAATATCAGCAATAATGAACACAGGCAAGAGACCCTTAATGGCACTGCATTATTTAAGGCCATTTCTCTGCAATTTGAACTGTGTATTTTGCTGAAAGTACAGCTAAGAAAAGTCTAAAACCAGAATACATAGCATACATTGCAACTAAGCCATTATCAGAGGAAATCTAGAAGAAATTATTCACATTTCTAGAATAGAAAGTACCAGTAGCAAGCAGTAAGAGAAATAAGAGTGTGGGTACATATATTACACAACCTTTTTTTTATTTTATTCCTTCTTAATTATGACTTCTAACATATTATGCAAAGGCAAAAGAAAGTTCAGAATATTAAATGCCTTCTCTTTCAAACAAAAATAAGTCTGTAACACCTTAGAGAGTTTGCTTGAGCTTATGAATTTGGCCCAACATGGTCTTTCAGGGTGTCTGCATAAAATCACACTCTTCAGTTTGAATGTGGAGCTAATTATCTTCTCTGCTCTGCTTTGCTCTTCTGTAGAACTTGAGGTCCGTAGGAGAGGACCTGAGAAATGTTTTTGCATAGCACAAGACTAGCGAAAATGTAGAGCTCCAGTGATCATCTCTTAGTCAGACAGAATAGTTACCTGATGGCAAATCGGGTTCTCAGTGGGAACATCAAGGCTAGTGATAACTGAGCAGTGTACTACACAACGGGGATTCTGATCGTCTGAAGAGACTAATTTGATGAGAACTTAATAAGAAACACAACTGAGAAGACACCTGGGAAACACAGAGATATAAAGCTTTTCTTTTTAACTCTGGTGCAGGCAAGGGAAGAAGTTCTCAACACAAAGGAAGAGAAATTCATGATTTGAGGAAGAAGTTATGTGCAAGATGGGACTTGGGCATGGCTGGTGTCTCCATTGTGGGGACCAGGATCCTGAACCAGCTCCAAAGAACACTCAAGAGTGTGAGGAAACTGCTAATAATGGAAGAACAGGATCACTGCTCTCTCACTCCAAAATACACAGAAAAGGCCTTGTAAGAATACAACCTACTCAGGCCAAGAAAAGCTTATGGGCACAAGAGTTTGAAATAGCAGGACTATAACCCAGTGGCCCAGTAGGAAATCAGGTAAGGAGAATGTTACCGAGGGTACAATACCGTCCAAGTCACAATGATAAAAGCCTATGACTTGCAAGCAGAAAACTTTGTTGTAGCTGTCTCTATGCCCTGACAGCATAAAGCTCAAGACAGCTTCTGTGGTTCCCTCATTGCTTTCTGTGTCACCCACTTGAAATGCCAAGCACAACCATCACCAATCAACATACTCAACCCTGGTCTTTGAGAAGGGAACACACTAAATTACCATGTGAATCTTCTATCAATATTTATTGATATTATAGCCTCTTCCCTGTCCCACTATGTTGTTGTCATCTTGAAAATGAGTTACCCAGTGTGCAGAATCAAAGAAAAAGTCTAAGAATCCAAGATACTGCCTTTACTACAAAGTTACACAAGTTTGGGTGGACTAGCACACCTCAGTAGTTTCCACAATCATATTTATACCCAATTACATGAATATTAATTTGTTAACTTACAATCCTCTAACACTGAGTGGATGACAATCTACTTGTTACACAATCTTATTGGTTAACTAACTACGCATGCTCATTGAGGAAGAGTCTCTTTGTGGGTGAGGAAATCTGGTGTAAGGCGTGTAATTTTTAGTATTATAAAGAGGGTAGTTCACTTAAGAACACATCTTTGGCTATTTGGCCCAACAAGTACGAGATGCATCTTGATCACAAGAGTCTTGCATTGCCAGCTTCCCAGGATGTAATTGTTCTTCAAAGTTGCCTTGTGCTAAGCAGCCATTACTTCAGTTAGTTGTCCTTCATAGTTCTTTGCATGGGACATTCTGAGTCAAAATAATGTGTGCATTCTGTTTCTTCTAGAATATGTGCAGATTGTTAAACAAAACCATATGTCCATATAGTCTGGTTACAAAATTTGATAACATTGTAAACTCACTGAAGAACACAGTGAGAGAGGATGGAGCACATGGGGACACACCAACAGCTGTAATGGCATAAAACTTTTAGTCCATAAACACAGGATTGACCTTGTCTGTCTTTAGTCAGGCAAAAAGTCAGGTGGCTAATCTAAGCCGGTCACTGAAGTCGACCATAACTCTACAGAGCAGTCCTTAGTATATTAAATAGCACAAAGTATTAAAGTATATAGTATAAAGTAACACTAGAAATAGTTTAACAAAGCCAAAGTAAAACTTATACCCCAACATGACCTTAGACATGATAGGCAAAAAGAAGTTTGGAAAAATTTTTAGAAGATAAATTAGGAGCAAAAGCGGAATTGAGTTTTCCTGTGTACAAAGCCATAAGCCAGACTGCAAGTCTGACTGGAAGCTACTAACAAATATATTTATGTCATCATATGTGTTAGGATAACCTGATGACAGTAATAGCCATTAGTTTTATTTAAACAACTCCATATTAGATGTAAGAATAAAAGAAGTGCTTTGCTCTGCAGTGCCATTTCTTTTGCACTGATGTTATGTCTGTACAAACCTCTCCATGTGCAGATGTCCCATGGCTTTCTCTGACAAATCAGGCTCTGAGTTAAGGTAGTAGAAGTAAGAAGATACTAATTAGGTAAGATGATCCATAAATGAACAAGGTAACTAATTTCCAGTTAACTTCCCTCTAGCAGATTACTCAATTGCTCCTGAAATTGTTTTTCAACAATGGGCTTCTATTAGCCACTCTTGTAAAGTCCAAGTCTTCTGGGTAATAGCAAATAAAACAGATCTAATCCTCAAACTGTAATGTCTGAGGCCAAATATCTCTTTTAATCTTCTTGATTCTCCTTAGAGCCAGCTCTTTCTTTCTTCCTTCCTCACAGAACAGTCAATTCTTTCCTCCTTCATCAACTCCCACTCTTCAAAATGCTTCTTCCCATCATAAAGCAAGTTCTGATATTTTTAAAACCTACCTTCTAACACTAGAACAACTGCAAAGAGCATAATGGCAGGAAGTGCTGAAGGTAAGAAACCCTCAGGACTTACAAAGGGAATGGCTTGCTTTTTTCATTTTAAATATTTCACATTTGAAAACATTGAAATAAGACAGCAGTAAAAATGCCCACCTGAGATACTTAAAAACTACATCTACCCCCCAAAGAGCATGTACCTGTTGCTATCTGAAAGTGACATCACTTTTGTAACTATGCTTGGTTGTAATCTATGCATGTGAAAACCCTTAATAAGTTCAAAAGCAGAAAATTAAGATAAAAAGGAGGATTAATGCACAAAACATCCTGAGCACTGAGTGTGACTTCATTCAGCCTGATGGACTCCAAAGGCCCTCCTTACCCTAAGCTCTTCTGAAGTATTTTTGATAGTCAAGGATAAATAGATCTTTCACAAGAAGGGTCTCTGCCTCAGTAGACTCAAGGAAGTCCATGATGTGTGTCCTCCCCTCCAGCTCGTATACCAGACTCTGAGGTCTTAGAAACTGAACTGATTCAAGGAAAATTCTCAGTACTGATGAGAAACTTCTTTCTTAAAAAGCAAAAGCTTTATTCTCTTTTATTTCACAAGTCACCTGTCTTCTGGTTAAGTGAAGCTAAACAGCAGTATAGAAAAAGTATGCATCTATGGCTAAACTGAAGATCTCTGGAAAAGATGAAAGCCAAGAAAGTATATTGCAGCAAATGTTACAACCTACAGGATTCTGTTAGACATTCAAAGTGACAAATTTCCTCTTACACTGCTTTCATTGCATTTTTGAGGAATTGATTGCATTTGTAGTCTAAGATTTTCTCAGAATTATATTGTGAAAAATCCGAAAGTGCTTGTTTATTATTATGAATGAGTTTAATATTAAACAGATTATTATTTCCTGTTTTCTCTGTACTATTGCCTATAAGTCAACTTAGATTTTTGGACACTTCAGAAGTCTTCAGTGATGAGCTTATCATTAGAATGACGTAACCTTTGAAACTGATGAAACCACAGAATGACAAGAATTTAAACACATTTGAATGTTCTAATTAACTGCATACACAAATAGTTAGAGCACTCTTGCAGTTCTGTCTTTTACAACTTCTCAAAAGTTGTAAAAATGCTAGCATAATAGCATATGCAGAATGTCAGCAGCATGTGATAAGGGCAGCGTAGCATCTACAATACACTGATGATGAACCTGTACAGGATCTTGTTTTCTAGACAGAAGGTTTCTTGAACAGGCAGGATGCTGTGGATCAGAAGCCACCATTTCGTGCTTCAGCTCTATAGCAAACATTTTGCGGGGAAGCAGCTGTCTTCCTTCTTTCTCAGAGGAGGCTGATACGAAACAAAAAGCATGGAAGCATCTCTGTCTATGGTTGTTTCCTAGTTGGCAGGCAAGGTTATCACTTTAGTAACTGGATCCAAGTAGTTACTGCTCCTGTCTCAGATAGCATTACTTCTCTCACTGGTTAGCCTTCAATGGAAAGAGTTCATTCCTTGCTAAAAGCCTCTGTTTAGGGATTTTTTTTTTCCCCTGAAGATGACCTCTTCTAATTTGCAGTGACTCACTGATTATCTGCTAAGCACCCAAGCAGTTGCTTTATCGGCTTTTAAAAATATTACCACCACCTGAGCCTCTGCAGAAAGGAGTGTGGTCACTAGACCTGGCTCTGTGTTAGAGACTGAATCTTTCTACGCTTCCTTCCTATCAACACTTGAAAGGTTTCCAGTGCTGAACTAGTCCTCTGTAACTAATACAGGAACTGAATCACCTTTCTTATGCACTCAGACACCTGCTTCTTTTTGGCAAGATTTGAAATTAAAGAGGGTCTTTAGGCTATTCCAGTGGCAAAAATGTGCCATGGGACAGATTTTCCTAATAAAGAAGATGATGCTACATGTGCATAGCACCAAACTGTGTCACTGTCTGTCAAAAGGTATTAGCTAAGGAGGGATGGGAATGACAGAAATCAGATTAAATAATTTTTTTTCATCCTTTTAGTACATGACTGCAGTGTAGCTGCACAATTGCACTTCACAGACAGTGTGCAAGTCTGACTCACTAATGCATCATTAATTTGACAGAACCTCACACAGGATTTGACTGTGTACTGCTTCGGGACTGTTCTGAAGTAGGGTGAAAATCTGATTGAAAAAAATCTCACAAGGAAGAGACAGCTTCTCCTTTGCATCTTTCTTTCCCCCTACTCTTCAATTTCCTTTAACATCTCGTTTCTTTCTTTGGTGTTCCTTTGATCTTTCTCCCCTTCAGCAATCTAGGTTTTCTGCAAAGCTCTTGACATCTATTGAAAGGGTCCATTCACAGCCACTCTGAAAATTGCCATTTAGCAAAGAATAATGTGAAAAGTTCTAGTATGCCTCATACAGAGAGCTAAGGAGCTCTTAATCAGGTGTGAAGAATGATCTGAGGGCATGGGTTTGGGTAGGATTTCACCACACAGTGAAAGTGCTTCTTCAGCTACATATGCCTCTTCTATGACTCCACTGGGAACTCCGTATCTATTTCAAGGAAGCATGATTTGGCCTTTTCTCTTCAGTAAGTTAAAGGCAAACATTGTTTAGCCACAAGAAGACATGCACATACGCCTTTGAGGATGTGCTTCTGGTCATCATGCTTCTTCTGATCAGGCAATGAGGTCTGACACTTGATAGATGTTGATCACCTATCACCAATCAGTCTGAAAAACTATGCCTTTTCAAACTTGCAGAGTAATATTCATGTTTTTAATACAAACTTTATACTTCTAAACATCTAAACAAGTAGACACATAGCCTTTTTCTCCCCATACTACTACAGTACATCATGAGGATCCGCTGTGTACCCAGGGTAGAAATCCAGGTGCCACTTCTGTGCATCCGTGTTTGTTATACAGGCACCCCACCTTATAATCCAAACGAATTGCTCCTCCTACATAGAAAAAAAAACCCTGTTCCACAGTCCCTCATGCTCTGAGCCCTCTTCCTTAAGTTCCCTCCTCTCTCACCACTTCTGCCCTGCAGGTGTGGATTACAGACAAGCAAAGAGTCCTTCTGTAAATTATAACGTCGGTCCATGATCCAACCCCTTGTTCAGTCCAGTTTTCTCCCATGCAATTAATGCCAGTCCTCCAACCACAAACAACTATTGCAGCATTTCTGCCCTTGGTTGAACCTGACAGAGTTTACAATCGCTGCTAAGGAGCTGGAGGCCCATGCTGCTGCAGGTCAGAGCTATTTCTGGGGACAGAAAGGCTTTTTTTATAGGCATCTTCAGTGCCCCAGGATGGATGGGGGATAGGAGAGGGAAATTTTTCATTCCCATCCCAGATCCCCATCAGTCACCTATCTTAACATCTTCTCCTGCCTCAGTGTATCTGAAAGCTGGCAGCGCAGCACAACTAAAATGAAGTGCGAGTGTGCCGATAGATCTCAACTCCACACCAGCTTTGGCTTTACAGCTAGGCTCTCAGACCCAGTGTAGTTCCAGCATTGGAACTATGGACATGGAGATAAATCCATGTAGGAACTGTACATATTCAGCATGCCCCCCTATCTGGAAGTTCAGTTTCTGCTACCTGTTCTACAGAAGTGGTCACCAAAAACGGGGGAGACTGGGGGCGTGATGTGTGGGACAGAGGCCACATAGTCAGTGTCCCTGAGCCCTTTGGCTACCAGCTAGAATACTGGTACCGTAGAGACTGAAATACCTCTACTGTTATTCTACAGGAGAGCAGGCTTGGGGCAGATTCACTCTGCCATCACTTTGCAAAGGACTTCTCAATGCATAGCCCTCATTACTCCTGCCATGAATAGGAAGCAAAACCTAGCTCTAAGTACTTTTTCTGAGGGCAAAATGCATCAGAGCGGATGTGGAAAGACTGAAGAGCTCAAGAAAGCCTTATTAATTAATTTTGAGCCATAAAACAATTTTAATAAATTTAAAGAGAGATTTTTTTTTCAAAAATGAACATTTTAAGAGTGAGATACAGCCTCAACATTTCTCATACTCAATGCAATGCTCAGGAGCAAAGACCTATCTTAGGAAATTTAAAACAGTATTTCCAAAACCATTCTTCACTTATCGAGGATCAATTTGTTTCCACCAGGGCTGGCAATCTCTTGACATTCAAGCTCTTCAGAAGGTTTCAGAAGGGCCGAGTTAAAGGATGTGTGCAATTTTATTAACTCCTGTCAAGGTCTTTAAAATTTGGAAAAGGTGAGATGTCCTAGGATACAGAAAAAAAAAAAAAAAAAAAGATGTCTTATGGAATTTTGTTGCTAATTTCTGGTATCCAACACACATCATCTGTTGTTTGTGTAAACTATCCAGGTAAGTACTTGGGACCACATATGTAAGAATTTTTGTCCTAGTGCTAGACAGAGAGTAGAACTCAGACCTCTTTGAGGTTAGCAAAAAAAATGTAGTCTTTATCCACAAGAAGATGGGCTGTGGTTTTTCCGCATGAAAAATGTAGGATTATAAATAATATTACTGTGTGTTTAATGAAGTTATTTTGAAATAGGGGGAGGAAAGAGGGCTTGCATCAAAAAGTCTGAAAATAAGACCTTCCTAGGCAACTAATACAGGAAAGAATACAGAGATAAAAATCAACTGCAGAAAAAAAAAATAAAAAGAGAAAAACTGCAAGAAATAATTTTATATCTTAAATAAGGATGGATGGAAGGACATGTACTGAGATTGTTATAACACTTTACTGCCTCAGACTTTTACTCAATGAGCCTTGACAAGTACAAAGCTATGAAAAGTGAAGTCTTATGAAGTATGTTTGAAGAGAAAGAAAATACTCGTTTTCACTGCACCTTCAGGAAAATACTGCTGACATCCCTCCACAGGCCTCTGTAAGAAGGTCACCCCACCTTTTTGTCACTATTCCAGGAAAAAAAAAAGAAAAAAAAAGCTTGAGATGCTTTTGTTTTCTGTTCCTATAAGAACACATACTTCCCAGTAACTTCACTTTAATAATACATGATGGGAAACCTGAACAAATAATTTCAACCATGCAGTTTGTGTACACTTTATTTCCAAGCTTTTTTTCCACAGTACAAGATGCTCAGGAAGCCATATACAATTTTTTTCACCCTCCAAGTCATTATATGCAGTAGAATAGTAGAATGCCAAAAAATAGCAAACAATAAGAAACCATGTTAAACATTAAGCAAAGAAAGGAACAATGAAGGACAGTTGAGCTGAAACCTCCTGTCAGCTTCCAGAATATCCTGTCTTTCTTATTTAGCCAGACTACAAAGCGCAGCCCCCCTCAAAATGCTCTATGGGAATACGGACATTTTGAGTTGAGTTGAAGTCAGTGTTATTCAACAAATAGTTTGGCCCGTCTGCCTTCAGAAGCTCTGTATTTAAGTAATATTCCCACTGGTGGAAATCAGTACCACTATAGATTAGATTAGATTTTAAAACCAACTGATTATGCATACATAAAAGACAGGTGTTACCATCAGCCCCTAAACACACAACACTCATTAAAATACCTAAACCCAATATATTCTCATATAGATTAGCTTACTGCTGCTGCTTGGATTTTCAGTCTGAAAGCCCAACAAAAGGCAAAAATCTCCTGTGTTGGCACAGGAGTGATCAGTACCCTATGAAACATGAAAATCAATTCTGCACAGTGGGCTTGTCTAGCCAGTGCCAGGCAACATGGTTTTACTCAGAGGATAAAGTCAGACAATTATGTTTAAAGCAGAATATTTAGGAGGACACTCCCAGGAAGCAGTCTCTAGGACACTAGAAAATATACTAACAGTCTAGACAGATCTTTTGCCACCAGAAAACACTGCTGCATGCTGTTGAAACTGTGTATGCAGAAATCACGAGAAGGAACTGAACATTTAATTAAAGAAGAAACGTCAATGTGAAGAAAGAGAAAAGTGGCAGCAGGGATGAGGATATTAAAATATATCCCTGCTTTTCATCCATAGCTTTTGGTGTTTAAGGAATCCAATAAACACTTCAGGTAATGGGACACTGTTAACTAGCTCAGCAGGCTTCCTAGCGTGTGTTAGAGATCAGGAGACCTCATTCCTCTTGTTTACTGACAGAAATCTAAGGCACAGCACAGCAGGATTTTGGACTAGGTCCTGCTTATTGCATGCTACTTGTAGTAAAGTGGTTCCTCCACACCAAGGCCTAACCCCCACTGTACTAGGTTCTGTGTATTTGCATAGGGAGATAACCCATGCCCTGAATAGTCTATTATCTCAATAGATTAGCTAAAGACATTAATATTATTAATCAGTTTCACAGATGAGTAACTTAAGCAGGTGAGGAATTTCAACAGGAATATTAAGTGACATGACAAAAGCCAAATGGAAAAATCCATGACTGACCCCAAATATATTGAATCTGAGGCCTTTAATACAAGCTTATTCTTTGTGCCTTTATGTTGGTGAGGGTTCTGCTGCTGGTAGATGTCTTCCATACAGACCAAATTAACATTTTTTTCCAGTGCTGTAGACAGGAAGGAAAAGGGAGAAAGAATATTCTTCTCTATGGAGGGATCACAGTCATACTCACTAAGATCTGCTGCCTTGAACCAACTCCTGGCAATTTTCTGACTCTTTTTGGCACAGACACAAGAATAAGCAACATTCAAAGATGTTATAGACAGTAAACAGAATTGTATTTCCTGTAATCACTGGAACATATGCACATGCTTTGTGTGAATTCCCAAAGGAGTGAGCAGGGTATTTATGGAAGTTAATGGAAGAATTATGTTTCTCTTACAGACAGCCTGCCTCTTGAGTGCTTAGTAAAACATCATATGCACATAAATCATGTATCTCTATTAATTTAGATTTATAGTCAACATATTAGTAGCCTCCCTTCCAAATAGCTATAGGCACTCACACACTATGAGCAATCTGTAGTGCTAGAATACTAACAATAAAATAACAAAAGCCTATATATTTTATTTAAACACACTTATCCTTGAGAAAAAAATGAACATGCAACGCTGTATAGAACTCCCAGTCCAGGAATACCAAGTATCCAACCCCAAAAAATGCTTGCAGGGCAAAACCTTACCATACACTTCTCTTTCAAAACAGAGATCTTCAGGTAAAATGGCTCAGGTATGTGGGACAGACAGAACCTCTCTAGTAGATTATTTGAAACATTATGGGTCAATGTTAAAACTGAGCCCCTGAACTTTAACTGAAAAACATGGAGCAGCCTAGCCTGACCATATCCTGAGGATGAAACCCTGTCTCAGGAAATCAGTCTCTGTGGTCTTGTCATGTCAGCCACAAACAGTATCAAAGGGAGCCCACCCATTGCAATGACATCACTAATAAGCCAGTCTTCAAAGATATAGCAAAGATGCAAATCTTGGATAAAATGACTGTGGTATTCTTTGCAGATACATGTTAAAATATGTGGTTTTAGCTGAAGTAATGTCTTGGTTATCTAACAGTAACTCTGATTGTCCATAAGATAATTATGTTTGAATAGTCTGTAAGCAGAAGCTTTTACAATGCAGACAGACAGACCGATCTTGTCTGGAAATCTTCAGGAATAAAATAATGTCTTGTATTCTAAAGAATGTTATTGTTCAGTATGACAAAAAATGTAATTTCTAATTGTCTCACAATGTCCCTAAAGGGGACATCTGACTGTACAAAACCAGGGTAGCATAGCTGCTACTTCATACCCTTTCCTCAGACTGTGTTTGCCCTGCCCTGCTTTGAGTAAATAGTTTTCTACCTTGAAACATCCTAAACCACCTAAGACTATATTCCCACCATCATGTGTGGATCATTTATTCACTGGTTTCCAAAGTGTCAGAGCACTTGTTTTCTAGAGTTTTTGCATTTTGACCTATGCAATCATTTGTGTTTATCCTTACAAGTTGTGACTGCCTCTCCTGGAGATATGCTTAGTCTTGCTTTAAGTTAAGCCAGATCTCTTAGCAGTCCAATGAGAAGTCCGTGATGCACAATGAGACCCATGCTGCTGAAAGTACCCTGTCACTGGTACCCAAAGTTGTCGACAGAAAGTTGGCTTGGATACATTTATAGAAGCTACAGCCCCATCTCACAGTCTGGATGCTTCCCAGTACTGCAGAGCAACCCAGTCTCTTACTAACCCAACATTTTATCTCTACTGGATCATCAGGATTTATAAGTTAGGCATACTTGGAAATGCTTCACCCTGTCACGAGTATGCCACATGCTTGTATCCTGGAACTGCATCACAGGAATGTTTCTAAAGAGATGGCTCAGGAGAGCACAGTTTGTGTCCTTGCACAAGGGCAGGCAGTGCCAGTGGGACCCTACAGCTGCCTTCCCTTGCCCAAGCACAGACCCCCTTCTGCCTTCTTGCTGCCTCTATTTCAGCAGCCTCATGGCTCAGCACAGCCTTTTGGCAGCCACAGAAGGGACAGGGAGTTCTTCTGGCTCCTGACTGTGAGTCCCTTGTTTTCTGTTATTCAAACTATAACCCTTGAATAGGTGCTCCTGTGAACTCTCAAGTCAGATGGGTATGTTCAGCTTAAATCCTGCTGGTTTACATGCTCATGTCACTTCATCTAGGTGTTGTGAGGAATCACACCACAAAGACCTTCTTTAGACTTTATTTTCAGGTACCTCATACAAACCTTTTGTTCATAAAGACTGGATGATCTCTCTATACTTCCACTGCATTAGCATCAGGAAGTCTAACACAGCACCTGTAATTTCTGAATGTTTTGCACTACCACAAAAAGAAGGCAGAAGAACATTATATTGGAAAGATATGATCTGGGAAAGCCTTACAGTGTTCTATATAACTTTCAGCAGTTTACACAGCTCTCCCACAGTTCTTCATAAAATGGGATGCTATGTTCAACATGATGCGCATGAAAGAAACCTTGCCCCAAAGAGGAGCTCATGTTTATTCAGCTGAAGGCTTCTACTAGGGCTGATAGCTGGAGCTGGCATTTGCCAAGTCAAGCTGTAGCCTTGGCAGAGCCTGTTCTTGATTCTTAAACTCAGCCTTTCTACTCCAAGAAAAATAAAGCAGCAGCATTATCTTCAATACTCAGTTCGTATAACACTGATTCAGCCTCTCTGAACTGATTGTCCCCTCAATTTGTTTATTTTGTGATTTCCTCCTTGTCTTTTTTACTGAAGTGTTACCTATTTTAACTGTTTATTGGAACAACTAACACACACCAAACTCCTACTCTATCACACTGCTATTTTTGTTAAATTCATAATTATTCTCTTTGTTTGGGCCTTCTTTAACTCTTTTTTAATTCTTGACTTTGTCCAAAAATGGCTCATCTACCCAGTCTGCTAAGTATTTCCCATCCTTTACTCAACTGGATGATTTAACCCTCACTCACAGATTTAACTGCTATCTGTCTGTTAAAAGGTATGTTTCCTTCTGGGTCATGGAAATTACCATATTGATTCCTTATTATCTGGGGGGGTGGGGGTGGGGCAGGGGGAAGACTTGAAATCACATATTTAGGAAGAACTGCAACAAGAACAGAGTGATAGGAGTAGCAGGCAGCTCCTTTTCTGTTCCAAATACTTTTCAATTTGTACCACAGCCACAGTTCTATTTCCTTTTTAAAGTAAAAATGGACATGAATAAAACTCACAATAAGACATTTCTGGCATCTGCTATCAGTCATTTCTCTTCTGAGGGTAAACATGGCAGCACTAAAACTGCCTAGCCTGTTGTCCAGACAAAACCAATCTGTTACTCTCCTTTGTTAATAGCTTGTCACCAGCTGCTTCTTACAAACACCAAGCAGGTCCCCAACCATCCACTCTGTTGGTGCACATAACACTTGCACTTGCAAATGTTAATTCATCTGGTTGTCATATGTGGAATTGTCTCCTTTTGCCTGTGCACATCTGGCTTTGTACATGTAAATAGGAACAAGAGCAGTTTTGGTAATACAAAATTAGAAATAACTCCGAAGAATGATCACTAGTAATTCAAATTGTTTCCTCCAGAGATGCAACCTCATGTTGCCTAGAATCATTGGCAGAACCTCTAGCAGGGAAGAAAGCATGTATCTCCACCCTCCCAAGGCTGGTCTGAAGTAATACTTCAGAAGTATAACAACTGAAGTACACAGGTATTTAGTAATCACTTTAGTGAATGAGCCAGTTCTCTACTCCAAAGTAGCTTTTTAAAACCCTAATTCTTTATAATAAAGCCATCATAATGTAATTTTTCTTGGAAACATTTTCTTGGAAGAAAAGAATACAACGAATTTCAGAATTCTTAATTCCCCCAATTTGGAGCCTTACAATAAGAAATCAGTGTGGAATAATACAATATATCCTAGATTTATGCTAGTGCAAAACCTTGATACTCTGGAAGAGAATTCATTGTCCAGCCTACGTAAGGAAAGACAGAACTATAGATTGAAAAAGCACTAACATGCATATTTCTCATTCAGGCCCTAAAAATCTCAGATCTGGGATTAAATTCCCTATCTGAGGCATAAAAATCTCTAGACATTATTGGTAGGACTCAGGTATTTAGTACCGTCTTATACACACATAGGAATGGCACCAACCCTTAAGCTGTCTCTCCAACACTGACAAGGTGCCCAAAGGTGTCTGGTGCCAGACACCTGTACTTAGACAGCTGAATTCCCTGCTTAGAAATGGAAACTTCAAATGCCAGTGGGATACAGGTTGTTATGATTGCTCCTTAGCTCTTCTGCAAGAGGACCAGTTGGCGGTGGCTATCATCCAAATAATTTAGAAAATGCACTCCCAGGACCTTGAGTGTATCCAGGCACTGAACTCCCTCCAACTTCACACAGACATCATCAGTAGGCTCCTTATTGCTATTGTCACATTGGAGCAGTAGA
The DNA here is from genome assembly GCF_017639655.2 of Falco naumanni. NCBI lineage: Eukaryota > Metazoa > Chordata > Aves > Falconiformes > Falconidae > Falco > Falco naumanni. Next base: position 6,052,472 of record NC_054057.1, read on the forward strand.
CTTTGAAGGGACTGGGGCACAGATGAGCTGAAAATCTGATACCCAGATTGAAGTATGTTACTGGAAACCTGCACATGAGGAAAGGTGTGTAGAGAGGCGAGATGGGTTGGGTATTTTCCCTCTTGAAGGATGGAGTGCTTTGGGTACTTCTTACCCAAGGTACTGTTTCAAGTGAAGTCAACAAAGGTTGTACTCAAGCACGTTACTCACTACAGACCAGAGTATAATTAATATTTAACAAAAAGAAAAAAAAAAAAAAACACACAACCCAACAAACAAGCAACTAACCAACGCAATAAAAAAATAAGCTTTTCTTTCAGTACTACCAGTACTTAGATGAGGCAGAAATTATTGCAGCAAGCAATAAAAAAAGATATAAAAGAAATGTTTTCTCTACACTGATTTTACTTTCCTCAAGAAAAATTCAATATAGTATTGGAGAAGGACATACTTCAGCAAGTAGAATTTGCTACTATTTATAGTATTGCAGTTTTACATTTCAGTTTGATCACAAACACCTTTTCCAGTCACTGCTGGAGGCTAAGAAATGACTCAAAGGAAATTTTTGAAGCTGATCCTTTGCAGGCTGTCAGTGCACAGTGCAGTGTTTTGAAAAGTACATGTGTGAGCACAAATGGACATGTGGTTGTGGGTGTGAATATCATTCCTTGCAAAGCCTCTCTCCTCTTCCAAAGCTATCTGACAAAGGACAGGCACTCTTAATAAAAACTCTTGTTGCCAGCATCATTTTACACCTCCTCTATTCCAGGGTATGTACAACATGTTGCTATTACACTACTTGATGGATTTCAGAGTAGTTCCACTTTGGAAAAGAGGCAAAAGAAACAAAATGATTTTACTACTTTCACTCGGCTGCCAGAGGATATTTTGAGACATTTCGTAACCAGCTAGTCTGAGAGGTTTCAATCAGGGGAAGAAGAAAATAAATCTTTAATGGAACGTGGATTGACATATCATTCAGCGTACTTTTGTATGTCAACTGAGCTCATATGCACAGGTGACTGAAAAAAGTCACTAAAAGGTGGGCCTCATCTGCTTTATGAAGTCAATATTTTTTTTCTCTCTGTTTTTGAAGATGATAACAGGATTTTCACTGTGGTTTCAATTCTTTCCAGATGGATAATTTGTGTGACACACTTTCAAGGCACCCACAAGCTAAATAGCTATAGCTTGTGGGTTTTAATCTCAGAACACAATTACATCCATCACAGTTCTTGTGCTCGAAAGCAGGAGAAAAATACATTCATTTGACAAATTAGGCACTGCCTCCTCAAAACAGTCCAATATCTGTAGACATTCTGACGGACTAATGAATAGATAGATACATCTGCATAGAGGGACAAGTACTAGTTTCTAGAGGAAAGAACAGAGTAACGTGATAAAACAAAGACAAATATGTCATGTAGGCTCTGATTACACCATCTGACTGTCAGGAGAAAAAGAAATAACTTGCTAGCTGCATCTTAAGTGGAAAATTCAGGCATCAAAAAGGCTTTGAAAGTTTCACCAGAATTGACCAATTTGGATTTTTGGACTCTTTTAGTGTTAGTTATATTTTGTTGTTGCTATTGGAAAGGAACCTTTGAAATGATCACTGAAAACTATCTGTATGTCTACAGGAAATCCAGCAACCCTGGGCGAGGCAAATACATGCTTTAATATTAAACAATAGTGAAGAATGATGCCCAATATCTTGTATTTTCTACATTATTTTATAGGAGAAATCTGATGTTGTTATTCAGTAGGCTCATTAGTCCACCCACCCTCATGTACATTTGTACTGTCATCATCAACAGGAAAACTGGTATAATAAAAACTGCAAGAAAAAATCATTTAATTAAAAAAAAATATCTGTCATCTAATCAGTGGCAAATAAATAACGGAATATTTAAGAGTCTGGCAGGGTACTGTGGGAATTAAGGTGTCAGTATATTTATGTGAGAGGTGAGCTAGAACAACTATTTTATTGGTAAGTGTTTTTACAAGCTCTAACAAAATACAACAAAGTGAAAATAACTTCATAAAGAATATGTCTATAAGATACCTTGGAGACCCTGGCTGTGAATAAACAGACTTGCTAGGAAGTATGTAGAGACAGTAGCTTAGGTACTTGGTCTGCAGGGATCCTGAAGGGTTTTGATTAGCACTATAAATAGGAGTTTCTGTCATAGATGTTATTAATCTGTTTGAGAATTTTAAGGAGCGTTGTTTATCAAAGACAGAAATCACAGCTTTATGGAAATGGCTAGCCAATCTTAGGACAGAGATAAAAATACAACTTGAAAGGGTCTTTGAAGACTGTTCTGCAACCCTGACTTGCATCAAGTTGCATTTCATCCAAGGAGGTCATGGTGGGAGAAACTTGATATGAGAACAGTTGTAGAAATATGTTTAATAGCACAATAAAGCATAATTGGTGCTTCCCTATTGTCTAGGGCAACCAGCTTGAGTTGCCTACAAAATGGAAAGAATGAACTAGCAGGCTAACTACCCAAATGAGGCACTAACCCATTATCCTTTTTCTCCCGTTATTAATTTCTGCTGGGGGACAAAACACTAGGCTAAAGCCGGTGCTTAGTTTTCATCATGTAAATAAGGAGTCCCAAAGGAGACCACAGAACTATTCTCTGGAAACGTAGTATTTCTTAAATGCTTTACCAAATGTAGGGGGCTATGGAGGTAGAGATGAAGAGCGTGATAGCAGTGGCTGGGTTTGCTAAGGTGATTTGCCCTTACTTCTGCAGTGGAAGGGAGATATATATGGTCCAGTCAGGTCTCAGAGTAGAGCAGCTTTTTAACGCAGTCCCTATAGCAGCCTTGTACATCCCAGAATAGAAAGTAATTTTAGCTGATGGCAAGATAGGGGATTGCTCACATAACATACAAAATCACAAGAAAATAATATAGCATTTATTTACTATTGATTAGCAAGACAAGTATTGCACAAGCAACGCTTTCCCCATGAGTATCTTAGGGCAGAAGAGCGTGGGACATCCCTAGGACAGATGCAGGAGCCTGCACTTGACTGCACTTCCACAGGTCTACGGAGCAAGTGTTATGCTTAGGGACTGACCTGTGCTTTTTACATTCGTTTGCATGGAAATCATCCTGTAGGCTTGTCCTCAAAGTATCCCAGAGACTCAGTGTCTCTGGAGTCCCCTTTGGTGAAGCCCTCATTTACTGGTGACTGGAGAGTTTTTCTTCAGTCCTTATCACAGGCTCACCTATTGAAATGCTCCAGCACAACTTCTGAGTTACTGAAATAATTAGTCTTTTTCTTATTCATTTCTCCATAATCTTTTGCATTTTCCAGAAAACAGTATAAACATCTCTTCTAGAACTAGTATACTAATACCCCATCTTACATTGCTATTCTCTCTTCCTGGTTAATCTCTTATCTTCCCAATATGTCCCTGAGACCTTCTGCCTCCCAAACACAGGCCCTGCCACTGAAGTTCTTTTAATTAGACTTTACCTGTTAACTCAGATAGGACTTATGGTTGAATATTCTTGAGCAGCTCAAACATCTGTAGATCACAGAGGTATGTTACTGGCTTCCACTTCCATTGGCTCTACAGTAGAGTTATCCTGTGAAACTGTATTTCCAGGACAAGTGAAGCTTGAGATGCACACCTCTGAGATGTTAGCAATTTAAAACAGCAGCAAAAGCAAAAGGTAGAAAAAGAAGGTTTTGAGAGGCTGAAAAAGCACAACCTTACTCAGGAGCAGCACCCCAGCCTGGAGGTATAAGTTTCAGAAATACAAATTTGTATCAGCACCTTTCTGACTTGCTAGGTCTTTGTAGATAATTTTTACATGACATCCGAGAACAGGAATAACCCCCACCCCTTAAATTTTAATTTTTCCAACCATGCTGTTGTTGACATAACTTTGTAGCAAAACAGACTTTAGATCCATGCGTAAATATTTACACTGAATAAGTTATGTGAGTCACTATGACTTTCAAGAGTGGAGATTGTTGGAGATCTGAAGAGGAGGTAGGATATTATTCTGGATATAGTTCAGTCCCACTGCTATAGCTACTCATTAAAAAGCCACCACAGACATATTAAAGCAGAACATGACCCTAGGTTACAGGCGATGGAGGTTCTGGCTTCAGTAGGGAGGATTCCTTCCAACTGCAAGAACTGAAAACTCCTCCAAAGTTAGTCTTCCAGCTTTTATTTAATTACTTCTCTATATTTTGAAAATCCACATCTCTATTCTTCTTGTCTAAGTAACTTCATTGTTTTCAGCTTGATACTTATTTTAGTTTTATTACATCCTTCAAAAGATTGGTAAAGTGATCAGAAGCCCAAGTCAGAAAAAGGACATGGATAGAATAAGTTTTGCTGTTGTGGAGGGAAAAGCTGGCCTTACTCCAGAAAAGCACCCCCGCAATTACTCCACCTTCTGACCTGCACAAATAATGAATTAACATAAATGTAGGGTCTGTGGTAAGCTGTACTGCTAGTAGGGGTGATATGAGGGCAAAGCTGTCCTCCTTTCCCTCAAAACCGCCTTAGCTCCCAGACCACCAAGTTGCAGAACAACCCGTGTCAGTCTAAACTATTCCCTGTCTGAAGCTACTCTTCAGCCATCAATCAGCTGCTCTCAATCCTCAGCTGATGTGAAGGGCATGAATAGATCTGGAGACTGAATAAGTTGTGAATGTTTTCCTTCTCTTTATACTTAAGGGTTTTCGCACTTTCTTTTTTTGCCTTCATTTTCTCTTGAAACCTGGGGCGGGTGTGTGTGTGCATATTGAGATAAAAATCAGTGAAATAACAAATACTATGGAAGTCTAAATCACTTGGCTTGAACTTTCACACATACTAATGCCTTGACAGAAGCTTCACACAATAGTACAAATCAGGATATAGAAATAAACACACCACACGCACATGCGCCTTGAACACCAGCCAAAACGTCAGTTATCTTGCAGATTCATGCACTTGCCAGAGCAATTCTGCAAATGCTGACTGAGGCCAGTGTCCCTAACACGCCTGCCTACTCCCGGAGAACAGTTCGTAATTCAGCTGAGAACTGGTACATGAGTAGCTATGGAACTGCAGGGAGTTTTTACCTACCCACTGTAGATACCCCTTGAATCCTGGGGGCTGTTTGGCTGTAGTCTCAAAGCACTCCCAGCTGGGCAGGGGTTCTTGGGTCTGCCTGGGCCTTGTTTTGTGTTTGGGTCTTTGCCTGCTCAGGTGATGTGGTGTGTCTGGAGGTGTGCCTCCAGGCACTGCCTTCCTCTCACGCAGGTGCAGCAACATCTCCAAGACAATGGCAGCAGGCCAAGTTGGGCTGAGCCTGGGGCCGCCTGCTCTCTCACCCCACATTGGGTCCTTAAAGAACTGTCATCTTTCCTTAGACCTATAGGTAGGGTCTCCTGGACCACCATCTTTGTGATCATGGCAGCGTTCTAGGGGAAAAAAACCTAGCTTCCACACATGTGGCTTAGTACCCACAAGTTACACCCTTTCATCAAAACCTAAATTCTCAAGAAAAATTGGTTGACTAAGTAGTACCAAGTGAATCTGTTCCTCTAGCACAGGGTGAATGCATGATCGTTGCACTCCAAAGATGATCTTGTATGCCATCTCAAACACAATGGGTTTGAGACCAAGCTCGAATGCTATGCCCTGATTATAAACACATAGGCAACTACTCAACTAGTAACTGGCCTTTTCATAGCTTTAATTAAATATCTACCACGTAACACTGAGTTTGTGAATATGCTGTGTTCAGTCTGTACATGGTTACAGATTTCTAGAAGGAACCCTAAATACAATAGCCTGCAAGACTACATGTCATCAGCTGACCCCGAGTAATTTATCTTCTTTGACAACACAACATGCATACAAGCTATGAGCTCCAAGAATCTGCATCTTTATTTCTATAAAAAATTTCCAGCAACTGTCCATATGTTTTATAAAAAACAAATATTTTAAGGGTTTAAATCGACATCTTTGCAAGTAGGTTGGCAAAAAGCAAGAAAGTATCTACATTGGCTTTTATGTTCAAAACATAAATATCTCTCAGATTAGTCTCTTCTGTTTCCACATACAACTCTTTGTTTGAATAAAGACAAGTCAACCAATCCTGATAACTAATTGAAAAACCTGCCATCATCACATACATAAAGCATTCCAGAGCTAAATGAACTATCTCAGTCTGGAGCAAATACTGCCATTGCTACCATGTACATGGTACCCAACTCTGTTCTCATGGGGAGTTGGCAGATCCCAAGGATATTCTATGCCACTTCATTAAACTCTGAAGAACACAACTTTGGGAAGTGTTCTTTACCCTGTGTGAAATAACATAATCTCAAGCAAAGAAATCAGACATCTTACCCTTATTTGCTTCCCTTAAGCTAATTTTAGTTACTTTTTAATAAATTCATTGTTGATTAAGGATTATGATCACTACTTTCATGAGGCAGCTCAGCTGCTGGCAGATCTGTTCCTAGATCTAGACATATTTGGTCAAATGAGCTGGTTATTTTAAACTTTTCCCTGACTTTCGCATATTTTGCATGAATTCTTACCACTTAGAAATCTTGTTACTCTCTGCAGTTTAAATGAGATGCACTGGAAACTCATGATGATATATATGTTCCCATTCAACTTCAAACTAGCAAGCAAGAACAACAACAAAAAAATCAGTTATGAGCAGTATATTATCCACCCATTACATATGTATGCATTACTCCATATGGATAAAACTAACACACACATTTGCGGAGACAGCACGGTGATAGTTTTTAATGATACAGCAAACTGACAGCAGATCTGACTGCCTCACTTGGTCTTATCAGAATTTGAGAACAGCAAGGCAGACTGAAACAAACTGTGGATATGTTAAGTGTTTTAAAACATTGTTTAACTAAAAAAGTTAAGCTTTATTGGCTAGCTGGATTCAATGTTTGGAATGTCTGGGTTAATTTTCCAGGTTGCATGCTTGCTTTCAACCCCTGTAGGAGCCAAACTAGTATGACAGATGGAACTGGTGGCAAAAAAAGTAAGGATTCACAGGCAATCTGTTGGAAATAAGACATTTCAAGAGAAAGTCAGCCCATCATTATAGCAGAAAGAAGGTGACAAAAAGAAAAAAAAATGAGGGGAGGTTCATGATAGGGCTGTGAATGGTAAATTTGGTGGAGAATAAGGGCAAACTGCATTGGTTTCTACTATAGGAATATGATAACTTTCACATTTATTTCTCAATGCTACTGTTAAATGTATTAAAGGTACCCGTACAGACAATTAGTAAGAATCCAACTCAGAATTCAGACATTTCAGCCAAGCTGACTGCATGATGACTTGTTAGAGTAGAGCTGCTTGAAGTCACAGCTAGCCAAGCATGGCTCCACCTTAGCGTGAAGATTACAAAAACTGAAAACATAAACCTTCTGCATCTTGCTAGCTCTCTGCTCCTCTTAAAAAATAATTTTGAAGTACTTTTAACATCCCCTTTCAGTTCTGGAGATGAAAAATAAAGTGACTTTTGGTGTGTATGAAAGCACTAACAGAGACTGCAGAAACAAGATGCCCACTGCTAACACCAAATGATATGTAACATGCATTGGAAGGATGATGGCAGGCAAAAATTAAATGCCAATAGCTTCCAATTCCTAAATACTTTTCATTCCTCAAAATGATATCTTGCTGTCTGCTCATACTCTGCAGTGGCCTCATACCAAAACACACTGCTTGTTTTCCAGCTACTTTCAAAACCCATGCAATCCAGCTAACAAAACTTTGGTTGCCCAAGGGATTTACTCAGCAGTACTGCATTTGCAAAATATACTTTTATTTTCTTTTCCTTTTTTTCTTTCTTGTGTCTCTTGGGGTTTTTTTTTTTTTTGGTTTTTTGAGTGGTTTTTTTGCTTCTGCTGCCCTGAGGCAGATACAAGAGCCTGCATTTTTACATTCTGAATGAAGAACTTCATTTCCACACTGAAACCATTTCTCAGGCTGAAGTTCTGTATTCACTTCAGTAGCCGCACTAAGTATAAAATAGAAGATCAAAGTGAGAGGGTCAGTAAAGCAAGCTAAAGCTCTAAGTCTGATTTCAGTTCACAGGGATGGCACTACAAGACTTGACCAACCCACCCTGGAAAGCAGAGTGTTGCTGCCCTATAAACATGACATTACAGTGAAACATTGCAGTAGGTTCCTGAGGATATTTCAGAAGGTGTGCAACTGTGTCAGGATGCACTAATGAGACCCAGAACATACACTGAAAAACATGGAGTCAGACATTCCTACCTTGAATGGGCCTCATAAGGGTTTGCTTTGCAAAACTGTAAGAATATACTTCTCCAAATAAACAATAGAAAAAAGAAACAGAAAATAAGGTGTGGAGCAAGGTAATTTTGTGTTTTCACTTGCCCCAAGGCAAAATCAACAGCACCTATGTCACCTCGACTGGTGGGATGGACAGAGTGACGCTTTTTATGAACTGGTTCATGAGAAGCTGTGCCTGTACACAATTATTTTCTTGTCTCAAAAGTACAAAAAAACCCAAACAAAAAACCCACCTTATTTCTCATCGAATATATTCAGCTTCAAATACGTAAGGCTTACTAATGACTTTTTCCTGATGAAAGAGATGCCTGTAGTTTATTAGGTATTTTTACCTTATTTTGGATAAACCAAGCAGTTGAAGCCTTTCTAATCACCCACTATATAACTTGTCAGGAGGAAAAGCATTTTTGTAGCTTTTTGAGACCTTCCTACTTTTCCAACATCCTTTTCGAAATGAGACCACAGCTTTCCAACATCATGCTTTATACCGGGGGTCCTCAAACTTTTTAACCAGGGGGCCGGCGCGCGGATGCAGTGGCAGGCAGTCATCTGCGGCTGCTTGGTTGCCCCCTCAACCCCCGGTGGGGGGGTGCCCGTGTGTGTGTCTGTCAATACCGGGGGCTAGATTGAGGACCCTGGGGGGCTGTATCCAGCCCGTGGGCCGTAGTTTGAGGGCCCTTGCTCTATACCCACAGACCAAGGTCACCTGCCTACCCTCATCCAAGTTAGCCACCTCCCTGTTGCTGCTAGCATAACTTACGAGAGCAGAAAATAGACTAAGATAACTTTACAGCACAACTTTGAAAGAGGAATAGATGTTCTGCCACTATCTTTAGTTATGACACCACCTGTAAATCAAGCTCTTTCTATAGGTGTTATGGCTCCAGAAGCAAGCAATGACCCTGACACAAAAGTTAACTGAGGGAGATGTGTTAGCTGGTGTTTGTGAGGTCACCTTTTATAATGAGGTATGATGCTGAGCCTGAGATCAGCTCCTGAGAAAGCAGTGCAGCCGTGTCACCTGACAGTGTACTGCTGCAGCAAAGTCTTCCTGTAAGAAGCTGTGACTCAGTCACTTAACCTCGCTTATTTCCAGTGAAGAGGAAACCTCTCACCTGTACAGGTTAAAGCTAACTCGAGCAGCAGCATGGTTCCCCTGTAGAAGTTGTGAATGCTGTACCAAGTGACCCAGTGACACAGAGGCGTAGCAAACTGCTGTGAGCAGAGCTCGCCTGGGAATGGGTGGAAGAAAGGATGCCAGGCAAATGCTGCATCTCTCCCTGGGGAACAGTTTAGTGAAGCAGTAAAGCCTCTGGTCCCCTGGTCCTAGCAATATTCTCAGTACAAGTGGCACCATTCCCTTCCAAGTTTTGCACTCACCACCTTTGTGCTTAGATAAAACATCTCTCAGGGTCATCCTTTGCCCCCCCCAGTCAGGTGTTACAGTGGTTCCCTGTGAGGCAGCAGTGAAGGACTCCCCGGATCAAAGGGAGGAGAGAGGAAGCAGAAAATGACATCTGCCTTTCCTCCCTTGCCTGCCTTTCCAATTTCTTTATCCTCCTGTACTTTCTTGTGCTCACAGTGCCCTTCATTTCCCTTCCCAGTTGGATATTTCCCTTCCCCACTGCCTGACATGAATTCAGTTTGTTGGCCTCCAAAGTAGAAACAAAATTGACTGTTCAGAATTCTAGGGATTATCTTGGAGCTCCTGGGACCGTAGAAAATACCCTTATCCAAAACAGTACTTTCAGTGAGACCTTCAGCCCTCTACCAGGAATTGTAAATGCCTTAAAGTCTAGATATCAGGTTCACTGTCCGAGGTAATTAAATCTGACTCTCAGCTAAACTCTCTCCATGGATCTGGAGATAAATAAACGTAACATCAGAATGAAGTATTTGTTGTGTTTTCTTGCCCCTAGTGCCACTTCTGTAAAGCAGTAGAAAGAGCCTGGATTGTTCCGCACAGTTTCATAGGACACAAGTAAGAATACAGCTTTAACTTTCACCAAAAGTCACATATTACAGGGAGCTCTCAGGTCTTTCTAATGTTGAAATGACTAATAAATGCTACAGCCATATGCAAAAGGCATACCCAGGCCCTCACATGGAGCCTGAAGCTAACTTAGTTGAGTGGCTCCTCTCTACTGTGCTGCTGCTGTACATCAGACAGGCTGGGGTGAGAGGACTTTTGGATAACGTCTCCTCTAGCTTCAGAAAACTAATTAAGACCCTACTGCAGGATGACCTAATTTGCTAGGAATTATTTCTTGTGATCAGTACCAAGTGTACTGCATGGTTACCTTCCTTTATAGCTGCAGTGCTGGTGCATTAAAAGAAGCAATGGAAATTTTGTGCTACAGACTGAAGGACTAGATTTTACTTTGATTTCCTTTCTTACACGGCAGTTTCAAAAGTTAAGTTTTGGGTTCCTAGAGAAACTTGGAGAATGAAAATCATGCCTAGCTTATAAAAAGAAAAAAAAAATTAAATAGTGGTTTGATCTTGTTTGAATCAAATAATGTGAGTAATTTGAATATATGACTGAATTTTGCCATCTTCATTTTTTCAGTAGGTTTCTGTCCATGTGTTTTTACACAGCTATGACAGTGTTAACTAAGTTATTAGCAACAGAAGCAATATTCACTGAATTTTACTTCTTTTTAGGAATGCAAAGCATGTAAATGAATTGCATGGTAACATTATTATTATTTTTTTTAATGTCTTCAGGATAAAGTTCATCTCTAAGAAGATCCTAACAGAAACCACAGATAGAACTTTAATGGTGTTTCTATATTTAATTGGTGCTGTAATACGTTCATGTGGCAACCAGTTTTATCACTACTCATACAGTCCCATACATAACTGAATCCAGCACACTACAGATTAAAATTTTATATTAAATCATTATACTCAGTCTATGCCTGTAGCTGCACTAGTCACCTAGGTCAGGGACCTTCACTAACTAGCCTTGTTTCATGATCTTGCACTGTGCCATATTGACACAGCTGACTGCTTGAAGGCAGATTGGGCATTTCTAATACAGTACTGCACTGCACCATGGAGTCATGATTGTACTGTCTACTATGACTTGGAAAAGGCGGGGAGAGAATATTTGCACTGAAATATGGCTTTCTGTGGTTACCTATGCTGTATATATCAAAAGAACCCACGACAAACAAAAACAACAAACCACCTTAAACTTGGCCATTTATACATGAAAAGCAAAAGCAAGCAAATTAAAAATATCAGCACCACCAGTTCCTGACCCAAATATATATACTTCTAATTAAGAAACCATCTATTTGTAAGCTGTTATTCATTTCAGCTCTGGGAAAACACACAAACATGTTATCATCTGCCTTAATTTTAAGTGGGTTTTCTGGAGAGGTTTTGCATTCATGTCTTAATAAGAGCAGCTCTGATTTTTGTACTCACAATAGAACAGACTTACCGGTTTTGTCAGACATGAGTTAGTTATGAATTACTAGACTCCACATTGATTATTTACAGTTGCAGCTTGAAGAAGGTGACCTTTCCCTTTCCTGGGAAATGCTCTGTTCCTGTGGGAAGTGCACAAAGAGCTGCACTCCTTGAGAAGTCCAACCATATACAAAAGAATCAACCACAGAAGACAACTTATCACCTTTTTCACTTTCTTTGACTCAGAAGTCTGCCAGAACTCAATAAAGGCATGCAATGAGTATGTATTTCCCTCAGGTATTAGACATATTTAATCTATACTTTCAATTAAAGTCAGATTAAGACCTTACTATTCACTATTGCTTGTATTTCCCAATACATAGATTTGAATCTGTGGAATCGCCTGTGTTTTCCATTCATGAAAACTGCCTTTATCCTAGAGGGGTAGAACGGGTGGCGGGGGTGTGGGGAGTAAGTAACGTCAAAGGGTAAAAAAAAATAAAGAAAAAAAAAAGAAAAAGTAATTTGTTCTTCAATAAGGAAGAGAGAAAGCATCTTCTCCTGATCCATACAGCCATGATGCTACTTTATATAAAGAAATTCTATTTCTATTGAGTCATCCCCAGGACTTCACAGCTATGGACAGCAGAAAACATGCCGTATTTGACCTTATTTTGCATAGCTCTTGTCTTTCATAAGACAAGTGGTTATAAGATAAGATTTCTCACAATTAGTTTCGGCCTTCAGGCTACTTGGTGTTGGGTTGTTGTTTTTAAGTTTGAGCCTAGCACTGCAAAATATTTTGTTGCCTAGATATTTTCTCCCCTCTGAGCAGAAGCCAGATATAGCAGTAGGAGCTCTGCACTGGGAGTCTATTAACATGAATTCTCTTCGGCAATAAATTCTGATGGTTAACAGCAATGGTTTGGGCTTACCGATCAGCAATTTCTCTGTGTATCCTTCCCCAAGTTACAAGCAATTTAGAATCCAGCAATACATGAAAGCAGTTCTAGTTATTTTTCCAGCAAAACTCTTTTTCAGGACTTACTTTCACTTGTTATAAACTGTCTTTTCACATAGCCGTAGAGATCTGGTTGGCAAAACAGGACAAAAACAAACAAGCAAAAAAAATTAAAAAGCAAGAAAAAGGAAATACCCTTGAGAGGGAGGTTTATCATTGTGTGGTTTTCAACAAAAGTTGGCCAAAATTCAAAATTTCAGAAAGCATTAGTCATTTCCACATTCCGCTTCATTCTTTCTCTGCAATTCTTCATGGCTAAGCCTCAGCTTGTTCCTGTGCCTGGTGTCCCTTTTTTCGAAATCATCAATAACAGTTTGGAAGCGGGTTTCATTCAAATTTCCTCCCCCACTTTGCACTTTCAATTTGATCTAAATATATGCTTAGTTGAAAGTGCTCTATAAAAGTCTCAAACATAAAGTGGCTGGCATTATCTTTCTTAAGTGTAAGATTGTTTGAAATTTCCTCCTCCAAGTGTCATCGTTTGTTTCCCTTTTGGAAGGGAACAGAAACTGCATCTGTGAGAAACCCACCTTCCAAATTGTCTTGGAGTCATAAAACCTAGAAGCCTGGACTGATGCAGTCCTGGGAAGGCAAACACAGTGGAAAACTAGATTCCATTAGATCAGCATCAGATCAAATTGCCTCCAATTAATATTTGAAGTCTGACAAACTGGAAAATCCTTCTTTAAAAACAAAATATCAAATAGTAATAAAAAAATTCCTCCCTCTCCCCACCCGCTGGCAACTCTAGTAATTATGTTGGGGCTTTAGATATCAGCTACAGAGCTTCAGTCATGCTGGAAACTAGCCATTTATTCAAACAATTTTGCACATAAGAATTTTTCTAGTGCCTCATACAAATTTAGTTCTCACTCTATCACTGCTTAATTTCCTTAATAGCCTCTTATGATGGATATGCCAATGAAATTAAAGTCAAGAACTTCAGAACAGCTTTTGTTGCTATTTTTCTAAAAGACTTAAGAACATTTGAAGATCCTGTGATGTAGTAAAGGGTACAGCTGGTTCGTGATTGAAATCAACAATAAAAGAAATACAAACATATTTGATTTTTTGATAGCCTGATTTTTATTAAAATTTTCTAATCTAGATATCCAACTTAATTCCTAGTCCTTGAATATTCTCCATGCTGACAAGGCAGGAGGTGTTACAGTGTGTTAAGCTCTTCCGTATACCAAGCACAGTACCCAAAGAAGCAGTACCTAAACACAGAAAGAGGAGTATATGAAGAGGATAGTATGCAACTGATACCTTCTTTCCCCAATTTTGGGACTCAAAGAGCATGAGGGGAGGACAGAAACATTAATTCATCAAATTAAGAACATCTATTTATATTCTGTCTATCCTCTTATGCCATCCCTTTAATAAACTTAAACTTCAACCATTTTGGAGCCAGCTAGTGGTTGATTCAGCTTCCACTGAAGCCAAGACGGACCCTGTCTGCACATTTGCTATAGCCATACCCTTTAGGCTGTAGCAACAGACTGGGAGGGATTTGCTGTACAGGCTGACTGTGATCCTCTAACATGCAGCAGCTCTTTTGCTCCAACAAGCAAAAGAAAGGGATAATAGAGGGGCTGAGGCTCCTCAGGCTTCAGATAAAGACATCTCTTTTGTACAGAAAACACTTTCTGCAGTCATCTATGATCTGGAGGGAAAATCTCCTGCTTGTGTCAGAATATTGGTGAATTTTTTTATCGTAGAAGTCTCTCTCGACTTTTGAAATTACACATAACTGAATCTTGCAATTAGGGAAGACAGTACCACTTCACCTACAACGGAGGTTTTTTATAGCACACATCAGCTAAAAGTATTTTTAGATCAAACTGGAAGCACAGTGAAAGCCTGAAGCTGACCAGAGCCATAATGCAATGGAAAACCTTACGCAGACACCTGTTTCAAAGCAATTCCTGGCTCTATTGGCAGATCAAAGAGAGTGTCAGCTACCATTGATAAGCTCAGATAAGCCCCTGGAATTCTGGATGCTTTGCAGATCCCAAGCCTCTTAACACAAGAGGCTCACTTATCACAGTTTCTTCTGGGTCTCCTGAAATTAAGTGACAAAATTTTGCAGTGTGTACAAGAGGATAGCTTGGGAATGAGCATTGCATTCCTTTTCTCCAGGCCAGCATGCTCCCCCTCACAGGTTTATCTCCCGAGTGCTCAGTGAAGTAAATTAAAGAGTAAATTGAATGGTGCTTCTTATTTTTAGTTCCCCACGAATTAGGGGAACAACAGATAGAATACACACAGACACAGGTGCTAGAATGAGTACGATTTATCTGTGAAGTAATTTCTGTGTCTGTCTCTGTCACATCTGTGTACACTATTTCCTTCCTGATGACAAGACTGACCAAGGTGCTGATCAGCCACGTCGCTGATATTGACAATGACAAATCCCTTTCACAGCTCAGAAGAACCTTGAGTAAATTCTCCCAAGACACTGGCAGACGTTCTCCTCCTTGCCCTGTCACTCATGGTGAAGGCTGAAAGGCTGATTAGAAACTAAGCAGGGGCATTCTGGAATGGAAAAGTCTTGATTGATGAGGAATAAGTCAAGGCTATAAAGTGTATTTAATTCCTTCTCTTTCCTCCTTCAGTTTTAATTAGGATTAAATGCCTCTGGCAGATATTTTGGGATTACTTTCATTTTCTTACACTATGTATGAGCTTATCTGCTTCACATTATCCTAAACAATACTGAAAAATTAACTACTGGAAATAAAACAGTTGGAAGGCAAACACATCCTAACAGAAAAATCCATGGCTCCCTTCATTCCCCCACCCCCTCCATGACATAAGCATATCAAAAGTATGCATATCAAGTAACCCTAAATACTTTCCCAGAAATGTTTCTTCATTTGATTGTAACAGAGCCCTGTTTCTGGTGCAAATGGCAAGCAAAAGCGATAGCAAGAAGCCCAATTTCCTCTCCTCTCAGGGGAAGTCTTGTCTGATCAGAGCCTCTCAGGGGTTTGTGGATTGCATTCAGCGCTTCTCAGGACTAGGCACACTGCCTCTCAATCATAGCTAATGTTTTATAAATACTACAGAACAAAGAAAAAAAAAAATCAGGTCACCAAGAAGAACCACCAAGTCCAACCTCAACCCAAAGCTCACAGTGTTTTCACTTGCACAGCCATTGAGATGACTCCTTTCTCCCTGCCACCCTTCTGCTTTCTGTTCTCTCCTAACAGATTCTGCTTGGCCATTGGTGCTCCTCGGCACCATTTAAGACCCAAAACTTTGGGCCACAACCTTGGAGTAGCAAGTAGCGGTATTGGATTGTAGCACCAAACAGGACAAAGCTTGCAAGGGCTGTGGCACGGGCCACCAGCAGCAACAAGCACATCACACAGCAGTAACTAGGGCTATGATGAAACAGAAGTGTCCAGCCCTAAAAAAGGAAAGGAATAAGAAAAAGCTTAGAAGCAATAGTCTGTGATTGCATGAGGGAAGAAAGGAGAAATTTGTTATAAATCTGTGGGAATGCCACTTCATTTTAGATAGTCTTCACAGCTGGGTGTAACCATCATATGCTGACAGCACCTTGAGTTAACTCTAGGAGAGTACAAGGCTGTAAGTGGCATTAATATTCACCTTTAGGAGTTTTTAATCTGCCAGTTATACAAAAGATCCACGGTGGGAACCGTTGTCATGCTGGATCCTGTAAGAAAGGTTGGGTCGGTGTCCCAGACCAGCCTTGTATGCTGCACGGATTGCGTGCCTGACTCTGCGGTGTCCCTTCCAAAGCGCAGGGAATACCACACGCCCCAGCGAGCCAAGACACACACATCCCATCTTCTCTGACGGGTACATATGTTTAGTGGGCAGGACTCAAGAGGTGGAAGCTACAGAGGCAAGTGTTGCTTGAGGATTTCAGCAAGATGAACGTCTAGAGGCAGTCAGTATAATGATGGCTATAAAGCAGGGATCTTCAGCCCTCTCAAAGACAGAGAGGGCACCAAAGGCGTTTGAGACACTTCACACTTTAGTGTATTCAATGAACTTGTTTGGCAAGATGAGGCCAGGCACAACAGGTTTATAGCATCTGATGATATGCTTTGATGCAAGATACTAAACGAAATAGAGAAATCTGTCTACTCCAATATGACAAGTTCCACATTCCTCCAGATTTATCATTTTAATAAGCAAGATTAAATTTCCAGAGCACAATTGTCTAGAATTTGTTGCGATGACTGATGCTGCTTCTGGTTATTTCATAACAAATTTTGGATTTAAAAAGCATTTTATAATCTTTTGAGCCAGGTCTGGAGCTGTATGTTTACCTATCCAGCTACAGTTGATCTTAGGCTAGCTGCAGCCCCAAGAACTATATTTCCCAAGGGCATTCATCCAATTGAGTTATTTTGAAAACTATGTCCCCACATTTGGGGGCAAACCAGATCTGCTGGATGAATTTTCTCCATTCTTGTGAAGCTCAGGTTGGTCCAAACCTTTCTGCAGGGAACATCTTAGAACAAACAGAAGGAAAGAGGAAGGGAAGATTCAGCGTTTCCTTTTCCAGATAAAGAGTATAAAGCTTTTTAATTGATAAAACTTTCATTGCAAGAACACACAGTATATGCTAGTACCGTTGGATATCAAAATCCAACTTACTTTCATGCAGTGAGATTTTGGTCCTTGACAATCACACGGTCTTCCCCCTCCCACCGGTAATTAACATTAAAACAGCTTGCAACTGCAGAAATCTGTTTTAAGAGTATTGTACAAGACTCAGAATGTGGAGACTGAAGAGGGGAGAGGAGATTGTGAGACAGTGAAAGAAAGTATCTGAATTAGGAGACAGTAGAATCTAGCCACTGCAAAAACATTAGTAATAATTAATATTTATACAGCAGAGGTGAATCCCCTTGGATGTTCTCTTAATTGTAAATTAACTTGTTAAGCAGAAATCGAAAAAAATCCAGTACAACTACATAACAATTCTTTGGTTGCTCACTATAGCTGGTGCTGGCAAAAGCTCAAGCACTGAAAAACCCAGAGAAGATGCTTTTTGATCTCTCAACATGTGTTCACCATAGGTGTTTATCTGTGATATGTTCCCAGTAAAAAAAACTCATTAACCTAAATTCTAGCAGGAGAGTTCTGTTTGGAAGCTTCTGACACACTGGCTGTTTTCCTAGGGATGGAAAATTTCCAGTTGTGAATGTGTGGCCGGTTGTCCTGGTTTCAGCTGAGGTAGTTAATTATCTTCTTAGCAGCTAGTATAGTGCTGTGTTTTGGATTTGGTGTGAGAATAATGTTGATAATATACTGATGTTTTCAGTTGTTGCTGGGTAATGTTTAGACTAAGTCAAAGACCTTTCAGTTTCTCTGGTCCTGCCAGCCAGAGGGCTGGGGGGGCATGGGAAACTGGGAGGGGGCACAGCCAGGGCAGCTGACCTGAACCAGCCCAAGAGGTATTCCATACCATGTGGTGCCATGCTGAGTATATGTAAGCCGAGGGAAGAAGAAGGAGGAGAGAACATTCGGCATTGTGGCGTTTGTCTTCCCAAGTCACCGTCACATGGGCTGGAGCCCAGCTTTCCTGGTGAGGACTAAACACCTGCCTGCCCATGGGAAGCAGTGAATGAATTCCTTGTTTTGTTTTGCTTGTGTGTGCGGCTTTTGCTTTGCCTATTAAGCTGTCTTTATCTTAACCCATGAGTTTTCTCACTTTTACTCTTCCAATTTTCTCCCTCATTCCACTGCAGGGGAGCGAGCAAGCGAGCGAGCAAGCGAGCGGCTGTGTGGTGCTAAGCGACGAGAAGGGGATAAACCACAAAACCAGTACTACTTTAAAATATTAAAATGATTATATCATCAGCATGAGATGTCTGCTTCCCACATTGGAGCTGCGTTGTCCCAACAGCTCCCTCCTCCTAGCCAATGAGGGCATCACAAACAAGACTCCTGCTGTGGAAATCAAACACAGAGCTGGAAGAATGCAACTTGCCAACAGGCTGCTGAATAGAGGAGCTCTTGAATGAACAAAGACTCTCAAGAAATATCTGCCATCAAGCCGTGACTCCCCAATGGCACATTTCTGCTACAGCTATTTATATCCTGTATTTCTGCAAGGCCAGATGCAGGAAAGTTAAATCAATTTGACTTGAAGCTCTTCTGTAGGATAACACTTTACTTACCTTAAAATGAAAGAAGCTAGTAATCATATGTTAGGATGTTTTCAATCCATTGTTGTTAGTATATTTTAACAGAAGTGTGAAACCATTCTTTATAAACAGAGAACAAATCATAATTCAGAGACGTCAAGACAAATGTCCAATGGCTCCAGGGTTCACAGTGCCTAATGAAAGATGCTTACAGCTCAGCCTTCAGACGTCTGGACAGCTGGTACTGTAGGGCATATCCAGGGAAACACAGCCAGGCTTCCTGAACCCAGAGCATCTTGCTAGTTACTCAGTCATACTGCCTCAAAAAAATTAGGTGTTATTTTTCCCTCTGCCAACATTCCTGACTTCTGCCTCACCAACACATTATTCAATCCAATTTCCATTGCAAATTCATGATGGTATTGACTTTTTCTTCTTATCAGCACAGAAAAATTAAGGTAAAGCACAGACTACCTGAAATCCTTAATAGATTATTAAAGTCAGCAGGCATGCCATGGAAATTTTCAGATTACTTAGCCTCTTTTGTAAACCAAAGGCTAATACATGACCCAAACAATTACAGTCTGTGAACTTCCACAGACAGCCTGAAGGCAGCTGTATAAGGTAGGACAGAGCTACAATTTGGAAAGAGCAGCAGGCAGTCAAGCACTGTCAGGATAAAGCTTCTCTTAGTTCATTAGCATCAAGAGGGAATCAGATAGTCGGAATGCACTTTCACATGTATTCAGCTTTTCAAAACACATTTGAGCCAGGGCATTTTCTCCTAGGCGTGGTATCACACCGCTACACTAAATCTTAGTTCTTGCCCTTAAGTGAGGGAGGACAGAAAGAGGAGGGGGTAAGTTTTCTCTGTTAAACATCAGCCCACCTGCACTGAGAACAGTCCTAAGGACCAGGAAAGAGAAGCGTCTGGGTTTTCATTTAACTCTGCTCAGCATTTTCAAATGAAGGGAAAAAAATTAGTAACAAAAAAAAAAAAGCAACTATCACCAGGGAAAGGCAAAGTAAGCAAGATGAGACTGGAACACAGAAGGAGGCAGCAAAAATCACTTCAGACTTCAGTAAGTGTTTCTGATGCAGTATTAACAGCTTATTTAAATCAAAGCCTTTGAAGGGCTTTCTGGCAAATGCACCATGTCTTTTCTGTGATAGTGAAACAAAAGTTGCTTTTTTCTTAAAAAAAAAAAAAAAAAAAAAAAAGGCAGCCTTTACAGTCACATGAAGCCAGACTTGAATAAACAAGTTCAGCAATGAGGTGATTCCTTCCAAAGAAAATTAGATGTCGTGTTTTATCCTCTGTGTGCTGTTTAACGGAGGTTTAGGAAAAACAGAACATGGAAAGCCAGCTGATCTGCTGGTCTGGTTGCATCACAAACCTGTGGGACAAAACGCAGGTTTCTGAAGTTATCCTGCGGGGGGGGGGGGGGGGTGGGGGGGTGAAGAAGAGCTAAGCAGCAGCTCCCCCAGACAGCCGAGAAGACCAAGACAGATCTTAACCCAGACAAAACCAGTATCATGAGAAAACACCTGCTAATTCATTTTAGAAATCTGGTGCTGATGGACAGTGCACGTGTTGACACACACCAAACCCTATCAGGGAAAGAGAGTAAGACAATGTGGGGAAAGTAAAAAAAGAGAAAATAAAAATAATTCACACTTTTTTACTTCTAAATAATATTTATAAAATAATACTTTAATCAATATATTGATTTATATTTTTAAAAAAATAAATAAAAGGAACAAAGCATTGCTATTTCCCCATGAGGCCACTTCTCTTGCACACTTATCTTCATCAGAGGTGGGATTTGAAACCTTATCCTAATGAAAGCTCACCACAGACCTGGAGATGCAGTTAGTCATCCAGAATACTCACTAAAACAGTCCAAGACCAAAAATCTCATTTCACTGGAAATATTTCTACTGAATTAAGCTAAACTTCTGAAAGGTCAAAGGAGATTTTATTTTTATAAATATACATGTCCATGTGTATACACACGCATATACACGCAGCAGATGGTTTCATCTCACTGCCTACTGTCTCTAATGGGATATTTTCGAAAAAGCAATGCACATATTCTTCAGAGTATGATATCAGTGAGATTCACACTGTCACGATCAGACCACAGAATAGTCACTGAAACTTATTTTCCGCTGATTTCCCACACAACTGGCACAATAGTTACAGGCAATAAATAAATAATCAGCGTATACTCTTCTGACATTAATGAGCTAAAGTACTATTTGCTTACCCATATGGTCTCTAACATGAGGGCACTCAGGTCCTTTAAACACTTAAAAAGGTTGTTTCCCCAGTAGCACTAATTGACCAAAATAACAATGAGTTCTTTGAATTTACACAATATAAATTTTTACTGTCCTCTGTCAGGTATTTTTGGATAAATAACTTCCTATTTTTTCAGTCCAGAAAAGTCAAGGCAGTACAGCATCATTGCATACAAATGCCTACTTATAGCACATAAAGCTGTGAATCTACATGATAAGTTTAGAATATCATTACAAAAATGGAGCCATGGGACTCATCCTGCTATCAGCTACTGTGGTTTAAACCTGCAATGAACCCAAATGGAGCTTCTCCAGATTTACACAGGATTAACACGGGCAGAGCATACCTCATTTTCTTGATAACATTTCCACATAGTGAAATTAGCGTAGAGGAAATGTTTAGGCAAGTATCACACATAACAAATTGCATTTTTATTTCTTCCATTAAGAGAGCCGCTACGAGGAAAAGAGGACATTTTATATACTGTAACAGCCTGGATGAAATTAATAATTTGACTAAAAAGTAATTGTGTAAAATAACAATAAAATACAGATGCACTCTCAAAGAGATTCAAAGGGATCTAATAACATAATCTATGGAGACAGCTTGCTTTTACAGCCCATATGTCCCCCAGGACTTGAGGGTGATTTCTGAGGGCTGTTTTTCTTAGCTTTTGTACACCCCTGTTCTTGATAGCCTTCAGCTGCATTCCCAGAGATTCCCATGACACCTAAAAAGGATTGAATATCTTAGAGTATAAACACACTGAAGTGGGAATCAACAGAGATGGGCTGAGTTCCTGGCTCTGCCAGCAGTAGCTATGTGATCTTGGCCAAGTCACTTCTATTTCTAGTTCCCCTTCCATCTTGACCATCAAGACAGTCAAGAAAATGGATCCTTGTCACTGTGGGTCCTGGTCCTGCTGGACCTTCATGGTCACTCATTAAACAGTTGAAGCTTACCCTGGGTGACCACAGTGCAAGAGCAATAGGGATCAGCAGTGAATAGGGATCTATGAGGATGCTCATGTTCACATCTGGGAAAGCTAGATGTTCATAGGGAGTCTAACCATCTAGAAAGCTGCATTGCTTCTTTGTACTGTGAAGCTAGTAAGAAGAAAGGTGCAGGGCAGATTTACTCGAGTCAAATGGAAGAGGGAGTGGGATACAAGACACAGGCTTTCTTTTTCAAATTCCTCATTTTTTAAGGCGATAACCTAACACCCTTGATTTGCACACATGCAAATAAATTATCTGTTGCAACAGCTTGAAGTAATACCTGTTTTCTGCCAAAGAAATGTTAGGTATCTCTGGCTTTTCAGGTTTCCTTTTCTGTGAGCATGGTCATAGACATCCCCAAACCCACCTTACTGATTTACCACCTTGTCAATTACCTTTCCTTCCAAAGGCAGCACATACTGGTCTGCCTCAATGTCTTTGTACTAGACACTGGTTAAAACACAATCTTTTTACTGCTTCAACTGGATTTAAAAGATTTAAGGACTTCTTACGCTGGATACCATTGCTTGATTGCTAAAGATTGCTTTGTGATGTCACCTAGATTACAGGCACTTACAGAACATATTCAAGAGTAACACTGTAGCTGTGTATGGTGGCAACATACACTGTGTTAGATCATACTCTGCATCAAGAACAACCCTAAGCACTTCAATCCTAAAATAATTTAACAGTACGCATTAACCGCCCTTCTTGAAAAACACAATTACTGGCCAATCTCTAGCATCTCACAATGGCTTCAACTGTCTCAGAGCAGGATGTAACTATGATAGATGCCTGAGGCCTGGAAGGATGAGTGCTAAATGGAGGAGTGGTTTAGCTTTTCAATCTTTGGATACTTTTGATGAAGTACTAATAAAAGATGCTGTAACGCAGGTTTCCCTTGCAATTCTTTGCTATGGAAATTTGCTTAGTAAAGCTGTGAGTAAGATTCTAATGAGCCTTCTTGACAGCCTAGATCAACCTCAAGATGAAGGGCTTAAAAAAAAAAAAAAAAGAGAGAGAGAGAGAAAGCTGTTTTCTTAGCTGGTTATAGATTCAATCTGATTTAGATAATTAAAAGTGGGGAGTAATTAATCCTGAATTCTTTTGCATAGTTCAAGGAAGGAAGGAAGAAGTGGTAAATTTATTATTTAAAGTCAAGGCAACAAAGCAGTGCAGATGAAAATTTCAGAAGAATTTTCATAAACAACAAGTACTTTTTAGTCAAGAAGAGTCTTGAATGTACACTGGGGAAAACAATCCTTAGGAAAGACTAGAACTGAGCAATTTTCACATGATTAACTTTTGTGGGTTTCTACACAATGAACAAGATAATCAAGGCCAAAGACATAAATAACGTTATTTTTATACCCGCACCTGGCTCTTGTGAAATATGAGGACTATATTTCTCTTGTACTGCATCTCTATCTCAACACAGTGCCTTTTGGTGAAGTTATTCTATCATGGGGTCTCTATAACTGCTTTCGTTCTGCAGTGAACATCACTATTGTTCTCTTGTTTGCCTTTGTTCTATTACTCCTGGCAAGATTTAAAACAAACTTTTTTTCTTTCTTGAGAAAATAAAAAATATTATGAATAAATCTTTGAAATATTTATAAGCAATTATTTGATATTTCATTTTTCAATATCAATAATTTACTGTGTATTATGTTGTTATTTATAAAGTTTTTAAAAATACATATATTTGAGCTTTCTTCTCTTCACAGAACTTTTGCAGATTGGAAACAAGGTAAAGACATTTCTAGTTCCAGGGTAAGTAAGACAAGTGAAAAATATGCCTTGTAGCACATTTTAAGGAATACAGATAGCAATAACAAGATTTCCACATTGGCAAGTGGATTTAATAATGGTATTATGACTCCAGGTTTAAAAAATAGGATTAAAACCAACTATTATAAATTAAAAGAGCTGCTATGATTTTCTTTTTAGCTGCTGTGGGGCGGTTTGTTTTAGTCAACATATGTAGTTATTACTGTCTCCTATAAAAGGATCCAGTTTGCCCAAAGCTGAAAAATATCTACACCTGTTATTCCACTGTGGGCCACTCTGGGGACAAATCCTCATCAAGGAGCCTGGATCTGATTGAGGAATTACATCAGCATTTTCAAAAACATCCCCAGTCTGTGGGAGTGGCACTGCTGGACGTGGTGAGGGATAGCCCTCCCCAAGGCACCTCACATTCTTTTTAAGGTTGCTAGAACAGAATGAAAATCCAGGGTAGGTGAGTTGTAATATCCAAATAAATTTACAACTTGCTTATTGGGGTGGGGGGGATATTTACAGTAGCGTTGTTTTGTAAGCAAATTCACTTGAACTATGAAAAGATATGCATTTGTTGTACAGATTTATCATCTTCACTATTAATGCTTCAGGGCAAACACCACAAATGTGTTTATCATCCATTCATTAATGCAGATCATTGCTAAAAAATGATGCAGTTGTGATCTGCTAAACCATTAGTTAATATTTCATCAACATTTTTTCACATGCACTTTAAATGAGGTTAAAAACAGTTGCAATAAATTCCTAAACCACAAATGGTCATAAAACCATAACACACACACAGCCTGTTCTACCACTCTTGGTCCTCTATAATCATTCAGGTCACATGTACTGAACCCTAGAAAAAAGTATTTGTTAGTCCTAAAGTGTGCCCAATGGATATAGGTCATTTAAGCTTTAAAATAATCCACTAGGGTGGCGACATATATTTTGTTTCTAATAGGCTCAAAGTGAATCTTAAAAATATTTAATTAATTAGGAACATCTGAATTGAAACATTGCAAGTGTACTGCGAGACTGAAAGTGACTGTGGTTCACATAAATCCTGGATAACAATATACAAAAACTCCTTTATTTGAGACAAGAGTAGATAATGAGAACATTACAGAAACTTTGCTTGTATGTTTTCAAGCTGTTGCTGCAAGTGTTTCCCAATTAGGATAAAATTTAATTAAAATGCAGTCTAAGTGTCCTGATTACTTTTAGCTACAAAGGTTTTACACTACAAATATAGTCTACCATTACCAGAAACAACTGCTTTAAATTTATAAATGGAAGGTGTGAATAGGCAGATATATTCAGAACATTGTGTTTCAGATTTATTGCTATATTTTAAGGCTATAAAAGAACGATGTGGCATTCAAGCCACCCAAGAGGTTATTTGCTATTCAGTACATTGTATTTTAATCAATAAATAATCATGAACAAGGGAACAATACGATTTCTCGTGTAACTAGCTGCTGTCAGGTTCCAGGGAGCAGCTTTCCTTCATGGATGCTGAATATCATAAAAAAATAAAATACCAAGAGCTTTACAGCGGGAATGCATTATCCCACTGTGTTAAGGTGGGGCTTTGATTTGCGGGGATGGGGGTGGGGGTGGGGAAGAGGGGAAAAAAAAAAAAAAGGATGCATAATGTTTCCTGATACATTTTAACTTCCTGTCTTAAACTGATTTATGGTAAGCTGTTGGGAAAGAAAATAAAGCCGTATTCGTTTTCTTTTGTTACATTGTCAGTTAAGTAGTGTCCTGTACACAGGCTACTTCCAAACTGGTTATCAGCTCAAGAAATTACTTATTTTTTTGTAAAATAACGTTATTTGACCACTGCATGTATTTTGTGCTATACCCATCGTGTCTTCAAACACATACCAAGAACAAGTTAGCCTTGCCTCACTGGTGTTGCATAGAGATAAAGAACCCTGGGAAATGGGGGAACCACTTGCAGAACCTTGAATACAGCATCCTTTAAATGGGAAAACAGCCTCCCAGAGCAAAAGCTTCACCAGGGGACAACTACAGCAATCTCCCAGAAAGTTGTTACGCTTGTTTCATTCAACCCAAATCACTTAAAATAGACAGCTCTGCTTCTCCTGGCAGTGTTGCCATGGTAGCCCCGCACTCCCTGCCGCCCTGAAAGCTACCCAGGAGGATGGGGAAGTGCTTACACAGGTAACACAGAGCATGAAGTGGGATGCCACAGCAGCTTTCCTCAGGCTCTGTGCAGAGGTACCCAGCCTGGCAATACCCAGGCTTGTTTCAGAGAAGATGTTGTGCACCCCCTTACACAAAGCCGTATCTGAACTGAGCCTTGGCCACCTCTAGTCCTCAACCACCCACCACCCAGCTCCCTGCAAGCTCCAAGCCATCTCTGTGCCTCCAGCAACAGTGAGCTGGAGGGGCTGCATGTCACAGAGTCCTCACTAACAAGACTTCAACAGAGCCTGCATTTCACCTGTGCTCATGGACAAGAGATAGAAGGACTGAACAGGACGTGGGGCAGACGAGTAGTTACCAACAGTTACTCCCTGGGCCTCCCACATAAAGAAGCAGCAAAGCTGCTAGAAGGAGACTCCATCTGCTCCTGGTAGGAAGCACAAACATAAATAACACCGTATGGCCAATGCTATCCAAGGCAGCTGTTAGATCTAAAAGAATCTTAATATTATGGTATTTGGCAATCTGCATGTAATATTTAAACAGAAAATGATCCTAAAGAATTTCTAAATTTAGTTTTTAAGCTAATGTAAATTTGAATATTTTATCTGTAAATAGGGGGGGGGGGGGGGGGGGGGGGGGGGGGGAGCTACCACAACACTTCAGGGAAGAGAGCCCCATTTGGTATCACTGCATAGTAGCATTTACCAGAATGGATCCGCACGTCTGTGCATGGGCAGACTGATGTAAGTAAGTAGCAGAGGGCATTTCCCTTGTGCACTTCAGATTCTGCCTCATCACTCAATAACCTGTTTGCACAGGTCATTTTGTGTAAAGTGGCAAGGACTCTAGGTGATGGCTGAGAATTTAAAATCAGCTTTGTTAATGTATGAGCTCCTCAACCAGAGAAGAAAAAAACCCTATAGTATGCAAACGTTTTTCCCTCAGAACCACATTTACTTAGCTGCTGATGAGCAAGGAGAAAAAGTGCTGTTCCTTCCTGTTTCTTTGTGAAGTAGCACCAATCCTGTGCTGCAATTCTTCCTGTAGCTGGCAGACTACAGCTGTGTCAAGCAATGGGGTAACCATTCACTCCAAACACTACAAATGGTGCAATGGGGCAGGGAGGCGAACACACTGAAAGGGGGGAAAAAAAAAAAGAAAAAAAAAAAAGAAAAGGAAGATAGAATACTTGAAACAGTATTCCTTCAGATTAGCGTATACAGAAATATCTTAAAACAAAGATTGCTTCTAGAAGAGCTCTAGATTTTACAAAAGGCTGATAAATCATACTGCTTCATGTTTTGCCATCCAAATAAACATAACATGTCAGTCTCTAAACATCACTTTGAAAATCCCCGTAACACAGGCTTTGATTTAGCAGAGCTGTTAAGCATGCAGGAGCCCATAGGTGTATACATAAGGGGAGGGTTTGTTATTGAAGATGAAAAGGACATACAAACAAGTGCTTTGCTGAACTGCAGCTGTAGCAAATTCTTTTCAGAAACTGCTGCCTAACAAGAACGTTAAGTGAGTGATCTTTTTCTCTCCATCTTTTCCCCTCCATTTCATCAGGATTTATCACCTTTAATTAGAGCTGAGTGACTAGTATTTCTTTGACAGATTTAAACTTCTGCTTTATATGACTAATTCATATATAGCTTCTGCTGTTCTCTTCTAGAAAAGACACCCTTATTTTTTTTTCAGCCCTGCCGGGGGAGGGGAGGAAGAGGGGGGCAGCGGGGAAGTCAGAAAGACTTGTCCAGACAATCATTCAGGCCACTGGTTGTTCAAGACTTCTTTGCTCTAACCATGGTTTAACATAGAGTATGGGCAGTATCCAATTAACTCAGAGGATTGTTGATTTTTTTATTCACCCTAACTGTATGATTGAAGCCCAAGGGAAAGAGATGAGCCCTAACAGCTATTGAACTGTAACTGTTAAGTAGCTATTGTTGTGCCTATTCTATCAAACAAAGATGACAACAAAACAAGGCAGTCTGTG
Source organism: Falco naumanni (assembly GCF_017639655.2). Classification (NCBI taxonomy): domain Eukaryota; kingdom Metazoa; phylum Chordata; class Aves; order Falconiformes; family Falconidae; genus Falco; species Falco naumanni. Next base: position 6,080,654 of record NC_054057.1, read on the forward strand.
AAGTATGTCCAGAAGTTTTGTCATGCGTGACATGCCCTTAGATGGTCTAAGAAACACGCAGAATCTGCAAGTGATGCAGTACAGATCTCCTGACTTCCCAGGAGAGGGGATGGGAGCACACCACTATGGCAGGTTTCAACTCAGAATCCCACATTGTCTTATGTCGACATTAATTTCCATTTTGTAGGATTTCTTCCTATGGTTGGTTGGGGTTTGGTTTTTTTTTTGGTGTGAGGGTTTTTTTCAGGGTTGGGGTTATTTTTTGTGGTTTTTCTTTTTTTCAGTCCACAAAAACCACAAACAAAAACCCCACTACCCCAACAAAAACAAAACACCACCACACCAAAACGACACAGCTACCAGATTTAAGATCAATAAGGGTTTTAATCACCCTCATGATAGACATTTTCCATTACATTTTACCCCAGAACTCCTGAATCTTAGTATAGAGCTACAGACACATTTAGAAGTGTTGCAGAAGTATATTTGTATGTCTTTTTGACGTATTTTTGGTTCATGATGCAATATTTCAAGTGAGGAACAATCTGCGATTTTCATTTGCCACTGTAATTGTCAAGGATAGCAATACAGTTTCTTTTGTTCTTTTTCATTTTCTTCCTTCAAATTACCTGTTGAATTGCAGTAATCCACCATATGAAATGTTTATTTTTAGTGCTGACCCCTTTAGGGCAAGAACATTTGCTCAGGCACAATCAAGAAAAAGCAGGTGATGGTACACTGGAGACCTGTAATGGAAGTACCTGTTTATACACTGACACATCACAATTTAAAGACTCATTGAGGGTAATTTGTGACCCGGGGTCACTCACTGCAACAACGGAGCTAGCAAAAAGCAAGGACCAAATCTTGGCCATGAGGCTACAAAGGAAAAGCTCCCAATAAAATTGAACATTAAATCTCCAGCATCTTTTAGAAAAAGAAAAGTCGCCCAATTTGGATGCCTAGGAGCATTAGAAATGGAGTCAGTGCTAATGGAAGTAACTGGCGCCTCATCATCTACAGGCGCTAGCATCAGAAGAGGAAGGTACATTTGGAAGGAAACCAGCAACTAATCAGGTATCCCAATTTAAGCAGAGCCTCTGAATGGATGCTTGAATGAGAAGACTCAGAATGAACTTCTGGAAGAGACAGCTAAGCTGTCGTTAGCATTAACTGCCCGGATTGCTTTCTGAAATTCTGACCTGCTGAAGCAGCTCAGTTATGCCTCAAAGTAAAATACCTCAGTCTTCCCGCAAATCACCTGTCATTCAGTTTCCAGGTTCATTAGCACAAGGAAGGAAAATCTGCACTTCAGCAAGACAAATCTCAGCTTGGCTGAGACATCCACCAACAGATGCAGGAGCAGAATCTCACAGCTCCTAAAAGCTCCGCTCAGTATTTATTGCTGAACTGTTTACGCAGTCATAGCACAAAAGGGCTTGGTGAAGTACTTACAGCCAGCCACTTGAATATCTTTATACGTTAAGTAATCAGATGTCATCAGAATGCAAACAAAGGAAGTGATGGAAGCTCTCACTGAGGGATTTTGTCTTACCTTTCCCTTCCTCTCAAACATTAAACATCTTGAAAAATACTTGGCAAATCCTGATGTGATACTAAGCTTCTTCCTCCTGGGGATGCCATCACAAAGATTCAAACCCAGAAGTAACTATCCAGTTTTATCTCTTTTAGATTATTGAAGCTGAGATCTATTTTTGGCTTCAGCTGTTTATGTGAAAAGAGACTTTCAGAAAGCTTTCTGTGAGCTGCTCCATCTGAAATATTCAATAAGATACTGCTATTTTTATTTCTCTCAATCTTTCTTCACCTGCAACAATGACTTAGGTACAGCTGAACGAGTTGCCCAGGAATCATTCCACATTCTCAAGCAGGCTTTCCCTGGCAAGGCTACCGCATACCCTTTGCTTCCCAGACACAGCCTCTCTTTCCACCCTTTTATCCCAGGTCTGTCTGTTTTCCCAGACAAATAAGGGCTGCCAAGTTGTTGGTAAGTGTGGCCTGGTGGATCTCAAAGTCCCATCTGGGATGGGATATTTTGCAAAGAAAATAAAATGTCACACAAAAGGAGTTAAATTTCTGGTACACTGGTATGATACTTCTTCTCATTTTGATTCAAGGGAAACAAAGTGGTTGTGGTCAAAATACAGATTTATTTTTAGTTTTTTAAACAAGTTTCATTAAAAACTTCAAAAAAGCCTAAATTCATTTAATTTCTGGTGTCTAAATTGAATCGAAATAATTCGGTCAGCTCAGTTCTTGGCTGGTGGCTATGCCTCTGAATGTGTGATGTAAAAATTATTCAGGTATCTGATGCCTCATTTGCTTCTATCACTGTGCCCCCCCCCCCCCCCCGGTGAGCTTTTGGGGTGCCGGGCATTGCTGAGTCACAGCAGCTGGCATCCTGCACTTTGGGGACCTGGTCTCCAGCCCATCGAGCCAAGGGCTCTGATAACTCTCAGCACCAAGCACCTGCAGCCGGCGACTCCAGTGCTGGTTCCCTGCCTTAGCTCTGCTGCGGGTCACTGCCCCACCTCCTGTCCACGAGGACAGGGGGTGTACAGTGCCTCAGGTCCTGCAGCTCCATTTTCATATTCACCAAAATTACAAGTAAAACCGCGGGTTCCCTTTAGCCAGTTCAACGATGAGCACAGGAATCTCCAGTGAAGAGACAGTAATAGGCAGCCAGGAGGTAGCAACACTTCAAACCATGACACTCTTCACCCTATGAGTGAGAGTCGAAGCCTGCAGAGGCTGGTTATAACCAGCACACTCGCTGTGCAAAGTTTCAGCTCATTTTGTCAAAATGAGGGGTTTGATTCAGGAGAATCTACCCAGAATGACATGTGGACTTCTTGATTTTCCCCCAAAAAACATCAAATACCTATCCAGTGTGGTTTCCCTGCACTGCTTTCTACAGGAAACATGTCCTGCCATGCAGCATCATGGTTCCTCTGCTTCTGTTCTTGGCCAAACCACTTGAAGTTCAGAGAGCAAAGTGAGATTAATAAAGAGAAACAAGGTCAAACCTTCTGTCAAGTTCAAGAGTTCGGTTTTGCAGTTGAGTGAAGCACTTATTCCCACTTACATTCATCCCTCCAGCACTAAAGCTGACTAAATAATTATACTTTAAAAATTCCATTTAAACCTTTTATACTTTAAGAATTAGAACATCAATTCAATTAAACAATGATTGCAATATACTGATTTTTCTCTAGATCCTTCTTACTAGAAAAAAAAAAAAATCTGCTTAACAACATCAACCTTAAGAATAAATTCAACCAGGCAATTCCTACTGGAAGTCGAAAACCTTCTCCCAGTTACATTCCTGTGACTTTTACTGGTTTGGTCCCTACTGCAAAGTAGATACATCATAGGGAAAAGAAGTCAAAAGTGTAATTTTCATTGACGGACCCAAAGCCTTAATAAAAGATTGTGGAATTCCAGACTTACAGCTCCTAAAGGAGTGTTAGTGAAGAATAGCAATGAACTTATATGGGAAAGATTTCCTAAACTTCTATTAGACAATAGAATGTAAAAGTCAAATAATAAAGAGGAAAATATCTTGTCATGCCTTTCCTTTTTTTTTTTTTTACTTTAAGAAAAAACACCACTCATTTCTGAAGCTTGAACTACAGAATTATTCAAAAGCAACTAAACCTAACATAGTTTGATATTTTCAAACAACATAAAGTTGATGTACTTTTCAGTGCATTGAGGGTTTTTTAATTAAACCAGTGAAGAAGTGAAAATGAATGAATGCTTATTCAAAGCAAACATCTTCTCTTGCCCCTGGTACCTACACCAATTGCATGCGAGACTTCACATGAGACTGGTATAGTTTAAGTACTAACCCCTCATTAACGTGCAAGTGGTAACTCCAGCATTCAGATCCTCTGCAGAGCTATTCAGATGAGGAAAAGCAGGCTTTTTTTTTTTTTAATTTCCTTTCTCAGACATACCTCATTTAAATAGTAAGTAGGGCATGCCCAAAGAGGATGTCCCCAATTACAAAACATTTTACTTACATCAACAAATTCACACTCAGAAAACGATCCAAGTCTACCAATATACAAATCCTGTCTAATGTAATTTATAGGAGCAGCTTCAAAGGCAAATTTGCATTAGAGGAGACAGTAGCATAGGTCTTGCAGCTAAATGCGCTTAGTTCATCACTCACTGCAGCACCAAACATTTAATCCACTGAAGGATGGGATTTTGCTTTGCTCTTAACCAGCCAGCCATCGTTACAACAGCAGGCACCTTGAATTACTCGTTCATATGCAAATACACAGAAGTGCCAAAGCCATTAATCCGAAGACAGCTTTCCTCAGAGCCGACCAACACTTACTTCTGGTGGGTATTTATGTGGCTTATACACCCACTTCAGATTTAAGTTTTCTCATTACGACGCCTGAACTTGGCCTGCAAGACACCTTCTTAACACAGGGAATTATGTGAAGAGCAGCTGCTGCAGATTTTGCCATTATTAAATTGTGAATGAAGAATAAGGTGATGCAGGAGAGGGATCAAGTTGGTCTGCAAGCAGTCAAGTGCCTTTCTAAGGTGCACTTCGTCAATCTTTCAGGAGAAGCTTTTGCACTCTTAAATCCTCTACTAAGAATCGAGTAAACACCACCAAGGAACTCTACAGAGGTATCATAACGTACCCTCCTCTAGCAGCTGAGAGCTAGTTTATGAGGTCAGAAAGGTGATGCTTTAAATCTGTGCAACACTTGAAATTTACAGTGTAATTAGCACGCAGTAATCACCGTCCTGTCTGTGGTTACCAATGCAGTGCAAGCTTTTTACTGAACTGCCTCAGCTGCTGTTGTGAGGGTGCATCTGAGACAGGGTTCAAACTAACCATTGATCTGAGCATTTCTGTCTGCAGCAACAAGTCTGACCTAGTTTAAACATCCCTTTATTTGATTTTCAAGCCTTATCTACATTCTACACCAAAAGTATCATATTCCTGGAGGTCAAAAAATTACTACCACCATCCCTTTCCCATGCAACTTTAGGTTATAGAGCCTTAGCCTCAGAAAGGAGGAACTAATGTTGCAGGTGCACTGCTACTCAGTGATTACACTCTATACTTACAAAGCAAAAGCCCTGGAAAAAAAACCAACCTTAAATTCCAGTCATCCTGCACTAAAATTTGAAAACAGTGGAAGCCTCCATATGATTTTCAGGGAGCAGGGGAAAAGAATCTGAATATCAGGTCCCATAAGTTCTTTTGAGCAATCAGAGATGAAAATTATGCATTCACTCTGCAGCATTCCAACGTGTATTTTGATGTAGGGTAAATTAATTGTCTCTGCTAATTTACTCCAGTTACTTCACAGCCTTGTTAATTAGGCAGCTCTGTACAGCATTATTGTTCCAGTTCCTTCAGAATAATGGTTTCCTTTGCTGCTGTTTTTTTTAACTCATTGAGCATATAGATGTGTACAACATGTCGAGAAGCAAATCTAGATGTACTTGTGGGAACAAATCCATCAGTATCTCATTAAGAGGCAACATTTACTTCTCACTCATTCACCAGCATGATTCCACCAAGAGCCTGGAAGGGGCTGCCTGTACCACGGCCACACCAGAGCCCTTTGCTCTTGTAGATGTCTCCCTGCTTTCTGTGTCCCTGTCCAGAAATGGAGTCAGAGATCCAGGGCAGTGTCTGTCCTGCCTTCCCTCCTCCAGGCTAGGGTGAAGGAAGGAGTCCTCATTTCTACATCTAAGACAAGAGGGATGGGAAGCAGGAACTCTCCTTCAAGCCAAGCGTGGGCAAAGCGTGGCCTGGAGCTAGCAAGTGGGAGGTTACCAAGAAGAGCCTGCTGTGATAGTAGTAAGTGGTTTAACTGAGCTGCCTGCCAGAACAGCCTGCTTTAACTAGGTCCCTAAGCTAGCTCAGCAGGGCTCACAGCTTTACAGATGCTGCCTGCAAGTAGGAACCAAGCTATTCAGTGTAACGGGTGCTTTAGCTGTGCCTGTACTGCAACCACTGCTGCGTTTGTGGCTCAAGTAAGCATACTCCACTTTTTCAAGATCTGTACAAGTTAATACAACAAGCAATGTCAAGACATATTGCTGCAACACAGAATAACTACAAGTATTCCAAGTTTTTATTCCAAAATAAAACAGAAAATAGGAAGACTGCTCACAGATCTCAGCTCCCATCCAGAACAAAGACAAATAAAGATACAGAGCTATTCAGTCCAGCCTTAAGTAGACAATACCAACCAGTTTTCAGGGAAAACTTTAAAGAAAAAAACCCTGCTTTCTCCCCTCCCTTTTAACTGAGGAAACTGGAGAGGAAAGAAACTAAACCAGCCTTTGATAAGCCTTTATTAGTTTCTGTGTTGACACCAGCTCTCCTCACCTGCAAAGGACAACAAAACCAAAAGCAGCTTCCCTACCTGGCTCAGCAGCAGCATCCAAGGAACAAGACAGCACCCCATGCAGGAGATGGCTTGCTCTGTAAGGCTGATTTCCTCCAAGCAGCTGAGCTAAATGAAGACGTGCAAGCCCTAATTAAGGAGACTGGGCTAACTCCTGATTTCGTTATCATGGGCTAGCAAGCATATTAGCATATTAAATTTTGTACGGGTAAAAGCAGCCCTCACAGAAAATGGATGACTGCCATGTACAAAAGAGTAGAACAGAGCCAAGAAGAATTGAGTTAAAGGGGAATAACTGGAAAGGGAACGTCCTCTAGCTACTAAAAATCAGTTACTTACACTTATCTCTTCTCCACTGTATGCAAAGACCTCTTGCCTGAGCAAATCCACGTTGGCTCCAGGCAAGACCCATATGGACCCAAGTAACAAAAAATAAAAGTATTTTCTGGGGTGTTGGTACACTGGCTTACATGTCCTCATGAAAGGACTGTGCTAGATGAGCTGTGGAGAAGATGGTCTTGCAAAAAGGCGCATGCAAAGATGGAAGAGCAGAAATTTGTTATGGAGAGGATGCACCTGGGGAGGAAAAAGGTGCCATGCTAAAAAAAACAACAGCTGAGGCAAACCCAAGAGGTCTGAGGGCTTCCAGCAAAAACATCAGCTTACTGACACTGTGGAGTGACACCAAAGAGGTCCCATGCAAGTATTTACTGCTTGTGTCCTTCCACTTTCCTTTGGTGCACAGGCACAAAAATGCATGGGAATGCTGCAATGCATTTAAGCACTAGTTTTATATGGAGGGTGGGGTGGGGTGGATGGGTGGTCTCAAGGAAAGGCATTAGACTTTATGTTTGTGCAAAGTTTGTAATTACCTCTGCTGTTATGCCACCTCTGCATGTCACTTTAAAGCAAAATAGCAACACAAGACTTAGTCAAGTTTACAAGATACTCATGGGGTTGGACTACTCTACTCCTTGGTGCTAATACTGTAAGGAAGATCCCTCCACACTTCCCTTCTTGTTTATACTTAATTTTCCTGTATGATTCCAGCTGGAGAAGGAGAGTAACATAGAACTATAAATACATATTTCTACCCAAAATGAATAAATACTTTACCATACAAAATAGCATGCAGCTGAGGATTTTTAGTTTCCCTTTGGCTAGAACTATTTTATAAGACCTACATTTCATCACATATTTATCTGTGTGTTACTCTGTGCTGTGGTTGTGGTAAATCTACTATGTATTTAGCAGAGAAAACTCTCGCATTTTACAGCTGGTTTAGGGTTGGTATTGTAAGTTATTTTATAATTAAATGATTATAAGATTATATGCTAAACCAGAATTAATTCTTCCAATTTCTTTATCTCTTAGGTCAGAGGTTTGTCAGGATTAGTCAATTATCCACTAAAACCTGGAATGTCCTGTCCCAAGAAGAGGAGCAGCTGTGCCATAAGGCCCACGTAAAGGACAGCTTGTCCCAAAAGCTCTCCAGGAGACAGGCTATGAGCTCCGGTGTCACTGAGTGCTTACAGGGAGGTCTGTGCTCAAGAATACAATATGCATATATCTGGGATGAGTAAAGGAAACCTAGCCCAAACCAAGCATCTGTCTAATCCTGAGTATGTCAGGAGAAAAGGAAGCAAGACCAAGACCTTTACAGCCCGATTTCTTAGGGGCACAATGGGGACTGGGCAGACCAACCCAGGAGAGGTCTTCTCCCAGCTCTGAGGGGACTCAGCACATCATCTGAGTTGAACCCTGAACAGCACCACCATCCAGAAAGAAGCAGCAGCCTTCACTGAACATTTCAAGACTTATTTTCACCTTAAAAATATGCTTCTGAAGCTTGCCAGATAATCCACGACCTCCTGCTTCGGTCTTTTGTTTCAGAGGATGAGCTGGAGGCAGGCAATAATAGCCATGAAGATTAAAAAGATCAGAGGATTTAAGGTCTGAATAACAACAGGGAATTGTATTTGCATTAGTATTTCCCACTCAGGAGCTGGAGGATCATCTTTGTGGTGATCTTCTGCAGCTTGTTGTTCACATATGTTATTTCAAACCAGTTTAGGCCATCAATCGTTTCAAAGACAGTATTCCTCAAAATATATCTACCTGTTCTTATTGTCTTGTCTTCCTAATGGTGTACCGTGTACATACATGAAGATTCTTGCTCTTCTCCAGAAACATTCTTGTAAGTATTTCTGGCAGATAGGTTGCATGAACTGAAACCCCAGCATAAACAGATTTTACATTCCCTCTCCTTTTTTTGCCTGATAAAGGCCTTGGTAGATCCAAGTGCTACTTTAAGGTTATAGAGTCATAATAAGGTTGTAATAATACAGCGGTGCAAAAAAATTATTATACACCAAACAACTGACCAGTCTTCTGTAACAAATATAATTAAAGAGATTTGGATAAATACCCAAATAACAAAAGCAGAATTAGGCTTTATTGGTTTTATGCTGAACATGCTTTAATGCTTTAGAATAACCAATGAAATACCGCTAAAGGAAAAAGCAAAACTACCCTGCAGACATCCTATTTTGTTGAGAGAGAGAGGAGATTAGTTTGGACAGAAAGATTAACAATTTGCTTCTCAGGACAGGACTCCTGTGCAGCACAGCACTGCTGACCAGTCATGCTGTCTTGCCCATGAGGATCTTCAGCTCCTCCTGAAGTCAGTGAGAGTCCGTCAGTGTGTTTGTTTATTTATTGAGTCTAACAGCCAGGGCCTCCTGGAAAAATAGAAGTGAGGTCCCTGTCTAGATCAGGGGCCAGGGTCAGCATTCAGGCAGAATGCATTGCCTCAGTACTCTTGCCATGGTACCAACCCATAGCCTTGGCCAGACTACTTTCAGGATGCAATCTTTAAGTCAGGTGTCCATAGGGATGGCGCCGTCAGCAGATCATTGGCGGCACAAAAGAGTGATGATGTCGTTGGTGCATACATCCCTAAAACCATGTCAGGATGTGGGGAAGAGTCAGAGAGAGGCTAGAAGAAGCAAGAGGAAGAAAGATTTAGAATGTGTCAGGCAAAACAACCACAAAATAAAGAAACAGACCCCTTGCAAATGTCTTTGACCTATCACAAGTGCTGGGACACATTTAAAACAGTCCCATTCAAACCAGCGATGCTTAACGCTGCTGCTGCCTGTACCCCTTCCCACATCCATTCATCAGACAGCAGGTTCAGTCATTGCTCAGAGCTCAGGATGCAAATTCTCTGCAAGATTATTTCAGCCCTCAAAACTCATTGCAGTGTCAGAAATTATGGTAGTTCCACATATTTACGATCTCCAGCTCTATGGCAACCTTGGTAAAGTCACTGCATTGATATGTGAACATGTCATTTTATAATTACTCTAATTTTAGTTTAGGAAGTAAAGCTCCTCATTATACACTAATCAGACTTCTAATCCCTCAGTGCTCCCTTCTCTCCTCTCCTTAGGGAAGCCATAGAGACTATCAAATATGCCACCTTCTTTTTTTAACGTGCTCATAAGAAGTTATCAGATAAGAGGCACTCTGGCATCAAAAAAAGTTATTAAGCTATTTACAGCGAATATATCCATAAATGAAGATACTATTAATTTGATAACATCTATATTAAAGTCTAATTTTTAATAACAAAGCCTCCTTCTCAATTATTTTAAAATCTCAGCATTATGCATTAACTAAAAGTTACACTCACGTTACTTCCTTTGCATGTAATAAACAGAAAGCAAAATTCTTGTTTCCTGACAAGCGTAAGAACAGCCATGATGGGTAGAATCAAAGGCATCCTCTCTCCAGTACAGGAGAGAGTGTATGGTCCCAGATGTACCATTCAGCTTTTGGCGATGAGTAATTCAGGAGCCTGGTAAGCTGGGAAATTTATTAAGTCTTATAAGCCACAGATGACTTAAAGAAACCCAAAACAAAACACGAAAGAAACCCCAGACCAAGACAGTCACATCAGACCTGGCCACCCATGCATATTAACTACAATCAAGCTACAAAAAAACCCACGAACAGAAATAGAGGCTGAAATTATGTGCTGTGGTGAGGCACATAAAACCTAGATTGAGGCAACTGGTAGCTGGTAACATCTGGCTCACCTACCTAAGATTCAACGTTTGAATATATGCACAACTCCATCTCTCCTGGAAGCTGCATGTTACTATAATGTTGAGTGAAGTATGTTCCAAAAAGCTGTCCTGAAAAGGGATATCATTCAAAACAAACCCCAAAATTATTTTTCCTCTCTGACTAAAATATGGAATTTCTTTTTTTTTTTTCTCTTCACATTCACAAAAATAATAAAAATCTCTTCAGATGTTTGTAGCATCTGAATGTAGGTTTCAACAGTATTGGTCCAAAAGGGATCCCTCTTTGGATTTGCAGTTTTTAAATTTCATTAGCTAATTACTTGTTCCTGCACCCTTTGGACGATGAGCAGATAGACACGTGCTCCATTGCTTAGTGCCTGTGTCCCAGAGATATTGTTTCTTGTTGCATTTAAGTTTTTCTCCTTTTCTTTCTCTTCCTCTGTGGAAATTTTCTATGTTACTAACATGCTTGCTTCTCTCAATGTCTTCTATTTGAGAGAAATCCTTTCTGAGACACAGCAGTAGAAGAGTATATGTTATTCTAGGTGAGACTATCAGTGACATGCCCAATATACATGACAGCTTTCCCGTATGTTCAGCATTATTTCTCATCTTATTCCTCCTAATCACAGGTTGGTTGGGGCTGGAAGGCACCTCTGGAGATCATCTAGTCCAACCCCTGCTGAAGCAGGTTCACCTGCAGCAGGTTGCACTGTCATGTCCAGGCAGGTTTTGAATGTCTCCAGAGGAGACTCCAGAACCTCTCCAGGCAGCCTGCGCCAGGGCTCTGTCACCCTCAAAGTAGAGAAGCTTCTCCTCATATTCAGCTGGAGCTTCCCGTGTTGCAGTTTGTGCCCGTTGCCCCCGGTCCTGTCGCCGGGCACCACTGGAAGGAGCCCGGCCCCGTCCTCCTGCCACCCACCCTTAAGGTGTTGGTACGCAGGGGTGAGACCCCCCTCGGCCTTCTCCAGCTCCACAGCCCCAGCTCTGCCAGCCTCTCCTCACCAGGGAGGTGCTCCAGGCCCCTCACCAGCTCCGCAGCCCCCGCTGGGCCCTCCCCAGCAGCTCCCCGTCTCCCGTGACTGGGGAGCCCAGCGCTGGGCCCAGCACTCCCGATGGGCCTCACCAGCCCGAGCAGAGGGGCAGGATCAGCTCCCTGCACCCGCTGGCCACGCTGCCCCTAACGCGCCCCAGGGTCCCACCCGCCTTCTCGGCCACAGGGCCACCGCTGGCCCGCGGGCAACCGGCTGTCCCCCAGCACCGCCCAGCCCTTCCCCGGAGAGTGGCTTTCCAGCAGGCCTCAGTAAATACATAATGTAGCAGTGGTTCTTGCATTCATCATCTTCCAGTAAGAATGTAGCTATTTGTCTGAATTAATCTGAAAAATACAACATCCGTGTAAGTCCAAGACAGTTAATTTGGTGTGTCCTTAGTACTGGATGACACCAGTTACTGACCAGCCAAGACGCAGGTCCCTTTAAGCTTATACTGGCCACGCTGGTGCGGAGGACATCAAGCGCCTTAACCAGTCAGACACAGAAAGAAGAGTAAGGTTTAGCTCTGGCAGAAACCAGTGAATCATGGATAACATTTAAGCTTCTCTGGTTAATTATAGAAAGCGTCAGGCAATGCTATATGAGGGAAGAAAGCAAAGGGTAAGAACAATAAACTACCATGAAATTCTTCATGTTAGGAGAACAGGTAAAGCTGGCAACACGAGCAAATACTTTATGAGAGTTTATAAGGTCCAAGTGAAAATATATTAGACAAATGTAAAACTTCAGTGTTGCAGCATAGAAAGGTTGTTATGAACTCTGGGTTTTACTGCACCAATTTCAGCCAAGAGGCGTATTGAAGCTCAGAGCAGGGCAGTTTACAAGCTAAATCCTGTTCATACATACCTCAGTAGACAGCACCGTGAAATAAAGCAGAGCAGGACAGTTATGTATTAAAAGCAAATAGCAAAACTAAATCACATCTTGCACTTTAAAAAGGCTAAGTCATGTAAATTAGCCAGTCTCTGGAAGAGGTACTCAAGGGCGAGATAGGCCTGCTTCTCCTCAGCCTGCTCAGCAGTATTAGCAAGGGGGCTGTAACACTGCGGAGCAAGTGACTCTACTAAGGATCCCAACTTGCTTCTCAGAATTACCCTAAAGCTTTTGTGAAGACCGTGATACTTGTTTCCATGCTGGCATACCTGGGTTCAAGCACTGTTTTGGGTCCCCACTCAAAACACGTCTGACAGACCAGACCTGCTGATTCCCTCTACAACTGAGGTCGTCCAGCCCCAGGTAAACCCTCTGCAGATTCCCACAGAGAGGATGGTCAGGATACGAAGAGGTAGGCAAGCTCCTGATGGCAGGGAACAAGAGTGCTTTAAGACTTGAGACCATTAATATGATGACTCTCATTTCAAGAATGACAAGAAGAAACCTGTTTGATTTCCTGGGACTGGAGACAGATTTGACACTTACAGTTTTAAGACTTATATGTTCAAACATCCTTTCCTCTGATTGCTGTGGTTGTCTCCAGAAAGCCAATAGTTACAGACAATGAACACAATCACCTTCAGGATTAAAAAGATGACATGCTTTACCAGGTATCAGAAGATTTCTCTTCTATGTGATGAAGTTGTTTTCACTTCAGAAAGCATTTTTATATTTTTTTTAAAAGTCCCATACTCAAGGTTAATAACAAAGTCTGAAGTGTAGAAATCATGAAATGACTGGAAAGCTGGCCTAAAAAATTTAAAACAGTTACATGAAGCACAGGGGAAGGACTGAAAAAGCAGTTGTATCTTGCATGAATGATAGGAACACTGAAAGAATGCGTAACAAAGGAAAACAGTTGCAGCAGAGAGATGTTGAACCACTTTGATCATTCAAAGGCTTAAACCTGACAGTGTTTAATGCTGATGGACAGATATAAAATGAGGGTGATAAAAAGAAAGGGATGCTAAGCAATAACATTTAGCTCCATGAAGAATGTAAATTAAAAAGGGACAAAAGAGTCAAAATAGTAAAGACCAAAGAATCAAGCAAAACTAATCCTGTCTGGTATAAACACCTGATGGAAATGGGCTCTGTAAAGTAAAAGACAGCATGGAGAAGATCCTAACCAACATTTGCATCCTACCTCATCAGGATATTGCAGGATATGCCCCAGTAGAGCAAAACTGCTCCTAAAGAGGCACTCAGATGATGGCAGAGCAAAGGAATTCACTTCTCAGCTGTTCCTCTGCCTAAAGCACACTCGGACTTTTATTGCTCTTCTCAATGACACACCACAGGAGCAGCCTTGGAAACCAGCTTTGGAGATGTAATATTGCTATATTGCATTTGCTTTCACATTGTTCCTATACCTGCATAAGATTTGTCGTACAATGATAAGTCTTAGATGCTGTCAAATGTATAACAACAGGGATTTTTTGAAAATAAGAATTTTATGAAGGACAGGCATGCTATTTTAAAAAAAAAATTTTATTTTTTTTTCTAAGGGACATTTGTGAAAAAATTGAAAACAGAATTTTTGCCTGTTTCTTAGTATTCCTGCAAGGAACCATTCCTCCTCCATGCCCAGATGGAGGTAACTCCCATGGTCACATTCTTGGAGCACTGCAATATCCTCTGATGTTAGTTTATAATTTGCTGGTTTATGAGCATTCTTGCCAGTAGACTTCTTTCTTTGAATATTCATGGACAGGAAAAAACAAAGGAGTGCCAACAAATGCAAAAATATGCACTTTTTAAAATGTAATCAGAGCTTCAGAAGCTGGAACACACCCATGAACTATACTTAACAAGGCAAGTTAATGTCTTGCAGAGGGAACACATATTAAAGGTGTAAGACTGTTACCTTGTATCATAAACCGTATCTGATGACATCTAAGTGTGAGAGTGCTCAACTTGCTAAAAAATCAGCTTACCTGAATTGCATAGAAGTTTACCACTAAAAAAGTCTGTATTACAGCTTGCAATGCACAATTTTCCATGTAATTACAGTGCAAGACTGCCTCTGATTTTGGACATTAGACTGATTCAGTATCAGACAAATCACCTTTTCATCACACTAATTGCCAAGATTTATTCTGCCAAACAATCAAAATGAATCTTCCTAGAGCATGAATCACTGCTCCCATTCTGGCCTGACAGGTTAAGCCTATTTTACCAAAGTTCAAAAGAATTAACCTGTTATTTAATTTTGATGAGTGTGAACACAAACAACAATACAGACCTGGAACTTAATTACTGGCCTGTTTATTCAGGAGCTGAGCTACAGCCCTCTGAAGGCTGCTCTCAGCAGAAGCGCCTCCACAGGGCTGGGGCAGCCCTGCCAGTGGGGTTCTCCCTGCTCCAAAATTCAGCACCTTGCCTTTAAATTTAGGCTTTATCTCATCAAATTTGTTCACGGGGCAGTTGCAGACAAAAAGCCTTCCTCAACAGCTGCTCTGGAATTGTGTGATTTCAAGAAGTTGGATTTTGTTTAGTTGTTTTAACTCTCATCTGTGCTTCCTAAGACAAATTGTAGATTAGTACCTTGAGTACACTCACTATGGTCACAACCCCAGTACTCCCTTTCAGGTGTGAAACTCAAGCCTTTTTACTCCTTAAGGCAAATTCACTGGAGCCAGAATTACTTTAACATTCTTATTGCAGTTGCTCTGTTCAGAACTTTTTCATTTCACTAGTTAATAAAAGAAAATAATCACAAAAAATTCAGATGGAGAACAGTTTACTGCTGTTTGGCAACACACAGGGTTACTCATCTCCATAGCTAAGAAAAGGGCAGAGTACTGTAAGTCATCCAGTGATAAAACTGTGCTCTATAGCAGAAATAATAATGTAAGAAAAGCCATTCATTAAGTCAGATTTTTGGGAAGGTGAGTTGGGGAGATTCACATTAAATTTTGCTGTTTTGAAGTTTACTTACCAGCATCTGGCAAACAGGTATACCTACATAAAGTGTCAGATATTTTACTTGTTATTTTCTGGAACAGAGGCCAAGAGATAAAATATTAATGTCATTTAAAATCCCACCAACAAGGACAATGTGTAAGTAACATTTTCCCATGCGCACACAGACACGCACACATCATGAACGGATGTATGGATTCGTTCCTATAAATCAACACCCCAATTAACCTAATGGGGATCTCAGTCTAACCAGAGACTGTAACAGGCTCACAACATATAAAAGCCATGGAAAAATATCCTAGACTACTCTTAATTTATTCCCCAGCAAGAAAAAAAAATAATTCATTTTCCCATGTTGATTAATTTCAAACCTACTGATTACCTTCCCAATGACTCGGCTTATTTTCAATTTAATAACCTTACTGTGCTACAAGGGCTGAGAATTCCCCTTTTAACCCAGCAATGTACCAATGCGTTTATAGGAAAACCAAGTGAGGCTGATAGACTTGTTATTATATCAAAATAATGTTTGGACAGAGTGTCCCAAGATTAAATTGTTATAGCTATACCAGCTCTCGGAAATATCAGTTATTCCTGGCAATGTTGTTACGGATTTCCTTGGAGATCATGTATGTTCCCCAATACCACCGACATGCCTGCTAGCTTTGGTCTCCAAAAGGTACATTTCCCTCCCCAACCTTCGTATCAGCAGCTCTCAGGGCAGCTTGCGCAACTAATCAGAAACGTCTCTTCTCACTGTTCAGACTCTTGAGAGAAAATGGATTATAGTAACTGGTCAGTGCCAAAGTATTTTAACATCTTGATTTAAGAATTGCTGCTTTCTTAGGGAGGGAAACCTTTCTTGCCTCAGATTGCTGAGACTTAGCTTTACAGCTGGGAAAAAAATGTGAGGATAAACTAATATCTAGGTTTGCTGTGATGAAATACATACTCAAAAGGCAGAATAACAAACACATTATAAAGATTTTTAAGAAGGTGGAATTTCTTTATGTGCTCCAGCATCTCAGCTAGCTTCTGAGGCCAGTTCCATTGCCACTGGAGCAAGCGAGCTGGACAGCTTCTCCTTTTTAACTTAAGATCCCTTCCCCTTCTCTTTTTTCCATCTGAGTTCACCTGCCTGCCCTTCCCTGCAATTTGACACTAAGAACCCAGGACCTTCAGAGGTTTGCAGAACGCATCTTTCTCCCCACCCCATTTAGTTTTCTTTTCCATGTCTTTATTCCTATAGACTTCAAGCCACCTCCTCTGGCTTCTGGCCACCTGAAAGCACAGCATTGTAGCTATATGAGTTGTATCTCTTGGGAAGTATGAGTGGTAAGCCTAGGAGTGATCATGTTTACCCTATTATGTTGTTCATTTACAGCCTGCCTTTACATGCAAACATTAAAAAGCTGTTGTGAAGATGGGGCTCAGGTCCTACTTTACATCATGCTAAATTCTGGATAATCTTATAACAAGCATATTTGCATACTCTGATGACCCATTTCACAAGACAAATAGGGAAAACTACTTGTTACATTATCTTCCCATGCTTATTTACAAAGATGGACGTTTCCACAGAAGATCTCAGCACTGCTCTGAGCTCACATGAGCAATATCCCCAGTGCTGCTGCCTGTGCACTATAACATGCACAGAAAGTGTGTAACATGGGACCTATGAAGACAGCAGGTACCTGTCTTGCTACCCCACATCAGTCCTGCCTCCCACTTTCCCTCTCTCCATACATATATATAGTGATTAAATATCAGTGCACATACATACCACACATGCACATATGCCCATCTGATCATTCGAGTTCAACAACCTGAATGAAAGTTGTGTAATAAAGTCTTAACCATACTTACTTTTCAGAAACCCCTTAATTACTTATTTTATTTAATAAGATCAGCCCTGTAACAATACATTCAAAGCTCTAAGCATCTTTTCGGCACATTCATTTTTATTGCAGTTACAGACTTGGAAATGAAATTACAGTTCCATTGCCATTAGAAGCCATTCTGTGCGAAGGGGCTCAGGTATCCTGCCCCAGCTTGTGATCTTACACAAACAAGCCAAAGTTAAATTAAATTCTTTTGCCTGAAGAAATGCAGTGATTGCAAAACCAGGTACTCTCAGATAACTGCAAGTTGTTATCCCACCAGCATGTGGTCCAAACGAATGCATGGTACCCAAGGTTAGCCAAGAAAATTACACAGTGATTGAATGGATGGAAATATGCAAGGTCACACGAGTAGTAAGTCATCGTTTAGAGATACCGTGGGTCGTTATCAAGGATCTGTGGTGGCTTCTGCATAACAATACATGTCTTAATCCTGATGTATTTCTTACAAGACATGCATTGCACTCAAAGCAGCAAGAGGCAAAGAGGCCTGTGTTGAACCTGAGGCCAGAAATTATCAAAAATAATTCCTCTTAGTAGGATGGAAATTATCACAAACAGTTCCTCTTGCCTCCACATCCAAGTAAGGAATTATAGGCCTTTTCTACAGCTACCCAAGTGAAAAGGAGTTAATTACTTGGGTTAGTCCAAGGAATTTGGAAAAGTCAGTGGACTCTGAGGAAACCTGAAAACAAATCCCAAATGAGTCTGTCAGATTCCCTCTGGGACCCCCTGCAGCCAGCCTGCCATGCTGTCCTTGCATACCACAACTTCAAAAGTTCTCCACTCTACAGCATGACAGCAGAAGCAGCACATGGGGCATGGCAGCTAAATACCTATTTCTCTGATGATGCCAGCTGGCTAACGGTTGGTTATACACTGATTATTAATTAATGCAGTACGGAAGCAAAATATATGAAACCACATTTACCATTATTCCAGTATCCTGTATTTGGCTTCTAGTTTAATTTCAACTAAATAAATTTTCCAGCTATGCAGAACTCCAGCAAAGAATGCGATTAATGTATTTCACATAGCTTGAGAATCACGACCCACTAATGTCATTGGATAACCTCTCACTAACATAAGTAAGATCATAATTTCATTCTCCAACAGTGATGTAACCTGTTAAAAAGCACAAATGCCTTCAGTAAAATTAAAAAGCAGGGAAGGTTTTCCACATCTACATGGTACATACCTTAAGTGCTCTGAAGGCCACCATGGTTGAAACAT
Source organism: Falco naumanni (assembly GCF_017639655.2). Taxonomy (NCBI): domain Eukaryota; kingdom Metazoa; phylum Chordata; class Aves; order Falconiformes; family Falconidae; genus Falco; species Falco naumanni. Next base: position 6,099,211 of record NC_054057.1, read on the forward strand.
CACATATTTACTTTCATCATAACCTGTGCATTTGTAAATGAATAAGCACAAACTGATTTGTTATCTGGGATGGAAAAGGTGTGATTCTGTTTGCAAAGTCATTACACAATCAGCGTGTGAGACACTTTCTACATAAAGTTTTGACCAGGTTTAGCAAAATGTCCTGGGATAAAAGAACTATAAAAATGCAAATTTCAATTTGCTGTTGCAAAATTCATGAGTGGACCTTTTTAAGGGGATATCTTCAAATTGCTATACTCAGTTGTTAACAGTGGCACTTACAGCTGTCTGTATTCTTGAGGCCAAGGAGTGCAAGCATAAAGGGAAATTGGCAAGCCCGTAAGTGCATTGCCCTTGTCTGTCCTTCCCTAGAAGAATTAGGCTAAGACATACTGATACTTAAAGGAGGTTGTAGGAACATTTAATGGCTCAGTTAGCGTTCTCTGCCTCATAGTTATGCATTGGCAGACCACATCAAATCACCAATACAGTGTAAATACTTCTATAGAGGGTCACTGAAACAAGCCAGGCATCACTGCGCCATTAAGGCATAAGCCAAGGCACAGCTTCTTTCAAAAGGAGACGTTGAAAATGACACATTTGGATACTGCTAAACAATCTGACAAGAAGGGGAGCTCTGAAGCAACATCATTTTAGCTTTTCAGTTATGATTTTCCTGGTGTTATAAAAGTTACATGTTAAAATAAACCAGGCACAAAAGTAATTGGAAAAATGATACTTCAAAGGCACACAGCTGTAAAACTCATTATCTTTTGAAGGAAGATCATTAAATATGTTAACCGTTCAATAGTTGACATAAAAGTTGGTAGGAACTGCAGTGTTGAAGGAACTTGTGGCAGACGAGGCCAGGGACGTACATAGAACTAAGCCAAGAAACAAAACACTTCCCTAGGAAAAACAAGCTATTCCTTGTTATTGCCAATAACAAATCACAAATGACATCAACCAGCAAAATTTTTTAGTAGAACTAGATCTAAGTTTTAGCCAACAGATGTGCAACCCAAAGCTGTTCTTAGCAATAACACTTCAAAAGAACTACAGTTCTCTAACACACTCAAAAACTAAATTGAGGGTTGTTTGTAGCATCCATGGTGTATCAGTAACATAATTTATCTCTCTGGATATACTTTAAATATATTTCCTATGACAAATTAATCGCTTAATTTAGTAGATACTGAAACCTCTACAGAACAGGCTCCCCCAGGGCATCCTAAATGGGTATCTCAAAAATGGCATCTTTTAAAAGTTTAGATTTAAATTTAGGAAGTTCATGAAAGATCCAGGCACAAGGACTGAAATTTCCATACTTTTTTTTTTTTCCACAGAAGACTTAACAGTACAGGCAACTGCAGAACAGGTTTTACCACCATACATTTCTTACGGTCATCCGGACTGAAGTGACAAGATCAGTTCTAAGGATCAGATCATTTAACCTTCAAAGACTTTTAATTCATGGCTTCTAGCTGCAGTTGCAGGAGGAAGAATATTTACATTCTAAATCTGGAGTTCTCAGTACTTTTTAGTAGTTTTCATTTTTCCCACTCTCAGGTCTCTGTTTCCAGTGTGGTTTAGTGATCACATCATATCGAAAAGTTTCTTCCATAGGAGGTAAGTTTGCATGAGTTACTGTTATTTTATGTAACTGACTCATACTGTGTTTAAATTAAATGCATTGCAAAAGAACCGTAACACGCAAGCACTGCTTTGCACTCCTGGAAAGAGTTCTAGGCACTGGCCTGTTAAGCCCAATGTTTCATTTCTTCATTATTGTCTTTGGTTCTAATCTGGCTCTTTCTCAAAACACCACCAGTCCTTCAATAGAGTTGAGCTGAACTCTGATTTACGGGTAAGCAGAAAAAATGCATCTTTCAAAACATTATTTTGGGCTTCACATTTATATGAAATAATAGCCTTCTGCTTTAAGAATACTCACTTCAGACACCAATTTTACTGTAAATGATAGATTTTTCTCTAGAAATAATTCAGTGATTTTTTTTCTCCGACTTCTGAATAGTTTTGATTAATTGGAATATTTTTGGATGTAAGTACACCCATAAAGTCTACATTTCAACTTCTCTATCGCTGTGATTCAATAGGTTGAAGAAGTCTCCAGTGTCAAACCAACAGCCTGTAATTTTGAAACAGATAGACTCCTCTCTCATCCAGGATCAATAGGCTTAAAAGGCTGAAACTGTACACTTCATTACTACAGATCTAGAAAAACTTAAAAGCCAAAAAGCTGTTTGGACCTTATTTCACCTTAGATGCAATATTTTACTTCCCTTGAATCTTCAGTTAAGGTATATAAGTGAGAATTGCAAGATGAAAATCCAAGTTTAGCTCTCATTCCCAGTTTAAAGTTCAAGGTAAAAAAAACTCACTATCACATTTACAGTAATTATTTTAGGGGGTAAAGTCTTACAGAAAAAAAAATTATGATAGTCTCACAAATTTTTTATTCTTCTATTTCAAGTGTATCCATGCAGTTTGCAGAATAACTGATTCTGCTAGGGAAATAGTGGGCCTATTTCATCCTTTAACTGTTTTTATTTGCTCCTACATTTTTTCCCATGAAAAGTTAATCCTCTATTTGCCTCAGAAACCTCTCTCTAGTGATGTCTTGAAAATGAACATCTTATCCACGATGCATGCTGCCAATGTGCTCTCTAATAGGAAAGGGAATACAAGATCTTCACATCAAGGCTCATCTGCCTAAGATTCATTATGCTGCTCTTTGTGCCCCCACCTCACACAGTGCCAGAGGTGTCATGACTAGAATTTTCTCGAAGATGGTGTAATGTGGGGATGAACTACTAAAGCATCATTCACATAAAAAAATTACAGGCAGCGTGCAATGCACGTTGCACCAGAGGAATATTGCAGAAGCTGAAAAGCGCTGTTCCAGCAAGCCGGCTTATGAACTACATTGACAGTTTTATGGAAGGATTTACCTTCCAGATTGCAGCACATAATTTAACATGCTAAACTATTGTCTCCAGCACAAGGAAAATGTTTTATTTTTAAGGAAAACCATGGTAGTACACATACAGACTGGCTTATTTTCTGTCAGTTGACACATGGCTGGGGAGCATTCTTTCCTCTCCACTGCTTTCCTGCAAGTAAAATATTCTGAGCAAATGATGTTTGAGACCAGCATGCCAAACCCAAATACCTCAGATGTTTTTCAGCTTTCTCTATAAAAAGCAATATCCGGGTAGCTTTAGAAAACTGCCAGATTATTTTTAAAACCAGACTCCTGACTCATTCCCTCTTCTTGTGCTTAGAGATACATGATTTAGTGGAAAACATGTCCTGAATAATGTTATTCTTGCAGTAAATATGCTACATGGGAGTAATGGATGCGATCATCCTTATATTGAAAAGTTAGGTCAAAAGATCAGTCAGATAAGACTTACCTTCCTCTCAAACTCAGAAGAGTTTTGTTGTCAGTCAGGAAACAGCTGCTATGTGGCAGCATTTGTATTTTGCTACCCCCTCTTCAGGGTGGTAAACCTCACACCCTTTAAGTAGTACCATACAGGGGTAAAGGAGGGAAACAGCTCTGAACCAGGGGTGATGAGGAGCAGACCCTCTTCACCCACCACCTAGCCAGCACTCCTGACCAGCAGCGTGGCCAGCAGGTGCTCCACCTGAGGCAGCATCCCCAGGCTCCCGGCGGGCGCTGCACAGCTGGGCACCATCCCTTTCTGGCAGCAGGGCCAGTCACCTCACAGCCCCAGGTGGGACCAGGCAGGATCAGCAGGTGGCCCTGGAAGGGCAGAGTGCCCATCAAATTCAGTGTCATATCTATTCATTTTCTCCTGCTTCAAGCACTCTCACTCTTGACCTGATTTCCCAAGAATCCACAGGTAGAAACACTGACGCAGGTGGATCTTGATGCTTTCTTCCAAGAAGGTATCTCCACCTCCACTAATGTGTATATGGCAAGTTTATACGCTGAATTACATCAACTGAGAGTCCTAATTAGGCACTCACTGTTATCTTGAACTTGTCTTGAAACAAAGACCTGTTGCATTAGATTGACAGGGATGTTGTTTCTGTATGCAACTAATTTATACTATTATGAAGTTCCTGTGTATCTTCTCCTTTCACCAACCTTCTGGCAGCTCTCTTGCTGCAAAATCCCTTTTTTCTGTCAGAGAGGACTCAAAGGTCAAAGGTACATGGACAACATTGACATTTTTTGGTAAAAACTAACAAAAATATTTTGACAGGAGACAAATAACCCCTGCCATCATGTTGCTTAACCCTAACCCTTGGCTTTCATCATCTAAGTTGCAACAGTATGTCAACCTTTCTCCAGTGGATTCCAATTCCTACAACTGGAAAGGTTCCTACTTCCCAGATGGCCAGTTGTTTGGATTAGGTGGATTATTAATGTAGTCATTTCTCTCTCTGTTACTAATAAATGTATAAAATAATCCTGCTGCACTGTCAGGAAATTCCATCCCTGTCTAGTACCTATTTCTGAACTGGGGCGGGGGGAACCATAAAGCCAATCTTTTCATTTACCTAATGATCTTTTAATTTCAAGTACAAAGAAGAAAATACATGACCTTCAGCCCCTGACAAGTCACTGAAAAAAAGTTAAGATTATCTTTCTACCACCTCTTGAAATGAAAGCTCATAAGTATGGGATTTTCTTTGATTTATTTGAGGCTGAATTTGGTACAAGTACACAATATGATGAAGACAGGAGAACTTGGAAAAAAAAGACAAACCAGACTCTCCATCCCATTACATCTTTTCACTATGAAACCATTTTTTCCCCCCCTCACACTTCTGCATCCTTTTTCCAGAAAGGGGAATTTTAAGATAGGTGTCTTAAAATAATCCACCTTAAAATTTACATGAAACAAGAGGTAAAACCAAACACTATAGCACTCCCCCTCTACAAGGTGAATAACACACTTCAGAATAATGTTGGCAGCGCTCCCTGGATTTAGTTCCCCATATGCCAATATGGGGATGCCAATATATATTACACAAATGTCTCTCTATCATATCAGTGCCCACTTCTTCATTTGTGAAATGATTTTTTGGCAGTGAACAAGACAGGACTGAAAAAACATGTCAAGCATCGCATGGGCATTCCCTAACTCTGTCAAAGTGTACTTCTTCAGTTAAATTTGCCCAGCTCCTCTTATTCTCGGCAGCTTTAGCAAAGCCCTATCGGCTAACATAAGAATTCTCACAAAGCACTAAAACCCATAACAGGAAAGAAACCACATCAAACGGCCAAAACCTAACTACAGGCCATTGTCCCCATTCTCTCTGTTCTGCTCAGGGAGCATGCATGGATGCAATGACTCCCAAGGCATAAATCACTATACACAGGAAAATGCTTGCTCCTAGCAGTACTTCTCTCTCCTCACCTGTAGAGAGGAATAATTTTCCTCTCTTATGGAGCTATTATCCACCAGGAGCTCTGGATGACCACTCCCATGATCTCCTTCCCCAACCCCCTGGAAAATGGGAACACCAGCCTCCTTCATTCAAGGGAATTTTTTCCAAATGCCTCTGTAGCACAGATACAGCCTGCCCTGAGGTTTGTCTGGACTCCAGGATGAGACCAAAACCAGCTCTAAGAGTGGGGCAGGAATCCTGGGGAAGAAAGGAAGAGTATGGATATGTGCAGAGGTGTCCTTGTCACCAATGGGTGTTACTTCAGCATCTCTCACTGCAGCTTCAAGCTACTGGGATGAGTCTCCTCCTGGTAGTGTGAACCTCAGGACAGTTGAGCTTCCATGCTCCAAGGAGGAAGGTGGCAGTAGCTGGGAAGGTGTCTCAGGGCCATGGGTTGAAGCAGGCAGCAGAAGGAAAGGGGAAGCATCTATTTGTGTTCTGTCTGGTCACAGCAGACCATGTACTAACATGCAACTGGGCCCCAGGCTGCATTTAGATGTCACCTTCCACCCAGACTGCAGACACTGCCCTCCCAGTCCTCTGCAGCTGGGCACCTGCATGAACCAGTGAGGTGAGTCATAGCTCAGACCATTGTTTGCTCCTCTTTTACAACTGTCATGAAAGATGGTGCATAAGCACAGAAAGGACAGTGAAGGGCCCAGGAGCAATGCTAGGAAGTCAAGATCACAAGCAAAAGATAAGATGCTATTATGGAAAAGCAAATTCCACACTGCAATGTATAAACCAGAATACATTCTGAGATACACATTAGGGAACATTGATAAGACCATGCTAGATCCCCACGCATGGGCTAAATTGAAGAAAGTCCAGAGAAAAAAAGATTCATCAGAAAACAGGAAAACAATACCTGTGGCAACATAACAAACAGGAATTGCACAGCTTGACAAAGAGATAACTAAACAGAGATGCAGTAACAGACTTCAGAGGGTGGACATAATCTATTCTCTATGTTGACAGTAAAAAACCAAAAAGTAAAGCATTTAAATTTCTGCAAAAAAATTATTTAGACATTTAGACTAACAATAAGGGCAAGAAAACACTGGAATAGCTTGCTTATGAGGCTGTGGGATCTCCCTCACTGAGAACTGTTAGAAAAATTGATGTGGCTCATCTCATCTTGGTGCAGTGGAATGAGCTACGTAACTTCGCCAAGTCTCTTCCAACACGGACCATTCCAGAGGATGTCAAACACAAGAGGCAGAATGAACACATTTTTTTCTTGAAATATGTTTTCTGAAGACAGAAAAGGTAAGATCCATTGCAATCTCACCATGACTGCTCCCTTTACTGTTCGGAAATGCCAGATTAAATGCCACAAGATTTTCCTCAGGGTGGAAAAAATGGGGAAATGTCCTCCCAAAAATTTTAATGTAAAGCACTGTAAGAGTCAGTCTAAAGAGAACAATATTGTCTCAACATTGCCAACAGAGACCTGGAGATGGAATGTGGTCCTCACGGACACCAAGACACAAAGACCCTGGGAAAGAGAACTGCACGGTACGAGGAGTACTATGCCGCTCCCTGCCACCTGGGATTGAATAAGGCCGCATAACAGCTGTCCAGAAGATGGACCACAACTGTGGTCATAACAACGCACCAAAAAACAATACAAGAACACGCCTCCTGGTCTGAAGCTACCCACCTCTGGGGCAAGATAAGCTGGCTTGAGAGGGCAGAGACTGGTGGAAGTCCATGGACCACAGGAGGAGCAAGGTGTGTTGCTTGGCATAAAAAGATGCCTTCTTAGCAACTGAACTTTGGAGATCTTCCCCACCAAGGATCACGATGATCAGAAGGACTGGCGGGACGCTGCCTGGACCTGGGACCATCGGGATGCCTTGGACCCATGGTGGTAGCTATAATCCTCTTTCCTTTTCTTTTTACTTTACCTTTTATTCACTTTCTGTCTTTCTACCTATCGCATGCCGCTTTACAGGCAAACAATAAAATTGTGCTGTTTGATTGAAGCATAACCCCTTGGCGTGGTTGCCTTGATTTTTGTGCTTCGAGATCATAGTTAATGAACCATCACTGAGTGGACCGTGACAAGCACCTACTTCAAATACCTCGAAATCAGCAGGCAGAAGGGTGGTCCTTCCAGAAAGCAGCAGAGAGCAGCCCGGTCAGGAGTTTTCCTTTTGCCACTGTCCGTACAGGTAGCCTGAAGCATGACGAGGCAAGTACCCCTCTCCGCACACTTGGAGCGGAGCTTCCTCCTGGGCTTGGATGGAGCTGAGAGGAACCTGGAGAGCAGGGACTCGTCACCCAGGGAAGCATACCACACACAAGGGCAGCCACTGATGAATCACAGTGCCAAATGTTTTGACGCAACACTGTCGTCTTAGCACTCTCTCCAGAGCTTAAGTCCTGGCTAAAACAGAAGTGGAAAAACTACTTGAGCCAGTATTTAAAAAACAAACAAACATGAAAATAAAAAATTACCTACTTGCTGTAGAGTCACAGGAGGTGCGTGTTTCTTGAATTTCCTATATCAAGTGGGATAATCATGTGAATATTTCCGGACTTGGTTCATCACACCTATCCCCTTAGAGAGTTCAGAATAAGGTAGCTCCTGGTGCTTACCCCTATGCTACTCCTGCTAGGCCAGAAGATCAAATGTTTTGATACTTGTTTCATTCAGAAACATCTGTACAGAAAATATCAATAAGAAAAAAAACAAACCTACCTTCCTAGAAAGAAAGGGTACTTTGTAAGTCCATCACAGCTGAGGCTCTGGGTTTCTGAGTGGCAAGTTTGACCTTAATTCTCACTTTGGTCTTTTCGGTTGTGAAAATTCAAAGGCACCTTCATTCAGTTTTGAAGTGCCTGTTACTGAATAAAAATTAAAAATAAAAAAATAAAGTAATACCATCACTATAGCATCCTCTGTGTTATTTAATTTGATATTTATTTCAAATATTTTGAACCGCTACTACATTTTTAATGTTTCTGGAGTACTGTGAAGTTTTATATCACATTACAGAATCTATCAGAGAGGGTAATTTTGAGAATGAGATTGAGGAGAACTGCGTGTATAGGAAGCCATTTAGATCTGTGAAATTAAGCATATTACATCAACTCTTAAACCATCAGTACTGGAATTATTTTGCACAAAAATTAACATTATTGGATTTCAGAACCAACCTCTCCCCTGCTGATGAATGGAGCAATTCATCCCTTCCGCAGTGCTGTTGGCTTAGGCTGCATTTCTTGAAACAATTACACCCTTGCTTAACTTAGACTTTTATTTAAGTGGGTAAATCGCCTGTTTAATTAAGCATGCGTGGAAGCATTAGGGGGCTTGCACAGGTGTCAGTGCTGGCTCGAGCATAGATCACTTTCATCAGCAACTCTTGGGACCCAGGTCCACACAGAAATGAAAGCTGAGCCTCAGGAGAAAAGCACTGCAGCAAGAGGTGGGGCTGGTGGCATAGTGGTGGGTGATGCAAGAAAAAGTGTTTCAGGGTTAGTGTTTATAAATCTTTAGACCTCAGCATATAAAAGCAAAATTCAGAACTCTCAGACAGCGCTCCTACCAGTAAGATAACAATTATTGCACTTCTTAAGCAATTTTAATCAAAAGTATTACTGTGTCAGAAGAGCAGTAATACCTACCATGAGCCAGAGTCTTTAAATTACTTTGATTCCTTTAACTCTACTAATATTTGCTTTATATAATAACAAACAAAGGGAAATATTTTCACCTTGTTGATGGGCTGATTGTGTAACTATTTCTGTCTAATGCTCACTGAATAACACAAGACAGCAAGAAAAATGACTAATTTTTCTTGACTAAGGTAAAAGAAATTTGCCATTTGAAATCATCTCAACTTTAGCTTTCAGCAACAGATCTTCTGTCACCCCTGTTCGGTGCTGAAGGTGAATTATTTTTCTATCTGCCTGGAGGTTTGCAAGCTGAGCATGGTTACTTTGCTGTCTGGCACATCAAAGTTCCAGGCTACCAAGTAGTACTTACAAATGTACCATGCACTGGGGACTGCTGGAGCAAATATTCTATGTGTCTCATGCTCTGTGTTCTTTCACTTTCAGGGCTCAGGATTGCTGCAGAGGGAGCTTATCCGTGCCTTTTTTTTGGCCTTTTCTGTTGCAACATTGACTGGGCTACAAAGGGCAACTTGTCTGTAGCTACCATTCTACTGGGAAATAAAGGGGTCAGACTTGATGTGTTCTGCAGAGTTCAAAGGATGCCTTTCTCCATTAAGTGGAACCCAACACCCCCACCCCCCCAGCTGAAAAAGCTTGCTGCTGTCAAACATTCACAAGTGGAAGCAACTGCTTGTAGGTAAGAAAAGAATCAACTATAAACAAAAAAGATGCTCTTTCCATACCTGCCATAAATTTTCTCTTGTTCTCTTTTGCCTTGACAGGTTTTTTGTCCTAATAACCATACTTGTGTATGTGAAATATAATAGATATCACAGTACTCCATACAGGAGTTATCCCCTACAAAGACAGCTGTAGTGTGTCTATGCCACAAATCCATTGCTACAGTCTGACCTGCATTTCCATGCCTGATGCCTACAAAATTATATGACTTCACCTGTAAATTTACTGCAGAGCTTTCCATTTCTACCTTACAGGACCTACCCTTTACACCACATACAATACCTTGCTACCAATTGCTGAGAAAATAACAGAAAAAGTAGGACTTGAGAATCTAAAGAGCTTTTTACCTCTGATCCTCTTCTACTAAACAAGAAAGCATCTCATATCACAGGGCTTATGGATGACCTCTGTGTGGGATCTCAACTTCTGTCAATGCCCCTGGCTTGTGTAGCGTACTGGAGGCTACTTGAGGCATAGGAATTGCCAGGAGAAGAGAGTAACCCACCCAGTATTTAACTTCTGACACTGGTCAGCAATTTCTGCTTCAGTAAAAGGAAAAGCATACTCCTGATAGATAGCAGTCATGAATACCTGGACATCAGGGGAAGTATCTTTTTATGCAGAGACTAGCACATACTCTGAAGAGTTTTATAGAATTTCCAAAGTCTTGGCTGTATTTCCTAAACCACAAAATTACTTTGAAATTTGGCATTTTTCTTTCTTTCTGTCTTTATCAATTGCTGACCTCCTCTGCCTGAATTCCTAAAGATATGAAATTCCATGAGGTAAGATTCCACTTCTTAGAGGGAAAAGCCTAGAAAAGGTAGAGGTAACACAGCTAGCAGTGCTATTACATTTCTTATTTTGATCAGCCTGTATAATTTATGGCAGAAAACTGGTCTCATAGAAATACATTAAGTAATTCTTAAGAAAAGGAAAATAAAATAACAGAGACAGTAAGTACAGTCAATAGACATAATGTCTAGACTGCTAGTTCAGGAAATCCAGGTTTTAATTTCTCACCAGTTTTTTTTTCTTTGCTTTCATAATGTGTTGCTTAGGAATTGCATACATCACAACAGCCAAGTTAACTCTTTTACTTTCATTATATTTTAATGATGTTAAAAGTTTGGATTATCATTACACATTGAAGGCTTACTGGAGGCTAAGGTTGATTCAGAGCTCCAACATAGGATGTGGCTCATTTTCTCAGTACCACTAATGGTTTAATCATTCCTGCTATTCCCTAAGCACTTTTACATTCTTTGAACTTCCTTTGAAGCCAAGATTTTGGCCTTTTCTCTGATCTAGTTTATTTATATCCCCCTCAAACTTTACTTCTATGCAGATCTTATACTGTATTTGAACCCCAGGGAACATATACTGCATAGTATTACAGTCCCAATATTGGAAATACAGTGATGTGAATGATATAAGATAGGATTATAATAGGCATAAAAAATGGAACTTCAATCACACTTGTGAGAAATTCCTTATGGAGGAGTAGATTAATTTAAAAGTGTCAATTCTCATGAATGAAATCTGACAATGACATACAACCTCAGGAACAGGGATTTCACCCACCCACCTATAAAAAACATAATTGATGGGGGGCATCCACAATACAGATACTTTCTCAGGAGACTTCACTTATCCTTTCTGGAAGGCTAGGAAAGGAAAAACTTGCAGGAAAACACCAGAAGTGAAGTCATATCATTTAAATCTAGCCAACTAAAAGTTAGACATCTAATGTAAGCAAATTGTCTAGCCTCTGCCTCAACAGCATGTATTAGATACTTCTAAAGAGTGATTCATCTCATTCTACGTAGGAGTCTAAGTCAGGTAGAAACAATTATCCTCTGAAAGCACATATGCCCCATATATAAATATATATACATACATATGACTATACAGAGAACCTCAAAGATTATCTTAGGCTAGGCACCTGCTGGAGAGTTGACTAACATTAGATGAGACAGAGCCACTGTGGTAGGTGAGTGGCACTTATCACACTGTCCTACGGGGCAGCAATGCCAGTAGCTGACAAGGTGAGCTCACTTAAATTTGTTGCTGGCTTTACTTAGCTTGGACACCTCAAGCTTAGGGCTTCACACCTCTTGAGCTAGGAGCTCGTAAGTGTGCATGCATCTCGGGGATTCAAGCCACTTCAGCTTAGTTTCACAGTGGAGACAAGTGAGCCTACCAGCAATTGTTAGCAGGATTTTTTCCTTCTAATTTTTTCGTGATCATTGCTTATATGAGATACAGTTTGTAGTACAGTTCAGGAAAGGATCATAAAACCCATCTATATGTGTCTATTTTTCTTTGTGTCTCCCTTTTTTTGTCAAAACAGTACACACGTAACTAACTTTTCTCAAATGTCTGATCAAAAAATCAAGTTGTCTTGAAGCAATTGTATACAATAATGGCACTAAAGTACTGCAGAGTAGATTTGTATGACCTTGTAGACTTCTTAACATACTCTCCCTGTTTCCCATGTGAGGTTGGCCTAGTTTTCCAATTCTTCGATTTCCAGAGCTGACCTTTGACTTGTTTCATTCCCAGTCCATTTACTGAACATGCATCTATCTTTATCATTTATACCAGCACTTATGCTATTTGTGATAGTGGGGGGGATGACAATAAAACTGAAGTTACTTTTGTCTAACTGCTTTATCCAGCTCTTCTCTAGAGAGCTCACTACCTATACAGCAGCGCAAAAGACTATGTCCTACCTACTAATGCGAAGCAGGTGAGAGGCAAGCCACAAGCCACAGGGTGGATTGCTGTAGAAGGATGCACAGCTTAATTTAAAAAATTATGACAGTTTACATATGCACAATATTCCAGTTTGAAATTGTTTTAATAATTGGTATTGTACATCCCCAAAATCTGGAAACTTTTCACCTCTGACAGTGATTGACAGAAAAATATGGTCAGTGTCAGTTTCCATTGCTGTGAGTGTTCCTGATCAAAACACTCCATCTATGCTGTAATTTGTTGTGAAGTTCTGATCAAGGACAAGACTGCATCCCAGAGAAACTGCTTAAAATAATGATACAAAAGTGACTGTTACAGATTTGGAGTTTCTGAATTTGTTGTTAAATTAGCATATTCGGCCCTCTCCACTTTCCCACCAGCTGACAGATTTTTTAAGTCTTTGTGATTTATGTCCACTTTGGTTGAATCTGCCTGACTTGAGTTATGAGTCATATTTAATGATGAGCCAGCCAGACTCCCCTTTGTACAGCCACTTCAGCAACCTAAGTCGACAGGAAAGGAGAATGGTGAAAACCCACAAAGTGCTCTTTGGGCAGTTTTTGCACAAAAAGCACACATTTCACAGATTCTACATTTTACAGCTTCTACATTTCACAGCATAGAGCTGGCCTGGAACGGGAAGTGGCACAGTGGTATATCCAAATTCACATCCTTCTAGGTAAATTAAACAAGGAATTATTCCATGGCTCAGAACTCAATGGTCCATACTTTGAGAAGGATCTGGGGCATGATCTTGGCCCTGGCCAAAGCACTCTAAGCAATTACTGGGCACGGAGGAATCAACACAGACCAAAGAACACCCCCAGTGGGGGGACCGCAGCCATCCTGTCTGGGAGATAGGAGCATTCAATAGCAGAGACACAGGCTATTCTGTGCTAGCTGGTCTGAGAACAAGAAAGCAATCAGTGTCTTTAAAAGTTATAGCCTGAGGTCCCTCTTCATATAGCACTGGAGTGGGAGCAGAAAGTCTCTCCTTCCTAAAAGAGAGCGCACTTTCAGTCAGTTGGTATTTGCCTACTTATTCCCAATGAAACTCATACTTCACTGGGAAATCATGACAGGAGTAGCCTTAAATTACACTTGTAAAATGAAATTCCTGCATCTGACAGAGCCAGCCTACTCCCCAATAAACTCAAATATACAAGGAAAACTAACTCATCACCATAGAATAATCTTTTGAGCGCATCAATAACATCTATGGGAGCAGAGACAAACCTTGAGTATTCAGCTAATGTGTAACCTTTCAGACATCAAGGGATTTTTAGAAGTGAAAGAGATGCTGTTTGACGAGGTGGTAAAGATTTACTGGATTCATCATCTTGAACACCTTTAACACACATATTGGTGACACCAGTGATTCAACAGCACTGAATCTCTAACATGATCATCATTTGATACTTTTAAAATAATTCTGAGAATTATTGCACACAGTCACTCCTCAGGATGAATCTGAAGGCTAGATGGGGACATAAATACAAATGTTTCATCTTCATTCTGGTCAAATGATTCCCTGTTCTGTGGTACAAAACTCTCCACATCACAAGACAAATGAAACCATCAACATGATTTGTCTTCAAAAAGTTCTTGGATGCTGCCAAGCTCTAAAACATTTTTCTATAAAAAGACAACAATAATCCAGTGGCCCAAATGCAGAAGTATTGGAGAAACACTGAAATCTGCTTATGACTACTGCTCTAATAAAGAGTCCTTTGTTTCACCTTGCTTTATCCATAGGCAGCGTTGTCCTCAAGTAAACTGCAACAGAAAGTTACTATAGGCAGTAATTCTTCTGTCTCTGACTTTGTTACCTGAAGATTTCTCTGGGCCAGCCTACTACCATCCTTTACAAGATAATATTTATGCCATTGCTCTGGGAGAGCTCTTGAGTCAACATATGCTAAAATATAAATAATATATTTTAAAAATTCTTAACTTTACACAAACAGGAAAACAAAGGACCAAAACAGTAAAACTACACATTTTCTATTTGCCATCTTCTGATACTGCCTTTGCCTATATGAGGGTACCCTGACAATAAGCAGCTGAGCTCACACAGATATTCAGTGCTTCCAAAATGTTATGACTGCCAGTCCAGTCCTTATGAGAAAAATAATTATAATGAATCCATACAATGTGAAATAAGAAGAAAATTCCAATCACATCTATTATCTTAAGGAGGCAACTAAGTGGCAGAAAGTGGAGATGCCACCACTTTTAACAGCAATAAATCTTGTTTGTAGAGATGAAAGAGTAGGACATGTATGAGTCTCCTGACCTTGCTGAAAGTAACTCATTCCTTTCTTCTAACTGCAGTACTGAATTATAAATAGACACACACCCCCAATTTTCTCCATATTGAAAGGCCTGACTTTCTACTTAAAAGAGATATTCAGGGAAAACTGACAAGTCCCAGTAACGTCAATGAGTCTAATTTGCAAAGTAAAGGGCCACCAATTGTGACGTTTATCATACCTAATGTAAAATACATACAAGAATGACTGAGCTCCATTCAGCTCACTCTAACCTACGAAAACCTTCCAAAACAAAACTCTTAACAATCAGTATCATACCTCTTTTGAACTAAGCATGCCAGAATTCTCCTGAAGTTTTCACTTCTGCAGATGTTTAAGGACACTTCATCAAAACCAGCCTCCAGCCGTATGTCATTAATATGCGATTAGCTACGTACCACATGAGTTTGCTTTTTGGACACCTATGCACTGAAAGCACGTGTGCATGTTTATGCACATGCATGCTTGTGTAGTGAGGGCAGGGGAAGGGAATTTGCATTTCAAACACTGAACAGGCAAAACAGGACTAAATTTACAAGAAAACTGAATAGCCTTTGAAAATGCAGGCCACATAATTTAATCAATTACCTAAATATTGATTTGGTTTGTTCTCTGCATATGTACTTCATTCAGCGTAGCAAATTCCTCTGGGAAGATTCTTAGCCACCATGGAGTAAGAGACAGGAGAGGATTTTCGTATCTCAGCAGGAAGGGCTCAGCTGTCACAACCAATTGCTCTTGGTTTTAAATCAGCCCTGCTGAAACCTTTTGGAATAAAGAGCACTTTGCTCCTTCTCAGAAATAAAAGAGAACTTACACCTTTCAGTGTTTCAGAAGACAAAAATGAACTCTGATGCAGCAAAATGTAGGGGTACAGTTTTCTTCCTATTGATGCCCTATTCAGGTATGGATGTTCAATGGGAATTTAGAAAATCGCAGCAACTGTATGGCACAGTCTCTACCAGCAAACATCGGAGCACATTCCAGTCTTTTGCTGTTTTAAAGGTGTGGCTAATTCCCAGAGTTTCTCTCTGTGAAAGCATTTTCAGGTCTCATGCAGCTAGGAAAGAACACACTACTTAATTTTGGTGCAGAAAGGTGTTGGGATGAGTTAGGTTTTCCCAGGAAGAACAGCAGACAGAAGTACCAGCAGTATCCTGCTTTTTCCACCTTGTATCAAAAAATTCCAGCTATTCCCAAGACAGAATTACAGAGAAGTCTCAAATTCTGCTTTGCTGGGAGATGAATCACTATTCATGTTAGAGGAACCTCAGTGTGCTCAGCATGTTAGCAGATTATGAAAAAATTGCTCTAACCACACTTGACAAAACACTATCAGGGCACTAAAGAGGCGAATAACTCTTGCTCCTTATTATTGAGAACTGAAACACCCTGCAGATCTTCATAGCCGACATGACTTTAGCTATCTGTGTTACAAATACAAGAAGGGAGCACAGAACCTACACTCTTTCATCATGTATGCTGTGTCTGCTAGCCTCTATTGCCTTGAACAGACTAAACGTAATCAGAAGTTAACTTACCATGAAAATCTTAATGATGAAAATCTTAAAGATCAGTTATCTATGATATTTCAAATCATAGATAAATGCACTGAAAAAAACAATGAAACTGTCACTGTAAAAAAATATGCATTGTAATAGCATTAATAAGTCACATGCTTTTAAATGCTGCATATTAACATCTGCAATTTTTTGCTGCCTATTAGAAGTATGCTGTTGCATTTAATTTTTAATCTTGGCTTTGCTCATGCAGTGCTTCTCAAAGACTTGGTATCATCTTTTAGGGAAATACTTTTAAGAGAAGACTGTGTCCTTTGATACTCTGCTGCACTGAGTACCAGATAATTCAGGCAAACTCGGGGGGGGGGGGGTTGGCCAAAATCAGCTTAAATTTATGATGTTTGAATTTAATTGGAACAATTTAAATCATGCACAGGGGAACGAGTACTGAGAGGTTATGAAGAGCAAGAAAAGCAGTTAAGTATCACTGTCTGTGAAACTCTGCCCCAGAGAAAATGCATAATTCCTTAGTTCCTAAACGGCCAGAACAACTGTCACACTGAAATTCATTAATTTTTGTTCCCCAGCCCAATTATATTATTGAAATAGATGCAGTGATTTGCACAAGGAAATTCACCATCACTTTTGTCTGTTCATTCCTTAACCAGTCAAATACAAAAGAAGCCTATTCCAACTCTGTGGTCTCCGAGTCGTATCTAAACCCCTCCTTTAAGGCACTTTACTTGGTAAGAAATCGTGGCTGGTGGCAGCATTAGGTTAAATTGCTTTTGTTACACGTTTGCTTTCACAAGAGAGCATAACTGTGAATGTAGGAACAGAGTGGAAAGCTCTTCTGAAACTCCCAAACAGCTTCAGGAGTAAAGATTTAACCAGCTGGCTTAATACAAACACATTACACACTTGTCACACACTGCTGCCCACTAGCTCTTCATTGCTAAATGTTGAAGAGACTCCACTGGGTTGAGTGGACTGGGGATGCATCAAAACATCTTACTCTATTTCTTGCTTACTGCAGGCAGCGTACGTACCCCAGGGAAGGTCTAAAGGGAATAATATTAGCAGCCCATTGCACACTGACACGTTTGATCAGTTTTAGCTCAACTGAAACCGAGAATAAGGGGAAGCATGGAGAATGCTAGACACCACATTCTTTGCGTTTTCGTTCCTTGTCTAACCTGCTGCTTGTAATTTGATTTCTGATACTGAACAGTCTCGACCAACAGGTAGCATAGGCACAAACAAACAGCCAGTGTAGGGTCAGATACGTAGGAAAGAGAAAAGACTAGGATCTTTGAGTCATTCTCACGGAAAGTAGCAACACTGAACATAGAGGGGGGATCATAACAGACGATCGACAACACATCACTTGCTAGTGCAGCTGGGTGGACAAGAGTTAGCTTGACATAGAAACTAGTGAACCCTTAGTCTGTGTATAAGGGATTACTGCTGTTTGACTTTTCTATGACGACTATCAGAATATCTTGTCGACTTCTGTATACCCACTTCAGGAACTAGGTTAAGAAACAGAGAAAGTAGTGGTGAATGGCAAGAGCAAAGAAATTACTATCAGAGGTTTTCCTACAGAGTATTATCAAGTATAAGGGTAAAACATGGTACCATCAGACCACAGTTACCTAAACGAAGAATTTAAGGCTCTGCTAATTGTAACTGATCAAAGTATGACCCAATCCAGTGACCAGCACAGCAAGCTTCATTCAATCAAAGTCAAAACAACAGCTTTTTTTTTTTTTAAAAAAAAAAAAAAAAGTGAGGATAATTTATCATCATCCCTTTTGCTACTTAACAAATGTGGAGGTATATCACTGTGATGTTGAAATTACTGGTGGACAGATCTCCCTTTTTAAAAAAAATAAGAACTTCCAAGCAAGAATTACTTCAAGAAAGTTTTCTAGGCTATATGGAAGGTCACGACAGAAAACCAAAGATTGATCCTGACCTTTACAGTCAAAGTATGACTTCATCAACATTCATAGCTGAAACTAACACAGCAATAGTCTCAATCAGATCAGAAGAACCAGCCCCCAAGCGCACGGATTCATAGAACTTGCAGCATATCCTTAATTCCCTCTGATATAAATGTAGGTTTTGGATGTACTTGGTACCAAAAGAAATCTATTTCATTGTGCTATTTATTTATTTGTACTCTGATTTTTCAGATGATCAGTGAAGAGAATGTATCTGCCAGATTGGACAAGGTGCATGTTGATGTGTTTATGCCCACCTCTAACTTGATTTCATACCCT
This sequence comes from Falco naumanni, assembly GCF_017639655.2. Lineage (NCBI taxonomy): Eukaryota > Metazoa > Chordata > Aves > Falconiformes > Falconidae > Falco > Falco naumanni. The sequence continues at coordinate 6,117,904 of NC_054057.1, forward strand.
AAACCAACCAATATTTTCATAAGCAGCAGAACTACTTAAAAGAGGTTTCCAGCAGATTTCTTACCTTGGTCATTGTCCCCAGCTCCCTCTCTGAATCACTCCAGTGTTGTCCACAGTGCTGGAGGCAGCACACCATAGAAGACAAGAGAGAGCCTAGACATGTACTGATGGGCCCACTGATGCTCACAGGCTGGTTGGCCAGCTCACAAATGCCAAACTGCACAGCAGCCAAGTCTGCCACTTTCCCTCAGTGTGAGCACTAATTGCACCTCTCTCTTCTACCCAGATTCTGCTTTGGACAAAGATTTTTAGGAACATAGATCTGGCTGACACTTTTACATCCACTTTTAAGTTGCACTTGGCCAAACAGTGTAAAAGTTACTGAGGAGAGCTTCATAGATTGAGAGAAAGTCAGTGTTATCATATAGGCTTAATTTCCTTAGGAAACCAGGCTAAAAATTTAAATGGGGATTCGAAGCTCGATAGTGCCCTTTTAATAAAAAGAATGGAGCGAGAAGATATGCTTGCTTTCCTGCCAGAGGAAATTGCTAAAACAGGCATTTTTTTAATTTAAAGAACAGACGGCATAGCGTTGCTGTTTGCCCAGATGCTGTCAGAAAAGGTCATTGACTTGCTGGTCCAATAAAAATAAGTAACAAAAAATAATTTACTGTCTATTTACTAGGATGATCCCATATTATCAATCCTTTAGTATTAGTTATGAATTAATTACTTAGCAACCAGGAGCCTGCAGCTTGTCTGTTGGGCAAATGAATTAGGCCTATCTCCTTTTTACCTTGACTTCTTGCTGTCTGTTGAAAAACCTAATGGCTTTACTGTGTTTATTCTCATGGTACAGCTATTGTACCCATGGTAATGAATCTTGCAGCAAATCCAATAGGTAGAATTCCAGTAGTTTTGTCTGTTCCTGCATCTGCTTCATGTTAACATCACCAAAATGGATGTTGAATCTAATCACTATCAACAACTTCAATGTACAAACCAACACTGAGAAAACAAATGCGTGAAAGACCCAAGGATATATTGATCAAAGAGTTTCAAAGCACTGGAAAGACCACAGGAAGCCTAATACTACAGCAAATACAGCAGCCTAAAATGCTGACCAGAGGGGTTTTTATAGTCCTTGAAGGCCAATATTTAAGCTTGTCTCTTTCATTCTGCACTATTCACAGGCTCAGCTAAAAGCTGGCAGTCAAGAACAGTGACCCTAAGAACATACAACTTGTATAAAGAAGTTTCTTGTGTTCAAACGCAGATGTGAACAGGCTTGTATACATCATAGCCCTAGCAAAGGGGATCGCTCAAAAGTGAGGGAGTCCCATTTCCCCAGCGCAGCTGTTGTTCCCTAATTCAAGGTTAGCTCGGTCTCAGTAGCAGAATCTGGGTCTTGCTCATGAAACTCTCACTCTGCCCTCTGAGGTATCTGTTACACTGAGACGATGTAATTTAAACCCATTTGAACCAATGCTAGAGAGCAGGTTTTACTCGCTGGTGTCCAAGTGACAAGCTACAGCTCTCCCCCTCTGCAGCAGCAGGGACCAGCAGGCTCAGGGCTCCTCCAAGAGGAAGGATGAGCTGGGAACCAAGGAAGTGTCCAGCACAGCGAGAATCTCACCATCAGGATGTCCTCCCGCAGGGTCTGAACAGCATCAGGATGCCAACTGGTCCCAATGACCCTGCCAAACAAGTCATGGTGGCGAATAACATCCAAGGTCCACTCAGGAGCAGGAGGAGACAGGGTTCCAACATACATCCAAGGTCCATCCTGGAGGCATGGCCAGAAGCAAAACAAGAGACAAAGCTTGGAAACTACGTGGTTTCAAAAATCATCTGGTAAAAAGCAAAACATAAGCCAGGACAGAAGCAGATAGGAGTGATAACAAACATTGCTGATGGTGATCAGACCAAGTCTAGGAGCTTGCTGGGTCTGAGCTTAAATGGAGCCGTGGGGCATGGGCAGGGGTTGCATGGGTGGGGGTCCCAGCTGAGACTACTCAAGTTAACCACATCTTACAGGTGCCTTCCTTATAGGCCCTGACATGCAGTTTGCATAAAAAATAAGAGAGGAGGGAATTCCTGCCAAAATTGTTAATTTTGCACTAAAAGACAGAAGAAATGAAACACTGAGATTTTACTGAGTACTTTAAACCTGGGGCTTGGGAGTTTTAATGAAAAGCACACTCCTTTCCTTAAAGAAAAAAATCCTGCTGTGAAAATGCTCTTTTAATCAGAAACCCAGTTTTCCACAGAAAGCAATTTTTAATGGAAAACACTTTAATGGAAAAAATCAGCAGTTTTCAGCATTGGAGGAAGTGAAATTCAATTTTTTTTCTAGTCTTAATCTTTGTATTGTGCCATTGTGTTTGAATCTTTAGGAACCACAGGGCTCATCAGTGTTAGCGTCTTGCAGTGAAGAAGATAAAGTACACGTGAAGGATGCACTATGGAAAGGACCTCTCATTCCCTGGTGTGTGATTTCTCGCCTGCTACCAGCGAGAAGCAAGAAACACTTGCCTCAGTCTCTGCTGATGAGATGGTGCTTTAAGGAGGATTAATGCAAGTGAAATGATGGAGGGGAAGGGTTTCCTGTGATTAGATTCATTTAGGTGCTGGGGGCATCCAAAGCTGCTGTTGAGTCAATGAAAAGTTGGATTTCCTAAATCAACAGCAAAAGAGATGTAGCACCATTCTGCTGATAAATACAATTAGACTTGTGTGTAATGCAGTTAGGGCCCCAAGACTTTCATTGATTTACTTGACATTTGTACTTTGTTTGGGTCAGCTTTTAGAGGGTCTACAGCAGCCACAGTTCCCACTGACTTCAATGAGCACTGTGCATGCTCAGTAACCTTCAGAACTTGTCCTTTAATTCGTATTTTGAGTATACTTTAGAGCAATCATAAATGAGACGTGTTAATCTGTTACCCTTGAATTTCCCCATTGGCATCATACAGGCCAAAAAACATATTTCTTTGGCACCAGCTAGAGATTTTCTTGCTGTCAGACTCAGTATGGGTGATGCTGCTTGTTGAAGGCATCTGCTGCAATGCAAAGAATCTGTGCAGATATGAAGACAAATGTCTCTCAGAGGCAAATGTTCATTAAACAGGTAGATGCAAGGAAAGCACCACTAGTTATACCACTGCAGTAGCCTGGCGGCCACATTCTAGTTTTGTGAAACCCTTTTCAAAACCCTACACTCAGCTGGTTTGAAGATCATGTAGTATGGTCTCAAAAGAATTGCCTACCTGAAACACATTATTTGTCTCCGCATGGGATGGACAGGGACACTTTGTGATAGCAGTTAGCTCTTCGGAAAGCCTAAGTTCTGCTTCGAGTTATGCATTTTCATAATAAATGTTGTCAAAAGAAGAAAAAAATGACTGAATAAGAAAAGGTAGCTTTTGTCAGGTAGAAATTTCTACAAGAAAATGCTTCATTTTGGGAATTCTAAAAAAATATCATAAAATGATAATTCTGAACATATTTAGAAAAGCGAAGGTATTAACAATTTTCAGCCAAACACTTTTCATTAGCCATTTCAAAATCAAAACGTTTGTATTTTTTCTTTAAAAACACCTACTCATTAAAGGACATTCATCATCAGTAAAAGAAGAATGAGAAACAGTATCGACCACATAGCATAGAAACAGAATAGTTTGGGCTGGAGGGGACCTTTAAGCTCCATCTGGTCCAACTCCATACCCCCCATAACGAGCCAGGACATCTTCAATGATATCAGTTGCTCAGAGCCCCATCCAACCTGACCTTGAATGCTTTCATGGATGGGGCATCTACCACCTTCGTGGGCAACCTGTTCCAGTGCTTCACCACACTCATCGTAAAATTTTTTTTCGTTGTATCTTGCCCAAATCTACCCTCTTTTTGTTTAAAAACAATACCCCTTGTCCTATCCATTATCCTGTCACAACAGGCCCTGCTAAAAAGGCCTGCGTGGAGTGGAAAAAAAGAATTTGTTCCTGATGATCCCCTCCTTTCTTAGCTTCCCTGCCCACTTCTCCCCAGCTGAGAGCATAAGGACTGTACAGGCACATTTCCCACCACAGGGATTGTGTGAGGGAAACAAGTTGATATCAAATAACAGCTCCAGATCGTGAGATTCTGAAAGAAACATTTTGAGGTTCTTGCCAACTGATTGTAATTTTGGATCCATACACTTTTTTAGATTATGGTTTATTATTTATTGATCTTAATTCTTAGGGAAAAAGGAGCAAGATATTTACCACCTCAGATGTGCAATATTCTATTGTAATTCCTACAGATGTTTAGCAACAAACAGGAGGGATTCCTGGGTTTTCCAGTGTTCTTGTCACACTCATGAACCACTCTTCTCATGCACATATTTAGGACAAAGATTGATTCAAAATCTGTTTGCAGGCAGTAACCAATTTCTATTATTCTGATTCTTTGTGTGCATAAGGGGAGCTTGTAGGTTTGGTCCAGATGCTGCAGCGGAACCAAAGATTTCTGACACTACTAAATGCATATGGAAAAGTTTGGAAGAGACCATTTTGTTTGGTTTTAATAGCATTTAACATTATACAGTTCTCCAAAGTCTTTCATCTTCATTCAGTCTGATAAACATTGCCTAATTAATCATAGAGATTGCCCTACCTTGTTATCTGGGAGACAAGCCGACAGGCGTGGGGTTAAAGCACTTTGATGAAAAATTATGATCATTCTCCATCAACCGCTGTGATTGTTCCATGGATGCAGGCAAGAGCTGAGTTTGCAATTCAAATACTACATTCACTTTAAAATAGTTTATAAAAGACAGAATGAAAGGCAACTATCACTACCTATTAATTTTTTTAATGAGCTTATGAATTTTAAAAGGCATTTCATGGAAGTAAAAAAGCCCACAACAATCATCTATGTGAGACTAAGGCTGAAAAATAAATCAGAAAATAAAAGTTAGTTTAAAAGCACAGCCCTTTTTCTTCTGCTTTTATGTACTTATTGCTGAAATGGTGGTCTATCAGTATAAACTATTAGTGAACTGATACAGCACATAATGCAAATTGGATGTGAATACTGTACAGATAAAAGCAAATGGAATTGTCTGCAATTTACATGTTTACAAAATTATTCACATTTCCTGTTTATCTTCCATTTCACATTTAGAGTGAAAAAAACCAACCCAAAACATGAAACAAGATTTTGCCTTTTATGAAGGAATATTCTAAAAATACCTAGCAGCCAGTTAATGGGGTTTATATAAGCAATTGCCACAATCCAGCAAATATATAATGAAAGCAACGTTAGAAGCTAATGTAAGAAACTCAAGACAAAACACAGCATTTTTCCATCCTGTGCTCTGGGAGGTGCTGGCTGCATTTCCAGGTTTTCCAGACCAGGGAGTGCTACTGACTAGACAGCACTGCACTGTACGGCGTCAGTTCTCAGCAGCACGCCCTGAGCATCTCTGCTCTAACCCCTTCTGCTCCTCCCTTTGCCGTCACTATCTGGCTGCCCAAGCCACCCGCCCTGGAGTTTGAGGTTCATATTTCTTTAGGCAGAAGAGGGGTCCCTCATGGCCCAGGCAAATGTGTAAACCACTGTTTGCTCTTCTAAAAATTAGCTGGTTAATTGGAGCCAAGAACACTGACAGTTAATTACGATAGCATTTTTCCGTGGCAAAATTATACACACATAGAAAATTTGTCATGCCCTGTTTCCAGAAGCTAGTTTACAGAGACAGTGACCCCCTACCTCCTGTATTTTGGATGCTTTGATCCTTCTGTGCTCAAAAGCCAAGAAGCTGAAGCTGTACAACAGAAATTAAAATGCACAAAAGTAGAGATCAGTTTCAAAAAAAGCAGCCATATCTAAGCTCGCAGAGCACAAGAACCAAAATTAGCATAAGATTTTCCCAGTAAAACCTAATGATGCTATAAATTGGCAATGAGGACAATACTTAAACATGTGTTATCACTTTTCCAAGTGATTAGTGAAGAAACTACAGTAACCAGCAGTTTTTTGAAGTTGTCTTTTATTTTATTGCATGTAATTACATGGTCTTTATAGGTCTGGACATCATAGAGTTTTCTTGATCAAATTAAATCATGTAAATCAGACAGAAAGACTATTGCATTTTTTATGTTAATATTGTAACTAATGATAAAGAAATAGCTTTATGCCTTCTGAGCAATGCCTTAGGTCAGGGCCTGAGATATTCAAGCCACTCAGAAATATATGCTAACAAACCTTGATCTTGTCATATTCTTAAACAGGCAAAGTCACCATGATGATTGAGAATGTGACAACAGACATGGACAGATTTAAGCCAAATTCAGAGTGGAAGATCTGAATATAAAGCAAAGTTGGAACACTGCTGTATTGAGCAACTTAATTTTAAATAATTCAGTCAAAACCACAAGAGGAAGGAGTACCTCATCAAGGAGTTCTGTTCACCATACCAATAAAAGGGATAAATAAAATAGATTTATAAAATTAATGATTAAATCATCCAACAGAACAAATAGGTCCCTCTGCGTATATCAGTCACTTGTGATGTTTTTAAACCAAAGATTAACCTCATTTTTTAAATGACAAAAGGCCTTTTATTATGCATTGATAATATACCCACAGTAGGTGAGCAGGCATTCACAAAACTGGATTTAGTTTCTGTTCATTCACAACTGACAATAGGCCTGGAAAACTGTGTTGCTCACAGTGAAAACCCATAAGGAGTGATTCAGTTCAATAGATTATCCTCAGGAACAGCACAAATCCCTGCTGTTTGATAAAGTGCTACAAAGAAAGCATAACAGGAAACCAGCATTATTTGGATTAAATTTCCAAATGAAAAAGTGATGCAGAGCAGCAAAGTCTTCTGCGTGAGATACCCTGAAGCCCTTATACAGCTGTGCACCTGAGAAGATGAGAAATGACCATTACTACAGGGTCACATGTAACAGAAGGCTTGAGAGAGAGGTGGGAGGGTTTTAACTGATACTGTTCATGCTTAATGACCATTCCGTTCCTTGAAACTGGCTGCAGAGACAGACATGTCAAACGCTTTCTCTTGCAGCTGTTGAATACCAAATCTGTTTTCAGTCACTAGAACGCTGAGGCATGTTTCTCAGTATTCACTGTGTTGTCATTTTTGCTCTTATTCTTTCTGTAACATCTTGCTAAGTGGTGCAACTATCTACAAGACAGGAATTTTTGGCTTGAGTTTGAGACCACAGATTTCTGCAGAGGAAAAGATCCTGCCATTTATAAGAAATACCATCATCAAAATGGCGATTTATTGATAATGGGTATGTCCAGGCCATTGAAATGGCCCCTAGACTCCCAGGACATGGCATTCCTTCCAATGACCCCTTCTCACAGCACTGCCTTGTGGAAATTATTTTTCTTTTCCTTGCCAGATACATATCTATGGGCATCAGTGTCTGTGTTGACAGATTTTTTGTGACTATGATCCTATGCCCTTTTGAGTCTGTGTGTTGTTTAATTTTCCACCAGTGTACCCGGCTGCAAAGATGAAGCCCTAAACTGTCTGAAATTTTCTGTTACTGAAGCACAATATGATTTCTGTTTCACCAGCAATAAATGAGACCAGGGGTTTATCTCCAGCCCTTGTCTGTAGTTATTTAATACTTCATTACCAGCTGTATATATAGAAAGAGCATTTTTTTTTTTGATCAACAGTCCAGGCCCCACTCTGGTTAAGTGCTGGATAGATGTGGTCAGGAAAAATATAATTTTCACAAGTATTGGGCTTTAATTGGAGCATCTTTTTTTTTTTTAATGTCAGGGTACTTAAAGAGGAGCCTAAATATGCACTTAAAAGCAAAACTTTAAGCTTGATATATAATTTGCTAATAGTTTTTAGCAAAACTTCAGTGTGCAAAATAAAGCCATAAACACACACACTGCACTGCTTCCTCTCTCTTCAAATTAAACTGCCTTTGCCACAAAATTTGGTTTCACTCCCTGGACCAGTTTTGCCTACACGGTTAGAAAGCCCTAAGCACAGCCTTCCAAAGGCTCATGGCTGTTCTTGCAGACTCTTCAGGTTTTTCTTGGAAGGATTGGAGATACACACACAGTCTGAGCCACCTGAATACACAAACCCAGCCTGAAACCTCACCTGCGGAGGCACTAGTGGGGGAGACCTGTTACCTGTTTCAGCCCAGAAAGCAAAATATTTTCCATGTTTAGGCCAGCTGTGTGTTCACAGTCTGTAGGATTTTGGCTTGCCCCTGCTGCAATGTCTAATATCCTGTGAGGATGTCTGGAAGAAACAGTTATCATGAAAAAAACATCTCTCTGTCAGCTTGAACGTAGGGCAGAACTGAAATACAAACTCTAATGAAAGGGGTTTCCACCCACAATTTTCTGCTTACTTTCCCGGTTTTGGTCTTTGAGTGTTTTTTTTTTAATGGGTTCATTCGCTGATGCTGCCTTTCCAGCTCTCAGCAGGAGCGCAGAGACTGCGACATCCTTATCTCTGCAAGGTGAGGGAGAAGGTGCTCAGCAGTGTCTGTTGAAAGAATTAAATCAAGGTCTCTGAGAAAAGAAGCAAAAGTAAATGAAATATCAAAGTGATGGAAAAGAAATTGAGGGAAAGTCTCTGAACAATTTCAGGAAGTAAAGAACTGGTCATTCTGCCCAAAGGCTTTTCTGTTCTCGTGTGTTGCTGAAGGGTTTAAGGAGAACTGAAGACCTGTGCTACCCTCATACCTGATGCACAGGAGTGAATGTATGTCTTTTTCTGCCCTATTTGTCTTTTTCTACCCCCTTCACGTGCTGGCACGTATCTTCCATGTAGCTCATATACAGAAAAGTAACTTCAAAAGAACATTTAGGTGCAAAATCAAGCACTGTAACATTAGGATATGCCAGGATTATTGATGCACAAGAAGTCTTAATGCAGGCCATTTTGCATATACGTTAGGATGTGGGTTTTAATTATAAGCTCATGTACTATTTTTTCCACAGGGTGTCTGCCTTGTTCAGTGAAGACCTCTTTTTATCCGCAACATTCAGCATGTGGCCTGCAGGCCTTGTTTAAACCGTACAGCCAAACCGCACTGAATACAAAATCATGTCATTTGTTCCTAGTGCTCCACAAAATTTGAATACATGCAGCTTCATGGCACCTCTCCGAGCAGAAATGATAGCATCCCCCTTGCAGGAGGAGAATTAAAGCTTTGAGATTAAGGCCAATGCTTTCCGAGCCTCCCCAGTGCCACACAGGTTCCTGGCTTCTGTAGCTTGATTTTTCCACAGACTCTGCTCCTTTTTACCTGCGTGGTTTGAGTAAGGAGGTAAACAACGTAGAAAGATGGAGATGTCTGTTGTGAAAAAAAGGCGCAGCTACTTGACACAGGCTAGTGCCTGCCCTGCTTGGCTTGCCTCTCACCAGTCCCACCCTAGCTATGGCATTGCACCCCTGCCGCTGCCTCCCGGCTCCCTCTTCCCCCATGGCTCTCAGTGGTTTCCAATTTAAAACTCAGTGAAGCAGTAGAATTCCTTATCATAATTTTTGTTTTATGACACATCTCCCCCTGAACTTCATCTTGGAATTGAACCAACCATTTTGGCTGAAGCTCGATAGACAGGGGGAAAAATACCAGATCTCTGAGGGACACAGAAAAGACTTCAGCTGGAACCGTTGGTCGGGCAAAGTTACTGCTGATAGACAAGGTGGTTTATAAATACCTCACATAAAATGGTGTTGAGGGGCCACTGCTGTGGTTGTAAAACCAAGTGTTCAAAAGTTAGGAAATGCCAGAGTGCAGGAGCCGGGTACAGCCTTAAGTCAGCCCCACAGCAAATCCGCTTGGAAAAGCCTTTTTAGCAACCGTAATTCTCTCCTTTACCCGGGTGTTACAGCTAGAGATGCATGCACAACCAAGCCCTTTTTCCTACTGCAGCGTGGCAGTCTGCGTAAAGGCTTTCACTTTACAACAAAGTGTTGGGATTTTATCGTTGTTTACCACCTGCCCTCATTTTAGCTGCCCTGTTTCCTCCTTCAGTGATTCCTTTGGGAATCTGCACTTGCACAGTCTCCTGTGCTTTGCTAATGGGGGAAGCCAGCAGGGAAAGCCACCCCTGCCCTGCTGAGAGCCATGCTCCCTCCACAGCTCGGCAGCCGACCAGGCAGCAGGGAGGAGAAAATGAAATCCAAATGGTTTGTCCCTTTCACATGCCGTAAAAGCATCCTGAAGAGCTTTCCCAGCTCTGCCACCTTCAAAATGAAATGTTTCATTTTTTCAAGCATTGTAACCATTATCTTTAAAAATAAACACCAGAGAAACTGCAGTAGATTGCCTGCTGTTATTGATTCTGGAAGGACTGCTGACTGAAGCGCTGTACACCAACAGAGCAATCGCGATTTCATGTTCATTAGTGTTTAGAGCGGTTTCTCAGCAAGAAGATTAAGAGGTCAGGAAATCCACTGAATTTCTTTTCTTTGTTTGAGATCCCAGGTAAGAAAACGCATGAAGCATTTTCCTTTTCAGATTCTTGAAGAGACTTGACCGTGATGGGAGATAAGACGTCCCCTTCAGGACTCACGAATTCCTTCAAAGAATGATTTAAAAATAAAATATTGGGCTGCAAGGGTGAATCTTGATAATGCAACCTTACAGTATCTGTCAGAGGAAACAAAAGAAAAGATGCAATGCTGCTATAGCTCAGAAATTGCTTTATTATCTGACTCACACTTGGAGCAGAGCGGTCTCCGCTCCTGGCATCTATCACAAAGCATCAGAAGAACAGCACTGAGTTACAATTTAAAATTACAACGGAAAGAGGCTATTATTCCCACTTTGTAGGACTATGCTAGAAGCCAAGTCTCTGCTATCTAGAATAGCTATTTTCCCCTCAGACTCAGAATGTGCCTGTTTGGGGCGCATTAGAGCATAATTTCTTCTTGTCCAAATGTTTTTGCCTTCCTGGAGTTGCAAAGAACAGGACTGAAAGAAATTCAGCAACTTTATTTTTCTGTTGGTTTCCCCACTGATATATTTGCTAATACAGTAATTAAAAGCAAATTACACTCCTTTATAGCTACAGAAGTAATTATGGTCCATGTCTAATAACAGTTGCCAAAACAACTAACAACTCTCAAGCTATCTCACAGAGTACTTTCTCCCCTGTGGGTCTCTAACAAGCTCAGTAACTTCTTTTCTTTCCCAGCCAATCTCTCTCAGCACTAAATTTAAAAATCTGAGTATCATCCTCAAAACGGAGCTGGTATCTAAGGTTTTATGGTCCTCTGGCTCCTCCCTACAGATCAAATCTTACCTGATGGCAGAAGGTGAGATGCCCCAGAGCACAGAGATAGACCAGAATGACAAAGCAGCAGAGGAAAGCCTTGAACTCCATGGCAAACCATCTTCTCACTGTATTTATCCAGCTCCATGGCTTCATGCTCCTGATCTTCTCTACAGATTGCCTCTCTTTAAAACCTCCGTCCTCCCACACCACCCCTTCCTTCCCTGCCTAGTTTTTCAGCATTAACCAGGCAGGCCAACCAGTGCACCGATCTCCATTCTTGAAGAGCTCAGGTGTCTCAAATGACCCTACGTTTGGTAGGAGGCACAAAACTGGTAACAGGGCTATACCATGACACCCTGCTATGTAACAGTACTGAGGGACAATAAGAGACCACCTTCCTATGCCCCCTCACCCTTTTCCAAGGAAGCCAGCGTTCCTGTTGGGTCCCTTCTAGACCTCTGTTCCTGAAGCACTAAGTGCTACAAGTAGCTACCAGGGAGGATTTCTGCACCTGTGGAGAAGCAACAGTTTGTGGTTATAAGATGCAAGGGTGTCCCAACACATGCGCAGACTAATAGGACTAGCTCCCCTCCCGTGATGGAAATACCCTCTCCGGAACAACCGAGATCCTACTTTCTGTTTCTCACACTCATGACATAAAAAAAATGCTTTCATGTTTCCCTTAGTGAAGTTTAGCTAGGCACTGGAGATGATGGTCATTTGTTTCCTTATAGCAGACACAATGCATTACCCAACGTATAAGAATGTGCCCAAGACAGAAGCTGTAAAATATTTCTGGTGCTGTATTAACACTGAGAAAACCAAGGAAGTAAAAAGCAGACTAGAAGACGAGTGTTATAAATTGATTTCATTGGGTTTCTGGCTTTTAAAACCAGATTTGCTAGATACAGTATCTTAACTTTCTTTTCAGTCAACATTTCAAAAGAAGAAAAAGTTGCATTTGGGAAACCTCAGTCTCTTTTTATTTCCAGCTTGTACCATCTGTCAACTCACATCTGATTAAGCCACTTAATTCAAAGAAGATTAGCTGTTACATCACAGTTAGTGCCAGTGAAATGTGTCTGAATAACAGCCCCAGAAAGGGATCTAACCCTCTGCACGTCCAACCTCCTAAGGAGCCATCTCTCCAGATGTAGCAGTTGCTAGCTCAGTGCAGTGCCCTCAGGTTTTGGCTGCTCTCCTAGGATGTGCTACAAGGCTTTTCCCTTGGATGGCAATGGGTGCCAAGAAAGGGCCTGAGTGCTGTGCATTGCAAAGAAGAGGACCTCAGCTCTCTTTCCAAATCTCTGCCACACACAGGCATTGAAAGACTGAAGCATTTCTCAGTTCTCAGATGAAAATGTTTCTACTTTTGATCAACCACTGTCTACTGGAAAGTAGCCCAAGAATGCTGAAAAAAAATATTAGAAATTAGAAAAAGAAAAGCATTTTTGCATTACCTCATTCTACTTTTTAAGAAAAAAAAAGCGCTGTAGAACATCTGTCCGTGTTGTTGGTTCGATTTTCTCCATAATAATGAGCTGTGCAGACCCATTCTGGTTTGGCTCTTCTCCAGCAATGCACTAGTTCATCTTAAAGTAGGAAAAATAAAGTTACTTCACTGGAACAAGCCTGGAGTGACATGAAACTGAGTCGAATCATGGCCTGGGCTTTTCTTTCTTTTATGGATTGGTTATGTTGGTATAGCTATTGTTACAATATTTGGGACAGTCCTTGTCTCATTGAAGTTCAGGGAACTTTGCCATTGGTTGCAAGAAAAGGAAGAAATCCTCTTGCTTTACCCATATCACCATTTTTCTAATGAATATTAACACATACAGCATCTTACATTTCTGCCAAGGGAGCAGAGGTATGTAGCTCCATGAGGCTGTATATATAGTGACTTTTAGACCTGGTTCGGCCCCTACTGTTGGTAACAAGCTTCCTGTGTTCATAAGGATTTCATTTATTTTACAGTTTACACTTGAGTATGCATTATTTGTCTTATGATCCATCTTCCCTCTTTAGTACAATTTAGTACAATTCTCCAGTTTATTTGGCTCCAGAGTCAAATTTATCTCATCTGTTTTGCCAGCCAGAGAAAGCCTGGTCTCATACAGGCATTTAAATCAATCAGATCACAAGATCTCAGTCCTGGAGAGCCACTCTATTAAAAAGAATTTATTACCAAAATACAAAAATATGTATCTGTAGAAATAAATCTGTGGCTGCAGTACATATGTCAGCAAACGCAGGCAGATTAGGTAGCAGTAGTACAGTATGAACAAATGCTTTGAATTAATGCTTATGCTATCTGAATTAGATTTTACAGCACTTCTGAAAAAAAGAGTCCAGCACATTCTTTTTAATACTCACCATGATATTTTTGTTTCCTTCTACCTTTCTATGACTGCAGTCCTCGGGGATATGATGCATCTATAAGAACCCATCATTATGTCCTACCCAGGTTGTTTTTCAACCCTAACACTTTAAAAGCCATTACAGATGAACTAAGAGAATTCTGTGACTCAGGAGTCTGAAAGTCTTACAGTGCCCATCTATGACCTTGGTATTTCTTGAAGCTTTCCAAATGCACTCTTCTAAAAATCAACCCTGCTATTGCCAGCCCATCATTACATCCCAACACCAGCAGTAGAAGGACTGCTGTCCCCTGTCCCAGGCACTACATCCCCAGCATCACCCTTGCTTGGGCTGGCTGGGGAGCAGGAAAGAGCCCCCAGAGCAGGTAAGGGCAAGTACGCAGGGACTGAAATCACAGCGGAGCTTGGAGAACACTTGCCCAATGGGCCTCTGACTCTGACACACGGGCTGCTCAAATCCAGATTCACCTAGCACATAATTTTCCCTTTAAGCATGCATACAGGCTAAGCTCTAGACCACATTTGCGGGAGCGTCCCAGCAACACCTAGAAACTTAGCATGACCATATTTTCTGGGTGAGCTGAGCAGGAATAAGTGCTCAGACCAGCTGCAGACATCCTGAGCCTATGCACAGCACGGTTGTTCTGAATCTAAGCAACTGCAGCGCTAACATCTAGAAATAACCAGCAGAAATAAAGCTCAGCCTGCTAAAGCCTGTTTTCAAGCCATTCTTAACTATGGAAGGTAGACCAGGACAATGACTATAGAACAGGACACTACTCACTTGCATAAAGCCACACACATAAGTAGCTGTTGGCAGCAGTATTACTTTTCACTTTGTCTCTCTCATAGCAATAACAGACTCCACAGCAAGGATAGACTTGAACTGGAAGAGGTGCCGCCAAAAGGTAATAGGACCATTAGAAGAAGATGCTAGAAGAACTTGGCTTACATACCAGCAAAAGAAAGGCTGGGCAGGGACACAAGAGATGAATAGACATCAGCAGTTATCATCTAAAGAACCTACAGGGCTATATTGGCCCAAGAAAAACAGGATATAAACCAAGCCTGACTAACTCAGGCTACAAATTAGAAGGTTTCAAACTCTATCAGTGGTGTAGTTCTGGGAAGGGCTTTTAGAAGGAAGAGTGCAAGCAACACACGATGTTGGGACTGAGAAATGATTTACCACCTGCAGCACATGGGGCATCTGGAAGTACTCACTACAGACAGCCCCATGCAGGGGTCTAACTGCTCACGCTAGGGGACAGCTGTCTGCTTTCCTGTGCCAGACCCTGCTGACCAGCACATTGGTGGTCTAGGACTGAAGTGATCTCAGTGACAAAGCCAGGAGCAGGAGCACAAAGGAGTCAAGGTGAAAACTTTATGAGAAGTGTGTATATCAGGGTTCAGTTTATAGTTTACAACCCATTTCTATTTTGGACTTACTTAAGTTGTATAATTAGCATTCAGCCTGACAATGTGTGCGTCAGCCAACTGATTAAGCTTCAAAACATAATTACTTTGCTTATACTGTTTAGGAAATAAAATAAGGAATAGATTTGGTATGGTATTCCATTAAAAGAGCATCTGTAAATGTGCATTGTTTTTGAGACCGGACTTAATTCAGTCTTGGCATAAACCAGGTGTAACACCAGGGCTGGATTTGGCCAACTATTTTAACTATTTAGCAGTAATTGCTTTAACTTATACCACTGAACATGGCAACAACAACAACATGACAGAACTGTGTTTTAAACCTGTAGGTTCAGGTCAAGCCTGACCAGAACATCAGGACAGGAAAATGGATGTTTAGTGATCATGTGTCATCTGATAGCAATGGTACATTGCAGAATAAAATTATTCACCTCCTAACCAACCTGCCAGATCTCCTAACAAAAATTATGGTAGATGCAGAGCAACACAAACATTTTTCATTTTACTACAGAATGACAAGGAGCTTTTCTTCTTTAAGCTACCCATCTTCCAGCTGCATACCTATGGATAAGAAACAATGGGGTCCTTCCAGGTTTGCATCAGGGTAACTGACAGCAGAGTATGAACATTAGAATAAGAACATTCAGCATGTCAGACATAATAAATAAATGAGGGCAAAGGGTATTTGAAGCACTCCATAAAAGAAGACTTTCTGAATGAAATGTATCCAGAAGAGAAAAGACTTGGACAGAAAAGGAATGAAAAACAATAATTCAGGAAGAAGATATAAAAGCTGCAATTTAGGGAGGAAAGGATTAAAAAGAAAGAAAGAAAGAAAGACCAGAACAAATGGCAGGTAAGCACAGGGTGCAGTGCAAAGGAAGAGAGAAGGCAAGGTAAATGCCGTCCAGAAATCACAGAGTGGGACTAGGACCTAGAAGAAAAAGCAGCCAGCTTAGGGAAGTTTTTACTAGCATGAGCTCAGCAGAACAGGACTTTCACAGGCATTGCAGGAGAAGAAGACAAAAGGGTGAATGGTCCATGAAGAGAGGGAGATGACACCCTGTCCCAGTTGTGTAGCATTCATATTGCTCTGTGGGTGAAGAACCACATGTCAGGAGATGCCCCTTCTCTAACCCATCACAGGAATTCAAAGTGCTGTACCATACCTCGCAAGCGAACAAGGTTGCCAAGATGCTGGTCACATACCTCACCCCACTGTCAGGCCAGTGATTAAAGCAAAGAGGTAGAAACCCTGTCATTGTCTGACTTAAGGCATGGGATCTAATGCTGCAGAAGCTGACTTGGTGTCTGACCTTCTCACATAATCACCCTTGTCCATAAGAACCAGCAAGTGACTGGCAGGTCCTAGTCCATGAGATGGACCCACCCAAACACATTTGGGCTTGTTAAGTCTGAAGGCATCACATGGACCTCTTTCACACTTGCATGAGGTAGTAAATCATAGTCTTTCATGGTCAGAGCAATACCCAGGTCAAAGAGGACATTAGATAGCACAGGCTGTTCCTTCATGATTTATAATTGAACCACTCCACGTGGGTACGGCGAGGAGGCAGCTTTGCACCATGCATTGAGATGCACCAGCACGAGCCAGGGTGGAGATTGGCAAGGGGAAAGCAGAAAGCTATTATCTTTGAGATTGTACTGTTCTGGGACTACAGCTACTCTGAAATTGAATTCATATTGATAATATGTAGTAAGCAAACTATTTTTCAGAAAGCGAAAACTTCCAGTCTGTTCCCAGCTACGTAGAGAACAGTACCGTATTTCAGAACAAACAGTATTAATTTTCCTTCTCCACCTTTAGATTAAAATAGGATTTAATTCCATGACCAGAAAAAAATACCATTAATAACTCTGGCTTATTCCTTGACACTGTACCTAATAAAAATATACTGGCTGATTTCTGTGTTTTCATTCTGTCTGTACCACACACGTTTGGGAACTGGAGTCAAAATATCTGACACTGGTCAAATAAAACTATGCTATTTTACAGTTATTACATGCCATTAGGGAAAAAAAGCCCACAAAACAAAACTCACACCTAAAGCTTTACTTATCACCTTCCTTACCTCCAAGGATTGCATTTGCAAGGACTGACTTAGGAAATCACTTTCCCAGGTCTCTGGAGACTTTCTGCTGTCCAGAGTAGGAAATTAATACAAAGGAAATGTGTAAAGAGAAGAAATGGAAGGTTTCCTTCCATAATAAGGTGATTCATATGAATGCAAACGTTGCCAGCAACTATGGCTCCTGGGGCTGGAGGCTGCAGGTTAAAGAAGGGCTTGAAACACAGCTCAAAACTACTGATTATTTAATAAAAATTAAAAAAAAAAAAATAAAAGAAAGAAAGAAAAAAGGGAAATGCAATGACTTTGTTATTTTATCACAGGTAATTGTTGATGTAATTGCTCTATCTACTTAGTGTTAGTCCCTTTGCCAACAACAAACAGTGGCCACAAGCCGACTAAATTTTGCAGGGGAAGCTCTGTGTCTTCAGCACAGCAAAATGCAAGCTGGGCTAAATGATGTCCACTAGATCAGTGGAGAGAATTTACCCAGAAATACACGAGATTACAAAATACTAGAAATTTAAATATGGTTTATATTTGTAGATATATACAATCATGTTTTGTAAAGAAATAAACCATTATCAGAGTCCAGCTTACAGAATTTTAACTGAAGCTGTGACATTATGCTACATACCCGATACGGGATGCTCCAGTTGAACCTATGGCAGTTAGGAGCTGTACTGATAACAGAGCTCAAAAAAAGGTGTATCTGCTCTCCGCAGGCACAAGCATTGGCATGTCTGTGGAGAATGAAACCTGTACGAGAAAATGGCTTTTACCAGCTCATTCATTCTCCTGCAAGTCGAAACTCCTACCACTTTGCTGTGGTTTAACCTCAGCCAGCAACCAAGCACCACGCAGCTGCTCGCTCACTCCCCACCACCTCCCTGCTGGTGGGATGGGGAGGAGAACTGGAAAAAGGCAAAACCTGTGGGTTGAGATAACAACAGTTTAAGACTTGAAATAAAGTAAAAATAATAAAAATAATAACAATAATAATACCACCAACAATAATGATTGTAATGAAGAGGAGAGAGAGAGAGGGGAATAAAATCCAAGGAAAAAAAAAAGAAGAGAAAAACAAGTGCTGCACAATACAGTTGCTCGCCACCCGCTGACTGATGCCCAGCCAGTCCCCAAGCAGCGATTGGCAGCCCTTGGCCAACTGCCCCCAGTTTGTACATTGAGCGTGATGCTCTATGGTATGGAATATCCCCTTGGCTAGTTGGGTCAGCTGTCCTGGCTCTGCTCCCTCCCAGCTTCTTGCGCACCTGCTCACTGGCAGAGCACGGGAAACTGGAAAAGTCCTTGATTTCGAGTATGCACTGCTCAGCAACAACTGAAACATCACTGTGGTATCAACATTATTCTCATACCAAATCCAAAACACAGCATTGCACCAGCTACTGAGAAGAAAATTAACTCTACCTCAGCGGAAATCAGGACACACTTGTAGGTTTGGAAGCATGTGACAAAAAAGAATCTTCCAAAAGTTAAAAAACACAATTCTCAAGAATAATTACATCAGGTTACGCTAAGATATTTATAAGTATTACTGATCTACTTAGAGGTCATATGGGAAAAAAAGATAGACGAAGTTTATTTAGGAACTGTAAACTTCAGTTTAAAGAGATTTTTAAAGACCAGAAGCACAGCTTGATCTGATCAAGGACAGCTTTCTTTCAGAATCAGCGTCCTTGCTAGATCAGAAAGCAGAAATTTAAGAACTGGACAAAAAAATCTTGGGCCCAGTTGAACAAAACTTCTAATTATGATCATTTGTAATTATTTTATCTTCATTGTAAAAGGCTAAAAGTTTGGGCTTGATTGTTTCACTCCATATTACATTTAAACTTAAGTTAAAAATCATTTTAAGTTAAAAAAAAATTAAAAACTAACTTGCATTTAAAATATGACATTATATACTTTGATAATTTACAAAAAAACCCCTACCCTAGGACATATGTCAAAAAACCACCCTTTACCAAAACAAGATCCTTTTTCTATAAAATAAAATAAACATTTAAAACTAAACTGTTTATTTTTAATTAAAAAAATGTTGGTAAATATCCAGGTCAGTTTATGTTAAATGAAGAAGCTTTGTTAAAAAATATATATTCTTTTTCTAAAGTGATTTTTTTCTAAAATTTGTTTTGAAAAGCATTCATATTTCACATTTGATATACACTTCAGTTATAACTACCAATAGGCTTTTATCTGAAACTGAACACTTTAAAAATTATAATTGTCATAATAATGGTAAAGGTTTCAGGTTATTTTTCAATTAAAATTTAATTTAGAATATAAATTTAAAACCAAATTCTTTAGAAATAAATTCTAAAAATTTAGTTATATAAAATGAAATCAGTCTGGAAATTATGAAATCTATAAGTACAGTCTTAGTTCAACTGCAACTGAAATTCTTTTTCTTAAACTTGCCTACGTAGAATTTTCATTAAGAAGACTGGATAACATTTATTTAATATTCTACATGTACAAAAAGGGTGCTGAACCAAGGATATAAGGTGGAGTACCTTAGACTAGAGATTTAAAGTCAGTAAGTGCACGTTTTATTTTCAATCTTCATCTATGTACACCCTATTTTAAGTTATATGCCAGATAAATGATTCAGCAAAACTAAAACAATTTCCATTTCATTGCCTATTGAAGAAGTAAGTAAATTTAATGTATGACCATAATTAAAATTTTCATTCTAAAGGAAAAATTTTTTTAGTGATACCCTTGTGTATTTCAGGATGATAGTTAGCTATAATCATGGAAGTGACACAGTACAATAAAGCTGTGGAATTCCTTGTATAGCTGTCATGTTTGGGTGCCTGAATTGTCACACCGCAAAAAGAACATGACCTTTTCTACAAAGCCGTGGGAGGACATTACAAATGCTGTGGAAACTCACAGCTGGAGCTGTACTACACCGAGTAGGTCAGGTCTCCTGCACCAACAATAAATACATACCCCTGTGTTTCCCCAGCAGAAGGACACACTGTTAGGACACTTCTCCCCTGAGGTTCAGGAAGATTTCTGCATTTAGAGCGTCTTCTTCTCCTCTCAGATGTGAGGATCCGCTGTTATGGAGCGATTACAGCAGCTGGTTTTTAGCAACATCAGGACAGCAGGCCAAGCTCCTCCCTGGCGTAACTCCATTCCCTAGCATTATTTTGCCTTTTATTTTAAACAGAATTGGCCCTGTCACCATGCTTTCCAGGCAACACTGCTTCAAGTTCATGAAGAGACCAGAAAAGGGTAAGACGAACAGCAAAAATAATCAATAACTTCACATATAATTGACATGATCACCTGTAAATAAATCCAAGACAGTGAAAACAGAAAGAAGACGATGCCGTGGAAAAGAGAAATTATGTCAGACCAAGGCAAAAGGCATCCTGATGCTTCACTTTTATTTTCTTCATATAGGAAAACAGTGCTAAATACTTCTGAGTACTCAAAGAACTTATTTTTTGAAGGAAATTTTTCTCAGGTCCCTGTGAAAACTACTAGGTCTACTTGAAAGCGACCCAAGAGAAAAAGGGACAAGGAATGGAAGGAGGCCTGTCTTGTCTTCTCCCAGTCAACATGCAACACAGTGAAGGGATTTATTTCTGGTCTCTGCCCATATTGGCACAGTGCAATGGGGAACTGCCAGCATGCAGTACATCGCGCTAGCTTAGCCACCAGCGAGACTGAAACGCAACGCTGGCCAGGATTACCCTGCCAGGGGCTTGCAGGTGACACATGGTACCTGGGGATGTGGTTAAAGACACAACCAGCACTGAAACTCACAGAAAAGATGGGAATAATAGCATTCCTGGCAATGCCTTGTCAAGCCTCGAGTGGTTTGTGGTGCCGTGGACAGGCGCTGTGCGCCTTGCAGCCACCCAGAGAGGCAGGCGTGCACCCTGGCCTGCGGCCCAGCGCCTTCCCCGCTCCCACCATAACTGCAGCGAACGAGAATGAACAGCATTCTCTTCAGAACAGTAAGGGATAAACCATAAATTGAGTGCTCGTTGCCAAAGGTGTTTTTTTTCCGGGGAAGGGTGTATTCACCTGAGATTTTCCACTTTTAGATTTCCTAATGCTTTCCATTGCTTAAATTTCCTAACGCTTAAACAAATTCTTATTTTACCACGTAAAGAGGTATCTCTACATCCTTGTACTCCGTTAGAGCTTGTAGGTTGGCTGCATGCTCTTCTTTCACCTCTAGCAGTCACCACTTAACCAACAAAATCTCACAGCTCCAAGTTTTCCTCAAAAATCTGTCCTGCCAAGCCTCTCTCATCATTTTACTGTTCTTGCCTGAACCATTGGCTTTATTCTAGTCATCAGATTTCCAAAACTAAACCTGCATTTGACACATGGTGAGCAGCAAAGCAGTGCTCTACAAGGGTGGTTTTTTTCCTCAATACTAAAAAAATCTCCAGTGAGGCTAGAGAGGGATTTGTGTTTTCTAAACAGAGCACATGCTTTCAAAGAAAGCTTGAGAACTAGATATACAGTTAAAAATCCCAACGAAGTAAAATGTTGCATGGTGTCAAGTAAAATCTAGTTTGCAAAATATATAACCTACCTTCTGATCAGTGATAATTCATGGGATCAGTGCTTAAGCAGGTATCGTTCTGGTATTTCTGAAACCTGCAAGGAGCCATGGTAAACGCCTGTTGTAAAAGCAGAATTTTCTCCTCATTTTGTAATTAACTTTCCCATTAGCCTGCCAGCTACCGTCTACCTAACAAGTAGATCTGAGAGAAAAATGATGAAGGTGGCATACAGCTGTCTATCCAAGGGCTGTGTGCTGATTACAGCATGGTAGTAGTAGTGGCTAAGATTATTAAGAACCTTCAAAAAAGGGGAAAGGATGCAGAAGACACAATAGCTTAGAAGGAATGGTCCAATCCATGACAGATCAGCATGGTGTGGCACAGGAATGCATGAGTCGGGGCGGGTAGGGGGGGAAATCTGAATTTTGCCATGTGGAAACAGAAGAAATGAATCCTAAGGTTAGAGGAATAATCTAGGGAGGACACTCTCAGTCTACAAAAGCATTCACATTCTTCTAAAGCTGCTTTTCTAGCCACAGGGGTGGATTTCAGATCTCAGTTTGCACCGACTGCCCATTTCCAAAATGCAATCCCAAATATACAATTTCTGGAAAGAGTGGTAGAATCAGTCTCCAGTAAGAAAGAAAGGAAAAAACCCATGTTAGTCCAGTGTTTTGAATTGTCTGTGTCACCTGAAGGAAAATCTCTGATTTTTGACAGATTAGCTCATAAGTAGCAATTACAAAAATACATGCTAGCTCTGAATTTCATCTACCAGTGTGAACTCACTCACAGCAAAAGAAGGACTGGAAGAGCAGCTCTGACCCTGCATCTCTCCTTCTTTTCTGTCTCCTGAACACAGCTGCTCTGTGGGCAGCCAACTCCCTGGCTGAGAGCAGCATCTCCAGGAGTTCCCAGCAGTACCTTAACATGCTGGGAGTGCAAACACCCCCAGCACGTTGTGAGCTCCATTGCGTATCCATTAGTTGTGATGGAAGCCATTATTTAAGAGTCATTCTATAGCTGTGCCAGATTTTTAGAGCAGCCATTGAGGATCTTCAGTAGTCACATACGTACGCCCCTGGAGTCATGCCTCTGTCCCACTATTGCTTATGAAAACGATTGAAAAATGCCTCACAAGTTAACACCACAAGAATATAATAAAGCTGCCTGAAAAACTGGTTATGCTACTCTCCAAAAAGATGCCCTGCAGAAAGTTGTAATGAGAAATTTTAAATGGGAGATACAATAGCCACACAAAACTCAGAGAAAAAAAAATCATTTAGACTCACTGAAATGTTTGTTTTGATAAATTTTCTTCTGAACTTTGTCAATTCAAAATGGAATATAATTTATCGCTAAACCCCTGAAACGTTTCATGCCACCTCCATCAACCTCTTCAGTAAAAATGTCTGTTACCTTTCTACATGTCACTAAATAATTTTTGAATAATTTCACTTTTATAAAACCCAACATAAAATGTTCCCATTGAAATTTTCCAACCAGTTCCTTTCTAGGAGAAGCGGAAAGAACATAGTAAAGAAAATTTCAACAAGAAATCAGAGCAGTCATAGAGTGGAATCTGTACAGGGACTACAGGCATGAGAAAATCACTGAATACATGAGCTGGTATCTGCCACAGAGCACCAAATACCCATGTCTGGGAAAGGATCAGTTTAGGCACCCTGCTGTATTCATGCTTCTCTGCAGTATAATCAAGCACAAAAGCCATGACAGCCTTAATCAGGTAATTGTAGCAAATCTAGGTATGGTCTCACTTAAGGGAAATCCTGTTAGGAATACTTCTTTGACAGAGAAAGAGACTGAAGAGACTTGTGCATATTATCCATACTGAAACGAACAGAGTTCACAGCTCAATACAACTGCCAAGCAAAACTCCTATTTTGATCTGCCTGTACAATGGAGTCTCCTGTTCAACCAATGTGTGCATGGCAATTGCAAGCTACAATTGCACCGCTGTCGATTTGGGGCTGAACTCCCCCCACGCTCTCAGCTGAGGATGTTGCTCTTCCTTTGTGCGTGCAGGTCTCCGCAGCCCTGCTAGGGCATGGCATCAGTAACGCCGTCCCAAAGCCCAGAGCATCGGCCCCGGAGCAGCTGCCTTCCCATCCACCGCTCGGAGCAGCAGCAGAGCAGCCAGCTTGACTTCCCACTGCTCCCGCCTTGGCCAAGCAGGGTGTTCAGGCAGGAGAACTGGTTTTCTCCTGCTCAAGGAGAAATTTGTCAAGCCCAGACTCCAGAATGTTTCAGAGGCATAGCCAATTGTTTGGTTTATGTACATAATTTCCTTACCTGTTTTCTCCACTCAAAAGTGTCACTTCATTGTGTGTCGGGGGGAGGGAAGGACACCAAGCCCAGAGTGCCGGCCAAAGAGCTGCAGCTTGGCCAGTACATGACAGGAAAGACAATCTTCTCCTAACGTCGCTCGCCTCAGCAGACCGCAGTATCCTCTTTTCTCCTGCCAGTTACCAGCTGTGTCCTCTGACATCCCTTTGTGCTTTTACATTCTCACTAGAATTCAGTTGGATAAATTCAATGATCCCAACCTATTTAGTTATCACCTTTAGCTGTAAGCAGTTCTAACTGTAACTTTTTTTTGAAGAGAAGGGGTTTCAATGTTCTCCATTCCTTCCTGCCAGTCACCTGTAGATTCATTAAAAAAAAATCAATCATTTGCTTCTAATTCAGTCCAGGTATTTTTGCTAAGTTTCAGATGAAACAGCTACACAACAATATTAGGAAGGGAAGATAGACTCCCAATATCAATCCATTTTTCTGGTGTTTAAGAACTGTGTGGAGACCCAGAAGAAATTTGACAAAGTCTCGCTCTAACCAACAGTCTGTGGGTGGAAAACAACATCTTTCCAAGCACTCCTTGGGGTGAAGAGTCTCTCGCATTTGGAATGAGTACCTCAAACACTGGCAGTTACGCTTGCATTTCCAGTGCATAAAAATAAAGTGTTCCTGGGGGAAGAGAAGCACCAGAGGCTGAAGCCAAATTTATCAGCACAGTGAAGTCCGTGGTAAGAGCAGGTACAGAGCTGCACTTTCCTCCTCAGAAGAGCCTGGGTTTCTTAACACCTGCAAGGGGCAGAGGACAGGCCAGACAGCTCTGGCCATGTTTGCTGGGACAACCAGCATGCAGGAGAAGGCGCAGCAAATATGAAAGGTGAGGACAGCGCAGTTTTCAAAGGACAGAACTGCAGCATTAGCTGCATTTGGTTGGCAAACAGAGCAAGCAAAGGGATGGGAGCAGTCCTCAATGTGGAAGAGGACTGCCTGTCACACCCTACCTCCCCTACCTACCTACACTCCCCCACTACCCTCCCGAGGAGCCACAAGCACCCTGCCCGAGCACCCAGGAGGAGACCAGCAGGCTGCAGAGCCAAACGAAGGAGGAAAGCACAACACCCCGCCTGCTTTGGTGAAAAGACAGGAGGCTGCAAATCCATCAGGCTTTAGGATCTTACTGTGAGATAAGACATTGCTGGCATTCAGGAGCTTGATCTTTCTAAGGATGTCCAAATATCCTCTTTGCCATCCAAAGATGAAGAG
Organism: Falco naumanni; assembly: GCF_017639655.2. Taxonomy (NCBI): domain Eukaryota; kingdom Metazoa; phylum Chordata; class Aves; order Falconiformes; family Falconidae; genus Falco; species Falco naumanni. Next base: position 6,143,227 of record NC_054057.1, read on the forward strand.
AAGGTAAAGAAGTCCCAGTGCAAAGCTCACTCTCCTCAGCAGAGAGGGAGGTATGGTTTGGGCTCAACAGCTGGTAGCAATCTTTAAATACTTGTCAGCTACTCTTGTTGTCTCCTGGATTTTCAGTTGCAGCTGTTGTAACCAACAGTGCCATCTGCCTAAGCCTGGCTGAGAGCCCACTTGTTTTTTTGACTTTTTGCTTGTAATTTTTTTTCCTCCCTCATTCTTCCCACCCATTCCTCTGGCACAGGCTCACAGCTCTTCTTCCTCTTCACAATGAAAGCAGCTTCGGCCGCATCCAGTCCTCTGGCAGGGGCAGATTTGCTGCAGCCACCTGTCCTTTACAGCCTCTCATTTTAGTTCTGAAACCAAGTTGTTATTTCATACATCTTGCTTGCTTTTCAGTGGCTGTCCACATGGCTTCCCTCCAGCACACAACAACATCAGTTTGGAGGTACTTTGAATTTCCTTTCTTCCGATCTGAGCAGCTCGTGCTGGTGAAGCCATTTGCCCAATGTAAAGAATCGCTGCCCCAAAACACTGTAGGCTTCTGTAATCCCTTCCCTAGGGGACACTGACCGGTCTCCAGGCAGGATAAAAAGACAGATGAGTCTGGTCTCACATGGCTGCAAAAAAGGTTTGAAAAAGAAGATATTATCTCATTATTTCAACATGGAGGAAAGCACACAAGTTCCCAACTGGAAGAGCCATAATTGTCACGTAATACCATCATTAAATGCTCCCTTCAGAAACAAGGATAGCTGCAGGATACAGAGATCAGTGGTCACTGTGGCATACATGTAGTCATGTTGATCCAGTGAGTTGTGCAACGTGAGTTTAATGCTTCTGAAAACGAGGTATGACATTGCTCAGAACAAAATCCTTTCCGCATCAGAAAGGCAGATACAACCTGGGCACCAAATGCAATGTGATCAGAGCTTTACCTCGTTCCATCTGCTGTAGGGGACAAAACCAATCTGAGCTCCACACCACTGGAATTTCAGTCCTTGTTACCTCCAAAAGCTAAATCTAGCAGCAGTGATTTTAAGAAGGTCATAAAGAAGCTTTTATTATATTACTGGGGCATTCAGGTTGGGCTTCAAAACACCATGAACTGATTTTTAGACATGACACTGGACAAAAAAATGTAAAATGGGACAAAATCAACACTCAAGGGAAGATAAAAATATAAAATATAAAAAGATTAAAATAAATAATTAGAACTCATGAAATCATGTTAAGCTCAGGCCTCCAAAAATCAAGTACTCAGATGCAATAGTCCATCACAAAAACCCCATCAAAGTTTGCAGCCTGGGGCTCCAGTTTTAGTTTCATTGTAATTAAGTAACCTCTGGCTAACCTGAAATGAACATTGCTGAGCACGTTCCCAAATTATCAGCTGTGAGTTACAATAGAGGCTACGATGAAAAATTCAGAACTAATCCTGGTAGAGCAGTAGCTAGAGTTGGCAGCAGGCATACACAACACTACTTCCATTTATCAGTAACCAAGCTGATGGAAAAAAGTCTCAAGACCATATGTGGACATGACTTACAGGAAAGCTAAATTACTGATTCATTCTGGTTAATTTTGGTTATGACAGGATGCACGCACAGTTGATACGTACTAAAAAGTACTTCAGCCCCCAAGACAGAAGATACAGTTCACAGCTTCCAAAGCAACAGTCATCTACTCAGCACCATGTGCTGGGTGCAGAAAGCAAAAAGCCTCCTAAAATCCCACAGAGCAAACGCACAGAGCTTCGTGGGACCAAGTGCCTGCACTTCGTTAAGAGGAGGGCAGGCTGCTAACTTTCCAGCCAAGACAGAGGCAAGCAGGAGACGCAGCATCTTCCTTGAAAACCTTTGCCCTGTCACGGTGGTGGGAAGGAATCCTCACTGCTTGGAATGAGGATTACAAGGGTTTTTTAAACTGTGCATAAGATGGCAACTCCTGAAAGAGGGCTGCAGACAAAACAAGTATGTTGATGGGGTGGATTTGTAAAGTAAGGCCAATAAGAACTTCGGGAATAATGTTGCTAATTTATATGAGGCTCAGAGACTAAAAAGCATACAAGCTAAGGAGAACCTCCAGGGGAAGAGTACTGCAACCCTCAAGCACAGCACAACCCAGCTGAAACTGGCAGAAACACACCAGGGAGTAATATAACCCAATTATATAAAAAATACAAGCTAAATAGAAAAACATAGATTTTTCAGATTACTCTCCCGTTGCAAGACACCGTTTATAGAATAGTTTATAGATTAGCTTTTTTCAGCCCTCAGTAGAGGAAGGCAAACAACTTATCCTATGCAGGTAGAACATATTTTCTTTTTGGAGGCACCATCTGAACTGGGGAGATATAAACCTTGGGGGTTTATGCGTTTTATAGTTCTTCCAGTTCCTAAAAGGACTTGTTGCTGAATAACATTGAGATAATTGTCTTTATATTCATCTATCTATTATCTTCATCCATCCATCTCATCCATTCTGTGTGATCTACATTGCATCGTCACCGGTGGTCAGTCAGTTTGTGAGCACAGCTTTCATCGTGCAGCTTGGTTTCATCCCTGCACCAGAAAGACAATTCTACAGAGCTTGAAACAGATGAGCAAATAGTACACTCCCACCTCAAACTACATGAAACCACATCAAGCCGATCCTCTGGCCAGTTTCCTGCCAGTTAGAAGGAAATAAAACGACAAAACTGACAGCATTTTTTTCCCCAATGATTTCTCAAGTGGTCTCTTCTCAGCAAAAACCTGCAAGGTGGGGATGAGCCTGAGCCTTTCTGTGCAGCTGCTGCTGTGGAGGCCTGGAGAGGGGGCATCCAGGCTGCAGTGCAGGCGTGCTCCTGCTCCTGCAGGCGCCGCATGCTTCTCTCTGCCGTGTGTCATGGTGCTGGTGAGAATGAAATAGAACCAAGGTCTACATCTCTGCCCTGCTTCCTCCATACCTCTGTCCTGTTGCACTTTTTCACAAGTGTTTAGACACAGAGTAGGAAAGCAGATAAGAATGCTGAGGAGTTTTTCTCCACAATCACAAATGAGAATCTCGGCCTCACTTACAGATGCTGAATTTTATTCCCATCCCTCAACAGTGTTATAGACTGGTTTGGGTTGGAAGGAGCCTTTAAAGATCACCTGGTCCAACCCCTCTGTCATGGGCAGGGACATCTTTCCCTAGATCAAGTTGCTCAAAACCCCATCTAACCTGACCTTGAACAAAATTCCAGTGGTGATGGGGCATCCACAACTGCTAGACATCTCATCTTAGTGGCAACTGCAAGTGAATACTTGCCTCTGGTGCCTGTGTGTAACGACAGCTTTAGAAATAGGGCTGTCTAGAAGAAATATGGTTTCACGAAATATTTTGGTGTTTGGTTTTGTTCTAAATTGCACTTCCAGTTGCACAACGAGGAAGCATTTCCAAATCACAAGGAGACCCCAGCCTCAGAGTAGGCCAGCTGATTGGGTGTACCAGGGTCCTAAATCATAGGGGTTTCACACCCCTTTATCTCTGAGGCCGTTGCCACAGAGTACTGGATCTAGGAAGCCTTAGTGGCCAAAAGCAAAACCAGACACAGTCAAGCTGGCATGAAGTTAGACAAGGTTTGCCGCCATCCAACATTTTTTCCCTTGGAATTTTATCCAAATCAAATTACATATTTGAAAGACTTGTTTCCATAGAGCAACAGATCTCAGCCAACATCTCCCAGCAGGTCTTGTGCACCAGCTCCAGCCATGCTAGCTGACAGCCTCCTCCAAGTCATATCATCGAGTCACCAGCTGTCACATCTACTGCCATCCTGTTAACGCTGTTCCCCTCTCACGTAGGGCTGAAGTGGCATTTCTGGATGGATTGTGTCCACCTACCATACGACAGAGGTGTCAGCTTAGAGTCAGCTGAGAAAGTCCCTGGGGACGGCTGTCTACTCAGAGACCACATCCCTAAGAGAGTTTGTTTGTAGCAGAAGAATCTGATTTATCTCTCTGATACTGTAAGACATCTGCACCTTTTGCCATAATTGCTTTTACCGACTCAAATATTTTTAAAAGATAATGAGTAATACAGTAAGAGCACCCTGCTATCAGGAACCAAGTAATAATTTATAAGCATTCATCAAAACTTGAACTGATTCTGCCACCTCTCAGATATTTACAGAAGAGAGAAATTCATATCAAATATGCTCTGAAATCTATTTATAAGGGCAAGCTAAGAGACAGAGAATCTAAACCACAGAAACTTTTTATGCAAACCCCAAGTGGGAATAAAATTATTTCCACTACCCTCCATACTGCAACACTTTACCAACAGCAAACACAAAATACAGTTTTGCTTAAACCAAATCAGCTTAACATACATTTCCTCAAAGCTAAACAGGGCCAATTTATCAGAGCTTCAGTCATGTTCCATTTGTATATATTTAGCCATGGACTCAAAAGGGAACTTTTTCATAATAAGCAGAGATTAAAAAACTGCTATAGCTTCATTATAGGGGCAGTAATGAATAAGATAGTTACCTGAATGACGAATAATTGATTTTTCTATTAGACATTTTGTGATGAATTTTTGCTGTTAGTCTGTAATATTGTAAGTCAGTTACTTTCCAAAAGACTTGAATACTACTTAAGAACTATGAATGATTGCCTAGAGGTAGCACAGCAGCTAAGTCATGCTGTCAATTAGGCACTTTCTTCTGTTATCCCTGATAATATTTTAGAATAGTCTGTAAGTAGGACAGAGCAGTTATCAAATAGATTCAGTTTTAAACAGAAATTATCCATTTCTAATACTTAAACAAAAGCTTTTTATAATCCCTTACAGAGTAGGTTTTATACCATAAAAATTGTTTTGTGTCCTTTGCTCATGACTGCAAGCAAAGACTACCATTTGACTGGAAAATGTTTTATGTATTTTATAAATACACTAGTGTGCTCATATGATAAATACACACATAATGAATCTCAGAAAAACCTTAATTCACAACCATAAATTTATTTAATAAAAATCATAATAAACCATTGTCATAAATATTAACATATAAAAAAATCTCCTATTAACGTAAGAAAACATAATCTAAATTACAAATAACTGATTTCATAATAAAATCTAGATGTAATTAACATATTTAAAATTCATATTAAAAGCTGATAGAAAAAAAACTTGTTAATCCCAGATCTAGCATAATGCCAGTTTTAGATCCCAGACACACAAAGCAACAGCCAGTACAAAAGAGCAAGTCTAAGATCCACATGAAATTACTGGACTTTATCTCCACATATAGCTGCAAGCGATTGCACATGAAAAGCGGGTAAAGAAGAAAGGAATAGAGTTTGGAAGGGTGTTTTCCAAAGGGACTCTTAGCAGTCCTGGCACACATTGGGTAGTATGACAGACTGCAAGGGCTGTGGCTCTCAGCACCCCAAACACGTGCTTTCCCTCTCCCCGCAGAGGACAACATCCCCACAAGGACATCTGAGCAGCACATTACCCTGCTTCAAAACAAGTTCACGTCCCACCCCAGTAAGCGTGGTCATCCTTCATCTGGACATCCTTTGTCTCCACATCCCATTTTCTATGTTATTTTTTTATCATTTGCTTGATCTTTGTCATATGATTTGCTATTGTGGACTGATTACAAGCAGGCAATGATAACATCACCTTTCAAAGGCCAACAGCAACCTGTGTTGGCCTTCCAGAAGGTCTATATCACCATATCACAGAAGCAGAACTGAGAAAACGTGCCTTGAATAGCATGATTTATACCCATATGAATATTTGTCCTTCTTCCCACACAAGTTTAAGGTTACACAGCCCCTCCTGTGGAGCCTCCACCTCTGGCAGACCCCCTCAGAGCAACCATTCATCAGGCAGATGATTTTGGGTTACATGTTTTGCTGTCAGCTACTGTCAGCTGTACACATTTCTCTTTCTTACAGTTGCTTTTGTTCTATCCAGTTTGGTGTGTGGTATCTGCTCTTCATCCTTTGAGTGTAGCCTCTGGCTCAGTAATACGCTGCTTTCCATGTCCACTGAGAGTATACACTTAAAAAAGCCCTTTGAGGAGCAGTGGTTGAATGCAAGCCTTCTCTATTTCTATTTTGATATGATCCACCTATTCTTAAACATTATTACTCTCTATACTGCTTAGCTAATCCAGAGTTTAAACATGCAAGACAACCCATGAAATCAAAAGCAATTTTCATGCATCAACAGAAGCAGGGTTTTTTTAGTTTCTCTCTCTTAACATTTTGAGCTGAATCAGCAATACGTAGCCATATTTTTAGAATATAGGGGCCTGATCAAACGAGTGTTAAAAAATAATCATGAAACCTCTGCTGAGGTATGGAGAAAGAAGAGAACAGAAAACTTCGAAAACTAGTAAGCAAAAGCCATGGGTGTAGCAGCAGCCATATTTTCCTTTCCTGAGGTCAAATCTCCTCTTAGTAGAGGCTAATGGAGAAATCAGCATCAACTTCAATGGAATCAGGAGTTCTCCCCTCTTGACTTGGCATACTCTGGGTATGCCATGCTATCAAGACATGATTTGTCTCTTAACACCAGCTCTTCTGTTGGCAGCCCTCAGCACTGCAGGTTACTACAGCTATAGGAGATTGTAATTTTCATCTTTTAGACTTAGAAACACAGATGAGGTACAGTCCTACCTGAAAAATTCAGTTATGGATTGCATTACGTACTGTCTTATTTAATCCCTTGTTAGGTATACTACAGAACGAGCTGGAAACCACTAGAAAGCTTTTATGTTCTAACACAGGTTTTCCTTGAAAGCATCCCCCAGTTGATTGTGGCATTTTTTTCCATTTCACCACTCATCAAGGTGTTGTCAGAGACTAAGCATCTCATGATGTATCACAGAAGTACTATATTTATTCATGTTCAATCTCATTTTGTATCAGCATCTTTACCATGTAAGCTCTAAAGGAAAATAAATTCAATAAGAGCCACCTGTGATATAAAACTGCAGGAGAAATAATTAAGATTAGTAGCAGGCTCAGTTTCTGAATGAAGATATACAATGTATAACCCAAGTTTATGAATCCACTTTATCCAAATGATAGTAGCTCACTTTTTTGTTGATGGAGTTTGAGGCATGAAAAATCATGCCGGTATATTAACCACCTGATCAGCAAATCGTATGTCAAAAATAAATAAAAAAAAAGGAAAAAAAAAAGAAAGCACTATTCAGTTTTCTGACTCAGACAAAGACTATAAGTTTCACAGGGCTGGTCTCTAAACATAAATACCTTTAAGAATTTTGACATGATAAATGGACAGAGGGGAATCTTCACATTCATGCAGCTTACTTAAACCATGTTCTCTGGAGTCTCACAGAGTATATTTAGCTTTTCATTTTCCTTTCCGAAATTTCATTTCAGAAGCACCTTAGGAACAGCTATTTTAAGCCTACACATATCATTGTAGGGATGCCAGTGTTAACCCACTGACAGAGCCGTGTAAGGATGCCCTGAAATCAAGCTCAGCAGATGAGAAAGACGGGGCAGAGTTTCTACTAGATGCTCATCCTTCAGAAGATGTTTAAGCCTGTGTGCTGTTCAGTGAGTGCTTTCAAACAGTTCATACCACCATACCATCCTTCATTGTATACAATTTTCCATGTGTATTCAGACACCTTCTAAAGTTTATCAGTATACTTTCCACATGGCAAGCTGCCAATGAAATGTAATAGATGAGATGGACTTTAAGAAGTGATTAGAGTCTGCAAGTATTTGCTCAAAGATCTCTTCCATTCTTTGAGAAGGTTCAGAATTGTGTTTGCCCTTTGTATGTCCTGTTATCAGATAATAACATCCTCCATAATTTTACGCTCCAAAAACTTCTGGCAGCAGTATAGAACAAAAGACCTTGTAATTGGCTTTTAAGAATGATAGAATTACAGCATTGTTTTACATATGAAAAATTAAGGTTATTCTTCAAGGCCACGTATTTCATCCTACACTGTATTAACACACTATAATCAACATTGGCACCCCAAAAATAATGGATCAGAATGTTCTTTTGTTGCATAAGGCAGTTCAATTATAATCTACATGTGGTTTTCATGCTAAGAAGCTCAATTTAAACATCCCTAAATCTAATAGCCTAGTAGGTACCTGCAGCTCCTCATTCATATTTATATTCATTCATATTTAGAGGTGGGATGAAATACAAATTGTTCAAACCCATCAAACACATTCCAGAATAACTCCCCCATATTCAAATAATGTTAATCTGAAGGTAACACAAAACTTTCCCCTCCCTTTATTAGATCTTTCTTTTTTCATAATTTACACTTGTAGTTTGAGTATCTGAAGGTTTTAATTCACAGCTGCTACTGCTTAGTATCAGTAAAGCCAGGAGGCAAAGAAGTTGATTCAGATTCTCTGTAGGCTGGGAGATACATAAATTAAGCTACATTTCAACAATTCTAGACTTTGGAAGGATCATCTGCCATGTGAATGAAGTACTGTTGACACCAACTTGATAAATCATGAGCAAATATCTATGCCTAACGAACACATGGCTTAAGAGAGATATCTAAACCTATAGCTTGGTAGCCAACAGGACTAGCCTGAAAAGCATCTCTTTCAATAAAATTACTTATCACACTTTATCAATTTAAATAATCTGATATGCCACCAATCATCATTAGCAACAGAATATTAAAAATAAAAAAACCCATAAGGCAATTACAGATTCAGTGGTCCATTTTCTCAGTAAGATCTTTTTTTCCTTCTTTAACAATATTCTAGTGTTCCTACCACATATCCACCAACCAGTCTCTCTACAGTGGATTTATTTGGATAAATAATATTTGAGCAATGCTCTGAGTTCTCTTTTAGACACACAGTGTGGTCCAAGCGAGAGCACTCCAGACTGGATCTCAGCAGACCATGCTTTTTACCGCTGGCTTTGCCACTGATCATGATTATGTTCATTTATCTCTTTGTGTCCTCGTTTTCCTCAGTTTTGTGCATCTGCTCAGAAGGTCAGATCATTTGGACAGAAGCTGTCTCATTTCGTGCGCCCTCCTCTCACCTTGCACAGCAGAAATCTAATGTCTAGGCTCGGCAGTAATAGCAATCTATGTAGTAAAAACTTGTTCTTTCCCCTGAATTACTAGCTGCTGAATGAAAGATTGTGTTTCCAGAGAGCAGCCAATTCGAGATTAAGCTTTTAAGTATAAAATAGGGCTTTTTAGGTCATGCTGTGTCAAGTATGAACCATTGTACCCTTTCAAGGTGTAAGTGCAGTATATGGCATTCTGTTCTCACCTAATCTCTTTTCCACTCACTCACTTTTAACATGCCCTGACCAACTACACCAAGTTTTAGTTTCCATATTGTAACAGTTTACACGGTTTCTTGCCTCACACATGCCCTGACAGAGCATTTATTCCTGGTTTCTGTAGGATGGATCATAGCACCCTTATTTTGAAATCAATCACCCAAGCTGGGGTTCTTGCAAAAAAGAAGACTTACTAGACAGAAGAATTAATTATGTGAAAATCTGGTAGCTTTGAACTGCAGTTGCCCAACTCAAACGCAAAACCGCTGCTTCTTTACACTGAAGCCTGTGACACCTGTAGAAAGTCTGTCCTCGGCTTTAGTCTTTTCTTATGCTGATCCTTAGTAAGGATCCTCCTTAGGGCCAGCCAACCTGTGTTATCTTTTCTCCTCGTCTCCCTGAAAACATGCAGATTTCAGATGAAGGGAAATACCCCAACTGCAGGTGAAGGCAGGTTGGGATAATAACCCTGCTTCAGCGTTCATCTATCGATGTATAGCCTGTTTCGAGATACCAGATACCCAGAGCACTCTTTGGATTTGAAGGTGCCCAGGTGCTTAATAGTTCTCAAGATCATTGCCAAAAATCAGATTTACCTAGCTAGGGCTTTGGAAAAGAGGAGACATCCAAGAATACTTTTGAACAGCAGATACTTTGTCTGTTTTAATATAACCTATTGTAAGATCTATGTGCAATCACACAGTGAAAACAAAAGGAGCCTATGTAAAATTTCACTAGTCCAGGCCTTGCCAAAGGGAAAGCTCACTATTGCGATTGCTCAATATGTCACATAGCATTCCCAAAAGCTGTTTGTAAACCTAACAGCAAAAATCACTCATGTGAAGCTCCTTTCCCTGCTGCAACTTAGTCTATATTTTGCATTCCTATTATTTAAGAAGCAGATGATGGCTGAATTCATCTATTCTGTGTATTTACATCTACCTGCTCACCCTCCTTCTCTCAGAGTTTAAGTGAAAGTGCATTTGCCCCTGGCTTTAGAAAATCCTACCATGCTGTCAGACATAATGGCACCTACAAGAATCCCCATGAAATTCACAGCTTTGAGTAGCTCTTGATATTTGGTTGGTTTCGAATCTGGGATTGAACTCAACTGTACAAGACAACAGTCTTGATGATTTTCTTTTATTCCATCCCACCAGTACAAGCTTAAGAAGAAAATCAGTATTTAAACCTCTTCATTCCTACAATACTGGGAGGCAGCACCAGATAATACAAATGCACAGAAGTCAAGAGTATTGTGCCTATGGCAGAAGGTCAGGGTTGGAGCTTTTTTGGGTTTGGCTTTTTTTAAGCCACATTTCCCATCTCCCCACGGTGTGGATCTGTACCTAGCAGACACACTTACCCATTTTTTGCAGATCTGCTTTCTCCTTTCTTTTCACACTGGTCAGCTGGTAGTTCCTCTTGTGCAGTTGAATCTGGCAGGTGGAGGAACATTTGTTTATGCTGTGCACAAGCTGGGGAACGATGTTTTGACAGCTGATAGTCTGCAGCATCCTTGGAGACTTTTAAAAGCACATTGCAAGCTTCATTATTTAAAAAGCTTTACAGCTGGGATGCACAAATCACCCATGGCTGATTTGTCAAAGGAATATTTGACCATATATTTAGGTACCCACCTGTATAGGCTTTGCACAAACCTAGAAAGGGATTTTGTCTCATCTTGCTATTTTGGGAACTTTAAAATTCATGTTGCTTCACTCTTCCTCTGTGCTTGATTTTCTTTTTCATTGGGTGATTTGAAGCAGGGGGTGGGGGTTGTTGTTCTTTGGTTTGGTTTGGTTGGCCATTTCCCTGCCTTGGTCCCTGCAGCGGTTACAAGATAAAAGCTAGGTTTTCCTCGGCTCCACACAGCATCAAAAGACAGTCACAGAGTGGCTGTTATCCCCTGAACATATACAGGATCTTGTGTCATATTCCAGGCTTTTTTTTGTTCTGTGCTTGAAAAAAAAAAACACATTTTTTCTGAGGCTTTAGCAGCATGATTTGTACTACTTCTTGTATCTATTTCCTCTTGATCATTACTATTTCAGACTGTGCTGCTTCTTGCTCTTCTACCTCCCCAGTCAAATTTTATGTTCAGATTGCTAATGCAGTTGCTAATGTTTTTACTTTCCCTGTATTTCCAGTCGCCTTTACCCCCCTTAGCTTAGGAGAAACATTAGGGACCGATTTTTAGCAAACACCCCCAGCCCATATACAAATCAGAAGGAGCAGCAGGTGTTCAGCATCTCTGAACACCAGGCCTTATCTGCATATTTATGCCATGCTCGTTGCCCAAGGAGCTGAACACCTGCACCAGGCTGGTGGTGTCAGTTCTTGTGATTTTATTTCCAGTCTGAGGCTATGTGGTGGTTTTAATCAGTGCTTCTGAAATCATCCAGAATCCCATTATTTGGAAATCTCAGCATTCATCACAGTGCTCTGATCCTCATGATCCCAGAGAGAAACAAACAAAAAAACCCCACCATCCAGGTGGCAAGGCAGGTTAAAAATGTGTTCCAAAACTCTTTGTTTTCTGAAGAATTAATTTAAGTCAATTACTTGACTAAGGAGGACACAACTCATGGTGCTTAAGACTTCTGGTAACACAAAACTTCAAAGCAATTTACATTTTGTTCCCTATGCCAGTAGAAAGTATATGAGGTCTACACTATAAAAACAGGGAAAATATTCATATTGAGAGGTGACTTGTTTTATTTAATGTTCACTTAAAATAAGCCCATCATACTTATGTAATCAAATGTTCCATAAATACTCTAGCAAGCTAAGATACTGACAGGAATGTTCACTGGCTTCTTCTGAAAGGTCTATAATTCATCATTCACATAAATCCTCCCCAAAAGCCTGATTCTCATCCAGCTGGGAAACTGAAGCAGCATGCTGTCTGATGTACACACCCAGACAGAATATCTGAGCTCCTGAGTACAGTACATTCATAACAACCTGGGTATATATAAATATACGCACATACACACAGTATAAACATAGTATTATTCATATAAATTACTTGAAAATTAATTTTGGGCAGAAGTGGTGTCAGATTTGTAATCTGTTTGCAGAAAACTTGTAAACAGAAAGAGGTTGGGTTCACCAGATATTTATTTGCTCAACTCAGTTTTGTCTTTAATAAATTATCGGATTTACTTCTCTATAGGGTTCTAAGTGGATATAAACAGATTTCACAAGGTTGAACTAACTGCAAAATATATCATAGGAGAATGAAGGACCTTCAACAGTTTCCTTAACAACATGATAATGGCACAAACACGGCAGTGAAGTTTCTGGCACTTACTATTTTGAGAGATATCCATCTCTGTTGAAATGAAGAACCCAGTGGGAACTGAAGAAAATAAGAACTCCAGAGAGAAACGAAGAGTTTTCCTCAGTCAAGGAGGATTGGGTTAGAGATCATTTAGGCAAACTTGACACCCACAAATCCGTGGGTCCCAACGAGATGCACCCTTGAGTACTGAGGGAGCTGGTAGATGTTACAGCCAAGCCACTCTCCATCATCTTTGAAGGTCATGGAGAACTGGAGAGGTGCCTGAGGGCTGGAGGAAAGCCAGTGTCAGTCCAGCCTTCACAAAGGGCGACAAGGAGGACCTGGGAAACTACAGGCTGGTCAGCCTTGCCGCTATCTCTAGAGAGGTGATGGAACACCTCACCCTGGAGGTTACCTCTAAGCATGTGGAGGGAAAGGTCATCAGGAACAGTCAGCATGGATTCATCAAGGGGGAATCGTGCCTGACCAGCCTGCTAACCTTCTGCGGTGGAATGACCGGCTGGTAGATGAGGGGAGAGCGGTGGACGGTGCCTACGCTGACCTGAGCCAGGCTTTTGGCAGTGCCCCCACCAGAGCCCCCAGGCAAACTCAGGAGCTGGCTGGGTGAGCGGGCAGTGATGGGCTGAGCACGGGCTGAGGGCAGAGCTCGGGGGCTGTGACCAGCGGCGCAGAGCCCAGCTGGGGGCCCGTAGCCAGCGCTGTGCCCCAGCTCAGCACCGGGTCCCGTCCTGTTCAGCTGGGTCATCGGTGACCTGAGGGGACGGAGCGCAGCCTCGGCAGGTCTCCCGATGGCACAAACTGGGAGGAACCGCCGGGACACCAGCAGGCCGTGCTGCCCTCAGCGAGGCCTGGGCAGGCTGGAGAGCCGGGGGGAGGGGACCTCGTGGGGTCCCACAGGGGCCAGCGCGGGGTCCTGCCCTGGGGAGGGACAGCCCCTGCACCAGCACAGGCTGGGGGGGGGCTGCTGGGGGGCAGCTCTGCGGGGAAGGGCCGGGCGGTGCTGGGGGACAGCCGGTTGCCCGCGGGCCAGCGGTGGCCCTGTGGCCGAGAAGGCGGGTGGGACCCTGGGGCGCGTTAGGGGCAGCGTGGCCAGCGGGTGCAGGGAGCTGATCCTGCCCCTCTGCTCGGGCTGGTGAGGCCCATCGGGAGTGCTGGGCCCAGCGCGGGGCTCCCCAGTCACGGGAGACGGGGAGCTGCTGGGGAGGCAGCTGTTAAGAAGGTGAGGGTGGGAGGGAGGGTAGTTCAGTCCAATGAAGTAAGGGATAATTTCTATTTTCACTGGTGCATTGGCTGGAAAAAAATGCGGGGAACCTTGTCTGAAGCCAGCTGCGTGCTTCCCCCGCAAACACCACTCCTCTTCTGTGCAAGAGTTACTGCGAGCCAGCTGTAAAGCATCCTCCACATCCACTGCCTAATCCCTGTGGACACAGAAAAACTGACTCGGCTTACACATATCTTCCACTGTCAGCCAGGAGAGGGAGTTCAGGGAAAGAAAGAAGGGCAGGGTGGGGGTGGTAAGCTTTTAAAACTGTCTCTAGCAAAGTCATCAAAGGCAGCTCTCTCGAAAGCGTTCCCAGCCGGGAGCACGGAGGAGAGAGGCAGCGGTGCGTGCAAGGAAGCAGCAAAGCCAGTCCCCAGTGCTGCAGCCCTGGCAGATGCATGAGGATGGCAGCACTGGGGCACCTGCACAGTAAAGCATGTTCTGTGGTGCTGCTTTTCAAGATTTGACAAAAAACGCTGGGAAAAAGAAGAAAAAGGAAAAAAAAAAAAAAAAAAGTGGCAATCTGCCCCTAGAAAACAAATGCGGTGCAAAGTGGGCTCATGACATTGGCAGGCACTCCTTCACATTAGAAAGATGAATAATAGACCAATAGAAAACAAATACACACATACTTCTGCTTGTGCATATAAATAAAGCACACCATACATAGACATATAGCCTGTAAATACTAGATAACAATATATTGTAAAGTGAGCTAAATTCTTTAATTCTGGCACTGATTTTTACTCATTAGACCCTATAAAATGGAGCTTCAGCCTTGCTTATGTGGACCTCTTGTAAAACTTGCAGTTGAGCTGCTGCCCCCTAAAAATTGGGTTAATCCTTTCAAAACAGTTTTTTCTTCTATATCTTCTATCACTCCCTTAAAAGCAATTTTTGAGTCATCAAGGGTCAGTGGACCACAGGTTAAAAAACACTGCTTCAGAAACCCTGAAGGAAACCTGAGGCCCACTGTGCTGAGAGCTTCCAAACACCAGGGATTATATCCCACCTCAAAAGATTTACAATAATAGATGGAGCGGAGAGAAGAGGCACAGTGCGCAGGACACACTGAGAAGCAAATCCACTTGCCTGGCCCTGGTGTGCTCAGATGATGTGCAACTCTCCTTGGGGTAAATAAAAGCCATTTTCCATCCTGGTGTGTGGCAGCTGCTGAACTGAAAGAAAGCAGGTGAGGCTGAGCAGGCAGAAGCAGCACGGCAGGTTTCAGTGGGCTTCCATCCCTCTCTGCCCGACCCTGCCAGGTTTCACACACTCACCTCAGGGGCTAACCACAGCTGGCACATCCATTTAAAAGCACTTTCATGCCTTCTGGGGACTGCTGTCAATCATTGTCACCTCAGCAACCCATCAGGAGCAACATCTGGCAATGCGGTCTACTAACTGTATTATCACAGGGCCTGCACAGCTGTAAGACACGGCCATCCTGCGGGGACGCCCAGGCACAGAAAATGAGTTTCTGCTGTTGTCAGGTCTCTGCTGTTAGATATCACTAATAAAGGCAGGCACTCCAAAGCCCAAGGACCAACTGGACGTGCTGTCTTTTCTCCAGCCCAACAACTCAGTGTGAGACAGGAACGTAATTTGGTAGTAATTGAAGTAGATTATGCCGCGTCCTGCAGGGTTGGCTTTGGCTCCCTCAGTGCCACATTTCTGGGTTTAAAATGCTTTCTTTAGCTGCCTCAGAATTATGTACATATGCAAGCTATGTAAACATTTATACGAGTATTTACGTATGCACATCTAAGGTCAAAAAAACCTACGTAAATTCATTCTGGACCACCCCAATGTGAAAAATACACACACAATCATCAGCATGGAGGAGCTGCGTGGAGGCTTGCTGGGAGTCTGCAGAGCGGGGATCCAGAGGAGCTGCAGGAAGGGTTAGCTCAAGCAGCAGGAAAAAGTACCTGGCAGCAGGCTGTGTTCAAGGATGGAGTGATCTTCCTGTGAACATGAAGGGAGGCAGCCATCACTTGAAATAAACTGAACATGAGAAATAAAATTTAGAAAGATTCCTGAAATGGCAGGCAGAAGAACCCAATGAAAGCCAGAAAAGCCTTTCTCATTTCCTGAGAGAGGGAGGCAGCTCCCAGGGCTGGAAAAGCCTGGGTGCCATCCCAAGACTACAGCAGGCAGATGCCCATGGAGCCACACTGGGTCCAAACAGAGAGCAGGAAAGAGCCACTGCCTTTCAACCCTTGCCCCTCTGTATTTCTCTGACTGCTGAGGACAGTCAGCAAGTGAAGCAGGCACCAATCCCAGAGCAAGAATTTAATTGTGGCCTCTGTCCAGCCTTTTCTGGTTTTCCTATACGGTCAGAGCTCTTTTTGACCACGAGTCTCAGTACAGCTCAGCCATTCACATACTTCATAATATACTCAGCCATTCAGCAGTTACCTGACAAAGCTCATTTCTAGCAGAAATAAAACCAAAATGCCTTCGTGTTACAATAAATGATACATTTATTTCAGTCTGATTGATTGATGCTAAGGACAACTGTTTTTCTTTCATTTGATATGTTATATTTATATATTTAATGAGTTTGAAAAACTAGATTATGCTTTTGCAAGGTACTTAGAAAAAAAATCAAATATTTTAGCCAGATTATAAAACATGGAGATTTTTTCGTGTATGTTTAAACCTGCAGCATTCAAATAACGGAGCAACTTTATTAAAACCTACATGCCAGAAGGAATTCTCCATCTCATTTTTTGGTAATAAAACACAGATTGGTTTAAGGACCCAGAGATTTATACTTGCTTACCGATTATCACAAAGAGTTTTAGCAGTTACTTGTTAAGCAGCCAAGTTTTAACTGTTACCTGTTTAGCCTAGCCTGTAGATTTCCAAAGATACTACTTTCCATTTAGTTTTCTCATGCGTTTCTTTGAATAAGATGTTAGAAATCATGCTTAACTTTGTAAAACTAAATTCATCATGAAAGACATGGTATTAGGGAGGCCTGAATTTTCTGTGTCAACACTAAAGCACACATCTGACTGGAAATTAACTGTGGAATTACACGCAGAATATGACAAAAGTATGATCAGAATGCATGTCAGCTGATGAAGAAGCAATTTGCCATACAACATACACAAAACATAATATTTTACTGTAGAAACACTATCAGAGAATCTACCACATAGTAGGAGTAGCTGAAAGAATCTTACAGGTTGATATCATGGTTACTTTTACAGTTCCTAGTAATTTTTTACATTCTACTAATAATTCAAATATAATAAAAATTGTTAGAACTATAAAATGTAATATTGGCAGGAAAGCCTGTGGCAGAAATGTGCCAAATGTCTTACCAATAAATGTTAAATTAGGAAATAGCTCACAGATTGTTATATTAAGTTGTGGACATTTTGACACAAGAAAGCAGTAAGAGGGGCTTTGCAGATTAGTTTCTACTATAAACCTATTCTGTTATTTTAGAACACTTCATGAAAAAACAGGTTTATTTTGTGAACTATAATATTGAATGGTCTCTGATTCTATGCTCCCTGCATTCAGAGAGCAACCGCAGCCGAGCTGAATAACTGCACACAGCAAACCCAGCAGCACACACCCATGGGAGACATCAAATCACAGGAAATCAGAGCAGCATCGTGGAATCATCTCAAGAACAAGTACGTTGTAGACCTATTAAAGCACAGCTATAAACAAGTTTTCTACTGCAAGTGAAAACTGAAGATGGTGATTATTGTATCCATGAGACTGTTTCCTTGAATTATCTTTGATAGGCAATGTACAGGAACAAAATTAAGATCAGGTTAATATATCCATGTTACCTAACTTATTAAATAACAACTACCTTAACAATTAAGCCAAATAAAGTCAACGGCTTATGGGAATATATCATTGACGACTTTTCATCCTGCTATCCATTTTACTAACTCTCCCACATTAAGCTAAATAGATTGTAAGTCTATATATAGATCAGGTAAGGCTTATTTTCACATATTCAATTTTTTCCTTAGCTGAATTAGTAATCTGCTACCCTGGTAACATGTAGAAAATGGTGACGTTTCTGTCTTTGCATTCTTAAAATATAAAAGGTGTATTCGCACCTAAGTGAAAGAATAAAAGCATTATTTATGTAAACGTTCAGTGTTCAGATACGATAATACAGAAGTTTGCACTCTATACATTACACAGTTTTAATTTCAAGTATTGAGTACTAAATACCTACAGTGAATGGTTATTAGTACTATATCAAATACTGGACCCCAACAAAAAGCATTCAAACATCAATTTTTTTGTTCCTAAATCTGCATTTAGGAAATTTGGCATAGTCCTCTTGCACTTACATCCATGCAGTCATATTAAAGATCATCCTCCTGCCTGGATTTTGGAGATTTCATATGGCTATGATTGCTGTGTATTACACAGTCAGAAGATACTTCTTTGAGTTCTACCCATATTTCTTTGTCGATATCTGTTGTCTCTTATCCTGTATTTGGATTTTATATACTTTGAGGCAGGCTTTAAGTCACAGTTAGTGCACACACACACACACAATTAGATTAATCCTGTATTTATATGTGCATTATTAGATTTAGCAATGTATTTTGATCTTTCTTTTGACCTTCGGACTCTATCCATCCCAGGTTTGTGGGAGAGATTATTAATGCTGGATATTTTCCAAAATTTCACCGAAAAGAGATTCTGAGTTGTTCCAGAATCTCTCACATCTTCATCCATCTTCCCCATGCAGGACTGATGGTTTTTAGCAGTTACCCCATGAGCTACCCCGTGGGAAGGGAAATATCTTTTGCTTTTTTCTGTAGAAAACAATGAGATTTCAGTCCATGACTGTCTCTTCTGGATTATGTCTCTGCAAAATAATAGTTTACGCAGAAAAGGTAAAATATTACTGTTGTATTTTGACAGATAAACCAAATGTGAATCTAACTCATAGAATTGTTTTCACATAAACAGTCAGCTTTAAAACAAGTGAAAAGTTATTATTAACTTTTGGGGTTTGTAAAGCTAGAAAATATCCATTCACCTCTATGTATCATACTTAATATTACATAGCCAATAGAGTTGCTTTCAAGTACAAATATGTTGCCCTGTAGGAAACCAGCAACCAGCTCACTCAAAGGTAGACAGCTGCTGGGATTTACCTCAGTCCCTTGCAGCCCATCCTTCATTTTAAAAATACAGAAATTTTGTAGTAGGTAGCATGAAGGGTCTTTTGATGCAAAGAACAGAAGATAGCACTTTACATCTCAGTAATTTCTAACACTTCCCTAATGAAATGAAAAATGTGGATATAAACACTATCACAGGGTAAACTTTTATATGAGGGGTTTGTGGGACAGGTAAAATTCAAAGACTGGTCTTTTCAATTGACAATGGCTGA
Source organism: Falco naumanni (assembly GCF_017639655.2). Lineage (NCBI taxonomy): Eukaryota > Metazoa > Chordata > Aves > Falconiformes > Falconidae > Falco > Falco naumanni. The sequence goes on from NC_054057.1 coordinate 6,162,499, forward strand.
GAGAGGCTAAAGTCTACCTGAGAATGCCCAGCTAACTAACAGGTCTACTTGCAAGGATGTATCATGATTCAGCAAAAAATATTTTGGGTTTTAAAGCTGCTCGTGCAAGAAAAGAAGTACACCAGCTACATGAGGCAAAGCACAAATCCACTAAGGACATGTCCTCCGAGTGCAAATGCATTCAAAGTCTTACCCTGTGAAAGTTTTTTGCTGGATGCTTTATGGCTGAGAGCGGCTCCAGCAGCCACTATGAGGCAGATATAAAAATCCTTAAAGTCAGCACTAAGTATCACGTAGCCTGGCTAATTCAAAAGAAACGTAGTCATGTCCCCACAATTGAATCAAATGTATCCTGCTGCATCCCAGATGCCAGAGTTGGTATTAATGACAGTGGAGCCTTAGTTTCAGAAGGATGGTACTTTGTTGGGTACAGTATGAAGCAAACATAGGACAGAGCAAGCACCAGGGTCCCAAAACTCACCTTTTCTGTGAAAAGATGGAGAACTACAGACAAATGCCATGATTTCCAGCATGATACTTCTTGCTAGCAAGTGAACGGTTGATTTGTTAGCATTTCTAAATTAATTCATTTGTGTGGTAATTTTAAGAAAAATCTGTATGGTAAGTTATTAAAAGAATATATACCAAAGCCATTGTGTAATCACAAAATTGCTTGAGTCATTTTGTAACACATTTCTGGCATAAGTATTGCACTGAAATGAAGACAGAATTCCTGTCTGGTTTGGTTATTATGCAGAAAAGAAATTTATGCTCTTTTATAGACAGCAACATTTCTGACTTCAGCCAACAGGCAAAGCAATTGAAGTATGTTACTGAGGTTCTACTACAGCAGTTGGCTTGGCCATTATTGCACTTCTTCCCTGAAAAAAAACAATCTTCTGGTAATTCAGAAAGAAAAAAAATAAATAAAACAATGCAGGTCAGCTCTTTCTTTGCGGTAAAATGAAATTACAAGTTATGAAAGCAATGCTTTATGGAATGCAAGTGACATGTGAACCAGATTATCATATCTTTCCATCAGGGAAAGGATAGCATCTTTCCGATGAAACAGAAACTATACTCTAAATTGATTTGTGAATGTGCCTTATTCTCTTCTAATATTTACTTCAGAAGGTGGGAATATTTTGACTAGGTTTATGTGATCATTCTCAGCAGACTCGCAACTTATAACGTAACATCAAAATACAGCATTTTATATATCAAAACTAACAACTCTCAAAGCTGCAGAATACAAAAAGAAGTAAGCAACCATGAATAAAAGTTATAGCTCTCATTTTACATCTAGAGAACATAAGGACTGAGTACCTGAGGAGTGTATTTCACATGCAGTTTATACAGCATTTCAAGGATGGTTTCTTGAACTCACCTTATATGATGCTTTTTTTCAGCATACATTCCTGCAAGCCCATTTCACTTTAAATAATCTCTAAGGATTTTGTGAGGGACTCCACGAAACAAAAGCCAAGTTCTTTGAAGTCCCTGCCTGATACATGTCCAACTGCTTCAAACTGGGAGAGCTTCTGCTGTTTCATATACAAAGTTAGGTCAGCCTAGTCTCCAAAAACTGTTACTTCAAAATACCTTGATGAGTCATGATAGAATCCAAATGTAAATTTTCATTTAACAGGATGGAAAATTATTACATATCACAGTTCAAAATCAGATACTTCTGTATTTGCTATAAACTGTGCAAACACTGTACTATTCCAGAATGCACATTAAATTCAACACATTTTTCACTACCAGTGACTCTCTCCCTTCCCACTTCCCAACGTCTAAAAAACTCATCAGATTCCAACAATGATGTCTCTTGCTTACACGGAGAACATAAACAGGTTTTAAATACTCATGGTAAGGACAAAAGGCTTAATGGTCTCATGGAAAGTTGCATCAGATGCTTTATCACTATTACTTCTCCTCCAGATGGGAGAAAAAGGGAGTTACAAAAACAGATGGCAGAACTCCACCATAAGAGTGAAGTGCCACATTCCGTCTAATCAGGGAGGAAGCTTCCTGGCAATGAGCATTAAGGGTTGTTGGAAAGCTGTGGCAAAGGCAGATACTGATAATATTGATAAAAAGATACATTTTGCATTTCAAACTCTACTTCACACCCACCTGTGACCAAAAAACACAAATGTGGCTTGAGTCTATACAACATTCAGAAATTAAATGTGTCCCGCACACCTTTGACCATCCTTTACACACATTTTGTTAGGCTCAGTAACTCCCTCTGTGGATAAAGCTGAAGTTCCCTCATTTCACATCTGCTTGGCATAGTTTTTGCTTTCTAGACATAATCAAAGTAGAGAGAGAATCTGAGGCAAGAGTTTGAACTTGTTTCCATCTTACCCTGTTAATGTATTATTGAAACAAAAGCACATCAGTTTGCACCTCATATTTTACACAGGTTTAGTCTTCATAATTGCAGAAAAAAACTGAAAACCCATCAAGTAAATGCACTTAATTGTAATAGGCAAACTGCAATGTCCATGTCAGTGGGAAAAGGAATAAGAGACAAACCAGTCTTTGTTGCTGCCTTCTACTGAAAGGGATAAATGAGAATTTAAATCATCACTGATGGAGAAAGGATTTGGTACTGAGAGATCTGAGCTGCATAACTAATCGGATATCAGATGAAATCAAGTATTTCCTTTTCAGAAGACCAGTCTCTGCACCAAGGAATACTCAAGCTACATGAAGCGCACACACATCTGAAAAGCACTGGGAGCTCTGCTCAGCACTTTGGTTGTTTGGTAGCGCTCAGAAGAGCATGGAAACTTGCTTAAAAGTCATTTTCTTTGGCAGTAGAGATTCAGTTAAATGCAGGATTGCTTTAACTGCCAGTCACTACTTTGATATTGGCTGCTACATAAGCAACAAAGTGGTTCCTTGCTCAGAGATTTTTGTTATTTGTGGCTGTCAGATCTCTTACCTAGGATCCTGGTCATGGAGAGAACCCAGCTGTGCTGAGAGATGAACATGATGTAGTCCCTTCCTGAAAGAGCTCACATTCCCAACAGATTTTGGCACCTTTACTGATATGTGAAAACCCCACGGAACTATCCTGTAACGACATATCGGTATCACCATGGCTGAGATTATAGGCAAGCTACAAGGTGAAAAAAAAATAAATTCTCTAGGAACCATCTCTTGAATTTGTAATTCACTCCTTTTTCTCTTCCTAAACTTAAAATACAGGTATATGGACTTCTCCAGAGCCCACCTCCTTCAGCAGCAAAGAAAGTCTCCAGGGAAGCTTAGCACATCTGAGGAAAACAAGGAACTGGCGGTTCTGCCATATGTCCTTGTGGACTGTTTGTCCATATCTGAGTGCTGGCTGCTGGGTTTTCTGCTGTGATTACACACTTTCTTTGCAGATGATGGAAAAGGAGACTAAAATTGCAGATGAAGACAAATTCCCTAGGGGTCTGAGTTTGTTCAGATCTGATGCATTTTTCACTTTATCTGTTTTACATGTAAATAAAACCAGGGTGCTTTATAAACACAAGCTACTTTGGATTCCTTAAAGCCAATGTGCCAAACCAACATGAAAGTTGGAAAGGGAAACAGAACACCCCTGCTAAGTAGGATCCAAGGGGGGATCCAGCAACAAAGAAACACAGACTTACTTTTTATTCCAACACTGCAAAGAGCCCTTTTCAATCCACTGATAGCCTGATCCAGCAGGACTTGGGGCCAGTTACAAAGAGAGGACAGTATTGTCTAGAAATTCACTTTCTGCTATTCCCATACTGGAGACAGCGTGGGCAAGCCCGTCCACATGAATTAAAGCAGGCTGCCCTGTTCAGGCATTGCCTCACAGGACCAGAACAGCAGCTGGAAATCAATGTGGAAGAAGATTGTAGCAGCACAGGGAGCAAATGAAACTGGCTGTACTGTTTGTTTTTATGAAGACTGGGCATTGAAGTTTTACCTGCTTGTAAACAGGAAACAAAACAATAATAGAAATAAGGCACCTGAGGTGAACGACTTCTGGAGACACGTGTAGAAAAGGCTGGGCTGTGTGATGGGGAACTTGTATGTGCTAGTAGACACACAACAGTGCACTGCAAGGGATCAGATTGTCCAAAGCCCAGCAATCAGAAACAGCACAGGATAAAAATAATACAGGAAGTAGGAAAGGGAGTGGTCTTCAGCTGGAAGAGGCTGGCCAAGATGCAGCAGGGGTGAAAGAAGAGCAAACAGCTATCTCTCCCAGCCGGGATGGCAATAACTCAGCCAAGAGGCTATTACCAAGGCATACAATGAAAGACTGGCATTAATGTGAGAGGATCTGTGGAGATGCTCCTTCAGGCCCAACTTACAAAAAGAATACAGATACTTTAACTCCTCTTTAGCATCTACATCCTCCCATTTCTGCACACCAGGTACCTCTGAGTGAGTAATGGTTGCTTACTTCTGAAGAAGTCATTTCTGAGTCTTTAATCAGCTGTTGTCAGAGGCTCCTAGACCAAATAGTTTGCAGGTGGCAAGCACAGCTGGGCCTGTCATGTTAATGTGATCGGTTTTGCATCTCTCTCTGGATGGAGCCACTTGATCTCCCCACTGCTGGATGACTTGAGCAGCAGCTCCCCAACCACAGTTGACATTGGTCAAAAGCATCCATTTTGTGTTTGAACCACAGCTCACCTTGTAATGGTGATAAATTAAGACGTTCCCTGTACCAAGAGCAAGAATTCTGACATAGCAGCATTTTTATTTCCCCTCTGCCACTGGAGGAATCCCCCCTGAGCAGGAGTCACTCATCCAGCACCAGTCCTCTGGCCAGACAACCAGTGTGCATCCCCAGAGCAGCGCGCACTCCACACGAGATACTGGCCCAAGGTCTTCCATGGATGTCTAGATAATAGGGACCTTGACAGTTTCATATTATATCAAATTTAGTTAATAATACCTGCTGAATGCCCTTAAATCCTAACTAATGAGTGTCCTCATTGCAAGACTTAATTCAGTTTTCACTGTACCTTTAGAGTTCAGCCTGAAAGCCTCTTTTATTAAATTCCTGCTCTGCTAGTTCAACAGCAAGCCAGCGAAACCACAGTAGTGTAAAGTTTTAAGTCAAATTGCATAGAGAGGGCAAGAACTGTTCTGTAAATCCACATAAGAAATTCTAGTGGAAACCTTGCCAGGATAATGGCTGCTGAAGAAACGCTGTGCTGGTCATTTTAAATAGAAGACAAGAAATCCCAAGTAATTCCTCACCAGCCCGTATTTCTCCTCTACTATGCCAAGCTGCATTTACGTCCCGCTGTTCCAGCTCTTCCATTTTTAAAATGACATTCTCCAATGAAGTAGCCTATTCTATGTAAATATCAAAACTTTTCATTACTTCATTACACACAACGTTTCTCTAAAGCAGCAGGCATTTTATAGAAACTCGCAAGAGACAAAAACCAATTAACTACCCCACAATGCCAGCCACAATTACACAGCAGATTTCCAGTAAAACTCAGCTAGTTCACCAGCTTTCAGATACGAACCTACAGCTTTAAGAAACAAGTCATCTTTCCAATCCAGTAACTGTGGTAAGTAAGTTCTCACAGGATGCTGAATATTCAGGAATGCCCGAGGTAGGCAGCCAGCTGAGAGCTGACCTTCCCTCCTCAGGTGAAACCCTTCATCTGTGGCAACGTTCTCACTAAAAGAACAAAGCCCAAGCACATAAAGAAAAATATATAAGCTTCTGTTTATATACTGCTTTTTTTACAGCGCGGTTCAACTCTGTCACCATCCACAATAACTTCTGTGCTGTTTAGCTCAGTAGAATATTTATTTTATTCTCCACTGCATGAAAGACTGTTTGAAGCTTGAACACCTAATAAAACTTTTGGCCTTTATTAAGCAACACTAAGCTCTTCCCTCAGGTATGTAAGCACAGGCAAACATCCACGTGTTTCAAGATGGAAATAAAGCTGTCAGGGTACTTACAGCTATTGGCACGCTCTCTCTGTCCAGGTTATAGTGATGTGTATGTAGAACAGATAGCAAAACCAAATAGGGCTTAAACCTACTTGCACCCTTATTTTTCCTACATCAACAAAATAAAGCAATGGACATTAGTTTTCCAAAATAAAAGGTTAGCATAAATGGGGTTTAGATATTGATCTATACTCTTAAAGGCAATTTAAGGAAAGACAGCACTCTATCTCTTGTCCTGCTTTTTACTATCAAAAGATTATTTTTGTGGCATTATTGCTACTGGTCTACTAGCTTCTCCTTATAGCTGTGGCATTGCATAAGAAAAACACAGAACATTTTAAGCCACAAAATTTTAGCTCTGTCAAGAAGTTTTGAATCTGCTGTTGAACATCATTGTTTCATATGAACCAGCACATAACGATATTATCAACCAAAGGTGGCTGGTTTTCTTCACAGGAAAGACAGTACATGATACATAAACGTAGATATAGACTTAGGAGAAAGAAGGCCAGAAAGGATACAGCTTGCATCCCGAGACATATGCTTGTTTTCATCAGAGAGGGGCGATAGCCATGTGTAAAATGCGATAAAGAACGTGAAGTATTAACTAGGGCAGTAACTGAAGTAATTTTCTTTTTCTCTCTACACACTGAGCATACTATGCCTCCCTCCAATGGCTAACTCCTGCACACCGAGTCTAAATATTGCCACCCCGTGGTCTGACAGCACGGTCTGCCAGCCCTGCAAACGGAGACATTTTTTTAGGTTGGGCACTACATATTCCAGTCCCTGCACGCTGTTCCTATTCTACATCCAGTTTTCTTTCACAGACCGCCGCCAGTAAAAGAAATGGTTCCCTGGTGACCCCACTTCTCTCTTTCTACCTTCTTGTTTTTCTTTTCTGGTGCCGCAGAGTGCCTCCTCCCTTCTGCAGCAGAGCACCAAGACAGACACATCAAGCAGCAGAAGCCAGCAGCAAATACACGGCTCTAATAAAACCTTCACTGCAACATCACACAGCCCACTGAAATACCCTCTGGTGTAGATGGACAACAGGAGCAGGGCAAATCCTTTATCCAAACCAAGCCTTCTTCCTTGTCACGTGAGCAGGATTTCCACTGGACTTTCTGTACGTAGCAGTTTCTACAACAAACAGGTGGAACTACACCTTTGTTTCCCTGTGATGGAAGAGGGCAGTATTAGCTATAGGCTTCAAGTTTTACATATCTATTCTGTCTTTACAGATGAGCAAGTAAAATAACAAGTGCAGAGACCTTGACTCTGCAAGGGCATGAAGGAAAATTAAAAGACCTTTCTATTCCCAAATTTAAAGTCCTCTGCGGCTGGCCAGCACCACAGGTCAAGGAAGCCTGCTTCCTGGAGAGGAGAAATGAAACAAAACTCACTAAAGTCAGACCTTCTGCCTACCTGAGTTTTACTGAGAAGTCAGAGAGTCAAAGCAGCAGGTAGAGGTCCCAGACTTAGAAGGCACTGCTAGGATTGCTTGGTCTAAACTACGTAAATTAAAACCCTCAATTAATGGCTGAATGAATCAAAATAACTTTACAAGGAAAAAGCTTCCAATCTCTACGCAAGGATGGAGAATCTACCATATCACAAACTGGCCCAATAACTGGCTGCTGCTGCTTTCAGAGTGTTTTGCCTATTTTGATCTGTGTCTAGCGTCAGCTTCTAGCTGACCGCTGGTTTTTTATACTCAGTCTGATAGACTGGGGACTATTGCCAAGCCTCCATTTCCCGTATAGCTGCTTACAGACTGGTTAAGCCTCCTTTGTTGCACTCCCTTTTTTGGCTTAACTCAGGTACCCTTCCCAGGCTGGCCTCTATTCCCTCTCCTACCTCAAAGCAATGGGAGACCCTGGCAGAAAGCCCCAGCAGACACCACTGGAGCATAGCAGCGGCTGCCCCAAGGAGCCAGACCGGAGTTACATACAGAAAGTGATACCGGACCCCTATCAGGGGCTGTTATAGATGCTTCAAAGAGCATGGCATAATCTGCCCATTCAAACATGAGGTCATTTCCTAATCTCTAGTAGATTTTGGCTTAACAACTGAAGTTAATGATGCTTCTGTATTGCTGGACAGCCCTCCCAAAGTTACAGTTGTTATTATTAAAATCTTTAGATAGTCTCAATCTTTACAGAGATATCTGAGGTCTTATCTTAACTTTACTTATTCTTGGCAGTAACAGTATCCTATGACAAACTAATATGGCTGTTGTAAACAAAATTTTTTTAGCAGAGCAATGATATTGCCATATATCTGTATCTCCTAATGGACCATTATTTTTGTAGAGGGACTAGGATGCACTAACAAAACAATAGTTGTGTTACCCAGAAGTGACATGTTAAAGGCTACCGAGGAAGACCAGAGAAGGGCAGCAGTGACCCCTGAGAGTACAAGATAACAGGTGCCAAAACTACAGGAGACACCAAGGGTGTGAACACAAAACACAAATGGTCAGCTACTGGTCACTAAGCAAATGTACTTTTGAGAGCAGGGTAGAACCCGTTTTAGGACATAACTTGACAATGTACAGGCTTGTGTAACAACCCATCGCAGTTGCCCAAGACTGGTGGCCTAGGTAAAGCTGTCTTCAGATTTCCCATGACGGCAATGAGAGCAACTGGCTGTGCAGGATGAATCCTTCAGAATAGAGATATCTGTTATACTATATTGATATGGGTGGATCACTTATTATTAAAAGAAAAATCAACCCTATTACTTTTGTTTGGTATAATATTTTACTGCTTGTATTTGGCCTGGTACCCACACCCTCCCCTTGAGGCTTCATTGTAATTTGAACAGAATTAAATACCAAAATATTGTTTCTAATTTTTTTTTTAACCTCCTCTCTCTAAATTTCAATGGTTATCCATCTGGTCTCCTGCCATTGGAGAGAAAGAACAGATGTGCCCAGTCATCCTCTTTACTGTACGTTATCATTGCCACCCTTTCTTTTCTTTAGAAAGGAAGCAACTTTAATCTCACAATGAGACACAGAGATGACAGGACTACAAAGGACTATTGAGCTGAACTGAAACCAAAAGAATCTTTAAAATTTAACCTGTTTGTTCCAAGCTCTGGATCTTTTCCTGAACACATTCCACTTCTTAAACGACCTGTGGAAGAAGAGTGGCCGGTGCCATCCAGAACAACTTATATCTGATCTGGATCTGATCCCTCCACTGATTCCTTTGAGAGCGTGGGAATGCATCTTTATTGCTCACTGTCTTATACAATGGGCTTCCTAACATTTTATTCATTGTAATGACATCCCGAGCTCCCTATAGAGATGTCTAGGTTCTTTCTGGGGTGACAGAGCTGACTTACAGCCCATTAAACTGTCTGATAAGGTGGTGTTTCACCACCCAGTGTTTATTCCTTCACATCACAGGAGGAGCAGCAAAGGCTGAGGCAGAAGGGAAGGCAAGAGCTGAACTCTTCCATCTTTCCAGTGAAAGGCAAGAAAACCAAAGCTGAGGAAACAGAACAATTTTGAGCCAGTATTTCTCGCCATTACAGTGAGCAGGGTGGCTTAAGGCACCTACTCACCATGGAAGACAAATAACAACCCAGGAAGCAAATGTTATTAATAACCTAATAGGAAAAGGCCAACTTCCAGAAAGTTCACTTGTATTCTCTCCAAGATTTCTTAAGGATAAACAGCTTTTGAAAAGTCCTCAGGTGGCTGCTCATAAACAGAGCTCATGCTGAAAAGAAATATGGGCTCTTGCCAAATCTGTACTAATTAAGCCTGTTTATGTTCTGCCTGAATGGATGACAGCACTTCTTCCCAGGAATTTAGCAGACCAGGGAAGACACTGCAGGTATCTGAATTTTGTTTTGGCCCAGTTGTGTTAGGCTTGCTGCCTGAGGTAAAAGTCTAGTAGTGTTGCTATAACCTTCACCTGAAGGATGATCACTGCTAAGCCCCTGTTGAAATTTGGCAGAAGCAGGGTGTGTTTTTCAAGGTGGGAACGTACCAGTGTGGTTTCAGTAAGAATGTTCCATGACAACCCAAACCAGGCCTTGGAGATTCAAAAGCATTTGATGAAGTGTTTCTGGCCCCTTTGAGGAATCTTCTGCTGGATCTATCAAAACACAGCCAGGCACCCTGCAGAAATCAATGGGAAAGCTCTTGACAGCCTTCCTTCTTGTGATTCCTAGCTCCACTTTGCTCCCTCAGGAGGCTGGGACTCTGTAAACAGAACCTGACTTGCAGCTTCAAAGCACATCTTTTTATACATCTTACTATTTCTTTTTAAGAGCAGTACAAACTAGAAAGAAAGGAGGTCTAATTTTGTGTTAGTGGCATATAAATACAAACCCTTCAGGTGTTTGTTTTTTTTTTTTTTTATAGTTGGACAAGCCAGTCCACTACCTAAATAGCTCTGCAAAAGTCAGCTTAAAGGTGGAGACTTTGAAAGGAGGTTTCCAGATACTTTTTTTGCCCAGGTCTCCAAAATTTAAGGCAACTTTCTCTGTTTAACCTTTCACCCAGATCACATGGGTAACCATTCAATTGACCCTTAAACACTAATAGGAAATCTGTTCAGCTTTGCTCTGCTTTTTTACATGAGGGTCCAAATGAAACAGCTGAGCATACACAGATAGGAAAAAACATTAGTGGATGACTCACCAGCCCACCCATCAACACACTCTCCATCATTCCCTTCCTTCCTTCTCTCTTCCCAACAGAGCCCAAATGCTGTACAATATGGGGGCTTTCAAGCAAATGGCAAGGCTTTCAGCCATGAGGGGTTAATATGGAACATATGCATGGCAAATTATATTACCTGGTCTGGCAAAATCCTGGGTTTATTTTATGGACTGGCCTAAACTTCAACACAAGCATTCACTTTGGCTTAGCAGGTTTTGGTGCTGGTCTCACTGTTCTAGTAAGACACTCTGCAATGACATAATTAATAGACATTAAAATGCAGAGCCTTAACTTTGAAAGTCAAAAAAACTTGCAGTCCCTGTGCTGCAAAGTCAGACCTTCAGATGTCCAGCTGGTGGTTCACAGGACAACCCCCCTCAACCTACCCCAGCCAAAACCTTCCCAATGCCATAAGCCTAAGATATGTGGCCCTAAGCCTAAATTAAATTGCTCCTGCAAGCAGTTCCCAATGAGGAAAGCAAAAGGAGGATAGGGGTAGGAGACAATGTCCTCAAATCTCACCACCTCCTTAGGCTTTTGGAGTTAGCCCAGAAGGCATTGGCTTGGCATCATACAGCTGCTGAGAGTGGAGCCATATGTGGCCTCAGGAATGACCAAAAAATGCCAGTGGCACTCAGCAGACTGGGTTACTCCAGTCCAACTCCAGTCACTGGGTAGCCTGCTTCTTGCTGTGGGCAAATAATGCACAGCTGATGACCCAGCACGTATTTGAGCTGGTGTAGGACAGGGCATGCTTTTGGAAAATCCTTCTCCTCTCTGCAATATTTGTGTCCCATGGTCCTGGGGGAAATCTTGTGCACTGGCTTTCCAGTCTTGCACAGTTTTTCCCAAGCCTTCTCTGTGAAGCTGACTGAGGTCTAATGGAAAATGAGCATGTCTCAGTGGAGGTAAGTGAGTCTGTCCCTATCATATCACTATGGTGTCTAAGCTGCAGCCCTAAAGCTTTTTAAATTTTTGTACATAAGCCCAGAGCTTCAGATGCACTTCTTTAAAAATAAAACCAAATAAGCCCACTGGAAGGGAACAAAATAAATTCTAAGTCTTCTGGTTTTCAGATTAGCCTGGGATTTCACAGTTTTATTAGCTCATCTTAAGGTGCTACTGAATCTGCTCCAAAAAACATTCCCAAAGCAATCCCCAGAGTTTAATGTACAGGTTCAAGTTAACAGCTAGTGCAAACCATTTGACTCGAGATAGCAAAGACAAATTAATTTGTGGACAATACATGATAAATTAGCTTTCAAAAACATAAAACGTGGAGCTGAGCCTGCTCTAACTGCTGAGACATGGCTAGTATGGTACAGTCTCACCAGATTTTACTTGTGCAATAATCCATGAAGTCAATAAAATTATTTTAAACCAGTCACAGTACTTATTGTAATTCATGTTTTTGTGAAAAACTACCCCAGAATGAAGATGATTGTTACCATTCATCTTGTTCCCACCCAGCAATACTTCCAGCCTTCACTATTGCAAAACCAGAAGCCTGGGAGCTAAAACCAAATAAAGAAGAGAAACTAAATGTGCATTAAGGGCCCTTCAAGCTCATTTTATTTCTATGACTCGCAGATGCATGATTACTGCTTGGTTTCTCTGCCCAGGAGACAGACAGTTTCACTTTATGTATGGCTATTTTGTGTATGGAAAACTCAGAATGGTATCTTACAGCCCTGGGTTTAAATTCAATAAAAATATTCCTAAAATATACACTAGCTGGTTACAAACACAGAGCCAAATTCATTCCATGGGTTCTCAGAAAACGCCTGGCGCACATAATGAAGAGTCTAATACACGTTACATGATTCATTAGAATGGCATCAAATCATGTTTTGTTCCTCCCTTATAAATATTATAATACAGAGTTTTACAAAGCTGCATTACGACACATTTTTGCACAGAAAAAGTAATTCCTGCCTTGTGAATTAATAAACAAAAAAAAAAATTGCAGACAAAAGCCAGACACTGCAGCATGAAGACATGTCCTGGATAAACAGAGCCTCCAACAACTCAAAAAGAAATTCTTATTTCATTTTAAAAAAATAAACAAACAAAACTAAGCAATATTAGCTACAGATTGATGCTGCACCTATTTTGCCAAGCAGCTGAAGGTCACAAGTCCAGCCCAGCAGCATCACTTAACTTTAATGTATACTATTTGTGCTTCTCAAGTTCTCACTCCACTGAAGAATAAAAACCAGGCTGGGAAAGTCAGCCCTTGCAGTGGACTCTGCCTAAACCACTTTCATTTAAATGCGTATTTTAGGTAAGCACAAGTCTGCTCAGCTGACTCCCCTTAAGTGCGCTATCTGTGATGTGCATAGCTGGCATCCAGGGTCGCCCCTAGACGGTTGCTCAGGCAGTGGGATCATCTCCGCAAGGCAGCTGAAAATTCTCCAACCCAATAGGAATAAAGTTTCCTTTCACATTTCTCCTGTTAAAGAGTGGTTTCTAAACTACCCCATGCCTCATGCAAACATCTTTGGTTACAACAAAATAACATGTAGTATCAGACACTGACACCTCCTCCCTCCAGCAGCCTGAGCTACACATATGCTCTGAACTTTTAACATTTCGCTGTTTTTCAATTTTTGAACATCAGGGAGCCTTAAGGGGTCAGTTAGCTGTGCCTAAAGTAAATCTTGCTCATAAGCATTTGTAGCTATATGTTCATGCCTCTCGACACAATTCTTAAAAATACTTGCTATTTAGGCATGCAAAAGAAAAAAATTAACATGACTTTTTTTTTTTCATGATCGAAGAGAATACATGTGGGAACCTACCACACTGGGAGCTAAACACATGGAAAGGTTTGAGTTATAAATATACTAAGCAGCCGCATCAGGCCAACTAAAAGGCTCTGTCCAATTTCCAGCAGAGCACTAGGATGAAGCCCTAAAGAAAGGCCTTTTCATCCAGCTTTTTATAGAAGAGAGAATTTTTTCTCTCTCAAAATTTAATTTCCCCTCAAATTATTATCTGCATGTTCTAGGATGAACTTGTCATCCATAGAAAAAAATATTCAAACACCTATGTCCTAACTTCTTTTCCTTCCTTTCTTGTGACGTTACCCTATGAGCACGCTCACCAGTATTATCACTTAGGAAATGCCAAATGTATTTTGGGCAAATGTTTACTAATATTTTGTTCACAGGGTTTTTTTTATTAAAAATAAGTTTTACCAACTAAATCTAGCCTTCATTTACATCCTTGCACATAGCTACAAGGAAAATTGCAACTGATACAACAGTCGCAACATTTCATGGTAGGGGAGAAATAAACAGAGGTTCCTTCTGCTCTCTGGTATATGCAAGGCAGTATTAACTTGGAGATGCAGTAGTGACCATAGCACAGGAGCCAGCTGAACACATCTTGTGACAGGATCGTGGTCTTAGATGTTAAAATATGAGTTCTGAAGGAACTAAGTTGAAGTTCTGGTAGCACTGTGTCCTGGCAACAGAATTTTGCCCAGCCAACGCAATGCAATGAAGGGCTTCATTTGTACAGGAGGTCTTAGGTCCAACAGTTTCATTATTATGAGTTATAAAATATTTTCAAAATAGCTTAAGTTCAACTGTACTCACTAATAAATTGGAGTTATCATGTATTCACACTGCTTTCAGAGTCACAGTATCCAGGCTATTGTTAATTAGCTACAGCTCACTGTTTTTCTAATTTATGTTAACATAGTCTTTCTGTAATATTTTTTGTTTATAGCTTGCACATTTCTTTTCGACTGTAGTGAAATTATGAAATGGCTGGGTACTCAGAAATCCATACACTTCCAAAGCTCCTTGAGTTTGCTGTATTATTGTTGTTCCTGGGTGTCACAAAGAATGTGTGTCACTTCTATAGCTCAGCTGTTTCTTCAGAATAACAAGTCCATGCCTAACTGTATTTTGAAAGCCAGAAAAGAAGTAGTCAGGCTAGAATTCTCTAAACTGGAAAACAATGAAGCCACAGAAATAAGGAGTTTGGTGCATCAGTGCACCCTATTTGAAAAGTTTAGGACTATAAAGAAAGGTTCAGAATACAAAAATAAGAACGCATAGAAAATCCAGCAAAGTATATCAAAACAACATGAATGAAAAAAGTGTAATTTAAGGTGGGGAACGGGAGAATGACTCATCTGTATACTGTGAGAGAAAGCTTAAAACACATATCCTTCTTAGGTCAGCAGCAAAGAAACCTCAAAGCACCCAGCCCAGAAGCTGCCTGCCCTTAGCAATCACTCTCTACAGGCAGTGTGCAGCAAAGGGAAACCCACACAGCACGAGGGACTAATCCACACTGTGGTCAAAGCAATTCATGCTGCAGGACCGCACACGCCTCTCCAGAAAAAGACCTCAGATACAAATTGTTGCCTGTATTCACTTCATAGAATACTCCATGCTGATAAAACTTTTTACAAGATCAATATGACATATGTGTGCGTACATATATATATAATGCACAGACCCTACCATGTATGTATAGATATATGTATATGAGCTTAAAAAGAACTCAAAATCTCATGTTTCTATTTAGCTTTTTCTTTTGGGTGGGTTGTTTGGCAGAGTGGGGCTGGTACAACTTTAGATGTCAGAGCAACAAAACCACTCTTCTCCCAGGCTGTTCATCTCACAACATCAGAAAAGGAAAGGCAAGCGTGTAGCTTTCTTTGGAGTTGTTCCCACCACTATAAAACATTCTCAGTTCCCTAAAAAGGCTAGTAATATTTCATCTTGCTTGAAAATTAACTAACTCTAATTTAATCAACTGAATGAATCAATGACTATGCAAGGTCCCTTATAAGAGGAATTCCAAAAAAAATATCTTACTTGAAGATTTTTTAAAGCCATTCTTGCTTATCCATGCAGAGTTAATGTGCTGCAGACCTGAAAAAATACTACATATAATTATACTAGCTGTGCCACCGAGGAACTTGAGAATATGACTGATAACCAGCTAGATAGTAGGCTAATAGACACCCATAGTTTGTCAACGGTCTAACAGGGCTACACAATGTAACTCTACTGTTCTAAGAGGAAAATAAGCAGAGACAGCATTTAAAGTTGCATCGCATCTAAAGAACGTCTAATGCTGCCAGCTGCAGGAGTCCGAGTTCATGCTCAGTGGATAAGTTAATTAACCAATTTAAAACATCATGATGGACGCATTAGAGAAGATAATCGCTGAGAAGAGGCTAAGGAGACCGTGTCGGAGGGCCTGATCCAGTGTTTATCAAGAAGAGCTGCAGTGCTGGATTCTGTATGTTTGGGCTTCTGCCTGGTGAGGCCCAGGGCGGGCTGCTTGGTCCCAGGCACACAGCTGTGCATCTCTGACCCAACACAGTAATTACCCAGGTTAGAAGTGCTCTGCTGAGCCCCCAAGCCTGAGCAAGGCACCGTGGGGCTGATCCCAGAACCAGGGGGACTGGAAATAGGCAGGAGCTGCCAGTGGTAGCTGTGGCATGAAGGAGAAGTCTCAAAGCAAGGTGAGATCCATGGCAGCCTGTGGATGCAGGGCAGCTGGAACTATCACGTGAAACAGGGTGCCCAGGCAGCGCACAGACACTGCCAGAGTCAACAGCCTGTGTGTGTAACAACCATGCAGAAAATCCTCCAACCCTATTCCCAGTACATCTTATGAACTTTATCTGTTGGACAAAGATGCAATCAGCAGCCAAAATATTGTACAAGAAAAAATTATAAAAACTAGATATGAGGTGGCAGAACAACATTGAAAAACTCTCTTCGGGGAGTCCATGGTTTCTCAGCCCTAACAAATTTCATCTGATCTGGTTCAAACCAGATGAAAACTGAGATGCTGACTTGGTTGGAAGGAAAGAAATTAAAAGAGGTGACTGACTTGCAGTCACTTGGAAAAAACAGCTTGAACGCCAACTGAAAGAAGAAGAAGTAATGCTGCAAGTATTACTTCCAATATAGAAAATAATAAAGAAGCAGACAATAAAACATTAACCCAAATAATTTTTTAAGAAAGGAGAGTAAAAAGCTTCCAAAGGACAGTGGCAAAGGCTAGAATGCTTTGAGGAGTTAGAAATTAGTAATTTATAAACATGCCTTATTGCAAAAAACAAATATTGCAGATGTTGCGGGTTTTTTGAACCACAGTCAATCTTAAGCAGCATGTGTAAAGAAACTGCAGACATAAATATTCACACATCCACAGCGCCTAAGTTTCTTATCAGGGTGTAACCCTGCCTTGAACTGCACACATTTAGCAGAGGCAAATAATAACTGAACAGCACTGCAGATCAATCAAGGATACAGACAAATCTTTCTTCCGTGGTTCTGCAGTTTTAGAAAGAATTCAGAGTCTCCTGGGGCTGCTTAATGAAAAGGCTTCCCAAACTGCTAAAACTGAGACAGAATAAGCTGTAGGTTTAAATACACTCCAGAAAACTAATTAACAAGGTTTTTTAAAGATTATTTTGTTTTCTCCTTCCCAGACTTTCTGCAGATTTTGAGATTTCAGGTCAAATGGACAAAATCCCTTGGCAGCTGGAAGATTAAATACATGTTTAAATATTCAATGACATTGAAATTACTTTGGAAAAGTGGACATTCTTTCCAAAAAGCACACAAAAGTTGCTAACTTCAGTCAAACAAGAACTCCAAATGGATTACAAAGAGAAAGAGAGTATTTTCTAGAAGCTGCCAGGAATCACCTCTCCTGGAATAGAATAAATATGTTTTGATTAAAATATTCAGGATGTGAAAATTGTTTCTCACTTTTGAGTAAGACCCTTAAAATCCTGACAATGGAGCAAAGTCACAGACCAAGAGAGTCATTAAAACAAGTTACTACTAGCGATGGAGGGAGAATTAAAACAATATCAAAATATTGAAATACAAAAGAAATATTTAATACTGGAATATTACTTATTCAATGCTGTTGCTGAAACCAAAAATGTACTTACATAGAAACAAAGAATAAACACTGCAAGATCACAGTCACAGTCCAATGCCTCCTTTATTAACCTACACCGCTAAGCGGCCTGAACCGCTTCATGGTGTTTGTTTTTCTGATATCGATATTCCCCTGAAACAGACAAAACAGAAGAAATGGCCCAGGAACTTTTCCATGCCATTTTTATCCATCTAAAATTCTTATTAAAAACGAAGAGATATGTAAGAAAAACTAGAGTTGGTGTGTCGTATCTATCATCTCATGAGGAAAAACCTCTCCAAAATGCAAGCATGAAATGAAGCAAGCTCCTTCCAAACCATTAGTCTGTCCACAGCTTCAATTTGATTTGTGCAAAGCCTTGAGGCCAGGGAGAACACGAGCTAAGAAAGTTAATGATGACGCATAAATCCTCCATGGAGCCTTGTCTTAAGTTATGTCCAAAACCAGTACTACTACTGGCACAGAGCAGAGATCTTTCACCACACCACTCAGCCTTTCCCCTACTAAGAGCAAAGGCTCTGCTCCAAATACAGCAAAAGTCTGGCCCTTCCCCAACAAGTTTGTCTCCGTTTTTGTTCTCCTTATCAAAAGTTGGAACTAAATTAAGTGAGGAATAGTATTTAGTTAGTTCATCTACTGCAAATCACAATGAAAAGGAACACCAGTCTGTCATCCTACTCAGTGGCACCTTTCTACCCCTCCATACTGCTTTTTGGAACAGAAGCAAGTTATTAAACTCCATCTGTCCCACCAGAAGTAAAACAACAACTGAAATTTTTTTTAAATGTGAACATGAATATACATGAATATAAAAGTGCTCCTACCACTGGGATGCAACTGCTATTCTGTTGCTCATATGTAATAGTACATAAAAAGGACGGACGGATGGGAACCAGTTTCCAGGATCAAACCTAGCTTAAAATAGAGGCAGAAGGAATTGAAGCAGAAGGAATGCTTTCACCTGCTGCCAGATGTGGCCTGTATGAATCCATTGTACAACCACATCACCTGTGTAGGGCTTGTATTCCCTTCCATACACTCCATTTCAGCTGAAAGAGTATGCCTGAATCTTTACATGTATGGCTAAAATATCAAACTTAAAACTAATATAAACTTAGCAATGATGTTATCCTGTGGCTTAGCTTATGAGTCAAGAAAACAAGACAAAGCAGAGCTAGTCTTAGAGGACTTAAGATCCACATTACTTTCTGAAAGAAATCTGATTTTATTTCTTTGCATGAATGTTATTGAAATCATTGAAACCAAATTACAACAAAAAAACCCAAAGAAAAATAGGAAAATGTCTCCATAGTTTAATTATGACTAACTTAAGAATAAACTAATGCTGCTGCCAAATTCAAAATCAAATCAAGGGTCTAATCTCAGCAAAGAATTAAGAGTCAATTACAGAAAGAGTCAAATCAACAAAATTATTTCAAGAAATAATCCATCTGTGAATTCTAGAAAGTAACAATCAATTTTACTGAAGCCCCAGCTGAAGCCAGAGTGATTTAAAGTGCCTTCACTCAGCAGTGAAGCAGTTATCTATTATCTGAACTGCAATCTCAGGCCACTTAAGCTTCCTTCTGGGAAGGCTGCTCTTTGGTAAGTGCAAGTTTACACTGTACAGTTCTAAGGCTTCTAGAAGTTCCAATATAGAGCCCAAATGTTTGCTTTTGAAACTATTTTCATTTGGGAAACTTCTTTTTTATCCTTTCAACAATAAGTGTTTTACAGGAGATCACGAAGACCCATATGAATGCAAATGCACTAATGACCTCAAATTAAAGCTAGGATATCTTTCACCCTCATAAAATACAATTGATAAACATGAAATTAAGCTGAAAAATTACGTTTTAAGATTATCAGGAATCCATAAATGCATGGGTTCTTGGAGCTTCCTGGCCTCTCTCACAGTGACCACCAGGGCAGCATAAGGGAGCAAAGCACTTGTGGTGATGGCAGAGAGCTGGGAGACAGCAAGATGGTCACAGGCTGTGGTTGCCTGTTAGTATTTTTGCTTCTTATTGAGTATTTTAGGAATAGTGTTTGTTTTCCCGCAAACTTACTTCCAGCCTTTGCTTTTACACCCTTTGAATTTTGTTTGTCGAGCCTTGCAAAGCTTCCCATTAAGGTCTTCAGACAAACAGGTCAGCTCACAGGCGTGCCCCATGGTCAAGTCCTATTCAGATTATGCAATCAGTTCAAACATGGAAAATAATTTATGAGGATTTTTAAAATTCATGTAATGTTACCAATCACAAATGCTGAAAGCTTACAGCTTTTAAAATTTTCTAAATTACCTTTTGGGTATAATTCAGGATCAGAATAATTGCATGAATAAATGTTTCCAACTTATTTTTTCCATATATTAGTAGGAAAAGTAATCTTTTTTAAAGACACCCTTAGCAACAAGTAATCAGTTAACAAATCTCTAGTCCATGAAAAACACAGAGTATACATGAAAACTTGTGACAGTTTACCACAAACATTCCCATTTTAGAACATGAGTTTTCATTTCAAACAGGACTGTAGGTCAAAAAAACTTACCACCTGAAGTTTCATCTTGGCAGGTCAGTCCAAAATGCTGTAAACTAAACCTCAGCAAGAATATGAAATCTTTTGCATAGAGTCTTTCCATTGTCATAAGAAGCATCAGAAGACAATTGTATTTGCTGTTGAATGACACAGGAAAGCACTACCTTTGCTTCAGGTAATTCTCTATTTCAAAAGAGAAACAAGACAGTGATTTTAGGCAAACTGCAGCTATGAAGCATATAGACATGTGGACAACAGCAATAACATACCATTATGAAGTGAGTTACATGCTCGGGTTTATTGTTCCTTATCTCAAAGTAATTTAAAAGCAAATCAATAATGAAAATTGATCCCTGACTGCCAATTAACAATGCGCTGTATGTGTCTTTTAGGCACTGTAATGAAGGCGGTTCAGAGAATGGATTTTGAGACTGGGTGAGGTAAGTAGCTCAAAGATCATTTAGAGATAGAAATCCTCTTAGGAACGGATTTCTGAAATACAACACAACTGCCACGCCACAGAAAACTGCAGGTAAGGGAAACTTATATCACCTTAAAGGATGAAGAGTCTTTATGAAAGGAACTGTCACAGAAAGCTCTTCCTTTCAAAAGCAGAAAGCGCACTCTCTGTTTTAATAACTCAGGAAGATCACTTTTGTAAATGCAGACCAGAAAGCAACATATGCAAGTTTATGATCTCCCCGTCAGGGTCAGGCTGGTTTAGGAACCGATCCTGAACTCCTCCCAGGCCCCCTGTGCTGTCAGGGAAGCAGGACAAGGGGAGCGAGGCACGGAGGGACAGCCTCTGGCATTGGAGCTGGTGAGAAGTGAGAAGCTCCAAGATGCAGCAGTGTGAGACAAGCTGGGAGGCATTGACCCAGATCTCCTCAGACACGGCAAAGCAAAAAGTTGGACTGTGACCTGGCACCATCACCCATAGCTAACAGTTTTAAAGCAAACCCCTAGAGCCAACACACTAGAGCTTGGCCGGGCCTTTAAATTTGACCACCATGAGCAGTTTAAATATGGCAAATTTTCTTCAGGGCTTTGGATTTCCTTCAGAGCTCGGTTGGCTATTTCCTGACATTTGGTACTCAAGCCATTTATTTCAAAACACAAATAAACTTTCCCTCTTCTTTTAATTAAAAACCCATAACTGACTAGTATTTTTTTAAGCAACAGTTCAGCAATTCAAAGATGTCTGATCTAGGTTCAGCTCCAACTCAGACCCATCCTTCTCCTTGGCCTGAACAGGATTCCACTCACTCTCCCAGACCCCCCACAAGTGCTCCAGGCACCAAAGCATGGGCCTTGAGAAGTAGCTCTCTCCCTCCTCCTTGTTCCCACTGCTCCATTTGGGGCAGGGGAGAGGCAGATTAACTGTGCCAGAGACAGAGGAACAGAGGCAGAAGAAAATTATCCACAGGGTTGTTTCTTTTACCACCACTGCCATTTGGAGGAAGCGACAGCTGCTCTGCTTGTGGGAATGATGCATCAGGCATCCTGAGAACAGGTATCCAAGCCCCCCAAGAGGAGAAACCCTCCATTTCTGATTCCAGTCTGGCTATGGCTTCAGCTGCTCTGAGACACCTAGACCAAAATGATGTTTGGCAAGGGCAGGAGCCAAAATTTGGCATGAAGAAGTCCACAAAATTTCACTGTGCAAAGTTTTTAGAGCAAGGTTGCAGGGTAGGGGTGCAGGGTGGATCTCGGTTCAGATTGTGCACAGATTGCAGAATCCTTCTGGTGCAGGAAGACAAAAGAACCAGCTTTATACTCAAATGCAGCCAGACATCATTGTTTTATCTGTAAAATGAGTAAATTTGAAGCAGAGTTAGAGAGAAAATAATATCATATATTTATATTTACCACAATTGAATAAATCTTCTAATATTACCTATTCTAAGTCTGCAGTGAACACTGCTGAGGGCCGTTAAGAAAATCATATTATGCCATGGAGAGCAGTACAATGATCATATACTCAAGTCATTAGAATACAACCACTGGCTATACATAATACCATAAATTAACTTTTTTATGTATATCCAACAGACTTATTCTTAAGAATCTGACATTTCCATTTCTGATGATATAAACTAGTATGTTATTGCCTCCTGCATGGGATCAACTGACAAAGTATTTTTCCTGCATCGTTCTAACATTAAAGCATTTTAGATTTATGGAAAGGAGAGGACAGAGGGTGAAAGAAAAGGGCTATGATTCCATTCAAAATTAATCTCAGCTAACATATTCCACCAGCACTACTAAACTGAAATAAATCGGTTTACCTAAAACAAGCAGACATTGGTGACATTTTAGGCCAGGGAATTAGATTTCGAAGTAGCCATGAGAGCATATATTAAATTCATGAAATGTTAATCTCCTAATAGCAATATATAACCTAATTTCTTTTGTATGAATTAGCCATGAATCACAATGGTAATAGAACCACTAAATCAGACAGACGCTATGGTCTGTACCTCTGGGTAATTCCTTTATTATTTTTCTTGTTCTGAAGAAGTAGCTTGAAGATGCAAATAAGACAACAGTCAAGTACTTAAAGTCTTCCCTGTGCACTGCTGGTGAAGGAGTTCAAATAAGCCTTGCTTTAGTCTCCACAGCCATGAGAAAGGACAAAACTCAGACATGGAAAGATTCCCTTTGAAACAAGATTACTTTCAATTCAGATTGGTGTAATATGGAAGTGCTTCAAGACAGTTTATGAACGTTTACCCAAGATGATAACAAAGTACCTTATTAAGCAAACTCATGTTCCAATTTTATCCCTGTGATGCATTCAGAGACAAGGTAACAAGAACTTACAGAAAGTAAATACATAATGCAGAAATCTCAAAAAAGTCAATGTTTCTAAAGGTACCTTAAACGAGACATGATACGCTAAGAGGATCAGGTCTTGAGTGTTCTGCTGAAATTAATAGGCACTGTGTAGCTAAAGCCCTGTGGAACTCTTTGCAAATATGCATATTACATTTTTTTACAGTAGCCTACAAGAACAAGAATTAGCCGCCACCAAGTCTTCAGACTAACTGGACCCAGAGCAGAAACTCTATCGCTTAACATAATGGGCTGTCAAAGCCAGCAATAGTGGGAATACCAAATTGTCTTTCTAGTATTAGGAAAAGTTCTGTCCCTAATTAGCAAGTAACCCAGGCTGAGAGGCTGAACCTGAAGTGTGTCCTGGCAACACCCCTTAAGCTGAGGGGACAACACTGATGCTGTGGTAGGGACAGGTTGAACAACGGTGGCCCCACAGGCTTATTGCCAAAAGGGGCTTTGTGAGTGTGGCCAGAATGAAGAGTGTGAGTGAAAAAGGTACTGTTGTGATTTTTGAGAGCCAGCTCCAAACTCTCCCTGCAGGCTACTGAAGAGCCCAAGAACCTACTCAGAGAGGAGCCAGTGCTCTGCTTTGCATTTATAAAACAGGGCTTTTTACTTTATTAATATATCTGGCACCCAGACTTCCTTCAGGAGTTTGGACAGTTGGCATATTTTCAAATCAGATATTACACCTACCCCACATCAATTTTTTCTGGACAATTTTTTCCAGCAGAGCATTCAGAAATATTCTTAGCCTTAAGCACAGGTATAAAGTGCAATTGCCAAATCAGGAGTTCTGACTTTACATGAATTTCCACATGAGCCTTCTGCCAACTTTAGTAAGCACAGGCTATTTTTGAAAGGTAGATCATTAAGGAAGTTACAGTTGAGGAAAACTGAGAAGAAAGCATTTATTTTTACATTTACCTAATATATCCTTTTTTGTACAGAAATGTAAAATGATGATATTTTAACAAACAGCATTTAAGGACATTCTCAGTTCTTTGAGTTATTGACAAAAATGTTGATTGCTGCAGCCTTCTCATGCATCTTTTAGATAATATAATTCTTAAGGCAGTGTTTCAAAAAAATTGCTTGCTCTGAGTTATCAGATTCAGTTAGCCCCTTCAGAAAAGTAATCGATACCCCACCTGATTTAAGAAAGTTGCTATGCAATGCTTTTATATAATGGCAGCAATCCATTTAGCTTTGGAAAATCAGCACTGTCTCCTTTAGCACCATGCAACAGCTCTTGAATTATGTGTCTCCGAGTAAAAGCAAGAAAGGAGGGAGGGAGGAAGAAGGAAAAGAAAAGGAGGGGAAGGGAAGAGTACATATTGTACCTGACAGAGATGCTTCTGAGTAGCCCTCTAAAAATCCGTTGAACATTTCTGATGAATGCAGTGGTTCTTGCTGCACTTGCTTCTAAGAGTCCGTCTGTAGGCAGCAGGCACTCACTTTCTCTGTCAGTACTCAAAGTGACCACAAGCAGGTGGTCACCATGTAACCTCCTGGCACAAGATCTGAGCAAAAACCAACAAATCAGGTTGAATAATAACTGAAGTTGGGCATCAAAAAGCTGCAGCACCCAAAATTATTAGACATTTAGGATTTTGGCCCCAGTCCTGAACCAGGATATGTATTATATTACTTGTTAAAATAGTGTCCCATACTTAAAAAGCACTTGTTTGACTAGTTAATTTTGGAAATATCACAATGATTTGAGACCTAAGAAGAACAGTCATAAACAAAACCTGCAATAAAATAGGGGTGTAGTTGCTGATTACGTGTATGACCAATGAGTGGGAGAGCATAGATAGCCACAATTGAGCAGTTTGTTACTCAAAGAGGGTACTCTATTGTAAGTAATACTTCTCGGTAACTTTTGCAAACAATGCCATTAGTCCTGCAACATTGCATAAAAGCTAATCCCCTAAACAGACTAGCAGTAATGCTAAAGTAATCTGCGTTACTGAAATGCAATATATTGTCCAAATTAATCCATGTGAAGGAAAGGTGACTGCACTTGAGTAGGTTAATGCTGACAGTTGGCTTTTTTTACAGAAGTTATATAGCAAATGAAGCCTTGAAATCATTAAAGTGCAATATAAGGTTAGTATCCCACACTCCATGGCTTTGAAGGAACTTTGAAAAACAGAAGTCAAAGAGATGACCTTTACTCAACTTCAGTTACAGTGGTCATTTGCATAACAACAGAAATCCAGCCAAAAGTTCTGAGTAGCATTACAAGGAAAGCAGAAAAGCAAAAGTAATTGGCTGATGCAGTGCAGTATTTCATTTTCAGGATTTTTTCTTCACTCAGAAATTCATTTGAGAATCCATACAAGATTAAACCACAATATTTAATGGTATTTGGGTTAAAATGCAA
Source organism: Falco naumanni (assembly GCF_017639655.2). NCBI lineage: Eukaryota > Metazoa > Chordata > Aves > Falconiformes > Falconidae > Falco > Falco naumanni. The sequence goes on from NC_054057.1 coordinate 6,187,845, forward strand.
ATTATTATATTCAGTAATATGTCAGGAGTAACGATATTAAAGGCAACTGAAATGTGAGAAAGAGATGCATCATCACTAGGCTGTGTATTATGATAATTGTAGAGAAGGTACAGCAGAATAGTCAGTTCAGCACAGTCTCTGACTGAAAAGCCCAAACTGCCTGTTACAGTGCCAGAGGCTTGGCAGGGAGGAACATCTGATAGATGAGAGGTAGCGACTTCTTAAGCCATGCAAATTCGACCACAAGGGCACACTGGATTATGCTCTTTAGTCTAAAACATTTAGGCATCTAAAGGTACTTAGTGTTGATTGGTGATCACCGTTTCAAAGTCTTTTTTAATAAAGGAAAGACTGATATAACACTAGCAGAAGTAACTTATAAAGGAGCAAGGTAGAGAAAAAGAAGGACGTGTTACAGAAAAGAGCTGTAAGAAAAATTAGAGAAGCAGCTGAGTTTGCCTACAGTGGTGTTGGGGCAGAGCATGCCTATAGGGAACTTCAGGAAGGAAACCACCCCATGGAGAGCTTTGGGAATAAGAGGACTCTTGAAAGAAACATGCTACTATTAATGCCTGATAATAGTTGGGCTGCATTAATAACTGCTGGGTTTTATACAAAGTTCTTAAAAAGACAGAAAATCCATATACAAAACTGTTTGCATTTTCTAGAGCGCTTATCAGAGTGGAGCAGTGCAAAAATACATTCATCAGTATTCCACCCACCAGTATATATACATGCCTCAAAAACCACCACCTCCCTTCTCTAGGACATACATCTTTACCTACTAAGAGAGTGGCCAACATTGTCCTATGGCCCATAAGTGTCAACATTCTTATACTACATCTGTGTCAACATTCTTATACTACATCTGTGTGTATTTCAGACTGGTAGTTAAATACTACAAAATTTGGCAGTTGGAATAATATTTTGATATTCCCAACACTAAGCTGTTACACATAAAACACTGAAGTAAATTAGAGTGTCGTTTCACCCATCCTACAGGTTTAAATATTTTCATGAGAGAGGAACAGAATTTACAAGGTTAGGGGAAAAGGCACCACTTTCTCCACACTTCCGTATTTAAATATGTCCTTGAAAAGTCTGGAATAAGACAAAATCTAATTGTCCTCAAGAACTGATTGTGACATTCCTTTTCCGTCATCGGCATCACCAAACCTACTATGTACCCATTTAGGCTCTTTTTGTAGAGGAAATCAACTGGTAATGAAGGAGGAGGAAAAGTGATTTTCCAAAGAAAACAGCAGAAGTTTTCCCTCGGTTTTTAAGGCAGAAGACAGGAGTGCCTCATTTCCCACCCCCCTTGGTGTCTTAACTATTCCAAAGCAACTAATAGTGGCCACTTGAGAGACTACCAATCTAACCTTGAACAGCAGTTTCTTACATCATTTCTTTGTAGTTTATTTAACAGCCACAGTCCAACATAATGCCCATGTTTCTTACTAAAAAAATAAATAATAAAAAAATCTGTATTGTAATCCGGCAGAAGGTATTTTCAAATACTATACCATCAAATGTACATAAAATTATATGAAACTAAACCAGAAGAATTAATATTCAATGCATTATTATAATTTCAAATAAAATGGGTATGTAGTAGATCATGGAAAAGAAAAATAACTAAATATGAAAAATGTTTGAAACTCCTTTGCATAGGTGGCCTACAAGAAAGATAGGGACAGACTTTTTACAAGGGGATGTAGCGATAGCACAAGGGGGAATGGCTTTAAACTGAAAGAGAGTAGGTTTAGATCAGGTATTAGGAAGAAATTCTTTACTGTGAGGGTGGTGGAGCACTGGAACAAGTTGCCCAGAGAAGCTGTGGATGCCCCATCCCTGGAAGTGTTCCAGGCCAGGCTGGATGGGGCTTTGAGCAACCTGGTCTAGTGGCAGGTGTCCCTGCCCATGGCAGGGGGGCTGGAACTGGGTGATCTTTAAGGTCCCTTATAACCCAAACCATTCTATGATTCTATTAAAAAGAGCTCTGTCTCTTTACATAAGCTGGTAGCAATGCCTATTGTTTTAGTTGATTTCCTGTGTTAAATACCCAAGTCTTCCAGGCATGCAAACCAGTCATAACACAAATCAGCTGTGGCAACATAAGTCAGCTGTGATTATGCCTGTAGGAGTATGACTATCTGGAGCGAATTTGGGTAGTGAAAATGATCGTTTTTTCTCCAAAAATAGTATGCCTTATGTTCAGACCAGTTGAGAGAGTGTAAAGAAAGGTCTTAGCCTCTCGTCTTTAAATATACAGCACTTTTTGAAAGATTACTGGTGTTGCCCTTTGCTTTATGGTCCATTGTAACCATGTTCTGACTAAATTTACCAGCCCATTTTACAAACTGTAAACCTCACTACATCTTCTAGAGGCAGGATGCAGTTACGCTGCATCCTGGCAGAGGCAGGAGCATTATGTTGCTCTGACCTCACCCAGACCATCTTCTGTCCACAAAGGAGAAGTTATGTGGATTATTGCAGATAAAGAGGAATGCAGAAGAAAGCAAGCATCTTCACCAATCCATACCAAAAGATTAAAAGAAAAGGTAGGTGCAAAACTGATTCCTTCTGATGTCCTCAGTATGGAATTTGCAGCCATGTTTATACAGCCTTACAATACAAAACTTTGTAGCCCTTGCTAAAGATTCCTTTTATGGTAAAAATGATACAGGGGAAAAGATCATTTTTTTTTCTAAATTTCAAGACTGCTAGGCCATCAGCAATATAGGCTTTCTAGGGATGCCTAGATAAATGTTTTCACACATGCAGGCATGTACAATAACACTTTTAAAGAACTACAATGCTCACAGCAGATTAATTTCCACTGTGCATTCATGAAGAAAAGATCTGATTTAGCAGACTTAAAATGTGTTCTTATGTACCATTAATAGCACTTGATCCATTTCCTGACAGTCAAGGGTTGCACAGGTTAATAAATATTTTTAGGTTTTTAGAAAGAATCTTTGCAATCTCATCAAGAATGATTAAGTATATTAATGATATTTGAATTGAAATGCAGACATCTTTTCATCACACAGTTCTTCAGACCTCTTTGCAATTAACAGGACCTCAAGTAATGATAGTTCATAATGTTAAAGAACACTTAATTTTAAGAGAAAATTCTAAGCATCACAAGGTGAGGAAGCATCACCAGATACTTTGATCAAGACCAGTGAAATCTGTAAGCCATAGTTACAGCTGTTTGGGGGACAATTTAAAAATCACACATGGAAAACTGAAACTAGAAATTAATGAATGACTGCAAGAAGAGTTCTCTGGGTTATTTCAGTAACCTCTCATCCTCTTAAATGGTCTGAGATATTCCAAATTCTTATCTTCAAAGCAAAAGATACTTTCTCCATTTCTGAATTGTGAAATATATAACTCAAACCAAGCTAACAGCTGTATACATCAAATACAAAACAGAGCATTTTTTGCCATAAGAGGAAGGTCTCCCACATAACTTTCTCTTCTGATTAGGATGACAAGTAGAAAAGCCTATTAAATGTCATTTCCAAGCGTATGCTTTGTGATCAGTCCCAAAGGTAAAATCCTGACCCCCACAACAGTTCTCACAGGAGCTTTTCACTGTAATGCAGTACAATGATAATTTCACTTTGGGAACCAACGTGCAGTCAGTGTTAAAAAACCTATCTAATATGGTCCTGAGTTCAGCCTTTTTATATATTTAACAAGAATTCTGAAGAAATGGTATAACGAGCATCATTTTAGCTTGCAATGTGTGCACTGGAAAACTCACTTTTCACATTACAGAATTCTTAGTGAACTAACAATGTTACTGCAGGCACTGACATTAACATATGCCCTGTATTTCCTGTTGTAAGACCCTCTTTTCAGTTGCTTCTGGCTTCCACCACCCAGGATAAAGTTCTCCACTGTGTCTTCCTCAACATGAGTGTTTTCAAGAAATCTTGGACCAGACTTAAAACTTCTGGGAGGAAGATGCTACTGGTTTCCAGGTTAAAAAAAAAAAAAAAAAAAAAGTACTCTTTAAAGCAGGGGCTTAAAGTGAGTCAGATCTCAATAAGAACCTCACTGATGTTGCAAAAGACCGTCCATGGTGAAAAAGAATACAGTTTAATCCCCTTATTACCTGTATAGATTAACAGAAGTGATCATTTAAGTCATTTTAACTTTCCTAAATTAGCCAGAATAATCCCTAAAGCTAACAGCACCCTCATGCTGAAGAAACTGCTTTTTAAGTGCCATGCACCCCTTCCAGCATCTGCTTCAGGAATGTATCTGTGCACACTCTGGAAAAAGCCAGACCACTAAGTCTTTGCAAAATGGGTAACTTCTGAGAACACAGAATTTACAGAATCTTACAAATAGGGAAGAAGGTTCAATTGTGGCTACAATTCTATTTTTTCTGAGCAAGCACCATTTACATGTGGAAATCATTCCCATCTAACTTAATTTGACCCTTACAGGCTGACCAAAGTTGCAGCACAGTAAATCCCCCTAAATTAGCAAGGCAATTGCAAGGTGGCAGCTGAGTCATTCCTTTCTCTTTTGGCTTAAGGACTTCTCCATGAGAGCTAGGAGTTCAGCATCACGTGTATGCTCCTAACTTTGTTATCAGTACCTAATTCTTTTCTTTACTAGAATAATACCTTTTATCCTGAAGTCAGTGATTAATGACAGAAAACCTGGATAAAAGTGAGAAATAAGAGGTACTATTACTCAGCTTTTCAGGGGCACCTGCAGCCTGGGCTGTGTGAGTTAGAATATTTCTCCTACCAAACTGCAAGGATCTGTTTGACGGCTACTATCAGTTAACAGCAGTTTCAAAGTTTTCTTCCCTGCCAATCAGAGACCCCCTGAAAAGGGAGTGGAAAACTAAGATATGACTCTACATTATCACCAGATTGACATGGATGGCTTTTTCTTACTTGGTTTGATTTAAGAAAAAAAACCCACGGCCACAAAAAAAGAAGAAAAAAAGACAACAAAACCCTCCAGGAAAGTTATGTAAGGTACACTATTGAAGTTGCAAAGTCAGATATTAAAAATCCAAGGAAACGTCAAAAATAAAGGTTGCCTATAAAATGGGGTAATATTACCTCCTTATCTCCCCAGGCGGCTATAAGAATAGCTTATGTTTGTGAAGCACCCCGATAAAATACTGACAACTGCTGTAGAAAAGGTCAGAGGAAATGAATAATCCTGTCTCCAGAGCTGGGTTTGAATAGGATGTTACCCAACATGGCAATGAAGACCAGCACTGCATACTGAACACTGAGGCAGCAAAACAACATTGAATAGCTGCCCACTAAAGGCAGGATATATCTCACCTAAATTTAGCTGTGTAAAAGGCCCACTCTAGTGTAGTCATGTAGACTCTGTTCTCACTGAAGAGTTGCAGACATCTCTGGGGATGGCTGACGATTCATCCCACCCCAAGACGGTCTTCTGAGATGGGCAGGAAGAATAACCATCAATAGCTCCTTCTATTTCTCCTTTGACTTTAGAGGATAATTAGACATCTGGCTTAAGTTACATCGCTAATTGGTAGACAGCTGCATTGAGGTAAAATGAATCTGTCCTAAATAAGCACCATCTATCCTGTGTCCTAAAGGCTAAAAAAAAAAAAAAAAAAAAAAGGATATGTCCTTGTAACTTAAGATTACTTTATGAAGTACGTACAAAGGGCACTTCTAATGCATAACTTAATTCTGGAGATTTTCCAAGTTTTCAAGACTGATTTTGCAGACCCTAATGTGAGAGTGTGCAAGTGCATTTGCATGCTAATTAATTGGAAATATAAAACCAATCCAGTGTTTAAAACTATATAAATCCTCCAGTCGAGGCAAGACCCTGTGAATTACCTTCTAAAAGCCCATAAAGATTTCAGCTCAGCAGTCTGAATTAATGATGAAATATGTGAAAAACAAAACATTACCAAAAGTCACACTCATCTTTGGTTTCCTTGCAAAGAAGTTCTCCAATAAAGAGAAAATTTGAAGGAAGTCTTGAAAAAGTACTTTCAAATATCGCTTCCATACTTCCTCTGTGTTTCACCAACTCCGATTCCCTCTCACTTTCTATATGACAGATGAGAATCCTACTTCATGCATATTTCATTTTCCTCCCACCTTCTTCTATGCTACACGAAGAAATTTTCGTATTCTAGTGGCCAAATTCTATTGTGGTAAATATATCACACATTCACAGAATCAAAACCCAGCACCTGATAATTCCTCACCATAGGCCCAGCTCTGCTGTAAGGAAGCAGAAGTCATTCTTGCTTTTGCCCAAAGGACGTTCATTTGATTAACACAAATGGAACCGCTACTACAAAATGGGGTGAAAATATTCCCTCACAATACTTTAGAGCAGAGTTTTAAAACAGGAGGGAAGATTCATTAAAATCTCTGCTCTGAATAGCCATCTCCAAACACTGGGAGAAAGAGGAAAGCAGAATTATTCCCTTCTTTGTAGCTTTCTGAATGTTTTCTCCTTAAGAAAGGACATGCTAGTGTCCTACAATAAAATAGGTTTCTTCTCAGGAAAATAAGATTATTCATCCACCCTCGGATATTTTGGTTTGTGAAAGAAAACTAAAAAAAGTCATTCTGTATCATATCCAAGTAAAAGTAGATTTTGAGTTAGCAGTTTGACTGGGAAAAAAATACTCCAGTTAGGGTTATGCTATATGTTGTCTGCTCTTAATGACAAATAATTGAGGCAAATCTCTGGAAAAGGAAACACCTCTATCACCCTCCTGAGAAAGCGTGACTGCTTTGCAATACAGTGAAATACATCTGTTTCAGCAGCACCTGAAGCACACTGACTTTGTGTAAGTGGTACAGCTCAAGGGAGCACTCATACACAGCTGCCAGCATTTCACACACAATGGCTGCTTTACCTGGTACCCTACCCACTCATCAGAAGCAAACAGGGATACTCCAAGAAAAAAAGAGCTTGTCTGAAACACTTCTTTCTGAGCTTTTGAAACACCAGTCTGAGGTGCTGCTCTTAGGTTTGTTAGTCAGTGCCAGGGCAGCTGGAGGAGAGGAGCAGGAGGTTAACCACACTGCCATCATCCTTCACCTGGAGCTTGGAGTGTGACTGCAAAGTCATCCTGCTGCCCTCCATTTCTTCAGAACAACTTCCCTAAAGCAGCTAAATGGTCGAGTTATCAGCTGCCACAACTAAGCAGATACCAAAGCTTTCCTTTTGGGACAGCAGGGAAGGAAGCGTCTCAGATCCTCCCTCTCAGCAGACCCTCATGCTTTCCTCTGAGGAAAAAGCAAGCAGGAACTTCCCAAATCCATGCGCTTTGTCCCCTTCCCAAGGGACAGAAAGCAGAAGAAACACTGAGAGCAAGTGGAGATTGCCATTCCTGGGGGGAAGCAGCAGTATATGCTGTTGAGGCTGCTTTCAGGAAAACCTTACTCCTACTCATTTCTGAGGAGGTGCTCACACTGCACCTATCTGAGGCAGGGCTCCTAAACAAATACCCATTGCCCTTCCTACTGCTCTCATTTAGCGTTATCCCACTTGTCCAGCCCTTGAAAGAAGATCTAGGAAGCTAAACAAAGCATATTCAGGCCTGGGCACAGTTTTACCAGCCAGAAAACAGCTCTAAGTTTTTTAAACAGCTCAGTTTAACACCCAGGGAAAGCTGACCTTGAGACAGGAAGAGTTACAAATGCCACAGACAAACAGAAATAAGGTTAATTACCTCAAAGCATAAAAATAATGGAGAATAAAATCTCAGTTACCCAATCTAAATTAGTTCTTTGCACTGAACACACCACTTCAGGGCTTCTATGATACTGAAAAGCAATGGATTGTGACATTTAGTCACCAGTTACCCAGAGAACAAGCAGATGCTTAAAAGCCTGGGATTATGGCACTCAGATGCTTCAGTTCCTATATAACCTGCAAGTTTGTTTGGAGCTCCTCTAACTGGAAATTGCCAAACTTGTGAAAAAGTTGAGTCTACCTTAAGTGAAATGAGCATTAAAATGCAGTCAGACCCCCACTGTCTGAAAAACAGATCCTTAACCTCCAGCTCCAGCAGTTCGTAAGACATTGCTACATTCCTATTGGAAATAAAACTGAACAGCACAGTGTGAAATTGATAAAGCTGATGTGATGTACAAGTCTGATATTTCACAGCTTTCCAAAAATAGAAACAAATTGACAGAGGCAATACATTTCCCAATCACTACTTATGAGCCAAAAATTTTCAATCACTGGTTATTTAAGATTCACACAGACATGCACTATATTTCTAGGATATACTCCAGAGATTGACTAACCTTTCCCTGAAAACAAAACTAATGCACATGCACAGCAAACTTCACCCATCAGATACCAATTAGTGGGTTTAATTCCGTGTTAAGACCACTGCCAAAAATACTTCAGAATTATCTGCTAAACTTAAACACATTAGATATAATGCTGTTCAAGGCTAGCAGTTCACCTTTACATTCCGCATAAAAACAGGAGCAGGAGGAGCACCCAGTTCCCCTTGCAACACCTTTCAAGATTGAGACACATATTTCTTTTCCACCTAAGTCAAAACCAAAACTCTGAAATAATTTTTTAAAGGATCTGCATAAGTATGTTTTCAAGATTGTACCTCAAAATTCACACCAGACTTGTCTGAATTAGGATGAGGAACATCGGTGAGCGCACTTCAGGTGAGACTCACAATCTGAGATGTGGGAGATCCAGTCAGGTTTCTGCACTGCCTGATTCAAAGCAACTTTTGGAGAAGCAAGAGATTAATTCCAGTTTAGAGCTGGGAGATGAACTGCATCTCCAAATCTACATGCAGTGCCACAAGCAACATACCTTCTAGAAAAATGGAAAATAAATCACATTTGTTCCTCCACGATTCACCTCCACCAAAAAAGTTGCCAAAGTTGTTACAACTTCGTGAAAATTTCCAGATTCTATTACTAATAGCAGCTCTATAAAAAGCCTGCAAAATCTACCAGCCCAAATCAGAGAAGTTTATCTAGCTGACCAAGAAACGTGCGAGCCAGTAAAGAGGCTGAATTGCTATATTCGTTATTTTCTTTAGAAATATGCAGAAAAGTTCCTTATTTCACCCTAACATAACAGAAGCCAGAAGAATGAGGACAAGCAATTAGCAAAGCAACTAGAAGACTCATAGCTCAAAATTCTGAAAATGCCAGCAAGGCTACACACATAACAGGATCTGCAAGCATCCAGCCAGCATAGAACCATAAAAAAATCTTTGATTAAGTATGGGTTTTCATGTTGATTTGTGAACCAGAAGGAATATCTCATAAAAGCGCAGAAAGCTGACAAATAAGTTTCGAGTGAATTGTGATAAGAGGTTGCTAGGCGAGAGAAGACAGAGCAGGATGGCAGTCATGCAACAGGGTCAAAGCAGCATCCATTGAGCAAGAGAGATGTAAAGTCAGTTGCAGATAAAAATCTGTTTACAAGGAATGGCAATCAGAAAGGACAAGTGAACAGATTTTCTGCAATTCTTTGACCCAAGTTATCAAAGCAGTAACCCAATGTTACGTTCATTTGGCTTACATAAAGCCTAACCAGAAATAAATAAGTATTGATTCATTAGTATGGGGAACATTGTAGCATCAGACCTAATGCCTTAGATTTATTTCCAAAATAAATTTTGCTTAAGAACATTATAAAATACTGATGATCAGAAACTGGAATTTCTCTTCTATTAGGAAATTCTGACCCATGAACATTTGTTTCCATCTCAGGACAGAATAAGATGTTGAAGTACTTCCAATTCGCACTGAATGTGAAGTTGTCCCCTCCCCTCCAAATCTCGAGGTGTCAAAACCTGTTGCCAGAGCTCAAGTCTAAAATTCTTCCATTGCACGTAATGCCTCTGGGGAGATGGAGCTGACATCCCTCACAGCCTGGACCTTCCAAACAGACTGCGTTTCCTGTGACTGCTGCAGTCATGACACTCCCCTGACGCACACAGCACCTGAAGACAGCATTCCCCTGTCCTGTAGAGAGAGAGGGCAGGCTAGGGCAAAGAAGGGGACATGCCTTCACATCGTGTACTACAGCACTTCAGGCAGACAGACTGAAAAATGGATTCAAAATATTTTCTCAGTGAAAAATCAATGGTTTAGCCTACCAGCCTTTTCCTAATGAATATTTTAGTTTTGTAGAAACCAAATGCCAGGCGTTCAAATTTAAAATCTTTCACCAATGGTAGTATATACTTACTGTTTTTAAATAATCCAATGGTTCCAGTTAGTGCATAATACAGCAAGTGCAGTATTACAAATAACAGTGTGGTAATGCCAGCTTATTTGAATGCAGTGAGAATTTTACCAGGATTTTATCCACAGTTTGAAAAAAAAAAAAATCAAATAAAACCCATTAAAAAACCAAGGGAAAAGCCACTATTGGAGATAGGGGTAAAATCCATCCGATTGTGTCATTTTTATAATCCTAGCTTTTGAGCTTCTGTGGCCTTATATTGATTTTCACTGTTCTTTCTCTCCTTTTTCTTTTTAAGTAATGGAAAGTGAACACATTTAATATAAAACAGATTTTGCTTTATTTTTTCAGGTAAGCCTGTTAAAAGTAGAAAATACTTCATCTACTGCACACGGAAAAAGCATAACATTAAGCATTTGACATTAAATCTTGATAGATAAATATTGTCTCTATCTAATTACCTGTTCAAAATTGACAGAAGGGTACCATCAGCTTTTGAAAATCTCAGCAGCAAAACTCCCACTGATACCAGTGGGTCTAGGATCTTTACTCAAAATTTATACAATGAAAATTTTCTTCCTTTCTGAACAAGCATTATCTCTTCGTGCAATAATTGGCAGCTATTAGTGTCACTTTGGTAGATACAAAGCTGCATGGGTCTGTGGGAAATTTATGCCTCCCAACATGCCATGCTAAATTTAAACCTGTTGCATAATATGCAGATTCATTGTCATGCATGTAATGCAGCTAAGAATATCTAAAGTTCAAGGGAAGTTAATATGCATGCAGACTAGAAAGGAGGGTTTAAATGCATTTTGGGCTTTACTACACAATAAAAAAGCACTGATGACTATTTAGTAAAACTATACGTTCTTGTAATCACTTCAGTGAGCGTGCATTTCACTCATACCACAGTGGTACAAAGGACCACTGACATTAAAAATAGGAAAACAGGAAAAGACTTGCTTTTTGATTCTATTAAGCCATCATTTCAGTCCTACCTCTGGGCACACTGGTCTAAAGCAGTTCTGAGGAACTCCTGTTTTTTCCTCCAGAACAAAAAATGGGAAAACTCCACGATGCCCTTCCATACGCCTTATATAAAAAAAAAACCAACAAAAAAAACACACCCCAAAAACAATATCTATAAGAAAATATCTACTTTTCTGCTTGACCTTGAAGACTTTGGAAGACTTTTCTTGTAATTCAGCATTTTTACTTCTGCTCTGAACGTGAAAGCAAGAAAATACAGCACAGGTAGACATTGTGTATATTATCTACATGTTTTCAGAAACTTTAAAATGTCAGCTTAATCCTATGTGAATGCTCTAGCCAATTTTAATTACCAATCATTACAAAGAACACAAAGGAAATAAGGTTTGGTGAAGTTCCATCACTTTGTCTCCAGTGCATATTCTAAAATGAAAACTTCTGGAAACCTCGATAGATAAGAAAGGAGAACGGCTAAAGAACCATTGCCAATGTTTGCAACTTTTGTCAGTTTGAGGGGTTTTTTGTCATCTAACTGTTATCAACAAACATTTTCTAGAATAATTCCCTGGAGATAAGATAGTTCCTAACCTATAGCCTGATTCCCAGGTCATTGTTCAAGTTCCTTTTTCATCTTGAACTTGAGCCATCAAAATGCATTTAATATTAGCAGCCAGGACATCCTTTTAATGCACATAAAAATATTCCAGCACACACACCCCCCACCATCCAAACATTATATCACACAAACCATTTTCCACAGAACACATAGAATGTAGCCTCCATGATTTCCATTTTGGGACAAATACATATTTCCTTTTGCTCTGTCAAGCTGCTATATCCCCAGGTCCTCTGCACAGGATATTTATTCTAATTCTTTTCAGCTATCTCAGCCCTATGGAAGCAATTCACTGGAAGGCATCCCGAGGCTGTGCTAATACCAAAGAGTCCCCAGTGACTACGTCGAAGCATTTATTAATATCACCAGTGTGACATGGTCTCAGAAGATATGAGAAAATTCTTCCCATGCTCTGGACCAGTTACCATGTTTCAGTGAAGTGTGATGCTGACGCAAAGCTATTAAGACCTCTGAACTTTAGATCATATCACTTTGGTTAGTGCTCTCATGCTTGGCTTTTTGGTACTACCTGAGTCTGCCTGGACTAAACATACCAATCACCAAGTAAAATCCTCAATTATTTTTTTTTTAAAGGAAAACCAGGACCTGAAAACTTTCAAACAAAATGGATCAAAATAAGTTCAGTATTTCAACAGCAGAGAAAACAGATGAAATATAAGCATTTTGAAAAACATGAAAAAGCACTTGGAAAATCCTGGTGATTGTTCCTTGTTGTTAATTACTTTAAACCAGAGAAGTCTGACAGGAAAACCTTGAAGAATTAAGTCCATGGTAACATAGGTGGTGATTGGATCAAGATAAAAATAACCAGAGAGGAGGAAGAATAAGACACAATTTGAAATATTTTGAACAGTTCCAAGCAAGAACTAAATGCTGGGAAGGATTCACCTGAAATTATGGTGTTCACCATTTTATAAATGCTTCTAGGCTTTAGGTCTTGAATACCACTATACCCTTGCCATGATTACTGTACCCATGCTGCTGAACAGGAAGTTCTGACCAAAGGCAACTTCTGCAAGCACATAGCAACGTGGTCTAGCCATGGGCTGAGTCGGATCCCAAGGAATAAACATCTGCCAGCTGTTTAGGACACAGCTTTGAAGGGGAAGCAGGCAAACCAAGGTGTATCATCCCTTTGCTTAACTGATCAGCTGCCAAATGTAGCTTTATCCAACCTCAGAAATAGCTACACTAGGAAACCTAGTGAAATGGTGCCATTGTCTCATGTACAGGAGACCTGAGAAAGACCACACAGCTGAAGTTCGGGTGTAGAAAATCCACTAAGACACCCACTGAGGTTGCTTAAGCCTAACATGATGCCTCCAGAGAGGTTACAGAGGTAATTAATATACTATCTACACTTTTCACAGGAGTAAGGATTCCGTAAACTTCCCGGACAGAAGCAAAATGCCCTTTTTGCCTTTTGCCTTTCAGTTCTTGTCCTCAAGGTCTAGCACAATTCAGAGTTCAAGTTATCCTCTGCTAATACTGTTCTTTATTAACTGCCTTTCCTTTGCCCAAGACATTTAGCTTGCCTTTTGTGGTTCTTCCAGCTGTCTGACCCACCTTTTAAATGGGTCAGTCAGGAAAAATTCTCTTTCAACAAGTCTCTTGTTAAAACACATCTTCCAGAAGACAGTGAAAACTCTCTTAATCATTAAACAATTGCTTATAGAAACAACAAACATGCAGCAAAATAGTGGAAATGTGACAAAGTAAGAATTCCTTGTTTGTCATCTGCTGTTCCTGCCCCCAAGTCCCATCTACACTACTACTCATACACTACACTATCTGTAGAACGAAAGAACTAGTACCTATGCCTACTGTTGAGCTATATTAATATATTAGATGGCCATAGGATAATAATACTGATAAAGTACAAGAGCTATGACTTGAGACCCAGATAGTAAACACTGTTGATCTAATGCAGTCATCACAGGTGTTGAGGTTGGATTATTCTACTAAGTAACTTCATCTTGCTAGTATCTGGTAGATACTTTATATTACTCATTCATTTACTGTTTTTTACAGCACTATCATTAGATAGTTCTAATAGCTTAAGTTCTCTTCCATATGAAATATTCATGACTATCATTGCTATAGGAAGAAACACTCAGGGAAATAATGAAAAATCTTCAGATACCAAGAGAAGACCAGAACGTATTACAACTACAGAGTAAGAGCTGTTGCACCAAAGCGTGCAGTGCCCTCATGACAATGTACCATGCTCTGTAACTGGGAGTTCAGGCAGTAAACAGATCAAGGAAGGTTTACTGCTGGGGATTAATAATTTTTTACATGCTCCTTTTAAAATTGTAAATTTCAGTGTACAAAATGACAAATAGCATTGTTGCCCCATGGCAACTGATGTTGTTCTTTCTCTTCCTGACATCCCATCAGAGGTGTCTTGGAAGTGCTCAGTGCAACAAGACCTCCAAAGTTCTACCCTAGAAGAACATGCTGCTCGGAAATCAACTTACTGGTACCAAATTCAGACAAATTGAGTGGAGCCAGAGATTCCATTACATACTGAATGGTTAAAGAATTTGAAATGTCACAAGGAAAACATTTTGGAAGTAGGTGGGAAAAGTCTCACTCTTGACCAACATATGTCTCAATTTTGTATGGATTATGTGGAGATGGTTCTATTAAAGCATTACTTTCTAAGTGGTGGTATTCTAAAGGAAAGTGGTTGATCTGAGAGGAAGGATAAATACAAAGCAATAGGACAGGTTTATATTAACTATTGAATTTAGAATTAATTTTTTTTTTTATTTGGGCTTGGTAGAGCAGTTTTAAAATCACAGATAAACCTAAACAAATATGTTTTTAAATGGAGTAGACATGTCTGGCTGTCTCATTATTTAGCTGGCCTCATGTTTCTTCTAACTAGGAGTATTAAGCTGAGAGATTAAGCTTTAGAAAAACCACTCCTCTGAAAGAGAAGAGAGAACTAGTATCCTGCTGCTGTAGTCTCTCATATTACCCAGAGGGCTGAATGGTACAGACTGGTGTAATTCCTTCAAGATCAGCCTTTAAAGGCTCATTCTACTTACATCCTCCTGTGACTGACTATCCATGCAGCTTTCAGTCTTTGTTCAGTACCTGCTGTTGTGTTTCCTCTCAGTGACAGCCTAGCTATCACAAAACACAGAATTCTTTTATTTTGAGAAAATTTACTGAAGCCAAACATCCATCACAAACAAAAAGTGTTTTAAAGGAATTAAAAATTTCTCAGATACTACTGTAAGAATCCCTATTTAATCGGTACTTTGTTCTGGTCCCTGCATCTCGATCTCAATCTCCTTCACTGTCTCTATTTGCCTGGCCTCTTGAATCAGAGCAGACAATGCCATTTCCTTCACTGCTTGTGCATCTAGCAAATAACTTATTTAACTGCTCACTAATAAGCAAAGAGAAGAGAATTTATCACTAAAATAATCTTGAAAGCTTCCATCTCTTATAGATAGCATGTTCCCATTCAAACAAATACTGGGAATTAAACACTTCTTTTTCTGCTTACTTGCTAACCCAAACCCTGTTGCATTTCAGAATGATGGAAAAACCTGCAGATGAGTAACTGTAATCCCAAAGACTCAATACAAAATTTATTTCCAAGTTGCCTACAACTTTAGAGCCTAAGAACCAGAAATCAAAACCCAAAGAATCAAACATCTTAAAGTCCTCCTGGTAAGGAGCATCCAGCATTTTAAATTTCATTCTAAGCCTTCAGGGTAGAATACAGGAAATGTGAAGGTCCTGCTGACGTTTTCCTTCTCAGGTTAGAGAGTTAATTACTTTGAAAAGAGTCAATAGCACAATTAGGGTCATTGCTACCTCATCTTCTGAATAGCTCCTTGATCAGTAACAGCTGCTTAGATCCTGGAAAAAAAGAATACATCTTCAGCAACTAGCACAGCAGTTCTGACTTCATTCTGGGTCCTTTGGCACTATGCCAAAATAAATTATATTCTTAATGAAATGCAGAAATGGATACAACTGCTAACACTTTCCTTAGATGCAGTCTACCCATCAAAGACCTAAAAAGAATAACCAAACACAGGTTAGGGCTAAGACCAGCTTTTCTCACATTTACCAGGACTTTTTGAGATTGCGGGCAACATGAAAGTATTGCATTGTTGTAACTGACCTTATCTACCTGTACAGTGAAGCCAGCCTCTTAGCAAGAAATTGCTTGTCTCCCTGATTACATCTGTCTTTTTCTTCTTATGACCAGCAACAGGACCCACCGTCTGGTGATCAGCAGCCAAAGGCCAGGAAACAAGCTGGGGTCTACCAGCAATGCAGGGTGTACAGACAGCCTCTCAGGGAGAGCCGGGGACTGGAATGGAGACATATATACTCACACTACATTGTTCAAGCCAAGCCTGAGGGCTGCGTCCAAGCTTAAAGGGCTTTCTTAAATGGCAGAGGGTGGGGGTCCCAGCTGAGGGCACTCAGAGCAATCACAGCCTACATACAGGTGCCCACAGGGCTCTGATACATACATAAGAACATGCATACATGTTCAAAGGGTTGGTTAGAGCTAATAAAAAGGCCATCTGCGTGTCCTGAAGTTATTGTTTCTTGTATTAGCACAGAGGAGAGTCATTTGGGTTACGTGCTCCAGAAATCTAGAAGAAAAATAAAACCTACTTTGCAGTCTTAGGTGGCTGATTTTTTTCTCCGAGAAACACAAGTCACCATACAAACAAACATACATGCAGCAACTGGCAGATTTCTGCGAGCACTGGAGCTCTTGAGCAGACTGACAGCCTCACTCCCACAGAAGGCAATGGGAGTTTTGCAATTTAGCCAGGGCAGGGTTTGACCAAGGATGTCAGGAACAGGCCTAAAAGCCTTCCTAGGTTAATCTCCCTAACGCTCCTTGAGCGGCACTGGCTGTTCAAGAGGCACCATCTTAGACAACTGTGAGTCAACCCCGAGTTACTCATCCACTCCGAGTATGCTCCTACGTGATGCATGCTTCATGAATGGGGACTGCCATTGTCTGCAGCTTCTCCGGGAGAAGCACCTCCCTCAGGGTGCTGCAGCATTTCTGGGTCAGGCACTCCAGGCTCTGGTTTGAGGGTGTCTGGGTAGAGACCACGGCCAGGCCCAGGCCCGGCTGCAGTGTGGCGGAGCCGCAGCTCTGGCTGTGGCCTCGGCCAAAGCAGCTCCCGGGGCAGGGGCCAGCCCCAGCACCTCTCCCCTCAGCGGGAGCGGGGAGCCAGCCCCGGACCCCACAGCCAGGGCAGGGCTGCTTTCAGGGCCCGGCACTGCTGTGAAGGAAACCATGGTAGAAAGTACCTCCCTCTGCCATCAGAGCAGTTCTGGGATTCAGTCTCAAACACCTGAAGTATCTTTGCGGCCAAATTAAATGAATTTTTTGAGGTATATTTTACCTGCTTCATTAAAAACAAACATGAGGCAGGAGCGATGCTTTTTCTTTTAAATCTTTCCTTCTCTTTCCCATTTCCTCTAAACAAATATTATGCAATACATGTTAACTTTTGCCTATGAATGCCATTAAGAAATTTCTTTAGAAACAGTTCCCAGGAGAGTCTTTATTTCTTTCAGCCTTGTAGACCACTCCACACAGAACAGAGGTGTGAGGGGATGGAGCCGTAGGAGAAAAGGAACAGGAGCAGAAACCACAGCTGAGCCACATTCAGTATCTGGCAAATGATGTAGAGGGATTCTTAAGCTGCCTCAATTCATTTGCAATTTACTGTAGGAAATAAGACACTTAGGAAGAAGGTCCAAAATAAAAAAAAAGCTGTGTTACAACAAATATTGAGCTATCCCCAACATATTTCTATTTTCAAACCTTATGATCCCTTTAGGGCTAGAGCCCACAGGGACCTCTCCTGCCCTCTCTGTCTCAGCAAAGACACCAGGAACCAAAACATCTTGAAACGATTTCTTTTTCCCTAACCTCATGATTCCCTCCTTTCAGCAATTGTGTATGGATATGCTGCTTAGGAAGCATGTGGTAATTTCCCCTCTTCCCTGCTCTGCCCGTGGCTCTCCTGCCTCATGCTGTAACATCATAACTTTCCGGAGCTGATGACCCCTCCAAAGTCTGTGCACTTTAGCAAGTCAGACCAAACTTTATTTTTATTCACACAGAAGAACTAAGATGAGCTTTGTGAAGGAAAAAGCGAAGGACAGATGGAGTGTGCTTAGAGTCTTTCTTCCGCTCCCTGCTCTATTCCACTGTAAGCCATGGCTGGGCCGCGGTTTGGGGGGGCAGGGAAGGGGGGGGGCAGGGCGGGGGGGCAGGGCAGGGGGGGGCAGGGCACCGACGGAGCTGCCCGTGGGGCCGCCGCTCCTCAGGTAACTGAGATTTTGCTGCCACCGTGTGGTCACCCTGGTCTCGCCCGCCATTTTCTCTGCTCGGGAGGAACCATCCCGGGGCGCCAGGGAAAAGGGTCCCCGCTTCCGAGGCGGAGAAAAGCGTCTTCACCCAAAGCTACTCACATGGACGTGCCCTCGGTCAAACCCTAATCTTAACCCTAAAGCCAACCGGTCCAGGCAAACTGAGTTTGACGCACACGGAGAACAGGAGTGGCTGCTCTCAGTAGCTAGCGGCTCACTGGTTTTGCCCAGTTTCTGAAGATGCTCTTCTGTGGTTTCTGATGGCTCTGCGCTGGTCCCCCCGTGTCATCCCTTAGAGACGGACAAACAATAGTGCTCAGGGCGGAAACAGCTGCTTTGCAAAGAAGCAGCCTCGAGCAGGTTTCGTCACTTTCCTCCCACAGGACTGGCAGTTGATGATGGTTTAAAATCTTTAGCACCATTCATAACTGAAATCGGTCGAAATGTCTTAAAACAGCATCAATAGGAGCAGCTCTCCAGGCACCACGTGGCACAGGGAACAGGCTTTCAGTGGTCCGAACCTGCTCTGACACAGTCCTTTGGGCACCAGCTGTCACAGACACAAACACCCTGGTTAAGCCTGTTTCTTCACGAGCATATATATATACCAGTGGCAGAAGTGCCTCTGGAGTTTGTTATGCTGCGTGGCCGAAAACCAAGCACACGCTCTTTAAGCAGGGGATTTTTAAGGTTTTCTCTGGAGACCTACTGGAGTTAAGTGGGCAAAACCTTGAACATCTTTCCAGAATTCCTAGAACACACCTCTTCCTAAAGCTGTCCTATAGCATTCCCCATGAGGCACAGACTGATTGGACCCAATGCAGGACTAGAATCCATAACATTCCAGTACAGATCAGTGTGCTGATGAACGAACCTGGCTGTCAGCCAGTAAACCCTGGGCTCACAAACATAGTGTGAACCACGATGCTTTCTTTTTTTATCTGTTTCAGAGGAAGACAGTGTTATTCCACAGTACCTACAGACCAGGAACAAATCATTCAGTACAAAATTCACAATGTCCCAGTGACATGGTGACCAGGTATAAGTTCTTCCTAGGGGCCCTGTAAAATTTGTGGATCTAAACAGTGAATACAGCTGTCTTCAGTAAGCATGATTATTTCAGGCAAGGTGACCCACGGGAGTGAGATCTTTTGTGCCAGCCCATTTGCCGATACAGACACTCACATTCAAAACACAAGCACCGCAACCAGCACCTTCATTGCCAGTCAGAGGAGGAACAAAGACTAATTAATTGAATAAAGGCCAAATTATTCACTCTCATTATAAGCATGACATTGGAGAGAATCCCAAATGCATCCAGCGGTAACTTCACCTATTTTGTTGGATATTACAGTTGCCTCTGGGGGAGCATGTACTGTTATTTTTCAAGGGCTTCAGCAATTGTCATTCTGAACACTTCCACACGCATTTGAGCAGTCTAACACAGAACAAAGATGTCCTCTACTCTCATTCTGTCTTATACTGCTGAATTACAAAGAGAATGTCTCTAAATCAGATGTGAACAGAGAAGCTACTACTCCTTGACTTTGTTGCAGTGGCAGACTCCCTGCACAATTAGCTAAGTCTCAGAAATATGCTTCTCTTGGCATTTCTGACTTTTGATTATTTATTTTTTTTTAACTACTTTACATTCGTCTCAAGTAAAGGTCATTTCCTCTCTCTATTATTGAAAGAAATTCAATGAGAGCTATTTCTATAAACTCCACCCCCATGTACTCTGCTAAGAAGGCCATGTATTATGAGTAATTTGCCTATACAAATATGGAAAAAGCACTGACAAAAACTGACTTGCAACAGTAACAAAGGCTCACATTCGTCTCCTTTTTCTAACAGGGGGACAGAGGCAATTCCTTTATGTTCTGATATGAAAAGCGAAAATCAGTAACATCCCCCACTTAGCAGTTAAATTTAAAAGTATACTTAAAGTAATTTTAAAATAATCTTATGGGATGCAGATCAGACTCAGTTTTATACAAATTAAGAAACTTTTGTATATCCTTATAAACCAGTTTCAACTTCTGCTCAGAATAGCCAATGGCACAGACAGTGAGATCTAATGGACTGCACATGAGCTATAAAGTAATACTTCCAGAATTCTCTTTCCAGCTCTGACAGATCTTTCAATCCCTTACAATTCCCAAACCTTATCTCTATACAACAGAGAGAACCATGTTAAACTGGGACTGTGATGAGAAAGCAATATGGTTTTAATTCATTATGTACTAGAATATACAAAAAAAAAGTATGTAAATCCTCCTATAGCTAGCAAATCTTCTGCTCCCAGCCATCATCTTGTTCAGATAAACATTTGTTTCATATCTTTCAAATTACTTCGTACTTAGGTAACAACCCTAGACCAGCTTTTATGATTACCTGCTTGTTCACCTGCTGTTTCTGGAGGTCCTTCCCTACTACTGCTCTCTGGGCTTCATCATCTATCCCTATACCTGATCCTATGTGTCTCTTCCTAGGCCTCCCATATAATTCTGTCTCTGAGAGGCTTTAATCTGTCCCTTCGTTCCCCTTCTCTCTTGCATTAGGCAATGCTCCCATCTGCCCAAACTGGCTCTCGCTTTCCTTTGCACACAGGCAATCTGTGGGACCCATCTCTTTTGATTCCCTCTCCCACATCCCAACACAGGATTGCGCATATTACTGCCACGCGCTCAGATGAGTGAACGAGCAGGGATTTCATGGTTACCCAGTGTCCTCCCCACCTCCCAGTCCCAGCACAGCTATGGCCTTTTCTTTCCATCCAAAAGATGAGTCATTGTGTCTGTTGATATTTCAATACCCACAGCTAAGTCAAGACTCATCATTGGGATGAGTTAATAAATTTTTTAATATGTAAGCAAGGGATGGCTAGCGGGCAGCGCTGGGACAAGTCTGGCTTTAGAGGCTGGTCTTGGTGTAGAGCTGCCTGCTGTAATTCTCTTTATACACTCTGGACTTGGTGCAAATCAAGGTTTATTAGATCCGGACCAGCAAAGTGCAACCTCAGCTGTGCTGTCCTGGCCTGCACACATGAAAGGGTCTTGGGTTGGTCACCAAGCTTAGAGAAGTTGCCTGTCCTCTGATAGAAACAGTTATGGATGCGGTTGAACCTGCTGGTTCTGCTACCCAAATGACATCCAATTCTCCCAAAAGCCAAGAGAATTCCCACCACTGATTTAAGAATTTCCCCGAGCATTCCTAGGTGACTTAAGACAGCATTCAAAAAATTTCATGTTAAATACAGATAGATGATACCAACTTGCATGTAAGCCTCCCTAGGCCACAGACACCATTCCTGGAAAAAAGCCCTCAGGAAAATAAACAGAAATTATAATGGTCCTTAATAAAAAAAAAATAAATAGCAGATAGAATTATTCTTTTCTGAAAACCCTTCAGAACTCATTGACCACAAATATTCCATATCAAGCCCAATGTCAAAAACCCATCTGATTTTTTTATTTGTTTCTTCCAGCAAACTCAAGATGTTACAAGAATTAACTCCTAAATTAACTCCTAGGATAAAATTTATGTCTTGTATCAGCCCAGAGCGTGCTTTGTGATATTCTGAACTCCAGGAAACAGTCCATTAGGCATGAAAGAACAACTGATTGCCTCTTACAGCAATAACATTTAACACCAAAATCCTTACAATGACCAAAAAAAGGAAAACTACAAAACAGTACTAACTAACATATCGATGTCCAGCCATTTAACATCTGATCCACTTTATAGCACTCTAGGAGAGCTACAAGACCTACATTAAAAAATATTATTCTCTTTTTTCAGTTCTTATTCCTACTTTGCACTTCCTGTGCTCTTTATGAACACAGGTCTTTTTTCAATCCTTCTTAGTACTTTTTTATTTCACTTCACTCCTATTAACATATTTCACCAGAGACCTTGAGCTACAATAGCCTTATATACTACCAGCTTGGCATTCCTGTATATTAGCTGTCATACTAAAATTATTGTGCCTCCTACACAGAGGTACTGACTATAAGCAATTGATACTGACATATTTCTTTACAGTTCAATAACTCCAGGTAGAAAATTGGCTTTCTACCAAGTTAAAAGTAATCATCATTGTTACAAAAGTTGGAGTGGTGTCTACTGCCCAAGCAGAAACTATTAAACATTTTGCTTAAGTTATAAAACTACCTTCATCCTAGTTTTTTCTGTCACTGATGCTACCTTTAGAAATCAAATGAGAGCCTACCTTCTCAAAAAATGGGAACGAAAGCTATATTCCTAAAATGCAATATATAAAGAATTATTTATGCTGATTAAACTGAAGAGCCTATATGGTCTTTATAGATAAATATCCAGAAGGAAGGAAAATTTTCACTGTAGTCTTAGCTGTGGAAAATGCTAATTCTGGCTTCAATTTCCAATTTCGTGCAAGCTAACTAGTGAGTTTGGGCCAACATTCCTATAGAAACTACATCTTGGTAGTTACCCTTCCCACATTGTAAGAGACAGGGAGATTTGATTGTGTCCAGATGATGAGCAGAAGCCCTGGAAGACTTACCCGAGCTTGCAAAGGTACTTAAGGATCAAATGTGGGTTTGTTTCAGGTGAAGTGTGATTTATATATCAAAAACAAAGGAAGATAAAAATATTTATAAGTGCATATTTAAGAACTTGAACCTGAATCTTGGTAACTTGATTGAAGTCGCACAGAGAGTCTCTGACAGAAAAAGGATGTAATCTATGTGTTTCAAGCACCATGCAAGCACATTAGTCCATTTTTAGTGCTACTGAAGAGGCTGAGGTGGTATATTTTCACAAGCCATTGAACAAAGACACTCCAGGAAAATCAGTGTGATTAGGACTTTTACATGCCATTAAAAACACTGTTTCCATCCTGCAGTATACTCCACCATTCCAACTGCATTTGAAACACATAGGGTTTGGCTTATCTTTGACATCTGAACCTTTATAAAGGAAGGTTATATACATTCTAAAGTTTGGGGTGTTTACTGCTTTAAAATGATGCACACCATGATTCAAACTGAGAAAGCACAGCCAAAGTATGGGTTTTTTTTTCTTTTTCAGATAGTAAAGTCTAGTGGTAATGTATTATTTACATGAATTAAGAAAAGGCATAAGAGATTGAATATGGGGGTAAAAAAAGGAGGGGGGGGTAGCAATTCTGTATATATTCTTTTCATTCTCTGATACAGCAACAACTATTTTTTCACTTCAGAGTAAGACAAGCACATGCTGCTGAAGGACCAAATCCTACCGTATGGAAGAAAAAGTTATTTGGAAACCTTCCCTCAGAAATTGTGCAATGTAGAAATGCTCCATGTAGTCCTCAGAAACCAGTAAAATGATGCCTCTGCCAAACATTCAAATTCGGCCCTGGCTTGTTTCTAATAGAAGACCAGCACATAACTTCGAACATTAATATATTTTTTTTTTCTGATGTCAACAACCAATATAAGGCTTTACTAAGTAAAAATGTCTGTGTTAAAAAACAGATAGCAAAATTAATCTTTTCGCAAGCTTATACCAGTTGTCTTTCATACTACCTGAAAAAGTCATTCACTTGTGAAATACTGCTCTGCTTTCGGAAAAAAACATTTCCTAGAACACTTCCAACCACATTTTAAAATCAGTAGACCTTTTCATACCTCTTATCACAAAGACTTTTTATTTCAACAAAGATACTCCACCATCCAACTGTCCTTCAAGTCTGCTTTTAACTTCACTAAAACAGGAACAAACTTGAAGACACAAAAGGAAAGACAAATTAGGTCACAAAGGATTGGGAGTGAACTTTCTGGACCCTTTTTGTACTAACTGTTTTCCCGTGCCACATCTGGTCCCAAAACTCAAAAGGCGGGTCCCACAAAGATGCCACTCCAAACACTCTGACAGAGCCAATGAACTTGGCACAGACCCCCAGCATGGCTGTCCTATCCATGGCCCCAGCTGTCAGGTATGGTGGGAAGGGTGACAGGACAAGGTTGATCCCCAGCTACCCATGGTTTTGTAATACACCCTTGTTCTCACTGCAGGCTCACTCATGGCTTGAGAAATCATAAATATGATCCAAAGTACACTTAGAGTTTCCGTGCTAGAGAAAGGCAAACCATCACCACCTGATAAGCAGGAAAATGTGCTGACCTGCAACTAGAGAGCCTCTGTTAGCTTTTTATTCAAAAAGTTGCTATATATGCCTTGAAATTATTGCAGTTTAGCATACACTTATTCTTAATTTTTATTATCAAACCAGAGAACTATGAATCACATTTTTACTGAAAAGAAAACCTTTTTCTCAGGACTGCCTTCAGGCTTTAAGTGGATGTTAATTTGAAATGGTTTAGGAACTGGCAAGACATTATTTTATAAATTCTTTCACTAGTAAAAAATATGCTGTATGCCCGAGAAAAAAAAAGCCTTATGTGCAGTGAACTAAACTAACCTGAGCAAACAGAAATAAGGAATATTTTCTCTCTACACTAGCAGAACAAGCTATAGAAGTCCAAAATGAAAGGAGTTTTATCATTTTAACAAACTGTTTCTAGAGACAGCCAGTAATTGATCCTGAGCAGTGGCTTGACTTTTGTAAGATTTCAGCAGACACACGTTGCTTGCACTTTTTCATAACACATTTTTTTATTAGGCTCCTTTAAATAAAGGAGTTCATGTCTATCATCATAATTCCATGTTTTGGAATTATGGAAAAAATTTTTATTTCAAATGCATTTACTTCTAAAACTGTTAGTTTAAGTAAAAATCTTTGATTCAAATCAGAACAGTACTTTAATCTATTTTTACCTGGCTTCCACTTCACCAATGAGTAAATAACTGGGACTGAGAAAAGTCTCGGGTGACATTCAGGTTCTTAGCCTCAATGCACATTTCAACAAGGAAAAACCAATACAATTACCAGTAGCAGCCAGGAATCAGGCTCTGCAGCTTTTTGTTGAGGGGATATGTATATTCAGACAGATACCTCTTTTAACATCAGTTGGATTGCTAAAAAGCCTCACAGTTTCATTTTGATAGTTTCCCATACCATCCTCATTGACAAACTGATGAAGCATGGACTAGATAAGCAGTGGATTGAAAACTGGATGAACTGCCAGGCCTAAAGAATTGTGATTGGTGGCGTGAAGTGCAGCTGGACCAGCACAGCACCCCATAGATCTTCTGTCAGTCCAGTACTGTTCAACACCTTCATTAATGACCTAGGTGATTGTCACAGCACTATCAAAACTATCAAGCTGCAACAAGGCTTTTACCATCCCATACCAGGTTAACTTCAATGAGTAGTTGCCACGCCTTGCCCTGGCACAGCCACCAATCCCCCACAAGGTTTCTGAAGTCCATCTACTGTCTGAGCTGTTTCTTCATACTCTCCAGGCCAGCTCACCCTGCTTCTTGCCCCTGCTGCATCCCTCTCCTACCTCCAGGACACACACTCTCTCTTCCTTCTGTTTCTTCAAGGTCTCTTTTCATTGGTTTCTCCTCTTCCATCCCCCTTAGAGCTATTTAACTACTTAGCAGGAACCAGCCACAGCTGCACCTTATCCACATCAGCCAACCCACTGCCCCTGAAGCCAGCCCACAGCTGTATATTATCAATGTTAATGAACCCAGCTTCATTCCTCTACAGTTCTTCTACAGATGATGGGATAGAATCCTCAGCAAGTTGGCTGATGACACAAAACTGGGAGAAGCAGTTGACAGACAAGCTGGGTGTGCCGCTATCCAGATGGACCTGGACGGGCTGGAGAGATGGACTGACAGGAACCTCATGGAGCTCAGCAAAGAGAAATGCCAAGTTCTGCACCTGGGGAAGGATAACCCCATCCATCATGCCCCCTCAGGCTATCCAGCTGGAAAGTAGCTTGGCAGAAAAAGCCCTGGTGGTTCTGATGGACCGGCTGCCCTTGCAGCAGAGACCAGAAGCATCATGGGCTGCATTACGAAAACCATCAGCAGCGGGCTGTGAGATGATGTGAGAGATGATCCTTCCCCTCTACTCAGCACTGCTGAGACATAGCTGCAGTGCAGGGTTCAGTCCTGGGCTCCCCAGTACGTGAGAAACAGGGACATACTGGAACAAGTCCAATGAAGGACCATAAAGATGATGAACTGGAGCATCTGACATGAGAGGATGAAAGAGCTATCTATGACTGTTCAGCCTGGAGAAGAAAAGGCTCCAGGGAGTCTTATCAATGTGTATAAATACCTAGTGGGAAGAATGAAGAAGAAGGAGCCAGACTTTTCTCAGTAGTGTCTGGTGAAAGGGTAAGAGGCAATGGGCACGAATTTAAATACAGGAAATTTCATTTATATATAAGAATCTTCTTACAGTGAGGGTGACCAACCACTGGCACCCATTGCCCAAAGAGGTTGTGTAGTCTCCATCCTGGGAGTCACCTAAAACCCAGCTGGGCATGGCCCTGAGGTACCTGCTCTGGCTGGCCCTGCTTTGAGCAGGGAGGCTGCTCTAGGCAACCTCCAGAGGTGCCTTCCAGCCTTGGCCACTCTGTGACCCTGCCTGGAGCATTTGCCTTTCACAAGCGTGTTGCACCACTTCAGAATTAGGTTTCAAAATAAACACTCTACCAGCATTTCCAGGCTTTGCTTATCAGACTGTAAGTGACTCTAAGTTTATGAGTCTAAATATTGAGCTTTTTTAATCCAGACTCTGGACTATTACATCTCTCAATTATTAAGACGAAGGGAGCATTTTAAGGGAAAGCATTCTGTTTTAATATGTTGGTCAATTTGCCCATTTATTAGCTTAGCAACAGAGAGATCTATTTCCCTTTTATGTTTGCAGCCACCATAATAAAGCAGTAATTAGCAGTAAGTAGTACCTGATCAGGGTATGGGATAAAAAGAGATGACTCCCAACAAGTACATAAAAACAAAACCTATATGAACAAAATTAAAATAGACAGGGGTTAAACTTTGGCCCTATTCATTTAAAACAAAATCTTAATTCCCTACAGGGCACACCATTTACTGCTGTAACTAGGCCTGTAAAAATGATCCATAGTCAAAACGCCTAAAATAACTATGGTCACAAAGCTTTCATGGTTTAAAGGTTACCTGCAGCGGATGATTAAATTGCAATGAGCTGAAGTGAGGAGAAAGATCTTTTAATCATTTCAGTTTCTGTTTTATTTTTCTGTGTGACAGTATAATCTGTCTTTTCATGGCTGGTACAGAAAAGTCTGCATCAAACAGATCCTGGCATGGTCCTGGGGCCATGTTCTCTGCTATCTGAGGGAAAGGAAAGCATTATCTCTGTCACAGTATTAATTACAGGTCTGCAGCTATGTAACAAGATTGGGTGAGACAGGCTGTACTTGAGGTCCACAGTAATACAGCGCTATCTAGTCTTCCCATATTCCACCCATGGATTACAACTACCTGAAAAAATACTATCCCCAGAAGAAATTTGCTGGATGATTCCCTCCTCCTGCTAGCTCTCTCCTGGAGGCTGAATTCTTTAAATCAATTCCTTTTTGCATACAATTTGCAGAGAGTAATGTTGAATTTCATATTCTGCCTTTTATATTGCATGCAATCCAGATCCTCATTCATTGTACGGCTACTATTAATTATCACAGGCTAAGAGGTTTTGAGGTATTTTTCCTGAGAGCAAATTCCCATACTCTCTCTAGCTTGTATGCTTTCACATTTTCCCTTCGGTAATATATTATTTTACTTTCATGCTTTTCATTCGTTAATCTATTTTGGACTGCATTGCTCTGCATGAGCTGAGCTTCTGAAAGAGTCTTAATCACTCTCCAACTGCATTTTTCTCATCATTCTCTTTAAATTTCTATTCAATAAAGACAGCAAATGCAAAAATTATGCTGTTCCACATCAGCATTCAGACCATTTTTATAAATAATGAGGTTTTACGGTACTGCTAAGCCTCATCATAGTCCATTAATAATCTCTTTCGAGAACGTAATTTACTTATGCTATAGCTACTTCATATGTCCTTCATTTCAAATCCCGTGAGTTACTTTGCCTCCGCTTACAGAGGTCAAAGGCTAAGACTGACATTTTCAAGAAGAAAACTGGTGAGAAGTCTTTTAATAAACTAACCCACCAACAGGGATATCTGACTTCACTCACATCTGCACTATCAATGAAGGCACTACTTGGCTAAGATACTGACTGGTGCCAGAAGGAGCAGCTAAAGTCTTGTTCTTTGCAACAGACAACCTAAACGTCCATCATTATGTCAGCTTTATGTATAATTTCATTTTCCTGTTCTGTTTCTTCCCCTTTTGTGGATAACTGGCTAGCTGAAAAGGGTCACATAGACATAGTCCAGCTGGCTGGACAAAAATGCACATCGCTCTCAGCTTATCTGAAGTAAAGCAAAAATACACTATCCTTGGCTGTTCTTGTTACACAGTAACAGGAAGATTTCGGTGGGAAAAGAATGTTACAGGTGGGAACAGATAACTACAGAAGAGAAACTAGGGGCGGGCTTGGTATTTAGGCAACTAACCAATAATGAGCTTAACTTTTGTAATATGTATGAGCTAATTATAACAAGGCATAAAAGGTGACTGTAAGGTACAATAAACGAAGTCTGCTGATCTCTCATATTGAGTGACTGTGTCTTCCCTCCGTCGCGACACCCTTTCTCATCCACAAGACTCAGGTTTATTTCTTGCATGTGCCATTTTTTTTCCCTCTCCTGCCCCCCCCCCCCCCCCCCCCCCCGCTTCCCCCAAATCCCTTGTTTTTCCAAGTTTTGCTAGCTCTACTTTTCCAACTTGGCAAAACCACCAGGGGTTTCAAGAGTCTTTTTCCTTTCTGTGTAACTATTTTTTAAAACCTCAATACTATACTTGAATATACCTTGCTATTCTTGTCCAAAATTTCAGAACAGGTTATCACCTGCTAATTCTACCACTGTGCCACATGGAAGATGTATAGGCTATGCTGTACGCATTCTTCACTGTTACTGCTCCACACCATGGCTAATGAGGTAACACAACATATGGGAATGAATAAAGCTGAAAAGAAAATGAACCACTGTCAGAAATCTTACGAACTCCTATATTATTGTTTGCTGAATGTCATCTGTGTGGTAGAACGTGCATAAGTCTACGATATTTGAAACATCTTACAATGAGGAAAAAGACAGAATTGTAAATGGAACGGGTAACAAAGGGGAGGTCAGTCATAAACCATTTATCATCACGTAGTAAGTCATCAAGTCATTACTGTGGAGTCCTAGCTTGTTAGCCAGTCTCCATTTCGCATAAATGTTCCCAAGCAATTTCTGTGTCACATGCATATGAAAAATCTATCTTAATGAAGTAAAAACACAGAACAATCAATGTCTCCTCTTCTGGTCAAGAACAAAAGCTTTACCACAGAAAGGTCTTTTATTTATTTTTATTAAAATAAGTTCCCTCTTTCCAAGAGAATTACTGATATAAATCTTAGGGTGACTAAAGTTCTTACGTCTCAAATGAGCAATTCTCAAAGCTGAGAAAAGATCACAGTACACACCAAGGGTGAC
The DNA here is from genome assembly GCF_017639655.2 of Falco naumanni. Taxonomy (NCBI): domain Eukaryota; kingdom Metazoa; phylum Chordata; class Aves; order Falconiformes; family Falconidae; genus Falco; species Falco naumanni. Next base: position 6,217,631 of record NC_054057.1, read on the forward strand.
AATACAGAAAATCATTGTCAGTCCCATTTTTCAAGACATGTACAGCATAAGTTAAATGCTTGCAAAGCACAAAGTGGCATTAGTACCACCAAAGCCAAATGAATTTGTGAGTGCTATACGCCGTTTTTCAGTTTTCCACTCCTGAGCTGTTAATGGAACATAATTGAGATCAAACTCTGCCTCTGTTTTCTCTAAGTTTAGAGTAGGTGGCAAAATTCCATGGTAACAGGACAATGCAGTAAAAGCTGCTTCAATAGCTCCTGCAGCCCCCAAGAGATGCCCGGTTGCTCCTTTTGTTGAGGAAACTGCAATATTATGTGAATGGTCTTTAAAAAGCCTCTTGATTGCTCGATTCTCAGCAGCATCTCCTAGAGGTGTAGAAGTTGCATGTGCATTGACATATGTTATGTCTTCTGGTTTGATCCCGGAATTTTTTATTGCTGCAGACATACACCTAAGGAAAAAAAAGACAGAATTCTGAAATTGCCATTACATTTTTGTTGCTAAAATACCTGTACAAACCAAACACAAAAGAATAGGATGTTTTAAAATGTTTATCAAATGTGAAAATCTGCACGACATACTTTACTAGAGATGTAAATGACAAGATATGGATTCATCTAACTAAACACACTAGCATCTACATTTAGCCACCTAAGAAAGATAGTAGTGGTGAGGCCCACTATAAAATCAGACTTGCTGCTAAAAATCCCCCAGTTGGGAAAAATACAAAGAAAAAGTAAGAAGATACAACAAACAATCCCTACAGACTACATTAATAAAGCAAAAACCTTTTTCAATGTAAAATTTGAAAACATTTGACAGGGAAATAACTACCTGAAATTATTGCAAAAATTTAGGTTCCCTCCACTGAAGTTTCTCTAGCAAAACATTAATGTAACATTCAGTACAATGGTCCAAGAAATCCTCTTCCCATGGTAAGTGAAAAGAAGATTCCCTAGTCTTTACATTTTGTTTTCCCTCTTATTTACAGTATTAGGGAATTATGAAGAATAATTGCTCTATCAAACAAAAATATTAGGAAATTAAAAAAAAATTCTGCACTCATCTTCCCTGCGAGCTTTTGCATGCTTTCCAGAGGCTAGAAGATGTCAAGGAGACAGCACAAATTCCTATATATATAATGAAATTTATTGAAAGTCACGCTCTTCTACCCTGATACTATGTTCCATTCTGACTCCCCATGACCTGTGGACTGTGACTGCCTCTATAAAACATGCTTTTTTATGACAACCACAGAAGGATCAATACAGCTCCATACTGTGATTTTCTCACAGATTTCCCCCAGAAATTAAGAGATGAATCACACATCTCCTTGCACACACAGGTTAACTACATATCTCTGAGCAGAAGAACACTGACTCTTTGAAACTTACGAAAAATAAGGAAATAAAAGGAAGCTCAAAAGAAAAAGATACCACAGGCTGCTAAGCATCCAGCTTAGCATAGGATGGAGGCCAATTATGCTCACTGTCACTACACAGTGAGCCAACATCCAAGCAAAAAATATTACTGATCAACCATGAGGGAAACAGATACATTTAGTTATGTTAGCTGCAAGGAATACATTTACTTAAGGAGATGACACATTAATTGTGTTGAACACACTCTATATGCATGCTTCTGAGTCTGGCTTTGCCCCTCCCTTCCTGCAGGTTTACTTCAACATGTGTATTAGTCTCCAACTGAAGTAGTTACTAGAAGATGAGAAAAAACATATTACCCTGAATTTTTTTGATGTGGCAAATAAAATTCCTTACAGAAAAGAGAAGCATATACATTTCAGATTTAATCTATGTACCGCTGCAGTAATGAAATATTGGTTTGAAGACTGTATTAAAATGTATTATCTCATCTCAAGGGTGGAAAGGCTCAACATTTTGGAGATACCAAGATTAAGTTTCAGCTACTTTCCCCTATGAATTTCATTTATATGCTACTGCAATCATAAAATATATGAAAATTCTGTTACAATATATTGCCATATCATCTCAAGGGTAAACAAGTCTGAAAATCTGAGATAAGACACTCCTGATTACTCAACACACACCTAAGTCTGCAGAACAATTAAGTATGAATCAAATAGCATAGAGAGAAACTTGGTATACTACACTTCCTGGAAAATCTGTTAACCCAATAAATATGCAAACACAGGTCTACAATACCATGCAGAAGTTTGATCTATTTTTGCAGTGATATATTGAATTCTTTTATTAAATATTCACATATATTCAGAATAATGCAAACTAAATCTTTACTAATGATTCCAGTGTTAGCAACAGCATTCAGTCTATTCTAAGCTCACAAACTTACACATGTAATTTAACCGACAATTAGGTCAATGATAAAGATGAGTATCATCTACTTGTGAACTGTTTTTTATAAGATTAACAATAATGAAGCTTTACCATCTCACTTAACCGTACTGAAGTGTATTTCTGCTACACCCCTACACCAACACTCTTAGCTGCATCAGAATGAAGTATTTAAACACAATTGTTGCACCACCATATGACTCATGTACTTTCCCTATGAAGAGCTGAAGTCTTTTCTAAAGAAGAATAGCCACAATTAATGCTAATTACATGTATGGTAATTATTCTAACAAACTGTATCCTCCAAGTGCTCTACAGCTTTGTCACTTGGGACTTCTTCAGGAACGCTATTCCACTTTCAGACCACAATTAATGACATGACCTGCTTTTGCAGTGGTGTCTCTTTTCTCTATGGACAAAGTCTGAGGAACCTGAAAAGGTTCTATCATACTACAAAAATCTTTAAAAAGAGGTTTCCGTTGAGACTTATTTGTGTGAACAACTGTAGGCAGCAAACACAAAACATTTTCACATAAAGTTTTCATAACTCTATGCAAAAAGGCTGATTCTAGCAAGAACTCACCTTTGCCTTGTTACTGAAAAAAGAAAACTGGGGCAAAACCTTACCAGAAGCTCTTTCATTTTTCAGATTAAGTTTTCAGGCTTTTGGAATATTAATTCAAGATTGAACAGCATTTCTCTAGGAAAAGCATACAATAATAGAAACATATGCACCCACTACAATTAACACATGAAATTGCCTTCAAAATCAACATATAGTTCTTACCTGAACGCACCATCTCCCTCTGGATTAGGTGCTGTTATGTGGCAAGCATCACCAGACAGTCCATAACCTAAAACTTCAGCATAGATCCTAGCACCTCTTTGTACAGCGCGTCCATATTCTTCCAAGACCAGCACAGCAGCACCCTCTCCCATTACAAACCCTTCTCTCTGCGCATCAAATGGTCGACAGGCCATTTTAGGGCTTGAGTTAAAGCTTGTGCTGAGAGCCCGAGCTCTTGCAAATCCAGCCAAGGACAAAGGACTAATGCAAGCCTCAGTCCCTCCAGCCAACATGACATCAGCATCACCAGCAGCAATAAATCTAAAGGAGTCTCCAACAGCATGTGCGCCTGTGGTACAAGCCGTTGACACCGCATGATTCGGCCCTTTCAATTGGTATTTAATGCTGATATGGCCTGCTGCCATATTGACTAAAATCTTTGGGACAAAGAATGGGCTGACCTTGTTATAACCCTTTGTTTTAAACAAAGCGGCCGTATCAGAAATGTCTTCCAGTGGAACCATTCCCATCCCAATTGCCACACCGGCACTTAAGCGATCCTGTTCAGACTGGGGAGACCAGCCAGAGTCCTTCATTGCTAGCTCTGCTGCACCGATGGCCATCACAGTGGCAGAGCTCATGGATTTGATCTCTGACTTTGACACAAAGCTTTCTTCGCTGAACTGACCCTCCTGGTTTCCCCTTGGCACACAAGCAGCCACTTTACATGGGACGCCTGCATATTCTTCCCCATCTAGCGATGTAATCCCACTGTCTCCTTGGAGAAGGTGCTTCCACACAAACTGAGTCCCCACACCAAGAGGGGACACTAAGCCAATACCTGTAACAACTACTTTCCTTCGACATACAGGCAGTGACTTGCTGAAAGCTCTTCTGTGGTTTTGTAAATGCAGATTTAAATTCAGATTCCAGAAATGAAGATTTGCAATCTTTAATAGATCACGTGAGCACTGTGAGAACATGGTGGAAATTGATCACTTCAAGCACATTTCCGTAACTAGGGGGAAAAAAAAACCACAAACACAACAATAAAACAGCCAATGTGAAAAACATTCCAAGTACACTAAATGAATAACCTGCTTTTTAAATGAAAGCCTATTTTCAGCCCTGCAGAAAGGGATGAGGTTTCCGTGTCTGTAACCAGGATTAGTACGTGTTATGGCAGACAGGGCTTAGAAACATGTTCATTTTGTGAATGCCTCTAGTGCGCTCTCCTAGCATAAGCTGCTAATGGGTATGACTTTGCACCAGCGTGGACTGTGAGGCACTCTCTGGTTTTGCTGCAAAACTCCCCCTGGGGCTTTAACCACAGCTGGCTGGAGGGCTGGAGGTATCAACAGTGAACATTAAGAGCTTCATTCTTGTAAGGGAGAAAGTGTGCGTTCACCTGAAAGTGTATGCCCTACCATTATCATGTGAAGGATGTTGTCATCACAACTTTTATGTCAGGCAGAATGGTCTACAAAACTCAGAACAGGAGTCAAGAAACTCCTCCTGGTTCTGTCACCAAGGTAATTACCTATCTTGGACAAGACTCCTCGTCTTTCTACCCCCACCTACCCTTTATCAGTCTTGGGGTATTTAGACTGTCGGGGGCAGTACCTCAAGTGCATTGGAGCAAGATCATAGAATCACAGAATCATTTAGGTTGGAAAAATCCTTTAAGATCAAGTCTAACCGTTAACCCAGGACTCCTAAGTCCACCACTAAACCATGTGTCTAAGCAGTGCATCTACACGTTTTTTTAAACAATTCCAGCGGTGGGTGATTCCACCACCTCCCTGGGCAGCATGTCCCAGTGGTTGAAAAATGTACCACGCCACTAGATGCCACGTTACCGTGAGGTCTCAGGTGATGGCAGAAGGCCACTGCTCAGCACAAGCATTTCAGGTGGGGCGAGAGGCCCGTGCCACGCAGCAACGCGCTGCAGCCCCTCGCTCTCACCCTGCCTCTGCCACCACCGCTCGGGAGCCGGCCTGACTGCACGTGGCCGGCATGCTGAGCAGGGCAGAGGCTGCAGCTCACCAGCACCTATGCTATGGGCTTCAACGGGTCCTCGCCTCACAGAAAGGGCAACCTGGCATCGCCAGGTCTTTGGGCACATGCGGGGAGCCGCATGGGGACCGTACGGGGCCACCGGGCGAGCGTGTGCCTGCTAAAATAGACAGCCCTGCTCCTTCCTGCGTTGCGGCAGCACAAGTACGCAGCAGTGCTATTCAAAAAAAAAAAAGCTAAAACCAGTCCTTACTAATATGGGTTTTTTAAAGGAGCCTGCTTTAAACCCGGACCCAAATTTGCCATTTTAATTTTTTAAGCCAGTTAACTTGGATTTTATAAAAAGAGGCAATAACGTATGTGCAGAGGTCTTTACAGCAGCGCGTGCCTAACAGCCAAGTGCAGCCTTCAATAGCGGTATAAAATAACCAGGAGGCCTGGCCTGACCCACGCAGCGCTACGGTACCTACTGTGCGCGCCGAACAGCCACCGGGAGTAACTTGGAGTAACATGCCCCCGGGAGCAAGAGCTACCGGGCGCCACTGGGAGTTCAAAGGGCCTTAACTACTTTCAATGTTTACACCCTGACGCCACGGGGCTCCCCTGCGACACCCCAGGTTTCAGCCGGGCTCGCCCCGCCCTGCGCCGCCACTGCCGTCCCGGCCCGCCCTGCTAGGCGCAGCCTGCCCCGCCGCCCCGCCGCCGGCGGGAAGCCCCTCCGCTCCCGCAGGGGCCGGCGAGCCCCCGCCTGCCTCCGCCCTAGCCCCTAGCCGTACCTCCGCCGGCCGCGCTCCCCCCCCCCCGCTCCACGGTGGTTGGCTCTGCCTCGCTCCCCCGCTCCGACGGCGCGGTGCTGCACCACCCGGGAGGCTGGGGGGGGGGGGGAAGTGGGGAGGCAGGCGACGGCTTTGTAGCCGATCCCCGATGCCACGATTGCTGAGGAACCCGGCAAGGGAATCGGTAACTCGGCGGTGGACTGCGCGGCCCGGCGGCGCTTCCCGCCCGCGGCGCGCGGAGGATGGTGGCGGCACTGTCTGGAGGCGGCGCGGCTCGGCCGCTTGGTCGCCGGTGTAGGCGGGCGGGGGGCGCGTCCGCTTAAGTAGCCCGATGAACTGGAAAGGGCAAGGAAATTCCTTCCTCCGCCAAACCGCATATTTGAAACACGCAAGGGAAAAGTAAAAAGCCTACCCCCCCAAAGGAGCCCACGGTCTCAGCGATACACAGGAGGGTTGCGCTGAGGTCGTGAGGGAAACTGTCGTTGCCCGTCGGTTCCCTTAATGCTGCATGCGTACTGCAGCGCATTTCAGCACTGAGCTGGCAGGAACTGTCAGAACTCCAGCGGTAAACAGTACGTAACCAGGTAGGCCATCACACACATGCACACTGCCGTCTCTGCCAGGCCTACTTTATGTTCCACCGTAACTAATTCCTTGGCACAGTTTTCCTGCCTACGCTTCGTTCCCTTGCTGTAGTCCCAGTCCCCATCTGATCTCTTGTTATGCTGCACCCTTCAGATCCCCATTCTTCTCCAGCTCCCAGCTGCTGACATTACTGGCAGAAAAGACCTGGGGGTGCTGGCTGACAGCCGGCTGAACATGAGCCAGCAGTGTGCCCAGGTGGCTAAAAAGGCCAATAGCACTCTGGCTTGTATCAGGAACAGTGGGGCCAGCACCCTGTACCAGCACTGGTGAGGCTGAACCTTGAATAATGTGGTGGTTTGGGCCTCTCACTTCAAGAGGGAAGTTGAGGTGCTGAAGCGTGCCCAAAGAAGGGCAACAAAGCTGGTGAGGGGTCTAGAGAACAAGTCTTGTGAGGAGCAGCTGAGGAAATGCGGTTGTTTAGCCTGGAGAAAAGGAGCCTCAAGGGGGACCTCATTGCTCTCTACAGCCGCCTGAAGGAGGGTGTAGCGAGGTGGGTGTCTATTGCTTTTCCCAGGTGAGGAGTGATAGAATGAGAGGAAATGGCCTCAAGCTGCACCAAGGGAGGTTTACGTTGGATGTTAGGAAAAATTTCTTCATTGAGAGGGCTGTCAAGCACTGGAAGGGCTGCCCAGGGAACTGGTAGAGTCACCATCCCTTCAGGTATTTGATAGATGTGTAGATGTGGTGCTTAGGGACATGGTTTAGTGATGGACTTGGGTTAACGGTTGGACTCGATGACCTTAAAGGTCTTTTCCAACCTAAATGATTCTATGATTCTATGAAAGTGTTCTCCTCCACGTGGATGCTGAAATGCTGGCAGAGAAGACAGAAGTAAAGACAAGTTGATTACTGACTTTACAGGAGTGCCTTTAAAATATATGTACAAATGGGCCAACTGCATCAACACATGAAAGTAAACTATGTTGTTGCTGCTTCCAGATGCAGGAACCTAGGTGCATGATCTGAACTGAGACCATGCTGCTAGCTATGCCTGAGATGATATGTAGGAACATACTTAAGACAATGGCACCATGAAATATATTAAGTCCAAGAGCTATCATGGCAGAGCACAAAATGTGTGCCAAAGTCTCATCAATAAAGACTTCAAGCATGTACTGCTGGAAAATAAAAACAAACAAAACAAACAAACAAGATGCCAAAAAGGAGGGAAATGCAATATTTAATAAAGAAAAAATAAACGCTTGTATAGGTTTTTTTTAGATGAAGATTCTGTCTTTAATATCCTTTTAGAAGTAACATTCCTTGGACATTTAATTTAATGTGTTAGTAATTTGTTGGAAGTTGGTGCTTGGTTTTCTAATTTTTCACACCACTTTCCTATGAGGACTTCCAAAGCATTATTTACTAACAGTATATGCTTTATGTACTTATGCTACGCATATGGTAATACAGTTAAATCTTTAAATTTGAGAGGGGAGCTGACATTAAGAGCCACATACCTATATGAAAAGCATGGAAAGGAAGTGAAAAGCTGAAGCAGCAGCCAAGAAACAAGGAACATAATCTTAAATTAAAATTTTATTACTTTGATACCAATTCCATGATTTTGAGGCTGAATTAATGACTTAAAATATGCTAGTAGGATTAATAGCTAATCTCAGCAAAAGTTATTTGTGTTGGGTTAAATCTCAGCTTTTGAAAGGGATAGGTACCATGTTCTTTGACCTGTCTGAAGCAGGCAGCAGAGGTAGAGAGCATAATGTCAGCTAATAATCAAAGCCTGCCCGAATTTTATAGACCTCTTTTACTTGGAACTTTTAAAATCTTGCATTCTTAAGAAAGCAAAGCCCCGCAGACTTTTTTGTCTAAGATTCTCCGTTGCAGTTTGTTCACTAATGGCACAAACCAGACCTCTAGAAAAAGCGGAGACGCAAACTAAGGGCTTGTTTCGCCATTTGGACAGACTGCAGGCAGGGCTGGAAGGGGTGCTAGGGCGGGGGGCGCAGCCGCGGCGGCGCTCCCGTCCCTGCGGCACAGCGGGGCTGCCGCTGCGGCACCCGCGGGCAGCGCTGCGACAGGGCGGTGCGGAAGGGGGCTGTGTGCCTGTCACACTGCCGCCTGCCAGGGGCGCCTGAGGCGGCCCTGCTGCACCAGCGCCACCGGGCACCGACCGCCACGTCGTTAAAGCCGCCAGGACGAGGCTCCTGGGACACCACCGCCTGCCGCCGGGGCTGGGGGCGGTGACACCCCCCTTCCCCGCCCGCCGCGCATGCGTGCTGCGACGCTCGCGGCGCAGCGCTGGGTGCTGCCGGGGGCGGGGGGGTCCGCGCCGCGATGGCGGCCGCCGTGGGCCTCTCTTCCTCGCCGGGCTCCCCCGCCGTGAGCGAGCTTTGCCAGAACGGGCGGGAGATCTTCCTGGAAGCTTCGCGGCTGCTCCTCACCTACGCGGACAATATCCTCCGGTGAGCGGGGCGCGGCGGGAGGCGCCCTGGGTCGCCGCCCTCTCCAGCCGGGCCGGGCTCGGCCGGCGGCGGGCGTTGCTGCAGGGTGCGCGCCCGGCCCGCCGCTCCCCGGCCGCGCGCCGCGACAGCCCCTGCCCCTCGCCTGGGGAGCGGCCGGCGGCGCTTGTGGCCGCCGCCTCCTCAGCGCGGCCCTGAGGGCGGCGGTGGCGCCCCTCACCCGCCCAGGCGGCGGGGCCGCGGCCCTCGGGGCCCGGCTGTCCCTCCGCGGGGCCAGCGCCCGGCTCCCGGCCGTGGCGGGCCGGTCGCAGCCGTGCGTGGGTGCCGCGGGGGCCGTGGGCGCGGCGGGTCCAGGGGAGCAGCGCGCTCGGGGTGGGGGGAGTCCGGCGGGGCCCTGGCGCGGCGCCAGGAGCGGCCAGTCACGGCACCGGCACGCCGGGCGCGCCGGGGCTCACGGCAGCACAGCTCGAGCTGCGCCCTGTGGTTCAGTCTGTTACGTAATACCGCGGCTCAAAAACATCTTGCTGCTTTTTGTCGTTATTTCAACATAAGATTACTTTTCGCACAAGTGTGTAGTGGCTTGGATTTTTATTTCTTTCTTGATTGTTGGTTGGGTTGTTTTGAGGTCACCTAAAGGTCAGCAGATGCATAACAGGTGATGCTAAAACAGTGACTTGATTTTTCTGTTGCCTTTCTTTTCTGACGTGGTAAGACTGGGTATCAGGAGTTAATTACAATTGTTTTGTGAGGTGGCTCTGGGGGGTATACATACGCACCAGTATGTGTGATTGACCTTGATGTCTTCAAGCAACTCAGGACGTTCGGAGTGCCCCTTCCTCTCAGTATCTGGTTTGTCAACTACTCACAAAATCCATGCTGTGTGGCAGAGAACAGTGGGTCCTGGGCTGTCCCATTTTAAAGGAAGGGGTGAGAGAAGAAGGTGTAGGAGAGTCGAAAGAGGAGAGGGGAGCTGACAGGGAGCCCTTCGAGAAGTAGAGAGACTGCAGTAGTTTTGCCCACATACCAGGAAGCTGAGCATAGCTTCCATAGTGGGCCTAAAACCATCCAGCTGAGGAGTTCAGTTAGAATGCTACCAGGCGGTGAGGGGTGTGAAGTTGTCTTTAAGTATCACCGCAGAATAAGCACTGCTGGGCAGGGCTAAAAGAAAACATATTTATTAACTTAAGTTGCAAACTACAATTTGGATCCAGTTTGTAACTCTTGGAGTTAAGCATGGGAGGACGTGAACTAAGTCAAAGTTTTAGAGAGGTTTCATATACTGCCTACGAGGTATGGATGAAACTAAACTTCTTAAAAAAATCTCTTGTGAATGACTAACACTGCTTAGTGCAGTTGCCCAGCTTTTAAGTGTTTACTTAGTTTGCAAACATGATTAAAACTTTTGATTTCTTCAGGAATCCTTATGAAGAAAAATATAGATTAATTCGGATTGGAAATCCAGCATTTTCCACGAGGCTGTTGCCTGTCAGAGGAGCAGTTGAATGTTTATTTGAGATGGGGTTTCAAGAGGTGAGTATGATTTAGTAATTTCTGGTGTCTTCATCAGTTTACACACTAAAATTTAAAATTGGTTGGGTTTTTTTTTCTGCTTTGCCAGTTGTAAGGCACTAGATTTTAAGCCAGTTGCTACTTTCTTTCAACTCTTGTATGCAAATATCTGCAGTTAACCAACAGAAAATTCAGATGAGGCTACTTCAGAAATATGGTGGAGTCTGAACTAACCTGATCTGTGATAAGACCGGTTTTCTGCTGATCAGGTGCGCTACTGGTTTGCTTAATTGTCAGATACATATCCCTGCTGGCACAAAGGAAATGGTGGGAAACAGGGGTGAAAATCCCTTCTTTCAGTAGCAGCCCACTATTAGTTGGACATCAGACTGCGCCATTGGGCAGTAGTTTCCATATTGTAAGTCTGTGTGTTGAAACCAACGTTTGGAAGGTGGGGGGGGAAGTCCTGCTCTTCTGTTCCTTGTTCCTACCATCAGTAGGGCTTGTGTGGCCCCATAGTGAGTTAGCTAAGGGAAGCTGATCTGATTAAAAAGTAATCCTACCCCCTCCTACTCCCCACCCCCCCAAAAAAAAAAAAAAAAAAATTCAGCCAATTCACAGTGCAGCTGTGCAAGTACTGGTTTTGTTTTGACAGCAGTGGAGGGCAACAGACTGTTGAAATAGTGGGAGGGTGGGGCTTTCACCCATTTAAAATAATTATGAAAGTGAATCCTAAAATAGTCTTGAGCGAATCTTGATTTTGTTGTAGTCAAAAAGATGTATTTCGAAGGTTGGGTTTTGTCCTGAAATGATCCCTGTCTTGGTGGAATTCAAGCTACCAAAGCTTGTTAAACTAGAAGGAGCCTTTGTAATTACATGAGAGCTGGGGTGAAAACCCAGCTCTTGTTTAATGGTGCAAAGCTCTTGCTCTGGCTTTGCTTTAATTTGTCTGTTTGATGCTACACTTCTGTATGGGTGCATATATTATGTTATTTAGGTCTAGCTGTCATGAGACTTCTGCCTGCTCTGGCTAAAGTTAGTGTAATTGTCCTACTTGGGGGGCGGGGGGGGGCGGGAAGGTGTGCTGAAAGAAATGGTGACAGCAGAGAGAGAAATAAATGGTCTGTGGATTTATTCTCATGCTGGTACTCAGGAGATGACTGTTAATGATGTGTTGTAGCCAAGAGGTTGTCAGTGTAGCTAGTGAAGCACTTAAGCAGTAATAACACAGTCATTTTAAACGTGTTAAAGTGCTACTCGCTACTTCTGTCAGATCTTTAACAGCATGTTGGCTCTGTCCTATGGTTATTGTGTCAATTGAGGCTTGAGCTCATGAACTTCTTTTCAACTGTGATAAAAAAAGATTGTTCTTTCTTTTGTCTCTGCTTGGTAAGCCAACTTTTTCAATTAAAAAGTGAGGACTCTTCTGCTGGATTGATACATTCCAATTAGTTTTGCAGTTAAAGTGAAGCACTGCATCTGCAATGATAGGTGACCTAAGATAACTGTGGATAAACAAATTACTTAGTTTAATAAAAAGAAGTGCTGCAGCGATAGAAACTGAAACTCTTGAAGTATGAATGTTTCAGGATATTGCTTTTAGTAACCTATTCCTTCATGTTAAGTACACTAATACTTGCTTCTGCCATAATCACTAATCTTTTGTTTTGCTGCCAGTAATCATGTTACGATCAAAAATAGGAACCCAGATGTCAACCGGGTACAGGTCTCAATAAGAATATTTCCTATCTGAAAACTTACCAAGCTTAAAAGATAGCACTATAGAATTCACAGCAGATGCCATTCTAGAGGCTTCTTCCCCCAGCATTGGCTGTCCTCCTGTGCTGCCTAGCATTTCACTGCTGTAGAGTGAGAACTGAGCATTTGTGCATTTGTTGTTAATTTCTGTTGTTGCTACTTTCTCTGCCAAACTATAATTGTTGTCCATGTGTGGCTCTGCAAAATAAATTACTGACAAAAGCGTGTTGTTACGAGCCTTTTTTCGACTGTAAGTTCTTGATCTACAAGCTTCTGCTGTAAGGGGCCTGATCTGAAGACTGAATCCTGCCATCCCTTAAGGTGCTAACTTCCAGTATATGATACAGCTGTTAGCTATAGATACAAATGGGCTCACTAGCTTGGACCTGCATTAACTGCTGAATTAATTTGTTTATCTTTCAGGGAGAAACTCATCTGGTTTTCCCTAAGGAAGCTTCTATTGAGCAGCTACGTAAAATCAGAGACTTAATTGCTGGAGAGAGGAGCAGCAGACTGAATGAGTCAAATCAGACCCACAGATCAGGATCCTCTGAAACCATGGCCAGCACTCAGGGAGTTGCACATCAGCCTTCAAGACCTGCTGACTCTCTTCTTGTCCCTGCCCGTCAGCAACCAGAAACATCACTTGTGCAATCTCTTGAAATGGTAATTGCAATCTGGAAACTTTGTAGGTGCATTAATCTTGAATATAAAGATTGAATAAGAGTTAGCTGTTGGGATGGGTTGCTTAGAGAGGCTTTGTAGTTTCCAAATCCGGGCATTTTCAAGACCTGACTTGGTAAATCCCAGAGCAACTTGGTCTTACCTCATAGCTAACCATGCTTTGAGCAGGAGGTTGGACTAGAGGAATTTTTTATTTTTCCAATGGTTTCTGAAGTTCTTGAGTGTTTTCTTTGGCTTCTATTTCAACATGAAACATGCTATAAATAGACTATTAGCAAGAGATTTTGTTGAAGATGTCCATAAATGTTCTATTGATCAGGGTGTCTTGAAAAAAAAAAGAAGGTTCATTTGTATTGGAAGGGAATAGCAAGGTGGGGGAACAAAGGGAGGGGTGGGAAGCTAAGACTCGGCTGTATACCATGTTTCGTATTTGAGAGCCAGCGAAAGAACAGGAGCACACCCATAATGTTTATAATTGTAGCATTTCAGTTCACGTGTTATGACTTCTGTGTGAGCCTCCTGTGAGGAAAGCTTTCTTTTTTTCACATGTAGCTGTTGTGAGAGACAGAAATTTAGCCAGGCAAGGACAAATCTATAGTTCGGCTGTGTGTCCCATGTGTAAGGGTTGAGATGAAGTTCCCTATCAAGACAGAGAGGCAGAGTTCTTTCATCTGATGTTACTTGGCCTGATGTATGAGGTGTGAAGAGCCTTCTCCCAACTCTGAAAAATTGTTATACCTTTTGATAGAAGGTCTGAAGGATGCTTTGGTTTAACTTTCTAAAGAGTTTTTTCCCCTCTAGAACCAGTATCACTTCATCTTATATCAGCTTTAAGATTGAATTCTTCCAAAAGCTCACTTTTCATACATCCTTAAACAGAGTTTGTGTCTTAAATTATATTATCAGTATATTATTGGATACAGAAATATTACATACTGTTTCTTCCCAAGACTTACCCAAGATCAGTGGAAGAGAAATGGCAAAGCGTAGATTGAAGTTATGGGGAGACAGAGCACTCAGTGATGCATTATCACCCATAATGTCCATTGGGAAGGGAATTGTTGTAGGCACTTGAATATTGAGCCATTTAATATAATTATCTTAGCATGCTATCAGTTGCCTCTGAATATACTGACTTGGTTTATATGAATTTGGGGGTTGGGCTTTTTTTGTCTGCTTCTTGGTTTTTACTGTTTCAGCCACTTTTAGTGGGGAAGTGATTGTGAAACCTCTAGAGTGACTTGTGGCAGTACTGATTAGTACTGGAGAAGCTTTGAAGTTTTAGAAGTTGCGTTGATTTTGCAGTGAGAAAAATGCTGCAGATTTCAATTTGACAAGATGTATTATGAGGTTAATCCTTCTCATTTGTAGTTAATCTGCCCTGACTTATGCTAGCAGTCAGAGTTGTAGATCCATTTCTCCGCAACTATTATTTTTCCATGCCTCTTGAGATTCAACATGGATGGTGGGACTGAATACTACAATTTAGAGACTTTGCTAACGCAATGTTGGTATTCTATTAGAATGTTGCATTTCAGCTGATCTCTTGAGGAAATTGCACTGATGGCTCTCTGAGCCATTGCGTTTGGTCTGTGTAGTCTAGGTTGCTTGGAAGGAAATCTGAAAAATACCTTCTGGCTATTCTTTGGTCATTTTGCTTGCACAGTAGTATGTGTTTTGTTTTTCAGTGAGTATGCTGCAGCGGTATAGTTGTGTTATCGTTATATGTGCTGCTGTCAGATGTCAAGAGTTCTAGGGTGGGTTTTGTAGTACAAGCATTTTTATTTCTTGCCTATGCATTACACCTGTGATTCATGGGAGCCCTGGTAAGCACAGGGAGAAGTGGCTTAGTTGATACAGCACAGGAATGTAATGGCACACTTCAGGGACCTAACCCATCATTTTTATGCCTTATCTGTGTCTCTTCTGCATTTCTTATCATAAGGCATTCTTGAGACTTGGAGGAAGGAAGGCAGGCTTTGGGTAGTGATTTGGGTGGATGGATTCTGATCTTCATGGCTGACATAATAATTATAGGAGGAAAGAGGTATCCAAACTTTACAGTGAGGTTCACCACACTTCTAGATGTTTATTTAAGACTTCATTGATATACAGTGGCTTCCATTAAACCATTAAGCACTACTGTAACGCTGATGGTGTCTGCCAGTGGGGCAATCTGAATTGTCAAAGAATTTGGGAGATGTTCTGCTGTGCTGAGCAGTATTTCTGAACACTTTTTCAGGAAGCTGGCAGAACATGAAATTCTATAAGCCATTGGCAGTCCCTAACTTCCCTCATTTCTGTGTCTTCAACTTGCATTAAAGTGAATCTGAACACAGTTGGGTTTATGATGTTAAAACAATTACCCGCAGCTGATAAGCGGCAGTAAGAACAAAACCAGTTCTGTTTCAGCAGTTACAAAAAATGACTAGTCCTGTAGTACTGTCCAGCATCAAAATAATCACTTCTAATTTAAATGCTCTTTTGAAAGATGTTACCTTCTGAAGAGTTTTCACACTGTGCGTGTTATGTTGCATTTGCTGCTAGCATTTCAGGAAGGTGTGGGATTTTTGATGAAACAAAAATTATTTAACAAGGCTGAAGACTGAAGCATGATCTAGCAGTAGAGAAAAGGTTATTTAGCAGTGCCGCAGGCTTCCCCCCCAAACATGCCACACCCTTAATTACAAAATCCCATTTCACTTTCTGTGTTGTCCCACTTTAAATGGGAGTAAATAGTTTGCTCAGCTACTAACACCACTACTATTAACTTTAGCTATTTATTTTAGTAGATACGGGTGTACCTTATTGGGTGCAACATGTAGTTGCCACTAAGTGATGCTTAGGATAACTGACTGAAGATACCTAGTTCTTGTATTTGATTTCTAGTGAAAGACACTGTCCAATACATGGTCACAAGGCTATCCAAATCTGTATCAGAGTTGATCTGTGAGAGAAGGAAGAAGAAATAGACAAGTAGCATTCGTGAGTAAGTAATAGGAAAGCAACATTCATCAATAATAGGCTTCTTTGAACTGGTGCAGCAATGTCCAGGAAATGGAGTGAATTACAGTTTCTTCCATGGATTTCAGATAAAAGATGTCCAAAAGAAAAGCAGGGGGTGGAAACTAAGTCAAATTTTGCTACAGAGGTATCTTTAAGAAAAGCAGTTTTCTCCCAGAATCAGTATACTTGGGACACCATTCAGAATGCTCTAAGATGACAAGGCTGGCTTTACAGTTTGGGTGGTGGTGTCCAGAATTTTTATTGATATCTTTACAAATAAATATTTCACCTGTTAAGCAACATATAATGTAACTGTAAGTATAGAATTACGACTGACTAAAATAGGAGAGCTTGGTTCTTCTCGCTTAAGGTGAAAGTTCATAAATCATCTTGTGACTGAAAATCCTTTTGCAGGCTGCAGATATCTTGAAAACACTTAAAACAAAATTTGAGCATCATGTATTGATGTATGAGAATCCTTCTATTCAGCAGAAAGCGCTAGCTTCAATTCCCCTCCAGCAATTGAAAACAAAGGCTCAGAAAAAGCTAGCACAAGCTACAAGACTGGACAAAGGTAATGCTGTCAAGTTATAATGGATATGAAACTAGAAATATTCTTTCAAACATTGGAATGATGCATGTATCTACTATGCTTTAGGTATGTGGATTTGGTCACATGCTTGCAGGTTCCAATTGCTGTCTCTAATTCAGAATTACCTTCCTAATTTTCACATTTTCTACTTCTCTCTTTCCTTCTGTTTTTGTTTTTTTTTCTTTTTTTCATTTTTGTCATTCATCCTTTACTGCTTTCATGTAGAAATTCTGAACTCTATTTCTGAATTAGTAGTTAACAATGCAGGGGAAAAAATGAAATGAGCATGTACTGTTACATTCCTTGCATCTAGAGTGGAATAGCTACAAGAGGAGGGGAGCTTCTTGCTTGGGTAGTCATTGTTTTGAAATTGTTGGAGTGCAGTGTTCCCATACGTACTACAACTGCAAACTCAGAATAAAATTTTGAAATACTGCTGCTCTTTTTGAAGTGGTGTTATTGGTGAGACACTGTATGAGACCTTTCCAAGACACAATTGATACAAAAAATCACCTCTTGCTAATGCTTAAATGCATAGGGTTGTTCACATGCCATCCTCTCGGAGCCAGAAGTGAAACATAGGCATAAATATTTGTGGCATCAACGGCTAAAACACATGTATTTCCTTCATAAATGCAGATTTTTTGAAGGTACAAAATCTTTGTCAGTTAAAATATTTTTAAGTGACAGTTTAGGATTTGTTTTTGCAATACAGTGAAATTTTACTTGTATGAGATAAATATGTAAAAAAACCCCACCCAAATGATTCCAAGACCATATTTAAACAAAAAAAGAAGTCCTTTTCACTGTGAATCTTTGATAGAAGACTGAAGCAATTCTGCTAACTTGATGGGAGCGCTGTTGATTTGCAAACCAAAAATAAGCTTTTCTCATCTTTTTTATGAAAGACTTTGCGATGTCTCATACGGCCACACACTAATATGTAATTGTACCTTTGGCATTAGAGAGCTCTTCGTCAGTGGATTTTCTTAGTATTTTTTTCTCTTTTTATAAAGCCATACTGGGAAGTAGGAAACTACATGAACAAGTACAAAGCATTCTCATTCAGCAGCATAGAACAATGCAATGGGGAAAAGAGACTTAACAGTAATGAAAACTTTAAAATCTTTTAAAAAGGAAAAAAAATCCAAGCACACCGCTTAGACTCTGCTCTGATACTGCTTTGCACAGAACTTCCCAAGCCATCAAGCTGATCTAGGTGGCTTCAGTCAATGGCTTTGAGACCTGAATTTAGATATAATAATGGGGAAGGGGTGGAACTCCACTGTTTTGGATTGTGACAGTTTGAAAACATATTGAAAGAACTTTATAGAAACATTCCTTTGGGAATGGACTGTGTATGAGATGTATGGGTAATTGGCCCTTTCAGCTGCTTTGGTTTATCTGTACTGCTGTTTTAAGACTGTCACCTGTGGGAATAACTGCTTAGTGCTGGGGGACACTTGTTTTTAGGACTTCCCTTACAATGCTTAATAGACATTTTTGGCTCATAAAGACTGTGCTAAAGAGTCATTTGATCAGAAGTACGGATATTTTTTTTTACTGTTTCCCTTTATTACTTTCATTAGAAAGATGGATTGTGCAGTCAAGAATAGCTGCATGTCACAGTCAACTGCAACTGCTTTCTGTTCAAATAAATCACATTTGTCATTCTTTCCATGCAATGTTTTCATGAAGGATTTATTTTGCAAACCAAGAGAAGGATATTCATATGATAGCAGTTACATTTTCATAGATGGGTTCTGGTTTAAATATTGTTATCCAGGAAAAGAAAGTATGGCCTCTGCTTGAAATCTTCTCATTTTGAGCAGTTTCATGCAGTTTTTTGTTCTTTACGTAGACAGTTTGACGTTACTCAGTTTTGAGAATTAAGATTTTCTTTTTTGTGTGTGTTTAACGTATGAAGCTTTTTTTATAACGGGACTTCTGAATTATAATAAAGGCCTGGAGATGGTGATTTATGTAGATACTGGAAAGTTCAACTAAAGTATTTTTCCATTTGACCTAACTGTGTTGTATAAATTTTACAGGTGCACATGTGAATGAAGAGGACTTCTTACTGTTGGAGCTCTTGGACTGGTTTAAGAATTACTTTTTTCATTGGGTGAATAATCTTCCTTGCAGCAGGTGTGGTGGGCAGACAGAGCCTAAAAGTGACTACTTGTTGCCTACCGAAGATGATCTAAGGTGGAATGCCAGTCGAGTGGAAAATCATTACTGCAACCAGTGTCAGTTTTGTAACAGATTCCCAAGGTGAGCATACAAAGATTTGCTTTGTCTTTTTCTTGTTGTCTTTCAAGAAACAGCTTTGCATTTGTGCATTTTGTGAACAAGTGATAAGTTGTTGGTTGAAAGATTAGAGAAGCTGATTTAAGAAACATGATAAAGGTAGTTGATGAACCTGCAATTGCTCTGTAAGATTAGAGATTTTTAAAAAGACTATATAGCTTTCTTTTATGTGGCCTTGTTCTTGTGTACTTGTTTGATTATTATTATTTTTTACTGTTAAAAGTACAACTTTTATTTAAAATAATATTGGCATAATGTGTAGGTAGGGTTTTGTTATTTCAGGGAAAACTTGCACTTCTAAAGGAAATCAAAGGGTAATGTGTATCTTTTGCTGAGTCTATAGCAAAAGAGTGAATATCCATTTTTTAAAAAATATTTTTGTTAACTCTCAAAAGGACCAGTATATAAAAATCATCTTTTAAGATGAAGTCTAAGTCAATTTTGAGAACTGAAAAAAAAAATATATAATTTCAGTGCTGCTGTAAACATGATGGAGTCATGTGAGTCAAAAGTAGCGTTCTGCTTGCGCTTGTTCTGTGCAGTACAGCAATCATTTCCATTGTCTTCTGTGGTCTGAATGGCACTCGTGACAAGGACAGTCATGATGTAAAGCTTTTGGAAGGTGAAATGTATTTTCAATTATTTGGGTTTTATTTTGATTTTTCTCCTGTAGGTATAACAACCCTGAAAAACTTCTGGAAACTAGATGTGGACGCTGTGGCGAGTGGGCTAACTGTTTTACACTGTGTTGCAGAGCTGTAGGTTTTGAAGCTAGATACGTTTGGGACTGTACAGGTATTGGTATTCTAAAATATTGTAATGTTAATACAAACCTGTGCAAAATGAGGTGATATATCTTATGGTTCTCAGATTATATTAGGCATCAGGCAGCATATAGAGTTATGCTATTATGCTAGTAACAAAGACAACATGAATTCAGTTTACTTCTTGTCCGATGAGGTGAAATGTATCTCTGGAAGTAAGATTATATGTTTGACTTCAAAATGATACAATCTTGAGTTAATCCATAAAGGACTGTGATCCTAAGATAGAAAGAGAAAGCTCTGGTAACTTTTCTGAATGTAGCTGAACAGAAAATGAGGTCTCTTTTCACCTGTTCCTTCATTTAAATCAGGAAAACTTACAATATTCTTTAATAATTCATTATTTATCCTTGATCTTTGTTATATAGATCATGTTTGGACTGAAGTATATTCTTCATCTCAGAAAAGATGGCTTCACTGTGATCCGTGTGAAAATGTCTGTGATAAACCTCTTCTCTATGAAACTGGGTGGGGAAAGAAGCTTTCTTATGTAATTGCGTTCTCCAAAGACGAGGTAGGAGTAATGATGTTAATAAACTTGCCCTGAGGCAAGTGTGCAATGTTTTCTATCTGTATTTCCAGAATTATTATAGAAAAGCATACTTTGATTAGCTAGCCTCTTTAAATGAAGCAAGATACAGGGGAATTTTTATTTTCTTCTTCAACTTGTGCTTGAGGTTGTTGATGTCACCTGGAGATACAGCTGTAAACATCAAGAAGTGCTCTCTAGAAGAACAGCACTCAGTGAAGCTACGCTACGTGAAACAATTAACGCACTAAATAGAACGGTATGTAGTTTTTCTTAAATGGATTTCTTTAAGTGAAACGTAAGTGTCTTTCCAGAATGTGAAGTCCTTGAACAAAGGAATGCATTTGGTAACCTGATAGGAATGTCCGTGCGGTGTGGAATATAAAATGCTGCTAACTGTACAGACCTCATTTTACACTGAATACCTAAGTATCAGTCACAGTGCTGAATCTATGTGAAATAAGATGAAAAATTGTATGTAAGAGGATGATCATATTATGTCTTACACAGTCAAATGTGTGTGTATATATATGTACGTGTTAAAAAAAATTCTGTGTGTATATATATTTTTTCTCGATGGCTTTGGAGTAGACTTGTACATCAAAAGATTTTGGGGATAAACCACAACTGCTTTGTAACTACGTGGAATCCCTGGGGGTGGCTGAGCGTTTTCAATAGTACTGAAACTTGAAAACAAATGAGGGCTGTGTTTCTTATAACTATAAATACTAATTTATTTTCTGTGACTCTTTAAGCTCTAGGAAGCAGGAGGAATGATTCACAGGCTGTGTGTAAGACTTTCAAGAAGTGTTGATACCATCGGCAGAGTTTTGGCTCGGAGCCATGTAGACTGTTCATGCCTGATGTTCCCAAAACACTTGGAGCCATTTGCCATATGCATGTCATAGTCACAAAACATGAGTGCACTCAGCACCTCTGCTAAGCTTTTTCCACTCCCTGCTTGAGGCAGGGTGAACTTTTCTTGACTCAGTATTCTAGAATGTCACAAAACCTTGAATGACCTGTGTAAGGTTCCATTCTGTCCCCACTTCCTTCCACGACTAGTTCCTGTGCATAAAACTTTAGTTCCAGTGATAGTATACAGCTGATGGCTTAATAAAGAGATTATGCCTTTCTTAGAGGCCTGCTGGCTTGAGGGTTATAACCTCGCGCTAAGAGTATGAAGGAATTAAGCTGGACTTAAGTTTGAGGCCAGGGCCTGACATCAATAAAGAAAAATCAGTTACATAGCAGAGTGGAGCACTGAGAAATTTAGTGAAATAAAAGGAGGTAAATGAGACATTCACATTGAGAAGTGCATGCACTTTGTGCAGGGTTGCAGGAATTTAATGGCATCCTCTCTGAGCATTGGACCCTTACTGGCTAAAAAACTGATCTGAGGGGCCTTTCTTCTGATCGACTGGTGATAGAAACCAGTCACCAGACTCCTCCTCCACCAGTTGTCTGTAGGGAAAGAACATGGGAAATGGGACACTATTAAGTTAAAAAAATCAACCTGACAATATTAATGGGATCAGGAAAGTATGTGCAGCTGACTCATGGGCTCGCTTGCCTCACCTCTTCCTCGCCTCATGAATGTCACCTTAGGATCATGCTTTGTTTCACTTAAGTTTAGAGAACTCCGGTAAAAAAGTGCCATTGCCATCTCCAACAGGTGGTGCTGCGTGTTGGTCTGTTGGCACATTTCTCACTCCTTTCCACCTACTTTACAGGCCTGTGCAGCTCATAAGCTGACATGAGCAGTTTTCAAACAGAAAGATTGGGCATTCTGCTCATGTTTTAAATGAAAACTTCATTAAAAACTGAGTACAGGGAAGAAAGCTATACATGTGCTTCCAGGACACTCCTTTATTTCTCCTATCTTCCTTTCTCTGCCCATAGCCTGGCCCTTTCTTGTCTATGCTGCATGCTTTCCCGATTGCTTTCCAGTATTATTAAAGCTGTCTTGTGATTTTATTAGAACACCTGAGTCAATCTTTTTGATGATCTCTTACTCTGAGCAACAACTTACTCCCCCTTTTTATAAGCTGAATGATACTCACACTCCTGGCCTCCTACACACGCTTCCTTTTGCTCAGTACCTGTTCAGCCTGTTTGATTAATTTATTAAACTAATGAATTTAAACCCTGTAAGTAACTGCTCTTACTCCTTTTTTCTTTTGTCTGTTATAGTTGGAATTGGATTTCAGGGACTTGGAGGCAGTTTGTTCTTTTAGCAATCTGAGGGCAGGGCCTGGGGCATCCAACATTTGTCCTAGCCAAAGGGCCTTTCCTAAAGTTCCTGCTAAGTTGCTAATGCAGTGGGAATCAAGGGGCCATTAAAAAGTTGCTGTCTGGGGATCTCTGTTATATTGGGCAGCTTCTGCAGTCAGTAGAGGAAGGGTAGGGCAGCTCATCCTTACAGCTATCAAGACGTCTTATAGCATGTTTTCATTACTCTGCTCAGTCAGAAGCCTCCATTTCAGCTAGTATGCAATTTCCTTCACTGCAGCCTGTTCAGCAGATAAGTGACGTAGGCAGAGGCCTCTACTAACTTTCCCTTTTCCCATCATCTCCTAGAGACTGGTTCCATGCTAGGATGGATTATAGTCTTAGTATCTTTTGATGCAGAGCTCCAGCTCTGCATTTCTCAAGCTCAGTTCTTCTAAGTTGCAACTCAAGAGAAGCATGGTATGCAGTATACATTGTCACCTATACTGCAATTTTAGTACAAATGTAATCTGAGACATTGTTATTGTTCTTTTCTGCATCAAGAGCAATGATTGTGGTCATTATTTCTCTCTGTCTGTTTAGTCACCGAGCAGAGACCATGCAACAGTTCAAAGCATGTTGAGTGACTCACTGTTAAATGGAAAACAGGCAAGGATAATTTAATCTGTTTAGTACACTGTTTTACTTCTCAGAAATACTGTGTGTGTTTTATTTGTCAGGCATTCCTAAATGGGCATGTAGCCTCTGGATTACCAACCATCTGATGTTATTCTATAGTACTGTATCACACCCTGACTACAAATTTTCTTCACCTACTTTGTATGGGCATTGCCCTATTCCAGTCCACTGTATATCACCCCTATAGAAACTGGGGAGAAGACCCTCAACTTTCTACTGCTTTCATTGGACACTGGATGGTAGGACAGGGAAACACACTACTTATTTTTATTTGCTACAGGCCCTGTTTTTTGGTAGTGATTGTGAATGGGTCTAGCTACAGCCACATCAGCTCTTAAAAGGCAAACTAGTATTTTAGGTTGAATTGCAACCATTTTGTGGTGATTGATTTGAGGTGAACCAGTATTCTCTGTTTAAAGGTTTAAAATTGAATTTTTACCCTCAAAGTAACTGTTGCTTGCCTAGCAGTGGGTCCACTTAAATCATAGGTTATCAATCTCTTGAAAGCACAGAGTCCTTCAGGAACCATCAACAGCATAACTTGCACATGATGCAGAACTGATTTTAAAGCTGCAGTTCACAATCGGTCTTCCTTCCTTTTCCCTTTGTCTGCCAAAGAAAGGTGGGGCCTGAGCATGTATCTAGAGGGTAATACCTCAAGAAAAAAACAAAAGCAGGAAGCTTGAGCCGTGGCAGTTGATAATGGAGTTCTTGGAATCCCTTTCAGTACGTGGATGCTGTTGATGACAGTGTCATTTGTAGGAAACTTTGTTGCAGGTTTTCCCAGCCCAGGCAGCATTGATCTCTGCAGTGTCTGAGCATTATGCACCTCTTACCTGCTGCTAGTGTTCATATGCAACAGTTTGCTGGATGGAGTGAGATGACAAGAATCAGCATACTTGTGCTTTTTATGGTTGAGGAACTTCCTTATTTCTTGTATCATACATAAAAGGCCTGTCTTCTGAAGTATCCTTTTTGTGCTGAAGCACTGCTCTTTAACAGCTGCAGAGGAAGGGCAAGGAAGCCTCAGTGTGGCATCGCTAACTTCAGTCGTGATGATTCCTGATACTAGGTTTCCCTACATCAAAGTGGCTTGAAGAAAATGGTAGATTGGTGTTGTTAACTTAGAGTAATCCATATCAAACTTACTCTGAACTGGCATGAGATCTGTAGTACAGCATATGGGTATCCGAAGTGCCCAGGCAAGTGTTAGATTCAGGAAGGTCTGGTGTTTCATGAACTGCTGGAGTCGCTGCTTGTCATCCATCAACACAGAAGTGTATTGCCCTCTTGCTGTGTTAGAACTGGTGTTTGGCAGCTGGAGTTTGTTGAGCTGGAGCTGTTTCTCATCATTTCTCTGTATCTGCTTTTCTTTACCAAGTTCCACGTGGTTGTCTGGAACAAAACCTCCTCAAATGCCTTTTCTGATCCTTAATAGCAAAACTTTCTGGGGTCAGGACCGCTTTTGAGATAATTGGAATACTTACTGGCCTGGAGTTTTGGGTCCTAGTGGGCTGAGTATGCATGCCTTGGGCAATCACCAAAGCAGGAAAAAAAAAGATGATATGTAATCATTTGCATACTCAAAATTGTACTTAATTTTCCAGCCCTGTGTGGGTGTATCCACAGTTAAGGAAGAAGTTTTTGCATGTCAGCTCTGTATATTTGATGTGAAAATCATGGAGACAAAACCCCAGCTTCTCAATTAATTTTTTTGAAGTTGTGTGCCCTTAGTTTTATTCATGGGAGCAAAGAAAGTGTTATGTAATTCTTTCTCTTTTCCACTAACTTACCAGGAAATGTACGTGACACGCTTTTCTGTTTTCTGATACCTGCAAAAATATGAATGTCATAGATTGTTTATGATAGAATCAGTCACTGTGAAATAACTGTTTCGGAGACCGACTGAATCTTTTGTTTGGGCTTAATCACAAAACCAAGAATGTTGCCAATCAAATCGCTCCACCTTAGAAAAATTTGACCCAAAAATTATGCTTGCTTTCTCTTTCCCCCAAATAATACCTAGAACAACTGTGGTACAGAATACATATGAATAGCTATAAAATATGCTATGGAAGTGTTTTGTCATCCAAGCAAATATATAAAAACCAGCACAAACCTTATTTTAAAAGAAATCCACATAGTGCATGCAAGTTCACAGGAAAAGCACCGCTGTTTAATAACCATGCAGTTATGACTCATTTATATTTGTACATGTGGTATAGAATCAGTGTTTGTAATAGTCAGTCTAGACTTTAAATGTTGATCTCTTTTTTTTTTTTTTTTTTTTTCAGTTCTCTTTCCCCTCCATTGGTGTAACTAGAGCAGAATTACAAATACTATTTTTCTGGATTTTTTACTTTGTTTCTTAAATGTATTTTCAGAGACAACAATCTTTGTCAGAAAATAGAAAAAGAGAGCTTTTGGAAAGAACAATTGTGGAGCTTGTTGAATTTATTTCTCCTAAAACACCTAAACCTGGAGAATATGGTGGAAGGACATCGGGTTCACTGGCTTGGCGAGTAGCCAGAGGTGAAGTTGGTCCAGAGGTATTTAACTTTTGCACTGGTGACCATCTTAGAGGTAGCTAACTAGAGGTTCTATGATTATGGTCTACAGAGGAATAGCACTTTATGGTAGGTAGCCTACAGATTTAGTTCAAACAGTGCAATTTGCAAAAACATGAGGTGCAAGTTTAATGTGAAATCAGAAGTCCACAAGTAATTTTTGAGGATTAGTGGTGGTGTGTTGATTCTAAAAATGTTTGGGAATCCTTGATCTAAAGTGTGTTTTGCATGTACAAGTTACTTAAAAGGAAAAAAAGTATTTTTTATTAATTACAGTGTGACAGAATTAAAAGTTTAAGGCAGTTGAAAGCAATTGGGAAAACTTTAAGAAATATTTATTTGTGGTTTTATTAGTTACCATTGGTTAAAGCCTGGAAGTAGGTTTTGACCAACTGTTCTTGTTAATAAAACAATGTGGGAGCACTTAGGATTGTGTAAGTGGAACAATCTCTCAAGCTTGAGACAACTTGAATTTACAAACTCAATTGATTTTTCCTATCAGTGTTTTTTGACTGTTTCTAAAAGCAAGTTTTTATTTTTAATTATTTTATGCTAAGATACAGTTTCTCAGAACCATAGCTATATTTGAGTTGAGCCAGCATACAAAGGTATGGCTTACCCCATCACTCGTTATATCAGTTAGTTAGTGATCCTGTCATGTGGAATGACTAAAAATCCTAAACAGAATCCTAAACCTTCACAGTTAAGTGAAATTAATGAGTTTCTTAGGGTTGTTTAACTTTGAGAAATTAAGAGTTTATTTCAGTTCTCCATAGTTTAGAAGATTGAATTTCCGCTTTTCTGAAACTCGTAAGAACAATGAATCTTAAAAAAAAAAAATATAATACTGTGAAGTTAGGAAGTTTGTACCTTAAGTTTTTTTACATTGATTTGTAAACTGTCATATACAAGCAGCTGTGTATGATAGTCACATAATTATATTTGTTATTCAAAATAACCATTTACTTATTAATTGTACAAGAAATATACTCCACATGAAAATTTTCTATTCCTAATGGTAATCTCTTACTGAAATTTGCTAATTTTATATTATTTTGTTAATAATTTACTTCTAAAAGTAATTATATGAAAATTTCAAAAATAATATTACTGCTCCCCTTTGAAAAAGGTGCAGATATATTGTTGGAAACTGGTTTAAAACTTTTGTTTTGCAGAAATGCTTTAGTCCATGACCTCTCTTAGAAATGACATTTTTTTCAGTTGACAGCAAAACTGAATTGGGAAATCATGGCATGCTGTTTAAAAGTAAGATAGTCTTACCGAAATGTCTTGGGGAATGAAGGTACTTGTATTTTTTGCCTTTTTCAGAAAAGAAAAGAAGTACTTTTTATTCCCTCTGAAAAAGAGAAGACATCTAAATTCTTCCACCTCATCTACAACGTAGTAGAAGATTGTTATACACGGATTTCCAATAATAATGAAAAAATAAATGGCTGGGAAACAGGTGTTTGGAAGGCAGAGTCTGTTTGGAGAAAGGTTGAAACGGATTGGAAAATGGTAAGGATAACAATTATTAGAAGTGTAAAATCTACCCTGAAAGTACAGTAACTCCAGTAAAATAGAAAACCCTTGCCAGTGTTTGGCATCAAAACCTCTCTTGGTGCCCATAGAATTTAGCTAATGTTAATAAAAATAACTGTTAAGCTTCAGGTAGGATTACCAGATGATTTAAGGAATTGGAAATAAATTTAGCTTGTCTTTCAGAAAGGATAACTGAATTTTCTGCAGATAGGTAAAATCCTTGCTGAAGTACCAAATAAAAAAAAATGGCATTCTTCTTAACGCTTTTGGGCAAACACAGAAATACTGTCTTGTTGAAAAGCAGTACTTCTCTCCAAAAAAGATGGGTTTGTTCTTGTTTTAGAGAATGGCTTTATCATATATCATATCTCTTTGATACACAGCCAAAGGAAGAAATTGTTTTCCTAAATATTACGAGTTCCATCTGGAAGAATGCAAAACCCTGTTAGTTACCCAGGTTATTGTATACCCTGCCCAGAATCCTTTCCATCTGTCGGGACACTGAGCAGCAGCAGAGTCGTATGCTCTAACCTAAGAAGAGAACCGATGCCTGTAAGATGGGAAGGGGTCATTTACTAGCAAACAGTAATTCCTGCAACAGCTACCACTATGGAACTGAGCATTCTTGTCAAGGACTATAGCATGTTATTGCTTTCTTCCCATGTCATTTCACTAGTCTGAAAGGTCTCTGGCCAAATACTCTTCTAACGTTGGCAATGGTTTACTTCCCATCAATGAAAAATGGAGCTAAGTATATAACTGTCTTCTGAAGTTTTCTGTGCTGGGTCTCTACATAATTGACTTGCAAAATGCGATGGGGGAATAGTTTGGGGAAGTTATTCTGCATAAAAGAGAAGGAATAAGGGACGAAATAATAATATATGGAGAATAAAAAATGTTTCAACAGAGTAGGCTAATAGGAGAAGTAACAAAAACTCAAAATGAGGGACAACTGTTCTCTGCTTCCCTAGGATCTGCTAAAAATCTAATGGCATGTTATGTCTTAAAGTCGCCAATGATCAGTTATCCTCACTTTTGCAAGAAACATACTACCTTTGCACTGAAACCAACTGCAAGTCTGCTGTTCTGCTTACCTCTACTAATTGTGTAATACAGGGAGGGTCCAATATGTAAGACCAGACAAAAAGGTTTTACCCTTGTTATTTAACAGCAACTCAATTTTTCTAAATAAAGGGTGAGAGGGTGGCCTTGAGAAACCAGGAACTACAGATCCAGGTGTATCTCAGACTTGTGGGTAAGGCATGTTAGTTCTACAGGAAGAGCATCCTGCTGAAAGTCTGTGTATGAATCTAAAATGACTTTTTGTTGTTTGATTGTATTACGGGAGACAGCAGAGGGAAAGGTTGTTTGGTGTTTGCGTTTTCTTTTTTGTAATGCCTGTAGCAGATCTGCAAGGTATGGATTGATTCAGCAGCTGTCCAAGAAACTTGCCAGCCAAAGGAGCCTTCATACTTTGTTTATCATTTAGTATGTGATGAACAGAAAGGAATTTAAATACAAAAGCCACAGTAAGAAAAAGTAACTATAGGTATTAGCCCAAGAGTAACAAAAAAGAACCATCAGTTACTTATTCTGTCTTTGCAGTGTTGTTGATCAGAATGATTCAGATAGATGATCGATTTGGCCGATCTGACTGTAGCCTGTATTTGTGTATGTTCTTGCTATTCTGTATCACTTGACTATATGGTATACAAATTAAACAGATACAAAATAAAAACGTAATCACATTACCTAGAGGTAATTTGGCACCCAGGGCTCAAACAAGCAGACTGCAGTAGGTGATAATGAGAATCTAAGAACCTGTAGATCTGAAATCCATGGATTTCTAAAAGCTTGTTTTCCTGAAGAATTGCTCCAGTAGAAGGAATTTGAGTCTTCCCCACCCCGAATTAAGACTTTTTTCAAATGATACTGGAAAATGAGTAGCCAGGTATGAAAGTTAGAGGACAGTCAAAAAGGCACAGAAGGAAACTAACTTCTGTTTTTCTGGTTAAATGCTTGGATTTTATAATGGAAGATGAGACGGGTCCTAAAAGCATATGTTTAATGCACCTCTACCAAGTAGTAATTAATGGAATTTTTTGCTTTCCTTGCTTAAATATGGCAATTCCGTGGGAACTGATCAAGGGAAATCTCTTGCTAGAATTAGCTAGGTACTTAAAAAATACAGTGTGGAGATCAGCACTTTCATGAACATCATTATATTCACATGAAAGCAGGTTAAATTGTTTGATTTCCATAGTTGATCTTCACACCTAGGGAACATAACACCTCACACCTTTGGGGTTTCTCAGCTTTCTTAAACATGGGAATTAGTATTTTTGTCTGGTTCATAGTAACACAAATTCTGCTTCATAGTCTGTCAATGACATTTCTATATTAGGGTGAGATCTTTAGTAAAACATACTACTGTGTTTATTATTTTATTCAGGGTTGTTCTTTCCAGATTGAAAACTAAAGAGCTATCTAAATCCTTTCAGTATGATGTTAATCAGAAGCTTGGACATGACAGAGTTTAGATAAGTTTTCTTAACTAAGGATTCTGAAAGGATCATGGCAGCAATCTGTAACATCTTTTACCTTGGTTTGCTGATAATAGATAACTAGACTTGAAAGGACCATCAGACACCACAAAATTATCATGAGGGTTGGTAATAACTTCAATGAATGTTAACCTATGGGCTTAACTGAAGTCAGGTGACGTTTAGAACAGCATTGGGAGTACATTAAATTACACAAATCTCCTAACAGTTCAAGTAAAGTTAATACAGGATTTATATATGGCTAGCATGTATAATTTGCTTTAACCAAGACTTGTCAAGTCCTAGGACAAGTAGTATGCAGCCAGCAGCCCATCTGAAGAATCTAAAATGCTGGTTACACAGTTTTCTTCATCAGCGATACTGACCAACCAAAATGAACAACAAAAGTGTGTGGGCTTGTGCATTTATATGAAAAACAGAAGTCTGCTTTTTTGTAAAAATAATAAACTTAGGTATTTTTGTGGCTTAAACTTCACCAGCTATGTTGAAATAGTGTTACCTGGTGAAGGACTATGAACATACACTATTACCTAACTGTGGAATAGACTTAAGGATTCAGAATGAGGTTGTATACAAAATGGTAGTATCTACAGTTTTAAATGTTTAGAGGCTTGATAATGAATGAAAGCGTGTTATCTTAAGATGTTATGTCCTTGTTACACACATCTAATTAATCATTGTTGGTGGTCTCAGTTTTTGATATGCTAACTATGTCGTCTTTGCATTTAGGTTTATTTAGCCCGAAAAGAGGGGTCATCCTCTGCTTCCATCAGCTGGAAGTTTGAGTGCAAGTCAGTTGGTCTAAAAATAGATAACATTTCAGTTAGAACAAGCAGTCAGACGTTTCAGAGTGGAAGAATAAAGTGGAGACTTTGCTCTCCAACAGCAGAAATTGCTCTGGTAGGAGGTAAGTGTGGACTTTAAATAATGAATTACATCAAGCAGCAAAGGTGTAACTGGAAATAAATAGTTTGTATTGTGCAAATACTAAAAAAAGAAATGCAAATGTATTTTGACTTTTTAAACTCAGTTTTTCTTAGCAAGGTCAAGACAGTGCTGTGCTTTTAACCAAAACTGGTACAAACACCGGTTTTATTAATATACACACCCCCTACCTGCAACAGAGCAGGGTTAGCAAGAACGCAGAGTGGATACAAGATACTTTCGTGTTTTACTAGGAAGGATAGATGCTTCTGTGTGCAGTGGCTTCAATCTTTAATAGGTCCTCTAAGGCATGAGCACTTAACAAATAATAACCAAAATTTTTCAGGTTTTGTTTTTTTTTCCTTGCCACTGACTGACAGATGAATTTGAGTAGTTGCAGCTGAGATCCTTAAACATTTATTACAACTTACCCTTCTTAACATGCATTCTAGCAGTATATGCTGTCTGGAGCAGTGGCTTACTGAATTGTTTATCTCTTCCTCCAATAGATAAAAATCTTTACTCCTATTCAGATTTTTCTGGTGCAACGGAAGTTATGTTGGAAGCGGTTCTAAATGGAGGGGATGGTGAAGCTGCATGGCAACACACACAGCTGTTTAGAGACAGCTTAACAGGATGTGGAGAAAATGGCTTGGAGATAATTATAAAACTCAGTGACCTCTGAGAACCTGAACTGAAAAGATGTTCTTTGGAGTCCATGAAGACGTTATGCCACAGATAGAACATGAAGATTTGGTTTGCAGTTACTGTTCATCCTGCTGGCAGCTTATTTCCTGTTTCACTACTTCCATTTAACCAACTTGAAACTGCACGTGTATTGAATAGGTAAACATCACAATGAAAACCTCTTCGCTTTAAAAGCAAACACCAAAATTAAGGGATTGAACCATTACATACCCTTTTCTTATACTTTATGATGAAAAGGCAACAGGTTATAGGAAGAAAACATGATCATAAGAGCACAGAGCAATTGTAATTGATTTTAATTTGGAGTTTTGGGGTTGGCTTGCTGGGGTTTTTTTTATGATCTCCTTCTTGGAAAAACAGTTTGAATTCCATTTCCTAATTACAACAGATGGTTGTGATGATTTAAAAGTATTTTAAAGAACAATAGAAGACTTAGACATTTTAAAATAAAATTATGATTTCGTGTAATAACCAGAAGAGCTGAAATTAAGATGAATTTTGAAACAATCTTGAAATGGTCTTATTACATAGCTAAGTATTAAACTTGCGTTTAATACCTAAAATTGTTTGGAAATACGATGGTGTGCTAGGAAAATAAACTAATTTTGAATGGAGTGTTCATTATCTACCTAAAATTACCATGGCTTGTGATATGAAATTGAGACCTAAAACTGAGTGAGAACATTAGAACTTTTTTCTATGAAAAAATAGTTTATTCATTATAAATATTTTTAAATGATATAGTTCATATGTGCCCACTTTTTAAAAGATTTATTAACCATGTAGTCTTAAATCACTTTTTGAGCTGTTGTCTTGAGTTGCTTTGAATACTATTCCCAGATTTGATGTAAAAGCATATACAGTTTTTCTGTTTGTTATTGAAGTGTTTAAATTTCTTTTCATTAAATGTAATTAAAACTGCCACCCAGGAGATGTCAGATGTAGAAGTACTGTGACTAAAGTACAGAGTGAATGTTCAGATTAGGTAGCCATCAGAAAATTTGAGGAAGGCTATGGCTGGATTTTACAAGAAATTTTCTATTACAGGACTATAATGCAAAGTTAAAACTATAGTTTTATTTTAAAATAAGTGAAAATTAGGGACGATGTTCTCAAGATCAGTGTTTTTAAAGCTTTTTGTTCCTTTTTCTGACCCTTCTACCACTGTATTCATTTGAAATGATTGTCAAGAATAGTTTATGTTGAAATAAATGTTTGCTGACCTTTCAATGAATCCAAGCAAGTGTAAGACTATTCAGATTTTATTTGGAAATTGCATATGCATAGTGAGTGTAGGCATCAAAATTGTGTCACAGGCATCTTAAAAAGTAGTAGGTTATGGCAGCTCAGGAGTGACAGAATGATGCATGATGGACTATGTACTTTGCATCAGAATGTAAATTGGCACTTTGAGTGGAATTAGAAAGAGCTAGTCTCACTCTTAATACAGAACAGCACAGTGACAGGGAACTGTCTGAAAGGGTGTTCTTCAGCACTTGACTAATGCAGAGTGAATTTGCCAGTTTCCATTCAAAATTCCTCCTGTATTTAGATTCAGCTAAATGCTAGCTCTGAGATTTTGGGTGGGAACCCAAAAGAAAAGCATTTTAGACACATCTTTATACCACGTTAGAAGAAAAAGGGCAGAACAGTGTGGTCAGCAGGACCAGGGCAGTGATCGTCCCCCTGTACTCAGCACTGGTGAGACCGCACCTCAAATCCTGTGTGCAGGTTTGGGCCCCTCACTACAAGAGGGTTGCAGACATGCTGGAGCGTGTCCAGAGATGGGCAACGGAGCTGGGGAGGGGTCTGGAGAACAAGTCTTGTGAGGAGCGGCTGAGGGAACTGGGGTTTAGCCTGGAGAAAAGGAGGCTGAGGGGGACTGTTGCTCTCTACAACTACCTGACAGGAGGCTGTAGGCAGGTGGGGGTCGGTCTCTTCTCCCATATAACAACCAACAGGACAAGAGGAAATGACCCCAAGTTACACCAGAGGAGGTTTAGATTGGATATTAGGAAAAATATCTTCACGGAAAGGGTGGTGAAGCATTGGAACAGGCTGCCCAGGGAGGCGGTGGAATCACCATCCCTGAAAGTGTTTAAAAAAGGCATAACTGTGGTGCTTAAGGGACATGGTTTAGTGGTGGACCTGGCAGTCCTGGGTTAATGGTTGGACTCAGTGACCTTAAAGGTCTTTTCCAACCTAAATGATTCTAAAAAAAATAGACAAAACTGTTTCCTCTTCATGATTTTGATAGCTGAAAAAGATACTGCTTTTTAAGACAGAAATTATTTCTTGTGTTATATTACTTAAAATAGAGGACTATGAGGAATTGTGGAACAGCTTAACTGCATTTGATAATTTGAAAGCAGAAGGCAGAATAAAATTAAAAGCAGTAAGATAAAAGGACTTCTCACAATTTTGGTCGGAATCTCGGGGGGAAGAGTAATAGCTGCAGATAACTTAATAAAATAATCCACTCAAACACTAGAGTAGTTGAAGTCCATTATTAAAATGTTTGAATGAATTAAAAAGATTGAAAGATGCCTTTTCAATCTAATTAATCAAGAAGTACTTCTGTATTTGTAAGATCACATGCAATAATAAAAGCGCTTATTGTAGGAAAGAATTAATGAGTAGAAACCTCTGAACAAATAGAACTAATCTGAAAAAGTTAAATGGAACTTGTTCAGGTGTCTTTTGGAGTACCCTATAACCAGTGAACGTTTTGAATCTTTTCATGCATAAGCTGTCTTAAAGACACTAATTTTTTATGTTGATCTCTATTTCAGTGCCGCTTTTAATAATTTTTTAATTATTTTTTGAAACCAGAGGTAATTCCTCATCAATAGCTGCTTGATAATAAGTTACACTGTCCTGAATTTGCAGTATTATATGCTGGAAAAATCTGTGCTACGATGTGGTTTAGAAATACAGGTATTAAATTATGCCGGCAATGATACGATACTGGTTGAGTTGTAGGAGAGGTTGATTGGGGCATATGTAGCTAAAAGTCAGTTCTCACTCAGCTGCTTAGAGGTTTGAGGAGGGAGAGGGTTGAATGGGTAAAGAAATAATACTGTTGCCTGGAAATGTATGGCTTAATGTAGGTAAAACCTACATTCGTGAATTCAGTTTAGTCTGGTGCATTTTAAAGATTTACTAGCTGTCCAGTGTGCCGTGGGTGCTTTCCAAAGTTGCACTGGGGTGTACCGGTGAAATCTTTTAAATCAAATTTTACATAAACTCTATGCTATCCAATTAATGCTTGCAGATTAATTTAGGAGTGTGTGGTTTCCAGCAGAACTACGTGGGAGCCAGTGCACAGAATTCTTCCTTTCAAACAAGTATTTGTTGTACGGCGCTGTTGTTTCCCTACAGTTGATCATACAGCTGTTAATTTCTTCATATCCTGTTTTGACTCTGAATGCTGCGTGCAGAATAGAAACCACGAGTGGCAACCCATGAAATTGTAGCAGCAATTTCCTACACCCCAGGAAGTTGCTGGGAAAATGTATCTTTAAAACATATGAAGGAAGCCCCTTGCAGACAGTGTATAGAGAAAGCACAGCTTATACGGGAATCGAGTGAATGTAAGTATTAATTATATACTTGGTCTGAGAAGTAGGTAATGAAAATCTCATCTGATTCTGTGTGGCAGTCTGTGACCTTTAGTCTTCCATTATCCACGAAAGGTTTTTCACGTATAGGGCTTAGGTGTGAGATACAATCCCTATTATGTGCAACATCAGTAAATGTAGAACACTAAAAATAAAGTATGTTTGTCTCCATAGCACAGTGGAATGAAAACAGATGGTAAGCAGCACATGTGGCTGCCAGAAGCTGGGAACACCCTTTTGCAGAGTTCTTGCAGCTCAAACCAAAACAAGCCAAAAGAAAGCTCCAAGGGGGGCAGAGATTGTTCCAGGCAGATACCACGATGTCTGTCCTCTTCTCCATGCCCACACTCCCCATCCCTTTACCTTTGGTTGCTGAAGCTAGAAGTGGAAATATACTACCAGTTAAGAATCTGATGTACCTTCTTAGTATTTGTCAAAACAGCATTTGTTAACTACAGAAATCTCTTAATTTCCACTATAGATTCAAACCTCTGGTTTTGGACAAAATTTAAGATTTTGCCCATGTTTTGCAACAAGCAATTCAACAACTTAAAAAAGAATGTGTCAGTGTTGAAAGAACTACTGTATCATTGTTTCATGTCATATGGGGGGGTTGAGAAGAAAAGTAGAGACAAGTGACTTCCTTGAACACAGTTGCTGGAATAGACCTACGTCCTATCTATACTCTGAATATTTTTTAAAAGTTATTTAACGTTATTGGCAGTAGTTCAGTTTCCTTTGTGCTAGCTCTTAAGGTTCTTTTATGGGATACTATTGTTGCCAGCATTGCTTTATGCCTTGCAGTTTATGGCTTCTCTAAACAATTATCAGTGATACTGTGTTTACGGATCCTTGGTCACAGTACCAACGTGGGTAATAGCACCAGTATCTGGGATAAGATTATGTGTTATGCTAATCTTGACTATTTAACCCAAGCAGAAGGACAGTAAGGATTAAAAAAAAAAAAAAAGTCTATGGTAGGTTGATAGTTTCTTCTTCCCTGAAGTTACTAATTTCAGGACCAGTTTTGACTCCTATCCTGTAATATGGCACTTAGGAATGGCAAAGTAACAAGCCAAGGTCAAGCAGCCTCAATTATCTGCATTTTAGGTGTACAGATATTGTGAAAAGTATAAGGGTATAAAGGTGACCATCTGCCTGTCTGAATAAAAGAACAGGGGTTTTTCCTTTGTTTAGATTGTTACGTTTATTCTTGGGCTTTGTTCTTTTATGGTAAGCTTTGCAATTAGGCTCTTAGCTTCGTTTATGATTAGCCTGCTTCAGTTTTTACAGCTTTATCTTTCTCTACACATTTACATCTAATTTAAATACATCTTAATGTGCTTTTAATTTATATAGATATTTTCCACAGTATGGTAAATATACTGTGACAAAAATTAAGTTAATTTCTTTACTTTTATTTGATAAGAGGAGACAAAAGGGATAGATGTAAAATATTAAAAAAAAAAACACCTCAGCAAAAACCCAACAAAACCCAGTAGTAATTAAAACATGACACTCAGAAATTATCAAAAATAGCAGAACTTAATAAAACTTAAGGGGAAAAGAAAATGTCCTGGACTACGTAAGCTAGTGCTGGAAAAATGTAACTTCCATGATAGACCCTATTTTTGAGATGTTTTTCTAGGTGCTCATTTGTATTTAGGTCATTTCAGTAGAAGAAAAATGCTCAGGGTAGTGAACAGCTTTTTTGAAAAGCAGTCTTAAGATTTAAGGAATATCCATTTCTAAACATCTTCTATTTTTACTAGTCTAAGCTATAGAAACAGTTTTTAAATTAAGAACAGGATGCTACTGCTTGATATAGATTCATTCCTTTCTTTGTTCCGGTGAATAATCTGGGTCTTTGGTTTTGGAGAAAGTGTGTTTAGTGAGATATCATAACCAAGAGTTCTGAGAGCACAGTATCTGTAATGATTATGAGATTTCAGTGTGGCACTGAACACCGACAGAGACGTGAAGGGCTGAGTCTTAAGTACTGGCTAGCTGTGACCTGTTAGAGAACTTATAAATGAGGAGGGAAATGATTTCACTGTGCATTTTGGTTGTAATGTTTCAGTGTATGGTCTGTTTATTTGATCCTTTTATTACATAACGCTATGTGTTATTTCATGCCCTTGGAACTTCAGTAGTATGTATGTCTCTCATATCCTTGAAGTCCAAGGGGAACACATTTTCCCCCCAGAACATCAACTAGCAGCTGACCTCTGTCACAGTCAGGAGGAAACGCTGGACTTCAGATAAGCACTTTGGATGACAACATACAGACTCCCTTCTGAAACAAGTCATAAGGAAGCCAGGTGATGTCAGAAAATGAGGACGTCCAAGAGCAATGTTTAAGCAAAAACTCCTAGTAAAGGAGGTGGGGTGGAGCAGTTGATCACAGCCTCTTAGAGCAGGTACAAATGGCAGCAAAGTACAGAATGGAAGGAGAGAGACTCGCTTCTTCCCCTCTGGATTACTGTGATGAGCAGGATAGAGGGTAATGTAATCTCTGTGTGTCCATGCTTGCATTATATCAAAAGTCAAAATAATGCAGGTAAGCTGCAGCAGGTTTTGCTTTTAGCCAAAGCACCAGGGAAATAATTGGGTATATTAAAAACAATTTAACGACAGGCAAAAAGATGTAAAACTTTATTGGCCAAAAGGGAAGTGCCTGTTTGTGGGCTGCATGAAGAATTCTGGAGCTGTTCCAGTTTGCTTTAGTAAGAAGCATGGCCCAAACTGGTTTCATTTGGGTGTTTTGTTTGGTTGTTGGTTAGTAATTTCTGCCTAAGTAATACTTACTGATTTCCATGATGTTAGCAGTGATGGTTTCAAGGAAAATAGGCCAAAAAAAGAAAATTTGACAATAACAGATTGGAATTTTAAAAAACCCTCAACAACAGAGATAGCACAAACAGAAAGTGTTAAAGGCTACAGTTTAATTTCAATACTCGAGAACAGAAAAAAGTAAGGTCAGGTTACTGCTGATTAATGTCAAATTGACATCATTTGGGGGGTTGTTTAGGAAGCTAAACTAATTATTTCATTTTTTAATAAATCAATTATATTTTGGAAGGAAGTGTTATCATTGTGGAGCCTTAGAAAGGTACAAAGCAGCAAGTACCTGCTCGAGTATCAGAACTAGGTATGAACTGCATTTGTAAGAAGTTGTCTCAGCCCCTGACAATATTGTTGGTGTATCAGTTATTTCTTCACTTCAAAGTCAGTCTTTGATAATGAATATTTTAATAAATCTGTTTGATTTTTTTAACAAGGCTGAAAACCCAGGGTTCACATTCAGTGCAACAGACATTGCAATTTTTCTTGACGTTGCACTGTGACTAGCTATATTCTGCAATTTTATTTTATAGTTTTAAGGCTTGCCAGTAATTCATATTTTGTACACTAGTTTATTGCTGAAAAAGAATGAATGACAGAAAGGTACAAAGAAACGGGCATTCATCCAGTCCCAATATATAAATAACCCTCTGAAGACACAGGAAGATTTACATGCATTTCTGGCCAACAGAAACAAAATCCATGATAGGAAACAGACGCTGAAGAGAAACAAGCACTTGCCAGAGTACATTTACGTTTTTAAACTTTTTTATTGCATTTACTTCACATACAGGACTGATTACTGGTCTTGTGAGGAAGTTCAGCTCTCTGCAGATATTCAGTGAAAAATACAAAGTCCATCTGTGAACAGAGTGTGGAGGCATCATGTGTGCTAGTGAAAGAGTGGCTGGAAGATTGGATATGTGGAAAAAGGGAAAGGGAAATAATATCATTCATTTTTAAAGAACAGGATATTTACTGGCATGTGATAACAAATTCAAGTGGAATTCAACTAGAACCTATTATACTCCAAGAACTGAACATTATATTCATAACTGGAGAATATTTTATTGAAAAAACTATATGGAAGAGGCACTGCAGTCATGTAGTGTTACTTGTGAGTCAAGCAGGAGTCACTACTAGCAGTACTGAGCAGTGGATTTTGTATTTAGTACATGTTAGATTAAGGAAGCCAGCACTGTAACATAGGATTAATTATATGAGTAATGAGATGGATGTATTCTACAGTGCTGTGGCCATCTTTTGGAAGATTGCCTTGGTTAACCTGTGATATCAATTGTCTCCTGGGGTAACCCTCCCTGTTGCCTTCACTGTTAAAAGCCCTTCCAAATTTCTCTTCTTCTAAACTAGTGGTTTTCATCCTTTAAAGCAGTCTCTGCAGTGGAGATCAAGGCAACTTTCAAGTGAGTCACACGTAAGATCTGGAAGCTTCCATACCGTCCCTGGATTCTTTTTTCTTGCTTCTCCTGTGTATCGCAGGCTGATCCCCCAACGCCGTACAACCTCCATGCATTCCCCAGCTCGTGATGGCTGCTGTTCCTTCTTCCCTGGTGGGCAGCGGGAGGAAGCAAGCCGTGCGGATGACAGTAGTGTAGCATGGTCTGTTGAGTGAGTTCCTTGAATGTGGTCCTCTGAACCCACCACAGCCTTTGTTGTTGGCAGATTTTGTTTACCACCTGTTATTGTTTTAGTTCCTACCTGCTTTTTATTCTACACACGCTCATGGTATATTCGGTGAACTGAACCCTCAGCCTGTTATCGTTCCAGTATTGTGTCCCTCAGTAATCATCCCTCGCCGGTGTCCTCCTGCGTTCCCAGCATTGTTCCTGTTCCCAGCAGGTCCACTGGCCACCAGCAGCACCCACCGCGGGCCTAGTGACACAGGCCTTTCCTCACATCTGCTTGAGACTCTCCTCCAGGAGCCTGAGAGGTGAGGGAGGTGGTGTGGGGGGCCCCCAGAGCAGGGGAAAGTGAAGCAGCAGTTGTTCTAAGGGAAGGGAATTAGGACCAACATTAGAACCTCATGGTTTTGTACGTTTATGCATATGATTCAAAGGGCGATGAGGCTTCTGACCAAATTAAACCAGCAGATTTTATTTCTTGGGGAAAATTTCTCCTCGCACCGCCTAGAAAGGTTACAGAGGAACAACTGAAGAAATTGCAGTGGAAACTCAAAAGAACTGAGTGAAGGATTATACGTGAAATTTGCATGCTATGCCACAGATACCTGCTGGAAGGATATGAATGCTGTTGAACTTCCAATTTCACTCCAGAGGATGACCCAAACAAATACTGAATTGAGAATAATATTATTATTTCCTGTCTTTTTGAAGGATTAACTATGGCTTTTTATAATATGCAAAGACCTGTAGGAGTAAGAATGCAAAGCACAGCATCCTACCATTAACTTGCTAATTCATTTAGAGGGAGTTTAAATAGTAGTTTCACCTATTATAGTATTTGCATCTTCATGCTACTCTGTTACAGAACCTGTTAAGCAAGCCCTGTCCCTGGTGTAGCTAACAACCCTGGAGGGAATTCCAACCTTCTGGATCATGGGATATCCCGCCATGAACAGCGTGGGAGTAGCATCGATTGAGGGCGGGTTGACAGGTGCTGCAATCCTTGTTCTGCTCATGAAGCGCAGTATTTAATAACTGATCATAAATGACCAGGGAAGATTTAAACGTTAAACAGAAGCTGGAGGGAGGCTGTGGGAGTGCTGTGTTCCGCACGCGTGCTCTGTGGGAGGACGTCTCTTGTACTGGGTGGCTCGGGAGTGCTGTGTGCTGTGCCGCGCTACCCAGCCGTTCAGCTTTGTGGCTCAAAGCAGTCATGCTGGTTTGGTGAAGCAGCTTAGCACTGGAGCACGTGCCGTGGGTTATGTTTGATCGCTGTAGCTTGGGCTGGGCTCCTGTGGGTTGGTTCATGTGCCTGCCTGTGTGGCCTGTAACTGTGCTCTGTCTTTTGGTGATCTGTGAAAGTTGGCACGGTTCCTGCGTTGCTGTACTTGGAACAAAAACTATCAGAAAGGAAAGGATTGTTTGCTCTGAGCTCCCTTCAATTCTGCGTAGCAACTTGAAATTAGTAGCTTTCATAATTTGGGAGAATGGATGTTCTGATTAGAAAGCAGAGGGAAACTTTACGTTTTATTTTGAGAGTTTAATGTCAAAAAGGACAATACATGTGTAACTGGTCACTTAAACTTTAGCTATTCTGTGACTTAAGTAATTTCATTGTGTTTTCAGTTTTTATGCTAGTGTGGTCTTTCATCATCGTTGCTCTTGTCCCAGAGAACCAAGTCTAGAGTATTTTGAGAGAAAGTGTAGAAAATAATAAGCAACTGCAAAAATGCAGGTTAGCAAACCCAAGGTATTTGCAGGCATGCCTTTGGAACTAACAGGCACCTTTTCAATAAACTAAGGGTAAGATGTAAAGTAAAAAAAGCAGCTTCCATGATTCCCTGTCAAAAGTCCTGAGAGAAATGAACAGAGCAGAAAAATGTCGTGTTTCAGTAGAGTGTCCAATATGTCTCAAAAGGTATGGGAACATAGAAGAACCTGTAAGAATATCTCTGTCTTTAGGAAAAGAACTAACTCTAGAACTTGTTACAAGGTAAAGGAGACTTTTAGTGTTAATTAAAGTTTCCAAAAATACTAGAAAAGATATTGATGCATAAATTGAATTTTCTACCTTTTGAAGAGACATAAGAGGAAGGAAAATGATAAATGGGACAGAAACTGATTCTGTGTTGGAAATTCCTGGATAATGCGTATTGCCTCTTCATGAAAACCTGACAAATTCATTGCACTTACTACCTGGAAGTAAAAGAATGTGAGCAGCTGTAAGGGTCGCAGTAAAAGAAACCACACTACTTCCAGATAAATTTAAAGAGCTACTTCCACCCTTCAAAGGCTTTCTGGTATAAAAGCTTCCAGCAGAAGCGCATATGTGGAATAGCAAAGCTCAGTGGAAACCAACTAACTGAAGAAGGAGGTGAGTTGTTATTACAGTTCTATAGCAGAATGGTAGCAACTTGGGCATGAGCTTACTGTGAGAAGAAGTGCACAGTGCAAGAAAATGTATTCTTTCTGGTTGTTACATAAGAAAATAGTGTATCACTAAGTTGTTCTTTGAGTTTTAAAAGAATGTGGGATATGATTACTGTGTAACAACGGATTTGCTGCAAAAAGATAATGCTGGCTTTTTCATACTTAGGTCTGTCAGTAAATTAAAATATTACCTTTTTTTAATGTTCTTTGCTTCGTAGTTTGCAAGAAATGTAGGAATATTCTAAAAGAACTGCATTGATGAAGAATGTTTTTCTTTACTACAAGTTAAATGCACAGTAGATTTCAAAAATAAATGTATCAAATAAGGAGGCCTACTGTTTCCATATTCTTTAGGTTATTTGGTACACATATATTGAACCACAGGTATACATTTATAAAGCCAGGTTACTTTTAACACATCATGTAGGTGAAAAACTTTATTCTAGAACATCAACATGCATTCAGTAAGTATTAAAACGCATATATTCAAAGTCATTCAAAAGATTGTTTTCCTTCCTCACAGGTGACAGCCAGGAACCCTAAATCTAAGAAGGAAATGCTGTGATCAGGATTCAGCTATCTGAGGTGCTTAGCAAAGGAGAGATGCTTTTGGCAGCCACGCTGGGCTGAAGATCACCTAGGCTGAGGTTCCTACATTCTAATGCACATGTGCCATAGCAAACCGCTGCCTAAATAATTCCTGAGTTGTCAAACACATAGTCCTGGCCAATACTGAAAGGTGTTGCTACTGCAACTTCTGTTACCTCTGCCAACAGTGGCTACAGTCATAGTGAGCAAGATGCGTATAAGAATCGCCAATCTGGATGTTTTTACTTCAACTGAAGACCGAGGTAATGTGTTCTTATTTTTCTTTAAGAAAAACAGGAGGGCACCAAGGAGCATGAAGAATCTACGGTAAGGTAATCTAAGGTAAACGGGAGAAATGTAAAGCAGGTAGTGGAAAGGGGAGATGAGCATTGTTAGTTGGGTAAAAATAGAGCAGGAGACCATAACGTAAACATCAAAAAGTATTTGTTGCATTTGGTACTTTATTTACCTGTTGTCCTAATAAATACAGCAAGAGTAGAATGCTAAGCAGAAACACCACCATTGAAACAAATAGCAGAGGACAGCTATGTGTTACCTTGGAGAGAAGCATTCAAGACCCAGAAATACCAGTATGTTAAAGAATCTAAAGGGTTAAGAAAAGATATTTTTTAATGCATTTCTGATCTTCTGTTCTATTTTCACCAAATATTAATATTAAGCAAAGTGTATGAAGCAGCTAGCAGCGACCATTTTTAAACACTGTTTGTCTAATCATCCGAGCTGTTGAATTACACAACTCTTGTTGAAATAAATAGGGACTGCTGCTACTGAGCTCTTATAAATTAGGCCACCTGAGAAATTGTGGGATAGCTGATCTGAAATGCGTAATTGTTATGGAGTTCTAAGTTCGGAAAACGCTTACATTTAAGATTAAGTAGGTCATTGAGTCTTGTGTACATTTTACCTTTTCGGCTGTACAACCCGCTTTCATTTTTCTTTTTAAATATTTTTGGTTCAAGTATACAGCTGATTTTTGTAATTACTTTCTCAAAGACTTCTGAAAAATTTATTATCAAAAGCCCAAGAATTTAAGTAAACTGAAACAATGCATTTGAGGAAATGGAATTTTTAATAAACAGGTTACTGGAAAGATAAACAACTTAAGTCAGCTAGACATGAATATTTAGAATTACAATATTATTGCATAAACTTCCTCTTCTAAACTGCTTTGTAATTGTTAGAAATACACACTAAGCACATTCCCTGTGCTGTGGGCTATAAAAGAGTAATTCAAATTTTAGGGCATCCAGTACCAAATCAAAAACCTCATGGTCTAGTGATTCAAAGCACTGAGCCAGTATAATCTGAAGCTGCCAGTACAAATTTGCTCAAAGGAAGCGGTTCATTAGTTTGTTGGGTAGGTAACTTCAAACTGCCTGTCTGTGCTTCCGCTGTTGGGTGCCTGACTGGACCCTCCATAGTTAGCCCAGACTTTTCTTTTTGGTGGTTCCTTCTTTTCGCCTTCCACCCTTGCTGTGCTCAGATGTACTGTTCATTGATGTTCTCACGTGTGCCTGCTCCCTCTTGCAGCTGGATGTTTGCACATTCACTCAACTCTTTTTGTTGGTCTTTGCCTCAGATCTTCAGTTATTCAAATATTCCAAAACTTGTGGCTTCCTTCTCTTTTTCCCTTTGACCTCAGCATAAGCTGTGTGGGTGCACTGGCCGCATCTTAATGACATGCTCTACCTCAGTGGCTCTAAGTAGAGGCTTTCTTGGGTATTCCGTGAAACTTTCCTCTTCTCGGATTACTACAAGAACCACACAGCTCAATTTTGAGAAAGGAAACGCAAATGTACATCCTGACCTAGTCGTCATTGATTCCAGTTGAAACTGGTGGTAAAATGAAGCTATGCAGGAAAGCTTGTCTTTTCTGTTCCCTGGCCCACCCCTACCCCCAGTAATTACTAATCATATATCAAAACAGAGATAAAGTATCAGAGGTAATTTGGATTTTAGCTCAAGAGGGCAAAGTGCCATCTCTTTAGACACTTCCCAGAATAGTGGGCTTCTCTGTTGGCTACATTAGTCATCACTTTTCCCCACAGATCTAGCGTGTCCGCCCATGCCTTGTATAATAATAACTCCTTCACCTTCCTGTCATCCCAGGGATGAGCAGACATGACTTCCTGCTGTTAGGGAGCAGTCTTGATACTCATTCTGGATTCATTGTGGATTTCTGTCTGGAAGGCTGGAGAAATACACTGGTAACAGGGACCTTCAATGAGCAAAAAGTGTCTTGCTGGGTAAAAGTGGACCGCCACTCACGTTTTCTTGCCCAAAGAGTCTTGGGTGAACTGGTAGGAACAAAACTACATCTCTTCGCTGAAGAGAGAGAGCTCCTTTTCAGAGGGGCTGGGATAGAGGGACAAGAAGAAAGGGGATATGTGTTAACACGGAAAAGCTACCCAGCTGAGGGAAGCCTAGCATGCTTC
The DNA here is from genome assembly GCF_017639655.2 of Falco naumanni. Classification (NCBI taxonomy): domain Eukaryota; kingdom Metazoa; phylum Chordata; class Aves; order Falconiformes; family Falconidae; genus Falco; species Falco naumanni. The sequence goes on from NC_054057.1 coordinate 6,262,619, forward strand.
ACTGTGTTCATCACCCTGAGCTCAAGGGAGTCAGAGACTTTCTGAGTAGCATGTCATGCCTAACCCTTTGCTGGCTGTTTGCGTTCTCCATGCTAATTAACAATGCCGTAACGCAGTTGGTGATTCCCAGCCTCCAAATGATTGCAGCAGCCTGCCTCTCAGCTCAGTGTAGCTGCTGATGGCCATTTCTATGCCATGTACATTCAGCACAGATCTCCAAAAGCATTGCCTTCGCTATTTTATGTTTCTTTCCATTGTTCCCCCTACTTCTCCCCAAGCATTTGCAACTCTTCCTGCTGCTACCAACTGTTTAAAAAACCCTCAGATGTTAATAGCGTGGATGTTCATTTTATTCATATTGAGAATTCCTCTCAGCAGGGCCAGCTCAGCCTCCTTTGTTTCTGCATCTCTGTATGCACCTTCTCTCGCTGCATGTGGTTGCTGCGCAAGGAAGCTTTCTCCTAGACGAGGAATTTCAATACAAATGTATTTCATTTCTGTGACCAGCTCCTGCCTTAGCAACAACTGTTTATGCTGCTCAGCGCAAGTGTGTCACAGTTTAAGGCTGAATGGACAGTGAGGGGGCTAGATGGACTTGGGTGCTATCGCGCTTATAGGCACAGATAAATATTTAATATTAACAAGTGACACGACTTCACTGTTCTGTGGGAGAGATGGTGCGGTCCAGGGGAGAGGCCGAGTGGGTCGGTGCGATGGTCTCAGCACAACGTGCCTCTCCCACAGTAGGGGAGATGGGGTGGACAGGAGGGACAGGTGGGTCCGTACAGCGGTCCCGGCCACGCAGCAGGCAGCCCAAGCACAGGACCCTGGGGTCCCCACAGCTAACCCTGGGGCTTCTGCTCTACCTTGTCTCCAGCAACACCCCGTCAGCAGCACTCACAGCCTGTCCTGCTGGAGAGTCCTCCACACCTTGGCAATGGCACAGTAAGTAACAGGTTAGTTGTAAGGGAGTAACTGGAGGGTAAACAGGGTTTAACCAGTCCAAACTCTATGCCAGACTGTCACAAAGTAGTGCGTTGTTCTTGGGCGTTTAAGATGGAAATGACCTGGTGATTTTCAAAAGGCTGGTTGGGGAACAGTCTTATTCCAGGAACAGCCACTGACAAACATGCCAGGGATACATCAGGCAGGTGGGTGAGTCCTGGACACGGTTCAGATGAGGGTGTCAGGCCGTGCACTGACAGTGTACACCCGCAGAAATCCACTAGCGCGTGCTGTTGCTAGTTCAGCGAAGTTGTTTGAAATACAGTTGTGTAAATATGCATGATGTGGCTAAATTTATATCAGTAGCTGATCCAGCAATGGGTAGACTTTTCTTAAATGCCTTAGAACTGTGGCCTGAAATTCATTTGCAGTCGAGGCAGGATGAGTATATTGATAACTGTCATATTGTGCTACCACAATCCTACTCAGTAATTTGATCCGTTATTTCACAATGATGTTAATAAGTTATGATGGAATTTTGAAATGCAGTAGAATATGGAAATTACCTTTTTGCAAATATGAATATTTTATATTGAAACATGCAATGTTTGTTTATACCTTATTACAACTATATACAATGGAGAATGTGTAGTGTAACCGGGTATCAAGTTAGTTTCATAAATATTTTAGATCAAAATTGCAAATTACGCTTTTTCCTGTGTAGTTTGTGGAAAACTGAGAGCTGTGATCACTCATTTAGGTAAGTGGTTGTATCTGACTATGTTCTCAGAGTAGATAAATATACATAGTTTCACAAATAGGCAAGTTTTATGAAAAGCCACATAGAAAGAAAAGGTTTTATTAAACAGCATGTAAACTAGAATAGGAGCAGCAAATAATATTCTTGTAATAGATGGGAAGTTTGTATATACTACATATAGAAATACTTAAAGATCATACATACAGCTGTCTTACTGCTGAAATAATTAATCACAACATAATGTTACAGTAAATATTTTGCTTACTGAAACTGGTTTAAGTGGACAATTGTTTTGAAAATGTGTAGGGTACTTCTATTTATATTACGGTCTCCAACTATGCAAATAAGTCTCCAATGAATTGAAATAGGAACTTTGTGTATATTATCTCAAGGGGATTATTAATTTAATATGTCATGCTGTAAGTGTAAAGTATTTGACATAAACTGGTAGTGTGTGATTGGGGCAAGTGGCATGCAGCGAAGAAATCCCACTCCTATCAAAATATAATGGTGCTTAAGTTCAATTCAAGCTTAAATCTAATTTTATGTTTGTTCTAGCAGGGATCACTTGAAACGTGATGAGCAGTCTAGTTTCACTTCTTCACCTCTGAACTCCACAGAGGCAGCTGCTTGTAGTCTCATAAGAACTTTGTCACACAATCCTACCTGGCTAGGAATGCAACCACTCAACATGCACGTATGAGTATTAAGGATAAAACCAATATAAACAATAAGCCAGTAACATGCCATGCTGATAGCATAGTATATGATGAGAGTTAAATGAAAAGCGACTTGGACAAAGTAATTTCGAAGATGACTAAAGAAAAATGCTTGGAGGAAAGTTGGTGTTTCCTCCTGTATTTACTCCAGCGTAACACATAGACTGAACATGTCTGACCATGCACATTCAAAGATCAGCAACTGCCAAGAAGAAACAAACTCCCTCTGTCTTTCTCTAATGTATATGGAATTGCCTGTCTTCAAGCTAGATCGCTATCTGCTCCTTGGCTTAGGATAAATGTTTGTGAAAGGCACGCTTCCCACAGTAAGAACAGCCTATTTACTAAACAGCTGGAGCTAATGAGAACATAGTACACAGTGTTTGGGACTTGTTCTATTTCTGCTGTATACATTAATGGTTCTCTACCAACGCAAAAAGCTTTGAACAGATGTACTCATTCTGCTTTCTCTGGTCCTCCTGATATTCATTGCAGCAGTCTTGGTTCACTAGACACGATGCATTTTAACAGGTCCTACATATAAATTTGATAGTCGGACACACACCCCTCCTCTAATCAGCAAGCCCCAAACTCTGAAGCACCAGGCAGAGCCCTGCAGGTCTTGCCTTACCCTTGTTCTGCAAAGAACACTTCCTCTTACTTTGACCAAAGCAGAAGACACAGCCTATAGCTCCGAGTGGCTGCAATAAAACTAGGCTGGAACAGACAACTTACTGTCCCTTCTAGGCTGATGCCATCGTTTTCTGTAATCCCTGTGCAGCACTTAGATATTAGTTTAATAGGTTCCTTAGAAACCGGCAGAGTAAAATTATGCTAAATAAGCAGTATTTACTAGAAATTCTGATCCTTCCCTTGAGGGGCAATTGAACATTACAACTGAATCCTTAAAGGCAGCTGCTCCGTTTCCAATCCCTTTAGTTCTCAGGAAAAGCATCTTGCAAAAGGAAAAACCTTTAAGTTATTACTGTTCACTTGAAATTATTCTCTTCAGGTACCAATTTGTCTACTAACTGACGTGCAGTGCTCCTATTAATCCCTCCTTTTCTGACTTTACCTTGGGAATAATCCAAGGAGTGAGAACGCACTGCACGGGGCAGGGCATTTGCATTTCACACAGCAAAAGTGGAAATCACAAATGGAGAAGCTGCACATCCCAAAGCATTTTTTTAGCCTTGTCAAAAATCTATGACCATAATATTTATGGTCGTACGTATTTCACTATTGTTGGGAAGGGTCTTAAACCGTAAATATTTTCCATGTTCACACCTGGAATGAGGTGCACCGTAGGGTTCCTGCGCAGGCCGTAAGCGGCCTCGGAGGTCGGTGCGAAGTGACACCACAAGGTGCTTTTTCCAAAACAGCTCTTCGAGCCGGGCCCGGGCCCGGCGCGTGCTTCGTGCCGTGCACCTGCAGCCAGGTTTATAAACACACCCTGCCCGGGGCTCCGGGACCGTAACCTGCCCGCGCCGCCGCGCCCCGCGGCGGTAGGTGGCATCGGCGGCCGGCGTCGCTCACGGAGCCGGCGGCGGGGGGCAGCCGAGCGCCGGCCCCCGCCGGCCGCATGGCCGCGCCCCCGCCTTACGGACTGCGGCGAGGGGGCGGCAGAGCCCGGCGCTGCCCGCCCAGGACGCGGGCGGCGAGGCGAGGCCGGTCCCTCCCGGCGGCGGGACAGGCCGGCCCGGGCGGGGCGCTGCGGCGGCGGATCGGGCCCAGCCGTGGCGCCCTGCCCCGCGCCGCCCCTCCCCCTCCCGCGCGGCAGCGCCCCCGCGCGGCGGCACGGCTGTCTCCTTGTTGCCACCCGCAGTGACGTCTCACGCGGCCGCAGCCGCTCCTTCCCTTGCGCCGATTGGCCGGCGCCCCTCGCCGCCCGCCCGCCTCCGGTGCGTGATTGGCGGGCCGGCGCGGGGCGCAGGGGGAGGGGAGGGCGGCCCGGCCCGGCTGCGCTCGAAGGCGGCCGCGACGCGGATGCCGGACGGGGGCAGCGCAGTTATTGTCTGAGCGCGGGGTCCCGGCGGGAGCGGCGCGGGGGGGTGGGCAGGAGGCGGGGGAGCGGCACCGGGCACCGGGGACGGGGCGGAAAGAGGAGGAGAAGGAGGGCCGGGCCGGCTCCGGGTGTCGGCGACCGGCGTGTGCGTGCGTGCGTGTGTGCGTGCGTGAGGGGAGGGGGGGCGGAGGCTGCGCGGGCGCTCGCGTGCGGGTGCGCGCGCGCGCGGAGAGGGAAGGCGCGGGCGGGGGAGGGGACGAGGGGCAGATTTTATTATTAATCTATTTTCCGGGCCTTTGTGGCTGCGGGGGGGAGGTCCCGGGGGTGAGGGGCAGGAGGAGGGGGAGAAGAAGAAGAGGAGGAGGAAGAAGAAGAGAAGGAGGAGGAAGAAGAGGAGGCGACGGCGGGAGGCAGCGCTACGGCGGCGATAGCGACGGCTGTTGTTGCCGCCGCCGCCGTGAGGTACAGGGACCGGCAGTCCCTTTAAACTAGCGAGAGCCGCAGGCCCGGCTGGGCCCGCCCGCTGCCTCCCGGCCTCGGGTTGGAGCGCGGCCGGCGGAAGGGCGCTTTTGTGCGGGCGGCGCGGCCCTCGGCTGCCCTTCCTTCCGCGGCGCGGCTCCGCCGCTCTGTCGCTTTCCTCGCCCGCTCCGGCGGATTGTTTTCCTTCGCTTCGGCTGCGCTCCCTGGCATGAACTAGGAGCCGGGCCGAAGCGGGTGGGGAGCCCTCGGGCGGGAGTGCCGGTGCGTGCGTGAAGGCGGGCGAGGGGCTGCGGGGGCGCCCAGGCCCGCGCGGCACCTGAGGGGCCGGGGCGAAGCGCGAAGGGCGGGCGCGCGGCGCGGCTCGGTGTCGGTGTCGGCGCCGGCCCTCTCGGTTGCCTCCTTGCGCCCTCGCCTCGGCTGCGGAGAAACGGGCAGAAAATGGCAAAGTCTGGAGGAGGCGGCGGCGGTGGCGGCGGCGGCAGCGGGGGACTGACTTGGGTGGTAAGTTGTGCGTTTGTGTTTTGTTGTTTGCGGGCTCTGCTTTTCTCATATTATTTTATAATATTAATATTGGCTTTTTGCGTCCCTTGTGTGTATGCGTGGAGGGGGCGCGGGCTGGCTTTAAACGAGGAAGAAGCTGACGGCTGGCGTGGAAGGGGATGGATGCGCCGCGGAGCCGCTCGGTGGAGGGGTCCGGGGCGCAGGGAGCGGAGGCAGAGGGGGAGGACGGACGCTCCGGGCTCCGTTTGGGGTGGGCGTTGCAGGAGGGGAGCTTGCGGCCGTGAGGGGCTCGGCAGGGCGCTCGGAACGGGAGGGAGAAGGTTGGTCTGCGGGCAGACAGGTAGGAAGGAGCCTCCTGCTCTGGGGGGAGCAGCAGGGCTGGCTGGAAGTCGCTGCCCTCCTATGACAGGCGGGCGGGCTGTCTGCCGTCCCGTAGAAGTCGGAGTTACTGCCTGTTGATGCTGGAGCAAAGTCGTCGCAGGCTGCCAAAGGGACTATGTGTTAATCCCAGCTTCTCTTGCAACTGTCTGGAAAGGCAGTATCTGAAGTTGGTAGATGGGCGACAAGGAGGCTTTCAGGGACATTCAGGGGGCTGGAGCAGCATGTTGCTACTTTGTATCTGGAATGAAACATTATCTTCCAAAAGTTGTAACTCTGTAACAGAGCCAAGAAGGGGTTTCTTTACTGATTTAATGGAATGGTCCGAAGTAGTAACAGTTGCGAGGGTGCAGGTGATAACTGACTGTAGAACTCGTGAATCCTTTTTAAAAATCCGTTTTAAAGCCCTTTGAGAGTATTATCCCTGACTCAGTAGTGCAGAGGGATGCTCTCCTCGCCTGTACTAATAGTGGATGCTCTCTGGTTTTGGTAAGAACTGAGGAAGGAGGAGCAAAGATGACCTGAAGGGGTCTGGTTCAGCCAATCAATAACTTCCCTGCCTTTCTCTTGCTCAGTGTAGGGTTCGAAAGAGGGTAGCTTATTTAATGTTTAAGCACGAGACAGTATATCTTGATATATAGATGGTGAGGTAGCCACATTTTTAATCAGATGCATATACTTTACAGAGTTGGGAACTTTTAAGAAGTCTTGTTAAAGAGCATAGTAGCAAAGTTGTTCTTACGTTGTCTTTCTACGTCTTTGAGCCGTTGGAAAAGAACGTGAATAGCGTTATTAGGGTGAACAAATTCTGTGTATTCTGATTGTGGGCTATTTCTGTGGCTCTAATTACTGCATTTTATGTTGGTAATTTGCATCTTTATTTTAAGAAGCTGGCAGCATAGAAAGGTATATAAAAATGAGCAAGTTTCAAGGTGTGCCACTTGAAATTAGACTGTTTAGGTATGGGAACAGCCTAAGTGGAGAAGCTGAAATTATTCTTCTTTCCTTCCTCCAATACTACGTGATCTTTATCAACTGTGGTCTTTGGATAGCTCTTCAGAATTGTTTTTTTACTGGCTGGGTTGGACCAAGTAATTCAAAGTTTTACAGCTCATATAGAAAACTGGAGAATGAAGTGTGAAAATCACCGAGTAGGCATTTTTAATGAAACGTGTTCTTAAATGTAATGGGGATGAAATTATGGTGAGTCAACAGTTTCCTACAACTGGAAGTAATCAAACTTCTCCTTCTCTAAAAGCAGTAAAAATTAAAGTGTTTTTGTTAACTTAGAGTAGTTGTAGGGAAATAATTAGATTTTAGTTAAAACTGTGTTTGCTTTTTTTTTTCAGAAAACAGTAGGTGGTTGTTTCTCTGTCGCGTGCATTTTAAATGGTGAAGATAGGACTTCTGAGCCAGTTCCTAAAGCCAAACCTGTTCAATGCCAGTTGTAGAACACTGGCATACAAAAAGGCAATATTGATGTGGCAGTGGCTAGTGATTGGTTTGGTGTGCCAGGCTGAAAAAAATTCAGTTCAGGTGGTGGTTCATGAGTAGATACCATATCCTGGCTTTGAAATGAGTCGTACAGTGCTAGGGACAGTAATAGTTTCAGCCGTCCTGTTTTAATTGGCTCACCATATATCTGCTGGATGTGCAACTACTTGCTATTTGCTTGTAAGTTGTCTTGAAACGACCTTGACTTTTTTAGACTTTTTACTAGTGTGCTGAAACCACTAGGATGCTTGCTTCCTTAGTAACGTATTTAGTATTGTTAGTGGTTTCTTAATAAGACCATGAGTTAAACAATTGAAGGGCAACCGAAGTAAGGGTAGCTCTAAAGATGAGGGAACATTTAAAACTTAGTGGGATGTTAATTTATGTTTCAAACTACCTAACTCTATATACATAACCTGGTGCTCATGTTTCAGTAAAGAGTTTTATGTATAAATTCAGCTTTGGTTGTGATTTAAACAACATCCTTGTTCATCTGTTCAGCTAACTAGGAAATAATTAAATGCAGTTGTGAAAAAGGAAGGGTACTTCCTGTGATAGAGAATTTACCTTAGAGTGAGTTTCTAAATGAGGACGACATACAAGCATCAGGTGATACCTGCTTTTGGAGTGAGTTTCTTAATGAGGACATCATAGATGCATCAGGTGGTACCTACATTCAGTTTTAAAAGCCAGATGTATTAAGTGTTTGTGGAAACAAACAGCAAGTCACCTGTGTTTTCAACTACCTGTAACAGAACTTAAAGGAATGTAACTAGCAATGGTTAGCTGGTAAGTAGGCACAGTTAAAATGTTTGTTGGGAAAATTGTTTAGCATTATATAACTGAAAATAAACCAAGATAACCTCTGATTTATCAAATGCAATAGTTTTTGAGGAGTGGGTTTTTTGTCTGGTTGTTGATTTATTATTTTTTATCAACTTGCAGTTTTGACCAACAGATTGATATTAATTAATTTTGGCAGATGATTTCCAAGGGTCACTCATAGAAGTATGAAGTTGTATTGTTAGTTACAAAAGCCTGGATTTGTAACTAGAGGAGTCTTCATTGGTGAAATGTAATGGCATTTTTCTAATGCTGGAAAAACTTACTTCGAACAAAAGAAGTAATTCTTATTTTCAGCCTTTCTGTGTGTGTAGGGACTACAGCAAATGTAATATACTTAATTATTTTTTTTTTTAAAGTGCCTTTTATAGTGGAAGTGAAGTCACAGCAAGTTAACACTGTGAAGTGTGGTGGTTCTGATACAATGGTAATGCCCAGAGAGCTATGGAAGAGTTTCATGCAAGCAGTACTTAATGATTTACTTCTGTCAATGATTTCAGGGCTTTCTCCTCAACCCTAAGGGCTATACAAGTCTAATAAATGGAAATGGAGACTCCTGATAATAATTTAATACTTTGATCACCACTTCCCTTTTCCTGCCCATTGTGAAAGGGGATAGGTTTCAGTTCTAGGAAATGCTAGCTTGACATGAATATATGCTGAGTGTTAATATGACTTTTTTAAGAAAAAATATCAGATCTGTGTGCTCTTTGAATGGAGCAGAATGGAGAAAATGTATATTAGTAGATGGAAATAATGTATATATTTGGCTTATACAGGTTCATACTTGCTTTGAATAAATACTGTAGTTGTATATTGGTAAGTGAAAAGATGACAACCTTTCAAATAATCAAAATTCAGCTATTAGCACTTCAGTTTCAAGGTTTGCCTCAAAAATATCTTTTAACTTACTGTTGTCATGTTTTGTAGACAAAAAGAATATATATGTAATAGAGAAGATAGGACAGTAGGCTCAACAGAAAACAAAATGAAACAAGCACAGGCACACACACCCCCTCCACCCCAACAAATAGTCCCCCAGTCCAATCCTTCTGTTAAAGGGACCTTGTCTGTCTTTTACTGTTTCATTTGAAAACAAATACTCTCAACTGTGATAAAAGGATAGCTGGATAGCTTTGTTTGACTTGGCTTTCAATTTTTTTTTGAAAAGGATTCAAACAGGTCTTTCTTTTGAATAATGTCTGATGATAATTTCCAGTGATGTGCCACAATTCTTTTGTTATGGATTCTACATATGGTGGTTTCTAAATTTATGGGTAGGGTTTTTTCATCTGAAATCTGAAGTGGGTCTCTACTGTACCAAGGATCTGCCCACTGTATACTGAGCCCCAACTACTACTTTGATTTGGGAGCAGGGGCTTTTGGGCAGGAGCAAGACAGGAGTTCTGTTCCTCTGCCAGTATAGTGCTTGGAGGAAGAGTGTCTGGATATGACAGGGTGCCCAAGAGTCGTAGTGTGTTACTGCTCTATCATGAATCTATTTCTATAAGCTGGCAGGATTCTGCCTGCCTAAAGTACTGACAGTTAAGCAAATGACTAGTAGTATGATCAAATCCTAATCCAATGTTCACTTTTTAGAAATAAGCATACTGTCCTAGAGGTGATCCAAATGTAAATAGTTCTTCATTCTTTTTATTACTGTTAATTACCACTTTACTAATTTCAAAAGCAGGAGTAGGTGGTTGTTCCTACTGCTGAATCACTTGGAAAGCTAGTTCTGATCTTTAGCTTGGGTCTGTTGTTTCCACATCTTTATCTGGTTTAGGCCTTCTGTTTCGTTGCTGGCTGAAGCTAGGCCTGGAACACGGTTGTTGTATGTAACAGTTGTGACATACGTTGTTAGTTGCTGCCTTATCTTTCCTCTGCTATATTGTGGTGTCTGTGCAGGGGAGGAAAAAAAAAGTTTTAATGTTGTTGCCAAGTCATGTTTCAGTGTTCCTCGCGTGCCTTTTATAAGCATTTATCTTTTCTTTTGCTATTACCTTGACCCGGGAGCTGGGAGTGGTTTTGTGCCCTATGTGCTCCATGCTCCCCGCCTCCCCCCCCCCCTTTTTTTTTTATACAATAGGAGGGAGGTCATACCTGAAGTAGGTGTCCCAGTGTGTTGCTGTTTACTTTTATTAAACATTTTGTAGGCTGTGAGTTATGTAGTATGTCAGCAGTTGAGGGGAAGTGGCATTCCCTCTTGCTCTTGTTGAGTTTCTGATGTTGGTGCCCTTAAGGAAGCAGTGTTGCAAAGAGATGTGATTACTCTCCTGAATATTCTAGCACTAGAGGGAAATGTTTGTGGCTCAATTTTTGGTGAGTCAGACACAATAGTTCTGAAGTGGTATTCCTTAGATGTTATGGCTTAACTGCCAAAAGAAAGTTGTTACCTCTTATCCTCTACCCTCCACACCAACACCCAGTGAAATACTTTCGTAGTCATCTTACTGGTCCAGTCCTGTCCTTGTGAGAGCGCTGAATAATGCAGGGTGAAAGAAGTGATAGAGATGGTATCAGGTACAGGCTTGGTGATGGAACAAGATCAGGGCTACTGCTTTGACTGCAACTGAGCCAGTCCTGCAGCTTAATAACATGCATCTTCACCCTGTGTATTCTGAGCTGGGAGGAAAACTTGTTCTACTGCAGGTGATTGTATGCTGAATGCATAGGAGCGGGGAGGTAAATTGTGATAAACTCTTGCAAGGAATGTATGTCTTGGGGGAGGGAGTAGAACTGATTGAAAAAATACATGGGTTATTATGGTGCTTGGTGTGGTAGGTGTACATTCAAGCATGTGTACTCTGTTCTATCTGTCTAGATCTGTGTGTGTATACATTTAACTTCCAAGCTACCTGTGATGTATTAAAGAGTAAGGAATTACTTTATTTGGACAGATAAAGTGAGCTTTCCAACTAAACAAGCATATATGTAGTCGAAGCTAGGCAGTTTAGGTTTGAAAAAGATTATAATTTAAATGTAATAATTTTCATAGAATTTATTTTCCAGAAGTAGATTTTTACCTTGCCTGCAAATGATCTCATGTGCCTATGTCCAAAAGCAGTCTTCAAATGCATGTTTATATTTCAATTAATAAAAAGCAGCACATGTGATTCATAGCTGATGGATATGAGTGATTCCATCCCTTAGAGTGGGGTTTGTATGTATTATAGGTCACATAGAGAGAACTTGGAAATGAAAACTGGTACAAGAAACTCTAATTTTCCTCGATTAAAATAGTACATTTCTTGCAAGTCACCCACAAGGAAAGTATTATTCTGCGCTAAGTAGTGGTTTTGAAAGTTTTCAAAAGCAGATTGAGCAAAAATATGTAGTTCTAAATGTGGATAATAGTGTGGAGAAGCCTGTTTTGAAAATTGTGTGCTTGGAGACCTAGAGGTGTCCTCTCAAATCAAGTACATGTAGTGAAACCCAGGTATTTTGGAAGAATGTATTTTAATGCTAATATCCCAAATATAAACTGACTAATAAGTCAAGACATGTAAAATGTTTTTCTAGAACTTCGAAAATAAATACTAAAATTTAAAGTATAATTTAAGTTCTAGAAACCAATGAAGATAACAAGATTAAACATGCCAAATGTTTGTTCTTGTAAACACAGGAGAAGTGTTCTTCAGCTCTTAGTAATTTTTCGTAAAAAAATTTCCTTGCCATTTTCTTCAGGTAGTTCAGTAGTGAGTACTCAAAAGGTTGATGTGAAAAGCAGGGAAAGATTCTTCCCCTCCCTGGTAAGTGAGGATCTGCTAGTTTTAAAAGTTCAGTGTGATTGCATTTGCTTTTACTCTTATGAATTCTGTCCTTTTATGTTTTGAAGTGTGTGTTAAACTTTCTATGATATCAGCTCACCTGATTTCATTTAATAAAGCTATTTTAAAATGCTGTCTGTGTCTTAATGCAATTACAATTTACATATAAAAACAATTTGCCACTTAATGTACTGCTTTAATTTTTTATTTTTAAAAAATTATGAATCTGTGTATTTGTTACATTATACACATCTAAGCAATTCTGGTTTTTTAGTGAGTAAGAAAAAAGGGCTTTAGCAAAGTTAGTGTAAAGGTTGCTTGAGTTAGAATTTTTGAAAGGTTCAGAACTAAACATCAGATCTATATTTTCCTTGGCTATACATATTTTAAAAAACTACCTTAAAGGAAGAAAAAAAATAGGTGTACAAGAGGATTAAATAGCTTAATCTATTGTGTGTAGGTACTGCTTTCCTGATTTGTGAGGTAGGATTGCACTTGAGATAAACAGTCCTCTTCTTGTGAAAGCTGTGTGTTTTGAAGTGGTAATGATTTCTCTCTTTTTTTTTTCTTTTTTTTTTTTTTTTGTGTGTGTGAATGAGCGCGCCTGGTTAGGCTGAGGCTTCCTGTTCATTCTTTAAGACATTGAACAGTTGAGGGAAGAACAGGTGTATGAAAAACTGAACAAATGTCTGCATTAATGAGGTGGCAAAAAATCACACACCAGCTTTCTCAATATGCGAAGGAATCCTCAAGGAGAGAGAAGGAACAATATTGTCTTGTCATGACAAAATCACAGGAGCTAAGATAAAAAAGAAAAGTATTTATTTATAAATCAAAAAGCTGGGGGTGGGTGGGCAGGTGAAGCTCTTGCAACCAGATAACTTGATATGTAATTTTTCTATAAGGGCAGTTAGAATTCTGGGATCATCCCCTAAGCAGAGCATCTTTACCTGTGAGAAAGGTGCTGTGAGCCTCACTGGCGATATTGGAAAGCAGCTGTCGAATCTCTGGTAGCTCTAAGGTATTTTGACTTTATAGAGAAGATAGTGTAGTAGTGTATGAAAATTTCAACCTTGTGTTTATTCCCTTGCTGGTTGTGCACCATGGTATAAAGATAGAAGAGTGGCAAGATGTCTGGAGAAAAATAACACCAACTTAGAGCAGCTGATAGAGAGAGTTGTAGTGCACGCAGCCATTTGTGGTTGCTCCCATGCATCAACACAGAGCTCTGTTGGCTGAGGTAGTGTTTTTCATCATATGCTACTTAGTGATCCTAACTTAGTCTTTTCCACCACCGTTGTATTACAATATTGTCATGAAAACTTTGAAGTATGATGTCACAATCTTGGAGTAAAACGGAGGCAAGTTGCTTGGAGAAGAGCAATTGCTAGAAGTGAGGCAGTTACTCTATTGTGCTATTAAGCAGACCTGGGAGAAGATTTTTCTTAAACTCACAAATAAGAATCTGTGTAAGCACGTAAGAAATCAGCTGAGGATGGGAAGTTCCTTACCTGGGTTTGCTGGTGGAGGAGGGAGGTGGTGCAGATACTTTAGAGAAAGCAAACCCGGAATTGTATCATGTTAACCTGTTTTCCCTGATGCTAATTAAATCTTTCAGAATATGCTATGTAGACTTTCTTCTTTGCCAGTTGAGTGATAGACATGTCAGGTAACAGAAAGATGATGAAAACACTGAACAATGTAAAAATTAATCTCAAAATATATTTGAAATTATTTTGTGATTTTTGTATATGGTACTTTTTATGGAGGGGTGAATTCTTCTGCCTGCCAGGATGCAATTCTTAAACTGCAAATTAAAGGGTAGAATTTTGATGGTCTTCAAGATCACTTCAGCACTTAGTGACCAATCCTGAAAGGTTTTTCATAGTAACTTCTGTAGGAATGTTGTGGGAGGATGAGTGGCTAAGGAAGGGGCAGTTCTGGAACAGTGCTCAGGCTTTTTCAACTTGTTGCTGCCTCTGTTTTCCTCCCCCTGAATTGCTCTCAATGTCTGGAACACCAAACCTGTGTTCCTTTCTTATAGAGTTCACTACAGGATTGAGACTAGAATATGTAATGTATTTGTGCAACATTTAAAACATTTCAAGATTTGTAAAATCTCCAGAGGAGCAGTAGATGTTGCATAATAGGAAATGAATGATTAACTCAAGCTACTTTTTTTAAAGAGCACTGGATTCATATTTAACGTGGCAGAAAAGAACAGATTTTGAAAATATAAAACACAGAAAATGTGGCTGTGTTAGCATAGGCACTTCAAATAATAAGAAAGCAGATGTATCTGTTATTGTGGAGCAAACTGTGGTAAGCTGAGAGGAAGCAGTGCGGTCATTCATAAACTTCTAGAGTTTGATGTTTGGGACAGTTTTTAAAAAGAAAAAAATGTCATTGACTTCCATGGTATCTTGTGTTAAGTGAAGAAGATGCTGTTGCTTTTCTGTTGAAGATTCTAGGGAGCAGACCCTTAATGGTTACTACTAATCATACTGTGTTCTTTTTTAGGTTGCATGTTAGAAGTACAAAACCCTCAAAGCTTACTGTCAAGTTAGCTTAGTATTTCAGCGCAAGGTAGACATGCAAATCACATAAAGATATACCCATCCTAATATACTGATAGCTGTTACATTCATAAATGTTCAAAAATGTGATTCTGTTGTACAGTGGAGAATTACTTATCCAATGGCACTCTTCAGTAGGAAGCAACCTTTAATGTTTGGGCTCTCCTCTACCACTGCTGTAATGTAGCTAGTAATTCTGAAGCTGATTAGAAAAGACTGGGCTTTGGGTGTTGTGCAGAATAAAATCTTCAAGTGGATTCAGTCACTTCTTCCAGCTCATTGCAACTTGACTCCTGTTACTGTGTTACTATGCCAGTTAACATGAGCTGAAAAACTACCCTGTTTGACTTTCCTGCTCGATGTATTCTCTTGCAGTATGAATATCTTGAATGTTGTCTTACTCATGTCTGAAACTTTTTCTGCAGTTATTTTCTACAGGTCACTTATTAATACGAAGATAGTTCAGCAGAGTAAAATTATCTTGTGGTATAATATGGGTTAGCTTGGCTGTAGAACCCATAGGATCTGGAAGGAAAGATCATCACAGTGCTGTTCTTGGGATGTGATATTTCACAAAAAGCCTGAATGGATTTCAGAGATTTTGCTCATCAGAGGGATCTCTTGGGTTGTGTTGTTCCCTTTCAAAGTAATCTTTTCAACTGGGAAATGTAAATGTGCTGAGAGCCTAGCATACTTTCACAGCATTCAAACTGGTGATACAGTTAAGCATTAAAAAGGGCAAGGGTATAGGCAACACTGAGTTATAAAGAGGTGCTGCCAGATGCTGATAACATAAAGTTCTGATGTCAGTACCCCTTCACTAGCCAAGAAATCAAGAAGTTGAGGGCTTGTGTATGAGCTGATTGATGAAACAGTGGACCAAACATATGGTCATTCAGTGACCAAACCACTTCAAAGGATTACTGTTACTCTGTAGGAAAACTGTCTTACATTGTCTTAAATTTTAACATGGATAGATTCCTTTTCTGTGAGAGTCTTACCCCCTACACCCACTCACCCCTTCCTTGTCTCTCAGTGTTAGCTGGAAAAACAGATTCTTAAAAGACTTAATTTGTTACCAAAGCATTCATAGATGTACTTTTTGATACTGGGTAAACAATATCAAAATTATAGTATTGGAATAGAACTTATTAGTGGATAGACAACTAAAAAATTTCAGACCCTTAAAAATGTAACAGTAAAATTCAGTTAAATTGTCACCATGCATGGGCAAATGTTAGACATTTGCTTTTAAAGAAATTGGTAAAGATCAGGATCTGAATGTACTGCTGATTGTGTCAAAACTTATGCCAGATAAAGCGGAGCTATTGCTGTAGTAACTTAATATAAGTGTAAGTAATTTTATATTTAAAACAATACGCATAATTTTCTGGTCAGAAATAATTATAGTGTATGTAATATTTGTACAAAAGTGGTGGTGTTCACTTTTGAAAAGTCTTGTGGAGCAGAAAGCAAATCCATACATTTTCATGTAAGTCTAGTGTGCTACTGTGTTGTGCATAAATATCCTAAAATAAGAATGATTTTTTGTTTAGCTATTTAATAGGAAGATGAAGTGATGTAATGCTAAGCATGTAATTTTATGGTGCAACTAATCAATCTAATGATATCTGCTGAAGAATATGGGTATTTTTAACCTTATCCTCCTAGCTGTGTATTTCTGCTCTTTTCGTTGCACCACTACTTGTCTGATTCTCTAGCAAGCTTGTTCAGAAAAATAAGCTAGTAAACAACTAACTGCTTCTAGTTGATGAAAAATAGGGGGAAGTTCCATTTGTTCTTTGAACTGGCTTATTGTGAGGTTGGTTTGATTTCACTATATGGAGCAAAGAAGCAGGGGAACAGGAAAGAAAGGAGGAATGTTTCCCTTTTGGCAGCAATTAACTGTTTTGTTTTTCTATAACGGGGAGATCTGACCATCTTCAAACCATTCTATAACTGAATCATCATAACAAAACTTTATGGAATGCGATGTTTTCAGAGTCCAGAGCAAGTTCTCCAAACCAGGAGATAAAAAATTTAGAAATTTAAAATTAATAAGCTTGTTGGTCTCACTGGAGTGAGACTAGCTCTGGGTGAGTTTACTGGGAACTCTTTCCTATGATCATCAGCTTTGGGGAGGATATGAGAGAGAGATTTAGTTCTTGCTGCTAATGGTATGCAGTGGTCTATGGAAACTTGCTGTGGTAACAGGGAATTGTTACTTTTGTGTGTTTTCATCTTGGCAGGAGGGCCAAACCATTTGTTAAACACAGCAGGAGTGTGGTTTATTTTGAAACTCCCTCCAGTTTTGTTTTCGTGGTGGGAGGTATTCTCAGCCAGAGTTTTCTTTGGAAGAATTGCAAAATGTTTAGGTAACAATGTATTCGTTATCTAATTTTTGAAGTCAAGAAGAGGCTGTTACGATGCAATATTTAACATCACGCTATAGTAAAGTTATCCATAAAATTGCCTAGAAACTTTCATATTGCACCTGTAAATTCCTTTGTGATATAGCATATCTTTCTCAGAAGAGATAGTTTTGTTTTGAACTGTAACTGGTAGAAAATCTACCACATTCCCTGAATTTCAGTACTTAATTAACCTCCCTAGGTTTTACAGCTTAATTACACTCAGTATTTACTGTCTTGTCCCACTAAATGTGCTTATCCTACACTTTATTTAAGGGAATGTAGGACACATAGCATGTGCTTTTCTAAATTCTTATGTCCCAGGGCTGCATTTGCCTTTCAAGAGAAAAATTGTTGCATGTAGTAGTTTTAGAAGGTTAAGGCAGAAAAGACAAAGACCAAGTGAAGGTAACTTCTTGTTGACATACTAATGTCTCTGTTCATTTATGCTTTGCCAGTCTAGAAAATGAGCCCATTTTTGCCACCTAACATGGGGAAGAAAGAATGGGCAGGCTAAAGAAAAATGGGTATTTGGGGGTCTTTTGTTGTTGTTTGGATATAGTTTACAGTGTTGAGAAGATGACAACAGTGGTCAGTATAGGATTAAGTCTGTGTAAGTGGGGAGAGATATTAAAGTTGTTTTCAGGGTTTTCAACTTCTTGTGACAGTGTGAGATTCAGCTACTTAAAAGTGAAGCTTCCACATAAAGTAAGGAGTCAAACCAAAGTTGTATATTCCAGTTATGGCAACACTGAAACTGAGGATGAAACCTAAGTTCTTTGCTGTTGTTTTACATTTTACTGTCTATTTAGATAGGAGTAGTTCTCTGGGGTTGCCAAACTGTCCAGATCAAATGTGTATTAAGATTTAGCTGTATTAAGTGCAGCTATTTGCAGCGTAAGTAACCAAACTCAGCATGGTGACTCAACATGATTTTGAAATGCAAAGGAGGTGACATGACCCAGTTTTCATCAAAAAAGGTAATAAAAATCTCTGACTTAGTATGGATGTCATGCATGCTCAGTTATATGCAGAAATGTCAACGGATGAGACTGTAGGAATTAAAAAAAGCAAAATGTGAAGAAAGAAGATGCCAAACCCAAGTATATGAGTTCTTAGGCTGAAGGCAGACAGTAAAAGTCTTGTTGCCAAACTGTAATCTAATAAAGGCTACTTGGGTTCTGACTCCTGAGATCGCAAAAGGGAAGAACGGCTATAGCTTTCACACAGTACTAGGCAAATATACAGCAAAAACATCTCTAAAAGAGAAACTCTGCAGTTATACTGGAGAAAGTACTTCCCATAATGAAATATAGTTATGTTAGCACACACTATAGTCTTGATACAGTAAACTGAGCAGCAGCAGCTGTTAACTGAGAATCAGTATGTTTTTCCATACAGTTACCACTATGCTGTGTGTGCTAAGTGTTGAAAATGCTAGCCGTATCTGAGAGCTCGGTATGAAGTGTAACTGGGTATCTATAAAGAAGAATGCACAGTGCAACAGGTTACAACATTCCAAACTACTTAGGGATGGTCATCTTGTTGGCTTATACATGTATGTGGATGTGTGTATTTGTCATCAGTCTGGAGGGTTAGGAAGCATGAAAGACTATTGGGAATCTATAAAGTCTTGAATGTCACCAGAATGTGGGGAAAGTCAAAGGGTGTCTAAAAAAAAATAATATTGAAAATTGGCAACATGAAGTTTGCAAAACAGACCCTGAAAATTGGGTAACCTGTTACCAAACAAAAATCAGACTTACTGTGAAGCAGAAGACTTAAGCCCTTTGTGACACTTTGTTAATTCTCTTTAGGGGTTTTCTCGTGCAACAACAACAGCTGGTGCTGTTTTGAAAAGTGTTATTGGAGCTTTAACACTGAAGGTATTTTGTACAAGACAGAATACAAAAGGCATTATTGAGACAATTGCAAAATATACAGAAGAGACTGTCAGTTTAACACTGCAGTTCAGTGCTTACTCAGTTAAAAAAAGAGGGGGGTGGGGGAGCTTTCCTGGTATATTTACTTGAATTTTCAGTAGAAACTCAGCAGATGAAAGCACTTTTAAAAAATATATTTGTTAAGTTATCAAGGAAAAAGTAATGGGAAGACTGTTGGATATTTGTATCCGTAGATATGTCATGGATTTGGTGATGAAGAATTTCTCTCTTTTGGAATGAGTTCTAAACATCACTTGAAATCTAAAAATGTCCTTCAAGATGGAGATACAGGGATTCGGCTTGGTCTTCTGTTTGAGTCCAGCACATCCCAAGAGGCTGGAAAACTGCAGTTCAGCGGACTTCTGACGCTTGCATGCCTGCATAATAATATTACGTTGTGTATTGAATGCTTTCTGGCTTTTGTTTTTATGCTTGTGTTTCAGTAGTGTGTTAAATTTTTAAGTGTTTATAATATGAGTTTATTGTAGGATTATAATAATAATGGAGGACTGTACAAATAAAATCTGTCCTGCTCAGTGACAATAAAATTTAAATGTTTAAGTAGATCATACTGAAAAGGTGTTTGTGATGTCTTAGTAAAAACTATAGAATTAAAGTTCTTTAAGACTACTCTTCTCCTTTTTCTTTGTTTCTTTTTTTTTTTTTGTAATAATCACTGACCAGGAAGAAAAAGTGTTATGCAGACCCTTTCTTTGTTTGGTTCCTCCCCTCTTAACACACTAATTGGAACATGATAATGTGTTTTATGAAAGATAGACATAGCTGTCACAGAGAGTAGGGTAACAGAAGTTCTTTACTATTGCTGGGTTAAAGCAAACTCACTACTCCCCAAGAAGTGACACTTCTGCAGGATTAGCTCTTGTTGGGCATCAAAGTTTGTCTAATTGTGACCTCTTATTCGCTGTCAGCGATGACAATCTGTCAGTAGCATCTCAACAGAAGATACAGTTTTGATACTCCAAACGCTTCTTACTGATAAGGTGGAAATTATAAACTCCTTCAAGCTGTCAGGAAGACTTCCACTGGAAAACCGAAACACATTTCCTAGTGTTGTATTGAAGGCAATGGCTTGTAGGAATCCCTTCCCAATAATTCTTTTCTGTAGTGATTTTTCACAATTTAGAGGTAGTCATTCAGTCATGATGAAATGGGCTTTTTCTAACCTACTGACTCTTGCAAACGTGTTGTGGCACAAGTAGAGCTGTTGGAGATAGCCTAATAAATTCAGGCCGCAATTTTCCTAAGATTTGAGTTCTCATTCCATGTTAACGTGTTCCTGGGTTGTCATGCATACAAGTAGAGGCATTTTAGAGAACTGTCTCAGAACAATCATAAGAACACAGTACTGATGTACGTGACAACTGATAAAACCTCTTGGAGCCTAAGAATAGGAGCAAATTGAATAGTTCTGTTTGAAGAAGATTCTGGTGGTCTTTACACCTGTAATTCTCCTGCTTTCTGTGTGGATTGCATTTCCTCTCTTCCCTTCTTTCAACACCTACTTAATCTGAGAAGTATTATTTTCTTTTCCTGCTAATCACTGGTCCCATTAGAACAAGTGAACATAGTAAAGCAGTGCTAACAGAACTATGGAATCTGTAAGTGAGCTAAGGGTGACTGATGAGGTATGGTGTCAAGGATGATCATAAAGTGAAGCCTGTGAGGTTAGAAAGATACATATATAAATATATATATACACATACAGTGAAACTCATTGGAAGCCTGGACATCTCCAATGAAATGAAATAAAATTTACATTGCAACTATTGGCAGTGCTTCTCTAGTAACAATTCTCATTCCTCTTGTTCTGTATATCAGTTTAATCTATCTATTTGCAAAGTCCTTTTTCTTTTCTGCTTGCTTAGCAGGTCTATGGCTAATGTTTTTAGGGTGATGGTGGTGAGGTTGTCACACTTTAAGACCAAATGACACTGTGGAGGCTAAATTAAGTTGGATACTAAAACACTTTAATCTCACAATACATGCTGCAGCTTCCCTGTTTGGTGGGAGATGTGATGTGCTTCAGAATAAAACTCGTGAGAGCTAGTGCTCTCTGTTGCATGTAATCGTGGTGCAGATTGTGGGGTCCCCTGGGTTCTTTCCCCCCTCTTATTCTGGGTGCTGTCAGTTACAGGACTGGGTAGTAGAGAATACTTGATTCTCATCTTGTCTGTTCAGGTTTACTCATGGCCAAACGGCTGTTTACATCAGTGGTGCACATGGTCTGCTTGTCTCAAAGGTTCTTGAAGTACATGTTTCGTAGCATTTCCATAAATAAAGTAGAAAAATGTGATCTCTAAATCTGGAAGAGAAAGGTAATTTCCTTTGTTCTGAATAGAATGTAATGCTTTATTCCTGTGCCTGCTGGCAGGGGGTGGGTGGGTGGGAGCCGGGAAGCATCAAAGCTTAAATAGTAAAAACTGGAGAAGAAAAATTGGAATAATACAGGGAGAATTATCCTTCAGTTGTATGCTGTAGGTTATGTTTGGCCTTTCTGAATCTGCTGAAGTTGTTTGGGTGAATTTATTATTCTTTGCTCCTTGTTCCTGTGCTTATATGCTTTCCTACCCTTTGCTTTCACTGCTGTCCAAGGCTGCAACGAAGGCTAGATGGAGAGAGAACTGCTGATGCTTTTTTCTGGCTGAGAAAGTTACATGGTGACTGGTTAATCCAGGGTGGGAGTTTAGCCTGTATTTATTTTATACGGAGATTTACCGGGAACAGCTAAATGGGAGTAAAATATTTACCTGAGTGTCAAGTGGGTTTTGTCCTCATTATTTGTCTGGTCATGTAACACCTGCCTCAAAGTTGGTAAACCCCCTGTAAGAGGAAGAGACCATTTCAGGTATTAGGCAGGTGGTGACAGAATTTTTTTCTGTTATGTCTGTTAGCCAGGCAAGTATACCATGTGAGTTCAAATTATGTTTGATTGGTATTTTTAAGATAATTCCAATTTACAGGTTAAAACGTATACTGTAAAATGCCATGCCTAGTCTCTTGGTAGATATGCTCTTATTATCTCAGAATGGGACTTTCTACATTTGGTTGCTCGGAGAGGTTTTAAATTTTCCTTTTGTTGGGTTTAGTTCAGTGGAAAGGAGGTATTTATCAGGAAAAATTTGCTGAAAAATGTACCAAATCTTTCTATCCTTCCCCCAAAGGTGCATTAGTTTTCTGTAACACTGCTTCTTCTTCCAGTTGAGGCATTTTGCACCATTTCCAGCCACATTAGGCTGGAATTCTGTTTCAATTCCAACATTAATCTGTGGTTCTCCTTTTTTACTGTCCTTGGCTTATTTCATCATGAAACATTCTAAACTGGGATTGTATCAAGTTTAATTACTTCAGTTAGAGAATGTGAACTATAACAATTGAGAAGCCATAGGAGAAGCGTTGCAGTACTGAATGAACGTCTGAAGTCAAATATAGAAAAGTAGTTTTACTGTGATTATTCAGAACGGTGTTCAGTGGTTTCAAATGCTTAAGCACAAAATGATTGATACAAATACTTAACCTGAGGAAGTGGCTCTTTGGTAATATATTGTTGTTCCCTTATTTTGGTTTATCATGCTTAGTAAATCACTAAAGTTCGAATGTGTTACAATTTGTTAAGAGACTGTTGTATAATCTGTTGAATTTTTTTCTATTGAGAAGCTAGTTTGATCTTAATACATCTGAAAACAACATTTAAATTATATGTCAAGTTTTGATTTCATTTAAATCTCTGTCAGGTTTTGTTTATATCTAGAGTGTGACAGATTGAGTGAATGAAGTTGATTGTTGGAATCTTTTTTTTTTAGACATTATTTGATAATCAGATCAATGCTTCAAAAAAGGAAGACTCAGAAAGCATTAATAAAAATGACACTTCAAAGAAGATGTCTGTTGAGAGAGTTTATCAGAAAAAGACTCAGCTTGAGCACATCCTGCTCCGTCCAGATACCTACATTGGGTCAGTTGAACCATTGACTCAGGTATGTGTCACTAAATTTAAAGTTTTAACAGTGTTTTAAAGAGGAAATTACTGTTCTGGTTAATAAATAGGTATGTCTCTACTTTTCTGAATGTTCTGAATCATCATGCTAAAAACTGTGATCGTGTTTATGTATGCATGTGTAGGAAGGGGTCAAGAGAAGACTTTAAAGCAGTGCTTGATTCACTGGAAAGAAAACACACAGAAAATGTTGAATTTCAGTCAAAATATAAACACACACTTATATGTGTAAACAGAGGTATGTGTGTTTGCAAACATGCCTATGTGCATGCAAATATATATACATATTTGTAAGTAGCATTTGCTCTAGGTCCAAAAATGCTTTGGTCTGTTTGTTTAGGTAGAGAACAGAGAATTTAAGCCACATGCTGGCACTTTTTTCAGCCGTTTTTGTGAAGTTGCAAATTGCTTCCAACTTTGCTGTCTATACTGTTGAAGTTCTCCACCAAGCAGAAAATAGTGGATTTTCATTATGGAAGTCTTTGTGGGTACAGTTGTAATTTTTGCCAAACTTCTGCTTCTACTTTTGTCTCATATAACAGCAACAATCAGATTGGAAAAGTAAAGTTCCTGAAATAAATAGATATTAGAGAATCATAGACTGGTTTACCAAGACAGTAAATTTTATTATTGTTTTTTTTTACATGTAGTTAATGTGGGTTTATGATGAAGATGTAGGAATGAATTGCAGAGAAGTTACCTTTGTTCCAGGCTTGTACAAGATCTTTGATGAAATCCTCGGTAAGTATTTTTAATGGTAATATTGCTTTAGCATTATAGAGTACACTTTTCTGAGTGCTCTCAAAGCACATTAATTAGTATCCAAGTTTAGCATTATGGAGAACGCTTTTCTGAGTGCTCTCAAAGCACATTAATTAGTATCCAAGTTTAAATCACAGACTTAGAGTCCCATTGAACTGCACTGCATTAACATTTTAGTGCATCCCAGCATTATAGAACAGTTTAAAGAGGGAAGAGTTTTCAGTTGAGCTTTTAAGAAAGTGTAAATATTTGTTACTGAATGTCCAAACTAGATCATTCTTCGTGATCAATATTGTTACAAGACTTTTAATCTGCAAAGTTGGTAAGCACCACAGTTTCAAGTAACATTTGAAGGAAGATATTCTTTTGAAAGAAGACAACTGGAAGTTGTCCAAGTGTTAACTTAGATCATCATTTTGTGAATCATTAAAACTACCTCCTTCTGTACAGAATGATAGTGGTGGTGATGGTGTTTCTTACATGGATCATTTCTAGACTTCAGACAATCTGAAAATGAAGAAGTATCATACTTCCATTTAAAAAACATGGTGACTGAGGTACAAACAAATGAATTCTAGAAAATTCTAAAGTGCCTGAGTCGCTGTGACTTACTAGTTTATGATACTTTCTTGCTGACAGGCCCACACTGAAGGCTCACCAGCAGCAGAGATGTTCAGCATCTGAATAGTGTGCTGTCTGCTGAACTGATATTTTGGGTTAATTGGCATGTAATCTTGGGCTAATCATGTCTTATGAAGTTATGTCGTAAAGATTGTTTGGGTTTACATCATAAATTAATTTATGGTCTGCTGAGGTCAATGGAAATCTTGTCATGACCTTCACTGAGTTCAGAACTTCTCCACATCTCTAAATCTGTGCTTTACAGCATTGCTGTTTTAGAGGCAATGAAGACTGTATCTTTGTCAGGTGGAAGGGAACAATTTTTTTTATTTTTATTTTTTACTCGTTCAATTTTAGTAATACGGGAATGAAAATCTTTCATCACTTCTTTTTTGAGTGCTGCCTCAGAGATGAAATTTACAGCCTTTTCACAGGAGGGAGTCCGCTTCCATCTTGTCCCATTCAAAAGGGAGATCATTATTATATTGTTCCCCTAGTATTGTGTGGCCTGTTGCTTCTTTATGTAGCACTAGTAAGTTCTCCACAGACTGTGGTTTGAGATCTAGGGGTCAGCGTAACAACACTACCAAAACAGGACATTGTAGCTGTGCATGCTTTTGAATGAAACTGCACTTAATGATTTTAGCAAAAGCACCTTGAAATGTTTTATCTTACATTGAGATCCTTATAATCTATTAAGATACTGTCCCTTGGTGTTTTGGGGTTTTAGTTTGATCTATCTTATAGGTGATAAGACAGATGCTGAAAATGATTGTAATGTGTTTTCATGGTTAGGTGGCTAATAGTGACATTTCTGATTTCTGTTGTTTGTAGTTAATATACATTGGAGTGCAGTTTAATTAAATTCTGATCAAATGCTAATTTCCTGTTATCATTCTTCTGATCCTAAACTGCGTAAACTTTTTACGAACTAACCTAGAACTGTAATAAGTCTCACAGGCTCTTTAGAGATAACTTCTCCTGCAGTCAAAACACCCTTAATGGATGTGACTTTTTCAAGATTAGTTTTCAGTGGCAAAAGGATGTGTAAGATGATCTGATACATACAGTTTTCTAGAGTTTTTAACATAAGTACAGCAAGGGAAGAATAAAATGCTCAGTATGTTAAGGATAGTTACGAGAACAGGCTCACAAAATACACTTCTATATTTATTTCTAAGATAGTCTGACTGCTAGAAATAGTAGTTGTAGGAAGGCTGAAAAATACATTTTTGCAGATACTTGGTCATATTTATAGACTTCAGTAATATGATAAAGAATATACACAGAGATGCCAGATTAAGAAATACCTGACCATTGTATCTTGTGGTGGAATATGTATACAATCAGTTTTACCAATCAAGTAATTAATTATTGCTCCTAAAAAGTGTTAATTTGTGCTGCTTTGTTTCATAGTAAATGCTGCTGACAATAAGCAGAGGGACAAGAATATGACTTGTATTAAAATATCCATTGATCCGTAAGTAGAAGCATGTTTTCATTTATTTTCCCTACCAGTGCTATTGTAGTTCACATTTGTACAAATGATTTTACTAAATGAAATTGGATTTTTTTAAAACAAAATAGTATTTTTTGAATTACTTCCATTAATCTAAAAATATTTCATATTTTAAGATGAAAAGGTGAATTAAAAGTGGTTATTAGTAAGTACCATCATTCTAAATTTATAATAATTTGCTCTCCCAAACCACTCACTAATGTTTGATTGAATGAAACTTAAGACAGAAGGTTATAACATTCATGATTAGATGAAAGCTTGGCAGTACATAACTATAACCAGCCAGGTTACTCATAAATACCAACCTTGAGGTTTAGTAACATGATTCTGCATCTCTTGAACTTCTATGTTAACTCCTGTAGCATTAGGATAAGATTACGTTTGGATTAGCTGTATCACATTGAAACTGCAGATTGTAAATATGTCGTTACCACTGTTTTTCAAAATTGAATATGAGAAGATGTTTCCTAATAAGTACCACCATAGTTAAATAGATGTTGATTGGGTTCCTTTAGCATTACCGTTTCAGTGGCATTTAACTGAATACTGACTGTTTTAGACACCTAATTTTCACACCTAATCTTTAGGATAAACATGCTGAGAAGTAATTTTTCTGCAAGTTTCCAGTGCGTTATCAGTTTCTGTAGAGAAAATTGCTTTTATCATGGAGTGAGAGGGGAATGTAGTGTAAATCTGCCTGACCTGTCATGGTTTTGAACTCTCTAAAACTCCAAAATGAAAATTCTGTGTGAGAGCTACAAGTATTAATGATGCCAGATGTTGATGGATTTTGGCATTGATGCATAAAATAAGTTACTGTTCATCGTAACTGGAAAGTAACAGTTTTAAACAGATGATAACTTGGCTGTGTCTGGGTGGACTTCAGTGAAACTTAACAAGCTACATCTCTGACTCAAGCATAATTCTGTCAGTAAACTTCAGGATGCTGTTGCAGATCATGCTGATAGTGAAAGCTCTTTGAACAGATTTTTGGGGGTTATTTTTATGATATGAAATACTGTCATATCGACAATTATACTCCTTCTAGGACATCTAATAAGCACAGTGAAGTGTTTTTTTGTAATAGAAATTGATAGTTGTGAATAAACGTAGTAGGAATATGGTCTTTTATTGTATTTTATGTAGTTATTTAAACAGTAAAATGTATGCAGGAGTCTGTTTTCAAGATTACATTCATTGGCTTAATGTCTTCACTATTTTATAGGGAATCAAACATTATCAGCATATGGAATAATGGAAAGGGTATACCAGTTGTGGAACACAAAGTAGAAAAAGTATATGTACCTGCTTTAATCTTTGGCCAGCTACTAACATCCAGCAACTATGATGATGATGAGAAAAAAGTTACAGGCAAGACTATTTAACATACTTGGTTTTGTTTGATTAAGCCATTGTTTGCCTTTCAGTATGCTTTCTCTTCTTTTTCTCTTTCTGTTCTGTTTCATATCAGATGATTAGTCACCATTGCTATAGCTCTTTGTTAGAGTAAAATTACTGAAAGAAAAAAATCTTACTCCTTTTTTAACACCAGTGTTTATAGAGAACTTTACCTTTACATCTTTAATGTCAATACTCATTATTCAGTAACAAACAACATGTTTTCATATATTAATTATAACATATGTAAGCATTTAAACATTTGTGCCCTTGAAATGAAGGGAAAAATAAATCTAATAAATTATGGTATGATTCATTATTCTAAATGTGAAGTAACCCTAATGTAAATCACGAATGAAAGCTAGTTTTGTTCTGTCCTACCTTGTATATTTTGCCCATATTATGATGCGTGGTTGCGGTTATGTGGATCCGATCGTGACATAGTTTTCAGTTGGATCAGGGTTTTTAAGTCACTCGCTTTTCAGCAAGCAACTGATATATCAACATATGGGAAGCAATGGGAGCATTCTTGCATTGCGGGGAGGAGCAAACTGCTCATTTTGAGGCAGAAGCAGTTGCACCAGATTGGAGGTAGTGTGAAACTCCATCTGCGGCATCCTTTGACAGCCGTTGACATGTGGCCCAACTTTTGTCTTACATAGGAACATTTTGCTTTATTGGCATACTCTCTGTATACCATAAATATGGTTCTGCTGTAATAACTTACTATATGTTGTTTTTTCAGGTGGGCGCAATGGCTATGGTGCAAAACTTTGTAACATATTTAGTACAAAGTTTACAGTTGAAACTGCTTGCAAGGAATACAAACACAGCTTTAAACAGGTATAGAAATGATCTCAAATTTTTCTTTTCTTTGCTGTAATTATAAATTAAAATGTGACATGATTTCTATATTTAATGAATATTTCATGAAATGAATCATTTAAAATTCAAACAGGTGTGTAAAGTTTACAGGTTGGATTAGTTCCGTCAGTAAAATTGGTGCTTCTATGTATTAGAATTTGTCTGGGATTTTTTTATTAAGTAATAACTTTTCTTGGGAGTGTTAGGTAACTAAAAATGAAAAAAAATCTTCTGTTAAAACTAAGTATATTCATGTGCCTGTGAAAAGGAATATATTTAATTGAAACATTTTGTAGTTGCTGTTACATAATTTGTCAAAAATTCTTTCTACTTAGCTGTGCAAACAATTATCTAGATAATTTTCTGTAGTGTTAAGAGAAAGATTTTTCAGTGTTTATGTCATGAATTTTAGTATTCAGTCATGAATTTCATTAGCTGGACTTCAGTGCAGGCCCCCCCCTCCCCCCCATTTGAACCCATTGCTCATTGTTATTATTGACGCAGTCCAAGGATTGAACGTAATGTGATCTACTACATAAAGCTTTGAGATGGCCACCTTGCTAAAAGAATTTTACTAAGCTCTTCTTCTAAGAGTGTTAGATTCCTTGGCTTTGGAATCTTTTCCAGTTGGTGGCTTCTTTGTCTTTTTTTTTTTGGACAAATAATTAATTTCTGGTTATGCTGCCATGTCATTACATAAACAATACATTTCAATGGTTTTACCTGACTTTTTAAAAACTTAGTATTTTCTGCTGATTGCCAAAAAGAAAATTAATATAGCTTTGAGTGTACTTCTTGAAAATGACATGCTTTACAATTTAGATGTAAGCGCTACGTTTTCCTATATTTTCAAAAATTGTGAAAATACAGTATAACAACTTTGATATATGCTGTGAGTAGGCATTCTGGTTGGTCTTATAAATGTGTTCATGTTCTTAAAGAGGGAACAATACCAAAGCTCCTGAGTCAAGTCTGCACAAGTTGGTTTGTCGAGAAGCATGCTCTGCTACACTGTACAGCCACAAAGATGCTATCTCAGAGGCTACAGAATCTCTGCACAGGGGCTAATAAACCTCTCTATAGAAGTGTTACAGACTGAAAGCATTAAACTGGTGGGCAATAAGGACTATTTAGCCAGCTCACTTGTATCTAATTTAGTCAGTTCTGTGGTGGGCTCTATTTGCATTTGTGTCCATCAATGTGATAACTGCGTATTTACAGAAACCATAAATCTACTGTCCCAGATACTTGTGCAAATCTTGATAAAGCAATTCATTTTATGCATAGTGTTTTACAAGATGAAACTTCTAAAAGAAGTCTATGAGTTTATGTTGTGTAACTCTTGCAATCCTAGCACAGATGAAAAATGGAACAGAGAATATCATTGTAATTGTAATATTGTAAACTAACATTAAAATGTTTTGTTTCCAAAGACTTGGATGAACAATATGATGAAGACCTCTGAACCCAAGATTAAGCATTTCGATGGTGATGACTACACATGCATTACCTTCCAGCCAGATCTATCTAAATTTAAAATGGAAAAACTTGATAAGGATATTGTAGCCCTCATGACAAGAAGAGCATATGATTTGGCTGGGTCATGCAAAGGCGTCAAAGTCATGTTGAATGGGAAGAAATTACCTGTAAGAGCCTCATTTGAAATATCTTAAGCGTACTGAAAATTTGATGTGAAGAATAGTAATTGTTACCTGTATTACTCATAGGTAAATGGATTTCGCAGTTATGTAGACCTTTATGTAAAAGACAAGCTGGATGAAACTGGAGTTGCCCTCAAAGTTATTCACGAAGTTGTGAATGAACGATGGGATGTGTGCCTCACTTTAAGTGAAAAAGGGTTTCAGCAAATCAGCTTTGTAAATAGTATAGCTACCACAAAGGTGAGTAGTTACATTAAATGATAAAAAAATGTAAATGATAAAAATGTATGCTAAGGTTATGCCCAGTCAGATAGTTCATTAAAAAAAAAATAATAATCTCAGTTACTAAACATAAATAGGTGAGAGAATCCTTTGCATGAGAGGAACTGGTAGAGCAATTGGATATAGTCAAAATACATTCATAGCAGTATTTCTGAATATGCACTAGTTTTTAAAACACTAGTAATCATTATTAGCGATACCAATGTCTTATGTGAGCATAATACCTGGTATTAATTAAATATAAAATGAATGGAACTATTTTATTCTTCCTTTTTAAAATATTGTAATAAAATAATTCTGAAATTAAGGTAAAAAAATGTGCAAATCCTTTAAAAAGTAGTTGCAGCAAGTTTTGGAGGGCAAAAAATGGCTTTTGGTGTTCTTGAAAAATGACTTTCCGTTTATTGCTTTATGATGTATAAAACTGGCCTGAACTATGGAAATTAATTTTTTTATTTGTGTTATTTTTATTTGTATTATATAAGAGGATCTAGGTGTTCTCTGTACTTACTAGCAACTATAGTAGTAGTGAAATGATACCATAGCAAGTCTTCAGTTATGATAAAGCAGCAATATGCTCAGCATATAAAGTACAGTCTTCGTGCTTCTCAAATTGCTGGCGTGTTCAGGCACCGAGGCAATTAACTGAAATCAAGTAGTGCAACTCTCATTTATGCCTGTTTGGTGTACCCCAGGTTTAGGGATCTGGGATCCACCATGGTGAAAGAAAGTCTTTGTCCTTTCTGCTATTCGCAAATTGCATCAGATGAGTGATCTAACAGTCAAGCAATTCTAGTCATTGACGAGGCAGTTTTTAGGGAATCTTAACCAGGAGCTTCCCAAAGATGAGAAAGATAAGAATTTGTAATCAGACACTTAAACCTTCCTTGCTCACAGGAGTCAAACAAGAAAATCCTAATGGTAACACAAGTGGATGATGGGCACCCATGGTTACACTAAGTGGAGTCCCAAGTCTAGGCAAGTGCCCAGGACTGTCAGTGTTAATCTTGGTGACAGACGATGTGTAACCAGTGTTCTGGTGTTATATAATTTTTGCTGCATAACTTCTTCCAGTGTGATTTTCAGTGTAGCTGAACCAGCATTCAGTGGTAAGGGGGGGTAGTTAATTTCATTGCAGAATATTTAATTTCTAAGTGTGCATTTTAATTAAATGCTTATCTGCTACTTGTCAAAACCAGGGATAACAAATGTATCTGGTAGTTTAAAGGTTAAAACTTAGTTTTAATTCGGGCCTCTTTATGCAACATAAAGAAGAAAAATAGCATGACCTTAAAGATGATACCTTTATGAAAAATAAAATACTCCACACCTTTATGAAGAAGCTGGCAATGTAGAAAAACGTAATACTGATTGATATCAGGTTAAGAAAATGTATTTGAAAAAAATGAATACTTATTGACTCCTAAGTTAATATATTGCATACACTTACTCAAAAGATTTTGAATTTGACTCTTTTGGATCAATTTTCACCCATCGTGCAGTTACACATACATTGTTATCATATATTCTTTAAGAAAATTCATAGAAAAAGTACTGTGTATTCTTCAAAGGTAAGTGTTGTAATTTCTAGTTTTTCCCACTCTCCCGATCCATGCCTTATGTGTGTGACTGGATGTGGAATGTTCGGGGCGGTGAACCACCTCACCAGCAATTGATGTGCAACTACCCACTGATGAGACATAATGGCTAGTAACTAACTGCGTCAACTGCCTGTTCCCTTATCTGCTAACAGGTGAGGAGCTCATTTCAGCTGTTTTTTGGTTATTTATCGCTGTTTGCTGAAAGCTTTTCATTTCTGTTTCTGGATAAATTTCACCCAGTCGTAACTTCCCTTCCACCTTTTTCAAACTTGCCTTAAATTCCAAACAAGTTTTTTTTAGGTTGATGGGTTGTGGGTTTTTTTGAGGGGTGTGTAGAAGGTCAGGCAGTATGTTGAGGCACAACTCCCTTGTTTTGTTCTTGTAAATTTGTTACCTTGTCCAGGTCCCTATTTATTCACAATTTAGCCGCAGTAAACCACTACAGAATTTGACTTCGGGTTCTGAGGCAGCATTTGAAAGAATGTTTGTAGCTGTTATGGTTGTGCAGATAACCTTTACTGAGACTTGTATGTAACTGAGTAAATATGGTCTTCTCAAGTTCTGAATTTTAATAGTAGTTGTAGTAGAAACTTCAGTTATTATTGTAGCAATCTAATGGTATTTTTAATATGGTGGCACTGCTAACTCTTAATACTACTAATCATTTCAGCAGAAATGCTCAGCTAATGCAGATGCAGTGTCAGATAGCAGACTTGGGTGGAGGGAGCATCCCAACCTCTTAAAATTTGCTGGAGTTCAGCAAGAAATTCTGGACAATTCCAGATCTTGACATTTTGAGATTTATTCTAATAAAATAAATAGAAAACAAATGCAAAAGAAAATAAGATTTTGTCTAGCTAATTAATTGAAAACTTCAATTTTATAATTAGCTTCTGAATTTGTTTACCATATCAACCATTTGTCTGTCCATAGAATTTAAATATGACTTACCTCAGAATTAATTGAGGCTGTTCGTTATGGCTGACAATATCAATAGCATATGTATAGGAGCCAATCTAAGTTTCATTTTTAAGATCCCAGTTGTTAGCATTTTATCAAATATCCTTGCATCTTGAAGGCTGCAAGACTGGGATTCAACCGTAATGGTTACCTTCTGGGAAAAGAAGGTTATGCAGTTTTGGTACTCTTTCTCAGAATACAGTAGTCATAATAATCATTGACAGCCCTCTAGATTTAGAGGGTATTTTTCAGTCTTGTATTAAAATGTGTTGACAGTTGGGGCAGTTATAGGCTGTTATGCTTCGATAGTGGGTAAATGTGCCACCTACTGGTGAGATGGTTAAAAGGTTCCCGACTTTGAGCTCTGAACATCCCTCACTCATTGCTACACACTAAGAATGGACACAGGAATGGGGAACTCTTAGAGTAACTAATATCTTCTAAGAACAAGGATGCCTGGTAAGTAGCTATTTTTTGATATGCCAGATGCTAGTTTTAGAAAAATATTTGGAGCGCTAAAATTGTAAATAAATAAGTAAATAAATTGCTAAAGTTGTAGATACAAAAATATGCTGAGATATTCCTGTAAGCATAAGTTTTCAGTAATGTGGTGAGTCAAAGTAACGCATTTTAAAATTGCCATTCAAATGTGGAGTTTTTGGAACATGGCATTTGATATCTTCCTGTAGTAGCTTTTCTTTACAGTTTGAAAATGGATTTATTTGTCTCTGAAGTGGCAGGATGTTGATGTATCAACTCTCACTTTAATTCTCCCTGTGTTGAAACTCTTGTCATTCATATGTGAATAAAACCTGTTGTGTTTTAATTTTGCTGTATTTGGAGGTTTGGGTAGGGAGGGTTTTTGTTTGTTTGTTTGTTTTTTAAGAAGAAATGCCATGAAAAATACTTATATGTATAGTGCTTCTAAAACACACTAGTGGTTTTTGTTGCTGTTTAGTAGGTGATTCTAGAGACTGACAGAAATCATAGATGGTTTCTTTGAAGTGCAAGTACTGGTTTGTTGATGACTAATGATATTAACTATCTTAAGTAATTTCTTTACCTCCACTCTTTTTTTTTTTTTAAATATCTACTTTCTACATGAAGTTCATTACACAGCTGCTATCTATCTCCCATCAATTCAACCACTTTAGATCTTCACTCTTTTCAGACTCATAGTCTGCCATAATTTTTGGGTTTTGCTTGGTAGTTGTTTGTTCTTTCTTTTCCTCTGTCTTTTTGGCTACTGTTTTTTCTTAGTTTTATTGTTTTCCATTTTTTATTTCTTATCTATTCTATACTTCCTCATAGCCATCAAAAGCTTTTTTTTTTCTTCTCCTCAGTTCTCTTTTTAAAACAGCTTTAAAGCAGGAGGGTTTTTTTTGTTTGTTACCTAATGGTGAATGTCTCCATAGACATGTTTTCTTTATTTCATCCATCCTAATGCAGATTGGTCTGAACAGGAACCATTATTTAGTCTGTATTTTTATGAGGCATTCATTGATACTAAGCAAAGGTAATCTGTGTAAAATACTGAGCACTGACCTAGGTATGTTTTAATTGTATAGCATATGCCTACATCACTCTATTCTTTGTTACAAGGTAATAGATACTAGTGAAAGCATTGTGAACTTTCTGTAACAGCCAGTAGAATTTAACATTTTATTATTTGTACCTTTTTGTCTATAAATTTAAAGGAAGGCATTTGAATAATCAAAAATGTAAACAGCTTTCAGATATCCAGGGTTTTAAGACCGTTCACAATTTTGACATCTTTCCAAAGAAAGCCTGCCTCTTTACTTGTAAGGGAAGTTGTGTCGCCTTGGACTTCTACATATTTAAGCATACTTATCACCGTTAGTTTAGACTACAGTTGTTCGGTAGAGTTAAAGACTAGAGGATACATAATTTCAAATACTAGTTGTTCCTAATCTGTTTTATCTGTGATGCAAGTTTGTGCTGGTTTAGGCTTTACTGGTGGTTCTGGTTCAGATTACTTCTGCATTGTGGAATATACTCCCTAATTGTTAGGTTCCTTTTAGACATGTAAATCAGTAGTCAGTTAGTATGTAATAGATCTATAATAGACCTCTTTTTTCAAGAACTCTTATGTGAAATGCTTTTCTTTTCCAAGCAATTTAATCTCAAAATTACTTGTCTTCTAGCAGTATGTTTGGGGTTTGTTGGGGTTTTTTTTTGCTTGTTCATTTTTTTGGTGTTTGGTGGTGGGGTTTTTTTGTAGCTAGTTTAAAGTTTTAAGTCCAAAGAGAACTGTAGCTAGAGAAGGTGATAGAAGCTTTGGGGCACCTTTTGAAGATGTTCAAATGCTTAGTGCTTCGCTATTGAGACTGAATTTCATCAATCGTAAAACCACTATTTAAACATTTAAAATAGTATTTTCATCACCGTGCTGTATTGCAAAGCATGAGTTATATATGGCTTCAAAAAGCGAACTTTTCAGGGTCTGTTATAGTTGGAAGCTGAATACGTTGCCTCCACTAAAAGTTTTCTTGCAGTAATGGCTTCACTTGAAATATTGAGTTCGAAAGACCTTAAGCAAGTATAACCAGTACCCGGTCCCCCTTTTTTCTAGGGTAAAAGGAAGAATTGTGACAGTCACTGTGAATGATTCACTTTCAGCTGTTACAGTGCAACAGAGGAAGCAAATCCTATATATTCTTTTTTTTTTTTTTTTTGCACTGTAATGATACAAGAAATTGCTTATAAGCCTTTTTTTTTCTTCTGCATTTGAACAGCAATTGTAAGGGAGTCCAGCTGACTGCTTGTTTGCTACAAAACAGGTGGCATCATGATTGTGTAGCTACAAGTCATTGCCCTGTGATCTCCTAAGGGGTTGGTTCGCCAGCTTATGGTTAGCCGCGTGCTCTGTGTGTATCTCTTGTTGTTCCATCAGGTATGAATTTGGGGCAGGTTTAGCCTCTGGTGAGTCTTAAGGAGAACTACTCGTCTCCTTAAAGTTATCTTACTGTGTTCTTTTAGAGTGAATCTCGTGGTTGGCTATTTGTAGTTTGCTCTCCATTTTCCCTTGCATAAGCCCCAGGCTAGCAAAGAATGCTAACAGTGTTTATTCAAACAGTTCTGTAAATACAGCTAAGAAACGGTGAGATGACCTTTGGGAGGGAATAGGCACGGATGCTGTGTATATGAGGGTGCACTCTTGAACCTTTTTTTTATGAACTAAATGGGAAAGTTTTAATTTGATGAATGAATGTGTGGTGGGTTTAGTTCAAGGTTATTTGTGTGCCTGTTAAAAAGATACCTTTTGACAGCCGTGTGGTGTTTCAGGTACCATCCCAGTGCTATAGAGTAATTTTCAGATCTGCCCTACTCTTTAAGTTTTTTGTATCCTGTTACAAGCTGTTAGCAGCTACATTTCCAGTCTACCACTGTACAGTAAATGAAAGGTCTCCTGCTTCTTCTGTTCCGTGTAACATCTGTCATCCTCACTTGTATGAAGACTGAATAACATGAAAGAGAAACTTTAAAACAAATTTTCCTTTGTTATGCTGCAACTTAAATTAGGAAATTCATGCACATGAAGTATGATGACAGGAACTTTGTTAATATGGCTAAAATCTATTAGGAAATTCAATGGTTTTGTTGTTTGTTTGTTTGTTTTTGTCTCTTCCCTCATTAAGGGTGGTAGGCACGTTGATTATGTGGTGGATCAGGTTGTGGGCAAACTGATAGAAGTGGTGAAAAAGAAGAATAAAGCTGGAGTTTCAGTGAAACCATTTCAGGCAAGTAACTTTTGTACAAAAATATTGAAAAAGATGAATGTGGTAATTTTGTTGAGTAAATTTGTTTCTATGTTTTCAACAGGTGAAGAATCATATTTGGGTTTTTGTTAATTGCTTGATTGAAAACCCATCATTTGATTCCCAAACAAAGGAAAACATGACGTTGCAGCCTAAAAGTTTTGGGTCAAAGTGCCAACTATCTGAGAAATTTTTTAAAGCAGTAAGTAAATCATGCTCCTTTTTTTTCTGTGAAGCAGAAATTGACATACTGGTTTGAATGCATTTATGTTATGTAGCAGAAGATTAAGTAGTTCATTATGGTACCCTGGTGACATTAGTATACTATGAAAATGGGATGGAGGAACTTCTGTTCATTCTCTGGCCTTAATAATGGATGCAACGACTGTGTTTTGGCTGTTGCCCTGGATTTAAAAGCGAGCTTCACCTGATCATCTCATTTGTGGCCTAAACATAGGCCTTGGCAAGTTTTTTGTGTTACATTTTTCTGAAGTTGAGAATGTTGTCAACCTTATTCATTGATGTCAGTCTTACTCCCTTTCACTGAAATGAAAAGAGAGGGAGGGAACAAGTCACGTTTACTTTTCTTCCAGTAATAAAGGAAATGCAAAATTGTGGCTGTAGCATTCAAAGTGATCATTATTGTCAGGCATCAAGTTTAGAAATTTTGGCTGTAGATGGGTTAAGAATTGGTACTCTAAATGAATGTATTAGTAGAAACACATGGTAGAGGGTTTTCCTCTACTACTATTTTATACAAGGAAGGAAAAGTAAAACTCTGTTAGTCAGAAGTCAGTACACAAAGTCCTGTTTAGTGCCAGTAACATAAAGGAAACTCCAGTACTAAGGAGAATGGTGCCACTGCTAGTACTCTTGGCGTCAAAACTCAACTTATTGTATAGTGGTTTATTTTTCTGTGTCACTGCTGACATTCTTGGAGAACTTACTGGAAGAAATAACACAACTCAATCTTGTATTCATTCTTCAGATTTCGTTATATATATTGTATTTCTATCAGTAGCTTCGATTTACAGTGCTTCTAATATGCCCAGAAGTGAAAATTGATCTCCAGAGGTGTTAAATGTGCAGCAGAACCTCTAACCCATGAGTACTCTATTATGGGGGATAACAAAAAGCCAAAGCTCACAGTATTTTCCTCCATTTGTATTTTCTTTTGATGTGAAACCAAACCTAAGACAGTTTTATTTTAGAAAGTATGCTGTATTTTTGCTGCCAATGTGTTTCTTAAAAACTGAACAGTTTCTCAAGTGGTTGATATAGAACCTTATTCTTGAATGCTTTTGATTGTCTTTCAGACACTTTCAGTCATTTCCAATAAATATCCCATAAGGTTACTTTTTGCTGTCAAAGTCAGGAAACAGGTGCTTGATACCTAAAATGTCTCAGCACATCAACCACACAACGTAAGACTCAGTCCTCTTTTCCTCCTTTCACCAATCATGCAATGGGTGGAAAAGAAGCTGTGTGAATGTTGTGTTTTGGTTTTGTGTATAAAATGCTAAACAGTAAGGTATGTGTTAATTCCTTGACCTTTTCTGTGTTGCATTTTTAAAAATCAAGAGGGCCTTGAGGACCAGTGTTAGATCAGTGACTTAAAATTGAGATATAAGAATCTGCTGTGTGAAGGTTTATTTTTCTCACCCACAATTCTGATCTGTTACTTACAGGCCTCTAACTGTGGTATCATAGAGAGTATTTTAAATTGGGTCAAATTTAAGGCACAAACTCAGCTGAACAAAAAATGTTCATCGGTGAAACACAGTAAAATCAAGGGCATTCCGAAACTGGATGATGCTAACGATGCTGGTAAGAACACTTACCTTACATAGATTATTTTTTTTTCACAGACATCATAATTTTAAACCTGACTTTATTTCTCATCCTTATGTATATCTTTTTAATAAAAGCCTTTCTAGTTTTCTAAATTTTCTAGAGCTGGAATTAAAGCATGATTTTGAGTTTGGTATTTGGAACAGTGTCCTCTCTAGGGTAGAGAATGAGTAACACTGGTTCAAGAGACCTTTTTCATGAGATTTTAAATGCCATTAGGTTCCTATCTGGGAGTATAGGGCAAACAGGCAACCTCTGCTGGCTTGCTTCCTAGCACAGATAGGAATCGGGATCAGATGGCAATCTTTGTGCCAGTCGCAACTGAATGGGGGCTGTCCTTGAATTATTTGAGGGGCACATATGACTAAGGAGTTTGAAATGTTGCCAGCCTGTGTTAGTTGATTTTCATACATCCTTACGTTAAGCAAAGATAGAGAAACTGCAGTGAGGTAGGTAGGTGCCTTAAGCAGGTTAAAAGCATGTAAGACTGGTAGAGAGGCTTTCTTTTTTTCCTGAGCTCCAGTGTTCAAGTCATAGATGACTTGAGATGATGAGTTCTGTTTAATTTTCTTCCCCTTCTGTTTTTTATTCCTTGGATCAGGTTATTAATTTTTTATTGAGTTTTTTCTGCAGTATTTTATTACTTTTCCAGTTATTCAGATGTCATATTTTGCCTCAGAAGTTGATAACCATATCTCCTTTATCTAGTGTTTTACTTGTTGTATCTGTATTCCTTAATCAGATGCATGTTACCAGTATTTTTCTTGTCTAGAAGACTGTGTGCTTGGAGAAATGCTGTAGTTTATGGATATCAAGCCTAGCGCTCATAAATAACATTGTGAATGATTTCTGGATCCACTTTCGTCATGATTTTTTTTTTTTAGCTCTGCTTTGGAAACCAGGCTTCAAAATCAGTTTTTACTAATTTTTTTTCACTAGGGATGAGGGAAAGGAAGAACTTCTAACAGGGGAGCTAATACAATTAACCCTGAAACTTCATCAGCTAAGGAGGCATGTAGGGATTCGTTTGGGCTCAACACTGATGCTTAAAGTTTTGCATGGCTTGGATCCCTTTTATCCAGGTGTAAACTGCTACATAGTTATTGTTACATGGGGAGCGGGAACTCTGCATCTCCCAGGGAGGCTTGCCCAGATATTGGTTTATTGAAGATCTGGAACATACTAAGTTTCTCACATTGAAGGCATTGCACATTTGGGGTGGACACACAGGAAGACAGAGGGGCATTCAGTTTCTGAATACAATGTGTGTTGTCATATTCACACTTGGCCTGACTTTCTGAAGTGTAACGTTATATATACTGGTAGAGATGTTTTAAACGGGAGGATGGTAAATAAAAAGTTCTGTAGTCATTTCTTATTAAAGACCGAAGGTAACATATCCACTTGGTCTTGGAAATCAATAGGAATTTTTTGGTATTGTTGCACTAAGCTAATGCTGTAAAGAGGATCAGTGACCTCAATAAAAATCTGCTTTCATTGAGAAAGGGAGGGCAGAAGATGATCCAGAAGAGTAACTCTTTCAGTGTAGCTGCATGTGTGTTGGTTGTTCTGCTTTTAAGAACATGTTCCGGTGAACTTTAGTTGGTGACTGCATCTGACTAAAAGCTTGATGTTTCTTGACATCAGGGGAAAAGGAAGTCCTAGTGCCGTGGAAATTCTTTAATGAGTACACAGATAAAGACTGTAGAGCTGTCAGTCTTTATGTCTTTTGGACCTTAACAGAAAAGTTTGGGGATTCTCAGGGTCAGATGAAGTAAGCACGGTACATGCTCTTTCTGTGTGTGAGAGGTGATGATTACTGCTGCTTCTTAGTCCAAAAAATTCAACTCTGCGTATGAATGTTAGCTATGAATGTGCATGCGAGTAAGCATATGGTGGAGAGTTACACAGTTGTAAATCGTCTTTTCAAAAGAATTTCAGACTTTCCCCTAAGTTGGAGAAAACGTTTACCTAATGCATGAAGATACAGTTAAAGGGAGATTGCTTCAGGACATTCATACATGTTATCTGTAATCTGGCAGCAAAACACAGTAGTGTTATTTCATGTAGTTGTGTTTCAGGACAATTAAATATTTTTAAGGATCCGAAAATATTGCAGGATTTTTTTCTCAATCAAAATTTGATTGCAGGAATTACACTTTCATAAGCACCACAAATCAGATGAGGGAACAGGGTTGGTTTCTATTAACAGGTGTCAGCAGTTGGACTGAAGTAGTCCAGTGCAGGTGGGAGAGAATAGTGTCTGGCCACAGACCCTTCTGGCTTTAATTTTTCCTGTGGTTTTTAGATTTTTTTCTTCATGGGTGAATTTGTAGCTGAAGTCCAGCATCCACAGGTTCCTTGGGTGCCAAGTACCACTGAATTTTTGAATTGGTACTAATTAATACTTAGGAATAAGAGAGAGATGCACTTGTACAGCGATGTACTTGCTGCAGATTTCCTCCCCAGCTGAAAAGAGTGAGTCCTATACCTGGTCATTCTTCTTTCTTGAGATCTTGATGAGGTATGTATAGTTCTGTGGCTTGTTGGAGGAGAAGAGGTAGAAATGAAAGGAAGTATAAGGAACCAGGAATAGGAATACAGGATTGTAAGGGAGCAGCTAGATTACCAGATCTGGTGAAACATAAAATAATTCTTTGAACCTGCCAGTTCATGAGGTTTTCTCTTTGAGTTCTTTACAGCTGTGTTCAGGAAAATACCTGACACATTACATTTCCATGAAATTAATTGCTAATGATTGCAGCTGTTCCAGAAGAAAGTGCACCTGGTTGATACTCAGATGAGTCTGCTGCAGTTCATTTAGGAAAAAAGAATCTCTCATATATTCTAAAACAGTAGGCTAGTATTTTTCTTGGTATTTTGATTCCACCTTGCTGATAGCATGGTAGCTATTGACACTTTCTTTTTACAGTGTGAATAGCTGCCTAATTTAGATTATATTAAGCCATACATCTGATTCAGAAGACCAAAGATGTTGAATGAAAGTTCTGTGTAATAGGAAGTGTGGGGTTGTTTTATACCTACCAGCTCAAGGCAAATCAAAGCACCTATTTTAAATGCCAATATATTCAAAACTATCTTACTAACAGTAGGTAAGACTCAGCTGGCTTGGAAGCTTTTTGCATCTTTCCTGCCATTTGGCCTTGATAAAATAGCAAAACTGCA
Organism: Falco naumanni; assembly: GCF_017639655.2. Classification (NCBI taxonomy): domain Eukaryota; kingdom Metazoa; phylum Chordata; class Aves; order Falconiformes; family Falconidae; genus Falco; species Falco naumanni. Next base: position 6,303,943 of record NC_054057.1, read on the forward strand.
TAATGAGCATTTGCACCCTTAGAAAAGGCTGGATTCCTTTTTTGAACTTGCTTATTATTTAGAACCTCAAATCAACTATTGCACTTGCAATAAACAGAATATATATGTCATACCAGTTTTGAGCACACTGGACACAGGCACAGAAATGCAGTGTTATCTTGCAGAATCAAAATTACACTTTTAGTAAAGTTTTGTTTATTCCGCTCAATAAATATCTGAGAATGTATAAGAAGTGCAAGTGTTCTGATCTCTTTAGCCTTTCTGTCAAGTTTTTCTTACAGTTGCCTGGCTTCAGCCAATGGACAATAAAAAACGAAACCTGCAAAAGTGTAATGTAATAAATTGCTTCTGAAAATGTACTGTGAGGAAAGGGGAAATGCAGAATGGGATATAACCCTGTGTATAACTCAGGCATGCATAATGTATGTGTGTAAGAAATCTGCAGCTAGAAAAATGAAATGGTAAAGGCACATAAACAATTTTTGTGCAGACGTGTGGGGACCATTACGTAAGATGCACCGCCATTGCATCCGTTTTGTCTATTTTGCTCCTTGTCCATAGCAATCCATGGTGTATCGCTAAATGCAAGGATGCTCATTCTTGTGTAGTTTTAGTGGTATGGAGGGCCATCCCTAAAAATAGAAATTCAGCCTGTTTAAATTACCTGATGGAGACTAGAAAGAATATTCATGACTGCTGATTCAATTGCATTTCTGTTATTTGAGTTTAAAAGTTATGCTTTCTGGTTTTTTGCCTTGCATCTACTTCTTCCTGGAATGCAGGTGGCAAACATTCCTTGGACTGCACATTAATATTAACAGAAGGAGACTCTGCCAAATCTTTAGCCGTCTCTGGCTTAGGTGTTATTGGTAGAGACAGATACGGAGTATTCCCACTCAGGGGTAAAATTCTCAATGTTCGAGAAGCTTCTCACAAACAGGTAAGTAGTCTTGTCTCCTCCTTCTAGCTGACGTGAATGTCTCCTGTTTATTTTTGATTTCTAGGGTTGTATCTTCATACTTCAATTTTTATTTTTCATGAAAATTTTGTGGCTGGGATTTCATAAAGTACCAGCTACTTTAAAGCCTGGAAATATTAATTGTAGTACCGCAGATGATATATTGGGTTGATAAAGTTCATTTCTTCACAAGTGGAAGGAAATTCTGCTATGACTCGTATTAACATTTCACATGAATATTTAAAAAACTTAAAATTTTATATTCTCTCCCTTGCCGTATGATTTCATTGACTTGCAATGTGAGGCAGTAGCAGCAGCATTACCCCATTGCATTACTTCTGCTGTCCTCCATAATTTGTCTGTAAGAAGAGTTGTATGGCAGATGCCCATAGAAATAGTGGAAAGAGAAGGCAGTTTTGTGAGATGACTTTGTTACATGCACTTTTCTCCCTGCCTTCCTGACCTCAGGCTGTGGAGGAGAAAGTGTGTGGTATAGTCTTGAGAATTTGCTGCATGTACAGAAGAAATATTTACAATTGTGAAGGCTGCAGGGGGGCTGGGGATAAAAAGATTATGAAGTTGAGGTAGGGGTGCATTGAAAAAGTAGCTATAAAGCCCATCTCAAAAAAAGTGGGATATTTCTGAATTTCTGCTTATTACACTGACCGCAAAATTTTCTTTTTCTATACAGATTATGGAAAATGCAGAAATCAACAACATCATCAAAATAGTTGGACTACAATACAAGAAAAGCTATGAAGATCCAGAATCTCTGAAAAGTTTGAGATACGGAAAAATTATGATCATGACAGATCAGGTGAGTCTGAAATTCATAGGTTTTAATAGACAGAGCTTCTTAAAATGTGTTTTGCTGCAATTTGGTAGCTTACATTTTTATGATTATAACCTTTCCCTGTGTTAGGACAATATGGATATATGCAGAGAGAGCCCCTAATGTGTGAGGGTTTTTTTGTGGGAATAATTTATCTGTATGTTGTTTTGTTTACTCCAAATCAACAACTGAACTTTGCTGCACAGTAACAGACACCCCAAAGTAATAATAAAAACATGTATAAAGAAGAATGCTTTTGATAACTCAAAAATACATTGGAAGTAAGGGCAAAAGGAACAATACATGAGGTAGTAGTACTAGAAAGTCAAGGAGAGACAAGAATGCAGGCAATTATTTTTGGGTAATCTCATTAAATGTGTATCTATTGTTCAGATTTTAGAAGGCTAGGGATCCTATGCTTTGGATATTTGTGAAACTTTTTTTTCCCCTGGGAGGTTGAACTATCAAGCATCTTAACACCAGTGAGAACTGTGGGCCAGGCTTGGCTTTCTTCCACAAAAGTTCAGTTCTGTGGTGTTTGGGAGAGCTGTCTAGCTCTTGGACAAAACATGGCAGAGGCAAAAAAACTTTTGAACAGCAACTGTACACTTGGCTTGGAAGAGCTTATTATTAGCTCAGGGATAGTGCCATTCACAGGTGGTTATTTTATACCCAGGTCCAGTCTGGAATCCAAATTAAAAGTAACTGTTCCTTTCTATGTTTTCTGTCAACAGACAATGTTTTGATGTGTGCAGGTCAGTGAGTGGGTTTTTTTGTGGTTTGGAGGGATCTGATGTTTTGTAAGATTACCTCATCTTTTCATGTTGTGATTCAGGATCAGGATGGATCTCACATAAAAGGCTTGTTGATCAATTTTATTCATCACAATTGGCCATCACTGTTGAAACATGGTTTTCTTGAGGAATTCATCACTCCTATTGTAAAGGTATGGGGTTTATTAATGAGATTTTATGTATTACTTACAGCGCAACAGAAAAGTTCATTAGGTGTTTTGTTTTTTTAAAGGCAAGCAAAAATAAGCAAGAACTTTCATTCTATAGTATTCCTGAATTTGACGAGTGGAAGAAGCATATGGAGAATCATAAAGCATGGAAGATAAAGTACTACAAAGGTTTGTTTAAAACCAAATAAGTGAACCTCATGGATTTAAACTTACATAAAAAATGGATGCTATTAAGTTTTATTTGTAACTGTTTTCATGATAGTATCTTCTATAATGATTTTAATAATATTTCCAGTAAAATAAAAGGGGTAAAAGATAAAACTTAAATTTTGAATATGGAGTAACTGTTCCTTTGTACTGTACAGGTTTGGGTACCAGCACTGCTAAAGAAGCAAAAGAATATTTTGCTGACATGGAAAGACATAGGATCTTATTTCGATATGCTGGTCCTGAAGATGATGCTGCCATTACACTGGTAGGAACATATAAAAGTGCTGCTAGATGATGCATTTTTGTTTCCATTGTTTGCTGAAAATATGAGTAAGTCCTAACAGGGATATTTTTTTTTCTGGAGTAATTGAAAAAAATACTTTTGGGAGAGAAAGCAGCTTTTGGAAAAGATCTTAAATTGTGGAATAAGAGCTTTTTCCACACTACAATATCAGCTCTACCTTCTGCGTAGTGGCTTTGATCAACTTTGTATGGTGTGGATATCAAGAAACATTACATTTAGAATTGCTTTTAAAGACAGAACATGCAGAAGAGTGTTCAGAGTAAGGCAATAGAACCTAAACAAATGAAGTTTCACATCTGCTTAGGGATTTATGTTTTGTTTCTGAGCAAGTAAGATCAAATAAGTATTATTTATTTATTGGGCATGTATCAGTGTGGCATATGTCTATTCATACATGTATTCTACATATTTGAATTCGAAGTCTTAGATAGTTGTGTGCAGGAAGGTACTTGTGTTTCAAAGAGACCTTGTGGCAAAGGATGGTGTGTCTCAAATGGAGCTGTTTTCTCAAGGAATGTTTCACCTTTTGTCTCCTTTAATTCACTATTTTAATTGTAGGTGATATTAGAGGGAAAAAGGTATAGGAGAGTGAAAAATAAAAACGGGAAAATACCCATCCTGGACAAAACAACTTTTTCCTTATACTGTGGATTCAGTTAAATGGTGTGGTTTGGTTTTACTAGCAGAAAGGTACAGTAGGTATCTTTTCTGTTGAAGAAAACCAGCCTGATGTGTCAGAAGTTATTTGTACTGCTCACTTTACTTCTGCTCGAGGTGCACATTAAATATAATCCATGTATGCGTTTCCCCATTGCACAGAAGTGTGTTCATCTAGATAGAGAAGGAGTCTGTATATTGCATATACGTTAAACTAATTGGTGGAGAGACCTCGAACTTCCTGATTAAAATTCTGAGCTCTATTTCTGCAAATAGACCTCCATACACAGGCTGATATTGGAGGCCATATAACCTGTTACAGCTGATCCTTACTGTTGTCTAAAATGATATTCTGTCAATTCGGGATGAAGCTAGTCATCTCTGTTACACTGGGAACAACTACTGCCTAGTACTGAGGCTGTTAATAGAAGCTTCAGTTACACTCCTACCCACGTTTTCTTTGCTGATAGCTATAATCCCAGCTCCGAATTTACCTCTGGGCATAGTTTGGTGTAAGATTATGGGTCCTACCAAGCTTTGTGATAGCTGTAATCTAGGAAAACAAAAAATACTTCACATAGCAAGTTCTTCTGCATTCTGGAGAACTTTTTTGCTAGTAAATGAGGTCTTAGAATAGCAGTTTTAAGTAGAGAAAGAAAAAAACATTTTTATTCTATTAAAGAATAAATATTTGAGAATAACTTCTATTCTATTCTGTTAAAATATTTTTTATGCTGATCCAGGTCTTGGTCATTTGTCACTTCAGTGGTGTAGAAAACTTATAAATATGCTGAAAAGAGCCAGGAGAAAATCATAAGGATTCAGTAATATTTTTACAAAAGCCTAATCTTAAGCCTTCAGATGTCTGGCATTGTGAATTGTTGAGTTTTGTTCACAAAGGAAGTCAATCTGATGCGAAAGAGGGCAATAGCACTTAGTCCCTTTCTCAGAGAGTAAGTTACTGATCTTCATTATTTATTGTGTCATAGCATAGTTTCCAAGGAAATGAAACTACTCATTGAACTCTTCTGGAGTGCTCCAGATCGAGTCCTTGAAAAAAGATAGCACTGATGAGTGTTGTCTTATGCAGTAGAGTGGTTGAAATCAGGACACGATGGAGTCTCTATATGTTATTCCCTGAGAAAAAAAAAAAAGGCAGTACTTCAGCAACTCACAAAATTTTCCCGAAGTAGTTGAAATTTTGCTTAAGCCACATATTCAGTTTTTATGTATTCCTCACTTAGTCCTCTGGAGAAGAAACTCACTGGAGCAGATCTCTCTTTCTATATCAGGACAAAGTCTTTCAGAACATTCCTGTGTCTTTTTGTAGTGATAAGTGGTTGCTTTGAAGTGATGCCTTGTCATCATGAAGACTAAGATTAAGGCCTTTAGTTAGCTGGCCTAAATGCTGGTTTATTCTTTTAATGCAGTGTCAATTTTGTTAAGTTGTCAATCTTCAGAGAACTAGGGCCAACCACTCAGGAACAGCTACAAATTATTAACATTCTGTGGCTGACACAGCAAACAGGGCATGGAGAGGACAAGAAGAGCGTGGTATTTTTTGTAATATCTTCAGTTAATTTTCTTGATGACAGCTGGTTAAAGTTAGTTTAAATTATGAACCCGACCTTAAAATTATTTGAGGAAAGATCCTAACACCTTTAAACTTGTGTATCAAAGGACAATTCTGATGTGAAGCAAGAGATAAGAATGATAAGATTTGTCTAAATGTGTACAGATTTCAGGAATAGAATATAAATTCCAATTATGATCAGTGGGAGACCTGTCAGTTTGAAAAATCTTGCACAACTATGTCTGAAAAGTCATGTGCTTGTGCTCCTGCATAAACATTAGTTATATGGATTATCTTGTTGAATTAAGCGTTATTGAATACTTGATCAGCTAGCACACTTAAAATTCTGACTAAAGTAACACACATTTACACAAGCATCTATATGTTGATAATTTAGTGTACTTGGAATCTTTTCAGGCTTTCAGTAAGAAAAAGATTGATGACCGAAAAGAATGGTTAACAAACTTCATGGAGGACAGGCGACAGCGTCGGCTGCATGGCCTTCCCGAGGTGAGTCCTAAATCATAGTAATAAATCTGGTGGGTGAGATTTAAAATTAATATAGTTTTGTACTGAGTGAATAATGTGTGTGTTTTTTTCAGCAATTTTTATATGGTACAGCAACAAAACATTTGACTTACAATGACTTCATTAACAAGGAGTTGATCCTTTTCTCAAATTCAGACAATGAGAGATCTATCCCTTCCCTTGTTGATGGTAAGCTGATAGTTCATTATGATTTGTTGGAACATTCCTCTTTATTGTTGATTTTTAAACCTGTGTTTTTTATTGGAAATCAATGCATTCAAGTAGAGAATGTAAGAACTTTTATATTTTTGTTTGTTAGCATTTAGATGCTAAGGAATTGCCGTATTCTCCTGTGAGGAAGTTTAAGCTGTTGTTGCACAGCCTTTTTACTTAACTAGGCCTGTTCCCTTGACCATACATGTGCTTTGTTTCTAGTCAGACCATCAGAGAAAGCCAGTCTTTTAAGTGCTTATCATAATTAAAATTCAAGTCGGCAGCTGAGTGCAGATGAAGATGCAAATGTTTTCTCTCTTCAGTCTTAAACCACAGGCAGTATTTTAGTGGTTACTGACCTGTAATCCTTCTGGGGTTCTGTCAGTCATGTTTGCTAATGCTCCCTTTGCAATAGCATGAACATTAAAAGAAGCAGCTTACTACGCTACAGCTTTATTTGTAAAACTGCCTGCAGACCGCATGAGCAGGAATTTCTGCCTATATTTTTGTCAGTATGCATATGCTTAGTAAGATACAGGAAAAAAGGCCTTGAGGTTTCACAGAGGGGGAAAAAAAAAAAAGAGCACATTTATCTCCTCTTTCCTCTACGTTTTTTATAGTGGAGGTGGTCAGCCGCCTTGATGCTACAGACCCACACCAAAAAAATGAATCAAAATATAAGAGGTTTTACGTTTTAGATGAGAAAGTAGGATAGTTCACAGGTGGATAGGGGGGGTAGTAGCTTCCTAGTAGGTTGGATCTCCAGCTCTATTGCAGAATAATTAGATTAGGATTAGGCGTGTCTAGGGAATCAAAGAATGTCAGTCTCTGTTTCAGCTTTGGACTTACTTCCTCCCATAGTCGGGTATTAGGATAAACCAGTAGTCTCTAGGCAAGCATTTCTTAGTTTACTGTTCTGGGTTCACCACAGAGCTGCGTGTTTCAAGAGGTCATTGTTCCTTATAACATCCTCTACCCTGACTGTTTTCTCAGAAACAGCAGAATGGTTTTTCTGAAACTTAAAGTATGAACTTGCAGTAGATAACTTTTCATTTGAATTGAAGTTTTCCAGGATTGTGTCTATGGAAGTGTAAGGAAAATGAGAAGGGAACATATTTATTCATCTATTTCTCTGTGTGTATATATGTAATAGAATGTATGTATGTATATTAGTATACATACTACATATAATCGCTCTGTTACACATACAATATTATTTATAACACCATATATATTATACACTATACATATACAGTATGTACAGTATTATACGTGTAATTTTCTGTGTTATATATAATTGCTATGAGTGTTTCTGCCAGCTTTGGCTGTAAATTCTGCTTTCTGGGCATAGGAAGAATGAAGAGGAAAAACATTACATTACAATTGTAATCTCTTTACAATTACTAGTTACCACTTTTACTTGTTGGTGATTCTCCTGTGTAAAGCAAATCCTCTGTTACATGCAATAGATTTTTGGTAGAAAAACATGGTGCAGGCCCATTGTAAAGAAAATTGAATGTTTCGTATTTAAATGAAATGTAGATTGGAGTCAGTGTCTTTTTTTCAATTTTTACTCTTACCTTTGACCAAGGTTAGTAATGGGAACACATAACAATATTTTAGTGCATTTCAGAATTGTATGTGATTTAAAACACTGAATGGATCAATAAGCATGATCTAGAACTGGTTATCAGTTCTCGATAACATGCAGAAAAACTGCAGTCCCGTCCACACAGATGTTGTACTTAAAGTGTGCCTAAACAATAAAAAACAAGTCAGAAGATCAAAGACACTGGCTTCTTACATAAAAATATTAGATCTAAAAGGAAGACAAATAACATATCTTTTTTTATATTTTAATGACTGAGGATTTCACACTAAAAGTAAAATTTCAGAGTGCTTTAAAATAAGTGTAAGCTACAGTTGCAGTTGTCACTGCTGAATTTGTGTTGATATTCTTCAGAAAAAGTTTTTGCTGAGTAGACTGGAAAGAAACAACTCAACTTGTAGAAGCTTTACATTTAGGATAAAATTTATTAGAATGCTGTATGCTCCATAGTAGTGATTGGCTGAAAGTGTTATGTTTACACTGTCCTGGTAACTTTTCCAGTTTGCCAAAATAATTTTTATTATTTAAAACCCCCCTGAGGTATTAATTTGGTATTTTGTTAATATTACACTGAATTTGTTTCCATTTAGTGTTTAAGCTTTTGAGAGATTAGAAATGACAGTAAGACAAAACAAGTTTATTACTTAAAAACATATGCTTGTGTATGTTGAAAATGGGATATTCTTCTCAATAGGTTTAAAACCAGGGCAACGCAAAGTTTTATTCACTTGCTTTAAGAGAAATGATAAACGTGAAGTAAAGGTTGCTCAGCTGGCTGGTTCTGTTGCTGAAATGTCAGCTTATCACCATGGGGAGGTGAGTATGAAGGATGGCAAAGTTGTGAAGATTTTTAGCCTATATAAAATATTAGGCAAATGTCTGCTGTATTGAAATTGCAAACCTATTGACTATAAGTCTACTAATCAAACCACAGATTTACTTTTAAAGAAAACAAACCGAACAGTATGTAGCTTAATAATACAGCATATTTCCATTCTTTCCAAGCCTTTGTGCACAGTGGTATCCCAAATAATTTGTGGGTTGTGGTAAAATAGTAGACAGCCAATTGCACAGGTAACTTAGAGATTCTCAAATCATAGGAATATAGGAGCTCCACGTACTAGGACAATTTTTGTCTTAAACGAGAAATATAATCTTGTAAGAAGAAGAGATACTTTTCTTCAAAAACCTGATACAGTGTTCGAACAAAAATTATTTCTAGCTCCTGATTTGTTTATATTTATCTGAAATATTAACAAGAGTTGCCATATTAATAGTCTCTTTCCATCTCTTCTTTTCTCTCTTTAAAAGCAGTAAGTGCAGTCAGTTTGCTCCCCATTCATTCCTCCAGAGAAATGCTTTAGAAAAAATGGAGAAGCCCAGGGGTTTTCATAAGCATAGATTGTAAGGATGCTTAAAGCAGGGAGGCAATGTGTCTGCAGAAGAGGAAGCATTATGTTTTGCCAGCAGCTCTTACAACAGGCTTACAACATTCCTTTCTCAGGGAGACTACTTTTTTGAAATATAATTCAGATTACTGACACGATTTTGGGGCATTAAAAATATATTTTATTGGCTGATTAGGAAAGACTGTCTCTTTTGATTACTATGAACGTGTATTTTCTTGCAGCAAGCATTAATGATGACTATTGTCAACTTGGCTCAGAACTTTGTTGGAAGTAACAATGTTAATCTGCTACAACCTATTGGTCAGTTTGGTACCAGGCTTCATGGTGGGAAGGATGCTGCCAGCCCTCGCTATATTTTCACCATGTTAAGGTAAACAGAAATGTAAAGATAAATGCATGCTTTTAAGAAGCCTTGTTAGAAACTCATCCTTTCACAACACTACAGTGTTGTTTTTTTTATGGGCAAGGAGTGGGGGAACGATTGGAATATTTTGATATAAGCTCAAATTCTGCTTTACATCTCTATGTTTTTGCATATTGATTTTCTGCATGATTTTCCATGCACAGAAGTTCTGTGGGAATCGTAGCTTTTAAGGAATTAAACTTTGAATCATAAGGCTGAAGACTGAAAATGTAGATAATTTTGATTAGTTACTGAACTTAAATTGTGACATGCAGAAGTGGCTTTCGGTTTCCCTGTCAGTGTGAAATCTGATCAGTTTCACAATAGAAAGTGTATTGGTACCTGTCATAAGTCCTGCAACTCAGCATAGACTTGAAAGTTGAGATATATTCTTTTCTTTTCGAATGAGTTTAGTCATATCAAGCTAAATCACACATCTATCATGACTAATGAAGTCCTAATTTAATGATGATGAGTTTTCACAGCTAATACCTTGAAATTCAATTTGGCATGCAGTGTTAGAATGTGTTCCTTAACATAAGTTATAGTATTTTTTAAGTTATGTTGCTTCTTTATTTGCTAATTTCAGTCTGATATTTTGCCTAAAATTCGTTGTAGTTTCTTCCTTTCCTCTAATTGTAAGCTTTATGCTTAAGTATCAGGTTGTATTCCCTTTCCTATGTATGTTTTTTTCTGTAGCAACCTGTTTTTTCACATTTTCCATTTTGCATGGGGTGCTGGAAATTGTATTCACCCAGGGCAATGTTCTATATGAACAAAGAGTCACTAGGAAGAGCACTGTAGCATTTTCAGAGACTGCTAGTTCTGCAATTAAACAACAAAGTTTTGCAACTGTTTGCATGCTGTGTTGCTTTCTTACTGGGTGACCTACTGTCACATTGAACTGTGTGTTCAGAGTGCTTCAAAAATTGGTATTTTGTATATGTTAAATGTCATCAGTTACTAGCGTGTCACGTGCATGTGTTGTGAAGGAAACAAACATGTTATGGATGCACATTGGGAAGAACTTGCTTTTCTCAGGAGGCACGTACACTGTGTTTTCAGCTTCAGAATGGCAAAGAGAAAGGAAGACATGAGAAAAATCTACAAATAATCATATCTAGACCCATGGACTGTTAAAGCATTATGTACTTACTGAACTCCAGTTAAACAGTTTTCTTGTCTTTCTTTTTTAAAGCCCTTTAGCAAGGCTGCTTTTTCCATCAGTGGATGACAACTTGCTTAAATTTCTTTATGATGACAACCAACGTGTAGAGCCTGAATGGTATATTCCCATCATTCCTATGGTTTTAGTAAATGGAGCTGAAGGAATTGGTACTGGATGGGCTTGCAAACTTCCAAACTATGATACCAGAGAGATTGTAAACAACGTCAGACGAATGCTGGATGGCTTAGATCCCCACCCAATGGTAAAAACAATAATATATACTGGCGTTTTATGTTTGCTACACAAACCTTATTTTGTACTTACAAGATGAATTCATATCACACTAGAAATGCTTGATTGTTGGAACATCTGAGTTGGATTGTCCCAGTAATTTTGTGTAGGAGCTTTACTTGACTGTTGGGATGAGGCTGGAAGTTCACCTTGAAGCAAAAAACATTTGCAAGTAGTATTTTTCCCATTATTTCCCAGGACTTTTTCTTCAGTCTGCTGACTGTAAGCCTTCACAGTTGCCAGTCTTACAGGGTATTTATGACATGGCAGTAGAGTAAAAAGCTGTACCACTCTTTCCTTTTTGAAGGTACTATTACTCATCTTCAGCCAAAGTTAACATTTCCTCTGTCCTGTCTGAATTATACTTTCGTATATATCTGTAAGCACAGGAAAAGATACTGTCGCTGTTCCAAGAAAATCAGCAGCTTCTAAACTGCATCCAGCTTCTGTTCCTTTATTTAAAATTTTATAAAAAGTCTTGGAAGTGGTGTACGCTTGAAAAAATTTGGACAGGAAGAATACCTGGGTGAACCCAGAATATCTATAACCAGCAGATGAAATACAGATAACGTAGCCTTTACAGTGGCTGGATAGTGCTACTTTGCTTTGTTTACCAAGTCACAGAAGCAGAAACATCTTTTCTTCTCTACTTAGAGCGCAGTTCGCTGAGTGCGCAGTATCAATTTTCATGACGTAGTGAATTTCCTTTTGCAAATTCTTGGGAACAATGAACAGATTTTTTAAATTAATGCAATCCATTGCCCTTCCTTTAGGACTCCTAGGCCTTCTGTGTAGTCTCACAGTCAATTGAAGCTTCACTGTGGTTGAAAGAGGCAGTTCTGCCTCCATCTAGCTCCTTTCTTTATGCTGGTATGTGTTTGTGGCTGCATGGTAAGCTGGATAAGGGAATCAATTCAGTTAAAGAAAACTCCCCTCCCTGTTAGTTACTTTTTTAAACTGGATGGGTTCCACTATCTTTGCCAAACAGCACAAGAATGAAAAAATGGTTAGGGGAGGTAGCACCACTTCTGTAAAATTATTGTGAGACTGGGGTGTTAATCTGCTTTCTGTCATGCCTTATCTGTGCTTGCAGTTTTATTTAAAAAAAGAAAAAAAGGAAAAAAATAAAACCAACCCAAAACCCACAAACAAAACAAAAAAACCCACCACCTTGCTGGGCTCAGCTGCATCATCTTAATCGTTTATCTACCCTGTAGATGTTAAGATACTTGCTCCTGCCACTTGCATGTCTTTTTTCTGTTTATTCCGTAGTATTTTTCATATGACTTAAGATTTTCACAGGCATGAGAGGCTGGTTGATGATTTAGCGCAATAAAAAGCGATAGCTGTATGGTGTATGGGAAACAAATATTCCCCCAGTTTTTTATTATAAAGATTATTACCACTTCACTGTTTTTTGCAATTTCAGCTCCCAAACTACAAAAACTTCAAAGGAACCATTCAAGAACTTGGTCAAAACCAGTATGTGGTCAGTGGTGAAATATTTGTGGTGGACAGGAACACTGTAGAAATTACAGAGCTTCCTGTAAGGACGTGGACCCAGGTAAGCAACAGTGAAAAAAAAAAAAAAAGTTTCATAGTAGATTATTTAATCCTACATCTGGATGAACTTTTAACATAATTTCTGACGATTATACATACGTGGAGGGGAACATGGTTTGATTCTTTTGTGTGCCTTTGTAGGAGATGGGTTTCTCCTTGTGCTATCTTCCGTCCATACCACAAAGAATACCTGCTTCTCCTGCTGAATTGATATTTAATCCCTTTTTTCTTTTGAGTAGATTTTTCTGTTCTTGTTAGATGCCTTTTAATGTTTGTGCTAGTCTTGGCCTGCGTTTTGCAGGTTATACTGGTTCTGTAAATTATAACTTATCAAATGTAATGCGCAAAGCATTGAAATCTTATGTTGTTCAGTTGGTTTAAGGAATTGAGGGTTTTAAGAAGTGTTTTTGTCTTTTGCTAAACTGTTTTTAATAGGTGTACAAAGAACAGGTTCTAGAACCTATGTTGAATGGGACTGAAAAAACTCCAGCATTAATTTCTGACTATAAGGAATACCACACTGATACAACTGTGAAATTTGTTGTCAAGATGACAGAAGAAAAACTTGCACAGGCAGAAGCAGCTGGATTGCACAAAGTCTTTAAGCTTCAAACAAGTCTTACTTGTAATTCTATGGTAACTTTTTCATGTTTGGCTATCAGAATCCTTATTGTTGCTTGTTGTGAGCTCCAGTGTTTTTGTGTGTACTTTGGTACTTGGTATTGAACAGTGTATCGTGTATTTGAAATTGTTTGAATATAAGAAAATTGTAGTGATCACAAATAAGAGATCAATATGGATCAGCAAATCCATTTTAGTCCTGATGAAATCTTTCAAACTAAATTAGACAGGCTTAGGGTGGTTAGTTTCCTGTAACTGAAAACTTCCTCTGCAACTAATGAAAAATGGTTAATGTAAAGCAGATTATACAAAACTTCCTGCCATATTATAGTTAGGTTTGAGTTTTAAACTTAAGACAAGTTACACTTTCAATATTACACTTTATGCAGGACTATTAGTCCTCTAATTGGAATTAAATGATCCAATGTTTTCACCAACAAAAACACTATTTTAGGTTGTAAGGTGTAGAAAACACTACCCTTAAGTTTCTGAAGATGTAATAGTGATGTAAACTACTCGTATGGTTTATTCTGCTCGAAGCAAGATGGGAGTAAGAATGTGAGTAAATATGAATGACTATTACGAGAGGGATTTGAATTGTAAGATAATTCTGCTAGAATGTTTCCAAACAACCTGTCTTTCTGAAAACAGTTCTTATTTTTTTTATGGCAGATACCACTTTCAGATATTATCACAAAGCAACAATACCATTACTGTTGCTGTTGTTTTATAAATCAAAAGCTATGTGAAAATAGATGAAAAATAAAGACTATAGAATTGGAAGAGTAAAAAGGCCTACCCATTTTGTAGATTGTGCTTGAAAAGCGAAACTACGAAATCAAGGTGATAGTATTTCTCACAGGTTTAAGCCACTGTATGAACTGCTGTGAGAATCTGTCTTCAAATTAATGTTTATCAGATTACAAAATCTTTTGCAGCTTAATTCTGCATTTTCTACATACTGAAATAAATAGTGAGGGCTGCTTTCTGTGTGAATTAATCTGCCCTAGTGTAAGCATCTCTAAAAGTTAATGCAAGCTAGTCATTGTTCACCCAACTCCCAAATAGGTATTTTAGATAGATGAATTACCCCCTAGAGGGGCTTATTTCTTTCAGTTGGCTATAGAGGCCGCCCAGGGTGACTAGTTCACCATAAATGTCTAAACTGCAGATGTCAGAATTCAGGCAGGATTGATTCCACCTATGATGTAAAAATGATTTCTTACTTTGTTTGTGCTTGAATTTGAAGGATGGCAGTTTTCACAGCTGAAAAGTGGCAGATTTCACAACTGAACTGAAAGATTATTAAAGATGCTTTTCAACTGTTAGTTAAATAGTTATAAATCAGTAGGTGCTACTGAACTTGTGCTTTAATAGTTAGATAAAATTAGTCGTTCAACTGAATTAATGTTTCTCTGTATAGGTGTCTTCCTGTTCGAACATGTGACCATAAATCTCATTTTAAATATACTTGTGAATAAAATCTGTCCAGCTATGTGCTGTGTAGTTCCATAGCAAGGTTTGAGTTCAGTCTTCAAAATACCACTTTCTGTGTGGTGCATGTATGTGTGCAGTAGAAATACACGCGTACACAAAGGTTAACAAAGTTGGAGTTATGCAATCTCTCAAGCAGTATATTATGTATTTTGTAGGTGCTATTCGATCATATGGGATGTTTAAAGAAGTATGAAACCGTGCAAGACATCTTGAAGGAGTTCTTTGATTTGCGATTGCATTATTATAGTTTACGCAAGGAATGGCTTGTGGGAATGCTGGGTGCAGAATCTACCAAGCTTAACAATCAAGCTCGTTTCGTTCTAGAGAAGATACAAGGAAAAATTACCATAGGTGAGTAAATGTAAGTTAGAATTGTTAACAGAGGAGGGAAATCTGGAAAAGAGTTAAATATAGTAGAATGTACTTGCATGTAAGACATCTATTTTCAAGACACTGATGTGTTTGTTTTTTTTCCTCTTTCTCTCCCTGCCGCCTGGTGTTGTGTGTGTCTTGTAGAGAACAGATCAAAACGAGATTTGATTCAGATGCTGGTCCAGAGAGGTTATGAATCTGATCCAGTAAAAGCTTGGAAGGAGGCACAAGAAAAGGTAATAATCTGAAGTTACTGGGTGAATGCTGCTAATGTTATAAATGATATTAAGTTAGACTACTGGAAAACAAACATCTGAATAAAATAATTTATAACACACATAACACCTTAAAAAGATTATTCATTACTACTTTTAGCTTCCAATTTTAAAAATATGTGAAACTTGTATAAAGATATTGTCACATAATGGTATCGCATATGGATAATTCTTAGAAGAAAACTAGATAGTACAAGCCTTAAAATGAGAATGCAGAGGATTGAATTTCTTAATGTAGCCAAATCAAACTGGCAGCTTGATTTCTGACTAGCTGATACATAAAATGCTGCATCAGTTACCCCACATATATAACTGATGTCCCCCTTATTATTTATGTCATATGATTGCAGAATGTAATTATTGATACATAAACTTATGCATTAGATTTCTGTAATGAAACATCAATATTGTAAAGCTATGACTTTTGGACATAGTTTAGTAAATGTGACCTTGACCTATATTTATTTCTGTTTTTTTTTTGAAAAAACCCAAGAGGGATTTTTGTTGATCCAGAAGAGATATGTGACAAGTTTAATTTCATGCTTTACTATGGGAAGATGAAACTACTTTGAAAAGCAACTTCAAATCCCTGTCAAGACACCCCTTTTTCTACGCTGTTCCCACTGCATTCCCTATTGGTTTTCATTTCTCATTTGCTTTGCTTTGCGTTTTTTTGCTACTGTATTTTAATTGCATGCAGTGTGTTGTATTTTATAATGAAACTATTATTATGAGAAATTTTGATCCACTTCCAAACCACAGTGTGTACATTCAGGGCTTTGATAGCAATTTCTATCTGAAAGACCCTGCTCATTTCTGAAGAAAGAGATATACATGAATATCCCAAGGGCAAAGGTCTCAGCCCTGTGAGATAGCTAGGACGGTACCAGTATTTTAGCCAGCAGCATACGAGGCATATGGCTAGCATCAGGTTAAGATTTGTTTTCTTAAATGAAATAATTAAATAATCCAGTTACAGAAAGTCACAGGAATGTGGCCTTTTGGAAAGGTCCAGAAAATGTTAAGGTTATTGAATCTATGAGGACAGACCTTACTACTCGCTGGTGGTGCTTTGGAGCAGTGTTACAGTTTATGCATAGAGCTAAGATTATTAATACTTGTAATTGTAAATTTTTCACTTCAGGCAGCAGAAGAGGAGGACCCACAGAACCCAAATGATGATGCTTCCTCTGCTTCTGGCTCAACTTCTGGCCCCGACTTTAACTATATCTTAAACATGTCTCTATGGTCACTCACGAAAGAGAAAGTAGAAGAATTAATTAAGCAGAGAGATTCAAAGGTTAGTACGCTATGGAAGGCTTGTTGTGAAGTGATACAGTAATTACTGATGTGTCTAATTGTGAATGTTCAGTTTTGATGGTATTTACTTTAGTTGTAACTTAGTAACTTATGTTGTATCTATGTTCATGTTTTAGGAGCGAGAACTAAATGACCTTAAAAGGAAATCTCCTTCAGATCTTTGGAAAGAAGATTTAGCAGCCTTTGTTGAAGAGCTTGAAGTATGTTTTATTTTACATATCCTTATAAAAATATTGAATTAATTTAATTAAAAGCATTTATTAATTAATTCAAAGTAATATAATTTAAGCAAAAAACAATAAAGTATACTGCATTTGGGATGAAAAGCAGATAGACCTCCAAATATAATGGTAAGTGGGAAATAAATATTGGGTATTTGTGTTCCTAGTTGTATTTCTCAGGGATTGTCTTTTGCAGCTATACAATTTAATGTTTTTTTCCAAGTCAGCAAGGATAAAAGAAAAAGTACCAGGAGAAAATCTGTTTTCATATGACACAAAAAGGTGGGAGTAGTAACTGGTAATAATAATAGTAGTAGTAGTAGTAGTTCTACATGATCTAATTGGTTGTGAGTGTGAGGCAATAAATACTGTCAAATGCAAAGCCGTACATGTAGGAATTAAGCGTGTAGGCCATAAGTACTATATGAGGAGCTTTTACTTTGCCTCATCAGTAACTCTGAAAAAATGTAAAGTCCTGTTGGTGGCTGGCTTGCTGAGCCTTAGCTTTGAGTGTTGCCTGGAAAGGGCTGATATAATCTTTTGAAGTGACACAGGATATTACAAATAAGGTGTTTGTTTTATTTCTTCGTGTGTTTGTGGTACAGCTGCAATTGGAAGTGGTGTGTTCAGATGTCTGTATTCCAGCTTTATGTTCGTTTTGTGCAAAAAGCTGACTGAAGGACTTGGAATTACTGTAAAAACTAGTTGCTTAAATTAAACACTGAAAAGTTACATCGTTACCCAGACACATACATGAGAAGTAGAAACTTGATAAAAGAAAGTTTTTCAGTCTAGCAGGGTCCAAAAGTTCATGTTTACTTAATCATGAAAAAAAGTGTAGGGTGATGAAGAATTTACCAAGATTAAGTGGTGGTTTTTCCATTACTGGGAAGTATATTACAATTCAAGTGAGAATTAAGGGAAGCCTTGTGCTCCATGTGTAAAGGAGATGAATCTTAAATAATCACCATGTTCTACTTTGTCCTCATTAAAAAAGAATGTGTTTCCCTCCTATCCCACCCCACCCCACCCCACCCGGCCTTGTTTGTTAGAAAGTAGAAGCACAAGAAAGAGAAGATGTTTTGGCTGGCATGGTTGGCAAACCAATAAAAGGCAAAGTTGGTAAACCCAAGGTGAAGAAACTTCAATTGGAAGAGACCATGCCATCACCATTTGGCAGAAGAATAGTTCCACAGATTACATCTGCCATGAAAGCTGATGCCAGCAGGAAACTGCTGAAAAAGAAAAAGGTAAATTGAAAATCTTGCTGTAGTTAGATTACTTACTACGTAACTGCTATATTTTTCTACTCTGGTAGCATAAATCCAAACTGCTAGGCCTCATTAAAGCTGTATTTATACTGTTTTGCTGACCTAATGCATGAATAAGTTAATACTGGATTTCTTTTATATTTGCAAGCCTCTTGTGACTACTTGCGGTTCAGGTGTTTTTATTGAGATTTCTTAATTTCAAGACGTTTCAACAAATGACAGTATACTCGTCTACTTTCGCTATTATCTTCTGTAAAACTATTCCAGTTCTATCTTAAAATATAAAGGTATAATTTGTTTTATTTTGCCCAACTTTTTAATATTTTTAGGGTGAAACAGATTCTCTAGCAATAAAAATGGAATTTGATGAAGAATTTGGTGGTGTTCCAGCTGAGGGTGGCGGGGATGACTCACTGAATACATCAGCCACAGCAACTAAAACCCCTAAACCTAAGAGAGAAAAGAAGGAGCCTGGTAAGATCCTTACACAGTCATAGTTAATCATAGTTGTGTATACAAATAGGGCATTAAATTAAAGGTGAATAATGCCACAATAATCACTGTTTCATCTGATTTTTTTCCCTGAAGAGATGTGTGAAAACACTTGAATGTACTTTGGTGAAATTTCTGTTACGTAAGCTGCTTTTCTGGGGGGTGGATCTTACATTTTCTACATCTGTTTTGGTTTTTTTTGTGTGTGTGTATGTGTCTAAATCATTGAACTTGCAAGTAGAAAAATAGATTAGTTTTACATAATTAGACTAATTCTGTGCCCACTGAAATTTCTAGTTTGTATGCTTTCTGACATCGAAGGACATAGCACTCATCCTCAGTCTGAGTAATAGTGTAGATTGTAAAACCTGATTAAATAATTTTCCTATTGACATATTCAGTCATTCTGACTTTTAGAAAGTTGCACATATTATGGCTTGGCAGACCTACCAAATGTGTATGTTAACCTTTTTCCTCTGTCAGTAGGAATTAATTATTACTGTTGGAGAAATAACATAGTAATGGGGGGACAGCAACAAAAAAGAAAGCTTAAGACAGAAGAGAAGGTTTAAGTATGAGGTTTAAAAAAAGAATAAAAAGTGGTTACATGAATACTTCTGAGAAAAGATCTGTTTTTAATTATTCAGAGGGTTATCCGACCTGAATAGATTAGCTGAGTACAGTTATGACTGGGTTTTCTACGTGCAGCTCAGGTCTACCCTCGCTGGTGGAGCCAGAGCCAATTAGCCCAGCTTGACCTGAGCTTGCCCTGCAACTGACTGAATGCATTGTTACTGCCCAGTGGGGTATCCTCTGCTTCCCATGTTAATTACATTTTTCCGATAACTGGTCCCGATCATATTCTCTGAATAATGGAAAACTGCTTGTTCTTTTCCTGGAAAACTCCAACAACCTTTAAAAAAATGGGAGTTTGGCTGCAGAGCAGCTAAAACTTCAAATTAGAGACTTTTATGTTTTTCAGTCATAAACCAGATTCCTTTGGCGGCAGCAGCTCAGGTTCTGTGTGAAATAGTTTCATCATATTCGATTTTTCTTCAAAAAGGAGAAGAAAATATACAACACTTAAAGGAGAACTTTTAAAGATAAAAATTTATGCTAAATGTATGTACTGTAAGTGATTAGAAAAGATGAAAATATTTTTTACCCTGACTGTAGTAAATGCTTTAACTTGTGGCAGGTACTAGGGTAAGAAGAACACCATCATCTACAAAATCCAGTGCAAAAAAAGTGAAGAAACGAAACCCGTGGTCAGATGATGAATCCAAGTCTGAAAGTGATTTAGAAGAGAATGAGCCTGTGATTATTCCAAGAGACTCTCTGCTTAGGAGAGCTGCAGGTACCCAAGCTCTTGTGCATTGTGCACTGTGACTGAAAGTTTCAACTACTTTTTTTTTTGACCAAAGCCTGCCTTTAGGACCTTGTCTCCTGCAGATTGCTTGCATTACATTTTCTTTGTTGTGCGGTCAGTGAACAAACTCTTAAATGTCAGGACTAGGAACTCAAGATTTGATACAAAAGATTTTGTAAATTGGTCCAGAAATCCTTCCCTTATTCTAAACACTAGAATAGAAATTATCCACAATACTAATGAATTGTACAAGAAATAAACCAGATAATACCATTACAAATAAAAAGTTACTCTAATGAATTATACTGTCAAATAAGACCCAAAAATCCAAATAGCTAGTAAAAATTTCTCAAAAAAAAATCTGAACAGCCCATGAAAAGCAAAAATATAGGAGACTGAAAGTTTGGAAAATACATAAATAATTGATAGTTTAAGGAAAACACAGTTTTGTCTGAAAAACTGTTGATTAATTTTTCAAGCAGTTAATGAGGAAGAATATTCAAATGATAGACTCAAAAAAACTTCCAATTGTAAGCAAAGGATTCTCATTCCTTGAAAGTACTTACCCAGTGATGTCTCCATAATGTCATTAGCTGAAGGTATCTGAGCAAACCACAAGTGGCGTGAGATGTTTGGTAAGACTTTAAATGATGTCCCTTTATTCTTCCGGGCTCAAACAAGTTTCTTTTCCCCCAGTCTTTAGTCTTGTATACTCTGAGACAGGGATTGTTTGGTGACTTCCATTTTATTTATGTGTTAACATAAGCAACTATCTTGAAATGTATAGTTACGTGATTTTTTTTGTTGATGTTTTTGTGTTTGTTTGTTTTTTTTAGCTGAGAGGCCCAAGTATACTTTTGACTTCTCAGAAGAAGAAGATGATGCCGATGATGATGATGATGCCAACAACAATAATGATTTGGATGAGCTCAAAGTAAAAGCCTCTCCAGTTACAAATGACAGAGAGGATGAGTTTGTTCCCTCAGACAGTTTAGAAAAAGATGAATATGACTTCTCCCCAACCAAATCAAAGCAGTCTCCAGAGTAAGTACTATAACTCAGCAGTATTTCATTACTAATAATTTTTTGAGTGCAGATGTCTCTGAACAAAACTGAGAAACATCAACTCGTTATTACCCTACATGCAAAATAAATTTCTGGGGAGGAATTAAAGCATATTACCTCAGCCTTGCAACTGACCTATGCAGAGGTAAACTCGATTTGCCAAATTATGGTGCGCTGTCAGTAATATCGTCTGTTCACTGCATGTTTTTTTAAGATTCTCCATTTTCCATGTTGTGCCAGTCTGGTTTACAGAACTATTGGCAAAAGTGTAATTCTGTTAATTGTAAATGCCTGAAGTTCACAACTGATTTGTGATGTTAGGGGTTTGACTGCTGCAAGCATTATACAAAAATGCTAGAAATACTCGGTAGTGCTAAAACAGGAATTTAATCTCATACGGATATTGTAATGTCTGCATATTTCAGTATGCAGTTTATGCAACTCATAATGTCTGTTTCCTGTTTGGAAGTAGGAAAACATCTCAAGACAAGAAAAATCAAGATTTTGGGAACATCTTCTCTTTTCCATCTTACTCTCAGAAGACAGATGATGGTGAGCTTGTTTTCACTGAGCTATTTAATCTTACAGCAACTGTCATGGAATATATTAGAGAGCTTATGTGGTATACACAAATTTCACACAGTGATGTTATAGACGAACGATGTCCAGATATCGAAAGGGGAAGGAGGTTCTGGTCTGTAGTGGAACAAAGCTTGTTGTATCATAGATAAATGTCTGTAGCCTAGCTATAGTATCGGAAGCACTTTTTTGAGATTAATTTTGACTGTAATTAATATTGATGTAAAATATGCAGTGATGAATGAATCTTATTCTAAACATACTGTGTGGTTGTAGATACAACAAAATTGGACAGTGATGAAGAGGATTCTGCTCCTGTTTTCTCATCATCTTTTGCCCCAAAACAAACAGAGAAAATTCCAAGTAAAACAGTAGCTGCTAAAAAGGGTATGTATGGGATTGTTCTGTAAGCCAATCCATTTATTTAAAACTTGTCTTCTCCACCTTTGCTCCTCACATCTTCAGAGTGGAAACTGAATTTGTTTATTTTGAACTTAGTGGAATTCAGCATAGCGTGTGAACTTCTTCCAGCTCCTTAATGTCTTTCATTCCACTGGTTACTGTAGTGTCAAAACTTAACACTTTCCACATATGCAGCTGGTGTTCAGCCTTTGATTAGTTTAACTAATGGGAGGTTTTTACCTTTGGTGAACAAGTGAAACAAGATGACCTTGGGGTTGAAGATCTAACTTACTTTAGAAGGAGGGAGAGAAAGTGCAAAGGAGGAGTCCCTGGGAAATATTTACCTCCTAAGTAGATGTTGTGGTTTAACCCCAGCCAGCAACTAAGTGCCACGCAGCTGCTCCTCACTCCCCTGCAGTGGGATGGGGGAGAGAATCGGAAGAATAAAAGTGAGAAAACCCATGGGCTGAGATAAAGACAGCTCAATAGGCAAAACGAGGAATTCATTCACCGCTTCCCATGGGCAGGCAGGTGTTCAGCCATAGCCAGGAGAGTGGCGCCCCATTGCAGTTAATGGTTACGTGGGAAGACAAACACCAACACTCCAAATGTCCCCCTTCCTTCTTCCCTCAGCTTTGTATTGCTGAGCATGATGTCATATGCTATGGAATATCCCGTGGGTCAGCTGTCCTGGCTGTGTCCCCTCCCAATTTCTTGTGCACCCTCAACCTACTCACTGGTGGGGTGGGGTGAGGAGCAGAAAAGCCCTTGGCTCTGTGTGAGCACTGCTCGGCAATCAGGAGAACATCCCTGTATTACCAACAGTTTCCAGCACAAATCTAAAACATAGCCCCACACTAGCTGCTAAGAAGAAAATTAACTCTATCCCAGCCAAAACCAGCACAGTAAACTGTCACAGTAAGTTCCACTTGGCACAGTTGTTTTTCTTCTTGAAACGGAGGATGAAAGGCTCTCCTCAAACTTCAGAGGTGTAAATACTTTCAGTTATTAGTCAGGCTTTTAGAACTGATATCTTGCAGATTCTTATATTGTGGAATTATGGACAATTCCGAGAAGAGCGTGTTTATTATTTGGATTTGCTTCTATGGTTGAGCTTGGGTATTTGTAGGAAGAAGGGGTTTTTTTTTTCCTCTGTGTACTTTGGGGAATACTGGTTCATCAGTTGTTAGTGCTACTTTTAAGAGAAAGACTTGCACTTTTTTCTAAATGTGTGTTAAAAACTATGCTTGACACTTGCCATAATTAATGGTGAAAATTATGTTTTTTCTTACCTAATAGTAGTTAAAATAGGTTATAAAATACAGTTCTTAGCTTATGATAGACAGGGGATTTTGTTGCTTTCGGATCTTTGCCTTTCTTCCTGTATGTCTTTCAGATAATTTCCTTTTTTCTTGCTGCTCGATCTTCTCTCCTCCAAAAGCATTTTTTTCCTGTGGTACTGTGGCCTTTGCTTTTTAAACCATCGTTTGACCGATTTGCAGCTGAGCTTAATGTATTAATTCTTCCTCAAAAAAGATATCTCAAGGAAATCTGCAACAAAGCAGCCAGTTACAGTAGTTAAGTTACTCTTTTAAAAATGAGAAGAAAAAAATCTTGTGTTATATATTAGGTACCACTGAACTGTAGCATCTTTTCATCCTCTCCCCCACTGCTTCCCTGTTTCTAATCTCTTTCTTGCTGCATTGTGTCTGATCTAATTTGTAAACTGTTTGAATCAGCGAATGTCTGAATGCTTCTCAAACACTTTCAGCTAGTAATTTTCTATAATACAATAAATGAAGATTGTTTACAGGAATAGCTGATCTCTAATAGAATAGTCTTTTATGTTAAACTTCTGTACTGCAGCAATACAAGAGAGAACTGGGTATGCAGTAGCTAGGCATGGATGCAATTTAACGTTCGATTTCTTTCTCCCTCTCTGTTTTTTGAAGGCCTGGATGTGATGAGTTGTTGTTAACCTAACTTGAAACCTTGCAATACAGCTGTGATCTGTTTCTCAGTATGTCATTAACCTTTACACTCACAAAATAGGTATAAACAGGCTCTCTTTCAAGTAAAAGTTAAATTTTTGCCTTCAGAGTAGCCTTAGGGGCAGTCTCCCTCTCAGTGCATGCCAATAGGACAGGTTGCTTTCACCAGTTTTCATCTCTTCTTTGCCCAGATTAGACATGACCACAGCATCATGACATGGTTTTTGACAGTGCAGTGATAACTTAGCATGCTTAGTTCATTGCTCATCTGGTATCCTTTGAGTAGTCTCCTTGATTCTAAGTCCAGCTGCATGCCCTGTATCAGCAGCCCCTTCAGAACCCGTTTTCTGGTTCCGGCCGCTCATCCTCACACTGGGACTGACTATTGTGTGGCTGAAACAATTGTTGTTTGATTTTTCTGGGACTCCAGAGCTTGGATTTGTAAGGACAGAAAGCTGAAACTGAAGAAGGATTTGTTCTGTAGCCTTGCTATCTGTACAGCCACATCCACTTCTCCAGTGAGAAATAAAGGAATAGGTACAAGTTCAGCTTCTTTTCAGACTAAGATCAATTTGAGATGAAATCTCTTGACTTCTGGTGTTCACTACAGAGGATCAAGAGACTGCTCAGCTTGCTTTCCATGCGCTATTTGAGAGGTCTGTGGTGCCAGTGCTTTATACTAAGCCTAAGGGAAATCTGAAAAGCAGTCTTGCTCTTCGGTTATAAGCAGCTGCTCACCTCGAACAGCCCAGATGTTGAGATTCTAGCAGTGGGGCATACCCTTCGCATCAGCTGTAGGACTGATACCATTTCTGGACTTTCGACCAAAAACTTGAACTTGTTGAGAGCCTGTGCACATTGACCCCACTGCAGACTTCCATTTCACGTCATGGTACCTAGTGGAGAGCTTGGCTGAGCCGATGGCAGTCTAGTTGCTGTCAGAGATCCTTCCCACTTGTGCAGTCATTAGGTCTATAATCTAAGGT
This sequence comes from Falco naumanni, assembly GCF_017639655.2. Taxonomy (NCBI): domain Eukaryota; kingdom Metazoa; phylum Chordata; class Aves; order Falconiformes; family Falconidae; genus Falco; species Falco naumanni. Next base: position 6,329,086 of record NC_054057.1, read on the forward strand.
AGCAGCTGAGAATCTCGCTAGAGTTAGTGCAGAGGGAATTGCACGTTCTGGAAGCCACGGACACTTGCTTTAGTAACAAGAGGTTTGCTGACCCTTGGACTTGGTGTTCTACAGGCAGGCTTCACAGGAGTTGACCTGTGTTGACAGGCTCTGTTTCAAGGGGAGAACAAGTGTAGTGTTTGTGGCGGTGTGTCATCCTTCACTTTCATTCCCCAGTTATGTTGTGTCCGTTCCTTGTTTGTCAGTGAGAAGTCTGCCCCTTTTCTAACACCAGTTAACAAATTCAAGGACTTAGGGCCAGACGAAGATAGTTACATCTCATGATGTGTGTGCTGGGTAGTACTTGTCAATGGAGCATACTTGGCTTCTGCCTGGTGTGCCACTTTTCCGTTAACAGCATCAGGAACTGTACGGTTCTGTAAGAGGATTGTCTAAAACCTCAGCTCTGCTTCAGCGACCTGCTGAAGGTCGCCTACATCTAAACCAGATCTCTTCTACTAAGATTCTCTTGGTCGAAATTTCTGCTTGTCATCTTCAAGTTGATGAAACTTCTGAATCTTTCCCTTCCCTGTCCCCTAGTCTAAGTTCCTTACGCTGGCAAAGCTTTTTCCTGTATGAAGGACTTCATTGCCTTATGGGACCTAAAATGTGCCTTCAGGTACTACTGCCTTTACTGATAACTAGCTACTGACTGTTGGCGGTGCTTCTAGAAAGTATTCCATCTGCTTTCAGTTGTGATGTACTTTTTTCCAGGCTTACTGGCAGTCTTTGTGGCTTACTTAGTTTTGCTTTACACCAATACAGCTGGTTTTTCCTAGCTGAGATACCTAGAGAGACCCGTCTCAAGTTGCTTTCAAATATGGTTCCTGACTTCCATCCTAAGCATTGTTGCTTCCCTCCCCAAGTCTTATCTGAAATGCTGCCACAGCCAACGCCATTTTTTTTCCCTATCCACGACGCTTTAGTTTTTGTACTGTCAGGACCTGATATCTGGACTACCTAGCAGAAAACCTGGAAAGCGGAAAAGCAGGAAAGACGTAACTGTCTTTGTGCAGCGACTCACCAGTGGGTAGCAGTTGAAAGCATCATAGCCAAAAAGTTTGTGGAGACACTCTCTTGTTGTCTGAACACGTTTGCCTAGTAATACCATAAATAAAAGCTTGAGTTCTCACAAATGTCCACATTCCTGGTATCTGGAGCTTTCTTACCTGTATCTCGTCATCTTTGAGGTATGTGTACCTGATGGAGTGTAGGTCAGTAGCGTATCTCAAGGTTTCTGCAGAGGACTCACTTGTCTGTCAACATATAGAACACATTATCTGATGACCTTAAGGATCTTTTCCAACCTAAATGATTCTGTGATTCTATCCCTGGTCACCTATTATGAGAACATACCAGTGATTTGTCTCTTTAAAGGTGGCAAGCCTAGCTGCGTAGCAATAATTGACATTCTGTATGAAATCCACAGGTATGTCCCCTTCCTGTCCTTTCTGCTTTTTCTGAAGTTCCTTTTCACTGAGATTGACAGAAAATGTCACAGACTCAGGTGCACAGTCTCTCAAACGCCTGTCGTAATCATAGGGAAGGTGGTCCTGCAGTTGTACCACTGAAGGCAGAAATGTCACAAGCGGCAAGCTCTGTCTGTAAACACTGTGGTGTATCCAAACGTGTTTATAATAAGTTGCTGCTTGTAAGTTACCAGTAACCAGTTTTGTGCTCAAAAAGATGAAAACGCACTTAATCAAAACCACTGGAACTTACCGAATGCACCGATGTATCTCAAAAGTATGGCAAAGGAAACCTCCTGTTTATTCCACGCAGTTTTAGCATAAAAGCTGAAGTATATTTTCCCCAAGTGCTGAAACGGCTGATCTTGGTTTAAAATCTGTCATTTGTGCTGTAATTGGAGAATCTCATAAAATTTAATACTTCTAACCAATATAAGAATTTAACATATTTAATATCTCTAATCCTAACAGCAAAACTAGATGTGCCCCCTAAACCTAAAAGAGCTTCCAAGGCCAAGAAGGTGGAAATTATAAACTCTGACTCAGATTCAGAATTCGGCATTCCAAAGAAGACGGCAGCACCCAAAGGTAAGCGTTTCAGTGCCCACATCTGCTCTGCGTAACGCAGCTTCACAATCGTTTGTATAAGGAATCGGAACTAGGGTCTCTAAAGTTAGAACCACATTGGTTTATTAGTAGATTAATCACTAGCAGATTACTCAGCCGTGAGCCTCTGCCGTGACAAATAGAGTGTACTTACTTTTCTCGACAATCAATGCGTGAACTTTTTATCTGACCTTCACTGTTGGAAATGTATTTAATAGCTCTGCCCCCCACCCCCACCCCCTTCTTTTGTTCATCAGTTTGTTTGATCTCAGCTTTTTGCAAGACAGTAAAACGATGTTAGTCATTCCAGTAAGTAGTTATTTCTGGCTCTTTAATCCAATTCTTTGGTATCCAAGTTCTCAGCCCTCGCAACACGCGGTGTAATCTGAGCGGTCTGTAAGGGATGTGCCAGCGTCGATAGCTCGGGTCAACGGTAAATGTACTAAGCAGTAAAGGTGAATTAACGGTGTGTAATCAGTACGGAGGGCGACCAGGGACTTGCGGTACCTCAGGAGTCTGGCAGTCACTGATCTAACGGAGTCCGTCCCCATCTTGAACGGACAGCTTGGCTTGCTGGGGCGGGCGGTAACTTTCTATTTTACTGCTGTTGTGAAGAAGCTTGGGTTGGGAACTAAATTTGAAGTTTCATATGTAGATGTACTAAAGTAATTTTGCTAGGGCTTTTTTTCAGTTTGCTGAAGTCTGGAGTTTAATTTTTTTTTTTTAAAAAAAAAAAGGATAACAAAGTTAAATCATCATCTCTCACCTAGGAAAGGGTAGAGGGGCAAAGAAAAGGAAAGCATCCAGTTCAGAAAATGAAGGTGAATACAACCCGGGGAAGAAAATTCCTAAATCAACACCGAGCAAGGTCAGTTCCATCTCTGCTCCTTTCTCTTTGTAAAAAAGACCCTAATGGATTACCCCACGCAAAGGTACACGTTCTTATTACAGGTTGCTAATATGGTATTTGGGGTTTAGGTGCATTTAGAAATTAGATGTTAGAGGCGGCTTCTTTCAATTCTGAGTATTGAAAGGGAAAAACGTACAAAGCATTACAACTGATTTGTCTTTTCTTTTCTAAAGAAGTCCAAGAAGGCTGCTTTTGACCAGGATTCTGATGTGGAAATCTTTCAGTCAGGCTTTGCCTCCGAAACTGCCCCAAAGCCACGGACAGGCCGGGCTAGAAAAGAAGTTAAATATTTTGCAGAGTCTGATGAAGATGATGATTTTGATATGTTTAATTAAGTGCCCAAAGAGCACACAAATCTTTTCCAACAAATATCTTGTGTTGTCCTTTTGTCCCTTCTGTCGCAAACTTTTGTACATTTGACTTATTTTATGTGATAATGTAATTGATGGTTTTTATTATTGTGTGTAGGCATTTTAACATTTTGTTCTTACACCTACAGTTTTATGCTCTTTTTTACTCATTGAAATGTCATGTATTTGTCTGACTGGCTTGTAGAGATGTTCTAGACAGCTGTGCTAAAGCACATTTTAATTGTCATGGTTGCAAACAGCAAACCTGCTTTTTGAAATGAAGTTTAAACATTAAAAAATGGAAAATTATCGTGTGTGTGTAAAATGTGGACTGGAGGGACTACTACTACACGAGCTGTTGTGTTTTTTTTTTTAAAATAAATATATTTTATTCTTTGCCAGGAGACTCCATGGAAAAAGGTAAACAGTATATGAACATAGAAAGCATTGTTAAACAATCTCAATGTACAAACAGAGCCAGTGAAAGTACATCACAGACTTGCTAGAATATATAAAAAAAAATCCACTAGTGCTTTAAATGAAACCTAAGAAACTGACACTTTAAATCTGTTAACCATTCTACCACAGTTTTCACTCTGCTTCATGGTGATTTAACAAGGCCAAGAAGGCAGATTCTCTCCTTGTGTTTCTGGAAGTCCTAGCTGTACTTCCCTAGCACCTGGAAGGCCAGATAACCCAGCTAATTCCTGGCAGTTGCTTCTTAAGGAAATACCCTAGACTCACCGACTGGAATGCTGTAAATGAGTCTGCTGGTTATCATCCCATGAAGTTTCCCTAATGGCTTGTGAACAAGTAAACAAAAACATGGTAACACTGAAAAGTGTTTCTGCCTTGGAGGCTATCGTTGCTGGAGAAATGGGTAGTTAATTGTGTAGCTAGGTCACCAGCCCGGTAAGAAACCACTTCTTTAAATTTTAAAGTGACATTAACAGTGGAACAACTGACATCTGAATAACTGATCTGGCAGTTAATGCTGATGTCTTTTCTGCCAGCGCAGTGAACTTTTGTATACTTTTTACAAGGAAGGAGATGCGAACTGAGGGCATCCGAGACAAGTTTTCTTATTAAACTAAACCAGACGGTCCTTTAAACTTCCTTTTCTGGACGTGTACGGTAGTCCGTTTCGTATGGTTGGTGTCTTGATCGCTTTAGGTATGAGAGACAAAAGGAAAGCACCAAACATCCAGTATGGAAAGCACAGCCATACATTTGTATGTACAAAGTCATCAGAAATGCAACCAGAATTTAAAAGTTTGAGATCTGTCTCGTCACCATGCAATCTTGAATGTTCAGAGGAGAAAACAGAAGCTTAACTATTTTTTGCATGAAATGGCTGATTTAGAGTTTCAAAAGTTTGCATTTTCTAGTTTTAAGAGTTTAAACAGCAAGGAGTATATATCGATACATATGAAAATTTCTTGGTCCTTGTTGAGTTTTTATCTATATATATACACATATATAGATATATATTAAGTCCAGAAACTAAGCAGCAGTAAAAATGTTTTTCTTGCTTTTCATTCCTGTACATAAGGTATTAGGAATGTCTGAAGTAGCTGGAAAATGTCTTACTCCACCATAGGGGATTGACTGACACTGCTGTTATCCACTGAACTAGGTGAGATACTAGGACTGTGTTCTGCAGTATTTCCATTTGAGGTTGGTGTCAGTGGTTCATGTCCTTCAGAGTTCTCCAACATTTCCTGGATAAGAGGTGGCATGGATCCAGGAATTTCCATTTTCAACGTAATGACACGTTCTGCACCTTTAAAAAGAAAACAAGAGGGCCTTTCTATTAGTACCGTTTGTAAAATTTCCTTTTTTTTTAGCATCATCAGTAGCAATTTCAGGGTATGTTATTGTAACAGATGTGACGGCTCCTTCTGTACGTGGTTTTGTGTGGAAGAAGGGAACGACTTTGTTCATACAAGAAGGGGGAGTTAGATGGGTACTCCTTAACTGATTTAAAATCGTGACATAGCGACTGATATTACAACACAGGTAAATGGGATGAACTGCTGCTTTTCAGAGAAGGAACCAAAACAGCTTTAAATTATACTGAAAAGTTAAACTAAACTGTTCCCACATAGATGTGCTTATAAATTGGAATATACTTTACAGTTTTTAATCTGTACGCTATATCTGCGAAGACTAGAATGACAAAAATTCTGGCCAATTTCTGTTAAATAGGTGAGGTGAAGCCTGGAAGAGAACTGCAGTGATTTAAGTCAGAACATTCTTTCCCGTATAGAAAACTGTGAAATAAGATTTGGAATTTAAAAAACCATTGTTTTATATAAAAAAAATCAGGCAAAAAGATACTTTTTTTGTAAAGTGTCCTGTAGCGTTCAGGCTTCTTTGCTTGTGCTAATTAACCACAAAAGTACACAGAAGCACTAACAGTGTTTACAGGTGACTTAACTGAACTGTTCGGTGTTCATCTTTGGCAAATGTAACAACAGGTATTTTTACGCAGACGTGGTTTTGCAGGCTAGTATGCATAGGATTAAACAAAAGTACTACATAAATCCTGGTTACTCAGACTGTGAACCAACAACTAATATTAGTTTAAAAGAAAGAACATAAATCACAAAGGCAGAGAACAGCGCCTGTTGCTCCTAAGGCGTGTTAAGATTTCCTGGACAGGACAGGCGTACGGGGACAGCTGCCTGAAGAGGCAGCCACCGCGCAGTTCACCTGTAACTTGTGTGCGACATCGGCTGGGTGCTCCCAGGAAGCTCTGTCCTTAAGACGCCGGGCCGCAGCGGCGCAGAAGCCTGCATTTAAAAATCAGCCAAGACCCTGCCTGACGCTGGGCAGTTAATGCTCAGGGAACTGCTTAGGGATTAGTAACTTACTACAGACAGGAATTCTTGAACGCTGGACGGACAAAACTCTCAGTGAAAAAAAAAAGGGCTGTTAATTGGGAACAGCCTGGTCTGTAAAGCAGGAGGGTTCAGCTGCTGCTGTCGCTCTACACTGCTGCTGCTCGCAGTGACAGACAAGCCACGTTCAGAAAGGCCTCGACAGCAGCATCTTGGAATTACGTCTCGAGTAAAGTGAGGATATACAGTAAAGGTTCAGTTCCACACTGAGGCATGAATGTGCTTTACACGTTTTGCTGCTGATGGGGGAAAAAGATTTTCCTTTTCAGGACATCAGGCAATTTATAGCCGTAAACATCAGCATTCAAATACCTGGTCTAACACGTTGCATAGCGTAACAGGAGCCTGTGCTTTTTAAACATGAAGGGAGGCAAGAAGAGCCAACAAAATTAAAGGGAAAATAGTCTGGTTACTGATTAACTATTCCAGAGAGAATCTCTGGATATATTCCACTTATCTGTGCTGCTGCAACGTACGTGCTGGAGAGAGCTCGTTGTCAGCCGCAGCGGTAACCCCAGACTGTAAGGGAGCACTTTTCATGCCTTAGCTGTGGAGCTTCAAAAAATCATCTACAAAGGCAATGACCAACTTTTTCCAAGTGAATGTTGATTAAAAACTCTCTTAAATAACTGTGAGGAGCAAAGGGGCAAACTTCCTAATCGGAAAGAAATTAATGCAGAATTATGCTGAGAGCTTCTCTGAAAACCATCTGCAGCCAGAGCTGATGAACTGAATCTGGCCGTGTTCCACACCTGCCTTCTGCTGTTGCGGAGTAGTCGGTCGGACTACCAGGTGGTTTTGTTGGTTACGTAGTAACCGCTGTAAAGCCACAGTAATTTTTCAGGTCTTGCAAACTTCCAATTTAATGGTGGGACGAGAGAACTCAGAAGACAGTCTCTTGCTTTAGTCCCACGAATGCTTAATTCTTCATTACGATACTTCTGATGTCACAGAGGAACATCAGTGTATAAGGAACTCTAGTGCAAGGAGACACTAGACTCGGCCGTTTCGGGTCATGCTTGCTTTGGTAATTGCTTTCAGCGATCATGTACCATCAAAAGTCATTATCTTCTAATGTACGTCTTTCAAATGAAACTCAAGACACACACCCCCTCCTCCAGGACATCACCAGTCCTTTGTATGATTTAGTTCTACCATAAAACATTAATGATATAATTAAAGTTAAATACTTATGTCAGAATGGAGAGGAGAATCCTTTCTTGTGACTGAACATAAAGACAGAGCCGTGTTCCTGAGGAGCTGGAGGGCTCTGGCAAAGCAGCAGGAAAGTGCAATGGATTTCCCACAAGCAAGAACAGTAGAACGAAAAAGCTCCCCTAAATATTTTTGTAGCTCAGTACTGCTCTAAGTTTATTTGGCGGTTTCAGTTGGATGGAGCCTGCTTTACTTGAGGGTAAATGCAAGCTTTAGATAACCTGCTAAGTGGGTCCTTTTTAGGATACTTTTGCTTCCCGCTCTGGCGCTTTCTAAGTTATTCTTTTGGTACTAATCAATCCAATTAAATAGCTCACTTCTTTATATAAACATAGCTATAGCTTGATCTTTTAACTTATATATTATTTAAAGTATAACAGTTCAGGTTTTAATGTAAAGTAAGCGTATTTATTTGAGTGATCTGACTGCTGCCCCCCTGAAGTCTTGTCAAAAACCACGTCAAATGAAATCAGTAATTTTTTTAAAAGCGGAAATCCAATCTATACCTACATAGGCACCTGTACATACAAGCTCATGTGCTTGCTTATCTAGCAGGGGTAGCAAACCTGTGGCTGAGTAAGCACAGTAAGAAAGTGGAACTGCATCAACCACTGTGAAAAATAAGAACCGGCTGCAATTCTTTAGACTCTCTGTACTCAGGCTGGTACATCTCCAGGACAGCTCCCCAGCAGTCTGGAGGTGGACATACATGAAACAGCTGGACGCGTCTGAAATTGTGTCCTGGGGAGACAGAGGGGTACACAAACAAAAGGAGCACAGCCACCTTCGAAGCCACGGCACAGGGTGTGCGGCGATGCCAGCGCCCTGCCACACCACGGACTGTCCGCTCTATGTCCAGAACAGCCACCCAGCCCGCCCTGGGGGGAACCTGATTAAATGAAAGCCTTCAGCCACACCCCTGCTTCAGAGAATTTATGTGACAGCACTTAGACTGTGTGTTTCACGTGATCGGTCACATACAAGGCCACATAAAATGTTAAAACTGATCCACCTATAAGCATGGTTAGTTTGGATTAGAGGTGCCGAATCTCCAAAATCCTGGATCTAATCCGTTCTAAAGTACATCAGACCACAGTTTAGGGGAATTTGGGATGTGCCAGCCTTTCCCGCTGTCTGTAAACAGACTGGTTTTTGAAAGCCATTAGGGTTACAAAATAGACGTTGACTTGCACCCCCTTGTAAACTTCAACAAAGGTTTAATTCAAGGTTTTATCTTGTTTTAAAATGACTGACAGAGTTCACGCTAATGATTTGCTAACGCACTTATACCTAAGATGTCATTTTCACTGTAAGTTGCATGAAGAATGTAGCGCCATGTATGTTTAAAATAGAACCGATTTAAACACATAAAGAAGGGAAGAGGAAGGTCACAAGGATGTTTCTTAGACACATTAAAAAAATAACAACGCTGGTCTCTAGGCCAGTTTCCTCTGAAACCGAACACTGACACTCTTGCTGAATTAGGGGGGAGACACCGTACCTTTCGCACTGATGCTACGAAGATCTGTGATTTTCATTAAGATCTTTGGGAACATATGAGGCTTGTTGGGTCGTCTCTTTCGGATGTAAATTTTCAGTGCTTCAAGCAGTGGTTCCTGAAGCTTATCCACTTTCATTGGTTCTTCAAGGTCCTGGCGATCTGTAGAAAAGTAGCGTATCACTCATGGTTTTAAATAAGTATTTCTTTTTACAAACTCCAAATCACAGAAGCTCCTCCATGTTCTTGATTAGAACTCCATGAATTTCATCTTTTCACTTATGACCCACACTCTGGAGTGGGTATTCCACGTGAAGCAGCTAAACCATGGCTTCTGAAACTTAGACTCATCTCTCCTTGGTGGCTGGAAAGGTTTGTCATTTGAGTGGCCCAGAACTACAAGTCTGCTCGTGTACCTCCCTCGCCAAGGGGAAAACACCTTGCTGCAAACAGTATTTCAGAATGGATTTTGTATGTGTCATTGATAAGCTACCTAGGTATACAAAGAGATTACCGCTAATTTATTTTTTGTATCAATACTAAAATAAACTGAGTTACCATCAGGTATCAGCAGATGGCAGTGCGAGCTTGAGTGACAACAAACATCACCCATAAACCAGGATGCACCAGTCACATACCAGTGACACCTCAGAAACCACCAGTGCTTTTGATGGGTTATGGTTAGACACACACAAAATTGGAAAGATTTTGTACTAAAGGGCCATTGTCAACAAAGACTAACTCTTGTTCTTAAACATTCTGTTAGCAGCACCCAGTTTGTGTTTCAACAAAAGGGCCCAACTAAACAAGGCGTGTTGCCATTGCTAGTCCAGATTCTGCAGAGGAGGAGAGAGACTAGGTGATTGAAACAAAATACATTTACAGAGGATTTTGGAAATTATTTGACACTTCACTTTTTGTGTTTGAAAACCATGATTTTACCTGACAATGCCCCTTTCAAGTTGTAATCAGCGCCCCCCTCCAAATCATGTCATTAGTGCCACTATGCCGATTTCAAAATGTAATCTATTCTTTTTCCAAAGAAAGTTATCACCAGTGACTTCTGTGTGAACGTAACTATATGTATATGCATGGCAATTTTGAGTAAAAGCTGTGTAATGGGCATCTTGCTGTAACAAAGGTCATTCGTACAGGTAACCACCCATATACCACTTATAAAAAATGCAGCAAGTATCCTGTACGGCAAAGAGCTTGACAGAATGATTTGATTCATTTAAAAACATATCCATAATAAAACCAATAGCTATCACCAGTGGAAAATAAACCTTTAGTGTTAAGTGGTTTATATAACATACATAATAATATTTATATCTATTATATATATATATAGATGTTTTAGTACAGGAAAGCAAAACAGAACATAAATGAAGATCTCAGCATCCTTTTCAAACGCATCTGAGTTCACGCTGTACGGTACCTCCACAGATTAAGCAGATGGCACTAAGGAGACCCGTTTCTGTATCATCCATTTCCAAAGGCAGGAGCTGGTTGGCAAATGTGAACACGAGATCAGTCAGGGGGCCAAATCCGGCGTTGTGCATCTGAGTTCGGTTTAGGGTAAGGCCATCTGAAAAGGTCATGGTGTCTTGTTCTGGTGTGTATCTTGTGCAAATTCTAAGGATCTGTGGAAGGACAAAAAAAAAACAACAAACCCAAATCTGAAGAATTCAACTCATGAGAGGTTTGTTGCGTTTACTTGATGCAGCAAATGATGTCTGGAACTGCAGTACATGGATACTTCAGAACAATCTCAAATGAAACCCCAGGTTGTTTGGTTCTAGTAGCACAAAAATTCTCTGGTACATCATAAATATACTCTACTGACTATGGATATTTTTTACAACAGAAATTTAAGAACAGGAATTTTCCCCCTAGTTATGAAGTAATCAAAATTTCTGTGCAATTCTCACCACTTAGGTCACCAAGATTACCATAAGGCAAGATCATAAAAATATCTCACCTCCTCGCCCACGCATGTATTTCATTGACTTTGGGGATCAGTTTTGCAGACAGTGCTTTTCTGGGTTGTGTCTTTGGTAATGACCAAGTGTCTCTGTGGTACCTTGTGGGAGCGAGTGCAAACAGCCGTGCGTTGGTGAAAGAGGCAGAACATAAAGCGTGAGTTACTTGTGCCTGCCTTTCTGCTGTGACAGCAGGTAGGGAAACACCACTCCGTGAGCGCAGCCCTCCACCAGCACAGCTGCAGTTACAGTCTCCACGGAGCACTGCCTGTCTTGCCAGCCTGGGAGCCTGCACCTGAATGGATTATCAAACTTGGAACCTCCACACAGCCGCGCACGGGGCGGCTGGCACCCTGGCCAGCAGCCTGAGGAGTTGGCCCAGCTTTTCTTCTTTTACGGCTGTTGTTATTCCTGTGCGCTGTAACACGGAACCTCCTCCCCAGCCCTCCTCCCCATGGGAGCCCTGGGCCGTGCTGGTGAGGGTGCATACCCCGCCCGCCTGTGCAAAGCGCATCTTCCCACCGCGCCGCACAAGCCCAGGCGGTGTTGCTTTTGGCAAGTTCGCTTGCTCGCCAGCAGCCACCCCGCACTGACCCTGGATGAAAGAGCGTTCGAGAGGAGGATGGGATTCACACCTCTAACTGGACACAGAGGAATGCAAAACACATGAATAAAACACCGACGACGCTCTGCATTTTGTTAGTAAATGCCTCTGGGGTAACCGCGGTGTCAAGAGTGCTGTCACAGTGTGGCAGCAGGACCAGGGAGAGTGAGTGCAGGAATGCTTTCGCCTCTCGGAGCAAACCCGGGATGTGTCCCATGATAGACTCTGTACGGCACGAGCTCATTTGTACAGCTGCTATTAATCAACACTGCCCTAAGGATCAAATCAAAGAGATGTCCATCATGTTGACATATTTCTGTTACATATATCTATATCTATATCTCAATGCTTAATGTTTAAAATAATCAGAGGTGGGAGAAGGTTTATCCCTAAACTAAAATAAAAGGAAACCTTGCAGAAGTCTAGCTGATTAGCTGAGCTAAGACTACAGCTGCGTTTTTTCAGGGCTTGACTGTATTTATTTCCCATACAGCCATCCTACTTTGTTTTAAAGATTCAACAAAAAAGATTTACATGATTATAAGTGAGCACAGGGAGAATTTTAATTATTCCTATAGCTGCCGAAGCTCTGAGTCAGAGGCCCCAGCACTTGGCAGCTGACCAGTCTGGGCTTGGTTCTCCCACTTTCATCTTTGCCTGGCAACACTGCTCCAAATAAGCAGGGAGGAGAATCAGGAGGACATGACATGTTAGAGACCTACAGGGAAGCTTTTCTTTCTCTTCTTAAATTCCTTGGTTAAGAGACTTAACAGGGTATATTTCTGCAGAAGACTCTTCAACTGTTTTCTGTCTCAGCAATATAATCTTATCTCACATTGTGGGTATACGCTGAAGCACAGAGACCCTATGTGGCTGGACAGGCATGTTTCACATCGCTCCCCTATCCCTGAATTAGAATAAGCTCTTGAAATTACTTGCCTCGATGACCAAGAGAGGCACAAATCCAAAAGCACAGCACTCAAATTCCTTGCTGACCACAAATTCCTCACTAATGTAAGTGATCTTAAAAGGCTGCTGGTAACTCTAAAGGTTTTATGTAATAACCAAAGCGTATTTCAGGATTATTAGCAGAAATTAACATTATGAGGCCTGGCACCCCGTTAATAAGAGACAGTATATTTACCATATTCTATGCTGGCAGTAACTACCAGCAGTGCTCTCCCCTGAAGTTCTCTGTTGGTCATGTTTTTAAGTCATTAAAAGGATTGTATAGAAAGCAGAAGAGACACACAGAGTTTGTTGTTTTCAAGAAAAGCATAGCTTGAAAGCTTTGTGTGTTCATGGAGAAGCCCAAGACGTGCTCGGTTTACTTCTCTAATGACATGCAAGAGAAACTGGAATGCAGCTCTTCCTATTCGAAGCCTGCACATATTGTAGCTGCCTTCCAGTAAGGGTGCGTGGCCTGGGATCGTCAGGTCTCCAGGTTTTGGAGGAACAAGGCTCTTCTTAAGTGGCACTGATTTTTCCCTTCGCTCAGCTGGGGAGAAAGGCAGCCCCTTTTATTCCAGTGCTGTTTTAACTGAAAAGCCTTAGCAATGACAATTCCTCCCTCCACACCCTCAGGACGCCCAGTCCAACAAACTAGCTGATCAGGACTAGGAGCTAAATTGGGCAATGCTGTGGTGTTTTCTGAAGGCTGCCCGCAGCCTCCCCAGCAGCTGCCCAAGCCGGGCTGGCACATACGTATCCCTCCATCCAAGGACAAGTCTGGATACTGGCTGCCAGCGCCGCACTGCCCAGAGATTCCTGGTCCCGAGGGACTGTGGTGCCCCGGGGTGGTCACCCCGAAGAGCCCAGAGGTGGAATGCATGCCTCCTGCCACAACAGGGGCTGCTGGCTTCCGTGCTGCGACGCTCTCCGTGCTCACCCCCTGGTGCCGTAAGACCCGCTCTGTTTGGAGGCGCATGCTAGGGGTGCCCAGCAAAGACCTCCCAGCTCACCGCCCCCAGGGCTAGCGCAGAGGAAGGCCGCCAGGCTGGATCCTCATTGGGAATGAATTTGGGGTTAGGCTGCGCAGCCTAGAGCCCCTGCGGGCACACACAGGAAAGCTCTACGGGCCCTGCAAAATTTATCATTAAAACTGAAAGGGCCCGTGGAATTTAGCTCCTGGTAGGCTTGGGCAGCAGGTAGGACGGCTTTCTGCAAGAGGCAGACTTCAGGTTTTCATACCCACATGCTGCGCCAGCCACCAACTGGCCGAGCCTGCAGCGGCTCCGCTGGGCACTGCCGCAGATGCAGCTCAACCGTGCGCTCTCCGCGATGCACTGAGCTTGACTGCAGCGATCGGGTCTCAGGTTTCTCCTGCATTCCTTTGACATTATCCCACAACACGGTGTTATTAAACTCTGAGACAGATCATTTGAAATGTTTTTGGTGTGTTGTTTTTTTTTTGTTGGTTTTTTTTTTTTTTTTTTCAATTTGTGTCCTTCATCAAGATCTGCAAAACGCCATGGATATTGCTGATTCGCTGCTAAACCTTTCTTGGGCAAACTTCCAGTGTCAAAGTAAAGCGGATTTCAAGCTCATATTCACTGAAGAACATATGGGAAATGTCAGCACTTCAAAATAAGAAATCACGGTATCTTTCTCCATTTTAAACTGAACTCCTAATGTCCTCAACATTGTTTAGATTTTGTAACCAAGCCAAGTATTTTAGTTGTCACTCCGCTCTTAAATGCCACTTGCAGCCATAAATAAAGATCTTGCCCACAATTAAAGGATTCTTTGTTTTAAGGAATAGTTGTATCTTAAAGCATCTGGGGTTCCTATGAGCCAGTTGCAAAGCACAAAGCAAAAACCCTACAGGTTGCAAAAAACCAAAACCATCCAGAAAGGTGCATTTACAAAATTGTTGCTACCATAGAACTCTTACTCGTTTTAAACTGATTAGTTAGGGCAAGCTGGGCTTTTTTTTTAAGAAACCCCCTTGCTGGACGCAAGCTGCCTTAGCTGGCTGGGACAGTTTCCTGATAGGAAAAACCCAAGCAGGTAACTCTTAAACAACGAACAAACCTTCACAGCGCTGCCATACCCCATAAGCATGGGTTGTTCCGCACACACAAATACCTTCCTAGCATTAACATGCAGGGTTTTACAACAGAGAGCAAAAATGACGTTATTAAAGATTAGCGTTCAGAGATCTCTCAGGTTTTTATCCACTGGATTTAAGACAGGCTGGGCTTTGGACTCTTCACATTCAGAGCTTGGCAAGGCTGGGGATGCTCGACTGCTGCCAAGCCAGTGTACCAGCAGATAGAAGCACTCACTTTTACGAGGGCTACTGACTGAATTTTAGTCATATTTATCCCCGAAACCTTTGGCACCAGAGCAGACACAAAGTCCACCATCCTCAGCTGGCACCTTCAGCTGTCTTGCGAGGCTTGATGCTATTTCCCTTCCAGAGATTTTGCTTGTTTGTATATAAAACAATCCTTTGGCACACACCTAGCAGAGTTTACCAAGCTCCTGGCACCATTTCCTTTGTCAGCCTGTTTAAGGGAGGGTTTAAGCACCCACAGCCACAGGAACCAACCAAGCAAAGCCCCTGGCAGGGTCTACAAATGCTTAAGACTCCCCATAGCTGGTGCTGATGGGCAGGTGGACAGCGAAGCCAGAGTCCTGTGGTGGGGGGAGCCTGGCCACACTACCTGGCTGGGCTGGGAGCCCCATGCTGATCCTCTCATCTGTGGCAGCTCTGGGGACATGTCCAGGGGACTGCACAGCAGCGGGACCGTGAGTGCACGCCGGCGAGGCTCACACGATGCTCGGCAGTGCTTGCAGAGCAGACTGCAGGCTGACACCGGCAGCGGGTGCTCGCACAGCAGGAGGGGGAACAGTGTTCACTCCATGTCTCAATGCACAACAAAATAAAACGTTCGAAACACTCATAATTAGGAGAACTAGCTTGCTGAGGGGGAAATATGTGCTATTAAAACACTGCTCCAAGTACTGAAGTTTAACTTAAATAAAGATACAGAGCTGCATTGCAATTCTGATTATATGCAGGTGATGTGGGTTTAATGGATATGGGCATTTCACAGACAGCGCACGCACTGCGCATTACTGTGCTTGTGGTAATTATCCCTTTTTCTTTTTAAGCAGCACATAAAATAGTCACATAAAGCTTGTCTAAATGTCGCGGAAGAAAGTTAAGACGTGGTTGCCGCAAAGAGTCCTATCTGCTCCTGTTTTTGGAAAAGCCTCAGCTCATCCCTGCTATGGGTAGTTATGGCACTTGCTACACTGTGCTCGCTCAGATATGTCACCTTCTCCAGCTTCATGAAAAATGAAAAAGAGAATGAGCAGGTGATTGGGAATGACAGGTCTCAGTAACGTTTCTAACTAGAGCTTGAAGGCTGCCACATGGCCACAAAGTAAAAGTGGTGAATTGTATTAAAGAATCGACCCTTTCTATCCATTAATCAGTTGAAATGAAGTCACCATTTACCACCTGCTTCATTATTCTTTTTCTAACCTAGCAACTAAGCTTTTATTTAGTCACTTTGATCAAAGGCTGCGAAGTGCCTTTATCTAGGCACTTCAGATAAAACTGCTAACAGAAAGGCTACCCCTAAATTCTTGATGTTTTCCAGCCAATGCTGGCAACGCCAGCCGCCAGCAGGACCCCGTGCAACAGGGGCTGTGCATGCTCACGGGGTAAGCTCCCACTACCCACCCCAGCAAAGAGCACCAGGAGCCCGCAGGAACCCGAGCAATTACAGAATCAGGGTATGTTTTTTTCCAGCAGCTACGGGCATGGCAGCAACAAACAGGGGCGGCAGCTTCAGGGCTGAAGTTTTGGGATTAGAGTTCGGAAGTGCAGATTCTTGCTATATCCTGACTCCTCCCCACCGTTTTTGGGTAGTTTCTGTATTAACTAACCATTCGTTACTGTTTACAACAGCAAAGCACAAAGCAGTTCCCGTCCTGTACCTCTGGCAGAATGCACTCGATTACTGTATGCCTGTTTATCAATTACTGTATGCCTGTTAGTGTAAGGGGAACGTAACTGTCTTATTAGGACAGAGCTGGTGATGACAGGCACGCAATTGGTAATGAATGGCCCTGCCCCACGGAGGGACCACACACAGTAAGGACGAGATGGCCAAGTCTGAATGAGCGCCTGGACGAAGGGGACAACGATAGGCGACTCTCGAGCTTAGCAGGGCAACCTCAACCTTCTCTTTTTTATAGGCCACAGAACAATATCCCTTCCCCTCTCCCACCCCTCTTCCTCCTTCATCAGTGTCCTCTAGATGCAATTCTTCAAAACAGCTTTTGACAAAACAAGAGGAAAAGGTCACAGCAGTTAACATCCTCCTCAACATGACCCTGTTTGAAGCAATGCACTTGCAGAAATTCCAAGATTAATTACTTCAACTTCCAATTCCCTGGTTTAAACTCCTGTATCATGCCAAAAGTAGCCACCCTACAATGGGTTTCTTGGCCATGCTTGTCTGAATGAAGACCTGAAGGTTTGTGCTCTGAAGAAAATACTTAAAATATATTGAAAAAAACCTGTTTTACTGAAAGTTACTGCTACAACCAACAACAAAAAGCGTATTTGCCACTAAAAGCCTAAAGACCTCTAAGGTCTTAATAAAGAAATGCTGAGATCCCAGAGGGCTCCTCTGAAGGTCAGCATGACAGAAACAGAGAGAGACAAAGGGAGGGAAGAGAGCTTGCCTTGACACAGTGACAAGGCAAGGTCTGGGGAAAAACACCAAGCCTACCTGCATAGTTCCCTGCTGCAGGTTGTATGCCTGCTTATTTAAAAAGTAATTACATTTAGCTAAAATCTGTACCGAGTCCATTACAGCGTCCATTTCCACAGGTGCCTGCAGCACTACTAGTGAAAGGAGGAGGGGGATCTGTGTGCTGGATGCTTGCGCCTGCCGGGCTCCAGGTGCACCAGTTTCCCCTCTACAACCTACAGAAACCTCACTCTGAGGATCTGCATTTCATTCCTCAAACCACCTCATGACCACAGGTACAGCAAGTTCCCAAAATGTCATACAGCAGATTGTCTTTCTAAGTATCCTTTACAGAGAGAGAGCATTACATTTTGGAGGGAGGAGGAAGGAGAACAGAAAGAGAATCAGATCTCTCTTCGGTGTTAACAATAAGGAAATTTCTCCAAAGTTGCACATATTTCATGTTAGCGCCACAATACCAAAATGTGCCCTTCTTGCAACTACACTGAAATCCACAAACTACAATAACTTATTTTGAAATGGATGCTCATCAAAAATAAGAGACGCCTGTAGGTGTGCTGCTCGTGACTGTACCAGGCTACCCGCTAAGTTCGATTTTGCAACTGTAAGGCCGGGGCAGTATTTGACACCCTCTCCCTGTCGATTACAGTAAAAAGAAGAATAGAAAACACAGTAGTAGTATAATAATGGTGCTAAAAATACATACCAGTATATCCAGGCAGGCTGCTTTAAGTAGAGTTATCTGGTCTGCAATGGTCAAACTTGTGAAGCCTGGCAATCGCTTTGCAAATTCCACTATTTTAATAATGCACTTTGTTGCAAGTTCACTGAATTTGTCCCAGAGCCCGAGGTCCAGTCGAACCCGATGATCTGCACTGGAGTTCTGGAAAGACAGACAGAAGGCACCATAAACCAACAACATCCCTTTCAGTAAATGGTTTTCAAGGGAAAGAAACAACAACCAAGTATTCCTTCCAGAAGTACTTTCTATTAACATTCCAGGCATTTTCTCCAGCTTGCTGTTGGGACGATGCTGGTTTTAAACTTGGATTAATCGCCTGAAAATTCCTTGGATATTTCTCTGTTACTTATGATTGCAGAGGCCATCTGTACAAGGAACACAAATGAACTTAAACATTTCCAAATGCCACTATCATTATTCTTCCTCGCCATTATATAATAAGTGCATTGAGAGAGACAATTTTCAGTTGTACTCCAGAAAATATAAATGAACAGCAGAACAAGAATATCGGGTCCTCATCTGGAAAAAGTAGCACAGTATTTGGAACGTAGTTTCACATACTTAAGGTCTTAGCAAATTGGTTCTACTTAATTTATCTGCTCTGTGGCTCTGCAAGAGTTTTACAGCTTTCTCAAGCTACAGTCTCCCATGACTTAAAAAGCACTTCTTTATATGACATTAAGAAAAACACCATGTGCACTGATGAATGCTATATGCTCATTCGAGGGTGCATCTCACATATACCCTACTGTCTGAAGTGTTAGAAGGACATTCCAGCTGCATCTTTTCAGAGACTGTTTCCATACATTCATGTACCTTAATTGAAAAGTCCGTAGTTTGCTAGGACGCATAGCAAAATTCATGTTAAGTTTGTGATTAAACTTAATGTTTTCATACCTTCAGAATAACCCGTTAACCCTTGAAAAAGTTGAACATTTCAGCCAAGAACCAGCTGACTCAGAAGTTGCTGTGATCTATTTGATGCTGGCCCAACAAAAGATGGTGTCATGGGGAAACCTTGTGAGTCATTTCCAATCCACCCGTGATTCCCATGGGGTGGCAAGAAACAAGTAGTGACAGAGCTCCAAAACACCCAAGGCTCCTCTCCTCCTGCCCTAGCATGCAGCGTGTTCCCATTTAACCAGCATCTGATCCAATGCAGTTTAGGACACGGCCAGCAGGACGGTCCCCCCCACTATTTCATGAGGCACCAAGTTTAGTGTGCATTGCAGCTGCCTTCGCTGTCCAAGCAGTCTCCTCTGCACTGCAAGAGGAATTTTACCTATAAAAATAGGCTGTAATGAAGCTGTAATGAATTTGCAAAAGGTGCTGAGCTGCAGCCATGGAAAACCCAAAGCAAATTTTCTCTCTTCCACATCTCATCTGAGCTTGTTGACTAACCAAGAAAAAGAGAGGCATCTCCATAAAACAGGCTCGCCCACTCCAGATGGGTACTTAAGGCAGGGAAGGGAAAAACCTCTCAGATGGTGGCTTTCTCCCCAGCTGCAGAGGAAGCCGATGAGATTAGCTGCCTTAGTCTTAGCTGATTGAAGTTAAAACATTAAATTAACTTTAAAATTAAAGGTAAATGAGAGGACTCTCAACCCAAAAGTCTAACAGACATGGCAGATAGACAGCCATCAAAAAGCATTCACAGATCACACTTTCTTAGAGGGAAACAGCTGTAGTGATGCTGCCATCATCACTACTAATGGTGCAGATGTCCACCTCCTTGGAAACTTTTGAAGCCATCAGCTTGCTCTGGCTCACGGGAAGGCCATAGAGCCTGAAGAGGCCAATGAGGGGACGTGGCCACGATGCTCTGGCAGCCCTCCCAGGACTGCCTTCACAGATGCCACGACTACCATCAGCTGTGAAGGAGAAAGTCCTGATGGGCCCAAGGACACTGCCAGCCTGACATTCACCCTCACTGCAACAGGGTGCAGATTCAATAGGTCCTTATTACAAAAAATAAATGCCAACCACGCTGAACAGTTCGAAGGTGCACATGTGCTCTTCCCCACTCTCCCTCTTTTGAAGGGATAAGACATTAACGTCAGCATTTCTATTTGAATTTTTATTCTGGGAACTTCCTCTGTTTTGTTTTGGTTATTTTTAAATAACAGAAGAAAAGATAGAAAATGTCTTTATAATCCTAAACCTAAAGAATTGTCTTCAAAATGGTAAAAACCTAATGGGTTAACAGTCATTGTAATGCCCTTTGAAACATTTTTTTCGGCTACTGGAGTATGCATCCTTCAGATTTATTTTATTTCATCCTCAAGGACCTTGGTGAAATACAGTACATTGGAGGAAAAATAAGATCAAGATGTGCAGTCATTCAGGCTGTAATTAAATTTAATAGGCAGTTTATCCAGTTCATAGAAAGATGGCATAGCGGAGAGCTACACAAAGCAGAGCCTAAAGCAGGAAATCATTTTACAATAGGGTATCCATCTGGAAAAAAAGACGTTGCATGAAACCAGCAAGTGTGAACGAAATCTTCATCAGTATCATATGAGGTTACTTTATCATGCTGCAGTACCGACAACGGGAAGTTTGACATGTCTTCTATTAAGAGTAATGCACGGCCGTCTTAACAAATGTAAATCTAACTCACTATTATGCAAACTGAAGAGAAGGGGCAGTTAATAAAATACAAAATAACCAGGTGTTTTATTACACTGGATGCCAGATTCCTCAGCGTTGGAGCTAATGTGGTTTACACATCGCCTTTGAGACGCTACAAATGGAAGAGTTTTAACATTTTATTTGGTAATTAATGTGGTCTAAGTGTTATGGAAAATAGCTAGATATTTAGCAGCATTTCTGAATATGTAAAACCAAATCAATGTATAGGTTGAACAATAAAACATGGGGTTAATAAAATGCACGTCAGAAATGGAAACTGATTAAATTTGCCTGGGGATCTTCTCTAACCATGCTGTGAAAAAGATGCAGACGCTATGACTTTTCCTGAATATTTTACAGAAGCATTTTTTTGGGTGTCTTTTCCAGGAGCAGTCTTGCATGTTTTTCAGGCCTATGCACCAGCGCACATATGGTGGAACAATACTGTAATACACCCCAGTGGCATCTTTATCAGTGGAAAAGCCCAACCTTGCTATGAAATCCAATTAAACAGCCATTTTTGCCACATAAATTGATCCCATTTTTTCCATCATTTTTGTTTTTACATCGCAGGCTGCTCTATCTCCACATTAACGATA
Source organism: Falco naumanni (assembly GCF_017639655.2). Lineage (NCBI taxonomy): Eukaryota > Metazoa > Chordata > Aves > Falconiformes > Falconidae > Falco > Falco naumanni. The sequence continues at coordinate 6,350,369 of NC_054057.1, forward strand.
CGGGATGAGGTACTCGCAGAAACATACACAGTAGCAGAATCCCTACCGTCTTTAAAATCCACTTTACAAAGGAAACAAGGCTCACAGGGGCACTCTGCCCTAATCAGGAACACTTGCTATGCCTCTTTAGTAAAAGCAGCAATGTACTCCAGCTCCGGCGAGTTCACCGAGGACCACAGCACACGCCTCTGCTCAGTCCCAGCATCAAGAGATATACAGACAGACAGATACACGGACACCCCTCGGCGATGGCACAGAACAATAGGCATGTAACTTCTAAGCCCAGTACTTACAAAGGACAAAATGCTGCCCAGATGCAAAACCTCTTCATGTCCAGCCAGCCTGCCTGGGAGAATCCGCAGCAAGGGTCCACAGCGTCAAAATTATTTTCCGTTTTATCCTCCCCTTTATCATGGGGCTGAATGTAACAGAGCTGTAGACTTACAAATACTACCAGTCTCGAGGGACAAGCAGTATAGTTACACTCAATTATACTATAAAGTATGACATCTCCAGAGAAATTACTAAGGCACTCTCTCTTACCTGGATGACAGTAATAAAACAGATCTATTTATGATGGACTTTTGAAATCCATTACGTTTAAACAGCTTGCTGATTCTCATCATCGGCAGAACTGTACTTGCCACTGCCCACCAAATGCAACTGTTAAATCAAATGACCCAGGGAATTTAATACCAGTGCTATTCTCCCATTATTTTAAGTAGACTTTTATTAACTATGCAAAGTATGGTAATTATTACAGATCGGGACACTTTTTCTTTTTAAAGAGCAGATGGATATAAAACCCCATCATTGAAAACGCTTCTCCAAAATAGTTTTTGAGCAGGTAAAAATACACAATGGAGGAAAAATACCACCATGTAACCTTTCCCTCTGGGAAATGCAAGCTGGAGTGCTCAAGAGTGAGAGGAGCCAGATACACAAACCAAATGTTTGAACAGATTTTTTTTTATGACTGTATCTCTGCGAGGTCTTTTTTACTCCACTCTCTTAGAATTCTTTGCTCTTTTTAGCAACAAACAAAATAATGTTTTAAATCAGTCTGAATGCTTACGTAACTGAAGGCATACAGGGGCCACACTTGCAGAGCAGCTTCTTTCCCCTGCCATCTCTATCAGTACACAAGTGCAAAAGCTCATGAAATTCAAGTGAATCCACATCGATTCAATACGGTCACTTCTCACCTCTCGCTTAAAGAATTAAATAAAACCCTCTAAGGTTCCAAAAGCAATCTGTATGCTCCACAGCGTGAGTGCACCATGCTTCATGACTGCCAGCCTGCAAAACCGTGCATAAAAGCAGGACTGGTGGCACTCTTCTACCTGTACTGGCTTGTTACTCTCAAGAAAAGTAGAGTGGCACAGGCTTCTAGCTCCCCTTGGACTCAGCATTTAGAAAGAGTTGTGTGCTCTCTTTTTTGACTTCTGGTCTCTGTTTCAAGTGTCTCAAAAGGAAAGATTGCCTGAGCCCTGTCATTCCAGCAGCAGCAGCTGGTGGTGGTTGTCCAAGTTGTGCTCCCCTGACCAGTGCACACACCTCCCGCCTCCTGGATCCTCTGCCACTGCAGAAAGGCTTCTCCCCTACTCCTGGGCTGATTGGCAGCTGGAGATGATGACCACCCTTACTCCAGCCCTAGTGGTACTCTGTCCTTTCCACAGCTGTGCAGGGACAGTGTTCATAAAAATGAGCTCTTAACACTGAATTCCTGCCTAAAAAGCTGGAGTGGTCACCAGACCTCAGCTAGATGAGAGATTTAAATACTCCACATTTCACACGGAGACTATGGGAATGCAGTAAGAAGGCAGTATTTAGCACCACCACTATTAGTTTTGACACAGCTGTTGAAGGAAGTTGTATCACTCTCAAGGATTCATAGTAAGCCAGAAATAACTCTCTCAGTGCTATTTTGTTATAGTAACTTGCATAGTACCAAGCCATGACAAAGCAGCAGGGACTTCAGCCACGTGCAGCGAACTGCTGTGGACTTCCAACAGACCGACGATATAAAAAAGAATCTCTTTCCCCAAGCTGTCCGATCTGGCCTGAGATACGAATGACCAATATCTAGCCTCAGACAGCGTGGTCACGTCACGGTTAGTCAGGACCCATAGACAGACTAGATTTATCCATTTATTACTTAGGAGTAAGGGCTCTGAAATTCCAACAGGGACGTAAACTCACCATGGGGGTCAGGAGGAACCCAAGGACAAAGGCGTCAGCGGTGGGTGTGATACGCAAGACGACCCTCTCCAATTTCATCCACTTCTATCATTTCAAGAGCTAAAATATTAATGATATTTAAGCATCCAATACATAATGCAAGAGTATAGGTGCCCAGGTTTATCTTTCAGCCCTTCAGGATCTTTGGCCATTACCAGTACAAAGTACCATCACACCACCTGAGTGCACTCCTCTAAATCAGAGGTAACACAAAAGTATGTGCCAGCACGCCGACGTTGGGAGGTGTACCAGCAGATCATTCTGGGATAGCTAGGCCGTTTGCAACGTGGCCTGCAAGCAATAAACTCTGGCACGCATACCAGCCTGGCTACGCATCCCAGCTGCGGACATCCGATCACCTCTTCTGCAAGGCATAAACTCACTGTCTTTGAACTGGGCATATTTTTTCACGCTTGTTCAGGAAGCACTCTTGCATTTGCAGGAGTGTGAGAGCCTGTTTGGAAGATTTTATTCCCTCCAAGATGAGGATGCAACTGCACATACTCAGAGGAGGGGTGGAGGGCATTAACCCAGGAATTTCCTTGAAAAAACACACTATGGATTCCACTGTCTCCAGCTTTTTGCCTTTGGTTATGTCACCAGCTGGCTGCTTTTAAGCTTCCAGCCTTGCATGCTGCACTAGTCCCTGGGGGTCTGCCTGTACAATATTTACCAGCATGCCTACCTGACTGTACTGACTACATCTCACCCGAGCAGGGCTAGCACCAGAGAACCATGCAGAGGACAGGCACCTTCCCCAGTACTAACCATTTAATGTGGCACATCAAAATCAAACGTGAATAAACATTTGTGAAAATACTCCCAAGCAACATGAAAAACATGCTTTTTTCTAACATCACACTTGCACTTAAATACAAAGACTTACACCTAGACCTGAGAGTTTTGAACCTTGCACTTTGTAAATAGATGAGTATGCCTTAAAACGGCAACCTGCTTGCTAAAACAGTGAATATTGATGCCACACAAGGATTTGCCTAGACCACTCTCTGAAACACTTGTTTCAGCAGCAGAGCATTTACTCAAAACAGAGAGCAATCCAGTGACAGAGGCATTTCTGTGGGGCTTGGTCCCAGATCTCTGGGGCTGGAGGACAAGGACCATGGAGGCAGACTCCTCCAGCCACGCCACTCCTGAACTGGTCTCAGCAGCGAAAGCACATGCTCGACTACTTCAGGACCTAGTGCACATCCCTCTGAAACAGCCAGTGCTGCTACAACCAACAGCAAGAGCAGGCCCAGCACAGTCATTCCTCTACCAACAAGACACTAAACACTACCTAACAGTTATATTTTAGCATGTCTTTTATTACTGCATTTGCAAACTTGACATTGATTTTTCTCTCTGAAATCGATACATATCGCTAACCTTCCCTTTGTTTAGCAACATATATATATCTATATAAAAACTATTTTCCCAAATCACCCTCCGGAGAAACTCCCACAACGCTGAACTTCTTGACGGGAGGCTGATTTTTCATTTCTAAAAGCAGAAGACATTTTTGCTGCTTTGTGGTATTTCAGTACATTGGAAGAGGAATAAACTGCAAATGAGCATTTTGGAAACTGGCTTATTTAGACATTTCATATTTTCCTTGACCTTGGTAGCTTTGGGACTGTCACCAGTAATCCAGCAGCATTTAAGAACTCTACACCTACGAAGCTGTAATTTGCTGACGCACAAGCAGAGAGCATGTCTTTGGAAGCCAACAAATTTCTAATGAATGATGGCATGTAATTGACTCATGGACTCCAAGCTTGTCTCTTGGCTGGATTAATCCTTCAGTCTTTCACAACACCACTAACAAATTATTATAGTTAAGTGCAATTTCTCTTCTCCAGCATGCATTTGCGTGCATACCTGTGTTCCTTGGCTAAGGAGGTGCAAGGAGTGCATCTATTTAAAACATCTGAAGCCTCCAATGCAAAACTCACATCATGCAGGCATATCCAGAATGTAAATGTCACAAACTATACTTACTGTAGTGTATTTTCCCAGCTGACAGAGTGAAGGGAAGGTTTCCTGGTGAGCTTTTCGGATCTTCTCAGTGAGATCATCCAACTCTGCTGTCATTTCATAGTTTTCTGTGGACTCCTGCTTTGAAGGTTCCTTCTTCTTTTTGTTCCTATCATTTCTGACAGCTACAGAAAAAGCAGAGACACAGATCTCATGTGGTTATTCACATCACCCCATGTTGCTTTTGTCGCTCTACTTCAAAACACTGCAAAATGCTTTTATTTTAAACATAAATTATTTTAAGTGGAGATAAAAATGTTATACACACAGAGAATACTAATGCAAGCTTAATTACTTAATTGTAAGAATTAAATTTAACGGGTAATGAGGAAACCAAAGTTTCATAGATGCTTGTAGTCGACGTGCCATCACACTCTTATAGTATCTACCTTCCGAGAAAGTCTACTGCAACTTCACATGCACTCTAAATGTCTCAGTAACTTTGTGAGGTGAGATTTTTCCGTTGTACCATTACAGCTGTGCACAGTGAATGGCAAAGTCCTCTGCAGCGATGCAGCTGGTATTTCATTGGATGTGAACAACACTAAAAAAAGACAGCAACTGTCTGTCCTCTTAAATCTCTCAGTACGGAAGGTAACAAAACTCATACTAATACAAAATGCACCAAGCAGAAGTTATTCAAAGGGAGAGTTAAATGTGAAAAGAGTAAATGAAAGAAGATGAAACACATTAAACTCAAGATCTGAAGATCAAAGGAGAAGCATAAACACTTGAAAGAGTAAAAATGGCAGCAAAGCTATCTAGAGTTGCTTGCCATCTGCTCCTGCACTCAGATCAGCCGTCTACCTTCCCCTGGCCATGGGGGATTACTGGAAATATGCATTGTGCAGCACTCGTGCTGTAATTGATTTCCCACATATTTGTGTTTTGTAATAAAATATGACAGCTGCTCCATCACCATGCTACTCTTTGTTCTTTTAATGAAAATAGCTTAATTTTACAAAACGTGCCCAGGAGATAAGTCTACGTCCACAGTATTGCCAGTACTTGTGAACTTTATCAAGAGGCTTGTTGTTAGCTAAAGCTAACATCTTAAGCATAACCAGATGCATAAGGCTTTACAACAAAGCCAAGCAAAATCAATTCCTCTCCCCAAAGACTCCGTGTCAATATTAAACACCCTGAAGACAAAATGTTATTGGACAAATAAACCCCATCCTAACATTCACTTGTGTCCAAAACCTCATGATATTTAGATGCACAGCAGAATGGGCGATGCCCAGAGCCACTCCTTGTCAGCTCTTTTCCCCTATGGATTTCCTAGACCCATTTCCACATCTTCTGTGGGTGCTTCCTACACACCTGTGAACCACAAACGATCACAAAGAGCAGCCAAATGGTGAATATTTCAGGAGAAAGAAGAGGTGTTGAGCCAGTCTCACCTACAGTATCTGTTCAAGAATGAATGACACACAGTTGGATTCATTTTCCTATGGGTGTCCTTTCTGAGAGAAAATTAAGAATGACATGGGAAAACTGTGGGCAGGGAAAGCAGCAGAATCAGGGGCATCTACAGAAATAATATGTGTAACAGAAAACAAGGGACAGATGCAGTGAATATCGTTGCTCTTTCACGAGGCCATTAGGCACGTACACGATGTGATGAATGGCTCTGGTTTTCTCACTAAAGGTTTGACTTTGCAGCTGACAGAACTCTGACCCCTATCCAGCAGATATTTTAAGGATGAACTTGACTTTAACTGTGTGAACAGACCCGCACTGAAGTCAGTTACGCCTTTGCTGGGTCAGGGCTGGGATGCTGAGCTCCCCACCGGATTAAAGCCTAATCTCAAACACCATCAACTCTGGTGTCTGGAGTAACACAAAGGAGGCCAGGAAGGGTGGGCTAAAAAGGTACCTTCTTGTGAAGGTTCAATGCTACCAGTGTAGTCAGGTTTAGGATGGGCGGGTTGGGTCCCCCCTCCGCTTCCTTTTACAAATATTCCCCTGAAGCCAATGCTCTGATTTGTTCGCTGGACCCCAGGGCACAGTGCAAGTACAGTCTCTTGCACTGAAAAAACATCCAGGACCCACACGTACCTCTGAAGCACTCCAAACTGCCACCTCAGAAGTAAAGCCTAATCACTGCTGTACTTGAGAGATAAAAGAGCTCCTTAGAGTATTATGTAAACTCCTACACAACCGCAAAGAGCAATAAGCTTTTGTAATAAAGCCCCATTTACTTATAGCTCTACGAGCTGATTGACAAATTTGCCAAACAGGAGGCCTCAGCAACTACTTATCTCAATAGCTTTGAACTCCTTGTGGAAGACAAACACGTTAGGCCAGGCTTCGAAGCAGCTGCCAGGAGCTCCCAGAGACCAGAAGGTAACTCCAGCAGGAACCACGCCACACTCCTGTGCCACCCCCGCACAGCTCCCTCTGCAGCTGTACCTCAAGTCCCTTCCCCTCCCCAAAGGCCACTAGAGGAACAGCTGCTGGTCAATCCACATCACCAAACTGGCCCAGCTCTGTCCTCTTTCTTTTTGGATGCAAATCACTAAAGGGTAGGAAGAGGAGAATTAACACATCCTGAAGACTAGGAGCAGTTTTTGTTCATTGTTACCTTTTTTCTACAATTCCGACAGCCTTTATAATAATGCTAAAACATGAATAACATTTATCTTCTTGTTTTATGTATACCTTTTACATTTCCTACATTTGTCTTTGCTAAGTCTGCGTAAGACATGGCAGTGTTTCTATATTCCCTGTAAGATAACACAATAAAGTGCCAATATATAACACCCAGGCTCCAAAAATATAAAGAATTTCAATAACGTTGAACTATTATGCACATTCAACTACAACTATAATTCAGTAAAAAAAAAAAAAAAAAGAGAGAAACAGATTAAGACAACAATACGTTTAAAAGAGTTAAATAAAAACATATAAACACACATTTACCCAGTAAATTTAAAAGCCATCACTGCCCTGGGAACAGGAACTGTCACACCGCATGTGGGAAGGGTTTTGGATTACAGCTTATGCTTACATTACATAAATCACACCTTTTTGTATCTCGATCTTTACATGCATATGATCACATCAATCCCCGATGCAATTTCACTGCCTTTTAATGATGATACGCCAGTGATGAATCTGTGTCACAGTTAATGCTGCGGTAGAAAACTCAGGTTATGAATTTCATTACTTGTGCACTAAATTCTGACTCAATGGCTGCATTATTTAGGAGCTCCCGACAGGGGACAGTATGGAAGCTCTCTTGCCCTGCGTGAAATACTGGAAGTTAAAAAAACTAAGAAAACAAGTAAGGTGGTGGCTTTGGGAAAGAGAATGAAAAAAGGCGTATCTTGATATGTGAGGAAGCCACGTCTCAGTGCTGCTCAGATGGCTGAGCGACGCACGCCCATGCCTGAGCACGTCTGCTTCGATCCATCTTCCCATGACAGTTTCCCTGTCCCCTCGACACATATGCCAGGACTTGCACTTCCCCACCCAGAAACCTCCAGGCAGCCGCGGCAGGGTTCGTGAGCTGCCAAAGGTACTTTCTGTTGCTTTAGGTTTAAGGACCAGCCCCTAGCCTCAAACATTCACCCCTCTAACCTGATGGCAGAGGGGCCGAACACCATCTCATGTCCCATCCTGCCTGTTCTCCTCACCCCAGGTTTGCCAGCGCTTTCCTTGGCCTCAGACACATTGTCCCTCTTCTGCTTGAAGCAATGGGCAGGGCACAAAAGCTGCAGGAGGGAAGGATGCATTTTTCAAGAAAAGCAGGGCCTGCTGTAGATGAAACTATGTATAGGAAAGACACAAACAGCTTCTCTCGGAGGACCCCAACACTCTCATTTAGCAACCACGCAGCAATTCTCCTGCTTGAGCGGGATCATTTCAAGCGTGTCACAGTGCTGGGAATCATCCAGTCTTAAATTCAAGCCCCTCAGGTCCACCAAACTTAGTCACTGCTTGGCCTATGAAGAGTCTGGGATCCAGCCCAAGAGATTTAGGCAGTTTCTAGATAATCAGGTAAAATTACGGAATAGCTAGTGTTCGTACTCCCCTCTGTCACAGGTGGTACAAACATGTCCAGGGGAGAAGAACCTGTAGCTCACAATGCAGTTTTTCCAACTACTTGCATAACCTGTGCTTCCTCAGATGCCCAGAAGATAGTTAGACAGCACCTTTCATATATTATAATGATTAATCAGCTATAAATTCATGACTTGAAGTGCTATCACTGCAGTTTTGCCTCTTGAAGATCCTCGTGACCTTTGAAGAGCTCTGTGTACTAGTTAGCTGGTTTTGTTCCTGTAAGGACAACTACTTGTGTTTCCAGTTAGTTTGCATTCCTGTAAAACCACACTTCTCTTGTCCCTAAATATTTTGGAAGTTACTTGTTAAGCTAACAAATCTCAAAAGCACCATAAAGCACAAAGAGCAAGTCAGTAATTGCACAGCACTGGGCACAACATGGGTTTTCAAAAAGACTCCTTTTGTTTGTGAACGCTGATGAGAAGAAAAATAGGAGGTGAGCTGAGGCAGGACCGCTGCAGACCTGCCAACTCTCCCCTTCAGGCTGAGGCTTGCTCTCCCGTGCCTTGGGAAGCCATCCACCTCTTGCCAAACACCAGGCAGCCTGGGCTGCTCGACATCATAGGCAAATGGTGCCAGACGTGGGCGGTGGGGCCACTGCAGCCAGGGCTCCCAAGAGCACCAAGCTGCTTGCTAGGGTGGAAACTCGCAAGTCTTGCACAGCTCCTTTATGCTCTGACTTCTCCAATTCCAGCAGCAGCTGCTAAAAATTTCTAATTCTGGCAGAAGTTAGCAGCTGTGGAAAATTTCAGTCAAATATGTGAAATGCTTACTTATTGCCATTACCAAGTTTGATCCATCGGGATACATGTGTCCCCTCCCCCCCCACCAGTCACCCTTGTCCCCGTAACTCTTCAACAGACTCTGCTCATGGTAACGAATGGCAGTCCATAAGGACATCTTTCACAACAGTCACCTTGGAAAACCTCGAACCAAGGGAAACTTAGCACCTTCAGTGCTGCTGCTGCTGCACTGGGCTTTCTGACCCCATGGACAAAGCCAGCACCCAGCTGCACATCACATGTGGCTCAGTGCCTGGGAGCTGGAGGAAGCAGACACAGAGGCAAGGTACTTCAAGGAGATCTATTTTCCCAGCTCCAACATAAGAAAAGCAACAAAACCACCACCTTGAAAGCAACACAATCACGCTTGACAAACTGACGCACCATCAATTCCGAACGGTAAGGCTCCTGTCCACATTTTAACAGCAATGCAATTGCAAGCCAAACAGCATTAAAATACGCAGAACACCAGGTAGTTATAAATAGATAGGTTTTTGTAGGTCGTGATTTCCAGATGAAATAATGTTTTCTTTTAGGCAAAACTGCTCAGTCTTTTTAAAAGAACAGGAAACTATCTTAAAACAAATTCCCATGCCAAAACTGAGCTTTGACATATGGAGAACGATGGGAAGCTAAGCACGTTTCAAACACAAAACTCTCCCTTCTACTGGACAAAGCCAATAACAAGTACAGAGTCATGTAAGGGGCTTCAAGTACAAAACCAAAACACATTGAAACCTGCATATTTTGTTGGTGATTCAGAGAAATCAACCATGTCAGCTGTCGGGTACAACTGCCACAAGAAAACATCTCGATTTCAGTGAGATAGTATCTCTCTACAGACTCGTATCAAAATTAAAAGGGAGCACAGAGAAACAATCATGGAAGAAATTTCATAAGCACCTGGCACACTTATCATTTTTCCCCAGGCACAGAGCGAGCACATGTATTACAGAATTCAAGCCTGTCCGTGGTTTCCTGTTAAGAAATAATGTTCAGCTACGGCAAACGTGCCCTGGCCAGTGCGCCAGGACCCCCAGTTCAACAACGGGGGAAAGCACCACAAGCTGGGAGGACATCGTCCTGCCAGCTGCCTTCACGTACGCTGGCTCTTCTAGCCACTAGTGGTATTTTTTTCTTTTTGACGAAAGTGAATCTGAACTCAGCCTTACAGCTTTGTATTATTCATTATATAATTGCTATGTTTTATTAGAAATATGATCTATTATAACCTTGAATATGGTAACTTAAATGACATTGAAAATTAGATTATTCTGATTATTAGAGAAGTGAGAAAGGTACTAAACATTTGTAAGGCTGATAATCAATCAGTGTATCCATCTGAGTGCAATAAAAATCAATCAGGAGCTAGTGCGTTTAAATCTAATTTTTTAAGCATGACATTTTCTTCTGAGTTTCTTTTTTAAATGTCACCCTCTTCTACAACAGTGATTGATTCTATCCCCAGGGACAGTTAACTCCAACTGTTTTATTCATTGCACTGAGCTCTTGTATCCACAGTCTTTTCTAAATATCAAATTAATGACAACAATAATATTTTCATCAAAATGTGAAATTCGGAAATACACATTCATGGAATCAAAACAGCAAGAAGCACAACAGTACATTTAAATCAGTTCAAATATCAGGGACCTTTTAACTAGCAAGCAGTGTATTTTAACACAGAAAATGGTGGAATTTTTTGTCTCTCCAGTTCTCTTCTTCTCCCCCACCCCTAAAATAGAAGGGCAAGGATTTGCTTGTTTAAAATATAATTCATTTAGAAATGTTTCAGCAGTGAACAATGAATCACTAGCTATAGGGAGTCCGTGAGTAATTACTTATGCCTCCAAAATAACCTTATTAGGCTATTGTAAGTATAGGGGAGACCTTTGATACCTATAGCCTAAGGGCCTCTATTTTTCCATTCATGCACAGGGGATTTATATGGTTATATCCTATTATAACCGAGGAAAGCAACACATCTCCCATTTATGTATGAGGATAACTGTGGGGTTAATATATCAAGAACTGAGTTATAAGAACAGGTTTCATTATATGAATGAATGATACAAATGGATGCTCTACAGCTTTTTTTAACTGGTCTGAAACTTGATCTGTGGCTTCAAGGATTCCATCAGCCTGAAAATTTTATTTTTTACATGAAACTTGGCACCTGCTATTGTCACATCCCTGAAATATTAGTAGATGTAATGAGCAAAAAAGGAGTTTCTAGTCCCTTAAAGAAAAACAATACTAACTGAACTCAGACGTAGGACCGAAACTGGAAAGCTAATGCAGAATAACAGGCTGAGAAAAATACCTCTTCAAGATAGCTGAAAAGTATACCTTTGGTATTCTTTTTAAAAATATTATTTTAAATTATTATTTGTATTGTTTCACTTTAGTATCATTTAAGAGGAAAGATATTTTTTTTACTTTATTTTTCATTTTAAGACATCTGGAGGCAAAACCAGCGGCTATCATACTTTGGGTATCTAGAACCACCAATCCAAGACCCCAAACGGCTGCTGAAATAAAAAAAAAAATAGCTCTAAAGGCAGACTGAATGTTGCAGAAGGCTCTATGAAGTGGTTCAGCAGGAAAGAAAACCCCAAAAGCCAATACCCTGTTTGCAGGTATATGAAAATACCGCTAATGCCCATGTTTATATTGAGCGTAGTATTTCAGGACTAGTTCAAGCTCTGCAGAATGTGCCAAACACAGTAACTGCCGAGAGAATAAAAATCACAACTCCAGAAATACAAATGAAAACACCCCTCCCCCCTCAAAACAGTTCCTAAGAACAAATCAAAACCTCAGAAGTTGCAAAAACAGAAAGACAGCAAACAAGTGGAACGAAACTGGAACAAAATGTGGTTTGCAGCATGTGGGTGTGGGCAGGCAGAAAGGACAGCAAGGGGAGCAGCTGAGTCAGAGCCAAGGTGTACAGGGTACAGGATCTATACCAGGGACTGAAACAAAAGCAACTCCTTGGTTTCCTTTACCATCTCCCTACGTATTGCAATCGAAGTGGGTGGAGAGACGTGATTATACATTTAATGATAAACTGTTGAAATAGCATTTGTCCTGTGATTCCATTTTCAAAGTGCTTTAATATCATCAACTAATTGCCAGTGTGAAATAGGACAATCCACATAGGCTTAGCAGCTGAGGCTTAAAAAGCTAGTGAAGGTTGTTAGTACTAACAACTGCAGGCAGAATAAATCACTAACATTTCCCATGAAGGCCCACCAATATATCTGCAATGGATATAGCCATACACATTGACTAAAACAAAATTTACTCATTGATATGTTTCCATCTGTATTTCACATAGGCATCACCTCAAGTTACTTAATGTAGCCAGAAATTCCCATCTGCAAGATGGAGCATCTCCATAGGCATGTCCCACAACATCCCTGTGCATCTTGTGGTGCTGTTGAATTATTCTACACATCTGTCCTTCCCTCCTCGTTCATGCCTTATCCAAGCTCTCTTAGTATTCTGCATGAAATCAGTCACTTCCTTACTCTAAATGTAAACCCCACAATTTGTAAGACCTACCATGCCACCTGCAACAGGTTTGCAGAGTAACAGCATCACCCGGTGGATATTGCCAGTTATCCCTTTCCCTGTTCAAGTGCAGGAATGGGAAGGAGCTGTGGGAATCAATCGCTCCACCCGGGGAGGTTTCCCAAACTCAGAGGGCTTCTGTGGGTAACCCGCTGTGAAGTGCCAGCCTACGGACGAACCCCAAGAAATTAAAACTCTCAGGGAAACAAAAGTATTGTACTTACTATCTACTGTTTTGGCTGCCCAAATCCCATTGGATTTACTGCTAACTACTGTGGCAGTCTAGCTAAAATTCTGCATACAGCTGGTTAAACTGAAATACTCTGGGGAACAGGAGGCTGGCTTTTCTGGAATTGCAGTGTCGTAACATATTAGCTAAAAATATACATGACCACAAACACAATGTGATTATTCTTTCTCATCCTTACAGTTTAAGTGACCAAGTGCATATACAGCAGTTGAAAAACACTTCTAAATACTCAGCATGAAATTAAATTTCTATTAAGCTATAATGCATTTGTTTTTTACCATAGGCTGGGTAAAGAAAAAAAATCCCTAATTTTCAAACTGAACTTCAGTCAGAAATCACTGAGATACCATTAAATCTGTCTCATCTGATTTTAACTGTTCAAGTGCCCTTTCCAGCTACCTTCTCAAAGCAACTGCCCTTTTGAGCTACAATCTTGAAGCCTGGTACACTAACTTTATGGATAGCCAATTACAGGTAAAAATATCCTGAACCTGACCTTTCTCTCCAAGGTCATCAAGAGGTAAATCAGTGTACTCATCTACAGATATTACATTAATTTCTCTTAGGAGACAGTCATGGTAGTACGATGCCTCGCAACTGGGAGAAACTGCAGTTATCCAAAGTCATCAATTCAATTTGTTGGGTATTAGCCAGGACCGCTGATGGCCAGGGAAGTGCACGGCTGTAAACTAAGAGCAGACACTGCACTCTATTCCTGCCCACTGCCTGGCCTGACTGTAGCACTTCATACACTTCAACCTGCTTGGCTATTTTATTTCCTGCGCAGAAGAAAAGAACACGACTTGCTTTTTACTTAACTGGAAAGCTACCTACCATGACAAATTGCAGCCTTTCCTGACAATGCTGTTAACAGACTCCCTTAACAAAACAACTTTCCATAATAAGCACATTCTTTCAATGTAATGAATGAGTCTCAGCTACAGGATAAATTCTGATTACGTATGATAAGACTGACTTTACAGGACAGCAAATGGAAAGGCTATGAATAAAAGAAAGTGAGCTAGAGGACCCCTTTGCTTTGCCCATGTGCAGTTGCTCAGTACCCAGGGCAATGGCTCCCCAGAAGGAAAAGCAGAAGTTCAGGAGCAACATCAAGACTGCGTACCACCTGCATTTCTCCCTTTTATTATGGCTGGTTTCATGTGGTGAATACAGTTCGGCTTTCCCCAAACAGGATTCAACCCTACGTTATTTACCAGAATTAAAAAAAAACAAACAGCCCCAACTTATCACCACTGCTGTTTTTGTCTTGCAGTGTTGCTACTCCACTGATTGCAGCAGAGTCCTATTAGTGTAAAACTACAGTAGCGTAGTGGGAGATCAGGTCTAATATCTATATCTGCAGATGGATAACACCGCATTCATACCTAAGTTTCATTTCTTTGTTTTGCCCCCAAGGCTAAATTTCACATTTGTACCTCCTGGTGCCTTGTGCAATTGTGTGAAGGTGCATCTAGCGAGAGAGCTGCCAACTGACAACACATCTGAAGAGGCTTGCGTGCGCAGTGTACTTCGTCAAGCACAAAGAACACATTGCCTCCTGCAACCGTAAATTGAGCTCATGAAGGCAGAGGAACAGTTGTTTCAGGCACGTTTTAAGAAAGGAAGCCATAGTCCTGAATCGCAGCATTAGCCTGCATTACAGCCTCAGCAGCTTGCAGCCCTGGCCTCCCACTAGGCCAGGGATAATAAAAGCAAAGAAATAGCTCAGCTAGTATTTACCTATTCCTCTGAAGCTAACACGGAAAACACGCCATTATGAACTTACACAAATTCCTTCCTAAGGGCAAAGGCTTGTTGATACTCCTACTACTACTGAAAAAAAAAAAAAAGAAATAATAAAAAAAATTAGCATCAGGAGGTTATTTCCAGCTCTCAAAGCACCAGGGCTGACCTCCGAAGTGGTGGGCAGGGGACACACAGGGTGTGCAGCTCCACAGCCATGCTCAGCCTCCCTGCCCAAGCTCCCCTCCTGGCCAGCTGGAGCTGACACCGAAGGACCTGCTCCACCAGCAGAGGCAGCCCAGGTGCAAGAAAAGGAAACAACTGTATTACTCAGCCAGGTGGACCTAAAAGCACCAGAAGATCAGCCAAAAAATTTACTGTTAAGTCTCACATCGCTGTGCGGTCCAACGCAGCTGGTGGGCATGCATCTGCACCTGCTGGTGGGCTTGATCTGCAGCTGTGTTAGATTATTTAATTAACGGTGCCTGTCATTAAACTGTTTTGCCACATTACTAAAAGAAAGGTTTCACCAAACAGTTAAATAACATGCTCAAACAATACTATTGCATCTTACTGCATTTTAGCATGTTGTTTACTTCCTCTCTCTTCCCAAAAGCTGAGCAATTGGAATAAAAAATCTGCAAATTTGTTGTTGGGGTGGGGAACTTCTTTATTCTTTTAAGATTACATCGTCCTTTCTTCACAAACTGTAACCTAAGGAGAAAGAAAGGAATGAGGTCAGGGGACTTCTTTTTCTTTCCATCCGCAGGATTTTGGGAAGGTCAAGCCAAGCCAAGCCAGCCAGCTGGCCAGCCAGCTCTGGGAGTGCCGGGCTGGCAACGTCACCAGATTCCCGTAAAAGCCTTGCTGAAGCTGGCTGCTGACACAGGTAAAGAAGTTTATTCACTTTCAGCTTTAGCGCCTCACTGCCCATCCTGACTTGCTACACTGGTGAGCTGAGGCACTTGAAATGTCTCTGCCTCCCAGGTTTTTCTCCAGGCAGGACATCCCTTTCCACCCGTGCATGGCAGGACTCTGCGCTGAGGCCCAGCAGGGATTAACCCACAGCAGCCGAAGCCCCCACTCGCGCCCCGGATCTCCACGCCTGGGGTAGCAGCAGGCTTGAACGCAATTCTTCAAAGCAAACGTGCCTGGGAGACAAAGGCTGTTGCTTGTGTGTTTAATAAATACTGCTCCATCCATAATTCACATGCAGAAATACTGCTTTTCATCTATTAATGCAGGCTCTCCAGACATCTGTACTCCTGCTTTATGTAGCGGCAGAAGCATCATGGTATTACGGGGTCGAATTCCCTTTACACACCTGCAGCAACCTCAGCTGTTTCAGCACTCACGTTATGACATGAATCACTCCACAAGCCTGCACCTAATTATCAGACTGTCTATTTTGATATATTTTATCCGTTATGTACAATGCCAAAGACGTTCTTTAAAATATGTTCCAGCTACTCTTTCATATAAAAATCCAACCTGCTTTCTTGTCTGGGACTTAAGTTCTGAAATAGCCGGAGTAAGTGGACCAGATTAGTTAAAAAAGAAGGCATGCTATTAACTACAGGACTGGCTTAAAGAGCTTAATTCTGCCAGACAGGGTCAAGTAGCATCAAATCCTGATTTCTCCGTAAGATCTTTTAAATATCCCCAGTAAAGCCAGCACATAACCTTTTTACATTAAGCGCTTTCACAGTACACCAGACCAGCCTGATGTAGTGATCATACAAGGAGCAAAGCAGATACTCGTTTCAAGAAAACAGCAAGACACTAAAAAAAGCAGCCATTTTTATTGTTGATTTGAAATCAAAGCGATTACTGAGGCCTCTACAACTTCCAGCACAAGACTTACTGCACACAAGGGAGTTCATTTTGAGAAGGCGAAGAGGCAGCAGGTCATCACAGAGTTAACTCAATAAAATAATAATTTCTACTTGGATAAACTGACCTAGTTTTCCCAGACTTCTCTATGAAAACAAAGGATGCAACTTGGATGTGAGATGACGTCTGAGAAGGAAGCCAAGGGCTGGGCAAAGAGTCTGAATTCCACACACAGCTGGTCCTCAACTAAATGACAGTGGTGGTACCCAGTTGACATTACAAATGATAATCCAGCGTAAGATTAACTGGCATTGCTAGTGGTTTCTACCCCCATCTTATCTCATTGATGCCAACAGCAAATCTTTCAAGTCCTTCAGCAGTGTGGGACTGGGCCCCGAACGCATCATACATGGGTTCGGTACCTCCTTCCAGCTAGGATCGTCTTCTCCAAGACTATAGCAAGCGCCTGATGCAAGACGCACTTACAAAAGACATTTTTATGAGGTCCTCAGGATATTGTTCCTGGGCTACAACCTCCATGAGAAGCACTGGCTGAAAACTTGGATTTCCAAATCTGAGCTTTGTTCAATTCCTGAAGGAGCCCATGAACATCCAGCTCCCCAGCCAGCTGCGGAACTGCCCCCGAGCCCCAGGCTGCGTGGCAGACACAGCACAGGCAAGTCTGCCAGGGCTGGGACGCACAGCGTGGAGGACAGGAACCAACAAGAATTCTTCCCGGCCCCCCTCGTAATAACTCATCCTGAGTTTATGCAAACCTGAACACAATGCGATGCTGACAACTGCGCATTTTGGGATTCAACCCAGTGTTATTTTTCAGCAAAGCTCTGTTGTGCTGGAACACCTCCAGCCAGCTCAAGTTCAACAATTTGCCCAGAAAAAATGTTCAATGAAGGGGAAACATAAAAGTATGCATAGAAAGAGGCCTGACTCCCTCTCTCTTCTAATCCATCACATAGCATTAGAGATTAAATACTCATTAAAAATATATATAATAAACTGTTAAAACAGGACATCTAGTGATTCCTCTTAATTGCCTTGCCCTTCCCACACCCTGGTTTCTAGGGAATATTTTTAAATGTTCCTCCTCCAATCTGCAAGACCCGTTTACCATAGGGTTCTCTCTCCACCTCGTTCCCCCAGCCAAGAAAGAAGACCCCCAAACAAGCATGGGGCTTAATACTGCATACCCTGTGGGAGGCAGCTGATGTATACGTTCATGCCTTGCCACGCATAAATTCTAGTAGGAATAATGTTCCTAAAAACCCACGTGAAATAGCTGTAACTGACTTAGAAAACAACAGGAAAAGTTGCCAAGAAAAGGCTTTGACTCTCTCTTTAGGACAAGCAGGACTTAAGCCCTCAGCAGAATTAAAGAAGTCAAATATTTCTGCTTATTCTCTTCCTTCCCTGTGTACTTTTCACTTTGTTATGGCAGAGGGTTGAACATAATGGGGTTTCTTTTTGTTATTAACAACTATCCTCTTGGTTTTATTTGTTCTCTTTATTATTTGCACTCCTTTTCAAATTAAAATTATTTTCTGGATGTTCTGATCTAGTAGCAGCATTCACCTGAAGAGGCATCTAAAGAGGGAAAAAAAAAGTATGCATTGAGGTTCTCTTCCAAATTATAGAAAGGGGTAAATTGAGCATCCTTCTTTTAGAAAAATGCTGTCAAAAGACTCTTGAACTAACACTTCTCCATGTCACTTGTTACAGGGATCTGGACTGTACAAATCTGATCCCTGAGCTCCTCAATGGGATAACCAGGTGGCGTGGCACTGTACAACGTGGACCACGAGACCAAACACACACTGAGCTTTGGGAATTCCACACCCATCTTCATGAGACATCTAATTTGAAACACAAGAGCCCCACCTTGCTCCCTGCCCAACAGAGGCACACCAATACTGTCGAAGAGCAACTCAAGCTTCACTACATCTAATGCTCCATCTTTTAGCATCAACAATTCTTCTGTACCAGAAAAAAAACTACCCTGATGACATTTCAGAAGCTACACTTTTTTTAGTGGCTCTTCCCTGTTGCCTCTCCACTAGAATCAAAACAAACTGTGTCACGGATCACCTAGAAGAAGCATTATGGCAAGAAAATCAGGGGGGAGACAGTCCTTGTATGTAAGGAGCAGCTCACACAGCTACAGTACAGCCAGGGATGATGAACATGCAAGGTGCAGCAGCTCATCACATAAGGACATTCATTCACAGCTGATTTGTCTTCCCAGGTTGATGCCTCTAGGTTACAAAATGGCTAAAATCTGTGCAATGCCGATTTCAATCTTCTTGAGATACAGAAAAAAACTCTCATGCATTAGCTAAAATAAACATTTTATATTTAATTTTTAAAATGACAAAAAATACAGTTTCATCTTTAGTCTGCCATGGACATCCTCTAAAAGTACCCACCATATGAGAGCAAGTAAAAGTGCTATGCTTTGTAAGAGCACACATAACTTGTGGATTCTTTGAAATGCAATACTATTCACCATAAACTCCTGCAGTTTCTGGCAATTTCTATTTTTTTCTCTTTCTCCTACACTGTGTTACTAATTCCATAATGCAAACTATAATCAGCTGGTTGGGAGTTAAAATAAAAGCAAGGAAACCAGAACCTTTTTTCAGGAGACACAGGAAGAAGCAAAGGATTTGCAGCAGCGCCCGTTGGACCAGGGCTGACTGACAGGGGGAAGCCTGCTAATGATGCAAATAGGAGACAGAGCAGGTGAAAACATTGTCTCTGGATTGACTGATGAGTCAAGGAATTATGACCTCTCCTGCTCCTTCAAC
Source organism: Falco naumanni (assembly GCF_017639655.2). Classification (NCBI taxonomy): domain Eukaryota; kingdom Metazoa; phylum Chordata; class Aves; order Falconiformes; family Falconidae; genus Falco; species Falco naumanni. Next base: position 6,369,724 of record NC_054057.1, read on the forward strand.
TGTGTGGTGATGTCTTCACCAAAACTACATGTTGCTGCCAAGGGAGCAAAGAACACCTCTCTGCCAGAGAGGCAGTAACCTGGCACCTCTGAGCCATTTCATGAATTGCACATGTGCCTTCTGCTGAAGGAGACAGTGCAGTGATGCCTGCAGCATTTTTAAAAAGCCTTCCCTTATATTCCAGTATCATTCAATTCAGTATTTCTGTTTATGCTGTTTTAATCCACCCTCACTGCTAAGTCTTCCCATTTAATTTAATGCTTTCTTTCCAGGCTCTCAAGTTTTACGGTTAACAGTTTCCCAGGTTTAAGCACACCAAGTTCTGTCTCCAAGAAGACACTGACGGTGGAGCACTGACCTACTTAACATGGGAAAAAACAATCCCAAACGCAAAGTGTGCAACACTATCTGCCAGTAATCCTTCTTCCCACAAGTTTAAAGACAAAAAATGTTTAAAAATACAGTGTACTGAAAATGATACAAATGTAATACGCTTTGTAATCTGTAATTTCAAATGGTTTGTAAAGTCCTCCCTCAGAGGATTGGACTTAAATCATTCATTAACTTGAAGCTGATTGCTTTGTCCTGGAAAGGGGGAAGAACATGGATTTCTCAGATGTAACCCGATTTCCTATCAAGAAACAAAAGCAACCTGATGAAATTCAGTTACCAAAACCATCTATTGTACCCCAAGCAGAAGTGTAAATAAATTACTAAATGAGCTCCTTCAGCAAAATCCAACTTTGAGGAGTTTTAAAATTAACATTTCACTTGCTTAGAAGTTTTAAATAAGAAAGAAAGAAAAGTAGGTCAGCATGTTTCCCCAGCATGTCTTACTGACTCCATTAAAACTGTCTGTCAGATGACTAACCATGCCTGTAATCCAACTAAAAGCATGTTTGCTTTCTGTTGCACTTTTTGCCAGAGGAAAGGAAGAATTCCACTTAGCTTTAACTCTGAAATTCAGGTAAATGTCTCCCAAAGTCAGATAATTTCCTCACATTTACTTACCAAATCTGTTTATATTGACAATAAGCAACTGGTTATAGGTGCACAGCAGCGAGAAATGATCCCTCAGCTGATTAAATGCCCATCAGCCCCAGGCACTGCCTGTAGGGCTTTAAGCTACAACTTGTTAAAGTCAGTTTTCAGAGCTGTCGCCTGATTGACAGACTTTTCATAAGACCTAGATTTAAAAATTTAAGAGCTTTCAGAAACATGCAAGCATGTGAATAAGTACTGGAGTAAGGTGAGATGGAGCAAACCCATTTCTGCTCACTTTGGGTCAAAGGAAATTGAAAATCCCAATGCCTTATGATCTTTCTTTTTTTCCTTTCATAGTATTAGCAGCTGAGTGTTATTCAAGTTAGGATAGAAAGGGTGTTATTTCTACTGGTTTTATGCCATCTAACTTCAAAAAAAACCTCCACACTTTCCATGCGAGTGCTGAAGAACTGGAGATTAACTGTTCTGATGTATTTTAAATTGAGCATGTGATACCAAGTCAAACTAAAAACAAATCAAGGCTATTTTTAGAGCAGTTCTAGGGCCAGCATCCCAGCAGGAGGAGCTACAACGTGTCAGCCGGCTTATTGTAGGCACAGCAATGGAAAACTCCCTCTGCAATAACAATTCATACAGCGGATGAAAGCAAGCTGTAAGAGCCTGACAGCAGCAGAGGGAAATCAATGGCCTCACCTACTTATGTAGAGATCGTCCTAAACTGTCTTTGAGAGCCTACTGGTTTTCGAGCGCCTGCTTTCCATCTTGCACACCATCAGCACAGGAGTTCTCTCCACAGAGAGGCCAGCAGGAGCTTTGTTTCCTTCCCTTCTGCAGAGGCACCTATTCTATGCAAGACCATCTCTACTAAAGCGATCACCAGGCAAACAAAGAAGTTTTCACATATAAACCATCAGGAAGATGTACGTATCCTCACATGTTTCTTCTAAGAGGAAGGACCAAATACGCGTCTCCTCTGATACCGAGTCCTTCAGGCACATTCGGGTTGCTGCAGTTCAGACTTCCCAGAACTCTTGGGAACAATTTACTGCGTTTCTCATGAACCTTGGCTACTGTAGATAACATTTTCAGGTTGGCCTGACAACCAAATAAGCCATGTTTAGCTTCAAGGCCCAAGACACTGGCAATTTGCTCGTTCCCAGACTGATACTTATCTCATTGATATTTTTCCATCCTTCAGATTCAACATCCAAAGGGAGGAGGAAAGATAGAAGAGAAACCACAAGGTGCCAGTATAGAAAGCATGACCTGCATGGCACAATGGTAATTAGGAGAAAGAGATGCATCAAAGATGTCACGTGCCCCCGAACAAGAAAATGATCTGAACGAAGAATATGAAGCGGTGAACTGAGTGCATAAAGGAAGAATGGAAGCTCTCAAACAAAGCTTTTGAGGTCATGGGATTGGGGTCTCAGCAGTTATGTCTGCATGACCAAACAAGCGTGGCCTCAGCCCTGTGCTTTGGAGCGCATGGACTGGGCAGGCACAGGCTACCTCTAGATTTCACATCTGCTCCTACAGCAGCATTGCCCAGCACAGCACAAGGCAGAAAGGATAACCCAGGGTTCTGCCTGCTGTGAAAGCAGCTGGGATACTAAACTCAAGAAGAGGCAAAGGCTACCTGCAATGGCAATGTGAAGGTACAGAGCCAGCGCCTTTATATGTATGATCGGGAATCATGCTGTAACCCCCGCCATGGCTGCCCCAAAACCAGAGTGGGGGATTAGGAGTAACAGAAAAAGGTCATGGAAACAACCAGATCCATGTCAAGTGGCTTTGTAAGAGGCACCCATCCAAAATGCTTTTACTGGGAAACTGACTGAAGAAAGCATGTGATGATCCCTAAAAACCCCCAAAGGTGTGAAATAACAATGGGAAGTTCCACCTATGTCAGTGCCACTAACTGTCTTCACAGAAGAGCCAGACCTCTGGAGAAGGTGGCACTTGGCAGGGCTGGCACAGAAACCTGAGGTGCTAGCCTCATTATGGCATTAGCACTCATGGGCTCTGACAAAATGTGCTCCCTTAAATAAGAAAGACTTCAATCAAGTCTGAGGACTTTGCTAGAGCCACAGAACAGTAACACACACTTCCCTGGAATGTGCTGCAGGTGTAAGTAGAAAGCAGACTGTACGTGCATCACGCTTTTTACTGGCTCTAGTTATCTCTGAGCTTCAACTATAGTGAAAGACAAGTTACTTGTACAAGTACTCTGTACAGCTCATTCAGCTGAATTTCTTCCACAGGAGAAGATCACGAGGTGTTCAGGAAGTCCACTAGTATCTAATTGACACTTTTTCCTTACTTGAAGCACATCTCATTCAGAGCATGGTCAGGTACTGCAGTACAAATGATTAGTATAATAACTGTACAAGTGTCACAACTTTAATAAAACACCTTGTTAAGCAAGAACATAAGAAAGGCACACATTTAGAGTCGCCAAGGACTAGGATTGATGGATGCAGACAAAGGCTGCAGAGAGCACACAAGCCCTGGTAACTTCTGCCAGGATCCGTGTTGTCATAGAGACAGCAGAGCACGATGAAAAGTTCACCACGGTAGCTATACCTTAGTGAATAAGTCTTAATGTAACTTCCAGCTGAGGACGTGTAATCAATCTCTGTATAGGCTTATTGAAGGAATTCCCTTTATGCTTACTCAGTCCTCAAGAGCCCAAAATGAGGGAAAAGGTTTTAAAATATATATTTTACTACTTCTAAAGACAAGCCAAGACCTAGTGCTTCTTTTGGATGGAGGTGGGGGGAGAGGATAACTGTTTCTTTTGAAAAAGAAATTATGTTAAAAATGAAAAACTTGATAAAGACATTCAAGTCAAAAAAACCCACCCAAACCAATCCAAACCAAAAAAAGCATGGAAAGAGTAATCTAGAGCAGCCTGGCAAGACCGGCCACATGCAACGGTGTTTTCCCCCTTTCACCAGACACTTCCCCCACAGAAGTGGCCGCAGCCCTGGCATCTCACTGCTGCTCTTTTCCCATCAGGTTCAGTCACCTCATTCCCCTTTACGCTACAGAACACAGGACTTTCCCTGCTCTCCACTCTCCATGCCTTTCTCCCAGCGTTTCCCTCCCCAGTGGCATCCGACCCCTGGTTTATCTTACCACAGGGCAGCAGCACCCCTGACCCTCCCCGGGTCCCTGCTCTGGGCTCCGTCCCACCACTTGGGAGGTACAGGACACTGGAGCTGATAACAAGCAGTGCAGAAATGGTGCCAGGCGTTGTTTATTGGCCGAGGTCTTTAATTCTTAGCTTACACAATTATGGGTTTTCAATGCAAGAAAGCGGAGAAAAAAATTTTGCAGCACTAGCGTGTTAAGGTTTAAAGTTACAGCCATTTGCGCAATGCCTGAAAAGCAATGAAATGAAGAAAAAGAGAACTTTAGGACACTATTCATACTTTTTCCTAACATTTTAGGATATAAAGATCAGACTAATTACCAAACAGTCTGGAGTTGAGCAGGGTTCACTAATCACACTCTGCTTGAGGAATTAGGAGAGAATTTACTTAGCCGCATCGTGAAAGGTGCCAATAAATTGTTCAGCTGGAGAGTTAACATAATAAAAAAAATCATTTTTTATGTTATTTTCTTTAGCAGTTTATTAATTGCTGCCTGAAATACTTTTCTGAAACACAACGAGCTGCAAATGAATTCATGGGCTATTAATCTGCTGTACATGGCACTGGAGGGAAAGCTCATTAGGTGAGTTGATGCAATTACTGCTATTACATAACCATCTTCACAGAACATAGAGTAAATAATGGATAATAACATTCAATCTAAGTTGCTCCTTTAAACATTAAAGCTGGCAAATGAAAGCTAGGCAAAATCAGGGGGAAAGGCTAAAACACAAAACACACAGGCTGCAAAAGGTGAAAAGAAAAGCAGATCTGCTTCTTTGAAGAAACCAAACTGGTGCGAAAAGCCAGAGATGATGGGAAACAATGTGCAACAAGTAAAACCCAGTTCTCTACAAGAGAATTTAAGTTGTATATAAACCATTTCCAGTCACTCAGCATTATCTCTGGCAGAGGACAGACTGACACTAGAGCACTGTGGTTTTTGTAGCAGGAAGACCCTTCACGTTGGCTTTGCTCTCATCTTAAAAAAATCTACCCATCAGCAATACTGGGCTTTTGGCATTAACGTTTAGAAGTTCCCAATTTCTCAGCCTGAAAAAATAAATACAAACATTCCTATCTGATCAGCAACTGAGAAAAATCCCGAATCCAACCTTAGTGAACAAAATGAAAAAAACTGTGATCTGTACAGCTTGGGCACGGTTTCCCCACTATCTATATACTCGAATTCTTAATTAATCAGTATTTTCACAGTTTACATCTTTCACCTTCAAAGCACTTACAATACAAGGTCTCCCAGCCCTTGTAAAAAGCTCATCATTTTCACCTCTCAAGATAGGAAAAGTAGTCTAATCAGCTTGTAGTGTTTAGAGAGAGAAATCAGTCCCAGAACAGAATTCAGGGTTTGTGATTTCCACTCTAATATTTAGCTCCTGCCCCTTGAGAAAGCAAGGCGAGTCAGCAGGCAAGACAACTGTGCTGGAATTTTTGAAAAAGCCCCCAGCCACTGTGTGGTATTTAGGCATCTAGCTAAAAATCTAGCTTGTAGCAAAGCAGAAACACTTCTTAAATCCAATGCTTTCTCCTGGCTAAAAAGAATAAAAATCCAGTTCAGTTCTGAGTAAAAGCATCTAAACAAAGATTTCACGCATTCTAGTTAATCCGCTTTAAAATTACATCAGTGAAATCTGCATGAATTTCTCAAAGGCAACTATGCAGACTGGCTCTCCACTTAGCCACTCATTGGAGATGGAACTGCACTTCACTAAGGAGTCTGAAAGAAAATGAAACAGAAATATAAAATAAAACACAAACATGACAGTTCTTCAAGTCGATGTTTCCTGGTTGCCAATTTAAACCGGATTTAAAATAAAGTAAATCAATTCATTCTATTCTTCAGCAGCATAATGTAATCACGTTCCAGGAAGCATGAACATTTAAATATTATAAGACTTCGAAGGCTGTGACAAAGAGTAACATACATTTCTGTGCAAGTTTAAAAAAATACAAATATGGAGCACAAAAACTGGATTCTCTCCACTTCATGGTAATTCCCCTGCATTCCTTCCCTTCTTCCTTCCCTCCCTCCAGAGAGGTTAATTGTAAGCAGATTTACAAAACTGAACATTGCTTCAGTGCACTGAAGCAACTTGGAACAGTAATTCTGTGCCTTTATACACGGTATTTTGCTCTATTAGAGCTCACTGCAGATGAGGTTTACACCAGTTTCCTTGTAGCACACACTGGTACGTGGGCCGGGTGTGTGTCTGAGGGGGATCCCAAAGACCATCAAGCACAGTAACAGTCCTTGCATCCTGCAAATTTTATAAAAGAGGATGGAAGTGGAAGAGCTGCTGGGCTAAGCTGAGCAATTCTGGCAAAGGGAAGCTCCATTTTCTCCGCCATTGTACCCTGCAATAAATCCAGTTTAGGTTTCCTTTAAGGGCAGGCTTCACCTTACAAAGCGTATGTTCCAGCACCCTGCTTGAAAGAGTCCATTATTGTTCAGGAGTTTTGCCCAGCTTCCTGCGTGCTCCCTTAATTGCAGGAGGCAACACTGTACGTGTGACCCCTCACCAGCTACCGAGGACTGAGGTCCCTGCATGGAGGCAACAGTGTGCTTCTTGCTGACACCTGGGGTCAGGCCAAGGACGGTGCTTCAACATCAGCTTAGAGATCACGTAATAGAAGGGCAAAGGTTAGTTTCCTAAGGCTCTCCATCACATAATGAGCCACTGTCAGCCTTCTCACTTCAGCAGCACGACAAAAAAAAAAAAAAAAAAAAAAAAAATCCTGTGTGATCACCAGTCCTCTCTACATGTTAATTAAAAAAAACTAAGAGGCTGTAAGGGTAAGTAGGATAAAAAGGTTTGGAGCGAGGATCAGAGCCCCGGCTGCACCTACACACTCCTGAGCACCCAGGCATGAACTGATGTGGGACAACAAACCCCAAACCTGATGCAGTGCTGGTGGAGGGGCTGGCTCCAGGCTCTGGCACTGAGAGCTGCAGCTCAGGCTGCAGGGACACAAGCTCAGGAGTCTCTGAAGGAGGAGGATTTGATGAAAGACAGCAGGGCTTTATTTCAAGTTTTGCCCTGTTGTAGGATGATAAGACAGTCAGCACTAAGTCGTTTCCCCTCACACCCTTTGTCTTGTCTATTGGAGCACAAACTTTTTGCAACAATGACTGCACAATGAAGGACAGTCCCTATACTAGTGGGATCCAGTTTCAGTGGGTCTTGCAGATATTATCACAAGGCAAATAGCTCCACTGCTGCCCTGGAGGCAGCCTTGCTATTGACCTCTCTCGATCAGATCTAGGTAGTAACATAGTCAAAGATAACTTTCTTTCCCCTACATGAACAAAACAACCTATAGAGAAATGCAAATTTGGTGCATTCCTTCATCATCTCACTTTATTCTTTAAAACAAGATAAAAGCATACAAGAAATGCTCAGTATCTCTTCTCTTCCAAAACATTGTGCCTCCATTCTTAAAACCTTACTTATCACACTGGCTAGGCAGCCAGTTCATCTCATCTCATCTCTGATGTTTGTGTGTAAGGCTCATTAAGCTCAAAAGGAGTCACATATGCAAGCACTTTTGCATGCCCTTTAAAGGCAGAACAAATAAACACAGGACTGACTGTAGCTTTTAAGCCCAGATTATTCTGTATACTGAAATTCTGCATTTACTCCTCCTTAGCTCCTCCCCACAGACCTTGGGGTTCCTATTTGCAGCTGCCCACCATGATTACTCTTCCTGTTTGGGACTGGTTTGAGCATTGTATGCTTGTTTCTCTGTGAGATTTCCCTGGTATTTTTTCTGTCCTTGTTCATGGTTTTCATGTTACAAGGTAAGAGAACTGTAAGAAGACAGGAAAACAAAATGTGAATAAAGTACGGGGGGGAAAGAAAAACCTCTATCTGGTAAGAAAAAGCCCACTGACAAATGTGCTTTTGTTTACATAATGGAGTTGAAACCTGGAGACATGTATGAAAGAAGGTCAGATAAGAAAATAGTTTTTTAAATCTCTTAAGAGATGAAAAGCTCCTGTTTATGAAGGGATAACACGGTATAATTTCAGCCTTAGTTCTTAAACCCAGAAGACAAGACACACTGCATTCAAACTGATGACATTTAAATTAATTTATCTATTCCTTTGCAAATGCCTTCTACAGAAATGCAGCCAGAGGACATCCCTAACTTTTCCCCAGTATCCTCTGATCCCCCTCCAACCTGCTATCCCCCTTTCAGTGCCTGTAGTGGTTTGAGATAAAGGCAACTGCCAAAGGGCAATTTCACTCAGTTCACCCACGGAAATAGGCAGAGCAAAACCTTAATTCTTACTGGCAAAGCTCCAGCTACCCTATGGGAGAAAACAATCCATCACCTAAAAGGCAGTAAGTCTTTATACTTTGCCCTAAGTAACTTTGGTTAACATGTTAGAAATACTGCTGGTATTTCCAAAACCTACTCTGATCTGACGTTGCAGTGTTTAATAGGATTACTACTTTACGTCAGCAATAAAATCCTTAAGAATTCAACACCATCGAGCCCTCGGGTGAGAAAAATGTTTTTTCTTCTCTTCCAAACTACATTATACTGTTTTCATCAAGGAAAAAAGCTTCACATGCACAGATATATATGCAGTCAAACACCTATCAATAAAATCCTCCTCATTCAATCTTACATCTTTGTATTTAGCCTACCTTCTCCTTTACTCCCATCATGGTCTCTGCTCCAGTAAATCTATACATAAGAATAGGTAAGCACACTTCAGACACACGAGAAAACTAGAAAATCCAACAAGGATAGTGAAACTATAGTATTCCTAAGACCTCTTTCCCCAGTTGCTTGAAACTTGGTGGTATCCTTTTACAATAATCACAATTTCAGATTTCCATGAAAAGGAGTTGGAAACACTACGAAGTGTCCTAAAGATGTATCTGGCTCATTCTCTGCTCCTCAACACTGTTCCTCTGAGAGGAGAGGAAGTAGAAGGAGGGAGAGAGAAATAGGATGCAACCAGAAGGGACCAGTGTGGCTTTGGGACCTCTTTGGCTCCTACCCAAGTACAGAGAAGGGAACTACTGGGAAGTCCCATGCAATTCAGGAAGGAGAAATGCTGAGGATGAGAACTGGTTTGAAGTCACAGTTCAGTCACAAATCTCTCATCAGCATAGAATTTTTTTCCTCTGGACTTAAAGACTCTCCAAGGAACTCCTGTGTGTGAATTAAAGATGTGGTGCTGGGCAATTTTTCCCTCTCTCTTATGCACACACTGCAAATTTCTGTAATGTTTATTACTGGCATTGACCTACTGAAATCAGGAACATCACTGGCAAGAGGTAAAACCCCTCAACAATCAGACAAATCACTACACCAAAGACTTTTTTGCTACTGCAATCACTCCAATCAAAACTGAGAAATCCCATAGGGATTTGAGAATGGCTTTTTTAGCTAAATTTCCATGCTTGACAGGGATATCAATGAACTGGAAAAAGAGAAAAAATCACAGATTTCTACCTAAATATTTTAAAATGTTGATTCACAGGGCAAACCAGAGATTTGTAGAAAAGGAGAGAAAAATCCTTTGGGTTTTTGTGCACTTGGCAGCACTTTTACATAGTCAGGTATACTGCCCGTGCAGGTTTAGAAGATTTGCCAGCTTGTGTCACCTTTCAGAGAGGCTCCAACCAGTATGAACAGAAGACTCAAGGCTGTTATACCACCAGTTTTGTAAAATGGCACAAATTGGCACTACTGCCAAAAGAAGGACCTCTGGCACAAGCACCTGCATTGGTGTGAGGGAGAAGGTGTAAGGCTGAAGAAGGCTACTGCCTGCTGCACAAAAGGCTGTGGGAAGCCCTTGTGAAATGACAGCCTGGGCTGACACCAAGCCCAGCCAAGCCATACGCCAGTCTACAGGACAGAGGGAGGACAGAAACCAAGCTTAAGAAGCCAGCGCTGTTCCTCTTACACCCGTGTCCCAAGAAGCCATTCTAGAGCAGATGGGAAACAACCCAATCGTAAAGCACTTATCTTGTTGGTTTGTTCTTTTAGAACACCTGGTGAAAACAACCGCACAAGGTGGCCATGCTGCACAGGCAGCCTGTTGCACTAAAATCTCTTAGCTGATGGCATTTAGGCTGTGAAGTTAAGGACTCAGAAGATTGTAAAGTACAGGTCTGAAGTTGTGTACAAAATTCCTATTCCTTTCCCTGCATATGAATGCAGACACTGGCTTCAGTCACATAATTGCATAATATTTTTCTCCCTTGGGATTGCCACACATACATAGGATGTGACAAACAATAAATTGCTTCTGAGAACAACTTACATTCTTTGGACATTCCCACTTCAAAGCACTTCTGTAGTCTGCAGTACTGGCAGCGATTTCTGGTAACTTTATTGATAACACAGTTTTTATCTCTGTGACATGTGTAAACCATGTTCTTCTGGATACTCCTGCGGAAAAAGCCCTGAAATATAGAAAAAAAGAAAACAAATAAACTTTTGAGCTTCCCATAACCCTTAGAGAACTAACATTCCTTTAAAACTACAAAATAAATTCAAAGTTATGGCTGGAATATGGCGTCTTTAAAGACTCAGTCCTATTATAATTTAGTACTCTTTCGTGCAACGTAAGACTCATCTCTTTAATAAAAACTAATTAAATAACACAAACTAAGGCCAAAATAAACAAAACTAGAACTAGTAAAAGCATTCAGGAAATGAGGTCCTAGATTTTACAAAAAAGCTCAAATAAAAATGATTTGGGCTTATAGATGTAGTAATGAGTTGGGTAAACAGCTTTCCTAACAGATACACTTGAAACTCAAACACTCATCCAACAACTGACAGCCGCTCTCAGCCTAAAGGTCCTGCCTATTTTTGTTACTGCAGAGATTCTCTAGTTCGAAGGCTGCACATAAAAAGAGAAATAATTTGAAACCCAGGTCTCTTAGTTGCTGGAACTCCTACAGCAATTAATGAGGCTTCTGCAGGTGGAAGAGTTCCAGCATCAAGTTACTGAGTTGTGAACTTGTAAAAGTTGCCAATTACAGCATTTTTTTCTTATTCAGATACAGCTGTGAAAATAATCAAGTAATTGCAATGATCTTGAACAAAAACTAAAGAGAACTAGAGTCTGGTTTGTACTTAAGGAACACCATTTGACTGGATTCCTCCTTCAGCAAGTAGAAGAGAGAAAACCAGCGATAAATTACAAGGTTAGCTGGCACAGACAAAGGGCAAAAAACTAGTTAATTTCTTTATCTGCACTAAAACCCAAGCTTTAGATAATATCATATAATAATGAAGGAAAAAAACGAGCAATACTTTAAGCATTTCAGAGCTCAACTCACAGATATTCAGCGAAAGTATTTCTGCAATAGACATTTGGAAATTTTACAGCACTATTTAACCCTCTCACTCAGATTTTTAAAATCATTTCAGCAAGGACCTGGGTCAGATTTCAGTCAACATCATAGCATTATTGAGGAATAGTTGGCAATTTAATATTTGTTGGAGGGCTTGAGAGGTTAAAACTCTTCAACTGGCCATGTTTACACCCTACAGGGAAGTGGCAAACTTGATGCCGCAGACGATAGCTCTGTTGCCCACAATGCATTTGGCTAAAGATGCAATCACAGTAAGCTATAAAATTGGCTCTCCTAGAAGGACTCACTGAGATATGCGAGTAGTTCAAAAGCCAAACCCCCTATCATTCAGAGTTAACTGGGAGAGTTTCTGGCCATATGATCAGGGAGTGGTAGGGCAGGCACAGTAAGGGCTGGTCGTAAATTCCTTGCACACCCAACATGCTGCAGATGCTAATGTTATGAAAATACCACAAATTCACTCAGAACTGAAAAATGCTTCCTTAATCACGTAACCCCTGGCAATAGTTTTCTGCAGCTCTTGCACAGGCAAGCCTCATCCTGAGGTTAGCTCTTCTGATTTAGAAGATCCTTAACACATCATCAAAGAGGTAAATAAAATCTCTTCGCTTCTTTCTTTTCCTTAAGCTACTGGGCACAGAAGGAAAATTTAAAGCTATTTGTTTAGACAATTAAAACCTTTTAAGTTATCAATAACACTGCTATTTTATATTCCACACTTTTGATCATTAACACTCCTTGTATCTTTGGAATGGAAAGTATGGCAAGTGTGCGTACTTTTGTTTACTTGCTGAGAAGAAAATGTATGGTAATACTTCACTTGCTGCTTTCTTGCTTTGGTATTTCCCATTGTGACGCCTGGCTCTGTAGTAATTGCTGATGATGCTAACTAGGACAGCGAGGGGTTGATAGCATCTATTTTGGTTTAATTCAACAGCCAGGAAGTGTGAGCTGTGCTGGTTCAAGGGTCTCTATATGGCTTATTCGGTCACTGCTTTTTAGTTGGAAAGAGGTAAGGGACGTCAAGACTGGTAGCTTCCCCTGCAGTCACCCCAGCTTAATCAGGAGCTGCACGTAAATTAACACCCGCAGTCACTGATGGAATAACTGTCCTACCACCAGCCTGACAGAGCAGGAAACAAAATGGCCCAAATGAATAAAAATGACCCTCTCGTGCAGCAGCTGTCTCACCAAGCTGAACAACTGGAGTAATTAAAAAAAAACGCAGCCCCCAAAGCCTGCTTTTTATGCGCATATGCTTTGGGGCAGAGGCTGCTGTGCATCCATGCTCAAAAGCCTTCCAGTTTACAGACACAGGCACTATTTGAAATGAAATATGAGCTTCAAAAGTGTCACTCAATACAGGGAAAAGAGGAAAAGGCCTCCTCCAAATACACCTGTACTTCACCAAAATATGAGCAGTAGCTAATGGCACCCACTGTTTGATCAGTTGTTCTGATATCTAGGTATTCAGGTTCTGCATCATTTTAACCTAGTGTTTAATTACAGCCCATCAGGAAGGAAAGCAGAGGAGGCTGTCTCAGTCCTTACCATACGAAGTTAACCACACAGCCCAACAGAAAAAAGGTGATCCAGCTTCTGCAGACAGCAAGTATAAAGCATTCATGAAGTCATTACTAATATAAAAGGCTCAGGAAGAACAAACTCGGAAAAAACAAATCTGCAGGTGGAAACGGAGACTATTTTCTTCAACAGCCTAACCTCCACAGGCACAGAGTGAAAGAAATAGATGAGGATATTAATTGTGGAAGCTCAGACTGTTGTTTTACAAATTACTTTTTAACACCTGTATTTGATTTTCTTCCTGGGGTTACTCACAGAATAGAAATAAAAATGAACTTGTTTACATAAAATGTTCAGGTGAAAAAAGGCATAACGTGGCCCTGCTCAAAACTCAGAACACATTTCTCAACAGTATGTTAGTGCCTAGTGCCCAAGTACTCTTCCATAAGACAACACTGGGATACTATTTCTAGTAAGGTTTGTGGCAAGCTCATTTTAAAACCTCAGCAGTACGTCAGATTTGATCTTTAAATTTTCCTCCAGACAGGCTGTAAGAAAAACACCCACATTATAAATATCATGTCCTGTTTTTGCATACAAACCCCAAACCAAAGCCATCACAGGGGGAGTGACAGGAGCTCAAGCAGCAGTGGGCGAGGAGCATTTGCTGGACACTGGGGCTTGATTTCCCATTCCACCTCTGTAAGCCTGGTGCCGTGCGGCCACGAGTTTTGGGTGGCACTGCAAGCAGAGTCATACTCAGAAACATTTCCTGAATTTGGGCTAAAAGACCAGGCAGTCTCCTGTCTGTCCCTCTGTGAGGGTTTGGACCTCACCTGCTTTGGTTACCTGCAGCTCTGCAGCAAGAGAAAACCCTGCAGGACACAGGGATGGGCAGAACAGGTACTTGCTGCCCAGTTAAAACGGAAAAGCACATTTAAACCATTTCAAGGCTGGGTTCCAGATAGAACAGGTATAATACACTGGCCTGTTAGAATAACAAAGTTAGAAGCAAGCCTAAGTTTTCCTCCAAGTGCTTTTTGCCAAATGACTTCCATCTGATCTCACAACCCCAACAGCTTCTTCAAAACCAAGAAAATCCAAATGTGACCTAACCTTAAAAAGTTGTCAGAAACTTCACAGACAGCAAACCACCACTGCTTACAAATGAATCAATTTCCAGTGCCTCCTGGCTCTTGGAAAACAAGCTACTACATATAATATATTCACCTCAAAAGGAATCTGTTTGGCTGAATATTTACATGACCAATTTTTTATGCAAATTTTTTAGCATCCTATCCAAATTAACAACCTGTGACAGGAGATGAGATGCTTCTGTGCAAAAAACAAGCACAAATGGTTCTTTCTTTGTAATTTAAAATGCCTTATGAATATATATAAAAAAACCTTCACAAAGCATTACTGTCATACATAATTGTTTTCGATAGCACCTACAAAGTACTTGAATTTAAAGTAGAGGAAGCTACTGAAGTCCTATCAGAAACAGTGATTTGCCCTAACGTTCCTTTTATCCACAACTTTTGAAAGGAACATAGATCTTGTGTTTTTATTTTAGTGAAGACAAACAAAGCTTTGCAGAAATCACACTTCTGAATTAATTCCATTCTTCTGAGCTGGTTTTATCAGCATCCTTTACACAGAGCATTTTGGACAAACATTTCAATTTTTAATCTCATCTTTTCTGTGCACCACACCACACTCCGCCCAGGCCCACCAATCTTGTTATCTTAATGGATGACAGATAGAATATCACTCTGACCATGCCACATTAGGTGTCCTCATTTACCGAGTGCAAGGAAAAAATGCTGAGTATAAATTATTCAGAAATCTATTGTATCAGCGTGTGTTCTCTGAGCACCCACCACTGGCAGAGCAGACAGATTATTTTTCACTTTTAATTGTGTTGATATCTTATCTGCTGCACTGAAAGCAGAGAGTGATATGTGAAACCATATGTATCAAGCAGCAAATAAACCCAGTTTACTAGGTCTATTGCTTAGAACTAAATAACCTATTTAGTCAATCTAACTTGAACACAATACCAAAAAACCCCACCTCATCCCTCGCACCACTTAACTTTGTAGTGTTTGCCGCTGATTGTGTCAAATTAAAGAGTTCAGTACTGAGCAGCAGTGCCCACAGCGAATATTAACTATTTCAGTAATATTTTGAATGCCATTATGCCACTGGCTACCTGAACACAAAGGAACTCATTAAGGATGAGCCTTCTAGATAATGTTAAACGTTTAAGCTTATGAAGTCTTACAGAATTGTGAGCATGAACTGCTACCCTTACATATTTGATGGGGAACCTATACAACTCCTCCTTCACAGTCCTGTTGATTTTGGCAAGTTGGATCATTTAGAGCTCAATTTATGCACAACGCATGAAGACATGGGTCATTTGATCACAACAGCATCTTAAAAATATTTTGCCAGCGTAGGACATGCCAAATCTTATTTGCAGACGTACTGGGCTTGCAAGATGAAAACTTGCACTGCAAGCCCTGGACAGGGTCATCAGCAGAGAAGGGCTATTGCAAGCCCAATCTGTTTGAACAGCCTGCTAGGTTTATCTGGTTCAGCTTTGATTACCCCCAAATACAGGCAGCCAGCTATGACTCCCGAAAGATTTAAAGGCCATTCTTTGGTAAATTTGCAAAATAAGCTTCTGAGTGAAGTATACTGACACTTTATCATAAGAGAAACAAAGGAGTAGGAAGGACTTTTCTATGGTACAGTTTATCAGTCCTTTATAAACTCCGACTGACTGAGCTCTGAAAGGCAAAGATAAAAACCAGTAACAACCGAAAAGAATAATCCATCCCACAACATACCTGAAACCTCTGCCATCAGCTTTATTCTGAAATAGGGGCTGTGTAAATATGTACCTTTTTTACAAAACGTATCTGTTTGTGATGCATAGCCTCTTTTCAGTTTATTTATTTTAATCATTCACATTACCCTCTATCCCTGCTAACCCCATAAAATGTACTTAGGCAAGGTAAGGACTTAATTCCTGCTATCTCTGGAGCATCAACAGAAACATTTAAGGTCTCTCTTAGTGATGAGATCTGTACAAAACCACTTTGCTCTGTGTATGGGGAATTGCCCAGGTACATTCATGGAATAAATGCGGTTTGCAACATTTTTATTACAGGTGGTAGCAATCAAGGAACAAAAAACCCCTTCCTTTCAAAATCCTGGTATGATCAGTGGTCAGGTTAGGGCAGAGACACACAATTTTTAGTTGTTAACTAGGAATATTTGCCCTGAAAGGCCTTGATAACATGCACTCCCACAACTGGAATTGCACAGACAGGCTTATAAAAGACCTAAAAGCCCCAGCATATTCCGTTAAGTGACTCGTGACTCCATATAGTACAAAAGACACTGCAAAATGGCTGCAGCCAGAACACAAGACCCCCACAAGTAATGAGAGCTGCCAAAGCAGCTATCTAAAAGAAAGCTAAAATGAGCATATTCCCAGTTGCACAGCACTTTTCCAGGATGTCTGCACTGTCTATCACACTTTGGAAGTCACGGCTTACAGAATAAACAAATTAATTGTCTGACATTGTGGCTGGAAACCACCGCTGGCACAAAATGGAAGCAGCTACAACAATAAGTAGAGGAAGGCTCACTGCCAGGAAGCAGGGAAATTGTTCTGATGATGTATGTCAGGGCAGGACAGGCAGATCTTTGCAAAAACAAACCAATAAATGCCATTAAATGTCAATAGCTTGTAGAGAGCACCTAAAGATGCCAGGCACGTGGCAGCAGAGGGGCTGGGCACCAGCCTGCCCTGGGAAGTGCTCTGGGTTTGTCTGTTTGTCTGTTGTTGCTGTTCTTTCCAACAGAAACTCTCTGCTTGTCATCCACATTTCATCATGTCTAACCATTTATTCTGCAGGTGAAGAGCAGCCGTAATCTTCCATGGCTGAAGAAACCCAAATTTGCTATTGACAGCAGGGGATTTTGTTTTGGTTTTGTTGTTTGTTTGTTTTTGTTTTGTTTTTTTTAAAAATCAATAGAGCTCAAAACACTTGATAAAAATAAGCAGGTGTTATCTCACACCTCGCATACAGGAATACAGACCTGTGGACCTAAGAGCAACCCACTAAGGGGAAAAAAGGTCTATTCTCTTTTCATTATTTTAACACAAATGGAAAAGTTTGAAAGATTTCAGGGTTTTCTCATTCCTTAGAAAAAGAAAAAGGCCCAGAAGCCAGGGACAGGCAGATAAGCTAAGCTACTTAAATAGGGATACTCGTCTGCAACTGCAAAAAATTCTCCAGCAAAGACAAAGCAGGTCATACTTGATAAATCCTAATAGTTTCTAAGGTGACAAAATTATCGTGGGGCTTAGGGGGCAAGGAAAAGAAACCCAATTTTGGTGACTGAACTTGAACAAAATTATTCATGGGGCTACTAACGCTGATTAGCCATTAGCCACTGGTGAGGTTGGAAACAAACCCCATTTTTCATGGTGCCTCACAAAAACACATCTTTTCATTCCACAAACCTTGGTCTAATGTTAAAAACATGCCCCAAACCATAAAAACGTTGATTTTTTTTTTTTTCTGGGGAGTTTGAAACACTTCTGCTGGCCAACTGGCAGAGAGGCAGCTTACTGATGAAACAGGGGAGATGTGTTCAATTTTCTACAAATGTGCAGCAACCAGATCTCCCTAGCAAGGGTACCACAACATCCCTAAGACTACACACAGATTTCTTCACAATTTCAATTTTCGCTGAACTCCTGACCTTTCTAGCAAACATGTCAAAGTCTCCAGACAGAACAGTCATCACCTTGAAACAATATGTGAGGGGAACGATCGGCTGAGATTTTCTGCTTCTCCACTTCAGTAATTTAAACAGAGAGGAAAGCGCTGGTATGCACTTCCATCTGCTTTCTTCAAATTAAAAAAAAAAAAAAAAAAGAGATGAAATGTATATAATTAAAAAGTTACAGTTAACTTCCTTTCAGTAATGTCTGTAGGATGGTTTTTGGCCTGCTAGGAAACTCCAGATGGGAAGAGTAATGAATATAATTGAATACGAATAACAGGAGATCAAAGAAATGCTTTTCTGAGTTGTAGTGCACTGAGTTATTTCACACAGTTTAATGGAGAACTCAGGAATGAATTATTGCATTTTGCTATTTTCTTATATTTTTGTTTATGCAAATCAATTCTCTTTAACCTAATTTGTGGAGGACCAGACCTATAACCCAATAAAACCATAAAATGTCACTAGGATGGTCATACAATTGGCTAGTGCTCATCCAAAAGGCTCTATGTTGTTAACTGCTCATCGTTTTTTCACTTTCTTCCCCTCCAGTGCCTCAGGATTTATATCACCAATTAAGACAATAATGAGTGCCCCAGGTTGACCTCCCAGGAGCAAGAATTAATTAAGTGCAGTATTTCTTTGTAAAGAATGACACTTTTCCAAACCATTTCTGTAGCTGCTCTCTTGCATAGAAGCACAGTCTCAGGAAAGACTTTCCAAATTGTTATCCCCAAAATGTAATACTGATTTTGGTTGATGCTCATAATTTGGGTCTCTGTTTTTATCTATTGGTTTTTCAGGTGGTTGGAGCAGGGGGACCATTTCCAAGGACAATGCTACAATTTTACTACACATACATGGGATTTTTTTTTCAGAGTGACAAAGGAAAGACAGCTAAGCAACAGCAACTCTAACAAAGTAGTAGACCTCCTAAAGGAAAACAACAAAAAATCCCCACCAAGCTATACCTATGCAGTGACACGCAGATTCCTGCAGCAGGCAGGACAAGGAAAAGACTCATGTTAGCTATGCAATTACTACGCTGCAATTACTTGTAGTAGTCTTTCAAATTAGCCTCTCCACTTAGCTGCTGGCAGGGATGAAAACACATTTAAAGGAAAGGACAAGCTCAAACACAAACCTGTATGTGAGAAAGAAGGTATGTGCATGCTCCAAGGAAATTCCCCACACGGGCAGGCATCATTCTCCTCCTCCTCCCCTCTCAGCCTTCACCACAAAGGCTTGCAGACTTCCCCCACATATTTGGCACCACAGTTATTTATCAGAAGAGGCACAGGGACTTTCGTTAATCGTCAGCCAATATAAAAATCCCTGCATTTCTGCACCGTCTGAAATTTATAGAGGTGCTAGTTTCTAACCCACTATCAGCAACTAAATGTTTACAGCTCAGCTGAAATCATAATGCAAACTATGCCACAAATATTTATATATGCCTGCAAGCTGCCTGAAGCACAATTCCCCTTGCTCTAGCAGAGGGAATTGCATAGTTTCTGTGCACAGCCTGCTGCTCCCTGCCCTCTCCCCACCCACCCTGAGCCAATGCAGCACCCCAGCCTGAGCCCAGCCAGCTGGGTGGGTGCCTGTGGGTGCTGGCCCAGCACCCACCTGCCAGGATGGCTGGTGAAGGGCTGGCTCTGGCTGTGCCGCAGCACGGCTCCCGCTTGTCTTCAAGACCCAGCATGTTTCTTTTCTTTTTGTCCAACCCGGGAGTAGTTTTAAAATGTGCCCGATCCGCAGCAGAGAAGAATTTTCTGAAAACAATGCAGAAAGCAACCTAAAAATATTCAGAAGAAAGAACATGGACATAAATGTGCCAAAATAAACCAGATGTCTTGAGCATTATCCTTCCTGGTACATTTTTCAGGTATCTATCTGAATGACTCATCAACACATGTTTATTATCTCCCCACAATTTTTTTTCACTTAGTTTTGACAGTTGATGTCTAAACAAATATGTTGTATCAGATCTCTTGAAATCTGGCAAAAGTAGTATCTTGTACTTACTACTTTCTGCTACACTCTCATTCCCCCGCATTCAGTGACAAAGAAACTCTGCTAATACAGAACTACTCACTAAAACCTTGTAAAACATAGAGTTTAGTGAAACTTGGATGCCTGGAGACTAGAAAACAGAGTTCAAGTAAACACCCAAAAACATGCCAGAAACATGCAAGTCTGGCTCTCTAGTACTGGCAGTAGTCAAGGAAAATTACCTTTCTACACTGCAGCTGAAACTCATTACTGAAGGCGACAGCAGAGGGATGAGTTGGAGCTGGACCGGCTTGGCAAACCCACCATTTTTAAGAGTGAGATGGTGGCCATACCCATCTGCCTGGCTCCTGTACACAGTCAAAGTACACACGGTCAAAATGGTCTCAACAACATGCAAAAGCAGGCTGCGAAAGGTGGATGAACTGCAGCCTGTGCCAGTGCAAGGGATTAGCAACTGCACAAACAGAGCCAGAGGAATCTACTGACTAGTTATTCCAAGCTGTAAGGAAGGACTCTTAAGGTAACACTAATTGGAGATATGTATCTCATTACAACACCAACAAAATCACGCTGAGATGCTGAAAAAGCATCACAGCTTACATGACAAACACAGCACTGCCTCCACCTTGCCCAGTGCTGGGCACCACTGTTCATTCAGCCAAGCCGTAGGGAAGCAAGGGAGAGTCTGGGACTGGGCAACTTTGACGACAAGCAAACATGACCTTTCAGAGATGAGTGAATGAACTAGGACTGATTAATCTAACACAGGAAAATCTTAGCAAGATGTTTTCCTGTTTTTTCCCTCCCCTGCCAGACTTTAATCAATGGCCAGATTCAAGCACAGAGCTCATATAGTCACAAGACGATCATTCTTTCAGTTTACAAAAATCACATGGACTTGGGATAAGATAAAAGGTCTTTTTAGTTAGCTCATCCATTTGGCTCCTGGGTGTTATGCTTGCATCTCTCCTATTCACCTAATGCTCTCTTTCTTCTTTCCTTTCAAAAAAATACATAGTTTTCATTTTTGTTTCTATACACGTAGCAGTCACTGTACATCACTATGGATAAATGTGGACTGCTTAAGACCATTTACAGCACCACTTGAGCAATGCCATGACCCCCTAAAAAAAAAAAAAAGCTAACAAAGTGGTGGTGCTCATTCATCTAAAAAATGATGGGCTGCAGAGCTTCCTCTGAAACACTCTGCTTAAATCTTCAGGAGCACTGCCACTCTTTTGGACCAGCAGAAAGCACATGAGGACCACAGTGCACTCTGAAGCAAGGACCTAATAATTTACATTTCTCCAAAGCAAGGCAAGCACCCCAGAGGCAGGGAAGACCTGTTGGGAATATTCACCTGGAGAGCTGCCAGCTGGGACACTCGCAGGAGGAGTGAACAGTAGCCCGCTAGAGTGGCTGCACCACGGCTATAAATCTCTGCTTTCCCTGGAGCACCTAGGAGGAGGGAGAGGGAACCGGACATAGCTGATAGTAATGGTCACTTTTACAGGGACTCTGAAATGGGAACAAACTTGCTCCATAAGCATTTGATCAGTCTCCCTGCCACCAGGTGATGGCAGACCCTGCTATTGTGCTGTGGCTGGGGGCTGCTGGCTCTCCCCTCCAGAGCTGGAAGGGTCCCCAGCAGTCGCTGAGGTCTGCTATAGCTGGAGTGAAATCACCAACAGCATTTACAGCCAATCAAATCTACATTTCTTTGGCACTACTTGCAACTGATGTCTCACCTTCTAATTTATGTATCCGTTATTCTAGACGGGCGATCCAGAAACAATATACCTTTTCCCCTTTAAACATAGGTATTATGATACAGCTTTTATTGCATAGTAACTTTTCCCACTGAAATATATTAAATGAGAAATTTTAACTGTGGCCATGTGAAATCATAAGGGACTTTATACACAAAAATGTCTTTCTACTTCACAGCTGTCTCCTGAGTTGAGCTGTGGAATTTGTGGGGACTCCTGCATATTATCAAAAGGAAAAACAATTTATGAGTAGGGACACAATATTTGACAGACCAGCTGCAGCAGTATACCAGTTAAACAGTTACTATACCAATATACCAAAACTACTAATTACAGAATTGGATGCAAGGTTTCTTTAACTTTACAAGTTTTTGTAAGTGGAGTACTGAGCTCCACAGCTGTCATGCCTAGAGGTGTCTCCTGTATGTGGGATGTTCCTCTGAAATAATCAGAATAATATAAAACAGGAAGGGCACAACACATACGTCCTTTGCACCGAACTTAAGAAACAACGTATCCATACTTAAAGATGATAGCAAAATCCAGATACAAAGAGCAAAAGACAGACACATAGGGTATAATCTTAACTTTGGCAGTTTCTGATTTTTTGAATGGCTCCTAAAAAATGGAAGGTTTTTTAGTAAGGCATTTGTTTTCTTTTACAGGAGGAAGAAAAAGAAGATTGCATACAATAAACAAATTTAAGAAAGAATCTGTAAAGCTGACAGTATTGGAAACTGAAACATGGAAAACTGCATCCAACTGTCTTCCCAGCTACAGCAGAAGACTTAAATTTCACAAAGAGCAGCTCT
This sequence comes from Falco naumanni, assembly GCF_017639655.2. Taxonomy (NCBI): domain Eukaryota; kingdom Metazoa; phylum Chordata; class Aves; order Falconiformes; family Falconidae; genus Falco; species Falco naumanni. The sequence continues at coordinate 6,392,187 of NC_054057.1, forward strand.
GCAAGGCTGAACAGCTTTAGGATCCATGTTGCAAAATCAGTTGCACTCCATTGCCAGAGGAAACTAAAGAAAATACCCCTCCAGGAAATTTCCTCAAAGGAATACTTCATTTGGGATTAGAAAGAACCTCTGTTTCCATTAGTAGGTCAGTCAGTAATCACAGAGAGCAATGGAAGGTCACTTTCGTAGGGCAATCAAAGTATTTCTGCAAATTGGCAAGCTGACTGCTTATGAACTGGGTGATGGTTTACAATAACCAGAAAATACAGATAGGTACATCTTTCAAAATAAATTCAAAAAAAGTAGCAAACAAAAGGCATCTGAATATCTACCTAATATGTAAGGGAACAGAATTACATAATGGATAATTTCATTTTGAACACTTATGAACCCCCCTGACTTTGGATTTACTTCTCTAAACAGTGACAATCAGAAAATCTTTATGTACTTAATAAGAAAAACACAAACTACAATTTCAAAAGATGCCTAAAGCAAGCAGAACACTTACCACAACCATCTCACCAGCACTGAAGTCAACACTCAGACAGAACCACACTCTGCAAATGATTCTACTCTCCCCCTTTCTTCCACAGAAAACAGTGCACTTCCTTATGGGGTCCAGCAAGCTATCCTAAATCTCAGTTCAACAGAACAACTGCTTATGTATCCCTTCTCTATGTCTCATTAACCAGGTTCTTTTTAAAAAAAGTTCCATAGTTAGAAAATAAAAGCTAGTTCATTGTAATTTAACACATCTATAACTGCTGTTCAGTAAGCATAAATAAATATGGCATAGTATTAAAAAAAGGGTACGGTATTAGTTTTATTAGAAAATATGAAGAGTAATTTCTGAGATGTTTGCTCAGATATTCGTATTTCCTTACCTGCTGAACTACCTTTACAAACAACACTTTAAAAGATCATATTATGAAATGTTGCATTAAACATGGTGAAAAGCTGCATTTTTGCCTATACTGGAAAAACTTTCTGGATGTGCCCTTACACGCTGTACTCCACATCTATAATTAAAGGCCACATGTGGTCCTTAAACTAATGGACAGCTATGAAATAGATTGACAAGATGAGAACAAAATAAAAGTGTTTTCTCCCTCTCTAGTGAGGAAAATAGAAAAAGTAAAATCCATTAGAACCTACTTACAGGAAATTAAAAACATGCTCCATACCCACTGCATACAAAACAGGGGACTTCTGAGCGGGTAAGCATTCCAGCCTGGACTGCAGCCCACCTGCTTCTGGCATCTCTGGTTGGTGTGTCACGACATGATTTGCATAGACAGCACTTTTACACATACATATGATTTACTTAATTCTGTTGAAGCTGTTGTAAACCATGAGCATGTTACAGATCCGGTGTGAGCCTCAGCTCTCCCTCAGCCATCTGTTAACAAGCCACAACAACTATGAACAGGTAAAAGTTGGATAGAAATGTGACAAGCACAAGTACTGACCTTGGTGTGAGAAACCATGATTCAACTCCAATAACAACTGGCACCTACACATGTAAATTTGAAGTTTCTTCTTCTTATGGTGTGCATTCTCAGTTACAGAAAGGAACAGACGCTGCCAGAAGCATAAGACTCAATAATTTGAGTTTACTATTACTACTAATGAAAAAACTGTAGCTGTTATGGTAAAGTTATTGGCAAAAGAGCCTGAAAAGATATGTATGGTCAGCAGGCATGAAGACTACATCTCTATTAGGAAATGCTCTTGGGAACAGTCATGGGCACATGGGCTGGCTGACTTATCATGGAAGTCCACCTCTACGTTAGTCAGTTTTGGCCTTCGAAACAGGACAGCTGCATCCAAACTGCCCATGGGAGATGGCTGCATGCAGGAGGAGCAGAAGTTGGTACAGCCAGAAACATTCCAGGTGCACAGCATGGCAAAGCAGTGCCCCAAAACGTGGCTGGTCACCACTGCACCATGGTTTAAGAGCCTGATGCTGCTGTTCATTTTTGAGAAAACCTTCACTAATGGTATCAGGAATTTTGCACGAGAATGAAGTGCAAGATTTAAGCCAAACAATCATACGTCATTATTTGACAGCTTATGCAAAATAAGAGAGCGGTTTCCAGTTCCGGTTTCCATAGGATATTTGCCCTTGTGCTCACAAATAACTGGAGCAGTGTGGTTAGCACAGTTAGAAAGTAATTTGGGATAATGTCTGTGCTTCTATAGCACCAGCATCACTGTTAGAAACAAATTAATTCGTAAAAACAACTATTCTCACAGCTTAAGATGAACTCCTGGTCTATGACTGAGAGCAATGCACAGGATAAGAGAAGGATGAGCTGTGCTTATATATCCCTACAGACACTGCTGCTCTTTATCTGTCTCTGCACCAGAAGCCCAGTGCAGGGGAACAGCAGAGATATAATACACAACTTCGGCCCACAGCATTGGAAATCAAATATGGCATTCAAATGCACAACACAATTTTAATTTTTGTTATCTGTCATGGTTAGCAATTAATATTTTTTCTTCATTCATGTCATTCACACGACCCAGAAAGATATTTTAAAATATCCAGTAAGACAGAATTTTTGTTCCTGGTCCCATCTATTTCATCATGTTTACTTGCTCTCAGTGGGCTTCCAATAAATATATGCTTCCCTATCCTTCAAAAATTTGAAATAACTTCAGTATCTGGCAAAAGTTTTATCTTCCAAACAAAGAGAAACATTAAATCAGAACTAACTGAAACAGATATCAGCTTTTCACAGGACATCTGGCTTTCCTCATTTTGTTATTTCAAAAACTAAAATTTTGAAGACAGCATTAAAGCGAGCAGGTCTTTTCTGGTACTACAAAATATATATAAAAATTCCAGGGTTTCAGCTACATTTAAATCAGTTGCAACTCATTTAGTGTCTTTCTGCATATGGCACTGCTTTCTGCAAATAAATGGCTTTAAGCATTGCTACACTTTACAGTTTAAGATCAGATGATATTAACAGTATGCAGAAATGCATCTCAGAATATGTTTTCACCTTCTAAAAAATGATTGTTGATTTAGCTGAAACTAGGAGCAATTTTCTATGATTTGAGGAATTTTTCATAGCTGTGCATGAATGACAGCATGCATCTCCACTGCTGGCACTGTCACTTACTAATACAGCTTAAATGGAGACGAATACAGCTTGATCATTCAAGCTGATCTGTATTTTTCTTTGAACCAATTGAAGCTTTTACAATTGCATTGCTGCAAACAATGTTACTTCTTTCCCTGATACAAATCATACTGTGCATATAATTTCAACTTTACTTTTCTTGCTTTTTGTTTCAGTTATAGATTATTAAAACATGCCAGGAAAGCAAAGCCAAACAAATATACAGAATATTAGCTGATTTTATAAAGTTTGCTTTCGTTTTTTTAGTGTTAGGTAATTGAGAAAATTCTATGTCTGGATTTTTAATTCCCAGTAAAGGGGCATAAATATAGGCTTAAATTTAATTATATTATAGCTAGAAGCTAACATGTACAAGAATGGTGTTATCAAAAAGAACTGCTGCTTAAGATCCCTCTACAATCCCAGAACTGCCTAAGAAAATGCAAATCTGTCCTCACATGATCTAAGAGGCATTATTAAAAGAAAAAGGCATCTGTCCCAAAGGATACTGTTCCATAAAGGGAACTTTGCTATGACAATCTCTAAAATATTTTAGGCCACTCATCAACTTTTCTTGCAGAACAAAGCATAATATCCTTGCCATCAAACTTCAAATAAATAAGAAAACTAAAGCCACCCTCTGTCAGCAGCATTTTGTAAATCTGTTGTTGACTGATGCTGATCATGGATTCATGGCCTGCAGCGGAGGAACCCCAACCCTCTCAGTGCCCAGAGGGACATAACCATGGGGGACACGATGGAGAATGTTAACACAGCTGTGCTTTCAGCACCTAACCCAGTGGCCCATGAGGACAGGCTGCTCTGGAGGGTGACCCAGAGTAGATCTAGTTTAGATGCTCTGAATCAGCCGTTAAGAGGAGCTCCTTCTCTCCACTGACTACAGCGAGAGCACAGTCTTCAAAGTTAGGTAACAAATTTTGGGCCTGAAGTTGAGTGGTAAGACTGCCTCCCACTGCATCTGGAAGTAAGATAAGGCTGTAAGAAAATGACAGCTTTTCTCCCAAGCTAAATATCCACGTGGATCAGAAAAACCAGAAAAAGTAAAAACTGTTTAATTTTCTCTCTTTTTCTTTTCTTCTCCTATGTGTATCTCATCTTTATTGTGGGAGTCAGTCCTACAGAATTACAAACCTAAACTTCAAGGTATATATCAACGCCTATTTCTTCATACTGCTTAAAGTCTTTGCAATAAAAAAGAGATGTATATGTGTGTGTGTGTATATATGTATGTTTGAGTCAGGAAGGTGTCAAACAAAGAAATGTATTTTCATAGCTGAAGATGTTTGAAAATATAGTAAATGTGGTTACCCTTTTAACTTAATGATCACACATTAGATGTGATTTTATATGAAAACTGATGGGAGGAAAGCTATTCTTCTTTTATGATAAAAGCCAACCTGGGATCGCCTGGTATTGAAGTAGCTTTATCTACATTTTTGTCTATTAGCATCAACAACAGGCAGAGAAGCACCTTGATCATTCAGACAAAACTGCTGGACCGTAAACCTACCCTCTTACATGCTGTGCTGTCTTCTCTCCTGAAACAGCTCTAGGCAACTTTGCTGCCCACCGAATTTAAGCCAGGAATCTGGACAGGACTGCCAGCAGAGGAATGCTGTCTTTTAAATGCCGAGAACAAGCAACAGGGCTTTCAGAGACAGCTGAAGCTGCCAGAACACCAGCTTCTCCTCCTTGCCCACACAATGGCAACATTGTGTGGGGAATCCAGCGCGCTACTCTCAGTCTCCATTTTTGCAAACCCAGCTACAGTGCAAGCCAAGTCAGGACCAAAGAGCTGAGCTTTTGGTGACAGCCAGCCCTATAACCACTTGTACCAGGCTGCATAAATCCAAGTTGTTCATTTTGTATGGAATTTGTTTGCATGCTATGTAGCAACACCCAGACACCAGGGGGAGAAAAAAAAATATCTCTTTTTCAGAAATCTTTAACTGAGATCATGAAACACATAAGTAGATTCCAGACCCCGCCTCTGAAATGCCACACAGTTTACAAAATGGAAAAGTTGCAAATAAGCTGAATATTGTCAATGTACTGTATTATATACATAGAAAAATGGACTACCTCTGGCATTTTGCTTACAAAATACAAATGCACTGTGTAGACCAGTTTGGTTTTGAGATTCTAATACATACACAAAGACATTGATGGGCTATGAGGCACATCAGCCTTTTGCAGCATAACAGCCAGCAATTAACACAAAGCCAGGATTTAAAAAAAACCAAACCCCAGTTTAAAACACCAGAGAGAGCCTGACTGCTGAATTCAACTGACCAAACTGAGAAAAAGTTTAGGACATCAACCTTCTGAAAGTTCCCAGATTTCAAATTTGGAAGGCAAGAAGTCAAGTACTCTAAATCTATAATCACAAATAACATTTTCAGCATGAACATACTAAACTTAGAAAACAAAGATAGCTTAGAATTATTTAGACAGCTCCAAAACTTTTATTGTGGTTCCTAAGTGCATATTATTAAATACTCTGTCCAGCCCCTAAAAACCTTAAAAAACTAGTATATCAAAACAAACCACAGAACAGTCTTTCTAGTGGGGCACAGTACTGAAGATTCTGGTAATGAGTAAGATAGAAGGATCACTTAAAAAAAGGGTGCTTAGGATACTGGGAAAGCATTCAGCAAAGGTTAGGAGGTTGTTCCCAGGTACCTAAAAGAATAAGGTCCCAGGATGACAGTGAGTGGGAAAAGGGGAAGGAAAGACAGGAGAAGGCACCAATTTAATCATCACGCGAGAAGACCACAGCAATGGTTTAACAGTGAAGGCAGCTAAAGGCACATTCTGAAGGTGAAGGCAGCTGAAGGAAAAAGGACAATAATCGTGTGAATTACAATGTTGCAGATCAAAAATGGTATCATCATGGCATGATGTCTGAAAAAACTGCACACCATGAGATTACAGTTGGTGATGTCATGAAGAGAGAGGATGGGAAGTTCTGTCATCATGAACCCTGTGTCCAAGTTAGCAACCCAAAACATGGAGGACACAAAGCTGTCCTTTTGCACTAGATGGAGACTGCTAATGATCACTGTGATGGCAGCTTCACTGGAGCTCAAGGGAGAAAGGCAAAGAAGGAAACAGCGAACTGAAAGAAAACCAAGGGAAAGGCAGCACAGAAAACCAAAAGGAACAGGGCCCTAATTAGATAAGTATGATATGAGCAGATTTTTCCATTCATTTCCCCTGAGAAACAAGATTTTGAGCAGTTCGAAGGGAAAGGTAAATGAGTCAGAAAGGAAAAGATTGAGAAAAGGACCTCATAGCAGAGGAGGTGCAATGCAGGAGGAAAAAGGAGAGAATTTAACATCACAGAACAGAGACTGATAATCAGGTGAAGAAAGAAATGGTGGAAATAGGAGTGAAGAAAGAGAAAATGGCAACAAGGTCAGAAAAGAGGGGAAAAAAAGGAGGATTAATGCTTGATTTGGCTGATATTTTAGTCTAGCTTCTTATGGAATGAGCTTTGTGCAATCCAGCTGTCTGTAAGCGAGGTTGCCTCTCCCCATCCCAACAGCTTTTGAACACACTGCTGAGCTTCAGTGAAATTCCAAATGTCAAAGAAAATAAAGCTCTTTGAAATTGCATGGAGATGCAGTACATGACTGTGCACCAGAGGGACCACTGGTTAACTTAGTGGTCTCATCATGTTCTTTGCCAGTTTCTGGCACTCACTAAGGAAGTTGATTCAAACAGTGGAAGAGATTCATAAAATCCCAGTCCAATTTGTTGGAAGATCTAGCATTAACTAACCCAAGTATTACCAGTCTCAAGCAGCCAAGTTACTGCTCTGGAATATTATTTCTCATAGACTGACAGGTTTTGTACATAACTTTTTTCCTTTTAACAGCAGCTATTGCTAAGTGCTGAATTACCGCATCTTTCAAATTAGCACATAAGTGAACATGTTGTTGTTGAATAATGGCTAACACATTACAAGACTGATTTCTTCATGTATTTTGACAAGTATGGTCTCACTTTATTTCTGAAAATGCTTTGCAGCATGCCAATAAAAACTGTATTTTTTTTTTTGCATATCTTTCAAAAATAATGAAGTCTTAGGGACATGTGACCTTTCTGCCACAGTCTGCAATTACTTCTGTGCTAAGAAGGAACGTGTGGGGTGAGCAAATGACACCACCATTTGTACATTAGCATCTGAGTATGATGAGATTTCGTGTTCAATAAAATCAGCTACAGCATATTCTTACCACAGTTCTTCCTAAGAGACAGTTAAATGATAGTTTTGCGGCATCCAAAAGGAAAAAATGGACATGATATCCAAGGAAAACCTCAATACCAGAAGGAGATTCTAAAACTGAGGTGAGCTTAAATAGTTACTTTCACTACTTCAGTATCTACAGTTATAAAACAGGGGGGAAACCACACTCCATACTATAGTTTTTTGCCTAATGACACAAACCCAGGACTATGATATTTTACATCACTACAAAATGTCAGTAGCATAGAAGAAGTTGCAAGTTCAAAGGATAAAGTAAAAATTGCTAACTGCACAGTATCTGAAAAATATTATAACATTTCACAAAAACAAACCAGCAAAATATCTTTTATGAATTCATTCTAATAACTTCATTTATATGGATATAGCAAATACCACATTTTCAGCATGCGTTAGTATCTTCACTTTACTAAGCACCACACAACTATTTTAATTTGAAGGACGAAAATCATAGGTCTTTAATTGCTAAAAAAGAAAGCTGCGCTACAGTGCCACAGCTAATAAAGTTAACTATGAAAGCATGTGATGATACTTTTTCTTTAGCATTTTTTGCACTACCTTCTTCTTTGCAGGCATACTATTCACTGTGTGTACATCTTTAATTATTGCCATACACACATGGTGTAGCTGAAATTGCTTCTCTGAAGTATATCTTGTCTTTAGACATCCTCTACTTTAGAACAGTGTATTGTGTTACCGCATTCTATGGATAGTCAATTCATGCTCTGACAACCACAGCACTGGAAAGCACCTAGCAGATGTGCCAGCACTGTAGTCTGCCAGATTAAATTTCGCAAATACTAACCTGCTAATCCTCAAATTCCCAATCTGATTTGAGATTAATTAGATAGTTAGAGGCCATGCCAAAAATTCATAGATGATCAGATCCTGTTCCCAGATTCCACCCCCTGGATACACAGCGGTAGCAGCACACAGAAAAACACTGAGAGCAGTCAATGGCCATGTGAGTTCTCAGGGCATACTTGACCTACAGATGGACAGTGAAGAGTCTCAAAGCGTTTTCCCTTTATTTGATTATGTCTGCATCTATGATCACATTCTCATGGTAATCAATACTTAGGGAGGTCCCTGAAAGACATACTTTCGAAGAAGTTATGAAGGGAAATAATTCCAGGCACGATGGTCATTTACTTGACTTTACTCATGAATAAGAGCTAATTCACACAAGGAAGATACAGGTTTATTTGGAGACAATCAAGTCACACCAAACTGCATTGCTTTGCCCCTCTATAAAATGATATGTGGCCCTATAAAAGGAAAGGGAGATGATGGCACTCACCTTACATCCCTCACAAGCACTGACACCATAGTGATATCCCGATGACTTGTCTTGACAGACAAAACAGGGCTTGTAAACACGAGGGGGTGGAAGTGGTGAAGGAGGGCTCGGAACAAGTTCCTCAGAACTGGTGCTCTGAGTTTCAACTGCTACAAAAGAAAAAAGAAATATAATTGAATGATTCATGAATGAATTTTAAATATCTGATTTACTGTATTATAACTATCAAACTGGTCTATATCTTTCTTTGTATAATAAACATTCATCTTTCCTAGCAAAATGTAAAGGGAACTAAAGTAAGGCAAGTAATGACAGGACTACATGCTATAGCCTCAAAAGCCTATTTTAAAGCACCTGATAATTTTTTCATGATCTAGCTACTCAACACCACAAAAGGTCCAGCTCACTTCAGATATATAGTGCTTGAACCTCCTAACAGGCTCAAAAAATGGACAACTTTGGGCTCATGTTCTGGTTTTCACCTATTGAATTGTGTGGGACACGTGTGTGCTGGGTATCAATCTTCAGTCTTCCACTGTTTGTGGCATGTACCCTTCCAACCAGTACCTAATTTTGAGACAGCTCTTGTATCTCTTGCCTTTTCCTACAAAAGATAAGATTTCCAATGTGCAATTCTGCAATAGCAGGATAGCAGCATGCATGGGATGTATGTACAGAGACAAACAACTAAATATAAGACCTGAAGTGAAAATTACCTGAACAAATAATCTTTTTTTTTTTTTTTTTTTTTAAATCTGTAAAACTAGCACAACCCAGCAACACTTCCTTACCTACCTTAGCATTTGTAGCATCAGGAAACCTCTTTGAGAAAGAGCTACTTACACATTATGACCCTACATCCCTTTATTGCCCTAATATTTCTAGATCGTCATTCGTTTTGAACCTGCTGAAAAGCCAGTTATCCCTTTTAGGGAAAGGACATGAAAGCTCTACGATGCAAGATAAGACATGCGAACTACATCTTTCCAAAACATCTGCATTAGTTTTCTGTGATATGCTGTCATCATTCCTCACATTTATTGTAGATGTGCAATACATTTTCATGTTTCACGTAGCCGTCTGCTCCTGCTTAGATAAATCCCTCTAACTTTTCAACAGATAGACAGAAATGACAGGATCTGTGAACTCAGATCTATCCAGAAATATTAGGCACTATCAGTAGAGCTACATCTCAAGAGTACTAACAGCAGGCCCTAAAGAATGTTACTCAATGGAAAAATCTTAAACAAGATTTACTGTACGTGATTTTTTTCAGATTACAAAAATGATACATTTCTATTAAACTCATGATTCATTGTCAACTCATGTTCTGCAGAATTCACAGAGGGCATCATGGAGCACGATGCAACTTCTGATTACTTGTGAGAGAAAGGTCCCTATCTGCCATTTTTACTTGAGTTAAGCTAGTATCAACTTCAAGGACAGACATTTCTTGAGAAGAAAAAAAATGCTAGTGAAGTGCTAAAGGCTCTGATTCTAAGCAAAGAAATACCTTTCCAATGGGAAGAATTTTTTAATGTATCTAACAGTAAGGAGGCTGTGAAAAAATAGAGAAGTAAAATAATGTGGCTCCATAAATCGTGGTTAAGACAATGTCCAGAACTGTACTTACCTTTTCCAGCACTAAGTACACTGAACCTTGGCAAACCAAAAATCTACAGGTTCCTACTGCACCGGGAAAACTTTAATGAAGCTTTTTCTTAATGAAAACACAAATGAGAATGGTAATTTCTTTTCAACAGTATTTTTTGGTATTTAAGAGAGACAGAGAGTGCTCTGTTATTGATCTCTGCATAGCCATCCTACTTGAATCAATAATCTATTAGTACTTTTAAATTAAAGTTAGATTCATCAAATGCCCTTGAGAGGCCTCAAACATTCCTTGCCTTATTTCATGCTCATACATGAATTATGGTGGCTTCAAATCAGTCTATGGAATGATAAAATTTTAGTTTTAAAACTCTAATACCAGCAGACAATGTGTTTCATATTAGCTCATTCAACTCTCCCAGTCCATCTAAAAGGCAGGGGTTAGGTTTCCCATAGGAAAACAAGGTTGTGTCATTCAATAAAACCACCACACTCCTGCAATCCTTCTGCGATTTCAGTTTGGGGAAAACAGTCTTTGCCGAATAATACTGAGACCCTTCTGCTTTTTTCATGATTTCATCCTAAACAAGCACCAGCATCCAACGGTAGTGTTCAAACCACAAACTGTAAGTACAGTGGAGGTCTGTCAGGCACTGGCCAATCACCAGGAACTTGTGATAACCAGAAGAGATTAAGCAACCAGCTCAGTTCATAAATACACAGCACAGCAACTGAAGAGTTGAAGGTGCTGCTACAGAATTCTTCTCTGGACAATGTGAAAAGGTGTACGACAAGGAAAGAACCAGAAGACCCTCCATAAAATAGCCATAAGCATATACGTATCTCTTTATCTCTCTCACTAAAAGATCTTAATCTATTAAATATAATGCTTGCATCTGCTGAACAACCACCCAGAGAGTTTGGTATTTTTTTCTGTGTAAAAAACCCAGTTTGGGAACATCCACTTTTGATCACATACAAGGTGCACAGCTTTCTGGAGAAGGCTTGAACTCAAGTTACACAAGCTCGACTCTCACTCTGGCTTCTGACATACTATTCTTCCTTGGATTTAGGCTTTTTAGCTCTTTATTTGCAAACGTATGTACTGCCAGCATGGAAGTGCAGAAATTCAGTGCATTCATGCGCAGCAGGTATAAAGCATTATTTCTGTGTCATGTGGGTGGCTAGTGGATGCATGACAGCAGAACCTGCTTTCTGGAAAAAAAGCTTTGGCTGCAACTAGGGTAAAAAGGAGTTTACCACCTTTGGAAGAAGGGGCAGGCAACTCTAGAGGACTATAAGGATGTCACGAGGTTTTGCAGGGTGAAGATTAGAGAGGCAAAAGTCCAGCTAGAACTCAGGCTGGCCACTGCTGTAAAAGATAACAAAACCTAGTTTTACAAATCATTAGAAATAAAAGGAGGGCCAAAGATAATCTTGCATCCTTTACTGGATGCAGTGGGGAACACTGCCACAAAGGATGAGGAAACGGCTGAGGTACTTAATGCTTTCTTTGCCTCAGTCTTTAATAGCAAGACCAGCTTCCCTCTGGGTACTCAGCCCCCTGAGCTGGAAGATGGGGATCAGGATGAGCAGAATGAAGTCCCCGCAGTCCAAGAAGAAATGGTTGGTGACCTGCTGCTCCACTTAGATGTGCACAAACCTATGAGGCCAGATGGGATCCACCTGAAGGCAGTGAGGGAGCTGCCAGAGGAGCTCGCTAAGCCACTCTCCACCATCTATCAACAGTCCTGGCAAACTGGAGAGGTCCCAGAAGACTGGAGGTCAGCCAGTGCGATGGCCATCTACAAGAAGGGCAGGAAGGAGGATCTGGGGAACTACAGGCCTGTCAGCTTGACCTCGGTGCCAGGGAGGGTTGTGGAGCAGATCATCCTGAGCACCATCATGGGGCATGTGCAGGACAACTGGGGGATCAGGCTCAACCAGCACGGGGTTATGAAAGGCAGGTCCTGCCTGACTAACCTGATCTCTTCCTACAGCAAACTGACCCACCTAATGGATGAGGGAAAGGCTGTGGGTGTTGTCTACCTGGACCTTCGTAAAGCCTTTGACACCATCTCCCGCAGCATTGTCCTGGAGAAACTGGTTGTTCATGGCTTGGACTGGTGCACTCTATATGCTGGGTAAAAGCTAATGGGACAGCTGAGCCCAAGGAGTGGTGGTGAATGGAGTTACATCCAATTGGTGGCCGGTCACAAGTGGCGTTCCCCAGGGCACAGTATCAGCCCCAGTCCTGTTTAATGTATCTATTAATGATCTGGATGAGGGGATCAAGTGCATCCCCAGTAAGGCTGCAGATGAGACCAAGCTGGGCAGGAGTGTTGACCTGCTGGAGGGCAGGAAGGCTTTGCAGGGGGATCTGGATAGGCTGGACTGATGGGCCGAGGCCAACACGGCTCAGTGCCGGGTCCTGCACTCGGGTCACACCAACCCCACGCAGTGCTACAGGCTGGGGAAGGGGGGCTGGAAAGTGCCTGGTGGAAAAGGACCTGGGGGTGCTGGCTGACAGCCAGCTGAACATGAGCCAGCAGTGTGGCCAGGTGGCCAGGAGGGCCAGCAGCACCCTGGCTTGTATCTGAAACAGTGTGGCCAGCAGGACTAGGGCAGTGATCATCCACCTGAACTCAGCGCTGGTGAGGCCGCACCTCGAATCCTGTGCTCAGTTTTGGGCCTGTCACTTCAAGAGGAATGCAGAGGTGCTGGAGTGTGTCCAGAGGCTGGGGAAGGGTCTGGAGAACAAGTCTTACAAGGAGCAGCTGAGGGAACTGGGGTTGTTTGGCCTGGAGAGGAGTTGTCTCAGGGGGAACCTTACTGCTCTCTACAACTACCTGAAAGGAGGGTGTAGGCAGGTGGGGGTCGGTCTCTTCTCCCACGTAACAACCAACAGGACAAGAGGAAATGGCCTCAAGCTACACCAGGGGAGGTTTAAATTGGATATTAGGAAAAATATCTTCACGGAAAGGGTGGTCAAGCATTGGAAGAGGCTGCCCAGGGACATGGTGGAATTGCCATCCCCGGAGGTATTTAAAAAACGCATAGATGCAGTGTTTAGGGACATGGTTTAGTGGTGGACTTGGCGGTCCTGGGTTAATGGTTGGACTCAAAGGTCTTTTCCAATCTAAGTGACTCCATGATTCTACGCATGTCTGTACATGCAAGGTGGAAAAAATAAAGGATGGAGGGCAGAAAGATGGTATTTCCAGAAGAGGCATTTTTAAAGCAGTCTTACAATTTCAGGAAGAATTCAAAGGAGAGGGGGGAAAAAAAGGGGCAACTTGTTTCCATGCCCTGATGCCTTGTCCTGTGGGATGTGACACTTCAGGGTCCCCACTCACCTGAGAAAACAGCCTCAGTACTGTCACCCAACACCTGAATGCAGCTTAAGCACACAGGGACTCTCAAACAATCGGTCACTTCACAATTCCTAAAATGTCTGAAATACTTCTAAAGGTTAGATAAAGCAGCAGATAAGATCTTTAAAAGCACAGCCTGCTTTGTGAGACCTAATTTACTGCCAGCTAAACCATGTTGACAGATGGAGGAGGTATTTTACTTTGTGACCAACTAGAAGCAGCAAGCACTATGAAATGCCTTGCATTTTGCTAGAAACTTATATTATTAAACTTGTATGTTAATGTACACTTTGGACAGTTGAGTCTTAAAAGAATAAGAAGTTGTAAAGCAAATGGCATTTCCTGGATAGCCTCAAGGGAATTTTGAATACTGAACTCAGGGTCCCTGGTGGGAAGCAGCAATTTCAGCTAATTAGGGTGAATAGCAAAGTGTTGCATTTGGTCAAAACACTCTGTTAACCCTCATTTTTGTTGGCACCAACAAGAGTCTGGATTTTTTGCCTCTCTCTCTCTTTTTTTTCTTTTTTTTTTTTTTTTTTGTGAATTCACTGCAGGAGTGCAAGGCACACAGCTCACATACATTAGGCAGAAAGTCAAAGGAAACGCCAAAGTTCAACTAAAGTACAAGTAATTAGAACCAGATTCTCTGCTGCTTGTATGTGTGTATTTGATTGTAGAAGTTATTTATAAGCCTCCAAACATTTGAAAAAATAACTATATACTGTAGATCATTTAATTTTTATGTCTCGTCTGGAAAAAAAAGTCTGCTTTTAATCATCTTCCAGGAAAGAGCCAGGAACTGGGAAAGTGGGTCTCAATTGTTTCAATACAAATTTCTCTCTTTCATGTGCCACATAAAACTATACTATAAAATTAAATCCAAAATATCATTGACTCAGCCCTCCCCATCCAATTTTTTTTTAATAAAAAACTTCTTTGAATTTGTCATGCTTAAATAGTTTGCATTGTTACAAGGATTTTTTTTTAAACTGTTTGGAAGACAGACAAGGGGAGAAGAAAAAAAAAAAAAAAGAGTGAGAGAGAAAGAAAACATTATCATGGAGGCTTGCCAGCCTTGACTTAGTAACCTGGCCATGACCCTCCAGCGAGTGTGTGTTTGACCCGGTCACACATGACTCTGGCTGCGTACTGTTGCTGGGTTATAAGTCCCAGATATTTTTACCATATATACAACAGGTGGGGATCACAGACAACAGAAAGAGGAAAACAAAGTCTTCCCTTGTGCAAAGACTCCCATTTTCTTCCTTGCAAAGAAAACAACACAAAGGAAAGAAGTCGCACTACTATTTCACCTATCAGCACTCGCTGTGCTGGATTGTTGTTTTACCCGGGGGTTGACGGCATGGAGGTGGAGTGGGCTGAGGTCAGGAGGACAGAGGAAAAGGCTCAGGGGAAGCCATGTGCAAATGTTAATCAATGTAGAACGAATTACCACAACCAAAAAGCCTTTCCTCCTAGGGCTGGGTATGCATCAAAGTTCAGGAGGGAATGCTTTTTATTACGAGTGAACACAACATACCTGGATTAAAAGATAGACTGCCACAATAACTCCAGATTGAGATATAAATATCAGGATTTTCAGAAGTACTTAAGAAAGTATGTTTTCCATATTTGAGGGCTTCTATATCATTATTTGCATCTTGCTAGGTGCACACATCTGCCTTAAAGCCGTGATGTTAAGTGTAAGTTACTCTATTTTTAATTCTTGATTACAATTTTTCTACCATTGATTTTCATCAAGTCATAGTTCATCTCTACAAGACTGTCTAGACCTTGGGGGAAGAAAAAAAAAAAAGTATTATTTGGGCTGAAAGCCAAGAAAACCTCTAAGTCTTCAGGTTTGCTTTTAGTCTGAAAAGGGGAATTTCACTTTCAACAGGGACACGAGATCAAACTTCGCGACCTGGTTTCTGCTTGAGGGTGCCCAATCCAAATGATCCTTTTCTGTTACTTTTAAAAGCTAAGAGTATCCCACAGGTTTTCACTACGTGCTACTCAGGATTCCTACTGTATGAATAAAGTAACAGTAAAACTAGCAAGAAGTAGAGGTTATGGAGCTCAGAAGCCCAATCTGCAAAGACTTACTAATGGACAAACTGCACACAAGGTCACCTAGAAGATGCCTCAGACCAGGTCATTTTAAAAGCCATACCTAGAGCACAGGCTGCTGCTGCCAATAGCTATCTCAGACAAGGTGCAAGACTCGATAGGTGCAGCTGATTTGGCAGAAGTCTTCAAAGCCAAAGTGCTTTTGCTGTTAGGAGTCTTGTCAGTTAAAGAGCGATACGGACAGCTGGCTTCTGTCCCGTCGCATCTGGGACAAGAGGGGTCCTGCTGAACTCTGCACTCTGCCTTGTGAGTACAAGAAGCAGTTAAGCACACTGTCTGCTCTGATATCCTTACCCTAATGAAGTTCCAAGTACAAATTTGGCCATTGCTCCATTGCAGACAGACATACCATCAGGACAGTATTTTCTTCCCCCACCCTTTGCATCTCATTTGTTTAGACCATACAATATTTCGGGCAGGGTCTCAGAATATGTTGCACAATAACCAGCACTGCAGGACCTTCAAGCGCTACTCCAATGCAAATAATGGTAATGGTTGCGATCCTGCCAAGTCAAAAGATATTTGTAAGAATGAACCTTGAAAGGCCTCCAAAACCTTGAGGGGAACCATTACTTGCAAAGCAGGTCCTTAGAGTGCTTTCATTTTAACTATTTTAGCATTTCAGTGTTAAAATGCAGACTAGCTTCAAAGGATGAGTCAAAAAACCCTCACAAATGCCAAACAACAACAACAAAAAGGCTTCTTCATATTCAGCAAATGCCTTTGTTGTATGTATACCAAGTAGTATTTGACCACCGAAATGGCAGAAAAGAAGCGTTTACACTAGTCTGCTGCATCTCCCCCAGTTTAGAACTGGGAGAGAGCAAGCTGCATCATAGTCCTTCATGCCTTTCATCTACAAAATTGCCAAGTTTCAATTGCCACTCTGTAATGTTAACTAGCAGAGTCATGTAACGTTAAGTCAGCAGAGTCAGTGGATACTAATCTTGGCCATGCAACAGGAGTATAGCCCTCTGAAACCTCTATTTCTGTGAGGTGATTAGGGCCAGGAAATGAAGTTCATCATCTTACTACCAGCACAGCAGAGCTATCCAGATTTGTTTGCAGTAAATCAGAAGACAGCAGCATCTATCTTTCAGTTACCCTTCTGTTCTAGTCTCATAATACAATTTCTGTTCCTTAGCAGCTAACTTCTTCACTTGTAGCACAGATTTCATTATTCCCACAAAGATCAGTTGCCTGGTGAAGGGTGGTCATTCTTCTGTAACATACTTTTCCGTTATGCCACAATCTGGCCTCTTAATTAATCCATTTGTTAATCAATGCAACATCAGTAACCTACCTTCACAGTACCATTTATTCAGGCACTCCAGGGGCCCGACCTGCCAGTGTATCTTCCCAAGTGACATTCCTGCACAGATCACAGACACCCTAAGTGACTCCCCAGGCCCACTATCCCTACCATGCAACACAGCTGGCAGCACTTCTGGCCCTGCCATATTCAGCAGCATGAAGGATCCTGCTCTCTTCTACCTATCTGATCTACAAGCATGGTCCCTGCCACTCCAGTATGTGAATAACCCATAAGCATTCATATTTTAACCTTTGTAACACCTAAGTGAGGTATTCGTCTTACTTTACAAATGGGAAATGGAAGCACTGACGGCCTAAGAGTTTCATTTGCTTGGGTCTTAAATTCCTAGAAAAATGCAAGCAGTACCCAGCCGGTATTTTCAACGGCAATTGAGAACCTAGCTGTAGCTCTAGCAGCGCCTTTGAAACGTAGCCTTACATGTCTTGTCTAAGTTACACACAGGAGACATGACAGAGCAGGGAACTCAAGTCTGTGCTAAGTCCCCCTAATGTGCAGACTCTGAAACACCCCCAAGCCTGCGTGTGCACACCGCCTGCCTGCCAACTGCAAAGCAGGCCAGGGCTGGGTGCCTTCTGCCCCCCAGAAGCCACTGTTGCTGCAGGCAGGGAACTCGAGATGACAAAAGGCTTGTCTTCATTTGCTGATCTCCACAGCTAGCTAAGACCTAACTTCCTGTAAGACTACTCCACCATATATACAATTACACAGGAATGCCCCGGCAGACAACAAACCCGCCCTCAGAGAAGTCCTGAATCTGCACCCATGCACATTGGTGCTGTGTCCCACACAGGCGTAAGCAGCACCAGAAACTGCCACAAAACCCTCTACTCCTGACTATACTGTCCAAGCCAACATCAGCCTCATATACTGCCAAGACATAAGCCTGAATCTACGAGGCTAGTCTTATATATTGAGCATGTATGACCTGGAAATCACCAATGTGTCCTGACCATGTATGCCTGAATGCAAACACCCTGAAACCTTTTTCTGAAGCTGCTGCATCGTTTTGTTGTGTCTCACAGGTATTCTGTGGGACAGCCGTCACTGCAACTACCTCTGGTGCTTCTCCCAGTAAAGTTAGGACTTCTGGCAACTACACACTCTACACACATATTTACTACAGCTAGCTGTAAAGGACAACAAGAAGGCTGCAGCCTCTCTGTAAAAGCACATTCATATTCTGTAGGTTTGCTCAGGAGGATATTTTCAAACAGGAATAAGGTTTACCCTGGTTTGCAATGCCTGGCTCTCAAGCACCAGCTCCGCTAAACCCAGGGGTAGTATGTATAGCTAACATAGGAGATTTCATGTTCACATAACCTTTTCAAAGAAAATTACACTGTTTTTCTGGCTGGGTTTTTTGGGGGGTTTGTTTTTTTGTTTTGGTTTGGGGTTTTGGGTTTTTTTACAGTTATAGCAGTAAAGCAGTTCTACATTTGGGTTTATGTGTCCATGTAGCCAGACAGAAGCATTTACACCTGAGCAAACATGGAAGGCAGAAAGCTTGTCAGGATTAATTGTATCAGGGACAAGAACTGCGTCTGGTTATACCTGTGTTACTCTCAGGACAGTGAGACTTAATGATGTGCTAGTAACTGAGAACAGGAGTGTCTTTCGCTAAATAAATGGCCAGGCAGACACCATGAGGGAGCCAGGGTGAAAGTAAGTGTACAGACAGGATGGCCGGAGGGTTTGGCAGGCACAGCAGAGTTTACAGGGCAACAGCTCATCACTTTGTATTAGGAGCCTACCTTCAAAATGAAAAAGAAAACATGTTAAATGAAAAAAATAAATCATACGGAAAAATGAAGAAAAACATCCGAAAGATGCTAGCTCTGTAGTTTTTTCAGGTCGGTGATTTTCTGCTTGGCCACTACCATGCAAAATTGCATCAGTCTCAAGTGAAAATTCCGCTTTGTTGCAAACAGAAAAAAAAGGATCTTCTTTAAAAAACGTTTACAATTGTGCTATCATTTGCACAAAGTTAGATTTTTCCTTAAAAATTAACGTTTCTTACAATTCAGTCCCCGTTTGCTTTACCAGTGAATTCCCAAGGTCAGATTCTCATCTGGAGCATAGTGGCATAGGCAAAGAAGTGACACAAATGTACAGAGAATGAGGACTCTGGCCTCTTTACTCCTTATTTATGAAAATGAAGACTATTTCTGTAGCCTACTGATACAACTGTGGCGTCACAAATTCAGCATATTTTCCCTGCAGGATGAAAAGTAAGGAAAAAAAGGCACATTGTGCGGGATAAAACACTTAAAAATAAAAGGGGTCTGATTCTTTTTTCAGATCTCTTTTATGGTGTTGTCACCCCACCAATTCCAAGGAGGACTCTTGACTTGTAAACATAAATGGGAGAAAACTCAGATCCAGTATCTTCAAAATTAAATAAAAATTGCAAGGGAAATGAAATAGTTACTATAATCCCTACACACATCCAGATATTTTACCAAGTCATAACTTCTCCATTTATAGTTATTAAATGTTTTACAGTGTTTTGAAGACTTTCTTTTATCTTCAAATCTTTTCAAGCATCCAAATAGAATAATTCAGAGTATACTAAAGGAATGATTTTATTCTTCAAAACTTGCCTTCTATCCAAGTTGGTATTAGTTTTCAGTATGTCTGCCAAATATTTTTTTTATTTTCTATACATTCAACATGTTCTTATGACACCATTCATCATGACTTTTTGCTGTGGCTTGAATCCAGCATTAAAATGAGTGTTTTAACATCTTTAATCATGCAATACTATTACACAGTTGTTCAGTACCACATGAACAAATTACAACTGTTGTGCTCTATTTGCAAATGCAGTAAAACTGACTTGCTGTGTGATATTTTACCTATCATTTTATTTCTCAAACTTTAGGACCATTAATTCAGAACATTTCGATCTTTAGATGTTCTCAAATCTTAAAATTAATAGAGTGACTCAACAAGAGCCAATTCAGTGATCAAAACTGCTTCGAGTAAGTATAGTAGCAGTTAAAATGCTTATCATCCCAATTAATTTGTATTACAGCCACACTGCTGGATATCACTAATTGATTTATATACCCTCCTTTCTATACCCATTTACAAGGGCAATTATGAACTCCATCACATATGTTTAAATGGGTTACATTAGAATAATATCCAGAAACTAGGCTGCTGAGAGCTTAAAATCTTTAAGAACAGGTAAATTCTTCATTAATGGGTATGCTATCAATCCACTACAAATGGCCTATAACCTTTAAGGTGGTACACAGTACTAATGTTTTACTTTTCATGGGCAGTTTAGGGTTGACTACAATGATGAACTCCACTGCTATTTTTAATTGTTTTGAAAATTGCATATTATAGGCAGCAATAAACACTTACAAATTAGTATTATACCATCTACAGCTTTCTGCAAGGCATGGTTTCTATAAACAAGTTAAAATGCATACATCTGTAAATAATAAGTATAAGTATGCTGAATTTAATGAATAAGGGCACTAAAAGAAATTGAACAGTAGGGGTTCAGCAATTAGAGTAACTGCCCATTTTATTAAAAATGTATTGTTTCCAGCTTTCGCTTTAGAAGGCTTTTATTGCTCTGCTAATTCTAAGTTTTGATTTCCTTCGAAAAGGAGATCTAACTCTGTATTTTCTTTGACAACCCCTTGTCACACAGCCACTTGCTTTTTTTACAAGGCAATGGACAACTGTGAAGCTTTATATATCTCATTGCTTGGCGTCTCAGTCTCGGGCCCTTGCTGCAGACCTTTTTTTGGCATTATGCCACCCAGAGGTATGATTCTTTATTGAGTAAGGTTTCATCCCACAGTGGAGCTGGGACGAAACCTGCTGAGCCAGCAAACCCCAGGCAGCCGTCCCCCGGCCCATTCCCAGAGGTTACCAACCCTTCAGGCGGAGCGGGGGAAACAGCACATGTCCAGCTTCCCAGCCATGCGGCTGCAAAACAGGGCCATTTGCTGAAGCTGGCAAGGCTCAGGGCTGTGAAATGGAGCCCTGAGTCTCTTCCTGCTGGGCAGCAGCAGCCTCCTGCAGAGGACAGGGCAGCGCGTAGACTGCGAGAAGCAAAGGTAGCTTCTTAAACCAAGCAGCCCACATCTCCTATGCCCCTAATGTTACTGCAGTGAACCTTCTGGGGTACCTCTGCTTGTATACAGGTGTTTTACTCTCGTGTAGCTTACTTCTCGAGTAAGTGTTAAGACTGTTCTTTACACTTGCCTAACTGCACCCACACTGCTACATTGCTGCACTGCTGCAACTACCGGGTTATAATTAAAACAATAAATTATTTCCATTTAGACATGACATAATAACAGAAAAAATGGCTTTCATCACTTGAGTGTATCTGCAAACTAGAAGGGCAGCCAGACCAAAACTTAACCTTTCTGACATCCTCCAGCACACATACATTTACAGCATCTGAGACCAAAACAGGGACAAACTCTGTCCTCCTTCATCGCCTCAGCATGCCAGACCAGGACAGCGCATTACTAAGAGCAGCTCACCTCAACATTTCTGATGCTAACATAAGAAATTCAAGTTTATGGAATATTTAAGAACTAAACATTGCCAATATCTTTTGAGGGGGCAAATAAAATATACGGTTTATCAAGCCATAATGCTTGCCTAAGTGGAATTTCAATATTTCTGAATAGAATACCTGCCAGACAAAAAATAACACAGTTCAGAAGGTACCATGAAAAACTAAGACACTACCAGATTCCCTCTCCTCATAATTCTCAGTCCTTGTCATCAAGTTTACACATAGTATTTTATTTAAAAAAAATTTATAGGTGCATTTTACTTTCCACTGATGCTGTTAACCTGGCAAACATCTCCCTGCCCCTTTCACAGTAGGTGCAGCAGAAGCTGAAAGCTGGGAGGGAGTTTGGTGTCCCAGAGCCAAGCGGTAGCAGCACTGTTGACTGTGGCTCAGAGCACACCTCCACTCCCTGCCTTAAGACCACAGATCAATAAAGTAAGACATTCACAAGAGACTGGAAATAAGATGAGTATCGCAACTGGAGAGAACATTTTCCAGTACTCTGTTCTCCTATTCTCTACCTGCAGTGGATTTCTGATTACTCTTGGAGTGAGGAATGATTATAATTTGACCTGTATGTTGTCTGTCAGTACCATTCTCATTTGGAAGAGAAAAAATATGCGCACAATGTACTGCAGGCAAACACATATGTGCTATCAGTATTTCCTAGACACCTGGTCTTTCTTATTCAATACCTACCTTCAACAACGACTTGGGGTTTTTTGCCCAGCTAAGCTGCTCACTATTGACTGCAATAACCCAACAAGACACTAATATCCTAACAGGGAAAATGTCAACTGTACTTTATATAGAATATGGCGAAAAGGAAATGCAACATTCAGTCCTGACATCTGATGTCCCAAGAAACTAAAGCTGAAGCTTACACTTTGAAAAAGGGATGTTACCTTTTTCAAGTGAGATTCCATTCCAGAAATCTTCTGGCTTTATTCCGTGCTTTAGTAATTTTAAATTTCTATATTCTGATTATCCAACATTACACATATGCATATACGTACATTTCATAAAACATACCAGGGCGGGGGAAGGATATTCCTGTCATGTTTGAGAGATTTGGGCCATCATTTCCTGTAGAAATTAATCTCATTTTTACAAATGCTTTTAAAGTTGTCATGGTTGGAAAGATATGTTACTAAACGTAAATTAATTCAGTGCCATCTTCCTGAATTTGCTGAAGGACAGCTTTAGTGCCTCTGCTGATACCAAAAGGATTCCGAAGCCACAGCTAAGTATTATTGACAACACACCAAGGCTATTAAAAAAATTGTGGATAGTAGTGAAACTGCCTATAAGACTATCCATTTCGCTTTAAGTCCCAGAAAACCTCCAACCTGTAGCACTAGTACTTCAAGGAGTAACTGTGACAAGGCAGAGCAGCCATTTTAAGGAATTAGTAAAATATAACAGCACATCATTGCTTTTAATTTCTCAGTATTTGCGCAAGTCTGATAACTGTACAGCAGCATATAATCACCCAAAACTGTAACACACCCAGCTAAGTTTTCCACTGAGTAAGTTTAGTATGCTTTTCTTTACTTCCCTTCCCTTTCTAAGGTCTGATCTTGTTTTGTCTCTCATTACATGGACCTCCCGGAAATTTTGGGAAATCTTATTAGTTCTTTTCCCAAACTTTATTCCACCAGATACAAAAAAATTGCCATCCAAAGATGACAATCTATAAAAATAGTAACTAGAAAAAGAGTAAACTGCGAACTCGAGAAGCTCACCTCTAACCAATCTACTCTGGGATCAACTCCTACAGGCAATCCCAGTGAGTGGGCAATCCTAGTGGGACAGAGGCAAATTTTGGAAAGCTCTCACACCATCCAGACACAGGGGTGATCCTGCTGTTTCACTGCACCCCTGCATGTGCAAACCAGTTTGCCTGATCATTGCCTCCTATTGTTTCCTGAGATAAGCAGGGCCCCAGTGAACAATTAAAGCTTTCAATAAATAATCTGTAAGCACATTCATTTGATTTACTGTTATTTGATACAGCAGTTAGTTTCAATGGGGCAGTTACTATTGATCACATAAAGTACTACAGACAAACATGAAACACTTCCAGAACTTCATGGGTTATTACTCTTTATCTGCCACTCATCTGGGTTACTTGTAATGGTTGCAAAATTTAAAATCAATAACAACAATTAGCGTTCTGTATACTCTCAGGAATGAATCATATGAAATATGTTTTGTTACAAAAATGAAAGGCTGGAGAGCTTGCAAACATGGAAGACTATTGCAAGTAGCAAAACTCTTAAAGTAATTTCTCCTGGTATTATAAAGCATCCAATAAAGGGGGTAAAGAAAAGAAAAAAATAGGTATTTTAAATGCACCTGCAAACATTCACACAATTACAAAAGGGTATCGGTAAGATTTTCAAAGTAAATTGGGAATACAACTTTCAACTAAGCTGGTGAGAAAGAGGCAACAATTTTTCTCTAAGAAAATTCCACTACAAGCCCTACAATTTCATACTCACTCCTTGACCTCTACAGGAGTTTTGGGTTGTTAACAATAGCTCCTATGTAGGGAATTGAAGACATAGAAAAAGGTCTGAATCCTCTTCCCACTAACTTTTACTGGGGAGTCTATCACCAAAACAAGAAGTTATCTAAATGTAAGAAATTAAAGCAAAATGGAATTAATAAAGCTGGAAACTGATCGTAAATGTATGTCAAAACCCACCTTTTCTCTTAGCTTCAGATTCATAAAATCATTTGTGAATCTAATGAAATGCATGAAAATAACAGTATTTTGAGATTTCTGCTAGAGTAATAATTCTAGATAATTAAAATGCAAAGCAATAAGAGAAATGTTTTATCATTAAACTGTAACCAGAGCTCTGTGTGAAATCATCCATTCAGAAGACTTGTTTTTCATCAATTATTTGTTATTTATCTGATGTAAATATAAGAAGGTCTAATTAAAATGTATGACTCCTTATGCAGCTTCTTGTCATTAAGACCAATGAAAGCATTCTGAAGACCATAATGAAATAATTATGTTTGCCTTTAAGAATCCTCTTCAACAACACATGGCAGTACTACACTAAATTAAAACATCAGGAACTAAATTTCTCTTGCATCTATTTCCATTTTCACTAATTATACCCCCAAGCTTTCCAATAGACCAGGCCCTAAAATTCTTTTGAAGCTGAAACAGCCTAAGGAGCAGCAGCCTTTTCATAGTAATGGACTTTGATGAAAAAAACAAAGGTAATGCAGCCTTAGAAGCATTAATATTTCAAATAGAGTTATCATGTGAAAATATGTGTTTATTTGAAAAACGGGGAGAAGACTGTTGGTAAAGAGCCAAATACGTGTTCCAGAGAAACCGATACTCTGATTTAATCTCGTTTAATTGCGTCATTCCTTCCTCACCTCTTTTCGTCAGAGTATTTTCTTGTTCTGCGCAGAAATTAAGGTTAGTGAAAACATAACAGATATGGTATTACTGGGCAGTGTCAGTGTATCATGCTGTAACTTAGCTCTGCTTTCACATTTTGATAAGGGTGAAAACAGCCCCTGTGAACAATTGCAGCGTTCATACTGCACTCCATTTCAGGGAAAGGGGAACGGCTATTTTTCCAAACTGCCTTCAGATATGCAGTGCTTCCTAACACATAGCTCGTGCTTCAACCATGAAGTCTTGCAGGACCTCTCCAAAACACAGAGAAAGGAAAGGACTGGGATAAGAAAAAAAAAAAAACCACAAAAACTACAGAAGGATGTGAGTCAGCTCTGACTTCTCACAGGCAGCCGAAGGCTTTGTTTCAAAACTTTGAGAGATAATGGAACCTTCTTGGTGTGGTCTCAGAGAAGTGAATGTGGCAATACACGCAAAGTGCAGAAAGATGAGCAGTTCACATACCTAACCTGCATAGCATGTGACGATACATGCAATTCGAAAAACACAGCTGGAATGTGCTCTCTAAACAGAGACAGGAAGGCTGAGGTTCACTGGGCAATGAGGACTTGGGAAAAGTATAGTCTCCTGTTAGTCCCCCTCATCAGACACATTGCACAAGTATCTGAAAGACAGATAATTTGCCATTTGTTCTTCATTTTCCATCTTGGTGTTCAAAGCGTGAGGCGGAAAGTGAGGGATCTTTAAGAAAGACAGGTCATCTGAGACTTTCCAGCCAGCCACCAAGATATATACCCTGATCCAGTAACTAACAGAATTTCTTCCTCAAATGCATGAAAAGAAGAAAACCAAACAACAAAGCCATGCGAAGGAATACTCTGACAGATGAGGGGAAAAAAGGAAAACCTCTTCAGACCAGAAGCTGAGAGGCAGAACTATGAACAACTGCTTTAAAACAAGCAACACACACACCCCTCCTCAGGGCCTGATCTTAACAATAAAAAAAGCTCACATATGCGTGCCTTTTTTAGCTAGTCCTTTGATTTGTGCCCCAAGCCAAAAATGCAGATTGGTGGATCACTGCTCTCTGCTAGGAAGGAAAGGTTTGTAGAGAAGATAGGATCTCTGATTAAAGCAACCCAGGGAGTTGCGCAAAAAAACCCAGGCAGTCGAGCTTTGGGGGACACAGGCATTTCCCTGCGCCTGAATCAGGAACCTGGAAAAAGCATCTGCGTGCGGATCAACTGCCTCAGCAGCCGCAGCCCCTGCCAAGGGGAAGAGAAGGTTTGCATGTATCGCCAGGTGGCACTGTGACACAGTTTTCCAACTCCTTTTTCTTTGTGTGCGAGTGAATGTTCAGTCTTGGAAAGACAAGCAACGCTGGTCTTCATTGTGGGGTTTTGGGTACAAGATAACGAATTAAGGAGGTACTCGGGAGATGGAGAGAGGCGAGCAGTGGAGGAGCCTGCCCCCTGCCCCGGGCTCTGCCCATGGCCAGTCCCCAAGCAACAGTGCTGGAGGCAGGAGGAGGCTCCGAGACCCCCGAAAGCCAGGGTACGGCAGAGCCATGCCTGAACACCTCTATCTCAGATCGGTATTTGTGAACAAGTGATATATTTATATCAACTCAGATGCTGTTACACCCACTTATCATGCAGGAACCTGGGAATCCTCCTGGTATCAGTCACCAGCTGGCAGAGGAGTGATTCTGGTACAAGACTGGAAGACGACAAGGAATTCTCATAAGAAAAGAGATACACACCTCTACATGATGTGCTGCTGCACCACCAGCCAGCTGAGCGGAGAAGACCACTGGAATGGTGTAAAGGCCATTTCAGGAACTCACCACAAGCTGCATTCAGATAAAAAAAATCACAGGATTCGAGAAATTTTTTGTGTTATTTGACTGTTTCGTGGTTGTTGTTTTTTTGTTTGGTTGTTTGGGTTTTTTTACCAAACCATTCCTTCCACTGTTTGTATCTCACAGGCACAAATGGCTTTCTAGAACTGAAGAACCCACTGAAGGAAATCTCAAACTGTGGCAGTTGACTCTGGTTGGTGCAACACCAGACAGCATGTTTAATTGCTCCACACCTCTGCTATATATCTTTAAAAGGAGAATGATCCTTCTTTCTTTCTAAGAACAAATACAATGTTGGATGTTCATCGTGCTGAACATCCAGCGCAACGGCATGAGCTTTTATTGGTGTTTCATAGAAGTACTGGTACATAAATACACTAAGGGCTCATGCATACGACCACACTGTGTCTGAAACTCTTATTAAAATCTAGGGTGGAGGGTTGAATGTATTTAAGTGCTTCACTAGTTAAGACTCTAAAAGACAAAAATAAACTTAATTTGTCATTTTATTGCTCAAAGAGCCTTGCTAAAAACACTATGTGAGTCTAGAGAAAAATATTATGGTTCAATGGAAAGAGATCCTCCAAACCATTAAAAGAAACTAAGCGGTGCTAAAAGAACCTCTTTGTTGCAAGACATTTCTCTGCTCTCCTTCTTAGGGGGTCCACTAAGAGAGTAAAATGTATGTCACTGAAAGTGCATACAATAGAAAACCCTTCGAACTACGGATGGACTTTAACATCGTATCTTTAGTGGTGAAGATCCAGAGCACTCTTGAGAATTTATAAATACTCATTCAAACCTTAACCTATTAAACCTACACAAGTGTTGCTTGCATGTGTATATTTAACTTACATAGCTTTATAATATTCAGTTTATATATGGTATAAGCAGGGGAGAGAAAAATCACCTTGTCCAAGGGGAACAGAAGGTATATTATATACTCTGTGTCTAGGATTCTTTACACAGACTTGCTGGATTATATTTCCATCTCTCTTAACAAAAGTATTTGAAGAAGCTGTAAGGCTCAAACAGAACGTTAAAAGAAAGTGGGGTCAGTTATATAAGGGCTGGCATTAGTTAAGTTTTTTTCAAACCCACTTCCAAATAAAGGGACAAAGAAGAGAACATTGTGGGAATGTGTTTCTAAACCACATGATATCCTTATCAGATTGTCATGTACAAGGGAGGTTCTCACACAGGGACCCCATGCTGGTGAGCTGCCGTGAGCTGCCCCGTCACATGATGCAAGTTCTCCGCTCCTATTCAGATTACTAAAATGAGCTGAAGGAAGCTAGGTTTTCCCCTCCTCCCTCCCCCCCAAAATAAGCAAAATGCACAGTGACCACAGTCATATTAATTTGCTGCCACTGGGAAAACAATCCTGAGCAGCTGGTAATGATGAGTGAGTGTATGAAGAAGAAAATCTAGCTATTAAAATAGATACTACAAGTTTGAAACTGTCTCAGATTAATATCTGATGAGCAGACTTTAACACAAGGAAGCAAACAGAGAATCAGAGAAATCTGTCAGACAAAATAAAGAGAGAAAATTGTAAATTTATATAAAGGGAGCAATATGTTTTTATGAACAAGTCCTACTTTGTCTTCTAAGTGTCTCTATTTCTACTGTTAATGCTGTGAACTCTGTCACTGATTTACTTTTTCATATACTTTAGGGGAAGTGGGAAAGTCCTTTAAATTTTTTTAGTATTAAATGCAGGTTCTAAATAGTATTTGGTCATTTAAATATGTGGCCTGTTTTTAAAAGTGCTGAGGGAGCTCCTAGATGCTCAGCATATTTGGAAATGAAGCCATGAAATGTGGATTTAGGATGCTAACTTCAGGCTACTGTTTCTGACATTCTTAACTTTTGAAACACATTTTGCTCGTGCAACGATGAATTAATAAAATCCCAGACCTTAGATTATTTTTAAAAAGACAGTTTAAAATCTACAGTTTTGGATTAAAGTTCTTTACTGATCACAGTTAGGAGAAACAGCTAAGATTACTGTGACTTAAAAACTGCACAGAAGAATCATTTCCACATGATACCAGTTTGTTTATCTTGTGCCTAGAATATGGTTCTCAAAAAGGCAGCAGCAGTCGAAAGACATTACTCTTGGTTTGCCTGTCTAGAAAATCCAGTTTTGCTATCCTCCTGCTTCAGCTTTTTCTTGAGGTACAGAGAAAATAATTATTGTTACTTTAGAATAGTTTTGAGCGTTTTGTGGCTTGTATTTTCGTGGTTCCATTTGGTTTGAAAGGGCTTGGATTTCAGCAAGAAGTGGCATGGGTCACAGTGCATGGGGACAGACTTCATGCACGTGAGCAAAGGTCAAAATCAATCATAGCTTTGTATTTCCAGGCCTATTACTTTTGGCAGTTTACCCTGCCAGAAGGGGCTAAAATATCTGCTTCCCAAAAGGAGTAAAAGTCAACAGGGGGCAATAATATAATCAGCTTCTCGACCACGCAGCAACAAGAAAGGAGGGAAAAGGATCTCCTCCTTGTCGTAGCCACTAAACCATCTAAACGTTAGATGCAATATTTTCAGCAAAAAGTTGAAAGATTTCACAGCACAGTGACTTGAAAAGGACAATAGGCCTATTTAGGCAATTATATTATGCAGGCTTTGTTATTAGGCAGCCCTGCTCAGTCCCAGAAAGTCTGGATAATCAAAAGTGTCCAAGTACAGGAAGGGGAAAAGTACAACCCCACCCTCCCACACAGCGGCTGCCAGGACCTCTGGATTTGAAGGGTAAAGTCTATTTACCAAAGCTCCTTGGCCATTTTATACATCAACTGATATCCTTTCCTCATGGGGTTGTGCGCGACAGCCTAGCAAAGCTCTGGAAAGCCCTCCGAAACCACAACTAATTTGGCCCCAGCCGCCCGCCCCTGTAAACTCGCTGCTCAGAGGCTGCTGCCAGCCTCCTAGGCAGAAACTACAAGGGGGAGCAGGGTGCTCCCCCCCACTTGCATGCATACCGGCACTGGCCCCCACGGCCAAACAGATCTGGAGACTCATCGCAGCTGTGCTCTGCTTTTGAGGTCTCAATAGGATGGGGCACGGCACAGCCGACCGCAGCAGACAGCAGTCCTTCTGAGCACAATGTCCCTTTCACAACCCTGCTCCCAAATCTAAATGCTGGCTGTGTAACACAGCCGTACTTCATCGGCTGCGTAAAGAGTGGTGTATAAATTAGGCCTGAGCAAAAAACAGTCATTTGGGGTGTTTAGGGGAGGTGGAAGCATAATCCGCTGACCGGGGCACCTCGCTCCCTGTGCACCTCTAAGCAAAGCCCTTAGCTCGGCCGGGCTGCAGTGCAGGCACGATGCACGCATGGTTAACGAAGGCGGCTCAGCAGTAAGTGGGGATTTAACTGGATGTGAGGATGACTAACTTCACTGTCTGAAACATTATCTCTCTCTTTCAACTCCTTAACTTCACGGTAACCTCTCTTTGAGGCAGCGCCCAGCCAGCCTGGCTTTGTTCTGACAAGTTGCACCTTTGCTGCAGACTCATTAGGCAAGAAGGGAGTCACCCAAAGATACACTGCTTTTCCTTCAAGCTTATCCCACCCTGACTTCACTAGCGAACACCTTTCGTAATTTCTGTTTGCAGGAGTTTTTGACAGTGGTGCGTGTCCATTAGAGTTCTCCTGTGCCAGCAGCTGAATCAAGCTAACCATGTCAGTCTGTGTAAAGAATAGTTGTTCTCATTTCAATTAATTTGAAAGAAAAATATCCCTGTACAATTTTTTTTTTTTTTTTAATGAAGGGGATCAGAAACAAACACTTTTCATCACATATTTCAGAGCATTAAGCTACAAGTATAAAAATTTAAACAAAGACTGCATCCCTAAGCAAATCAGTCCTAGTGATTTGGCTGTAAAGTTTATAGATGAACTTTAAAGAAAATAACCTCGTTCAAACAGATCTTGCCTTCTGGGCACTAGCAAACACACCTGCAGCAATTTGATACTTGGGAATGCAGATTAAAAGTCCTTCACTTCAAAATGTTTGTTTTTAAATTCAGAAAGATGAAAGAAAATAAAGTACTGAGCTTTTTTCTGTTGAGTGCAGATGTTTCCAGTGCTTGCAGGGAACAAGAACCTGACCCAAACATTGCAATAATCCGGAATTCAGAAGGAAAATGCATGCCTTTTGGAGTCCCATCTTCAGGAGCTTTCTGAACATTAATACCTGCTAGATCCTCTCCAGGCAAACACTTCCCACCAAACTGAAATAAGAACCGTGTACTCCACAAACCTTGACATCCTATTATGTCCCGCTGGCATATCCTTAACTTTTGCCTTCATCAAATTTCTTTTTCTCCTAAACCTAACAAAATGCGGTAGGCAGTAGTCTTCTACTTGATAAAATTAGCTGAAACACTACATACTGCCAAACAAACTTACCAGTGTTTTGGGCCTGCTCATTTGTTTTTCTGCCTGTTTAATTAATGAAGACTAATGAAGACTTTTTTTAATAGGTTTTTCCAAGGTCAAATTGCCATTCCTTGCAGCTCTTCTCTCAGGGTCTGTCCCATTCCCACTTCTACAATGTTTAGTTAGCTCACACTTCACCAGAAGTTACTGGTTTTCT
Organism: Falco naumanni; assembly: GCF_017639655.2. Lineage (NCBI taxonomy): Eukaryota > Metazoa > Chordata > Aves > Falconiformes > Falconidae > Falco > Falco naumanni. The sequence goes on from NC_054057.1 coordinate 6,423,777, forward strand.
TTTAGTATTTGTTGTCACCGCACTACAGGAAAGATGAAAATTCTACTTTACATAAAAAAATAGAAAATACTCATTCTTGCAATCTTAAGTCTTTTGTCCTCTTAAGAACTGTTCTTGTCTAATTTGATTACACTGACCTGATTTTTATCTTACAAGAAAAGGAGTGAGAACAGACTCATGATTAAAAGCGCAGTCGGTTCTACTCTCATTTCTGAGTCCATAGTTTTCTTTGCAAATAAATAATTCGTTTTTAAACCTACAACGATATAAACTAATATCACACAAAACATAAACACATACCAGTGCAAAACTAGGTGTTTTCTTGTGTGCTTGTAACACATCTTGTGGTATACAGTGGCTAACATTTGCGTTGCAAACCCGTAGCAGGTTTTTCCTCCCACAGAGGGGAGGCAAAAAAATACCACACAAGTTAAGGTCATGTTTGGGTTGCGCCTTACCCTCTATTTTTACTTTGCAGACCCTCATGGACTAGAAAATTTGTGATGCTGCAGGAGTACACTTGCTTAGTGAATCATAACGGGATTAACATACTGAAGATGTGCTGAAGTTGGAGACCTACAGCATTCTGCCCTAACCCCTGCAACAGCCAATTTTGCCAGCATTTTAGTTGACGCCCTGATGCTGTCTGGGATTGTTACTGGCCTGTTCAAGAGTCTGCACAATCCATGTATTATTCCCTCAACAACCATTTACCTTTTACTCTACAATCACGTCTCTATCAATATTTCTAAGGCCTAAAGCGATGGCTGCAGGTGTACTGCTTTTATGGCAGAGCCAAAAATAAAACAACAAACTAGACCAAAAAAACCTATCTATTACAGGTCTAATAATTTACAAATTTCACTACAATTACTTTCCATTAAATCACAGAGGTCTTCATAAAACTAGAAAATCAGGAGACACTTGAGTCAGAATTAAACATTGGTGTCTTTGTATTTATAAGTACTGGAGCAACCTTTAAACCATTAAAAGCTTTCTGGACCACAAAATTTCTGGTTTTGTCATTATTGTCATGAGATGCAAGGTAAAATCTTACATGCTGTGGGAACTTCAGTATTTTATAATCCGTTTACATATGTTTACCTACACACATAAAGTGCTTATGCTTTCTTCAAAATTAAAACCAAAACTTGCTCTAGAAATCAAAGAGAATTCTTCATTTGGACCCAAACTAAATTGCTCTTCCACATTTCTATACCATTAGCTTTCATAGTTCAAATTACAGCCACTGTATTATGATTCAGGTTTCTGCCTGATTTTAAATTCCCATGCAGTGAAGATTAATCCTATTGCCTACAAAGTTATGAGACTGGATTCCTGAATGCATTTTCCTGTATTTTTTATTTACTCTTGTTAATATGAGTTTCTTTGATTAGCTAAACTTTGCTGTTATCAACACTTGCCTCTTATCACAGGCCCTAGGCAAATGACATATTTACCACTCATTCCATTCTGATAAGGGTAATCCTGTGTTTAACTTGCCCAAGAACAAACACCATATATTTTGTTTTTAAGAAACCTGCTTCTAGGTATTAACAGCGTACAAAAGAATGAGCAGGACATTTTAAAACCAGAAGTTATTTAAAGAATATTTTGTGAATGCAAGCTTTTAACGACAGCATATGCCTCCTACTCCAGGAAAGTTTATTTAATTCCAAGTTTCCGCAATATCACCACTGAACTTACATTAAAGTTTAAACCATGGAAGGAGGAAAACACATTTTTAGTAAAACATCTGTTTCGGGTTTTTTGTTCCCCCTAACTGATGTTCTCCCATAGCTAGCAACATTATTTTGAAGTAAAAGCTTTGTTTCATATCTTATTTAAAGCATTTTGAAAACAGCACGGAGAAAATAAACATCTCATGCTGAACCTCACAGTCTCATTTTAACTGTAAAGACAGCAAAACATTTTCGGTGTTGTAGGCTGGTAGTCACTAATTTTTACAATTCTGTTTTCATTACTCAACCCACACAAACGTCATATGGTGACTGAAAACTTTTGAGCAGAGTGAAAAAACCCTCTATTTCACCAAATATATTTAATTTATTTTTCAATTCCCCCCTCCACTCCTTCGAGATAAACTGTATCGAAAGAAGAACTATTCTAATTGCTAGGTAACTTTTTAACATACAGCAAAACAAAAATTTCAAACAGAATTATATGGCTAATGGTGTACTGAAGTGCCCGAGAGTGTGCTAAAAACATTTTGATACATAGCCAAGTCATTTATCTAAATCACCTTCAGAGCAGTGAAGCATCCTGCAAGCTTTTATGCAGAGTATAAGGTGATACTTTCTGGCACTTTTTGCCATTTCTCAAACTTGAAACCGTGGTGTTAAAATACTGCTATTTTTTACCATCTATGTATTTCAGCAACAAATCAAGACCCTATAACATAACAATACATTTTCAGAAGGTCCTGCTACTAACTCTCCCTCCTCCGTTACCAATGCAACGCTGCCTGAATCTCAAGGTATAGAAATAATTGATGGTTAAACTCAAAGGGTGCTCACAGTAAGTAGTTTTCTAGCAAAACAGCAACTTCTTAGAGCAACAAAGTGAAGAAGAAAGGTGGCAGCAAGGTCAGTACAAAGAAATATTGCCTTTTCTTAGGAAACTTAAAACTACTGTCTGATTTTTGGAATGGCACCTACCCACTCCAATTCCACGTCTTTGCAAGAACTATACAGAGCAGCATTTTAATTGCTTGGCTGCTCTGCTAAAATGCACTTTGAGACAACATGCATCCAGGTTATCAAACACACTACAAAATTAGATTAAAAAGGCAAAGAAAAAATACCACAGAGATGTTATGTAAATTTGTCCTTCACTGATTGGAGTTTTGCAAGTATTTGCTATATTATAATTTTATGTTTTCCTACTTGGCTCCACAACTGTTGTTAATCAATGAGAAGGGATAAACAGAAAGCAGTCCCGTGCTTCTTTCCCTTTTCCTTTCTCACCAAAAGAAGAAAAAAGGCTTGCAAAACCACATTTTGCACAAAAAACTCCCCCCACCCCTCATTACCCCTGCTCTTAATTACAAGTATTTTTAATAAATAAATAAATAATAAATAAATAAATAAATAAAAATAATAATAAAGCAGCTTTAAAGTGGAAAAATAACAGTTGGGACCTACATTGAGCACTGTGCCGGTGTTGCCACTCTGTTTGTGCCAATCCACTGAAGCATGCTTTGAGAGCCTTCTCCTGGAGCATGCAGGAAGACGGACTCGCAGTGTAGAAATCCAGCATCTGAGCAGGGCTCACTGCTAGAACATCCATACAGTCAAACATGATTCCCCCTGCACAGAATGCCTGCAAAAGTGCTTTCCTCTAGGTGTGGAGGAAAATGGCACATAAAAGTACACCCAACTCCATCAAACTCTGCCCCTTTTTTGGCACGTAGGCTGTTGGTCTTTTTCCCAGACCAGAATCATGAATTATGACAGACAACACAGCTAAAAGCCTGTAATTGATCCAAATGATCATTTACCATTTTCCAGGCTGCCCAGCCAATCCAGCAAGATGGGGGGAAGCGAGCTGCATTCCAAGTTTTAGCTCCCATCAATTGCCCCCGAAATGTCTTTAGAGTCAGCCCCGCTGCCCGGGCGCCGGCTGGGTGCGTGCCGCGTCCCGCGCCGCGCCGATCGCCCGCCTCCCCGGGAAAAAACAGCTCCGGTAGGGCCTCGGGATCCCCCTCGGCCGGGAATAGATGCTTCTGCCTCTGAACAGCTCACTTCCTACTACTTGTGTCACAGGGAATGAAAGATTGAATTGCCTAATATATGCGAGTGAACTTTCCGTGAACCCTTCCCAGGCTGCTAACCTTCAAATGACCCAAGCGGTCTGACATCACCAGCTCCCAGGATTCTCACACGCCTTCACAACTCCCAGCAGCCCTGCAAAAAAGCAGGCGGGCGGGCGGGCGAGCGGCGGCGGCGAGCACCGGCCCTGCCCGAGTCGCCCCGCTGCCGCCGAGCGGGCGGCAATGGCGGGTGGGGACGGGGAGGCCAACTTGCAAACCCACCCGAAATAGCGAAGTTAGAAAGAAACAATGAGGACCAAGGCATGGGGGCTGGGAACTGAGGCAGTGTTTTCGGTGGCGGTGGAGAACAGAGCATTTTGGAAATGCAGTTCAGTTCGCTAAAACTTCTGCGCCCCCCCCCCCCGCCATTCCTTTCCTCCCCAGAGGCCATGAGCGAGGCGCAGGCGTCTGCCGCCGTGCCGGAGCTGCGGGCACAGGCTTTGCCCCGACTTCTGGGGTGGCGGGACAGGGTTTGGAGCAGCCTCATGGCAGCACAGTCCCTGCGCCCACCAGCAGGGACCCCTCCTTCAATGCCACCAGCAGAGAAGATGGCCGGTGCCAGCCCCACTCCCCGGGGGGACCTCACAAGCCCGCCCCTCCTGAGGCGGGGGAGGCTGGTGCCATCTCTCCTCACCATCGCTCACCCTGGCTCCTAGATCGCCCAGCACTCTCAGGCCTCCGCGCCAGGGTTGCCCAGGAGGGGCTGTCCCCACCGCTCAGCCCAGGGCAGGAGGCAGCCACACAACCCCTCTTCTCCTCAGCCCCGCCGCCGCCAGCTCCTGCCTGTCTCTGATTAGCACAGAGGGGCTGGGGCCGCCTGCCTGGCCCTGGAGGGGCTGTATCAGCTTTCAGAGGGCTAATGAGCCCCAGGCCCCCCAGGAGGGGAGAAAGGCCACAGGCAGGTCCCTGGGGAATGGGACACACCACAGGGTGCCAGGAGGGGAGACCACGGCTGCCCCCCCCGGGACGGGGGCAGCCCCGGCCACCCCCTTGCAGCCATTTTGAAGACACAGGGCTGCTCCCGCCAAAACACCCGCTAAGGTCTCCGCGGCAACCGCGCTGCCCACAGCCCTCCCTCCTGGCGGGAGTAGGTGTCGCCGCCTTCACAGGGCTGCGGCCGGCGTGCCACAGCCAGCACCGTGCTGGCCCGCCACCTGCATTAAGCCAGCAGGGAGCCCTGTGCTTTCAAGGTAGATAACCACCTTCTGCAAAAACTTGCTTACAGAGAAAGACTCCATCGAGGCCTTCGCCAGTCCATGGTCCTAGGGACACTTTAGATATGAAAAACAACAGCCTGGAAACAGCCTCTGCCCCACTGAGCTCAACAATCATGTGCACGCTTTCATTTTAAGCAAATAAGCCAAGCCGCCTCAGCCCCGGCGGACTGAGCACCAGCTCTGAGTGAGGTTTCCTGGGGCAATGAGAAGCCTCGCTTCCCACCTCAAAGCTAGCTCAGGTTCAGAAACTGGAAAATGAAACCCTCGATTACTACCCGTTTCTTGAAAAGCCTAAGACAGGAGGTGGGTAGAGCGAGGGACGTTGTGTGCAGACATGGCACACAACTGGTGACTGTAAAGAAACGCTGGGCAGAGACTCAGTCTGGGAGCTGCACAAGCCACTTTAATGGATCCCGTGTCCCCTCTCCACAAAAAGTCCTTTGATGAACCGAAAGCCCTCTGACAATGCCTGCAGATTGTATAACAAAACTTTTCACACAGGTTCAAAAACTAACAACCCCCCCCCCCCCCCCAACAAAACAAAACCAACCCCCTCCCCCCAGCACACACACTTGTTCCCTGAAACTGATATACCCATGTTGAAAACCAGCAGCCAGCAAAAAGACCTGCTGCAATCTGGAAACAAATCCGCTTGAAGAGATAAAAACAAAAGCTTTTCTTAGGCCTCCTTCCCCTCCGGTGGGAGAGCTTTGGCTGTCCCTGCAGCAGGCAGTCTCTCCCTCCCATCTTCCTTCCAGGCAGAAGAGTTACAAATGCTGGAGTCTAACAATGTCTTTTTAAGGACTTTTTAAGGACTTTCTCAGTCCATTGGGGTGTCCTCCCCCAGCCTGGACTCCTCAGCTGAAGAAGCCCCTGACACTCTAATCCAAAAATTATGCATAGCGCTCATTTATTGAAAAAGCCATCCTTCAGGGAAGGTTTGTTTACACCATTTCAGCACAGCAAGTAGCATTTGTGGTATTAAAAAGACAAGTAGCTAAATTTTTGTTAACATCTCAGCTGGCTGTGTTGCTACAATTTTGTTTTGAGTAGCAAAGCTAAACTAAAAAGAGTATTTTCTAACCAGATGACACAGGATGCACAAGAAATTTGGAATATGTAATGTATCACCACAAAAATAACTGGAAAGAATGACACAAAACACAGTATGTTTTGTCAGTCTCCAATTTAGGGAGAAAACAGCATTTTGTGTGGACCATGGCTCTTGGAACAGTTTAAGCTTATGCCAAGAAAAACATATTGCCCATGTGAGTTAAAATAAACAAAATCAGACAAACAGAAATACAGTTATATTTATTCTATTAGCAGTCTTATAATACCATATTTAAAAATAAAACCTGCCCGTTGTACCTTAAAATCTAGACTGGGCACTTCTGAAAGTAAGTGTCAGGAAGTCACACTTAACTACATATGAATTTAAAAAGATTACTTTTTCTCACTGTATCTAAATGAGCCAGGTAGCTCATCATGTTTTATTATGAATAATAATTGTGCTAATGCTTATACTTATTCCTAAAATCACATGTAATTAACGAAGTCTTCTAATAGCCTAATGGTTTGCTTGCATACTATTTCTACAGTACAGTAATTTATGTATCTCATATTTCACTCTGAAATAACATACTTGTTTTTCTTAAGAAGAGTATCAGGAAAAGCTACATTAGAAAATACACCCCATTTTAAGAATCTAGATCGGGACTAACCTTAATCACTGTGATAACTAATAGCTCTCTTAATTCAAATGTAATGAAACTTTAAGTATTGCCACATATTTTAAATGCCTACACAGCTCCCATAAAGGTGCGAGTAGGCAACAACTCTCCAGTATCTTCCCCTTTATCCGTGCAAAGAAACTGATTTCACATCACTGCTTTGATCTGTTTTCCCTCAGACTGTGATGGCAGAAACTTTACAATAAACATATTCTTAGCCACAAGTGAAATAAAAAGCAAAAGTTCAAGTCAGAAATCTATTTCCTTTGGTGTTACTGTATATTTGTCAGTGTGACATAGCACATTTGAAACCCATAATCATAAAACAAAAATTTACAGCCAAGGTTTAGGGTCTACATCTGTTTCTCTGGTTTTTGTACTGCAATTACCCACTGGACAATTCAGAAAGCAGCACTATGAATCATGTACTGCACACATGTTTGTGCTGGTCACTTTTTCGTTAGTACAAGAGGCTCAGGGTGCCGTAATATGCTTCACCAACAGAAAGAGAGCATTAACTAGAATCAGGATGAGTGCACTGGGCTCTCCAATAAAAATTACTTTACTAGAAGCAACAGAGTACTCCTGGAATATTACAGGCATATTTATAGGATGGAAAAATTAAGAAGTACATGCAAAAATTCTCCCAAAGTACCTCAGGGGAAGCAGACTGGGTTTTTTTCATGCATGCATTTTACTATTAATCAAATGTAGCACTCTCTTGAAACAGTTTTGACAGCAGAGTAAATGGTTACTAGTGAATGATGTGTGTGTTTAAGCAGTGAAAGCAGAGACAAAGTGATGTTTTCTTCTACTCCCTAGGCAAGAGCTGACACCAAGCTTGCTGCCTCAGCTTTGATACTCACAGATTCCTTTGTGTCAGTTGCTGGGAGAATCACTGGCAGTTCACTAAGCCTGCCTCACACACAGGGGCTTTGATTTTTACCTCTTCATTGAGAATAGATGTTAATACGAAACAGTACTTGTCTGCCCTGGAGGGTCCCCCCCCCCCCCCCCGGTGATACAGGGTTTCAAATCTGAAAGCCTGAATCCCCCTTCACTACATGTATTTTTCAGTGTTGAAGGATGTTTTCCTCATGTCTCAAGCACATGAATGATGTCAAAAGATTATGAGGAAGAAAATCACTGGGTCACAAGAGAACAGCTGAATATTTAAAACTCCAAGGTAGTCCTGAGGAAATAGGTACCAACCCTGAGCAAGAATTGCCCTGAAGAAAATAAAACAGTAAAATTGCTGGCATAAAATGGCATAAACGACATGGAAAAGCATGAAGTACAGTGAAATTAAGTGAAAAAGGGGGTATCTTCTGACTGCTATATGCTACTATGCACAGCTTGCAATGACTGAAACAGGAATTTGCACGTAACAGGAAAAATTACTTCAGGCCTGAAATATAACAGCAACTGGCAAAAGGCTATTCAGTGCAGAGCAGTATTTTATTTTAGATGGGAAAAGCAGAGTTAGTCAGCTCCAGACACAGAACTCGGGCATGCAACCAGTCTGCAAGTCACTTAATGATAAAGGCTTTTTGTCTGTTTTAATCGGTGGATATATATTTGTAAAGATGCCTTTTAAGCTGATTCCTTAACTTAAAGGCTACACAAATAATTCATCTCCACAAACCTGAGCACACAACCACGTTTCTTAGAATCCATACTGTGCTGTACACTCCTCTGGCCTAGAGGCAGGGGAAGAGAACTGCCCTATATGATAAAACTGGAAGTATATCTAGTTCAGCAATCCATTTCCAAGAGTGACCACTACTAGACCTTTCTAAGGAAAATATAGGAATCTCCAGTGACTGGCAAAGTATAACTCACCCATAGGTCCTCTAATAGCCTGTTCTCTAACAGGAAATCACTTAAGCATTAAAGCATGAGATTTAATATCCTTTCCAAATTTGTTTTTGGTAATAACCCTGATATTCTAGATATTCATATATAGCCAATGTCTTTTTGGATTGTGATAAATTTGTAGCTTCATGACACAGGAGGAGGTAGTATATTATTGGGCTTTGAGACAAAGGAGGAAAAATATTTTTTTAAAAACACTGTAAAACTCATCCACGTTGCAAATAAAGGAGAGCACAGACCAAACTACACTTCTCTGAGGCCCCAAAGGCTGACTGCTGTAGGCTCCAGAAAGGTTGGCAAGGAGGCAATGACATCATGTGCCTAAGGAGGGGATGACATGTATTTTGAAGGATATAAAAAGAAAAAAACATTATTACATTAAAATCTGGCTACATACTGAACTACACTTGCTATTTAGGAGGATCCTGCAGTGCAAACACCACTACTAAATGGTTGTCAGAAAACAGCATTGGGGGGGGGGGGGGGGGGGGGCAGAGTTTGTTTCATTTTGTTTTCCTTTTAAATGACCAGAGACTGCTGTTTCAAGGTTTAGCCAAGAAAGAGATTTTTACTGCTAGCCTATAAATCCCTCAAACATAGAGTTATAATGGAAATGCTGAGGTAACTGGAGTGCCACACATGGTACTGACACATTGCATTATATAATCCAGGGAGAATGAAAGCTGGGAGATCTATAAAATATAAGTAGAAGCAAGATGTAAGAAAGAGCAGAAGAGCAAGTAGAAATATTGAATATTAAACTGCAGAGAATACTGCTACTAACAATAAAGTCTCCTATATGCTGAATATGCTCATGGTTGGCTGAAGGAGAAAGAGCATGCAGCTCCATTAAAAACAAAATAGAGACTCCAAAAGGCGATTCGAGTAACTGTTTCATTTCTGCCTTTTTTCTAGGGAGGGGAAAGAAAGTTACCTAACAAAAGGGTAGTATTTCTTAATGTTCTGATATCCTGCAAGGTGTCTCACAACGTGTAAATAACTAACATTAGAAAATGCAAAATCAATGGAGTTCCAAACATAGACAGCTTACTGCCCTAGTTGTAATCAGAATCTAAACAGGGACAACAGTATTTCTAGAGGTTCTAACGGCAGCTTAAACTGTTGGTGAAGTTTGCTCTAGCGGCTTTCCAACAAGCGACCAAAGTTACCAAGGAATTACTGGAACTACAGCTCAGTGCAGACATATATCCTAACAAAGACCAAACCTTACTTAAGCCTCATTTAACTTAAGACAGACTTAAGCAGCATTTAAGGCTGCTGCTTGGAAAACCCATATAGAGGGATCCCAGAGGCCAGCAACAGCTGAAACACACTTGCACAGAGCTCTGGACACAAAGCCTGATGCAGATCGGATTGGATTACGCCATTAGTATAAATGGCCATAGATCCACAGTTTGACACATGTTATTCATGATAATCCATTTCCCACTTAGCTAGTTCCCAAACCTACATCAAACACTGAAAGAACAGCCCAATGTTGTATCTATGGGCATCTTAAAAAGCAAAACGAAGGAGTGACTGGAAAATGTGCTGGTATGGCTACTTGGCTAGCAAAGGTAATGACAGCAGTGACAATGTGGTGACACCACCTGAAATCTGCTGGTCATGATGGTCATTATGCTAACCCCTCTACTCCACCTGTTGCCCTAAAGCACTGTAAAATTACACCTTTGTTTTATTGTGCAGATGTACTTTCTATTTGGGTACAGTCTGGGGAACAGCCTGCGTGGTTTTTTTCTGTAAATGAGGTAGGATTACCCAGGAACTGAGGTACATATTGGGCAAACTGGTGTCCCTTTTTTTTTGTGGAGTATGTGCCATGGATACTGTGTGAATTAACTGAGGGCACATGTCCTTCCAGGAACATTGTTATCACCGTTAACTGTACTGACATAGCCTGAAAAGTAAACTTGGCTAACGGGGTCAGTTTTACAAGCATACAGGTTACCATAGTATAACTAATCATTGCTGAGTGGGTAAGGGATTCTGTACATCCCTTTTATGCTACAATAACTATGCACAATTGGGCTGTTGCAGCTACAACTCTTTCAAAAAGGAAAGATCACCTTCTTACCCTAAGCTGTTACGCCAATGTAACAGGAAAAGGTAAACAAGACCTCACCAAAAATCAGGCTGGGCTGGACTTCACTTGCATTCAGGACAAGCACTGGCAGCATGAATGATGTCCAGTCTAAAATGCTTGCAAGACGTTTCCTGGTTTTCAAACTCTACTAGAACACACCTATCAAATTGTTCTTTGGTGCATTCCTCAAATTCTACTTGACTTCTGCAATTTAAGTACACAAAGAAAAATCTGCCTGGCTTCAAGCTGCTTCATTAAGGTAGTCCCATATGAGTACACAGATCTGTAAATTCCCATACCCTTGGTGTACAAGATTTCCAATACTGGGCCATAGAAGAGACTGAATGTCCAGGCATATTATGGTCATGCTCAGGGAATCATGACTGACACACATGCTTTAATCAAAGAGCACTTACAGAGCTGGGGTGCAGTTAAGAGACTGTGGTGGCCGACAGCATGTTGTCCTAGCCATTATGCAGTATCATGAATTTTTTGCCCTTAAGGGACCTTTGTGCCACATGTAGTGAAGGATGCACAAAGTGGTCTCTAAGCATGCAATGCAGCATAACAGGCTTGACAGGTCTATAAAACTATCAAATTTGTTCTGCATAAACCAAACTAAAAGTCTTCATTTCGGTGTCTTGAGCCTTCTCCTAACAATTTTGCATAGACCTTGCCATCACACTAAAAAAAAAAAAAATTCCTTTTCATCGATACACAGTTTTGGGCAAACATCTTCAAGAACAGTTTTCTCATTCATGGGACACAGATCTTCCATGTATTCTGATGAGGCTACCAGAAGTACAGACTTTACCCATCTTTATATAGATATGTACAAAGAAGAATGTGTGGGAGAAAACTCTTTCCTTTGCAGAAAGGCTCCGAGATCTTACCCTTGCTGCATCCATCCATTCTGTCTTTGGCATGAAATATCCCAAAGGATATGCCAGAAGACAGAGCCCAACTTCTTCAAGGAATTCTTGAGATTGATGGGTGGGGAAAGTAAGCCTCAACCCATAGGAGGTTTAGTAACAAGAATGAGGCATTTGCACATTCCCAACTCTAAGAAATGTGTTGGAATTCTCCTCAAAAAGTAAAGCATCATGTTATCTACAACCAGTTCCTAAATGACTAAACTAAATGAAAGGTTAGAGAACACATGTTATTTAAAGACCTTTAAAAGTTAAAGGTCCACCTGCTGGATTCCTAAATTTCTCTGAAGCTTTTTTTTTTTAATCGACTTACCGAGCGTACAGGCACACACCACTGATACTCAAGCCTATTCTGCTAGACGAACAATGCAGGAACATTATGTCACTCAGAGGCAGGACTGCACAAGCACGTAAGAAAGGCTAAGAGTTTTGCCAACACAAATTACCAGGCAGAACCTCACTGGAAAAAATGAGTCAAAAAGAGATGAGTGAAGTGTAAAACTTACTGAGAATTGAACCACATGTTGACAAATACCACTCCACTCTCTTGCTTCCTATCAGAACCCAACAGCCGAAGCAGAGATGCCTAAGTAGTGTTTTTACAGGACAAGCTTAGTCTCTCCCTCATCTTATCAGTAGCCTTCAAAGGGACTGTGGGTGGATGTTCTCCGGGAAAAAAGAAAAAAAGACAACAAAAAACCCCCTCAGAAGTGCCACCTCTTCCATACAAATATATTGACGCAACCACAGAGGCTCTGCTTGAGCTCTGAGACTTTGAGAAAACACACCTGGTTCTTCTAAAGGAGAAATTAAAGAATTCATGCATCAGTCCTCAAGCCTTGAGTGGCCTTAGAGAAGAGGAATAGCTAAAGAGAGAGTCTAATCGAGACGCAGGGAAAATCAATACTGGCTTCTTGAAATACCTTAGGCAGGAAGGAACAGCTTAAGGTTGAGACATTAGCCACTCTTTCTGCACAAGCAAATGCACTGAAGGCTGCGTGCACAGGTGAGAACAGAAAGGCAGGAGGCTTTCTGGAGGACTGGAAGTGTACCAAGGCATGCGTTACCCTGAAGTTCTTTGGGAAATCTCATCTTTTAAAAGTTTCCTAGTTTTGGTGCATGAGATCCTTCTACGTGCTACTCAGAGTTGTCCAAAGTAACATTTTCAGGGATAAATGCACACCATTGTACCGTTACGTTCCGACTTTGGTGTGAAATACAATTATTTAAGACTCGGCAGGAGAGTAGGAAAGGAGCAGGAGTGTAATTCCAGTTCAGAAAAACTCCAATAAGTGACAACACATAAGAAATACAAGATAGATGCATTGTTTTGTGGCGCTGAGTCCCATTGGCTGCAAACCCTGACTCTCCCAGCAGGACTCAGTTACATAGCAACTCCTGAGGGCAGATTAACCCTTTCCCAGTTAACTATCTGGCATGATTTAAGAGACCTTTTCCTCCTCCTGCTTCAGAATAATTTCATAGGTTTGCAAAACTTGTTTGGAAAAAATGAGTCAAGTGCTACTAAGGTAAAAGCAAAGCTATTTGACTCACCACGGGATACTGACGGTACAATGAACAGAGAATGCAGGGAATTCGGGTCAGTCTAAACTATATTTTATATCATCAGGTGTTGTGACATATACAAAACATACAATGTATTTTTCATAAAATGGTTCATGCTTAGTCTGTGGGGATCCTATCTGGACCGCATTTATGATGTATCAATGGTCTCTTTCACCCAAATTCTGTCCACCCATTGACTTCTGTCTAGATGATTACTGAAGCATTAAAAAGCCCTCAGCTGGCAGAGGTGGTACTTAATTAATCTATAAGGGAATTTTTTCACCATCAGTGAATGTGTTGCTTTCATCCAGAATTGTACAGCCGCCTACTGTAAACTCTTAAAAAACTCCTGCAAGTCTTATGATACTAGCTGGTGTTTTTCCTAATAACCCTTTCTAATTAATGGCATCAAATAATTACATGAGAATCTCAATGTATTTCATCACAGCAATTTCCCTATTTTGTTTTTAGAATTGCATTACATTTATGTGTATATACATTAAATATAAGCATCAATATTACATACAGTTAGAATAATATTATTCCTGTTTTCTTGGTTATCAAGAATAATGAAGTTTGAATCTAAAAATGTCAACATGTAGGACAAAGACTCCTAAAGCTCTCTTTTTAAAATGTTACAATTCAGCCCCGCTGGTTTCCCCCCTTGTCAGAGAGCAAGACAGACCATAGGGACCAGGAAGGGCACACGTCCTCCCTTGGAGTGCACCTCGTGCGGTCACACTTCACTGCTGTGAGCCACAGCTGCATACTATTAGGAAAAAGGAGCTACTACGTTTCCAGTGGAGAAAATAAAGAGATCAGAGTGATGTGATGTACACTTCTTTCTGACCATCTTCTGGTCATAGTAAGCGAGAACCATCTACCTCATTTCTTCTTTTCATTCTTTTTACACACAGAACTGGACTTACGGTACCACAGGCACTAATCAAGGCTAGGAAAGGGCAGGCATCACTGACACTGTCCCACTTCAGACAAGCAGAGTAAGACTATACCTTTCCTGTCCTCAGTAAGACTCGGAGACACTCTTAGCTGAGGGTTCAAAGGAGAAAAACCTTGAACCAAGTCTTCTGCTCCTCTTGCCTCACCCACCATTCTCACACACGGACACAGCCAGTCCTGTAATGCAGCCCTCCCACCAACATCTCCTCATGAAGGAGATTCACTACTCAGTAGCAGCTCCTGAGCCCCTCATTTAGGCCAGGAGTAGTCAGAAGAAACAAGAATTAATTTGCTCAAACAACACCAAGAATTGTTTTAAAGTTTCTTTCTTTCTTGATTGCTTTAGAAAAATAGGTAACCTCTGTATGTTACTAAAAGGAATACCTATGTGTTTAAGATATGCCTTGCTTTTCTAAACTTTTCACACTCTAAAAGTTCATCTGTATTTTCTTTGTGTGGTTCTCAAAACCACTTATAAATCCAGATGGGATAGAAAGATACCATTGTAAAACGTATTTATTATTTAATTTGGCTTCTGGCATGGTATCTTGAAAGCTCCTCTTGAATAACTTAGCTGCTGACTTTATAAAACTAAGAGTATCAAGATAGTGGATGGGAGATTAGTTCAAAGAGAGGTACTTCAGAAATATTTTGTGGTCCAAAAATTAAGTAGCAAAAATGAATTTCATTTCTTACTGTGGATTTTTACAAAAGGTTCATATTTTGCTATTATTCATCTAAAACTATCACTGATGCCATTGGAAACGTAGCCTCTGAAAGGGTAAAACCTGAAGGACTAGGTTCAATATCCTTATGCTCTGTTGAAAGTACCTTTTCATATTAATGCCAACACACACCTATCAAATATTTGTGTTCTTCATTAAACTAATGCCTTCCTGCATAATGAACAAGATGGTACAAAATGTAGGTGTATTCCCATGTCCTGCTAAGGTAGGTGATATCAAAATAAATTTTCAACCATATCATTAAATCAATCTCCAGTATTACTGCATCAGTACTATAACCATAATTAACTAGCTGCAGGTCAAATTTCTAATAAATCTTTAGAAATTAAATGTATAATTTGTCAAAACCATATGCCTTCATAAATTGATTATTCAGAATTTAGAAGCTTTTTAATTAGGAAGAAATTTATGCAATACCATGCGTAATAATTACGAATCAGCTCTTCTGTGATATTTTTGTACATCAGCAAAAATTAAAACATTGGAAAACATTACCAGGTCATTGCAGTATTTCAATGTCAAAAGAAACACATAGTTTAAATGTAGAGGTTAAAGATATTTTCCCGTATCTTTTACATCTTATATAGCTTTATGATCTCAGGACTGGAATCATTAACCAAATACAAAATCAATGAGAAAAAGATCTAATCTGACCATTTTCAAGTGCAGAGTCACTAAAAATGATTTATGCCACTGTAAAACTTTTCTACCATGGTTCGACAGTTTTACTAAACAGCATATATTCTAAGTCAAACTTCCATTCTATGCTACACTAAACAGTATTTTCTTCTCTCGCCTCTTTCAGCTAAAATTCTGTAAGCCTTTAGCATTTTAAAAATGTCGCCTTTGTAACGAGCATCAGGATGAGGGATACGGCCCTGGCTGCGAAATGGAAAACTGGAGAAAAAGAAAGTTAAGTGATATTCATTCACAGCACACAAGAAGCAAAAATTGTAGCCCAGCTCCCCTGCACTCCCTTCCCTTGCTTTCACCATGGGCCTGTTCAGACTCTGCACCCCCACAAGGGCTCTGGGTACTTCTATCAACATTTCATAGGAGAAGATTTTTTTTGACAGAGAACACAAAAGCTGCTTTGTTGGAAGTCTGGACACTTTTTTTCTACCTAATAAAAACATGAATAGAAGTGGGACCTCAGCAAGCATATGGCAGAAAGTCTGGACTAACTGAAAAAAGGGGCCTAGAAGAGTTTGCGCTCTTGTCATTCCCCAACATGTTTACTGCTGAATGTATATGGTGTAAATAAGGAGTATGCAGAGTGGGCCATAATGGAACATTGTTTATGTGCACATCCTGGCAAATGCATATACAGCACGGAGACTATTTCCAAGCAGAACATAAACACAAAGGGGGAGTGATGACAAACAAGTATTCCAAGGCAAGAAAAATGTTATTCCATATACAAACCAAACAAACTAAAGTGGTTTCTCCCCTGCTAGGATCCAACTGGCAGCTCTCAGCTGCACACACTATGTAGCTGTTAAAGAAATGAGAGACGTTCCAGGCTTACTGGTTGGCTTTCTTTTTCTTAAGCGACCTTATTATGCTCCCAATATTAAAAAGAAAAACACAGTTAAGATTTTATTTTACTCTCTTGCAAAAACACAACAAAACAAAACCGCCCTTTCTTTCAGCCTGAATAAGAGCTGGGGAGATAGAGTTGATGCCAAGAAAACACCGTAAGGAATTAAGCCACAGCTTTCCTATTCTGAGTTCCCACTGAAAGACACAGAGATGGTTCTTTCCTTCGAAGGCCTCTCCCACAAACCTATTACATGGCTTTATCAAGTGCCACCAGTATGACAATAACTTAGAGGTTTTGTGCTCCTGGCAGATTTTTTTTCCTTTTAATCATTACTCATAAAAAGGAGGAGGGTTTAGAAAACCCAAGTTCCTGCAATTTCAGGATAGCAAACCAGCAGATGAACTTTTTTCGTGTGTACTGAGTTCTGGAGAATAGAATATCGTGCTTTGACAGCTGCTATGTAAATAAATGGGTGCAATTTTATTCCTTTAAAACTAACTTCAAACACATACTCAACTAAAGGAGGAAGAAAAGATGACAAGTAGGAAAACAAACAGTAGAGTAACATCAAGAACCATAGAAAGTCAACTGATAAAGCAGAGCTTTTTCCGTAATTAATAGGCCTCTTTAGGCTATTAGACACTGGAAGCAAGAGGCTTTAGTAAAAGATTATATGAGCTCCAGAACAAAAATACTTTGTGACGTCCTTCACAGAAATGCAGAGCCAACCTGTGATTTTAAACTATTTCAGGATCCTCAGAGCATGCCTCACTTTCTCTATTGCTCTAGATTTGGGCTCAGGAAAGCATGAAATCTAAGTTCAGAACTGTGACCTGCACCTGCATGTAAGATTTCTGCTAGTCTGTCAAAAACCTGGATCCAAATGTTCCATGCTGAGATTTTATGAACTCTTGGGGCTTGGATGCATCACTCATTGGGAAGAGATAAAGCTCACATTGGGAACCTCTACAATATACAGACAGTTCTTCAATGGAACCGCATTGCTTTGTTCTTGGATTGTCCTTTTTTTCCAAAACCTTACCAATCCCATTATACAAAACCAAAACAACCCTCACAAAGCCTCTCACTCGCCACCAGTTTAACATTACTACTTCTGAGTTAACATCACACTTTATGAATCCAAAGGAAGCTTATTTAATTTTCTTTTAAAAAATTCCCCTTGAACACAAGAACATTCACCTCCTACCAACGTGACCTTGCACTCGCCTGCCGCTTGGGTTTATATTCAGCCATTTGCAGAGTTGTACAGAGTCTGCACTGTGCTTCAGGAAAACACATTTCTAATAATTACTCTTGGCTACATGGACCACTTACAGCACAGTGACAGTGAGGGTGCAGACAAATGCCAAGCACAAGCTCACGTGCTCTTTCCTCATTACAGAAGGTATTTTTGGTGGCTGAATGCCTTCTGCATATTAGTGTTGCTGCCCGTACAAAGGGAAGTTTTGTAACACACACTACACCGGGCTACTGTATGGCAAAGAGCAGGATCTGTGATGGCTGTTGCAAAGCCGAGTCACAGTGGATGCTGTGATGATTTTCTAAAAAAAGGGTTTTTATTAAGGCTTCGCATCTTATCCCTCAGCCTTAAAGAAAGTTATTAAAGTATGAGAAGAATCTTAAATAATTTTGCCATATCTCTCAACTTCACAGTGAGAACTAAAGAAAAACAACCCTTTTTCCTCTCTTCATCTAAGTTTCAGCAGTCAAGTGAGCAACTCAGTTTTCATTTAAGAAGTCTTCAGCTTTAAGGACTCAGAAGAATGGCTTACAAACATGACCAGACTGGCATGTTGAAAGGCTAGGAAACTAAAGGATGAGGAAGAAATACTCTAAATTACTATTACTAAGCCTTTTAATTTGTATGTCAGTATTATGATTTATTTTACATTTGGGGCTGGTAACACTGTGTAATTCAGAAATACTGAAGTGAATTTAGGACCTGTGAAAAAGGCAACAGAACAGTACTGAAAACTTTCTGAGACAAGCTTTGTATTCCTTACTAATTGTTGTCCAAGCTGCACAATCTTGCACGTTGCTGTTCTCTATAAAACTACATAAAAATAGTATTTTTTGTATACTCCCCCAACTCCCCTTCAAATTAAAATTGAGTTGTTATTTTAACCCTACTCAAGTATGTAATATAGTGATGATTGTAAACCTTGATGATCACAAAATCCCTTTGATTTATCCCTCAGTTTACTATCCTCAACAAACATAATCCTAAAAATAATACAGGGGAAGAAGATCTTACAGGCCTTCAAATGGTGGAGGGGGAGCAGGGAATGACTATATATGTAAAGCTACAGCTTCAGGGCTCATGACTTTCCTGTTGGGAGGCTTTCTGAATGCTGCTAATAAGGTCCTGCCAATGGGACCAGAAGCATGTCTTCATTAAAAAAGGCTTTCAGTGTGGGAAAATAAATTTTTCCAGAAAAATTTTAATAAAAAGCTTATAGATTTGGGATCTGAATCTAACAATAGACATAAATACCTCTACAGACATAGGAAAACATGAATATTATTAAAGGTGGCATTGTCCATCCTGCCTGCCCCCCACCTCAAGATCTGTGGAGACAATCGCAACAGCATGTTCAAAGTTTATGTGAAGATATCAGACCGAGATCTCAGCTAAGAGTAACCATAAGGCAATAGCCAGTTCAACACAGGAAATGAAAAAAATAAAAATAAAAATTATGCTCCACATTGTCACACCCACAAGAAAATCTATGGATATTTATGTCTGCATTTTAGCAAAGTACACCTGCCTTGTCTATCAGCCTTGGCCTTAGCCGAGATGCAGCCACCAGCCTGTATCACAACTGACCCTCCAACCATTTTGGGAATCTGGACTGAAACAACATTTTAGCACAAACTCTCCCATGAATTCCAGAGGGTCAACGCACAGGCACAGCAATTCCTCTTGACTGTGCCTATCATAAATACAGTGGGCCACAGCTCAGTTCCAACCCTGAGGCACAGCTTGCATTCAAAGCATTTCCCACTACATTACAGCACTGGCTTGGGGACACCTATGGGGATAGTTCCTCGTGCAGCTGACCCCTGAACCACCCCTGGCATTGCTGGGGAGAGGAGGCTGTGTGCTGTCAGTATGGACAACTCACAGGTCACCACCTTAGCCCACGTCCTGACCCTGCTTGTTTTTCTGATAGCCTTTGAACCCCTGCAGCATCCAAGCTCTAGCCAGCAACATGGGTAGGAACCGTGCAAGTCAAAAGAGCTTCCTATGGCTTTTGCTGACTCTCAGGACTGTTCATCACACCGTAGCGGAGAAAAAGCCTGTGTGACTAGGTGTGAGACCTCAAGTCCACGAGAAGTGCTGAAAGCAGGAACAGCAGCAGGCACAATCTTTCCAATCAGCACTGCTAGCAGAGTGCTGGGTCCCTCGCATGAGTGCTCTGTGTTGCCTCTGGAACTACCCAGCTTGGGGAAGAGCTGGCCTCACTTGGTGAGCGACAGTTACGCAACATTTTGATCTCCTTGTTAGACACACCTAAGGACTCTGATCTACTACCTTCAGGACCTATCAAAAAGTTTTGGAAATTTCCAGTTGTCTCACCCGCTTGCCCGTCCTTGGGTACTCACACATCTTATGTAACATCCCTTACTAAGACTATAGAATTTTTGTGCTGTTTTTTACTGCCTAATATTTAAACATATATGCAGGAAGCCAATGCCTTCAGTGACATCATCCTCTTCCTGAGTTGAGATAGGGAAAGATATCTGACAAACGTAGGGAAAGAGATCTTTTCAATTTTTTCTTGCCTCCATGCATCTCCCAAAGGGGCTTGGCTTGGGCAGCAGTGATGCAATGCCTCTTTTGATGACATTCTTAAAGAGTCAAAAATTAGGAAAATATCCTTTGAGCATACCAAGAGGACAGTTTATCACATGGGAATTCTGGTCATTTATTTGGAGTCTAGCCACAACCACAGGATTCCTTCTAACGTCCCCACTGCCACATTAAACTGGAGCTGAGCTTGCTGGTCACTTACACTTCACCAGGTTTAATAAAAAGGGTGCAGTAGTATCGCAAGTACAGCAAAGCTTTTGCTGATTTCCCACCAGGGAAAAGAAAAATGTACCACCCTGGTCAGTAAAAATTGCTAGGTTTCCCCTAAGAGCAAAGTCTGATGTTGAGACAACGCAGATGCCCAAGCTTATCACATCAATAACGAATTCCCTTCTGGGAGGGTCCTACTCTATCTCCTCTCATGAGTTCATTCCCAATTCTGTTTAATTGTTAGCTAGTCACCATTAACCTTGCCCCTAGCTAACTAAAAAAATAACTTTAGCCAAAAAGGCAACCTTTTTAATGTATGTAGTACGCCCTCCTTACTTTCCCCCCAGGGAAGTCCTCTGTCAGGATGGACACCTTCCAGGATGGGGATGTTGGTCACCTAGCCAAGATGCTGAAAGGGAAGGGATATGCTCCTCAGTAGGTGCCATGAAGACCTACCTCCCAGCCAGTCCTCACACTTACTCTTTATCCTCCAGGGACAACACAGGGTACAGCGCAGCACAGCGGACCGGCGTAGAGCTGGGCACCACAGCCAAGGGAAAGAAATCCTTCCAGTGGTCTAACCCAAAAGTAGGAACCACTGGGAAGTCAACATACATGATATTCAGAGAGGAAAAGCCAGCAAAATGAGGCACAACCATGTAGCTTTCAGTAAAAGGGACTTGTATAACAGTAAAATCTCCAGACCTAAACCTGTCAGAGGCACCATGCTATCGTAGCTTCCTTATCTTCAGCAGGACTTGCTCGTGTTCAGCACATTAAAATGAGACCACCTGTTTGCGAACAGAGCTGATGGCAAATCAAATACTTTATCACTAATTACCACCATTCAAAACAAGACAGCTCTGGAGGTTGACAGCCTAGGCTTAAACACCCTCCTGAGCTCGTCGTGCTCCTCCTAGGGCAAAAGCTGTGACAGAAATACGAAAGTTAAGCACAAAAATGTCATTTTGCAGAGGAATAAACTCCAATAATTATTTTTAACCATTTTTGTGAACTTGATTCTGATTTCCAAATATATGATCTGTCAGGTCTACATGACATGTCCACTGCTGATAAATTATGTTCAAATATATCAGGAAGAGAATGGCCTGCTTGTTTAAAGTACTAATTGTCAATCTTAATAGATGACTAGTAAGAAAATTTTCATTCCTGTGTTAGTGGAAAATAGCTCAGAATTATATGGGCAGATTTCTTCATTTTTAAAAGCAATTTCTACAGCTATTTATGTTTTAAATTCATGTGCTTTCAAAGCCAAGTACATGCCATGGGAGTGAAGAATTTAAGTCACGGGGTTTCTGTTATTGTTTGCAAGAGTTAGGGATACTGGGATTGCTCAATCTATAGGGAAGTCAGTGTAGTTTGAAAAGTGGATAAACATCTTTATTGCCACAGCAAATGTAACCTGATATGGGTTTTTCTTATCCATACTATAGATGTCATGTCAAGTTACACTGATATAAATCCACTGGAAATAATAGTGCTCTGAATTACTGCTGGTCAAATACGGCAGAATTTGGCCTGACATGAAGGCAGAAAAACAACTATGCAACTGCATATATGAAAGAAAACAGTAACATAATATATTCTTTACTTAAGAACCCTATGAAATATTTAAACACTGACATAAAATAGCTTTCCTATGAAAAATTTGCTGCTGAATTCCCAGGGCCACAAGCATTCTGAGAGTGGGTCTTCAGATGGTATGATGTAGTATTAGTATGAATTTAGGCCAGTGTTTTCAAACCAAGTTAAAGCTAAGATAAATACCTTTTTAGGTGCCAAGTATTCATGGTTCATAGACACACTGATAACCACTAAGTTGAGCAGGACAGATGACACTCCAGCAGTGGATTTCAGGGATGCAACCTCTGCCTGTGTCAAATTAAGACAACTATGCTGCTGATCCACAATCACAACAAACAACAGAAAAGCTGAGGGTCTCTGGAAATACTCAGCCTCATAAATGTGGAAACGGAGCAGCAAAGTTTGGTTAGTAACTTGGACTATGATGATCGTACCATTGGCATAAATTTTTTCATGAGACCTAAACAATTAAAAAAAGTCTCAATCTCAACTCACAAAATACATGGGAGCCCTAGAAATGAAGAAAAACAAGCACAGCAATCACATTTGAGCCAGCGGAGAGTAAGGACCATAAGAAGTAATGCTTTTTTTGTTGCTTTAGTTTTTCTTCTTGGACAGCTTTATTTATACACAGGATGATAAAACCACGCCAGCAAGTTTTACCACAAGTGGTTTTTTAAGGTGACCTCTATCTACTACAGAAGTAATTTACCTTTCCATTATCAGTCTTTAATCCTTCGGAAGAGTCTGAAGGACCAAATAAGTTTCTAATCTTGGCCACAGCCCGCACTACGCATTCAAAAAGAAACCCTCAGAGTTCAGGCTCCTTAAATGAATTACATTTGGTGCAAGGCTGGATTTCCTGCTTGTTTGCTTTTGGCCTTGCTGCATATTGGTTCAGGACTTAGGGCTGAACTCAGCTGCAAAGATAATGCAAAACCAGAATGCTTCTTTTCCTCTGGCTGCTAAGGAATCCCTGCTTTAGATTAGAAAATAAATAATGATTGTGTGTCCCTGTATGCTTTGGAGTAGGGCCCCTTATTTTATCTGCATGGCAGCTACCTGTCAACGTGTGGTGCTTGGAGTAGCGCACTGGGAGTTCATACACACCAAGACTATCTAAACAGACCATTAAGTGCTAGTAAAGTAACACATGTGAACGACAGGTCAATAAATTTTAAACAACTTATGTTCACTGCAAAGACCTGGCTGTTTCAGAACAAGCTGTGTTTACATAAAATCAATTTTTACAAGCATCTAAATAATTAGGGAATATAGCACAATAATAATTATATTCTAGAGTCCAATATAATAGTTCCAAAGGAATTCAATGAATCACTTGTTTACACAATTTTCTTTTTTTTCCCCCCAGAGGTCTGGCTTCTTAAATAACACCTCCTCTTTACAGAAGATGTTCAAATTCCAACTTGCATCCAAATGAGAAGGAACTCTTACTTTTATACTAACCTGTCCTGATGCTCATCCGATTGCATATGTACATACAAACTGACTGAGATGTCAGTAATTCACATTTCTAACCTATGTTGTTATTTTACTCCTCCTGAAAATATTTGTCAATATTTGTTTAAAATCAATTGATTTACCTAGCGCAATCTATGTATGCATGGAAAATGAGAATTATTTGAATAAAATTTAGGATCAAAAATTCAAAAGCTTTGGATTAAATTGCGGTTGAGATCTCAACGTCCTGGTCTTTACACAATGTCAGTCTAATAATTTAAAAGCTTCATATGCATACTCAAATAAACACACACATATGCTGCATGCACTCGCACCCAATTGCAAGTAGAAGGCAAATAAAAGAACCCGAATTTCACAATAAAGACTAAACTAAATGTTATCCATAGCTACAATGGCAAAGGCACTGGCAAACTGATTTACAGGGCTGAGTTTCCACTTCATTTTTGTTGCTTTTCAGCTACAGGCAAAAGACTTTAGCATGTTGTGAGAGCTATAAATTCACATTTGCCACAAGAACCCATGATGCCATCTGTTCCCTAGAGCGTTTACATAAAGTATGCCAATGCAAACCATCTGCAAACTGTTCTTGCATGCGAATTCTTGTGATAATGCAATGTGGTACATTTGCAATTTCAAGCAAAGACCACTTGAGCTTCTTTGTAATTGCCACGCTTAACTCAGATGTTCTATAGAAACCTCTTTAAGGCAGGATTGTAGGGTATTTTGTCAGTGCTTTCGCTGAAGTCCTTGACGTTAAATCTTTATCACTGTTTTCAGGTTTTATTACTACAAGATAATGGTGTACCTTAAGGTAAGGGTGAGAGGAGGGAACACAAGCAGGACATGTTCCATTCCCTTGAGCTAAGGACTTTGAAAAACACCCTCAGCCTTTTGGCAACAGAAAGTGAACAAGACTTTGGCTACTTGTATTAAGCATTGTCTTGTAAGAACTGTAGCAGACAACTGTAGGGTTGCAAAGCACTGTAACTCTTTCCATCCATTGTAGAACTACAACTCAGTTTCTCCTTTCCTCTTCAAGACTAACATTTTTCCTTGCTGATGTGAAAAAAAAATGCTTAGGAATATGGATATGCATTGATCCTCTGAGTGGCAGCGGAAAGTTTCAGAAATTGTAATGGTGAAAAAAGTATAGACACACATACGCAGAGCCCCCAGCAGCAGAAATCCCTGCAGATCTCACAGCACTTGGGTCCCTGGTTAACTCTTTGCTAAACAGATAAATTATTGAGCCTTTACTTTAGACCATTTTCTAGTTGGTACCTAAATTTTCAATGACCACCTCTCTCCCCACCCAGTGAATTTAAATGCAGAATTTCCTGTCCTGGGTCAAACCAGCTACTATGAGGCATCTGCATGCATGTGTGTTCTGCTTCCTTTCCTGAGTTACTATTAAAAAAAAATTGGCCAGTATCACAACTTAATCATATTTCTTTATGTAGTACAATTTCATGCTTCTGCTGCTACCAAATATAATACAACTTTGCTCTTCCCCACTACTCCAACATGCCTTTAATAAAAACCACTCAGGAAAACACAGATCTGGCAGAACACTTGGGTGACACCCTCAATTAGCCAGCGTGACACATGCCGGTGCTCAGTGCCACACACCAGGGCTGCCTGCTCTCCAGCTATGAGCCCAGCTGACTCCAGTGCATTAGCTGATGGTTGAAGAGTGTATTATAGACTGACTGTAGAAACGATTAGCAATTCTTAAAAGATTCAATCAGCTTGTAATTTGGTTCAGTGTGCCCTCATGCTTTATGTAAGCAACTGTCAGTCTGAATCTTCCCCACTCTGTGCGGACATTACTACTGGGAAATTTCTCTTGCCAGCTATCCCCAAATACTAGCCTCCTAACTAAATCCTAGTAAAACTAGCTCTGAGATTTTAATTTCCATCACTCACTCACTCCAGACAATGTTAAACATTGAGAATTGTGTGATGTAAATAACTATGAGAGTTTTCACTTGTTTAAGTGCAGAGGCCTTATTTTCCATTATCTCCTTTTTAGCAGAGATACAAGCAAGTACTTGGTGTACGTCGCATACCTCGTGACATTTCTACAGCCAGCAAATGCTAATTTTTAGTGCTAAATATGCCTTTCTCTAGCAAACCTGCTTCCTAGCTCCCTCCTGAGCCTCTGGGACTGGTAGTCACCTCAGGCTGTTTTCCATAGTGGGTTATGTTGTGCTTTGTTGGGAGTTTTCAGCATGCTCAAAATTTACGCAAAATTAAAAAAAGAGATGATCAAAGTAGCAGGAATACCTGAGCTTCTCTCCCTCTGATAGCTCACTTTCACTGAGCAAGCCTCAACAGCATCTGTCATTAACGCAATGGATTGCTTTGCTCAGACATCTGTGGGTCACATTATTTCATGACAAGGCTGTAGCAAGAGGGGAAAGTAAAACTGAGGCAGGTTATTAATCACTTACCGTTTCCTGTACAACACAGAGGAAATAATCAAGCAGTATAGTGGGTTATAAAGGGAGATTCCTGAGAAACAAAAATATGCAGTTCATTTAAGGCATTGCAGGAGGCCGTGTGATAGAGGGGGATTCAGTTTGTGGAAATTTGGCTTTATTTTATTTATGAGATTAAGTAACTGACAACAGCTGCCACATCTAAATGAGGATATGATGGCATTCGCCCAGCATCTGAGAAGAGCAGCGCTTCAGATTTACAGGTCTTCTCCATTCATATCCAAAAAGCACACGGTTTGATCCAGAGCGGGTGGAACGAGCCCAAAACTACACTCAGTGATATTACACTACCAGGAACAGAGATCTGGAGGGAATTTGCCACATATAAATTAATGCCAGCCTTAACTGGAGTAACTTTGACTCATCGATATATGCAGCTGTGTCCTCGCTAGGGAGTTTTCTGGCTACATATGATTTTACACATCTGTCAGCTTTAAATCAGAGATCCAAATATAGACTGCAGCGTGCCAGAACACTCTGTCAATTTGCCCCTTTCCCCTGGGCCTATAAAGCACTAAATGGGCAGAGACTCATCACTGAGGGATCAAGTCCTGATCCTACCCACACCCCATAATCCTGTCAACCTCAGCGCTACAGAATGGGAGTCAAAGAAAACAAAGCCAGATTAGCACCCAGATTTTTACACACACACACACACACACACACACCCCATTATCAGGCTGCACCAGACTGATTTTTTTCTCCATTTTTTTTCCCTGCCATGCAAATAGAAAACTGTAGGCAGCTTCCTGCCAGCTAGCAGTGTGGAAAGTCAAAGGGTATGCAGCATCAGTCACAATGAGTATCAAACCAAACGAGACCATTTTCTGAATCATCATTTCTGTGATGAATAAGGGAGATAAAACTCCCTTTGAAGAATTTTCTAAAGCTACACTGAAGTAATTACCCAAAACTCAACTGAGGTGGCTTACACAGGAGGGACATGGGGGGAGCATTTTGAGGTTTTGCGTGGGTTTTAGCTACACCAAGAGAACAAGGTTTAGGACTGCTAGCTTTGGTAATTTATACAAAACATTTCTAATACTGACCTACTCTTCCGTCAGGTGTGCAGGACAACAAAGGTTTGTCCCCATTTCTGCTCCTCCCATGAATTTCTGAGGGAAGAAGACAGTATTCAAAGACAGGGACAGGACTGGCCATGCTGGTGGATGAAAAGATGCTGCTATAGCAGCTTTGCATTTCAGTACCAGCGAGTCAAAAAATAATAATAAAAAAAGCCAATTTAAGCAGTATCAACCTACAGGTAATGCTGATTTTCACAGTAAAACAAAGCCTCACATTTCACTCACATTACAGTTATTAGTATTGATGGAGCAAACTTCCAGTAAATGCCAAAACCTCCAGCAAGAAACACCGCAATGCACACAAATAATCAGTTTGGGGTTTGCTCTATTTTATTTTTGGTATCACTGAGCTTTATATTTCAGTCTTTAGAAATAGCTCAGTCATCAAAGACTGTGACCCCCGTGAGGGCACTAATTGAGGAATGGATAGAGTTTCCCAGAGACGAGACTAACAGCCCAGGGTAGGGAGGCTGCGCTGCCCTGCTACAGCACTGCTGCAAGGAGTATGTATATGACAAGACCTTTGGTCCCTAACTGTGATGGATACCAAGTTGCTACAGCAAATACTGCCCTGGATGACTGCCAAGGATTAATCTTCTGACAATTAGGAACTTGTTTCATTTTCCAGCATAAGCGAGGGTATGCCTTTGCTAACCTAATCTCAGTTCGAAAGATGTCAATCATATTCTTCAATACAAAATTAAAAGACAGGCTGTTTTATCTTCAAAAGAAGTGGCTGGAACATAGCAAATCACACTTAAATCTATCCTTGGATACAGGATTAGACAAAGACCGGCTGTGTTTTACTGATACATACAGCTTCCAATACTCTCTTAAAAATCACAGTTCTAAAAAAATGACAGAATCTGGTAGAAATTGTATTACTTTGCAGTGATCAAATTCTGTCCTTAGATGTATACACATGGGGCTCCCACTTGACAGCAAGCCTGCATAACCAGAAAGCCTTCATCTGAGCACAGAGTCTGACCCACAGATGCAGAAAAACATGTATGTTTGATGTAGCAGATTTCTTTCCTTTCAGAAGAGCAGCATCTGGCCCTGAAAGTATTTTAGCACACTGAGACTGATGCATTTGACATATTGTAGTCTTGCTGAGTTCCTTCCTTTATTTGGAGATGATGAACTTGATCGCAGTCCACATTACCAAGTGATTAATCAGTCACTTTTGTAAAGGTTATCTGTTAAAAATACATCTGATTAATTTGGTCCAATGACAGAAGAGGAGCTATAGATCCCTTATGGCTGACCCGGAGGCCACCACTGCATAACAATGGACAGGTTTCATTTATAACATGGTGAACACACCTGGAAATCTGCTTGTAATTAGAAAGTGATAATGAATCCATCTATCAAAAGGAGGCCGGTTTGTCAGCAGTTCTGGATGCAAACCATGATATTTACTGTAAATCCCCCTGGCTTTCCCTGGGGGGGGTGTAATTGCAGATACGAGTCTTCCGCACCTCAAACAAGGGCCTTTCCAGGCTCTGGTTTTAAGGATGAGGTTTTTCTTTTTGGTGAATTCATGGTCTTGCTCTAACAGTGGCTAAGAGTAGCAAGTGATGAGTTACAAACATGAATCTTTTTCTTCAGACATTACTGTGTATGTTTCAGCAGAGGAGAAACATGCTTAGAGACTGATGATCCGAAAGACAAATGAGACTTATACAAATGGAAAATGTTTGAATGAAGCAGAAGTGAGCGAGCCTGCAGATAACAGACTGTGATTAAAGAGAGTTGTGTACCTAGCCTAAGTTTCTGACAAAGAGTATAGGTCATTCAATACCTATAAAGGTTACTGGGGTGATACTAAGGCTGTTTCACAAATAATCTGATGAACGTGAACTTCTGAAGAAGGCTCAGGCTCAAAGAGGACTTTGAGATTATGAGCTTTGGGAACAGGAAAAATAGAATTACCATCAAAGGAAATGGTCAGGAAGGGTGAAAGGGAATAGAAATTTGGAAGAGCCCTGACAACAGTTGCTAGTTGCTA
Source organism: Falco naumanni (assembly GCF_017639655.2). Taxonomy (NCBI): domain Eukaryota; kingdom Metazoa; phylum Chordata; class Aves; order Falconiformes; family Falconidae; genus Falco; species Falco naumanni. Next base: position 6,453,014 of record NC_054057.1, read on the forward strand.
GTCTTTTTCTTTTTTATCAGCATTCAGGTGGAGATATCTGCAGATACCAGAACTCCAGTTCCAAAAAGTAACCGTAACAGGAACGGAGGCGTTACTCAAGGCACCTGAACACCTCCATCACACTGGGCAACTGGCACTGATGATCAAATATAAGTCATGTCCCTGAAGGAAAGCCACAGCAAAATAATTTAATGCATTTCTGAATATTGATTCCTTCCACAAACCAGAGCAATCCAGATAGGACCAAAAGAAAACTGGACATCAGTCTTTAGTGTAAAATCAGTTACAATCCAATTAAGCATCTACCAGAAAGCCAACATAAACACTGACATGCAGCAACAAAAGAGAAAACAAAACCATGTAGGATCAGTCCGCTAAATTCTAACAGCATAAGATGAAGACCTGGCTTGTTTCACAGCCACAGACAGATGATTAAAGCATAAAACACACATGTCAAAATAAAACTGTTAAATAAATCATTTTACAAGGAGGACTTTTAAAGTTTATTTCCACCATCTTCTTGGCAACTAGCTAATTACCTGCTTATATCTTCTTAAGATGAGGAGGAAGCTGAAAAGAGGCCATTAATAAATCAGATGTTCCCCAGCAGACCCAGGCCTTTAAACACAGTGGACAGCAGTTTTTACTACGGGATAGTATAGCCAAGCTCATAACAACATTACTCAAAAAGTCCAAACAGCCCTTCAGCCGCCAGTCTTCTCAAGTGTTTGTGGGGAAAAGGTCCATTAAGAAAACTCTAGAATATACACACATGGAGGAAAGTGAAGAAATGAAGCACAACAGAGTGCAAACATTAATCTCAGGCAACCACAGCAAGGTTGCTGTGGCAGAGACTCGTACGTCACAGCAGCAGGACAATCCAGGGCAGTTCACGATTGCGGAGAGAAAGAAAACGTTCCCCATGGACCTACAGAGAGCATTGAGGCCATTCCCAGGAGCATCGTCATGGCTTTGCCATAAGCACCAAATACCTACAGGGTACAGCCAGGCTGGGGTGGCTGGAGTCAAGAGCTGTGTGAGATCTTCCTGGGAGCCCTCCCATGGCTGGGCATGCCACCATGGAGGAAGGCCAGCATAGCAAGGAGAGGCAATGACTGAGAACAGTCTTCAAACAACATGCTACAATGTGAAGATTCAGGTAGGTAACGTATTTGAGAAAATAAAAAACAGCCAGGAGAATCACCTGGTCAAAGCAACAGATCTGAAGCAAAAATTTAGCTTTCAATCGTATTACCTAATTCAAATTAACACAAAGAAGCCAGAAAAACAAACACAACTGCATACCCACACATCCCCACCTCTGACCCCCACAATGCACTAGGAACAAACTACATTAACATTATATTAACATTATATATTAACATTAATTCCAGCAAGAATGTAGACTATCTGCCACTCAGTCAGCCATGGGCAAATGAACTGATTAAGAAAATTTGAATAATTTTTATGTTCTTTACAAATGCTCAGGAGAGCATTTGCTGAAAATGATGACCAAGGAAAAGATGGTGGCAGAAGAAACACAAAGAAATGCAGCCATCTCCAGCCAGTGGAGAAGACAATCACACACCATGCCCTTTTCAGCATCCCAGAGGAATTGCCCAGAACAGCTGAGGCTGGAAGGACAGCAAAGCGCCCTCACAGCCATCCCGTGATAGGAGTCATATGTTCACAGCCTTTGGGTCAACCACCAGCAAGGTTTCAAAAGGGGGTTTATTTCAGGGAGACAACCATTCAGATCAGAAGCTCTCACACAGCTGCAGCCCCAACAGGACTACAAAGAAATAGAGCATTACCAGACACCGCTTGTTCTCTGTAATTCCAGCTGTTAATACAGAAATAGGAGGGTTTTTTGTGGCACTTGCCAAACACTGCCAAAAGCTGCTGAAAAAGCAGCTGTGTGGCTATACTGACATAAGGCAAACAGAGACACAATCATCAGTGCCAGTGAAGCTATCACTGGAAGGCAGAGATCCTGAAAAAAGAGACTAAGATTACTGACAGCAGTGCTGTAGGAAAGATCAAGCAACAGAAAGGCTTGAATGGGTAAAGGACCACCAAGTGGAGAAGCATAGGGAAGGGGTGGCAGTGGAAAGCACAATAGAAGAGATGGAAGGAAAGGATGATACAGGAAGAGGCAAGCAGCATGTGTCACCGAGAAAGGTCCAGAACTCAATGACTGCCACAGCAAATGCTACCCGAGCAGCAATACCAGCTCCCTCTTGGCACACCATCTAGCAACCTGCAGAAGGCAGTCTTCATCTTAGCGTTTTGATGCCAAGGAGATGAGTGCAAAACAGTTGTTTGGCAAGCACTGACACTATAAATTCCACACGGTTGAATGTGTTTCCCCTAATAAAACATATTATTAACACAATGCTATTTTTAAATGTGATTTTTAGAAACTGTGTCATCCAAGAGGTACGTTGCGGGGTGGAAGGGTAGAGGGGCAGAGAGTGTGAATGGAGGCCCCCTGAGCATCGCTCACTGAGACGAAGCTATTGGGAAAGCAGCAGATACAGAGCAGACATGAAAATCATGGGTGATGATCTTAGAGAGGATGCTGGTTATGCAGGCATGTGCAGCAGGGCCACATGGTTGTGTCAGATACCAAGAGATCCAAAACCACAGCTAGACCAAGCCTGAGTTTAGTGCCAGGGGAAGGCAAAACCCAACACTAAAATTATTGCAAAGCTGGGCATGGTCAGTGAGTTAATGTTTGTGAAGTGCCACAGAAGCTCTACATTTTTCAGACACCTAATGATATTGTGGCACCAAAAGAAAGCTAAACAAAGAGCCACATTCACTTCAGCTCCATTAAAAACAGGGAGAACAAAATCAGTTCCAGACGTGTGGGAAAGAACCGACAATTGCTAACAACAGTAATGCCAGCATTAGTTTTCCAAGAGAAAGAAAAAAACCACAATGGAATAAAAAAAATAATAAATCACATGAATCATAAAAAAGTGTTTTCAACAATCCGAGTACCATTTAAAAAGAATTATTAAAAGAAACCAAAACTAGTTTACCGAATTTAAAATTTACATGTCAAGACTGACACTATTTCAGAGATAGTCTTGTATAAATGGTCAGTAATAACAGTCTATATAATGAGTACACTGTAATTAAGAAATATAGATAGCAATAACTCGATGAGGACATCATATTTTCCCCTAAGGAAGGACATTAGCATTGATAGATCCATCTGCGCTCTTCACACCTAGAGTCTTGTCCTGGTGGCACACTCCTCACTGTGGTATGCTGCCCCCCATACCATTTTGCGAGAAGCATTGCTCAATGCAAATAAATGTCCTTACACTTCTATGTTGACTTACAAATACAAAAATATTACTTTATTGACATCTGATCTAGTAAAAAGAGATTTGTACCTAGTCATCCTACTTATTTCATCCTTGTCTGGCAAAGCTAGCTGAGAATCTCTACTACTGAGTGATCCTACTGCCCTGTCAAACTGCTCACTCCCCGCTCTCCCCCACACCAAGGAAAACAGTCTTGTTCATAGCCAGAAAAAGCAGTAATAATCCATCATCACATACACAGAGCAGCTTCTTAATTCCCTGTTTTCTTTTATTTTACCTTCTCGGCAACCACTCACTTTCCCTTCTCAGAGAAACCCGTCTCTCACACCTCTTACAGAAATGGCATCCTAAACTTCAAACACAACTGCCTATACTGCCAGCGTTTTTCTGCCGTCCCCTAAAGCGATCAGAGCTTTTGAGGGCAGAGCACTTCCAAAGTCAGCCTCTTGCACAGATTTGATGGATCAAGTATGCCCAATACTTGTTCCTGTCAAATGTATCATACAAATACTACTCTGACAGTGCTTTTATGAGTAGTGCAGGAACAGATTTGGAAACAAACAAATCTTATCCTCGAGACCAGAGACAAGGATATTAAGGAAAGAACATTTTGGTGGATGTGAGTGTATGTTTTCCTACTTACTGCCCAGTAGGGAGGAAGGTGAATTGCTACTTACTTTCGCAGACTGCAGTAAGATTTCTGATTCATCCTGCCAGGCTCAGACAGTATTATCACCTGCATCAATTAAGGTACCTCAGCAACAGCATTTGCAAAATATTTACAGTAATGGATTTATCAAAGCATGAAGACATAAATGTGCCCAGATTTATAAGGAGGAAACAAATTATTAGCATATGAACACATCCTTTAGGGTCATTTGCAAAACAAGAGGATATGTGCCGTAGGCACTTTTGTTGGTAGGTGAAAAATCCTTAGTCACAAGAAAAAAAAAAAAAGGAGCACCACCGGATTTCCTCCCCTCCTGGCCATTGTCCTCCTTCCCCTTTTTATTTGACATTTAACTGATAAACTGCTATTGTATTTTTTCTAAAATGGAATTCTGGACACTATTTCTATGGATCTCTAGGGTTTGTAATAAGGTCCCTTATAGCAGCTGCACCCTTAATCTGGGTTCTCCCAGCTTGTCCTCTGAATTACTTCAAACCAGCTCTACCTAGACTGCCCACAAAGCTTCTCAAATAAGCACAACTGCAACAAGGATTTTCATGACAAGAGCAGTCCTTTCTCTAGATCTCTCTCTCTGCTGTGGTACAGTCTTTCCCACGATCCTCTGAACTCAAAGCCAGAGTCAGGACAATATAACCTGCATAAATACACCTGGTCAGACTTCTTTTTCCTACTGATAAAGAATAAATTACATACTTTTGTAATTTTTTTTAAGTTTTTTTTTTACCTGTTTCTACTTATCTAAAGCTCCCAGACCAACTAGCCCTGAGACTTCTAGCCCTGGCCTTTATTCTCCATTACTGGAGACCCTAAAACAGCAACGCTGTCCTCTCCAACTGCGAAGACAGCAAAACTCGACTATGAATTTCTAGCCAAGGATACCGTTCAACATGTTATATATCCCCAGAAAGCAAAGATTTAGGCACTGTATTACAAACTATTTCCAGGGAATAGTCCGGAAAATGGTTTCAGAGGGAGGTAGGATGTTACAGGAAAGCACTTCCACTCCATATAAAAGAGATCCCATGCACTAGTTAATCCTCTTCACACTGGGTCTCTCTTCATAATGAAGAAACACTGAGCAGCAGCAGTTTTCTCTGACTTACTTTCTGAAGCAGCTACAAAGTGAGTTCTGACCACTAAAGTCTCCACTGAAAGAAATTTCTGAGAGGGGTTACGAAAAGGTCTGGCTATCATGTAAATAGACGGAGTGACCATGATGATCATCCATAGCACTCATTTGTTTGATGTCAAGGTAAACCCCATCCCACAGAATAAAGTAAGGAACTCTTAGTTTCTTATATATATATCAATATGTACATATAGCAATAGTTCCCCCCTACAAAATCAAAGTCTCACGGAGTCTGCATGGCACAGGAGGACATTGTAAAACTGTTTTGAAACATTCAGGTTGGTTCTCATGCAGAAAATAATTCTTAGTTCAAAGACTATCAAAAGAAATCTTTAGGATCATATCCTTTGTAACAAAGGATTCACATACTACTTGATTTTCTGCTTTCAGTTGTCCAAGTAAAGAACTGGATGGATAGGGAAATTTGTTCAGGTAGATGCTGGTTTCCATGTCTGGAATTAGGACCACAGTGATATCCACTATGTGTGGGTGGCTCCTGTGTTGCTCAGTTGACCTGACCGATCTTGGCACTCAAGGCTGCACTCTGGAAGTTCAAGGGTTTTTTGGTTGCATCATCCACAGACCTCAGAGCAACAACTGCCATGAAACAATGAGGAAAAGGTGAGATTTGAAGAATATAAATGAGAGCAGACAACTTCCAGCAACGGGTTTAAAGCATAACGTGCTTTCAGCAGTGAGGCTGGACTACTGTTGGGAAGCACCTGGTTCTGTCCAGGTGTCTTCTCTCAAGCCCAGCACCAACGTATGTCAATAGTCTTTAGAAATGATAGTTTTTAAGCCAGCAGAATGTGTCACAGTCTATTTGCAGGTCTTTGTCCCTGACACATGCAAGCTATCCATTATTTTTTTTTATGTCTGCTTAAGCCTCACCACAGCCCTTATGGGAAGACCATGACAGTCCTCCTGAGCTTCTGTCCTGAAACTGAGAATACACTTCTTCTCTGTTCAGCTTTCCTGCCTTGAAGCGCTGGCACTGCTTTTGACATTGGAGGTGATGTTTGCTTTGGTTCTGCCAATAATGATATCAACCCCAATGGGGATATTGGGTCGATCCTCTGTGCCAACTTTTCTGGTAAGGTCGTTTCAGGAGTCAGGTGCCTATTTCTTTCATTTGGACACCAAAAGACATTATGAAATTGTTCCCATTTTGATACCGTGAATTGAGAGTCTCAGAAAACTGCAGAGTATGTGCTTGGTATATGGGATTTTCTGAGGCAGAAGAGACATAAGCTCCTTTTGCCCTCTAGGACAATTACCGCACAGCAGGACGGGTGAGGCTTAAAGACAGTATTTTATGTCCCCATTTCACAAGGGCGCTTTGCTAGTCCGTCCAGCTGGTCGTTACTTCAATAGTTAATGGCATTCAAACCAGAAGAACACAGGACTGTAAATGAGTCTACGGATTGTACAGTTCTTGGAGATTTCAAAGGAATTTAGATTGAGCTAAAAGCTAGCCAGTTGGAAGCCATTTAGACATCTTACTGCAGCGGTCAGTGAGAGAAAACCAAAGTTTCAGCCTACCTCCTGCCTTGAGTAAACAAGATACATGTGTAACCCTGTCAGAATCAACTAGTCAAGAACAAGTCTCAAGCATATTTAAAACCGAATCTATACTGACACTGACTTTCGAGATGTGTATTTTTGGTGAGCATATATAAAGCTAATTTCTCATTTACAGAAAGGGAAAAGAAAGACAAATGCTGACACAAACTTGCAGGTCGTTTAGTACTTGAGCCTTCTAGATGTAGAAAAAAGTTTGCTAAGAAAGGAAAACATGCTGGGGATTTGATCTATATTCCAAAAGGTCTTTGCAGTAATATAAAATGACCCAGACTTATTACAGCTTCAAAAGACACACATAGTTAATACCGAATTTATTGAATATCATAATACTACACAGGCTAGCATTGCTTTTGAAAGTGTTTGCATAATGAATAACATATCAAGCTGTGTAAACCTGTAAATTTTTGGTTTCTCAATTAGATAGCTTTTAAACAAGGTCAAAAGCAAAGCTATGGGTTTGTTTTGTTCTTTTTTTTTTTTTACTTTTAAGCAGAAATAAGACTTGCTGTTTTTCAAGCATTCATGGCCCCTCCTTCATTTTAAGCAAGGAGAAACAGTCCTGACATATTACATATGACATATGACATAATGGGTTTTTCGAAGAATCTTTTGCTGATTAACCATGCGGTGAAATGAAATGCTTAATAGAAAAAACTTGGCACAAGCTCCCTGATCGAAATGTCACCTTGAAAATGGCTCTAAGTCATTTGTCATTGCAGAGTTTACCCACGTTGCACAATACTGGCATCCCATACTGACCCATTGCAACTGTGACTAGACAGCCAGGAGTGATAAGGAAATTACAGGTATTACCTTTCTGGCTATCCACAGACAATCAGCAGCTCCCATAGGTTGCAGTGGTCTAGGAAATACCATGTCAAAGGCAATCCTTGTGCAAGTACTGACTCTGACAGTGCTTCACTATCTTTGGCCAAGGTTAAATTTGGGTCACCGTCCATGTAAATGTATGGAATCACGCATATGATGCCAAAAAAGCTCCATTCAGTGCTTGACCTTTACAGAGTATGTTTTTTCTTGTAGTATCTAGAAATTATTTGTAAAAACTGGCGTCTGAAGTGTGAATACAGTTGAGAGGTTACAAATGGAACTAGGTATTTTCACTCGCTCTGCTGCTATAAAGATGTCTGGGCCCTGATATTTTAGACAGAACAAGCTTCAGCCGAGAAATGACATCAACATTAGTCCACACAGTGCCCCTTCTGATTGCAGGCAAAATGAAGATTCTTCAGACAGGCGATGCAATGCCCTCGTAAAGGGTAAAAGTCAAATTCTGCCCTTTTGAAGAAAAATGTTGGTAGCTGTCTGCTTGCTTTGAAAATTGCCATACACTCTCCCCAGATACGGCTGAGAAAAAGATACAGTTGGTGTTTTACCCCTACACATTTTTGCTTATTATTTTTATGTCATTCAGATTGCCTCAGTGTTACTGTGCATTTAAGACGCTATTTATTACCCCTGCCTTTTAGGAAATGATACAAATACCCAGAACGCATGAAACATTTGGGTGGAAATGCCATAGTCTAAATTTTTTATCCGGTATTTGTGGCATATGCAATGGAAATCAATAAATCACGATGTCCCCTAATTCCCATATTCTCATCACATACACAGTAAACACAGCCCCCACAATAAAACACGGCACAGCAAGTACGATGGTACCTGGCACGTTGCATCCCCTTCATTCTGCAGGATTTCACACCTCCTTCCCTTCCTGTCTCTGCCCTCTTGTAGCCCATCTCTAGATGTCCACCTATGTCTGAAAGAAATAGCTCCAGTTCCCTCTGAAAACTCGGCACTATTCATCTGGCCAAGGGAAGAGACACTTCTTAGCCCACAGTGATGAAGCCAAATGCCCTGCAGCACTTTCTGCTGACAGAAACATGCACAAAAAGTGGGACTTACTGCATAGCCTAAACATTATACCACAGTGCAACACAGAAGGATCCTTGATGGCTCCTGTAGTAAAAGCAACAACCATATTTCTATTTCTATGAGTGACCCGGTTCCATAACCAGTGTTACTGAGCATACTACTTTTTATTTTTTAAAGTGAGATTTTTATACCTAAAACCTGAGAACCTCTGGTGCTACAACATCTGTCAAAATGCTTCTTTCACCTTCCATGCATCCCTGCATTTGCAGTTTGATTCAAAGCACTCGGATGGTACTTTATGGTGCTTTCTCCTACCTATGGCCCCAAGAATGCTGCAATACACAAGAGGGCTCTTGGCGAGACATGCTAACACCAGGTCCATGAGTGATTTAATAAGGCCTGAGCGGTCTTTTTCTCTCCCCCTGAACAGCCTGTAGTAGAGAGCAGAAAAAACCAAATACTTCCATCACCACAGTACTAACATTAGCCATTAGGTAATGAGTACCATAATTCGGGCCATTCAATTTAGTTCAGTTCAGAAAAATCACATGGAGACATGAAGAGGAGGATACTAACGAGCACGCCTGGATGCACCCACACATCACTGGGAAACATGGGCATGCCGCAATGGACCAGTCACACTTTCATGAACGGTGCTTGTGCCACACACACAGTTAGAAGCATCATTTGCTCTCACCAGCTTTAAGAGCATTTCCGCACTGTGTGTAACCCACCAGAGAACAAACCAGCCCAAAGTCACGAAGGGGCACGATCTCTCAGCAGAAATGTGGTAGCAATAGGAAACGTCCCTCACTGGCACACAAACACACACGTAACACGGATTCCCTCACCTATGCTGCTTTGCTATTGGAAATGAGCAGAAGGCATCTTGCCCTGCTGTCTGTGCCTCCTCCTCCCAAAAGGCCAAAAGTACTTGTGAAGGAAAGACTAGCATATTCCTCAAAAACAGCACATGCTCATGACTTGGCTCCTTTCCCTGACCTTTAAGTCTTAAGAGAAGATAACCTACACCTTCGTGTGTGCTGTAATCCAGTGAACCTGAAAAGGACTCATGGATTTGCAGGACAATAGAGGACATGCCAGGTTACAGACTCCAAACAGCATCTCTGCAAGAAAACAGTGTTGTTAAAGTCTATTCCCAAAACACAAGGAACAACACCTTATGTTCCCGGAGCTGATTTTGGGAGGCTGCTCTGGAATCTCCTTCCTCCGCTGGTCAGGAAAGCCTCCCTTTCCTCCACAAACTGCATTCATTTTCTGACCTGCGCATTCCCAGTTGCTCTTGTGCAAACACTGTCCTCTACGTTTAACCAATTCCTTTCGTGTCCAGCAGCCTTCCCCTCTGGTGTACTTAGTGCTCACAGTATCACTGCTCAGCCTGCACCTTGCTAGACTAAACACACCAGGCTCTTTCAGTCTCCCCTCTCCACGTCAGCTTCTAGCTGACACTTGTTCTCCTGTTGCACAACATGCTTCCAGTCCTGTACTGCATAAAATCTCAATTGTTCCAGTTATAATGTGTGGAAAGTGCTGAGCCCTCATAACTTCTCATTTTTGTTTTTAAAAAATAAATCACTACCTCTGGACAGTGCATTTACATAACAGTCTGCTACAAACTTACATATATAAAAAACATATAAAATAACCTAACTCAGTGAGGATAAAGTATATAAAGAAAAATTTTCTTCTATGGACCATTTGCTTCTATGGTGAAATGTAAAGGATTTGTTATTCTGGAATAGGAGCTAATATTCAGCTTTTTGATTAAGGTTTCTGATTAAGACAGTGTTTTGTACTGTATAATACAGCAAAATCAAATGTTCACATTATGTTTCCTCTGTACATCAAAGCTTGTCTCGCACACGCTGTGCAATTTTATTTTGTTTTTGTGTATCTAGAATAATTCATGTCACTGCCTGGATACACAAAACTAAAAAAAGACAGAGGTTGTAGCTTCCAACTCCCCTTTTTTGCCATTGCCTTGAAATGCATGTTAAGTTTCATGTGGAAGAGATGACCATACAGAATATAACTCACTTTTTCTGTCAGTGTAAGCAGCATAATTGTCCGGTTAAAGAGACAGCATAGAAAGTCCTTAGCTGCAGCACAGCCGTGAAACACACAGGATAATGCCACATGTGATACACAAATCCCTAAAGAAAGACTTCCTGCATTCCTTTTTACGTTTATTTAATCTTATTTACTTCAAAGATTTTACTTCAGGAGAAGGCCAAGGCAACTCTCCTATACTTCTCCCTGAACAGAAGAGGACACATCTACAAAGCACCTGTATTGGCTAGATGAGCTCAGGAATTGGCTCTGTAGCCCAGAGCCGTTGTCATTTTTGCCATCCCTGGCAGAGGACAGCATACCATTTCTCACACAAGTTCAGAGTAGTCTCTGGCTCACATGTATTGCTGCTGGTTTTGTCCTGTCCTATCTTCTCATCTCCTAGTTGTCTGGCAATCCTGTCCAAAAGAAGAAAGTCCTCCTGTGGGTGTTCCAAGCCACCTGAATTGGCACTGGTGCCATTAACATGCTTCCAGCTTCTTTTACCAAGGGGACTTGAGGTCTTTCCAAGGGACCACCCATCCTGCTGACATCACTGGCGTGCATCAGATTAACACCATCTCTGAACACACGTTGACCAAAATGGTACCTTTACCATGACTACATGAACCATTTACCTGGGACAAAAGGTTACCCCTACCAGCGGCTCTTTGGTTTGTATCTGTGTGTACCTGGTGGTAGAGATGAGGCTGATAACTCCCCAGATGTAATGACTTCAAACGGTGCTGTGAGATATGACTGGTCCCCCGGCTTGAGTTACGCACAGCAACTGGGGAGAACCTCACAGGAGCATGTCTGTACGTGGAAGCTCAGGAGCTGTAAGTGATTTCTGCCCATGGATGAGCACCCAGACCTCCCACCAGGACACACAGGGAGCCTGGAGAACTTGTCTGAGGACAAAACTCAATCCTACTCCTACAGCTCAAATGAAAAGATAATAAAAATCCCCTCCACATACTGCCGCATGACACACAGCTAATATATGATGGAATAGTACAACTCGCTCCGTTTCCTTGGTCTCGTTGCCAGAAAAGCAACAAAATTAATATTTAGATTCACGTAGTGCTTTTTGTCCTATTTTAAAATCCCAAATAAACTTTGTTTGGAAAAAACATTTCAGGAACCTCAGTGACACAGAATCTCTTCACTGGCAGAGCCACGGTAACAGCAGTGTTTGGCCAGAGACGTGCCCTGGGCTCCTCTTCTGGCAGACAGTCTCAATAGGTTCTGTCCCCCGTACATGTACACTTTCTTGAGAACCCAAAAGTGACACTAACACAGAGAAAATTGATGAACCGCGGTCATAATTGTTCTATCTCAACTACTAGCTGCAGCACACAAGGTAAAATGTGCCTGTGCAACCCCTGAAAGGAAAAGCAGCACATTCCCCTGTCTGCCTGAACTGCTGCGTAGCCGCTGCCACTCACCCCACGCAGCAGCATCGCTCCCTGCTCCTGTGCTCTGCGTTCTCCGGGAAATAACCGACAGCAGCTGGCACATGGCACAACTGTATGGGTTTACCATAGCTAACCCTACGCACAGAAATGAGAAGGAGAAAATACTGCAAGATGTTTGTTACTGTCCCTCCTCAACAGCTGATGGGACTTCTTAACCTGAATTTTCACAATCAAGCTTTAATAGCAACACCGTTAGTTAATACAGTAGATATTTTCATGGCATATCATCTCCTCTTTAAAAAAAACAAGCAAACAAAAAAAAAAAGCCCATCCAAGGAGTTAATCCTGAAAAAATAAACTCCTGTAATTCACACAGAGCAGATTCCACTGTGAAAACATTCCTGTTCTCTTCAGGAATGTGAAACTGTTTAACTCCATCTACACACTGGCTCCACAGCCTGGAAAAGATCAGGCCAGGTTTTACATTTGCAAACCAAGGTGAATCTCCCCCCAGCCTCAAATAAGGCCACACAGGAACGGGAAGTAATAAGGAGCGCTGAAGCTCTCATTTGCACTGTGGACATTTGCAAGGGATTTTTAACTATGCGTGCGATGTTACACCGGTTTTACTTGCCTCATCTGAACATGGTGGGAAACGCACTGGTCTGAGAGGAAATCTCCACAAATGCGAAAGCAAAAAGCGTAGCAAACTGAGTGGGAGGATTTGGGGAGCTGCTGTGTGTAACTTTACAAAATCCTGTTGATATTGCGAAGTTGTCACTTAAAAAATGACACTATCAGGAAGTGCCTCTACTGACAGTAGACTGCATGGTGGGATGTGACCTTGGCAAGCTGAGCTTGGGTCAGCAGTGCAGCTGTACGGCTCCCTGCCACTCGGTCCCTCTGTGGCTGATGGGTGCTGGTGCAGGAATGCTACTGGGACAAGGTACTGGGACAGGTGTTACCCATTTCCATAGAAATTAGATAGGGAAGGTGGTTCTTGGCAGCACATGGCCAGTGCTGGGGGAGAGGGGAGGCTGGGGCAGGCTCTGGCAGCAGCCCATGGACCAGCAGCACCAGCTGCAGCCAGAAAAGACAAACCGTGAGGTGTCCAAGCGGCACTGCACTCCAGGTGTAATAGAGTCAGCAGGAAGGTGCTGGCAACTGAGTTATGGGTGCACAAGGGAAGGGACACAAATGAAAAACCCAAGCATGAGCATAGAGATGCCAAGACAGGATGGTGCCTGGGCTCTGTTCAGACCCGACCCGTGCCAAGAGTCCCTCTCCCAACAGGACATGAGTGAGCGGGCAGGAGCCCTGCTGCACCCGATCCTCCACAGCAACACACTGCTCAGCACCGGTAACGCAGGCAGTGCTGCGCCCACTGAACATCCCTGCACCCATCCAGTGACGCTACTTCATTTGGCAAAAAGAGATGGTTTCTACAGGTCCAGAGGAACAAAAAAAGCCTGAAAATAAGCCAATAACAGCCACATTTATCTGTGTTGTGCTCATACAGATAGGTGTGCATGCGTGTATATTCACACACAAGTGGTTTTAAGTAATAAAGAATGGTATAACTCACACATATCATTGCACATACACACATAAACCATGCAAGTACATTAAGAAAAACTGAGCGCTTGGCTAGAATATTCTGTATCATCGCAGGCAGTCAAATGCATGTTTTGTAACCAAAAGTTTCTGTAAAACATAATGGAAATCTGTGTATGAATCTTGCTCGGTTTCAGAAAGTCTGGCTGTACACACTGCTGTTTCACAGGATCCATCATTTCTTAAAGAAATTATATTTAATGCAAACAATAAGACACTACATTTATTTTCATTATTTTATGCTTATTCCATATGGTCTAAAAGTCTCTTTTTTACGGGGAATTCTAAATCTAAATACAGTATCCACATTCAGATACAGGAGGATGTTCCTCATCCTTTGACTAATCTTGGGGCCCCAATATTTCCCTTGCACCATAAAAGGTCTATTTTATTTCTTTATGTATATTCTTTGTTATTATATTCATCCAGAACAGTACATGTAGAATGCATTCCACAAATGACGCTAACAGGAAAAATTTGTTACAAAGATGTAAAGACATGGTATTTTTTATAGATATGTACTTGTGTGTATATATATGTGTGTATATAGATATACATGCTTAGGCTGTCACCAGTCTTCACTAAACAAAGATTTAACACAATTTTCCTACAGCAGGATCTTGTTACAATCTAAGTATGTGCAGAAGTAGTTACAGACCTTTTAATTTATTCTGCATGCATTTACCAAGTTTTCTAAGATACACACAAATAAGCACAAAGAAATCTAAAAGGAGGTAAGTTATCTGGCCTGACCTCAGCATCTAGAAGTTAGATGTCTAGTTCTGAGCTAGTCAAACACAGCTCTTTTAACATCAAGTAGGTCTTTGTAAGGGTGCCTCGGTATCATCCTGCCTACAGGCACCTAAGGTAGATCAAGCACCCTAGAAGTGCTTGCTCACTGCCTGTCAAGGGGGCTTACAGTAATGAGTTAGCGTATGAGTTTTAGAGATGTCTAAAACTGGGTGAGATAAACCCAGACATCCACATATGCCTTTGCAGAAGTGCAGGAAAGACTGTTTTTGACCCACCAAGACCTGCACACCATGCCTCAGGGCCACCCTGCGGTGTGATGCCCACAGCTCCTAGGGCATCACTTGGCCCATCTCCTATTCCTGCAATGCTACAGCCACGTCCTGAATATACGTCAGATATGTGCCATTAGCAATGACATTTCCTGCATTTGCAGTGCATAAACTTGTTCTATAACAGCTCTCACTATTCTCCGCCGTTTGGCTGGCACTCAGTGATGTAACCCAGTGCGAATGAAAGAAACCCCTTTTTCTCCAGTCTCAACAATGTGCCCATTTGTAAGCAAAGCCACTGCTTTCCCCTGCAGATCTGGTTAGTAGTGATATTTTATTTAAAATTCTTGTGGAAGCTTATGGGCTGAAGTAACTGTGATGTGAAAACCAGATGTCCAAGGCAGAGGAAAGATTCAAAGGGCTTTCAGGAACGGGGACAGTCATAATTCGGCTTCAGAGCCTGAGCTATTGCTCTCCACGATGGGTCCTGGTGATGGGTAGGATGCTGTGGGGTCGCATACCAGGGTATGTGATAAAGCACATCTGTACTCTTGCCACAGGACGGGCTTGTGCTCAAACGTGAGGGGGCGAAAGGGACCGAGCCAGGACTTGTGGTTGGGGCCCACTTTCCCTGCAGTCAGCCACATCCCAGCACTGCCACCTTGCTTGTGCTCACGAGCCTCATCCTAGGAATGAGTAAGGGCACAGCAAGCATGGCAGCAGCTCTAGGCAGCATCCTGCACCAGCTGGCACGTCCTCAGTCACCAAGTTGCAGATGTCACCGTGCAGTAACAGCAGCTGTAACAGACTGCGAGGCTGGCAAGTGGGGCGCCTGGTCACCCCGCTGGGGACCTAAGCTGCGACACAGCTACACATGAGCAGGCAGTGGGATGCTGCTCCAATACGCTTAAGAGCTGTTAGGTACCTCTACTCAAGTCTACTTAGACCACTAAAATAGAGCCTCACGTGATATCATACTGCTCAGATACTGAGAAGAACTTAAGCTCAGAGTCAGCTAGAAGTCAACATGCTCTCCAACTGCCTTTCTTGTTCAAAACATACACCTTACGATCTTCAAGTTAGCAAGGCAACTTTGATGGCAGGCTTCAGTAGAAAGCAGCATCGCTTCTAACTCTATCACCACCAAAACCGTAAGAATAATTAAAAGCACAAAAGACTAGAGGGAAACAGGTCCTTCAAACCCTCCTACACCAAAGCAGGAGAGCAGCCCACCACAGCTATCAATACAATTTCTGCTTCCATTCGAAGCACAACTGCAGCTAGTTTAGGATTTTCTCAGTGTGCTGCTATGACTGATCTACTTATAAAACTGACTGAGATGTAAGAAATGAAAAACCTGAAATGGCTCTGCTATAAAACAGTATCCAATTACATGTCAAAGCCAGCCTGAACGCTTTTGGATACATAAAAATTTTGAATACGTGTTTTTGCAACTGAAGGTTTTTCAATTTTTGCCAAGGTAATTTTGAATTGTTTTAAAAGTCTCCCTGCACGTCTGCCAAAGGATGTGCTCACTGATAGGAAAAGCTAGTAATAGACGGCAATATAGCATCAAATTCCTTCCCACACAAAATGCTGGTGAGATCTTGTTTAAATGGGGAGATGATTTGTCTGCAGTGCTGTAACAGAAGTACTGTACTTTCATCATGTTTATTTTAATACTTTAAGTTGTAAATATACCAAAAGGAGTTCTTAATTCACTTTTACCATGGGTATAATGAATGCAAATATGCCTTTGTAATAGTTTCTGTCTTTCAACTTTATCCAAGCACTATTAAGAAAATGGATGCAGAGTTATTCCAGGATAACATCCCCAAAATGTATTATTTTTTTCCCTCTCTCCAATACATAAGAAAATGTGTTTTTTACTACAAATTATTATAAGCAAACTGCTGGAAGCTAGTCTTTCATAACCTGCTGTCCTATTATGATTGTAGAAAAATGTGAAAACACTTAAGATATACAACCATCTATGTTCCTTTAACAGTTTCCTTTAAATATGTACTTTAATAAAACAGCATCTCTGCTCTTCATATTTTTTTCATGTTTTTAGCTTTGCTTCCTTTATTTTTAGAGACATGCTTTAATCAGATAAAATTTCAAGTATTCTGTCCACATTATGACTCCTATTAATCTCCCCTCGACTAATAAAGCCTTCTTCCTTTTTGAGGTCAAAGAGTTAAAGAGTTGAGGCTAAACCCCAGGAAGTCAAGGGTTTAAGTCGGGACACTGCTGGCTGTGACTGCCCAAAAGTGAGTGTTGCTGATGACACCGAGGCAAGCCGAACACCCACTTACAGTAATACTCCCCGTGGTATCATCCCTTACGACATTCAATCTTCCTGACATTTAGTAAGAGACAACACTATTCAACCTGGACGTAAACAGAAGCAAGGTGCATGCAAAGGTGTAATTTATATAGGCCTTCAAATGAGACAAAAACGAAGAGCTGAAAAATGAATCTTATCAGTACATGCAGTAAAATAAGGACCAGCAAAGACGCAGTTCAGTATGAGCCTATGCAAACCACAGCCTAGTGACATTGCTTCACACCTTTAAAACCACCCTGTAATTCCCGCTCCAAAATTATCTTCAAATACATGGATACTTTTAAATTCAATGACACTAAATACTGCTTTAACTGCTGTAACAAAACCAGAAATACAGACACATACACAGCCTCCTGCAGGCAGGGGATTTGCTCTGTATTTCCCTGTAAGGAGGGCCCTTCTTTGGTAAAAGCGTCATCCGATCACTGTCGTTGTTCTAGATAATGGATTACCTACACATACATTTTCAAGTGTAATGACACTCTTGCTTATTAAAGACCTCTCAGCTGAAGGGGCAGAATATTATGAACTGGCCAATCCATTCATTTCCTTGAATATGTTATTCAGTATTTTATGCTAAACCAGCAATACACCATCCATTTTAGTACAATGATCCTTATGTTCAATAAAACTGAAGTGCTGGATCATAAATCATTATAGTCATTTATTTTACATTAGACACATTAGCCACTATATTCCATAATCTATTACAATAAGGTGGATTTAAATGTACCCCAAGGAACTGCAATAATAACTTGAGAACCAAATATAGCAATTATGGATAAAATATGCTTAACCTAAAACTGCACTAGCTGCATAGACTGCTGTGAACTTTAAACAAAATTTAGGGAGGATGATAACTGTCCTGGAATAAACAAGCAACAGAGGAAAATCAGAACCTCCTCCCTATACTTCAGATAGTTTAACATGCCCTATATACGGGGCAGGGGATATTATACTTATAAACCAGTGCCTACTAAAACATTATTATTCCATTATTACTGGTTATGTTATCTTCCTATCACATGAAAAATTCCTGTATTTTCCTGGTGTGTTATATCCTACTTATGTTTTCAAATAGCATTCTTCCTTGCTAACTGTCTGGTGAACCTTTTTGGGTCCCCTGAATGCTCTTCAGACTCCCTTCAAGCATTTTTAACAGTTTCAGTAAATGTTCTGTAACATGTCTGGACCTTTCTCATGTTCTTTCAGTTTAGGCTCAGCAATGGCAAAGGGGAAAGCCTCTTTGTCTCCTGCAGACGCAATGTCTCTGAGCAGTCTTAAAGGCCACTGGTAACTTTTTGGCACCAGATCAAGAAGCAATCTCAAACATTTGCGAACACAGTTTAGCATTTTTCAGAATTAGTGCTCTGCCAAGTATTAAAAACAACCACATGTTAAAGCAAGCGATTATTTTTTTTTTTTTTTTTTTTTTAACAGGGAGGACCCAGCGCTTCAGATCGTTGCGTTCAGATCATTGGCATTCCTGAAGAAGCCTGCCACCAGCCTGGTGCAGAGGAGAAAGGGCACCAAGGGCCAGCAGGGATCGTCTGCATGAAGAACTGATGTACACCATGCCCAAACTTCACACATGCTGCTTTGTATTTATAAAACCACGTTGCTTCCTGCATAAATTCCGTCATCCCCGAGATATTTTCCTGGGTTTACTGCCTGTTTTTTTTATTTCCCAGGAGCAGAAATTACACATAAGAACTAAATGTTCACTGTCACCAGAGTAGCTGCTCTTACCTATTACCATTAACGACCTATTACTCCTGATTTTTCAGTGATGTTTCCAAAATAATTACTATTAACTTACATTTCTTAATTAATTTCCAAAGAGGCATTTTTAACTGGCTCTGCAGATACATACACTGGATGTTCCCTTTTCCAGTAGTTCTATGAGCTTTACCTAGAGGTTTATTTACATCACTTTCCTTCCTTAGTGATTTTTCCCCCCACCAGAGGCCAAATATTAACACTGGACATTGAACGTAGCTCCTTGAACAGTTTCTAAAAGTAATTGTGCATGTCCAGCTGGAGGCTGACAGGCAAACCAATGCTGCCCAAGGTGCGCTGCTGCTGCCTGCCCTGTGCCTAGAGTCTTCTGTCTCCAGCTGCCATCCTAGCACTTTTCATGGCACTTTACCTAAGCAAGACAAAATGTCCAGATTACTCACTAAAAACTCAAAATAAAATTTTGCTTCGGCTCAAAATCATTAAATATATTCAGGCAAGTAAGGGCATCTGAACCAAAGTAAGGCAGAAGCTTGCTTCTTCAATGATGTGTCCATATTTTACTTTATAGCACAAGGGCCATAACGGTGATGGGTGTGCTGAATGCAAGAAGCCTCAGCTTTGGTTTAAATGTTATTTTTAACTCCTGTCAGACAAGAGATACTCCACATGACCTGTTTGTTTTTATTCCGGTTAGTCTGACCGAGGAGAGCTGCTGTGGTGCCACCAAGAATGGAACAATGCACCCCGTTCTGTGTGTTTTGGAAGAGAAAGTAAATATTTTGTACAACATCTATTGTTGAACAAATAACTTTCTTTTTGATAAACAAGCAGTGAAAATCTGTATATACCACAAGAAGAATTCAAACCCCTGCGATAACCTTACACCATGGGCATCCAGCAGACGCAAATGTCTGTCTGTAACCAGCAGCTGAGAAAGGCAGCCGCTCTCCCAGCCTGCTTTGGCCTTGCATTGCTCCC
This sequence comes from Falco naumanni, assembly GCF_017639655.2. Taxonomy (NCBI): domain Eukaryota; kingdom Metazoa; phylum Chordata; class Aves; order Falconiformes; family Falconidae; genus Falco; species Falco naumanni. The sequence continues at coordinate 6,472,841 of NC_054057.1, forward strand.
TATGACACTCTCACGTTCACCCACATGTGTGATATAGGAACAGAAAAGAGAAACAAGAGGTGTGTATCTAACCAAGACACTGTAAATTTTTGTCTGAAGCAGGATGGAGCCTTAGAGGCAAGCTGCAGATGAACCTCAGTTCCTCCTCACTTCATGACCTGGGCTATGTGCCGCCCCTCCGCCAGCACTACAGCCAGCAAGCCACCTGTGTCTCCCATCTCCAAAGGGGAATCTTTTTTCTGAAGTCCAGTATCAAGATGGAGAGCAGTGCACAGCGAGGACCTCTGATCACTCGGGAATTATGGCAGCCACTGAAGAGTCCTGCCAAGGAAAACCTCGCTCTGTTACTGGGTACATTTACAGAGCGCAAACCAATAAAGCAGGGCACCCTCTCCTTCTTGGTCCTCCCCGAGACAGCGAGTAGAAGAGGGAGATGAAAGCCACAGTGACAAAACCAGGTCACATGGCACGCTTTGGCTGAAGGCAGAGCTACCTGGTAGCCACCACGGCATGCTACATGAGAGCATGCCACCCACAAGGGCCAGCCTCACGCCCCACCAGCCGTACCTCGTGCCATGCAGGCACCGTCCCACTGCTGCCATGGATCTCCAGCATAACGCTGACTGGGAAGAGCAGAGGAGCCTGCCCACAGCGAGACGTGCGAAGGCAGCCATGCTCCCCCTAGGGCAATACAGTGCAGGTGGTACCAGGGAAGAGCTCCTAGACTCAACTGCATAAAAACGTATCAAACTGTTTAGTGAGACCTTCATGCATAGGACGTTGTATATTTTAAAAGAGATGGAAGTTCTTCAGGTGTTAAGCTCGCTCAGAGGTCAGGCCTGGAAGCTGCGACGCCTCAGCAGCCCTGCCTACTCCCAGGACACGTGGGTTCTGCCCCTTCCCAGCACGGGGAGGAAGTTTCCCCGCTACAGTGCACTGTCGCCAGCGAAGACGCCAGCCTTCCCCTCCCCGGCAGGACCCTCAGGGGCTCGGGCTGCCCCCAGCCCATGGCGGAGGGCAGGCGAGGCGGTGGGCGAGGTGGCTCTCCCAGGGGACGCCCCCCACCAGCGCTCAGGGCGCTGCGACCCTCCCTCCCCAGCCAGGCGGCTGCCGCTTGGGTTCCAACAGCCGCTTCCTGCCAGCCTGGCTGGCAAACAAACCTGTGGAAAAGTAAATACATTTATCACACAGATTTCCTCTGCCCCTTTTTAAATAAGGAAGGGCTCGATTGCTTTCCTGAGTCAGAACCATACCGCGCTGAAGCCGCAATGATAAATATGCGCTCCCATGCTCATTTGAGTGACTACAGCCACAGGCGATACAGGGTTGCATGGTTTCAGGATAAAATGCAAAGAAAAATAAAGAGTCCCTCTGTGAAGGGAGCGCTCCCACCCAGAAGCAAACATTAGGCATAACGCAGACGGGCCCGCGCAAGCCACGGTACCGGGGCAGCACAGCGAGATGAACACGTCCCTCACACAGCCTTGCTGAAGGCAGCAGATACGCTATTGCCGTGTCTCCCCCTTGCAAATATGAAGGTCCCCTTGGAAGAAACCGAAGTGAAATTTAGCCCTGTTAGCAGCAGGAAATAGCCAGCAGTTTGAAATCACCTGAGCCAGGAATTTGGCCTTAAATTTTCCAATCTGACACTAGCACGTCATCAGTACCTTTAAAGTCTCTATTAAGCGGGCGTAAAAAACAGTTGGAGAAGTTAGGGTCATCTCTGGGAATTTATACGAGAAATGTCTGCTGTACTGCAGATCAAAATAGCATTTTGACTCATTGATCCCCTGAATGCCATAAAATCTGAAGCAAGATCCTTGTGCTTAGCGGTGGGAAAAATGAGATTCTTTGGCCTCCTATCGTAACATAAAGAATGAGTAAAATAAAGAAAAACAAAGGAAAAGAAAGGAGATATAAAGCTCGAGATGAGGGTAAAGACAAGTGAGCAATTAAAAATAACAAACTGACTTCAGTTTACAAAAAACACCCTAAACCTCCGCCTCGGTAGCATGTTTTGCTCTTAATCAAGTCTTATTACAATTGCATGCAAATGCCAGGATGGCAGGACATTCCTTCAAACTATGTTTTCATTAAAGATTCTGCTTTTTCCAGAATAATAGTAAATGACACGTGAACTTCATATGAACTATAGGTCATGAAAGGATTTAGTATTGGCATTTTTAATCTAAAAAGTCTGTGCCAGAAAATCAATATGTTTCAGTCGCAGCATTCGAATGCAATTTTCTTCACGTAACAGGGTTCTTTCTTTCACTCCTCCTTCCTCTCCCTTTCTCTTTCTCTCCCCCTCTTCTTTAAAAATAATGAATAATTCCCAGTTTTTCTATGAAACAAGCAGGCGCATTAGAAGGCAACGGCATCAATAACGCGTTACATGTAAACAGAAAATGAACAAAAAAATCATTCAAGGCCCCTTTCAAACTGCCGTGCTTTTCATCAGCGCTATTACAGGTTCCATTCACATTATCGGATTGAACCACGCTGCATAACCAAGGTGCTGACAAGCCTTGATTACCCAATAACTCCTGTATTCCTTTCAGGCAGGTTCACCGAGAGGACAGGAATGCGCGGCCTTCCTGTGGGGCAGGCTGCTTTCCAGCCAGACCAAGTCAATGAAACCCAACGCCCTCCTGCTCCTGCGCGCCGAAACAGCCCCTGCGTTTCCTGAGAGGCAATTATGACTTTTCCCTTCTTTATTCTCAATTGTTTCGGATAACAATTTATTGTACATCGGAGGGGCCAATATAAACATTTTAAACTCTTTTCATAACACTTAGAGGGGGCTGCTAAGTCATCTCCGTAGTAAATCTGTTGTCGGCTCTTTCCCATGCTGCAGAGTCAACAAATCCATCTCTTACCCAGGGCAGGCCCAGCCAGGCATTGCAAAAACAGGGGAAAATGAACACAGCGCCTTGTACGTCGCGTCTCTACTTGCTCTGACTTTCCCTGCACGCTTGTTAGCCGCCCACCTTTCAGTTTTCCCTTTGCACGGCACACCTTTTGAAATACAAATTGCTCAAAGGAGGGAGAAAAAGAGGCTGGGGGGGAGGGGGGGAGAAAAAAGAGGAAAAAAAGGCAGTTTCAGGCAGCCATAAGCATTTTTTTGCATTTGGATTAAACCCTGCTCCAGCCCAAGAAAGGGCAGAAGGATGCATTATGCACTCACTCTTTCTAGCAACTTAGGCTGGAGCACTAATGAAAACCAGGAGATGGAGTTGGCAGCCAGATGTGGGGTGAGGTCTTCCACCGAAAGGGAGCTGGAGCCATTAGGGCTGAGATCTAACAGAGGCTAATTCCCTCACCATGTCACTTGCCTAATTCCTTGCAGACAACTCCCTTCTCCCTTCCTTAACAAGTACGCACGAATCAAAGGCAATCAAGCAAAATAAACATGTGCAATAAATTTATTTTTGGTAGCAATTTATACTAAACTTACTGTTATTTCTCCTTAACTAATCAGTTCTTAGTCCTCTTCTATGTGTCCCCCGAGTGAAACAGCTGCTTTAGTATCACTTAGCATTCAGAGCTGTGGGTGTATTATTACCCACATTTCTCTAATTAACTTCTAATGACACGTGTTATCTGCACATTTTTCTTATTATTTTTATTATTTTAAAGTCAAGCAGAATTCAGCTTTTACCTGTGTCTGCTGCACACGCGGCAAGACTTGTAGCACTGCACACAAAGCTCCGGCCCAGCTCCGGCTCCAGGCAGCCCCAGCCTCCCACCAGCTGCAGGACCACAGCGATCTCCTGCACAGGTCTGCACCCCTCCAGAAAAAAAAACCAGCATGGGCTCAGGTTTTTTTGACCAAGTCCTGTGGGATCAGCGGAAGGATTACATGTGTTCCTCCTACCTCTGCCCAATGCACCAAGGCCATCCCTCCTCCCAGCAGAGACCTCAGAGGGACAAGAAGGAAATCATGGCTTCTGCAAGCCCTGGAGATACCAGAGCAGCGGGTGAGGGAAGGGAGAGCTGCAGGATGGGCTCAGGGGAGCAAATCCTTGCTGAAGGTGTGAGGCTTGGCCAGGCCAGCTCGTGGCAAAGACCTCTGACAAGGTCACATTATATTTTTATATATATATTTTAATATATATATTTTTTATATATATATATATATCAACCAAGCACACATTATATTCAGCTTTAAGGCTTCAATAATACTGTTTCCCTGAACAAACAAATGCACAGGTGTGTGGAGTCCCCAAAGTCATGATTTGGAATTGGTGTCCAAATACCAGGTCTCTGAAGCAGCTAACGCTGCAACCATCTTGCACCACAGGTGGCAGAAAGAAAGTCTCGCAACTCTGCAGATGCACACACTGATAGACTGGGAACTTTCACATTGTAAATACTCGCTGCCTAGCTCTCAGCTTTATTATTTTGTCTTCTTTTTTCCTTCGCCACAGGGCTGTTACATTCAGCTCATATTATGGTCTATTTATTGTCAGAAGCCTTTTAAATGGCAAATATTTTCAGCTATCTGTGGTTGTGTCAGTTTACTTTTCAACGCAGTGAATGAAGAGATACTTGGTATCTCCTAAAACTGGAACAAAAAGTGATTTCCTGTGCAAGTACAAACAAAAGCTTGACCATTTTCCTTCCAAGCATAGGAGTTACTCTTGCCCAGGGAAGCGTGCTTGATACATTTCAGTAGAAAACAGGCTGCTTTGGGGATTTTCTCACACATTTATGATAGCAAGCTTTACTGTAAACTTTACTGCATCCACCATCAAGCAAATGGTGTCACACGTGAACAGTTAAAAAACCTGTACAAATCTGACCTCATTTTTTCCTTAGATGACCATGACTCTAACAATATCATGACTAGAAATACTGAAGTATTTTTAAAGCCGGTATTACAAGTAACAGATTGTAAGAATAACTCTTGATATTATACACACATTAAGATAGAGGCATAAACAAGATGCATACACAAACCTTCAAATAAAAATCTTCAAAACCATACAACAGCAATGGCAATGGATTTCTTGCCTGTCGAGTACAGAATAGACTTGCACTCTGTGTTATGGATTTGCTGATACTTGGCTGAATGAATAACCGATAGGAATCTTAAGACAAAATGCAGTAAGTACGTAAGTCTTCAGTTCATTGTTAATTTAGTCATGGATTTTTATTTTAGTTACTCCTAGTTTATATGAAGAAAAAAAATCAAAATCACACCTTGTCATATTTGTCTGGTATCACACTCCCAGCTTAACTGTAACTGTTACCGAGCAAATGCTCCAAGGAATATTTACTAAACATGACTATGAATTGCAGTCTGTCTCCAAACAAAATCACAGTTGCAAACTGCAGCTTTACAAAATCTCAGTACATGACAAAAAGAGACCAAAAGTGGACTGCTGGATTTTTGCAGTTCAGTCTTATTCTCTCAGGCTATCTCATAACTATGATGTCTTCAGCTTATACACGTTTTACAATCTCCCCTTCAAAATTACCTGCATTCTTCAGCTGTACAGCAGCCCCTGTTCCAATGCCTACCAGAATGGAAACTTCATATAGCAATTTTCTTCAATCAATCTAAATGAAAAGCCATGTTGTCATCCCTCTCCATCCATCACTTTGTTTGTTGCATGTTAAGCTGTAACTGCTTTGGCCTTAGAATCACTGAACAGTACTTTTTTTTAATTTTCTGAGAAAGCTTCTTCCTTAATTGTGCTGAACAAATCGTAATGACATTTTTTAATAGACGCTCGGGGACAGTTCATAAAAACTCTATGCACCACTCAAATAAAGGTTTTATAGAACTTAACCAGATAAAGGTGAAATTAATCTTTTTTCAAAAGCTATTATCCTATACACTGAGCTATCCTTTCTGCAGTCTGACTAAAACCCACTAATCTGTTATATCACCTCCTGGGATGATAAACCAGGGTGAAAGGAGAAAAAGCAAGCTGGAGTGTGAAGTCAGCCCTGTACCACATAAGCATAAACCATCATCAGCCCATATTCAGACTTCTGAATAAAGTCCATGAACTCCGCAATCCCAGGAGCCTTAACGGGACAGGTTGTGGTGCTGAATTTGTTCTCCAATTTACGTGTTATTTTTATTGCCACTGTTTACTAATACGTTTTTACACCAGGAAAGTCTTTAATCATAAGATTTTATTAAGAAGTATTGTTGCTTTGTTAGATCTTGAGCAGCCTTTCAGTCAATGCAATGCCTTTGTCACTCTCTCCCATACAAGCAGCAGATGTAACATCAGCCAGGCAACTGGCTGTCTTTCCAATAAATACTGGCATCAGACTGTAGCGATGCCAATCACTGTGCTCTCAAAAATGAGGATTGCTTCCCTCCATCAGCAATAAAAGATGACTAAACTGTATCACAGCATAGTCAAAACACCTGGAAGATTCCCTTAAATAAAGAGGGTGGCATAACAGCTGCCTGTGTCCAGGGACCTAATGCACCACCCTGCAAAAGTTCTTCTGATACAGAAACTCACATCCCTTGAATCCCCATTATTAAAAAAAACCACCAAACCACCCCAAACCAACCAAACTGCCTGCAGAAACCCAAAACAATTTTCAAAGGCAGAAGTTCAAAATCAAGCCCAGACAGAAAAGAGAACTTGGGTCTAAGCCACCAGAGAGACTCCACATTAAAGTAGTGCAGGAGTACAATCGACAGCTGGGCAGGTGACAGCTCTCTCTAAGCTCTCGCCACATCCATTCAGATTCAGACCAATTTTGCTACGTAAACATTCCTCAACCTGCTCCTCTTTCTCAAGTACCGCTGCAGGTCCCACAACATTTAGCCACATTACTAGCTAGACAGATAGCCCTTTGCCAAACGCAAAAGGCAGCCATCAAGGTCAGCGTTGCTGTTTGAAGCAACGGCAACGCATACAACAGGCAGCTGTCTGCAGGACCAAGCAGAGCTGCACAAGGCTTTTTTCCCTATGAATTAGTCCCTTAGGAAAGTCTTTACCCCAAAGCAAACTGCTGGCAGCGTGAGATGGATGAAACCTGTAATATTCACCATGCAACAGCACGTGGAGGGCAGCAGCACTGGAACCACACACTGAAATCCTTTGTCACTGCGCAGCAAAACTTTTCTTTTTAAACACTGGAATGAAAGGTTTAGTAGACTGTGTGACAAACAAAATCAGGCAAGTGTTTACATAGGAAAACCAGCCCTCTTGTAGCTGCACAAATAAATAATATTCTTTTTTCTTTGAAGAAAGAGCATATGCTCAACATTCTTTTGTCCTGTATCACAATAGAAAAACCCTTTGCACTGGAATATCTGAATCACTTCTTGGCAGTCTCTCAAGGTAAACAGAGTAAATTAAAAATGAATGTTTATCGTAGGCGCACACATACACACACTAGCAAAGTGGAGGGCTGTATTTGCCTATCAAACATAAGAAGCGATTGAGTCCATCAGTCATTGAAACAAGCAACTGAAAAGTGGAAATAATGGGATGACAACATCAGAAAACAACCTCCCAGAAAGAGATGAGTTTCCTCGTAGCCATTTGTCTTGTCTAATTAATCCCACATGTGCGACTGGACTTGAACATTAAAAAAAAATTAGGTACAAAAATATTACTTTCACTGGGAAGCTTCAGAAGTACAAAAGAAACAGAAATGCTTTATGGTTGTGCTTTGCTTTCAAACCCCCCTTTTCACATCATCATCTTAATCTGCAGCTCTGCCCCTGTGCCTAGATGAGACTAGGATAATGTCAGCAGCGCAGAAGAAAGCGGTTGGAAAAGCTGGGGAAAATTATGTCGTTACCACTAATAAAACAAGATGTCAGTTCCTAATAGATTAAAACCCTGTGTATTAGGTTGCAGACTATTCCTGGGCACCCATGGAGCGGTCATGCCCAAGAGCACTTCCCTCTGCTCAAGACCGGTGAAAAGGGCATGACCTATTCCCTTCCACGCAAACCTTGTCACAGTTTATCCGTATTTTTGTCAACCTGGAATTAGACTGCTGCAACACACTCTCCACAGGGCAAAACAAAATAGAGAAACAAATGCAGAATGTGTCAACTGCTGATTTAATGGAGTTTCATGCCAGGAGCTTGTTGCCCTAATGTGCGCGGGTCTGCAATATCTGTTCTCACAGGAGGCTGTGTAGGTGGAGCGAGGTGGCAGGTCTAGTATGTAAACCCGACCGCTTTTGAAAGGGTTTTCTGATCCTGACTATGCAGACAGACACACTCGACCAGGTTCCCAAAATTGTGGCCACTTCTGAAAAATGCGTGTATATGGCTGTTAATTTTTTTTTTTTTTAAGTACATAGGAGATACCTCCTCCACAGTGTGCACCAGGTAGGCTGCTAGAGCTGAAATGAAAGTGCAGTTGATCTGAAAGCTCCCTCAACATCCCAGAAACATCCTTCATATGCCTGCTACTCCGAAGCAGGCTACATACGTTCCCACTTTGAAAGGGGACACAACAGGAGCAGTGTTCCTCTATTTTTACAGGCTTTTGGGAGGAGAAGGGACTGCAAGTTGCAGTGTTTCACTGACTGCAGTCCAAAGGGTGGGTGACAGTGTTTGCTATGACATTACTGATGCAGTTAATAACAGAAGGACGTCCAGGGCATATACTGCATACTGTTCTTTTAATGCAATGAAGTAAACATATACTATCTTTCTGCACGTTAAAAAGAGGGACAAGAACTATTCTGGCACATCTGGGCACAACGACAAGGACGTGCCTGCTGGCACCATTTGCCACAGAAACCTCCAAGTAACATCCCGCACTAACCCCCAACGGGAAAGTGGCACCGAACGAAGCACACACAAGCTAACAGCTTCACAGAAAACTACGCGCACTTTGGCAAACTTTTTAGAAGAAAGGAAAATGAGGATTCGAGTTCTGTGTTGGGCCTCCATCTCAAGCAGGCAGCAGTGCACACATGCATGTGTATGTGCTGTGCATATGCACACGCATCTGTATACATATGTACATACACAGATCCCCTGGCATCCACAAGGGAATCACTGGCAGACTTTTGAGGCAAAGAATATTCAAAAATATTTTTTCTCTGGAGAATCATACCGAGCGCTTTCAGGATTTTGCTGAAGAAAGTTCCCAGTTTGCTCTAACAGAGTACTCCCCCCCGCCTCCCCTCCCAAAAAAACACCCTCTCTTCAGTTTGCTTCCAGAAGGAGGCACCACTCATCCCTCCCGCTATGGCCAGGGCTGAGGCGCCTGAAGTGCTCTGCTCCCCTCTCCCTCTCCATCAGGGAAGATGATATCTCCCAGGGGCTCAGGGACACGCACCACTCTGCTGGGACACTGCTCTGCAGAAGCGTCCTGCTGCAGCACTTCTGCTGCAATTGCCCACACCAAGCTGAACGTGTTTAATTTATCTGCTCCCTGAAAACCAATTCTCCCATGCTTGCTGTCTCTGTTGAAAGTAAACAAGTTAATTCCTGTTGCAATATATCTGAACCAGATGCACTATTTTTTTTTTTCCCTCTTCACAGCCAGAAAGAAAGGAGGAATTGCAAAGTTTGCCTTCTACATTGAAGGAAAAAAACCCCTACCTTTTGGTTATTGAATCAAATCCAGACCTCAAATAAAAACACCTTGGTCTCTAATTCCTTCTCTGCTATATAGCACTTGCACGTTTTCCTTCGGCATTTACAGGGGTCTGAATGCGATGTGTCCGTTACAAATACTCCCGGTGCATAACTGCCCTAAATGACGTAGGAAGAACGCTAGAATGCCCCAGTTAACACCCCAAAATTTTACATCAGAAACAGTAGCAGCCAAAACGCCTGCCCTTGCCATCAGAAACCTCTTCAGGAGAGGAGTTAGCTTTGCAGACCTGGCAGAAGAGCCTGAAGAATGTATCAATACACATCAAGGTTTAGAAAAAAACAACAGCAGAGAGATTTGTTCTCCCACCATCACTAATAAATAAGGTATTAAATCGTTAAGATTTCAATTACAAGAGAAGAATGTGGCTAACCAAATAAAAGCAGGGGGAGTTGAAATAAGTAGTAGGTTAAAGATTAATATTCTGGGTTCAGAACAAAAGGATGCTCTTTTGTGGCACTGTGCTTATGCCTCTGAATGTAAACATTGTTCCGAGAACCATTTTTTCTTTGCCCAATCTTTAAAGGGTAATAAATTAGACCTTGGACAGCCATACAAGCTGCTACTAGATGTGAATGTGAATGTGTCTGTAGAAAAGGCTGACTTTCAATCAAAGTCTATTGAAAGAATAGTTGGATTTTCTAAAGAAGCATGTTGTGCCTATTAACCAACTTACAAAAGGGGCCATTTTCTTGATTTATGTTTGGTTGCTATAGAGATCTTGCAGTACAGACTGGCAGGTGAAGCTCCCATTTAACAATCTCACAGGTTTTTCTTAGCTGTACTCAGAGGATACAGAGCTACAGTAGGTAAAATCCACCGCACAAACATACCACATCTGTCAAACTTAAATATCGGATTTAAGGCTTTCCAAGAATTTATCAGGAATACGATAGAGTTATTACACAATTTTTGCCCAGACACTTTGCACCCTGAAAAACCTTACTGCAGCAAGCTCCTTCAGCTCTGTTAGGTTTTGTCACTGATCCACTTCTTATTCAGCAGGTAATTACCAGCGAGCAGGATTCCAGCACATCACAGCACTGCAGGGTCGTTGTCTATTTGGTTTTGGTGTTTGGTTTTTGTTTTTTCTTTTTTTGCAAAGCATACAACATATTCACAAGGAAGACCCTTTGCTCTGCAACAGCAACACTGATGCTAATGTGTGCAGGGGGGTGTCAATTAAAAAAAAAAATAAATTCCCTTGCCATGAACCACAAAAACCCCAGAGAATGTGCAACTGAGAAGCAATATGTCATGCTGGAGTAGAAGGAAAACTTTTCTTGCCAGTAGGTCACAGGCAATTCAAGACATAGACTGAGAAATGCCATTTTATAAGACCAGGTCTTATGCCTAAACTCTGACTAAAGGTAGCTATATGGAAACAAGAGTCCTAGAAGAGGAAAAAACAAGGCAATTAGCAACCTATGTGATGCTCCAAACAGCAACCTAAGGGGAAAAATAGCAAATCTGCATGGGCAGTACATGCTTCAAGACAAAACCAAACCAATCCAAACCATATTAAACATTATCTAGGATTCCAGCCTTCCCTTAGTTCGTTTCTGGCATTGGCAGATACAATATCAAGCATACAGAACAGAGAAAGATTTAAAAAAAAAAAAAATCAAGCCCAGAAATATTATTTTTACTGTATTTAACATGAGAAAAAAAAGAGATTATTCCTATGTGATTCCTTGATTCAGCGAGAAATTTCCAGTGACCTACCTTATCAAAAAGGAAATCTGCATTTCATAAACCAGTGAAGTCATTTGACTGAAGTAACAACCTGCGACAGGAGGCAGTGCCTTATAGCTGCCTCAGTTATCAGCATCTTCTGCGTTACTAGCACCGTACTATTAAAAGTTTTACATAAATAGCCAGCGGGGGCAAATTAAACATGAAATTAAAGCCTTACAGCTCGCCCCCCCCCCATTTTACAGAAGTAGTAAGAGGGGGTGAGGGTGCTTAGGAAGGGCTGGTCCCACAGCCCCCCGAGGGGTAGACCCTATGCACCCGTCTCACTAGGATCTCTCTGCACAGCCCGTGCTCCTTCCCAAGCCACTGCCACCTCTTCCTGGGAGAAGTGACCAGCTTGGCTGCTCTGCCCTGCACAAACGCATCCACTTCACCATGCTCAACTGCACAAGATCAAGCTGCACTCAACACCAATGAAAAATTTTAAAAACACCATTTTTTTTGCATTACTGCAAAAAGCTGCTACCAAGGAGGTCTGATTTCAGTTCCTGAGACATATTTAGTGTCTGCAGAACAAAGAGGATTGTTGGGGGAGACAAACATCTGGAGCAGCATGGCACGAGACGGCTATAGGTAGAGTAACTTCCATGTGCAAAGGCAGCTTAATCCAATGCTTATCAACACACAGAGGTGAGGGTCATATATGGCATTAAAAGGTGTAAAAGAATAAAAGGTTATCTCTTGCTAAGGCCAATACAGATGTCTCCCTGGAGGCAGATGGCTTGGGGTACAAGGTTGGTCTGACCCTGTACAGCTGAAATTAATGAAGAGCTTTGCCACCAAGTTTGAAAGGACAGGACAGAGGCATGGGTAGAAGGAGGTCTGAAGTCAAGCACCCAGAATTCCACCTCTCCAGAAATTATCTTCACTTTCTGCCCCCACGCCCACCCCCCATCAGAGAAGAAAGCTGCAAAAACTTGCTTACACTTAAAAAGGGGAGGAGGATGATAATTGTGGTAATCTTCAAAGGATTTGTTTTAATTTCTGCTGAAAAGCCAGCAAGTCTTTAATTGTTTGAACATAGGGCTTTTGGGGAGAGTGCTCCAAGTTATTTCATTACTTGTCTTTTGGAATTTTACTGATTATCAGGAACAAATATGGCCTTAACACCAGAGCTGTGATGAAGAGAGATGACTTCCTTGTAAAGAGCTCTGTTGTTTGCATCTTTGTAATTATCGGCAAATGGATTCCACCTGTTGTACATCACCCAGCACATACAGATGGGACTGAAATATATCCTGGATTTATATTTTATTTGGACTAACAAAGCCAGGATTTGAATTCAAGGGACAGTGAAAGAACTAAGAATGTTCTGCATCAGAGACTTGGAAAAAGAAATACAGGGCTTTGGCTGTGGCCCTTCTGCTCAGATTATCTCCAAATACTTTACATGCAGTGACTCCTCCTAAGGAAAGCAGGAGCAATCAAATCCATTACTCTCTGCTGTTGAACCCTGTCTCAGGCCTCCTCTTGACACATTTTTTTACTTCCTGTTATTTATTTTTTACATTAAAATCACTGGCAATGTTTTGACCATCTCCTGCTTTAACTCCAAATCATGATGAAGGAAGATTTGACCATTAAAACAGTATTACACAATATCTGTCATCCAGATTGGACAGTAACTTATTAAACCCTGTTTTATTGAAAGTCTGCATGTTGGCATTTTGTTTTTATACCTTGCATGTGTTTTAGTGTTGAACTTGGCTTTTCCATGAATCTTATAAACATAAAAAGCACAAAGACTGAAATTCTGTCTCCGCTGAAGTAATAGGATTTTTGTCACTGATGTCCGTGGGGTAGGATTTCAACCCCGATTACTAACAGAGATATATATATATATATATATATATATGTTAAATATCTTCAATTTCTGTCTCTCCAATGTACACCTTTTGACTAGAAAGATCAGTAGGGAGGAAAAAAAAATCAGGAAGATATGCTACTATTAAAATCACAATCTAAACAACATCTCTGTGCACATGCATGCACCCCTACGTCTTCTCGAAGAGCTGCTAAGAGCACGCGATGCCACATGAGGTCTGACACCCCAGCTAAAAGAACACCCATATTAGACCTGCAGTCTCTAAATCCTTGAGGATACGTCCAATAACAGAAAGATCCTAAACAATGTAGACAAATAACACTTAATGCCGATCCCTTAAAGGCACAAAAAGATACGTTGTCTACCTTCTATCATTCTGCAAGATATAACATTGTAGATTTTGGTCTTCAATATACATACACATGGTGTGTATGTGTGCAAACACAACAGGGTGGTAATTTCCATGTGGAAAGCTGCTGCATCATACAGTAAATTAATTTACCGTACACATTCCCTCCCTTTTGCCTGGTAACTTTTGGTCCTTTTTAGTTTCAATGCAGTTAAGACCCTTTCAAGGGCTGCACATTGATTCCATAAAAAGCAATGAGGGTGTGGAAAGAGGCCATCTTCTCCCTGCTCTATGCAGAAAGGGTGAACTTTGGGAATCTAGATTCTTTGTTGCCCTGAAAGTTTAATGACTGGCTTCAGCTCCACAAGTGAGCACCAAGGGCTCATTGCGCCCACCAGTTAAAACTTTCAAGTTTTAACATCAATCCTTGCAACAGAAAAGTTCTTAGGTCATTTCTAAAGGTGTTTTGCTGTTTAATAAGCATTCTTCCTCACTTTGCAGGAGGAGGATCTTGAAAATAAGTTACAATAAAACTTAAAACCCTCCAAAATATTCTTAAATAGCTTTCCTATAACCCATATGGCACATAAATGAATATAGGATAGTGTTGTATAACGAGTTTATTGGCAAACAGTTGGTACGGCCAGATTACTTGTCCTTTTAGTGAGTAACCTTAGACTGTAGCCATCTTAAATGCATGCTGATAAATCTTAAACATACCAGTCCACTGTGCATTATTTGTTCATGCATACACTTCTCTTAAAGTATGTAAGTAGATATTTGCATATAAAATTCTGACGGCACACAAAGGATTCGATTTACGCATTCCTTTGTTAACCCAACAAAAACACTACGTTTTCCATCACTGATAAAACCTCTAGGCTTTTAAACTCACAAATGTATTTTTACAATTCTTAAGCTGCTGTTATGGCCTGTGGAGGTTCCTGGTCTGGTAACAATGGAAACTGGAGTCTTAAGTTTATCTTCAGGCCAGGAGGGATGGAGGCAGCAATAGTATATGCTTTCCTAAACTGACCCGCTAATGACCTGAGTCCTGCCCTGAGGGGTTAGTATCCCTTGGAGTAAGAGGATATTTAGTTCCAATGCCAGTTCAACCTACTATTCATTTAAAAGAAATTGCCTCATCCAAGTTAAGGGGTTTAGATCTTGTTCTCCAAAATTAATCATTCCTACAGCGTGTGTTTTTTCAGATGTAATAGTTTAGAAACATAGATGTTAGTTATGAAAAATATCTGTATTAAAAACTGCGTGGTCTTGTACTGCAAAAATTAGCGTGGATGATGCCAAATGTAGAAGAAAACTTCAGTACCACAAAGATTTAAGAATGGGTTTGATTGCTTATTACTTTCAATAGTCTAACTTCAGTATGTCCCTTTTGTGCATGAAGTCAGCCATTCTTGCGCTTCTGTCGAACCAAGGCCCCTCCAGTGATATCAAGTTCTTTACAGACTAGGTTCCTCCCTTAAAAGCACGGAGCAAGCAGTTCAGATTAAACACGGTGACTTTACCCACTCTGTGGATAAAACTGATCTGTCCTGAGGTCATAATAAATTCAGCTATACTAAATAACTATTTTGCTTTATCATAAGCATGTGCATTTTACATGTTTCTGATCAAGATCAGAGATGGAAAATGGCACAGGATGGCTATTTCCATGATATCCTCTTGCACATCTGGAGATTAATGATGCAGCATTCCAAAAGGGTTGTATAGTTTGGAAAACACCCACACGTTTGAGTGCTTACTCACAAACGCAATCACGCAGCCTCGCCAAGCACTACCAAAATACCACACACTAATTTTCTTCATTATCACAGGGTAATGATATGACCAGAACTCATATTTCCTGGAGACTACATGCTCTTTGTTATCTCTGTGTACATCTGCCACTTGGTGTTGTCCAAATTCAGAGCAGCACTTGCTATTATTCTATTACAGGTTTCCCTCACATGCTAATCACTCTGGCATCCCAGCTCACAGCAAACCCTATTCATGTACACATGCAAAACGAGGGCCCAAGTTGCCATTTTGCAGAAACATCAACAACATGAATTAAAGCTACAATGAAGTTGCACATTTATTTAAGTTTTTCAGCACAACT
The DNA here is from genome assembly GCF_017639655.2 of Falco naumanni. Classification (NCBI taxonomy): domain Eukaryota; kingdom Metazoa; phylum Chordata; class Aves; order Falconiformes; family Falconidae; genus Falco; species Falco naumanni. The sequence continues at coordinate 6,488,503 of NC_054057.1, forward strand.
CCCATCCAGATAAAATCACCATTTATTCCAGCCTGACAAAGTCCACAAAAAATTTGCTGAAATTTTGCTCCTAAGTCACTTCAATGACTTGGAAAACATTCTCCCTTTCCAATTGCCCCCCAAAATGGAACAAAATAGGTCTGGTGTAAAGCTGATGTGCTTTCAATGTTAACTTATAAGCAAATTCTGCTCTGCACATCCAAATGTTACCTTGGGAAATTCTACACCTCCAGAGGCAACATTTGCATTCTGCTACATGTGGCAAAAAAACTCCCTAAATAAATAAATTAGTATAACACACAGCTACCTGTAAATCTGCCACCATATTTATCACGTATATGTATTTAAAAGTATTTAGCAGTCAAGCTGTTCTTGAAAATTTTACAGTAAATTCATTTTCTCTTAAAAACTGTTCGAACTTACAGCCCTAAGTGCCTTTAAACCAAAATTCAACGACTCCTAGAAAGTTCATTTTAAAAATTACTTACTACTACAAATGGAAAGCACACTACATACCAACATGCCAGTATGCATGACAAGTACTAATCATAATATTCAAGGACAGCAATGCTAGTTGATCCTCTGACAACTTTGCTCTCTTGCACATACACCATGCGTGCAGCTAGGTTATCCCAGCAGGCAGGATGCAGGTTAGACCAGAGTGCCGCAGGTTTTCCAACTGGATGCATCTAATGCTCTTCCTGCACCAGTCGAGGAAACACCTCCTCGTCTCACAACAGATAGACAACGTTTCTGCCTGCTGGCTCACTGGCTCCTACCAGTCACTGTGACTACTCTGGCTGACGCAGGAGCGGGTGCAGACCAGGGCTGCCCAGCACCATGACCGGGAGCCTTGGGTGCTAAGCAAGGCCAGGAACACACCTGGGCACCCTGACAGCACTGCAGGCAACAAAAACTTGCAGCCTGTTACTCAAAGTCCCCATCAGCCAAAGGTCTGCAGGCAGCACTTCCGAAGTGATGCCCAGGCAGGGGACCCACGCCTCCTGCTTGGTAGAGGTTGGATGCCCCAAGGCAGACGGTGACCTTTATGCCAGCAGCTCCAGCCCAGGGAGGTGGCAGGGCGGGACCCGTGCTGCTACGTATGCTCCCCTGGATCCAGGTGCACGGTTAATAAAACTGTCTTTCCCACAGACCCTGCAGAATAATACATTTTATATTCTAATGAAGTAATTATTAAAATAGGTAATTATTGAAATAACCATATCAACTCCCAGTCATTAAAATCCTCCTAAACAGAAGGGCATGATGGCTTAGGCTATTAGAAAGCTTGGCAGCCACCCAACGCCTACAATAGCTTCTAATTAATTGATCTCACCTCTAATCTGCTATTGTTAGCCTAGTGCTGATCATTTGTTTGGCCTACAGATCCTATTGCCCCTTTCATTTGATTGTATTTGTTACTGTACCCTCTCTATCTCTTTCAATTAAGCACAGGTTAAGTGGTTCAACCGCAAGAGAATAGGAGATAATGGCACCAATCAAAGTAATCTCTTTAATTTGCTAAATGGATTACAGGGAAACCCCAGCCAAAGTGAAGTCATAGCTGGTGGCCTTCACTTGAACTATACACAAAGAGTATCTAATTATTAACCCACCACATGCCAAACTTTACAGATATCCAATAAAACAACACAGCATTCGGGTACTAGCAGGGTTGCTCTCATTACAGAGTTTTCCACTGTAAAATTGCTTTGACTGCAAAATCTTTATATCTGTGTCTTTCCAAGTACACCGTACGCCGTACTTTCAAATGCAACATATCTAGATACAACAATCAAAACACTGCACTGAATACCAGTCAAGAGAGTGGATTTATAATCTCTTTAAGGACATGCTCATGGTAGAGTTCATTTTTCATATTTGTACTATAAATGCAAATTCAGCTTTGCAGTCGGTATTGCTTTTGCTGACTGTAGAAGTTTTAATAGTAAACAAGCTTTGTCCTTAAACTGGCAAGTGGGCTTCTTCCCCCTCTCCTCTTTCTTCTGAAGTGTTTTTGAGCAAGCTGTCTGGCAAGAGAGCTTCACAACCATTACTTTGGCTGAGCATGTCCTTGGCTAATCAGTCAGGCAGTGAATTCAAGAATGTGAGCTGCATGAGACTGAGGGTCATTTCCTTGCAATGACAGGGAGAGTGGGGCATTAGAAAGAAAAAAGGTAGGAGGGGACAACAGGATTTCATGCAGAAGGGAACTCAGTTTGTTGGAGGGGCAGAACCTCTTAACAGTGATTGAATCCCTCTGCCTTTTCAGAATAAAAGGTTTTTATTAGTGGCAAAACAGAGATTACCAAGTATAAATCTATTGTTCCTGGCAGAATTCAACTTGCATCGGATGACAGGGCTGGTAACACAGAATATGGTATCATTTTGCACTTCCTTTTTGCCTTTGGTTGGTTGATTTCAAACAGAATGATTACACTAGCCTCAAGCAGAACCCCTAAGAAGTAAAATTTTAACTTAAAGCTAGATATATGGAGAAAGAATAATCTATATTCCAGGCTGGATGACTTTAGATCCTCAAAAAAAATCCATTAAAAATGGAACAGGACTCCTGCTTTCCAGACCTGACACCCAGCCCACAAGAGAGCACTTACTTCTAACATTAGCTGAAGTTGTCTTGCAGCATCAAGAGCTACGGTTTTGATTCCTGACTTGCATTTTTCATCCTCCCTTGTTTGGGCACTAAAGCTTTTGCACTGGGTTTGTCAACTTTTCACAGTCACTTCTGTGACTCTTGTGGTTCCACGTTGCTTCCACGCAATACAGGCATTAACAAAGAATTTATATATACATCTCCAAATTTCCAGTAATGCTGCTAACACAGCCTGCCTGTGTTCCAATGAGATGTCAGCTTTATATTTCAGAAGATGTTTTTGTTTGCATGGTAACCGGCCAGTAACTTGGCATTCTTCTGCCGTTCTGCATTTTGACACCAGTTCATCACTAACTGCTTAAAGCCAAACACATACTTTCTGCACTATTGAATTAGCAACTATATATACACACTATAACCTTCAGCAAAGTCTGTCCAACAACCACTTGTACAGCAGGTATGGTTTCAGAGGAAAATCACAACTAAGCCCAGGTCTATCATGCACTGTCACATAGAGGTACATGCAATCTTCCTATCAAACTAGTTGCTCAAGGTAATTGCTTTCTCTGAACATGTCACACATTTTGAAAACAAACGTACTTTATGGGTGCAGCTTGGGGAACAGGGTGAGATGCTCTTCTGGTCTTCTACTCCCCAGACTTTCACCTCACTATATATTAATGATCCTGCTAACTATGTCCTGGGCTGATGCAGCTGGGACATCTCCATGGACTATCTCCACTCATCCAGCCAGCGAAAACAGGGGCTGTTCTTCATGGGGTGAGGGACCTGGACTGGCTCACAGGAGGGGCCCTGCAGCACCAGCAGCTGCAACTAGCAGGGACTGGGAACCAGGCTGGGGGAAGGGATCCCTCATCCACCCTGTCAAGTGGGCTATACTTTCTCCTCCTCTTTTACATACAGCATGTAAACAGGTCAAAAAGATGTGGAGTGTGACCTGCAGCCCGTTCCCATTTTTACCTCCAACAAGCCTCCTTACGGAGATGCATTTTCTGCCCACAGCAATCCACTGTGCCTGCGTATGCACACCTGACTTAAAAATACATGACTGGCTGACACCTTCAAGTATGGAGGAAATCAAATGTCTAAATTTCCAAACGCCTTTGCCATTTGAGAGCACACATAAGACTATATTCTGCTTTCCAGCTGTCGCAGCTCTAACAACCTTAATGGATTTAACAGCAAGGACAGAAATGGCCTTCCAGACTTTAGCCTGAAAGAAAATATTTTGGTATTTTAAATTATTCTATTCTTCAGGTAATTCATAAAGATTAAACTGGGCAAAAGGGAAGGTGGAAGCTTACCCAGTAGTATTGTCGGGTTGGACATTATTCAGAAAGCACAAGCTTTGGGGACCTGCGGTGCTGATTCAGCCCGGTCACAGAGCCAGGGGTCAACCCACAGCTCTACTTCTCTGGAACGCAGAAATATTTATTCACATCTGGAAACAGCTCATCTGCACTGGAAACTTTTCTAATATTTTCTCTTCCATTATGATACAAAAGCTACAAAGCAATCCTTTTTTTCATTGTTGTTCTATTTATCCAGCCGTCCTCCTCTCCATTTATATACCTACCTTAAATGAGCAAGCCATGACTGTTAATAAGTAAATCAAAACACTTTGAAATCTGCCAGAGTCGGCACCGATAATACATATTGGCCCATAAATATTGAGGCCCTAGTAATCCTCCCCCAACAAATGAGCCAAATAAGAAAACAGGCAAAGCCCTCCCCTTCAAATTCAGCAGAACTATGTTATTAGCATGGAGGAACCCCAGCGTACATGAGTCCCTGGCTCGAGTGATGGTTTTCAACACCACCTTAATTAAACCTGCTCCAAGCAAATTTAATCAGTGCTGTGAACAAAATGGCTTCTGAAAGCAGGGAGCAGTTTACATTAGTGTTTCCAGCACGACTGTCAACAGTGCTGCAAAAACATTTTTCTAAGCATCAATGGGGATTTCTGGTTAAAAAAAATTAAAAATTCCTATTGCAACAATTTGAGCAAACCACTTTAGAAAGATCTGGGGAGAGCGAAGACAGGGAAGACACCTGCTCTGCACCCTGTCCCTTCCAGTCCCGAGAGGGACTTCTCGGAACATCTGAAATCCTACCCTATGTTTAAAAATGTCAGTGGTAATTTTCCAGGACAAATTCAGATCACAGACAAACCCATTCCCCTTTCTCCTGTTCCTTCCTAGGTGTCTGCTTGTGGTCAGGGTGGAAGACAGATTGCTGGGCCAGACGGACCCTCGGTCTGAGCCCACACAGCCTTTCTTACACTCTCATATTGCAATATGTTTCCCACACTACCCTGTCACAGGCAGCGCAGAAAGCATTTGCTGTTTCTTTCTTCTGGCTCTACAAAGTCTATTATTTAGGTAATTACACTAGGAACTGTACCAAGTAAACGTCTTCCTTCTCTCTCTATTGATGCAAGACAAGGCTCAAGACTGATGATAAGTCTATAGCCTTGCTATACAAGTAATGTAAATCTCACGGATGGGTATTTTGCATGATCTTGATACAAAACAGCCTGACAAAAGACAACTCTCTTTAAGCCCTTTCTTCCCTAAACCCCAACTACTGTGGAAGCAAATGAGAAGCAATTCTTTTGTTGAGCAAACTAAGACAGCACTGGACATTAAGCACTGGACATAAGACAGTTTAACAGGCAAACCCCCAAGCCACATTTTCTATCCATTTCTGTACCCAGCAGCACAGGTAAACCTCAAGAACTGCCCTCCGACACCACCAGCCATAAGGTATGCTGGGCAAAAGGCACAGGATGCCCCCTAGTAACCCATCTGCTGTGTAAAAAGAGCTGGTGCTGGCAACAAGGACAGGCAGATGAAGATAAGGAGATATAAGGCAGTGGTTCAAACTCTGATCTGCTCCCAGGGACCCTAAGGAGAATGGTCCTTACATGGTTGGAGTCAATGCACTCCCTTCACACACCACATCATGGGAGCGGATAGGCATTTCCATCGTATCGCTGTAGGCCTTTGCTGCCACATACACTATTAAAATAGATTTTCTTAGGGACTACAGCTCTGTTGCTTTTTCTCAGTAGGGAAATGCCTTCTGCAGTCACTACAGGCACAGATCTCTTTGCACACACAGTGTTGGAGAGAACATCAAAAGGCACAGTTACATCCAGATATTAAAGTTCCACCTCAAACCATGTAGTTCACATACAAAGATGAACATACACAAAGATCACTGCAGGAAAGGTCCTCTGGAAGGACTGCTTTTAGTAGCCAGGTGTAAAAATAACAGGAATTTGTAAAAAGTAAAAAATCCTCCAACAATAATAAAAAAATAAATTGCCTTTTAATTTATGTGGGCAAGTCAAATATCCCATCTCTCTGTCAATAAGCACAGACTTCTTAGGCTCTACACTGATTCCTATGCTTTTTAGCCAATTAATATGCAAAAGTTTAATACAACTCCTTCACAGTAGGAGTCAAACACAAATACTTTATGTCTAGAGCACTCTGCCAGAAAACAGCTGCTAACAATCCCTGATTTAGACTTAGGTCTATGACATGCCAGGTTACTACTACAGTCACAAAGTAATGGTGAATGCAGGAGAAAATAGGAGAAAAAAAACCTTTGGTGCCTTTCCTACCAACCCTCCAATAAATCTGTGAAAAATACCTTTCTCGAAGGGTGTAGCCTTCCCTCCTAACTTTTAATTTTAATCTGCAAAGGAAAATAATTTTTCTAGCTCAGAAAAAACAAGCTCTTTTTCCTTCTCCAAGTGAAAGTATTCTCTAAATATGACCCAAATTATCAAGTAATTTCACTTCAATCAAAACTGAATTTTTCAGCAAATCAGCCCTTTGCCATTTGCAGTCATTTTAATGCCACTTTGCTGTCTGAAGCACCAGTCTGCACATATAGATATATATGTTGGACAACACAGTAGCAAATAAAATGTGGTTAAAACCTGGTCAGAATTTTTAGAGTCAGGATTTACAGAAATGCATTCCCACCACACTGTCCCATATGGCTCGCTGGGCTGCCTGGTTTGGCTCGAAGTGAAGCGGCTCTTAGTGCTAGCCAAGGAAATACAATCGCTGAAAGACACTGTAACAGCCATTGAAAGAAGACACCACACAACAACCCAGTCCTCTTATAATTGTACTGCAGAAAAAGAGCTCTCTTTGAAACTGTTAAAGATTCAGAATTGCTCAATTGAATATTTTGTACTACTAATGACAGAGAAAAACAAACAAACACTGAATCTTTTACAGCTTCAGGAGAACATGTAATACAACTTTAAAAAACGCTAAACAATTTAAATCCTCAGGCTTTAACACACTATTCACATGATTTCCTATAAAAAAATTAAATCCACCAGTATTGCAACAGTTCCCTAAATTAATAAGCTATACTATTCTAGCAAAGTCTGTTCAAACAACAGAAAAACAGAAAGCGAGTGGTGTCAATTAGATACTAGCTGAAAGTACAGATGAATATTAAAATCTAAAAGGTACCTAGAAGCTAAGACTTCAGAAAAATATTCACATGAAATACCTATGAGTACAATCCTTGAGGAAAAATAATGTGTTAAGCCAAGTACATATGGAAGCATCTAAAATTACAAGCTCTTGTTCCAACTTCTGGTTATTCAGTAGCTAATCTGCACTGGAAGAAGGTAACTAAATACAAATGAATTTTTAAGAAAAACACCCAGTATTTGCTTGAATATTTAACAGCTGGAACAGCTGGACTGGATTACTGAACAATGAAATTCAGTGTGCCGTCAGGTAGTGAGGAGAGAAAGCTCCCTGAACAAAGCCATAACAGAAGGAAATAAAATAATAGTTATTTATAACAATAATTTGTTTCTTCTTAACCAGCTATTAAATCTCACACTGAATGTCCCATTTCACAAATACAAATTAATCAAATCCACGTACCTAGAAGCCAGTTTCTTTAAGCTTGCTTTAAAGGTGAATGGCTTCTTAATTTCATTTTATAGTGACAAGATAAAATGGGATTTCTTTTCTTTTCTTTTAATTGTAATTGAAGATGTCAGACGCCCAGTGCTGGAAAGGTGCTAAATTTTCTGTATGCTTCTCTTTATTTATTTAAAAGGATATGAAATCTCAGGAACTTTTCACCCCTTATCTACACTGGCTGCCATTGCTGTAAGCGAGAGGCTTATCTTGGATATTGACCCAGCACACTTTTATTGAAACGGTGCGAACCTGCTCTGATGATCTCTGAAATATATGAAAGCGCACTATAAGCACCGAGGCCCAGACCAACTCCCGAGGGACGTGGGACTGCAATATGCAAAGGTGTCTCTGGATGAGGAGCTGTTGGCCCAGCCGTGAAGAGCAGTGGGAACAAGACAAACCATTTTCCCTCTTTCTGTTTCTGGTCTCCACAAGCTCACGGATCATCTCCCCATCAGATAACAGCAAGTGAGATCCAATCCACTTAATTTAGATGGAATATTGCATGGGAATATTACATCGAAGTACTGTCCTTTAACTCTTGCTTAAACATTAGCTACCTAATGGCAATTCCATTTACAAACTTTCAAAAGCACCTTTTTCTTTCCAGCACAGGGTTTTACAAGGGCTGTACCACTGGTATTAAAACGTAGGTAAAAGTTAGGTGGTCTGGGCCCCATCTGTTCTCTCCTCTTGGCTTGAGTCGGGTTCTCTTCTGATCTGCAGTCCTGTTTTTCCCTGAACCTCCTGCTCCCAGGAGATGGCCTGGATGGTCCTTTCACCTCCAACTTCTGCCTCCAGTGGCTAAATTTACTGAAATATTTGATGTGTCAAGTGGCTTTTCTAGTATTGATATCACTGCAATGGCCAGGCGCTCCAACAGCAGGGCTGTGAGTACGGGGTAAATATCCAGATAGATGGATAACCAATCAATCAATGAAACCAACCAAGTACAACCATGACAAACATTTCTTAGAAGGAGCCAGTGCTTCCTCAGGAAGAACAAAACCTTGGAAAACACAACAATATGGAAGACACTGATGAGTTCAGGCAGCCAATGCCATGCCAAAAGACCCATCAGAGCTGTTCCAGCTCCTCAGGTGGAATTCCTTTACGTTCAGGCACTGACTTGCCTTGCCAAATATTTTTAATGTGATTTACATACCTCAGAAAAGATCCCAAACTTTGCAAGTTAAGCCAAACCACAAGCCCAGCCAAAGCCTCCACCTGCACAAAATGTTTATTTTTAGCAGCTGCAGACTTAGGGGAGCTCGGGAACAAATTTGACCTGCAGCTGCTCATCATACCAACACTGTGTCAACAAATGGCAGGCTGGCAGTGAAAACATTAAACATAGTGCTATCTGATTTATTCAATGCATACCTAATCAGAAAGGAAACAAACACTGGCACACACGGGGGACCCAGGTTTTGGAGGAGACTCCTGTTCATCCATTTGAGAAAGACCTGGCTCGCACAGCCTTAGCAGCAGTGGTGATTTTCTTGTTGGGCAACTCCACCCCTGCCCATTCTTGGATTAAGTTTGTTTACTACTTTGCAATGGAAGCAGGTGCTTAACAACAGCTCTCTGATTACAGATTTTTCACTGGAGTTCCCAGGGAGCAAGCAAAAATGAACCAAAACACTGCAGAAATGTGGATGCAACTCACACTCACAAACCCCTCTCCTTACTCCAGCCTCACGCAGTGAAACACCCTGGGTGTGCTGATGGGATGCTGTGTCACAGCACGTGCAGCTGCACCGCTGAGCAAGGCCCAAGCTTGTGTGACTTTCTGATCCCACCAACGATGCTGAAGGACAAAGTGAGAAGCGAGCATGTTGAGGTACTGAGGAGCATGCAGCATCCTTCTCTGCCCTCCCTGACCATGTGCTGGTCTAGGGAGGGACAGAGTAGATCTCTGCTGCAGTAGGGCAAGGCAGGAGGGAGGGGACAGCATTTCTCAGTGATAATACAGCAGTGACAAGTGAGGAAGGAAAAGACAGGGAGTGTGGGAGTCTGTGTGCTCAAGTCTGGGGCAAAGGAGTGAGGGAAGACAAGACCCCATTCTGTTTCTGTACAGCTGAGACACCCTGAGCCAGCATTAGTCTCACCTTTTCCCAGGCCAGATACTGGGAGACACAAATACATGTGAAAACAAGACCTTGGGTCAAGTCCATCACGCGCTACACCTAACCCAGCTGTATCGACCTAGACCAAACTCCACTAGGGTCTGGAAAGCCTCCCATCGATCCCGTGGGCTGAGTCAGCCACTGCAGCGCTCCCACCAGCTCAGCTCTTGGAGAGGCTCAGGGATCACCATCTCCCGTTCCCGGAGCAAGAGTGTGATGGAGAGGTGAAATATTTGATTTCAGGTAATGGAGAGGTTGTCAGCTGTTCTTTTTTTTCCAACATCCTTGCCAGATTATTCACAGCTAAATTTAAATGGTGAACAGTTTCACAGGTGAAACAAATACGAGGCCAGGCTGCATGCCACCTCATTACCTTTGCTGCATTGGCTAAATGATTTTTCTTTAATTCTGCTGTGCCGACTGACAATAAATGTGCAGCCCTGGCAGCATGCAACTGGCGGGGAGGCAGCAGCACTCACAGTACTTGTGTCGGACATGTGCTTTCCTGAATGCCAAGGGGACTTGCGGTCTGAGGGTTAAATGCCAGCTTTTCTCCTGGCTAAGAAAAACTTCACTGCACAAGAGAGCAAGGATGACATGCAACCTCCACATAACCCAACCCCTCTGGGCACATACCTTCAACAGACTGCTAAAAACCCCCAAATAATAAAAATAAAAAGAATTAAAGCTCTTTATCTGATATACAAGTTATTATATACCGAAAGAAGGCAAACATCAAAGACAAAATCCTGAACAATGCTGACTACCCACAAATTCCATTTAAAAAAAAAGGCAAGAGAACAGTGAAACTCTTCACCCTTAATCCTGGATTTATACTTGTGTTGTAATTAAAGATAAACTGAATTTCAAAGCCATTTGGAATAAAAGGACTACTCAAGAAGCAGAACAATATACAGATCTATACATACAATCAAAGCTATACAGCTATATGTAAACATGAGTTATATGAATACCTAGTCTGCTTAATGCCAGCATAACGTAACCTCTAACAGGTGAAAAGCATGTTACACAACATTGACCAAGTTTTTGTAAATTTGGTAAAGAAACGGTACTTCAGAGGAAACGTAAGGTCACAATGGCTTGACGGGGGCAAAAAGCATCCATCCTCCAACCATTAACTCCAAAAGGAAATTGTGAAGAGTCTTCCCTGGAAAACAAGAGAGCTCTTTGAAATCTACTGTTATGTTTTGTTTTCCATACACCTGGTGATTTGGTATCCACAGACTGCAGGTCTGATTTTGGCCACCCACTGTTAGCAGCCTTTGAAGGAATATGTTTTATCATCCTTTCTTTGCAGGATTAGAGGAGGGAGAGGTGGCAGGAAGAGATGCTCTGGCTGAATGCAGAGGAAGATGCCCTCAGCAGCAGGCCAGGCAGGCAGTGCAGCGGGTCTCCCAACAGTGGTCACGCAAACCTCCTGCCTGCTCAGGGCCGGACTGGAAAAATCTGGGAGCATCGTGGGCTGGTCTTGGAGCTGCCCCTGCTTTCAGCAGGGCACTGGACTGGAGCCCGCCTGGGGTCCCATCCCACCCCACCCAAGATACAGGGTGATGCCATGTCCTGCATGGGGTTGCAGGCCCCAGAGCAGAGCTCGGGATGCCTGGGTTTAGTTTCCAGCTCTGCCACAAATTCCACACGTTACCCTGGTCAGGGAAACCTAATCCCCATGCTTCCCTTCTCCATTACCTCCGCTCTTCCTGTCTGTCCGTCTCCTCTGATTGAACACTGAACTCTAAAAGCAGGGGCTGTGTGTTCATATGGTATTTCAAGCAGTGTGGCTTGATAGGATTTGGCACATTCATGTGCAGTGAAATAAATCAATCAATAGTCAGAAGAGTTATGTTACAGCATAGCGTGGGCAGAGATGTCTGCAAGAGGGTCTACCTTTAGTTTCTTGATTTGTTTCCAAGAGCCTTAAGGATAGTTTTGCTTAAGTACATAATGAAAGATTAGGGCTAAATCTGTAATAAACAAGAAAATGAAGTTATGCCACGCAATGAATAGTCATTATTGTCCCCCTCCTAGCATAAGTTTATTACTGACAAAAAGCCTTCTGGAAGCATGGGTAGCTATTAAAATGTCTATGCACTGAATTCTGATTCCACTGCTGCACAAAGCAGTGTGTTCGGGAATCCCTCGCAAGACCACAAAAATAAACGTCAGTTGTTTACTGAAAGAAAAAAATAATAAAAGAAATGCAGGAATTTGTGCACCAAAACAACTGCTACCATTTGCTATAGTGGAGCTGCTGTACAGTGAGAATGAGCTGTGCCTGCTGCCTTTTTCAGCTCTCAGTGGTGTGATGCACCTTACCTGACGGCCTGCTGCTGAACCCTACCCCTCGGGTCCTTCCAAATAACCATGGGCATCATTTCAGTGTAAACCCTCCACCATCCTGTCAGTGGTGGACACCAGCATGGCAGGAAACCTTCTGGAAATGGCAGTGAAAAATGTTCTAGTACTGAACAGCAAAGCCATAGACTCTCTTAAACTAGCCGTTACAGCACCTATATTTTAATTTTAATGGTGAATCTTATGGAACAGACATGTTGGAAGAGCAATAAATAATAAGTTATTGTACCTGATCTTTCATTTCTGAATAGTTAAGGAGATTAATGTACTTGTCTGCATTACTACTCTGAGCTATTCTGAAATGAAACCCCAGGCAGAGCACCTTCTCCACTACCACTGACATACCAAACCACAGGCGTGCTTTGCCACATGCCTCCGCAACACATGCTGCAGCTTCTTGTTTGAATTGTCCTCTCTAAATAAAAGGTAGATCAATAAGTAAATTTAATTAGCACATTAAAATAGTCATTATTGGGTCTTACACATAACAGGGGAAATCAAACAACTTCAAAAGAGATTTGCTCAATTAACACAAGTCTTTATAACGGCATTAGAATAAGACTGTATCGCAGATCTAAATAGCCTGGACTGCAATTTCTCTCCGGAATGTATTGGCATGCTCCTGACAGCCATACTATCATTAGAAGGATCTGTCTGCGCTTCTGTGATATCCCTAATCCTTTGTTTTGAATATTTAATAAGTACAGCAACTGGAAATCAGTGCACCATACTTCAGAGATAATGCCTGTAACAAGGATGGAGCGTCTGTATCACTGCAGCCTATTCCAGTTTATGTTCCCACTCAAACTTTTCAGCATCTTCCCTGTGCAAATGTCAGGAGATCTGGCTTTGTTGTGGATAGACCTGACTCTGTCATGGAATTATCCATAGCTGCAGACCCTGAAATGCAATTTATCAGCACAGAGCAAACGTAACCCCTGGGTGAGGCACTTCCCCTTTGTGCCTACAGCTGAACCAGCAGCCCTGTTCAGCCATGTGGTACATACATGTCCAGCATGGAGAACAACTCTAAAATTAAGGAAATTCAGCACAAAAAAGACTAATCTCTCAGTATTATTATATAAAAAAAATCTCGAATAGCATATTTTACAAGAGAAAATAAAGTTTTTCTTCAGAGCAGTCACCTCCAATGGGTCTCAAACCAAATGCGAGAAAAATTTTTCAACAAAACCATGAACTAGTTTTACTTCAGGCAATACCACTTATATTTTCCTTAAAAGACAAGCAAAATTACCTAGATATGACCAAGATGCTGCAAGCCTTTCTCATTGGGATACTAGCTGAAAAAAAGAGTCAATAAAATTTTTTCACATCTTCGATTTGCCTTGTCCTTTTTGAGAAAGAAAACCTTGCTGGCTAAAACTAGGAAAAAAGCCCAACAACAGCATTTTCCCAGGCTTGCAACAAAGTAGAATTTTAAAACTGTTGGGGAAAGAAAAGCTTTATTGGAGTTTTCAACACCTATGACCTCATCCGTAAGCAAAGGCAGAAGTCTGCAAAGGCAGCAATTCTGTGCAAAATACTGGTTCTTTTTTTAATATATGAATCAAATGCCTAATGCCAGTGCTCACTAGGGGTTGTGTTCAGCAAAAACCAGACAGCTCCACTAGCTGTTACTTTTCAACATAAATAGATATATATGGAAAAAAAAAAGTCTAACTGTAGGAGAAAAACAACAGGCATCTTTCATCCTAACTCAGTGTTAATTAAGCTGCTCACATAATTTATTTCTTGGTAATTTTACAAAGAACCTAAGCAACTGTGAACTCAGTTCAAACATGGAAAAAAAAACCCTTTCTTTGAAGGTTTCTGCAAAATTCTGCCACACGTGCACAGAAAGAATAACCTTGTCAGTACAAAATGCCTTAAAGGAGTCTCCCATCAAAACCCCAGCAAGGATGTAGACTGTTGACTGAAAAGTAGAGATCAGTGCAGTCTCTGGAGACAGTATCAAAGGCAACTCTAAGCAACGGCAGATTTAGCAGATCTCTCACTTCCATCTCTTCACTCCAGGACACCAGCCATCTCAAGAGACTAGCTCACATCAAACAGAAGGAATGATCAGCGATAGGCTCAAAATTAGGCTTACATGATTTCACAAAAGACCAGGGTGTTTCTGAGAGATAAATACACAGCTGAATTTTGAACAAGGGGCACGCCGAACAGTGATGGCATCCTGCTCACCTCCATCAGCAGCTCCGACAGGAGCAACAGCAGAGCTCCATGCACGCAGCACTGAGGATACTCGCCAGAGCTGACTGACTCCTCCTTACACAAACACTCTTGCTTGTTATTTTTCCAGGTAAATATGCAAACCAAGAGGGTTTGACGTCATTTATGTAAAGAATGAGGAAAATACAAATTCAAAAGACATTGCTGAGAAAGACCTGGATCGTTGGACAGAAAGCACTACAGAGTTTGGGGCAGCAAATGAAGAGATGTCAGATCACACAAAAGCTAAAACAGGGAGCAGTTTCTTCTGAACATGGACCAAGCCATAGCAGCAACTGCAACCTCATGGAGGATGTAGATTCTTGATAACATTAAAGGATATCTCCTACTTCTAAAAGGCAGTCTACACACCATTGTTTGGCAGATGCTAAACTTTAAATCTTTAAAGTTACAATTCAGAGGTTTTAAAGGCTTACTCAAAAGATAGCTTGTTTTAAGGCAAAACCTGCTCTCATGCAATGCAGAGGTGCTGTGCTCCAACAGCTGAAAATTTGTTAGGCTTTGGTTTCTTTTGTTTTATTTTTTTTTTCCTGTTAGACTAGCAGCATTGTCCTAGCTCTAGGTCACAACAAGTAATACATATTTGTTAAGATAAAAATGCTAGCTTTCCTCTTCCATGATTGCATGATCCACACTGATTAAACATTTGTTCTCTAAAACTGGAAACGTTATTTTGCATCAGGAAGTCGTAGAGGTTTTGATTTGTTTTGGCTTTCGTTTGCAGTTTGCCTCTGAAAAATGATACAGGAAGAACCAAAACGTACCGTACTTACACTGTACATGAAGATAAGGTCTATCAAAAATCTCTTCAGTTGTGATGGATAACCTTACACAGCAGGAACAAATACGTAAATAGCAATACTCTGAAACTGTCTCCTATTCACGTATTCAAATTCCTGTAACTTAGTCATGTTTATGCTGTCTGGAACAGCACAGAATGAAAATGGCAACAGATCCCACCCCAACCCCACTAGGAAATTCTGGGTCAGCTGCTGGAGAACCATTCTGTGTCAGTGGGCAGTGACGCAGTGCTTCCACCCACGCAGGGAGTGCTACCTTATCTACTCGGGGTGGAGAAAGAAAAGAAAAAGAAAGGGGGGAATAAATAAATAAATAAATAGGAAATTTATTCCTTCACAAGACTAAATCTCGGTGTTGCTGGCAGACCCCCATGAAGCTCCCAACTTCTCTCCTGGTGAGAAACCACACACAAGCAAGAATGTCTTCTGAACGGCATCATCAAAAAATGAATGGCAATGTTTTTTAAATATAAGCTTCTCCATGCCTCAGTTCCCCAGCTGTAACATGGAGACAGTTACAGCCCTCACCACATTGAAGTCTTCTAAAAATAAAAATGTAAGTATTTGAGGCTACCAGACAAGATACACTAGGATTCATTGTCCCACAAAGGTCTCAAGAAAATCAGTATTATCTCAGAGAAAGTTTTCAATAACTTGCAATAAATACTCTTCATCTATGACACAGTGAGTTAACTCCTAATTATTCACTGTGCTCAGAAATACTTTTTATCACTCCTTTGACTCCTGGCTTTTAAAGTACGCCTCTTTTCTCGATTGTTTCCTCCAGGCAAAAATACTCCCCAGGTAAAGTGAAAACTTGACATCAATAGAAATCAAAATAGCAGGGAATGCTGGTGTACAGAGTAGTTATTGTGCTAGCTGTTAACAGCCTGATTCAAGACCTGCACCAAATTCCTGTGATAATACAAATATAAAATCCTAGCACAGACAAAGATACACGCCAAGGCATGATAAAAATGAGTGCCTACTACTGAGTTACATCAAGGCTGAATTTTCCCCTGGAGTCCATGATTGATTAATTCCTGTAACTTTGGTACCTGAAAGACAGGAGATTTTTCTTGGTAGTAAAGAGCTTTGTAAGATATACTTAAACAGATTATGTTGATACCTTTCATGATGTAACCCTAATGATAATTTAATTGAAAAAGTGCTTTAAGCCATAATAGCAGAACGACAAGATTTCCTTTTTTTCACTTTGACAGTTATGGGCCAGTTCAGAACTGCTCTCCAAATAAGGAGGACGACAAATTTCCAATCAACTTAAAAGAATGTGTCAAAGTCTGCATGAGTTTTCCTCAAGCCAAACACTGAAATGTACTGGCATCAAAGCCCACAATTTTTCTCGTCTCTATTCCCAGATCTTTCTTCTTCCACCATGGAAATCACTCTATGTTTATCCATGTCCAAGTGTGCTTATTATTGTATCATCTTACACATACTATTTTTGCTATCTGCTCCTCAGAGGAAAGAGCTCCCAGCAACTGAGAGGCCAGTAGGTACGGCTACGTGGCTTTTACACGTTGTTCTCCATACCTGCTCCAATCCTCAACCTGTTAGTACTTCGCACATGTGTTTGGAGATGTCATCAGGTTTATACGATTAAGAGCATCATGTTAATAACAGATGTACAGATCATTATCAGCATGTGTATTGGTACTACCACTTCACAGACATAATGCTAGCAGAGACGGAGTAAATTTGTTTTGTTTTACATGATCACTTTCTCTTTCCTGCTGGTTTATATACTTCTCATAGCCAGCCTGCAAGGTGTGCATGAACCAGTACATGTGCTAAAACTGCCTCTGCGGGGATGGTGCTGTTGAGAGGGTGCGGCAGGACACGATAGGAGTTTGTCCATAATACCATCCTGTTTCCCAGGCTTGGGGGAGGCGGGGGGAAGTTCCAGCCAGCTGAAAAAGCTGATTTTCTGCCAATATTTTAAGAGGGCCAGCAGGATGAGCTAGGTATTTATAGATCAGCTAGCCTGGTATTGATTTCAGGCAAAATAACCTAAAAGCTGTTAGAAATGCAATCAGTAAAGATGGGATGGTAGCATAACTAATGGAAATCAACACAGTATTATGAAAAAGAAGTCTTACCACATAAGCATGGTATCATTAGAAGTATGGCTGGCAACACTATTGGGGAAATTGCACACATAGGCTACTGTCAGGCATTTGAATTAGTTTTACATGACATTCCAAATAAAAATTATCAGTGGGCATAATCAATGGAGAAGAAAATACATTAAGAGCTGGTTGAACTATCCCGAAAAGTAATTGTCGATGAGAAACTATCAGCAATTACAGACATTTCTGTGACAATTTTATATGGATTTGGTCTCAATCCGATTTTGCTCAAACTTTCAGTAACTGAGGGAATAAAGTGAGTAATACTAACAACATCACTGACAAAGCTTTCTGAAAGAACAGTACCAGGTGAATAAACCCCAGACCAGATCAGTGCCAGACAGTAAACCCCAATAACTGATAAAGTAGGCTCAACCTCAAATAACCAGCCTCCCAGTATCATCTCATTTCAAGTTCACACATGTCAAAAAAAAAAACCAACAACAAAACAGGTCTCCCACAAAGGAGACAGGCTGCCCTTGGAAAGCTGTGACTTAAAGGAATTTATATAGTCACTGTGACTGACCAGTTCAACACACAAATACCACACCATCCAGTCACAGAGAAAACTACCTTTCACGTACAGAAACAGGAATAGAAAGTTGATACTTGTGACTGTAAATAATACTAGTGAAGCATTTATGGCACACCAAAACTGCTGGCACCCACTTTTTCAACAGGAGGTTGACCAGCTGGAAATGATGCAGAAAAGAGGAAACACAATGATCTATGCCCTGGGCACTCTGTGGTATTCTGAAAACAAAAAGCAAGTAAGAAAACAAACAAATCCAACCAACCAACCCTGAGATCTGAGTCTAGATCTCAGTTTGTGGAAGAGGAAGAGAAATGGGAAACACCTCGCATCATCTGGAGGAAGAATCCAACATGCACAGCAGTGGAAGCTCAAGTGGATGAACTGACCAATGAAGGAACCCCCCCCCCCCACACACACACATATAAATTGTACTTCTCACTCCTTCTCCTCTAATATTGGTCTTTTTATCCAGCCACTCTCCATGGCCTAGAACCAGAAGGAGTGAAGAGGAGGCAGCGGTGGCACTGAAGTACAAAGCAAGGTGCACTAAGATGTGATGCAGTTAACCAGGCATAAGTGCTGATGCTACAAAAAGCAGGGCATTGACGGTGTCCCTCCGATAAGCAGGAAAGCTTTCTTTCTCAGCTATTCAACAATCCTCTGCCTAAGGCATCAACATACTCTTCAGCCACAGAATTCAATTGCTATCTATAATGAAGACAAAAACTATGTATGTGCGTGCACTGACTAGCGAGGAAGCTCAGAGCAGTTTCTATCCTCAACTTTCTTTTCCAGAAAATGTATTTGTACCATTGAACAATCCTTTTGATGAAAATCCTGTAATTTATTTTGCCTTCCAAGGCAGAGAAGTCAGCAGTACCTAGGCAGGAAGGGTCCAGGGATTCAGAGGAGTTATCATCTAGCCACAGCCATACAGTCAGGTTTTGGTCACGCAGTGGGCTCTTCACACCCGATTTGACTACAAAGACCTTAATCTTGGCCACCTTTCACTATATTGCTCCAAACCCATGATTAATCACCTGCTACCCTCAACCACCATGGCAGTAGCGCTTCTCCCTTCATTTCACAAAGATTCTGTGAAACAAAATACCTAGCAGAAACAATACGCAGTATTATTTACTCCCTCAATAACTCGATAGCTCAAAAGGACAGATACCCTTTTCAGTCTATCACCTAAACATTTAATGGGTGCCATTGACTTGCTCAGATAATTGTTCAGTCCTTCCTTGTGGCCCCTTGCAGGTGCTCCACATCTGGTTTTGTGAGACAAGGAAGGAAAGGATGTTAAGCCCAAGAGAGTCACAACTGGCATTACAAAGCCGTAACTTTTCAGCTTTTCAAATAGTATGGCATTCCTAAATACATTCTAAAGACATTAGCATTATATGAGTCTTCTGTTCATTTTATGCACCCAAAATATCTTGTTACAGCATTAATTTAACAGCAAATACTTGCATTTTCAGGCCTTTTCATTCACTGGCCTTTCATGCACTCCTGTGTTTTCTAATTTTCATTGCTGCACATCCCCTTTGTGGATATGCTGCACTCTGCCACAGATATGGAAAAACAAGTTACTTCATCTCTAACATACTGCTAATCTACATATCACCCATGCTTCTGACAGTGAAATCACAGAGGCACAGAAAATCAGCATGAAGACGAACATATTAAAGGATGAAAGAGAAGCATTTAGAAAAACTTACACAAGAAAAGGGGACAGAAAAAGACAAGGTTAGATCTAGACATGATGTGAACCGAATGAATACACCCACAGGGCATCCGAGGATGCAAGCAGTAGGTGGTCTTTAAAGCTCTCATCTTCATTCCCAACAAACTAGAGGTGGCAGCTGGAGAATGCAGAAAGTCTACAGATAACCACACCACTGTTAACTTCGCTGCTGGCGTGTTCCACCGTCATAGAATGGTATTCAGTTTGCAAATCTACTGGCCATTTGCCACTGAGCAACATGTCCCACCTTCCTCCCCTGTGAGCTCATGGCTGCAAGATCCCATCCCTTCATGCCAGCCTTAGTGTTCATCTGACCTGGGCCATTGATATGGTAATTTAGGGATCTAAACTGGCAGAAAACGTTTTACTTTTAATCTTTCTTATATCTGGTAGTCTAGCTTTCCACTGGTTTGGTTCTCTGAACTGGCTCCCCAAGGATGAGGGAGGCACCAAAGGAAGGGAGGCAGCAGCCACCATGGTGCACAGGGCTGGAGCAGCACCAGTGCTCCCAGCAGCTGCCAGTCTGGCCACGAGCAGAGCCACAGCACAAAACCTCACCCTTGCTTAGCACAAGACCCTGTTTTCTAACAGTATCACATTCATTACCTTACAGAGCACCTTCTGAATGAGGATACGCTACATTTTTGAGTGATCAGTCAAACCCAAACAATCAATTACATCTTTTGTCAAAAGTGTTTACTCTTTCACACTGTGCTAGAGTCATTAAGAATGAACACTGAGCAGGACTAGTTATTTATCCTCCTCCTCTTGCCCTGAAAGGGAATTAATCTTAAACTTTCCATTTAATGATCTCAATAAAGGCTCACTGTAAATGACAGCAGGCTG
This sequence comes from Falco naumanni, assembly GCF_017639655.2. Taxonomy (NCBI): domain Eukaryota; kingdom Metazoa; phylum Chordata; class Aves; order Falconiformes; family Falconidae; genus Falco; species Falco naumanni. The sequence continues at coordinate 6,508,944 of NC_054057.1, forward strand.
CTTTGACAAATATTTAAAAACAGAAGGGCCCCCAAACGACAGAGTTTAGCAACACACAACTGTTCCTCAACACGCATGTCAAGCGATGCCAAAACTGTGGAAGGAAAGGTTAAAAACACACTGCCCACAGCTCCAGCACTACAGAAAACATGCTGCAATTAGCAACCTCTAGAGATTTATTAAAGCTGAGAACGAAAGATAAAAGTGAAAGGAGCAGATTCAAAAGCAATTCTTAAAACTGCGGGCCAACCCACTTAACAGTCTTTCAGCATCTACGCAAAAAATGCAATCCTTCTGTCAAAGAAAGGTAATTAATGATTCCGCCCCACCCATCCATCACTGCTCTCAGGTCGGCCAGCAGCGTGCTCCAGCCCGCACAGCGAGGTGGGTGAACGTGCCGCTGCCCCGCACGCGTGCTGGACAAAGCCACGGACTGCCCCGTGCAATCGTGTACGGCACCCTCACAGGCAGGGGGGATACAATTTATTAAAACATGTGGTCCAGAGTGAGACAAGCATATCCCTTGCCTTGGCCTGGCCACGGTCCTCAGAAAATCCCTCCATCTCGCTACCCGTAGCACGCTGACCTTGCCATGCGCACCAACAGTAGCAAACACCGTAGCAAAACACTCTTGCCAGAGCAGAATAATCCAGGATGTTTTGAACTCTGTTCAGGGTTATTTTTACCAAAATGCAAAAGGGACACGGGGCTTAGGTATTCAGCATGGCCTCTATGCATGGTGAACCCCCCAAATGTTTAGCAGACTTTTATCTGCACTGCTTGCCTCATGTGGGATGTTTCCTCCCTTCCTTTCCCCTCCAGAAAAAAAAAAAAAAAGTCTGCTTTTATGTTCCTTAAGAATTTTTAAAACCCATTTTAAAACCGATGCAATTTTTATCATTGTTTTCCCTTCATTTCCATCGCTCCCCTCCATGGATCTCCTTCTACCTGAGCAAAGCTGACAGTTCCCCACAGCAGCAGGCCATGTTGACGGCCATCATCTCATTCATATGCACACTCAGAGCACTATAAATCTGCTCAAATATCATTCCTCCCCTGGGGCAATGTTTTTTTCCCCAGAATATCTACACTGCTAGCTGCAGAAATTTCTCCTCCTAATTAACTTACAGGTTCCAAACACCACCAGCTGGAACCGCAGCACACAGTCCGAGTGCTGAATGCAAGGGAACCCAGCTGAAGGACGAGGGTCTCAGCTATTGTTTCTTTGCTTTGGTGCTTTTTTTTTTTATTTTCCCTTTCATTTAACAGCCAGCAAGTTTAAAACTGCTGGACCATTTATCGACACATGAATGGACAGCGAATAATCCATGAATTGAATGAATCAAAACTATCCACACAATTCTTAACTGATATTTTTGTTGGTTGTGTCACATCACGTTATATTTCTAACATGTCATCTTTGTGCCTTAGTCATGGTGCAACCTGATGGAAGAACAAAGCACGACGCAATGCAACAGGATGTACCAGTAAGGTCAAAAATCCCATATGACTGTTGATTGACAGCCCACCGCTAATTTGGATTTAGTTAATTCCTTCTAAAACACAAGAATAAAGTTCAGAGAAGGTTAAAGTGAAAATACAGAGTTTAATAATCTATTAACACAATAGCCTGCCATATATGACTATGCAATAAGCTGAGGGAATTTGCCAGAAACACTTCACTTTGCAAACAATATTTACAGCAACGCTTGATTCATTACATGCTCTGTATACACAGAGAAGAGCATTGTTTCTCTTACAAGAAGGGTCCAAGGCATGAGCTGAACAGTCCTAAGGTAACAAAAACCCTAAGCAGCAGCAAAATCAGAAAATTAAATCTATCACCTTTTTAATTTTTGTTGATGAAAGCTATCTACTACTGGGGCTGAGTTCAGGCAGGCTGGGAAAGAGAACCTGATTCCAAAGTAGCATCAAACAACAGCAGGGAAATGAAGTAGCAATCTTAATCTTAAAACTTTAAAAACTGTAAAGATCAACCCATTAAATGATCTCTGCCTTTAAACTCCTACCTTTTTGATAGTGAGTTTTTGGTTTTGGATTTGTTTACTTATTTAATGCAGACAACAAGGCTGATCTTCATTTTAATTTAAAACCAAAGGTAATTATCAGACAGCCATGGTGCCATCACTGGGAGGAGATTCACCATGCTTCACTCTTCTACCCAACACACAGGCAAAGGCTTGCTCCTTTGGCTTCTTCTGCATTAGCACAGAGGAGCTGTGCTGCACCAGCAGCCTCCCCATCCTCCTGGAGAGTAACCTGGGACCTCTGGGAGCCTAAACCAGTCTTGAGAAGGAACTTCACAAGAGTAGGTTTGTATTCCTTACAGCAGTATGGGAGACTCTAATGTTAAAAACTGTGTGATTTGTGATGATGATCTTAACCCAGGGCCACTTTAAGGAATAAATTAGTTACTGTCTTTTAAGGCCATTCATACTTTGCCCAAATAAGGCTTCAAGAAAGTTACAACTAAAGTTCTTTTGGCTTGGGGTACTGCTTTTGCTGCCTAAATAAGCCTACAGAGCACTCAACCAGTAAAAGAAGAATGACGCCAGCAAAGTGCTCCTCGTGTTATACCAACATGTGCATGCTTTGGATCAGGACAGTAAAAACATCACAAATGAATGAAACAAGCTATAGCAGTAAACAAAGGATAAATCTCCATTTTGTTGCAATAACAAAGAGCTCAGTAGGTGCTCCTGCAAATACAGTGTTGTCATACTTCCTCATCTTACTGACATAGGTACGTAGGCAGAAGCAGTTGGTGAACACCTTGCACGAGCCTTACAGGAAAAGGAGGGGTGACTGATGAATCTGAAGAAGGACACAATCATGCTGCTCAGTCCAGTTACATGGTAATACAAGAGAACAAGAAGCAAAGCAAAGGGAGACCAAATTTTGCTCAGCCTATTCAAGAACCATCCCTTGGTTTTGCTGGGAAGATTTTTGTTTTAAAAACAACTTGTGTGCAGCATTTCAGCATCAAAAACACGCAACACAGATTCAAAAGCACACCGAAGTTCAAACTCCCTTTAGGTTTCCTTGTCTTGCATCTGTAAACTGGATGCATTAAAAAAAATCACTCTAGAAAACACTGGCCATGTATGGAAACATCTTTCAGAAATGTCTGTTTTATAGCTAATATACCCTCCAATCCAACAATGGATGTGTCCTGTGAGTAGTGAATCCTTGAGTTACATTATGTGGACTGCTAACAACTACACTTCTCCATCCGGCAGTCCCTGGAACTGATGCAATCCCATGGTGAGCTCCTCACAGTACCACCACTGTGATTCAAAAGAGTAAGCGAAGTCATCCATTTGCCTTGCCCCCTGAAGTAAATCCTGCCTTCGAGACAACTCCTGTGGGAAGGATTGTTTTGCCATAGGATCTTGCAGACCAAAGAAAATCAATGGGTTGATTCAGGAGATGGAGGGGATTAATTTTTGTGATTCAGTGCTTTTTAAACACATTTATCTTAGTATCTGTGACTGAAACAGGAAGATGTATCAGGGCAACACTAGCAAAATCCTTAAAACTGCGAATTCTGGCACCAAGTTTTCATAAACCCTTTCCCACCCCCAAGAATTACATAACAGACACTTGGGCAAGAGATTTACGGCTTCCTATTCAAGCCACCCAGCCATCAATCTAAAGAATCAATTCCTGGCTCCTTCCAAACAGAAATGCAACCAAAGACAGACCAAAGAGACCTCTTTGAAAATACAGTTGCAAAGTCCAAGTGTACAGAAGCCCCCCCCCCCAACATTAACACACTTAGGAAATTGGGAAGCTGCATCAATGTTTAGCAACATATTTTGCCTTCACTGATACTGTTCTGAAACAACACAAGGACTGCGAGATGATTTTCTTACTGAGTAGCAACATACTTGCAGTAATACATTACTGGTGGGACTCCCCTGATGATGTATCACACTAATGCATCATTAGGATGATGTTTCACACTGATGATATATTGCAGTGCAACATAATGAGAGCAATAGCTCACTGGGTGCATAATCCTGCCAGGAGCTGTGCGCCTGCAGCGCTCTGACTTCATTTGCAGTTCAGGGTGTCCAAAGCTTAGATGGATTAGATCCTCAGATACACACCGCTTAAAGGATGGCAAGAGTCAGAGAAATACCAACATACAGGTGGGTGCAGTTAACTACAGGATACAATGTACAGTATGCTAATATCAAGGCGTACTTTGGCATCACACTTTTACACCTGTGCAAAACATCTTCAAACTAAGAAGCCGCTGCAAGCAGGGCTGCAGAAGCTCCTTATTCTTATGCTTGCCAGCAGCAGCCATCGTAGCAGACTCTGGTTGCTTATAGCCTTGATCAAAATACTTAGCTTAAATTTTCCATGCCAGATGTCTGTTAGGAGAAGGGGGAAGGCTGGGGAAAGGGGGTAGCTGATTGTTTTTAATCAGTATCTTCAATGATATCAGTTCTGTTCAGTTGCTTCTATGACCCTGACTAAAGAAAAAAAATTGGTAGTTTTGCCAACAATGAAAGATTCTGGTGACCTTTTTTCTGACCTTTTTTTTTTAACAAACAGAGCTATTTGATCTGTATGAAATTTTAAAAAGACCTTTGCACTATGATCAGTGTCACTGACAAGAAGGCAACATTTTAAGATTTGTGAACTCTTCACCGTGAAACCATATACAATGTTCAAAAAGAGGGCAAACTGATATATAAACAAGGAAGGAACAAGCCAGCTTGAATAATAAAAGAACTTGTCCAGTCTCTCCCCAAAACATTAACATTTACAATTGAACCACAACTTCATTACTTACTTAGTTTTCATTTCGTTACCTTCAGGGTTCTTGACTAAGTCTAAATATCACACACACACACAGATATAACATGGATCCTGCGTGCAATTTCAAACTTTGTGGATTTATTCAGTTCTGGAAAACAAAACAGTATTTTAGGCTACTACCCAACGTGTTCTGCACACTCATCTTCCAGGTTCTCCATAATAAGAGCTGTCCACAATGGACAGACCAGACCCCTCTCCAGGGAACAGCAGCTTCTCTGGTCACACATTCAGAAAAGATTGGCTTTCATACCTTTCTCCTGACAACTGTAATTAGATACCCTGTGGTTTCTCAATGAATCAGAAAAGGAGTATAGCTACCTCAACTAGCTAAAAGATGCATTGGGGTTTTTTTTTAAATGTTTATTTTAATTTTATTTCTCATGTAGCCTTTACAATTGCCTGAGCCACAGGCTCTGCCTTGGTGATGCTATCTCCAGCCAGTATATCAAAACAGGCTGGAAATACAGAGAAAAGAGCTGATCTTTCCAAGATCTGCCTCTGCACCAGAAAAAGAAAAAACAAAAAAAACAACAAACAAACAGACCAAAGAAGATGATGGCGGGGGGGGGGGGGGGGGGGGGGGGGGGGGGGGGGGGGGAGGGAGGGGAAAGGACTCAGTTTTAGGATACCATTTCTGATCAGCCCTCCAGCATATCCTGGGATAAATTAGTTTCTGAGAAGATTATGCCATTTGAGCATCACGTTGACTATAGAGTAGCCTGAATCCACCCATCAGGTTAGTGGGTGTTTTCCAGGCAGGGCTCTTCCCATTGCTCAGGGAGAGAACAAGGACCACAGCAAAGAGAAGAATGGACCACCACAAATCTACGTTGTAGCTTGCAGCATACAGCCATGCCATCCTCAAGCCTGGGCATGGCAATGAAAACTCATCCCTTAAACAGGCTGCAAGGGGAAAAGAAAAAAAAACCAAAAAAACAGAATGTCTTCATGCATTTCCTCCACCAGGCGCCCATGCAAGGGCCAACTGCATCCTGGCCATAAATTCTCTGGCATGGGAGCATTATACCAAGGGAAAGGAATGCCTTTCCATCTGTGCATTTCCCCTCAGGCGCTCACTTGATAATGAAACCAGTTAAGGCCTTTGGGTTCACAATGTTGTTATAGTCAGATAATATTTTGTTTGCAGCCAAGCTTGGAGAACTCCTAAGTAGCACATTACAGGCACCATACACCTGTTAATTCACGGTGTTTCTTCTCTAAGTGGACAAATCTGGTTTAGCCATCTCCAGAGATTTTCCACTCACAGTTAATTACAAAGCGCTGACCGTCCTTATTTCCTGATCTTAGAGGGAATCTGTAACAAATGTATGCCACAGGTGAAGTCCATTCCCTCTGCCCCTCAGAAATACCAGCAATCCTTCTAGCAGCCCTGGCTGCCCTCTTTCACCCCTTTCCCCCAGCCGTCTCAGACCTTCTGCTCCAACATAAGCACTGCACAGAAAATAATGACCTCCTATGAGGAAAGAAACTGCACGGGCGGACCGATCCTAACATTTTAGAAAATAATTTATTAGAAGCACACCACTCGGAACACAAAAACATTGGCACAGGCAGCCAGACCTAGGTCATTCTGCAGAGACCTATGGTGAACATCAAGATGCGCAGACCAAATTCTGGCTGTTTTTCAGTCAGTGATGCCCGTGTAGAGAGCCACCCAGCATGCCAGCAGGACTTTTATTTACTCCCTGCATAGGCACACAAGGCTACAGAGATGATCACGTGTTTCCCAATGATTTGGAGAGCAATTTTGTTTAAAGTGATTAACAAGCTCACAAAGAAATTTGCCCCTCGTTGGACTTGAAACCTGTTGAAGCCCCTTTCACCCTATGATACATATTCTAGTACATAGTTTTGATCCAAAGTATTGTTGTGCCTTGTAGAGTACAAGGTATTCTGAAATCAGGTCAGGCAAGATAAGCATTCTAAGGAAAAAGATAAGGGAAAAGTAGTCCATCCTAAGAAAAAGTGATACTTCGTTGTGACAGCAACCTTTCTTCATGCTCCTCCTAGCAGGCTGATACCTGATCCTGGGCACAGATCCTTGGAAATAGGTCTCCCTGACCTTAGAGACATACGTTAGGTCAGTGGTTCCCAACTTTCCGGACCAATAGACAATTGACAACGATCAACATTTTTCTCAAATCATCACACACGCTTACCATCAACCTTGTGACTGGAAACTTAGTAAAGGTGATGTGAGGTCAGCAGCATGGCTCTAATGCCTTCTCCACTACTCTTGCAGAATGACCAGTACTCAGCGGACACAGGTGAAGAGTCTCCCTCAGTTGGAGTAATCTCTGAGAAACTTTGAAATTGAATGTGTTCACTGGTTCCCAAATTTTTACAAGTTGTTTTATACCAAATCCCAGGAGCCAGCTGCCTCCTGTGTCATCATCCAGGCATAAGACACCTCCCAGACTGCACTCTCCCCTTTTCTTGGCTGCCAAGAACCAGCCTCACCTTCCTAAAAACCACTTCTGTATCCCTCACCCTACAGACAACATCTCATGCCACCCTTCCACTTTGAGGATAAATACAAAATGATTCTTCCAGTAAGGAAAGAGGGAACACAACCATCTTCTGTAATTACACATATGGGATAAAAGCACAAAACACACAACCACCACAGAAATCAATTAAATAAAGTTAGACACAACCAGACAACTTGCAGGGACAAGAAAGTAAAGAAAAAGATTAAAGGGAGAGCTCCTGGGGGATGAGCATGTGGAGTGGGGCAGGTGGACTGCGACTTGAAGCTACAGGTAAGAAAATGGACTTTTGATGCTGGATTCCTTTTGTGATCGTACATTACTGAATAGCTCTTTGCCAGCCTCAGGCAACAGACCTAACCCCAAAACTACATTTTTCCCTCAAAGAGAAGAAACCTGTTAGACCCCAAGATGTACTCAATTCATCCAATGAGAAAGGAGAGGCATCAGCTCCAGAGAGCCCTTGCAGCAGTAGGACCTCAGGAAAGCAGCTTTAACAGCTTCGTTTAGACCTTCTGAAACAAGTGGGTTTTCCCTGAAAAGGCAAAGTTTACCAAACAGGGGCACACATTTCTTATCACTTCATTACTTTCTTACTGGCACTATAATTGTGGAGTCTTCTGGGCAGCCAGAGAAGTTTTATGGGCCCAGAACAGACTAAAAAATGGATTACCAAGCAACATCTAGGGAGAAAAAAAATGCACATATCTCACTCCGGTTTTTAGTGCTAATGCTCTTCCTATGTATACTTAATTACGTTCTTAAATTCTAGGTTGCCCAGTGTATAGTATTCTCACCACTGTTAGAAATCCACCAGCATACACACAAAGCACTTCAGAACGGTGACAAAGGTTTGGCAGAAACCCCGTTTAAACTGCCCACATCAGTGACTTCCCACATATTTGTACTAGTGATGGGCTGCTTCAGCTAGGCTTTACCTTGGTTATGGAATGCTCCAGCTTTGTCTTGGATGACCAGGTAAAAATTCTTTGGTTATTGAAAAAAGTGAAATGGGAGTATTTCCAATACAATACTTTGATACTTGTTAAGTTGAATAAAACTGAGCAATTTTTGTGACTTGTGCTATACGTTTTAATTCACCTTCCTGAATAATTTACAGCATTTTTTACTACATGTAAATACAATTACCTGTTCTTAAAAATCAAAGTATTGCAATATGTTTTCATCGAGTTTGTGTGAGTAACTGCATATTAAAATGGCAAACATCCCTTCCAATAACATCCTGGCAGAGTTTGCTTCTTCTGTAAGTAATAAAAGTGGAGGGGAGCAAATCCAAGATGTTTGGCTGCAGCACCATGAGACAGCTGATGTGTTCCAAATGTCTGTCAGGTCACTTTGCAAAATCAACCACTGCTAATCAATACTGAAATCTTTCTCTCTCTGGCTTAACTATATTTCTGGTTTTGTTAAACAGAAGAAAATTGCCAATTACTTGGACTCTGCCAGACCACACAGCTAGGGGAAACATACTGTCAACCTGACTGGTTCGGTTAAAAGTTAAGATGACGTAGTTCAATTGCAGTTCAATTACAATACTTAATCGATCACTAACTGTGCATGCAGGTTTTGTGAAATAAGCTGCAGCATCCCACTGTTGGTCTTCACAAGAAGAAAGTCAGTCTCCACAGGCTGTCTTGTTCCTATGCATCCAGCCATTTTTTTTAGAAGCCTCAAATGCAGCTTTGCATTTCTGGGATGCAAGCCTTTCTTCATCTCCATTGCTCGGCCCAGAAGTCACATCCTTTTCTCTTTACATATATCTTCCTTTTCTTGATTCTGAGCTACTTGGAACAGAGATCATATCTCTCTCTTTGTTTGGAAACTCTAGATCAGCTTGTACATTGCAGTGGTATAATAAATATGAAGTAATAAAAATGTTAGGAGAGTCCTTAGAAAAGTCCATGTTATTTTTACAATTACTCATGCTGTCACTATTTAAGAAACGATGCCAGGAAGATCTAGGACTTGAAGGGGACTTATAACAATTTTTGTAAGAATACACTATTGAAATGATGATGTTACCAACAGCAAAGTGTTTTGCAAGGTGTACGGCTTCTCCTGCTGCTTTTGAGTGCTTCTAACAGATGTTCAATTTCAAGTGGTCTGCAGACACCAATAGGCTGATGGTTTTGCAGGAATCGGAGCAGCAGATGTGCCCTGCATTGTTTTGCTATTCCCTTTATGAATTGGTATGTCACTCCATGGGTTTATAGCTAGTTAATTTTGTAATGACATCACTATTTCTATACTTTTAATGATTCTCACAGGATTTAATTTCTCAAATAACAGAACTCTTGATCCTGGAATTGCTATGCAAAAGCAATATATAATAAACCGATTTGTTTACATGATGCAGTTCTATTTCCCAGCAAATGTTTTTGCTGATAGCTTTTAGGTAATGCTGGTATGCAGGTTAATTCTTCCAAAGACTACAGATTTACAACATGGCCTCGTTTCAGGGCTCTAGACTTAATGTCTGTGCATCTCTCTACAGGATCTTTACCCTCACACAAGTATCTCTCAGTGTCTGGAAGGAATGAGGATAAGAAGGGAGTAAGGATAGAAATAAAGGGGATTTCCATTGGCTCTGCTGTAGCCCCTAGGTATTGCCCCTGTCAGATGCTGCGCTCCACGGCAGTGTAACATTACTGCTTCCATGGTACCCAAATAAAATCACAATGCACAGGAAACTGCACTGCATTTTCCGCTGAAGGTGACCTGGCCGTGACAGGGCAGTGCTCCGGCTTTTGGCTTGGATGCTTTCAATCTTAAAAGGAAGCCAAGTTTTTTCTCCCTCAAATACAGTCACAGAGGTTGTTAGAGCCCAGAGGTTTTCGAAGCCCTTGGCCAGAACCTCTGATAACAGCTGTGGGTTGCACAGAGCAGGCAGCAGGACACCACCTTTCTGTCCTGGAGTATTCAGTACTATTAAAGAACATCTTTCTTTTTGATTTTAAAAACAAGGAGGGAAAAGTGCTGCTATTTTAGCTATACTTAAAGGAATTTCGGCATTTCCTTTATAAAAACTAATGTTTAGGCATTTAAAAATTGACTGGAAAAAAATATACAGATTGTAAAAGGTTCTAGTTAGGTATGTTATGTTATGAAAGCCTTGAAACACACCTGAAAACTTTTAACTTTGAGAAGTTACAACTGCATAAGCATACATTTTTCCACCCATGATAGCTCGGAAAATATATTCCCACATTACTGCGAATATGAAAATACATCTTTAGTAAAAGTCAGCTTTTGAAAATAATCTAAGACTTGAATCTACAGAATGAACACTACCCACTCTTACATGCCATTAACTGAGCTAGCTGAAAGATCAAGGCTTCAATTTCTAAGAAGCAACTAGATAATTTTTGCACACACACAGAGGAGAATGATCTTCAGTTGTGACCACAGGCAGAGTTTCCACAGACCTTACAGGAGCTGTGCACCCATGCTAGGGTCTGAATCCATCCCTAGGAAGGTAAAAGGATGAGGAAAGTTTGTTGGTTTTTTTTTTGAGTTTTCCACAGCATTACTCTTTTTTTAAAAAATCTTCTATTTCTTGAAGTTCAGATTTCTTTTAAAAAGTGAGTATGAGCCTAGCGTGTTAGATTTAAACACATGAACCTCAGGAAAGCTAATGCTGAGGTTAAATTAAATTTGACTGCCCCTTAGCACTGAAAAATAGCAAAGGCCAAGCTCCACCTGGAGGTCCACACCTATTGCTTGCATACATTAGCTGACTTCCACCTAAATTTAAGCTATAAGCAAGCATGTTGTGCAACAGCAGGCAGCACACCGAGCCCATGAACATCTCTACTCCAGAAGCATGTTCCCCAGAGACACAGCACACCACAGGCCCTCCAGACCCACTTTTCAGGCTCTGTTCTGGGCTTCCAAGACACACTTCCTTTGCCTGAACTCAGCATTTCTCCCCCAAAAGCTCCCACCCAGGCCTTTCAGCCCCTCTCCCAAATACCTTGAACTATGGGATGAAAATTATGCTCAAAATCCTTGCTCCTCCAGTGGACCTAAACTACTTATACTGGTGAAGCTCATTTGTGCAGGCAGCTGGACTTCCTCGGGGTCTTTCCTGAGAAATAAGGACCACCATAAAGCTGCAGGTGTAAGCCATGGGCGCATTGCCTTGGTCCAGCCTTCTCCAGCATGGAGGCATGGCCATATAGAGACTTCCAGTGCATTTCCAGTGCTTCCCCTTCTTCAAAACCTGAACTCCTGGCCAAAACACACACCCTACTGCCCATGCACTTTTCCCTATGGAGACTATGAAGGAATGAACACACGCACAATGGCAGATGTTGGGCACATTGCTCACTGCACAACCTCAGGGAGCTCAGATACAGCACTTGGGAGCTCAGCAGCCAAACCCAGATGAGACCTGCTATATTTAGGGTACAACTCCTTTCTAAAAATGCATTATCTAGACAAAACAGTTGAGTATCTTAGGGATGCAGGTTCTGGTTTTCCGAATATTTCTGTATTTACTCTGACATTTCCTCTGAGTGCGTGTGGTGTTTTGAAAGGAAAGGAGTCTTCTGTTGCTTCAGGCCAGTCCTTCCTGTTTGTTAGTTATCCCAAACCTAAGTTTGCATGTGAATAAAACTGTTGCTTTAAGTCTGATTTCAAACATGTGGTAAAGGAGAATCTAACAATTTTATGAGATACAGTTACTTTTGTAGAGGGTGAGTTTGCCCTGGGGAATTTTTTCCGACTAGATTTATCACAAGTTTTTTGAACCAGATAATTTTGTTTGATAGCACATCTGGCAGCATCATAAAATCTTGACGTCCCAAGCTATTACACAGGAATTACTTTTGTAAATCATTTATGAATATTACTGATGTAGGCCTATTCTGGGCAGTAAGAAAGGAAACGGAGTGCTGAAGGACAAAGGAAGGGAAAAAGGATTCCCTGCCCTTTTGGGGCTCATCAGATAGGGTGGGTATTTATCATTTTAAATGGGAAACATGCTGCCATTGATACAGCTGAAAAGTCCACATAACACAACTTGTTCCCCATATTCCCTAAACAACAAAAGGGGAAGATATTCTACCTAAGGACAACCATTAATCGATCTCTCCTGAAGAAAATTTGTGCTATCTGAATCTTAAATAAGGCTTTCCAATTAAATGCTGCATATTGCTAAAAGCACAGTAAACACAAACCAACAACCCAAGAAGAGTAAAGGAGGAAAGTCTTACCAAGACCAGCACAGAGCCAAAATAAAAAGCACATTTTAGCTGAAATAAAAAAAAAAAAAAAAAAAAAAAGGAAAGAAAAAAAACCTATTCGCAAAAATCCCCATGGTGACATGCCTTTTGAACACAGCAACATGACTGAATGGAAACTCTCCACGTAATTAAAATAACATGATTAGGTTTTCGTAAAACTGTAGCTGCTAAACATATGCCTTCAGATGGAAACCTGGCTAAACAAAAGCTTATGTTCGCTTTCAATAACATGATCTATCACACGATTAACAATTTCGAAAGACTGCACCTATCAGTTTGGATTGGAAACACATCAGACATTGAGAAAAATTTGGTGCCACTACCCTGCCAAACCCTAAGTCTGGCATTATATTCCTTTTGAATGATATACTGTGTGTTTCATTTGCTATGGATGAATTGACAGCAAACCCACCATCATGGGGCAGAGAGGCGACAGAGGAGTCACCCAGCAGGACCCAGCAGAAGGGGACTGGAACCAGCCCTTCTCTCTTCATTCCTGACATCCCAAACACTGGCAGCTACTGGGTGTTATTTTTGTTGGGCCAGAACAAAGGAAAAGGTCATTCACAATACTCCACAGAAACGTATTTCCAACCTTAGGTAAGAAGGCATTTTGTTGGGGAATTTCCTTACTTCAGGGCCCATAAGAAGGGAAGGAGCAATTCTCTGATAGCTTCTACGAGACTTCCAGACACTGGGCTCCTTCACGCTACAGCAGGTCTACGAGGGATGCAGAGAGCCATTATACAGAGCACGTGCCAGAATTACGCCACACACTCCCCCTGCCAGAGCAGAAAATTTCCAAATTTGGCTTGCTCCCAGGAAGCAAATTCTTGTCTATACACACCCAGAATTAATTTCTTGCAGATGAGCATGCTGCCCACGAAAATCTGAAGTGGACTGCATCTGCAGGGTGCTGAAGATTCACCTTGGCCTAGCACAGCTATGGCAAGGGCACAGAGTTGAGAGGTGCTCACTCCTGTTTTTTTTTAAAAAGGGGCAGTACTGAAAAATGAAGCTCTAACATGAAAAAATAAGTTTAATTTTTTGACAGTTTCAGGTTAACTAGAATCAGAAAATGAAAATGTAACACAGTTTTATTAATTGACACGTGGATGCTTTCAAGCTGAACAAAGAGCCCAACCAGGAAAACCCCCATAATATAAACAAAAGAAAGAACTGAAAAGAAATGGTAGTTTCCGAGGTCACGAATGATGTCTGCAAGGTACCATCTGGACATTGCTCCTCAGACTTGCCAGCATGAGGCAACACTGGCTGTAGCTAAGAAATCTGATATCCATATTCTGTTTATCCCCCTCTTTCTGAATGCAAACACATGTTCCATCTTCTCCATAAAGACAGGCAATACATGCACTGAATAGGTACATTAAAAAGTCTTAGAAGTCATATGTTAATTGCAGACACATGTAAATGACTATGTAGCAAGCCTTCCTAGAGAGACAGAACTGGAAAAAAGGGAGACACCACACTAAAATTAGAAGGCATGAAAAAGCTCAACAACATAATCAAGCGAGGTTGATTCATGTATTCTTTCCTAATTCAAGACAACTATTATAATATTATTTCAGACAATTTCAGAGCGCCAGAGAGTGCTGAGGGGTTTTTCTTTTTAGTCCACAACAGCCAGCACTTGCCTCAGTAACTGTGCTGAGGGAAGAAAATCCATCATGTATTAACCATACTCCAACCTCCAGCAGAAATATTCCCCTTTTTGTGAAGTAAAGTGAGATGTGGGAGTCCTTGACCTTTTAAGTAATTAAGGAAAACAGAGACATTCTTGTTTTTATTAGAGACACACTAAACTATTTGAAAATAATTTGAATAGCTGGAGAATTAGTGTATTTGCCTGTTCATGAGTAGTGCAGATAGTTTAGAGTTCTCTTGGGGGCAACACATCGTAATGAATATCTGCTATTCATATTTAATGCAATCTGCCAAAGAGTGCTTTTGGGAGGACTTTCTGTGTCAATATAATGATTAACAACAGAACTGGAAAAGTAAATGAATTCCTGCAATGGGTGGGGCTGGCAAAAATATCTTGCAGTACTACACCAGTAACACTGGATTTAACTGTACTCTTTCAATGATACCAGTGGAAAATCCATTTCCCAGAAGAAGGGGGTGGGAGGGGTGGGGGGGAAGCAAGCAATCTTTAAGTTGGAGTTCAAGTGGTAAATAACCAGCAGTAATAGAAGGAAAAACAATTCCAGCAGAAAACAACACTTAAAACAACAATCTGCCTTGCCTGGACATGTCTGAAAAGCCTGCGATGCAACACTGACTGCTAAATATAATAATTAGTATTTGCCTAGCACTACCCGGAAGTAATGGTGTAGTTAGCTCCTTGTTTACCTCTTGCAGTTCCTCAGATGATCTTACTTTCCATACATTTTCATACACTTAAAAAGATTTACATAAAAAAGAATATAAAGTCCTTTATTCTTTACAATGCACTTTAAAAACACCCCAGACAGGAGAGTATGGAAAAGCCTGGCCAAAATACAATGAATGACCTTAGTTTGGATTTTTCTCCCTGACATCCCAACAGCCCTCTAAATAACATATTCACATTTATTTATTTATTTCAACTATCTGGATGAAGCAATCTCACTAAGTTTACATAAATTCCAGGACATTCTTGTATCAGGTTCACTGCTCTCCCCTGCCCCCTTACCAAGCTACTCCTACTCCTCCCTTGCCACAAATGACGGCAAAATACTGAGGATCCAAAGGCTCACATCGGCAGCCTAAGGGCCAAAATGTGGTGGGGGGCTAAAGGCAGAATATGGGGTTGTGCCCATCAAATGTCACGGGCTATGCACATCGCCCCGTTCAAGCAGGATGCTCAATCCAAGCAGAAAGAGAACAATTGCCCACCAAAGTGTTTTATTATTTAGTGACTCCCACGGTGGTTATTGTCTAGACCCTACTTTAATTGGATCTAGGATGCACTCAGTGACTATTTTCATCACAGCATTAGCTCAGGTAAGTTTCTTCCTCCCCCCATGACACAGTCTACAGCTCACACCAACTGGCTTTGTTAATGTAGTAGTCTTTACCCATGTCAAACTAATGCTGCAAAACTCACTCTGGTGATGTAACATTAAAGAAACCAGCCTTACAAAGACACTCCACCAACGAGCAGCATGGCTTCATCTTCCCCGTGCTGAGATCCACCTGTGAAACGGCAACATTGCTGTGTGCCTTGCCATCAGCCATAATACAAAGACACCTCATCAGTTTTCAACTCGGTGGACACAGTACACTGAGCGATGTGCCTTTACACGCCTGCCCTCTCAAATTTCAGGTGGTGCTTCACTTGGTTAGGGTTTTTTTTGTAGTTCGTGGTTGATTTTTTTTTTAAGATAATTTTTTTTAATTAGTCTTTTTCTAGAAATTAAAAGTTGCAGTTGATCCACAACAGATGCTTCATAAAGAAGGTAAACTCTTTTTAAGCTGGTTTTCTAACACTGTGACAGTTGCCTTACTGGTCTCTGGCAACAGCACTACCAGCATTAGTTCTCATGATGGCAAGATGGGTCCCTTCCTCCAGGACTAATAAAGAGCAGAGCAATGCTGCCCAGACACCAGAATCGCCTGTGTGTGCCCGTGCGATCCCACTTGCCTGAACCTGAGATGCTTTCACTTCAATAAAATGTTATGTAACAATTATTTACCCATATTTATTTCAGCCTCCTCCAAATATTTCACTAACATTTTGTGATTTTCCTGTTGCAAACATGTCAGGCTCTGCAGGACTTTTGTTAAGCATCCATTTCCCACAGCTGCTCCCTGTCTGGCAGAGCGCCGAATCCTGTGGGGCTGGCGCATGACCCAAAAAGCACGGGAATGCCTCCAGTTTCGCCTTCCCTTACCATTTCTAAATGAGCTAAGCAGTAACCTCCTGAAACAATCTTTGATATATACAAATATTTTTTTTTTTTTTTTAAATATAGAAGCAATTCCTCATTATTAGTGCAACCAGGGAACCCTGCGTGCCATCTGATCTCAGGAGTGAAAACGTCTGCTCTGTGCAGCAAGGGGTAAAACAGTGGTAGGTAAATCAATCGGACTTATAAAAGTAATGATCTTCTTGACCGTGGTCTTGTTCAGTGCTAATGCGTAGTTCATGTATGCATAAAAATGGTATTTTTTTCATCTTCTGACCTCTTCAGCACTGTGACCAGCCCTCTAATTATTAAGTATTTTGCACTATGTATCTCAGTATAAAAACAGAAGCCAAGTCACAGGTCACGGAAGCAACACCATTATTAAAATCAATGAAACTAAATCACTCCATCCTGAACGTTTATTGTAAGCCCCTTGTGCTCACAAAATTCGTACATCTAAAATACACTGTATGTCTAACAGGACTGGAGATGCCTACCCCAACAGTAGATTAAGATAACAGTGCAACTTGGTATAAGGTTTTCTGCCATCACGGCAAGTCTAAAACCAAGACAGAACAAATAAAACAGGACAATAACATGAAGGCTTAAATGACTGTAACTTCAAATAGAAGCTGTTGAATTGCACTGTTTTAAAAAGATTAAAGAGATCTTTATAGCATTCCTGTTATGTAAAATAATTTCTATTGGATTCTGCGTGAATGGAAGGAATCTGGAAAATAAATAGTACAATAGCGTCTAACACATAGAGAGCAGTGGTTTGGCCAAATTTTAATTTCTTCAGGTCTTTGCAAGTGAGATCTATACCCTTCCACCACCCAGTATAAATTCTAACTTTAATAGAGGCCATCAGTCATGCTGACCTTGGCCCATCTGTGCGGCTTTGTTGTAAAAAAAAAAAATTACAAAAAAATGCACAATGAAAAACAAAAACCTGTAATATAAGCCAAAGCTCAACCTGCTTGTTTCCAAGAACTTGTTTCTATGGCTTTAGCAACATTAACCTCAAGCTCCAGAATCCGAAGTCTAGAGGTTTCAGAACAACCCAGACTGTTGTCAGCAAAGGTAAGAAGACAGAGGTATAAACCAGAAGGGTCCTCCTGCTGGGGATTGTGTCTGAAAAGACATTCTCATTCAAGTCACCCTCCTCCCTATCTTGACAATTTTAGCTGGTATTTTCAAACACTATTGCCTTGAGGTATGCACAACAGCTGCCAGGCTTTCATGATCAGGCAAGGCAAGCCAGTGCTGCAAAGCACCTTGACAAAAGTACTGCCCTAAAAATGCTGGGACCAGGGCATAAAGACGCAAACCCAAAGACACAGAAGTAGCCACTTTGTTCATGCATTGACAGAAATTCATACTTGGCACTATTTTTTTGAAAGGCTGAATGCTGACTGGTTTATTAATCATTAACAATGCATCCATGATGCAGTCTTAATTCCACAGGAACAATTCATGGGAAGGAAATACTCTGCATACCTGATCATATACATTTGGTATTTACCAGTGTACACCACTCTTCAGAAGTTTTGTCTTCACTGTTTTTTTCCTGTTCATGTTTGGAGCTCTAACTTCACGTGCTTTCTGTTCAAAGATGTACCGGGGGCACTGCTACAACAAGTCTCTTTTCCCTTTAATAGAAAGTGTGGGTTTTCTGCAAATGTGCTGCTCAGTCAAGACCTTCTCATATTGAACAATCACAGTAATGTATTTAGACAAGCACCTTCACAACAAACTGACCTGCAAAGCTGTATGCATTCCAGTTTTCTTCACATGGGTGATAAATACATCAGTCACCCACTGTAAAGACCTCCAGAGATGTTATCTTGTCCACGTGACACTACTTAAAGAGTTTGTACTTGGGATAGCTTTGTTTGGAGCCACTTAAACATATATAAAACTAAGACCAAGCAGAAAATGTGTGTTCACCATAAAGTGATAAAAAAACCCTTGCCCAGCTAATACACTCAGTGGTGCTGAAAATTTGAGTGTGCTGCATGTGGAACTCAACCATAGACTCAAGGGCTCATTCTGCAGCCATAGGCAGCTCATAGCTACTAGTTGTCCACTGGGCTGCTCTTCACAAGCTGCCCAGGAAGAAAGCAGTACTTAAGGAAGAATACAAAAGCAGTATTAATTGCAACTTAAGAGAATTCTGTACTGAGGAATCACCTCTGCTCATGAATACACAACAGTCAATTTTTCTTTAAACACAACATCAGATTCTGCAGCTAACACAACAATGCAGAATATGCCAAAATCCATAGCAGATTTTATCATCCCTGGTCTCCACAGCTTTGGTATGTCATATAGTTGCATGTTTATTTTTTATAAAAACAAGATTAAGTGAAAGTAGTATTTCAAATCAAATGCATGGTCTTCGCCCAAGTAAAATACATCACAGATGAACAACTGCAATTACTCTTTAAAACAATTTCAGAACAAACACGATCAGTCTTTGTTAGAGGAAAACTGGTCAATAAAAGCTGTTAATACCAAGCACTTACTTGCAGGTGACGGGGTGCTGCATCCGCTAGTTGGTGGGTGACTCTGGAGTCCATGGAGGGAAGGTAGTGACAGTCCACCGATGACTGGAGGAAAAAGTAATGGATATGGTGCTGCTGGATAGTGAGTCATATGTCCATTCACTGTTGGTACTGGACATGTGCGGCTACTGGTTGTCATGTTAACACTTCACAGTGTATAAATATTATGTTGCATCACTCCAGGCCAGCAAACAGATACTTCAACTTGTGAATGAAGGGGGCTGTCAAGCCTACCGGTACAGCTTGAGCTGGACTGTGTGATGGTGAGAAGGTAATTCACTCGATCAGGTCTGTCGTATATTTCATCGCTGCTTCTTACTGTTCTCTTTCCCAGGACATTCTTGCTCTTACAGACCGTGGGCAGAAAGTCTTCTTACTTTGGGTATCAGAGCGCAGTTCAGTTGCTTATGCAAATGTTTTTCTGGGGGGACAGTTGCTCTCTACAGACACATACTCACAGAGCCTGTGGGAAGAAGAAAACAATATATTGATTATAATATACATATTTTTAATATATACACATACAAAAATATTTTATCCCTCTCCTACTTTTGTTAAGTGATTATTTATTTATCAGTATCCTACAAGATGAGCTTACCTGGGGGTAAAATTCTTACTCTACTGAAGCTAACAGCAGAACACCCATTAACTTGATTTCCCTGCCCAATGGGTTACACCAAAAGCAATTTCTGGTAGCGGCAATCTTGGTTTGGAAATTGCCAGTTTTGAAACTGATGCATCAACAACTACCTGAAATATTGATACCAGTGGAGAAAAAAAAAAATAAAAAAAAAATCAACCTCTAAAAAATTTCCATGTACATAAAAGCTTTGAGTTTCCACATAGAAGAATGAATGACACTGAGGAGGCTCTCTGCTTGCTCCAATGCCATGGCTCAGGCAGGGCACTGGAGACTGGTGTCTGAGGGTGATTTTGTATTGGACTAAATCTAAATACTAATTTATTTACCAATGACTGTTCTTACAAAGGATAGTTAGTTTATCCTATTGACATGTAAGAGCCCTCACCGATCATTCTCTCTTTTTTCATTTTTATTTTTCTTGGGGGGGGGGGAGGAGGAACTGCCTTTATCACCATATAAACAAGCACCTGTTATTTCATAAGCCAAGTGACATGATGGCAGTAACACTGCTCCTGTGCTCTGTCATGACCAGCATTTTCAAAGTCATCTACAGCTACACACCTTCCTTAGTGTTTCACCCAAATGGCTGGTGCCTACCAAGGGGTCTTCCTTTTCTCAGTCTCTGTACTGAAAATCTCAGACTGACAACAGGGCACTTCTCAGCAGTGAAATTTGCTACTGCTTGTTTAAGTCCATGTACAGCAAACGGCTGCTCTTGGAAACAACCTGCTTGTGCAACACTAGGTAAGTGCTACTAGTGTCTTGTGAGCTACTAGAAAGGCTGCAATTGTTCCATATTGCAAACTTTACTCCCATAGTTACTTGCACACTGCTCCAGGTAAAAGCTGGGAAGTACTGCAACTGGCTCCTAAGCATCACCCTGCATGAGGAGTCATCCATCCCCTCCAACGCACCCTGTCGGAGGGAGACAGTAGGAGCCAGAGAGCAAACTCAAGCACCCAAAAGCGAGGCAGTCCAGGGTCGCCTAAAGGCTTTGCTTCCTGAGACAACATGCTATGTGCCCTTGCATCTGATACAGTCAATGATCAGTAACAACATCCACCACTATATAGCATTTTTATTCATAATTCTTTGAAATTATAGCCTGAAACCAAAGGCAAGAAGATTTTTGGGTGGGAAAATAAAGGCAGCAGTGAAATGACTTGTCAAGGTCACGAAGCAAAATTGATGCAGAGGAAGGAAACTGTGACAATGCAACGTTGACTATCACTACTGCTACTGTCTACTAGTTGTCGGTAAGAATTCAAATGAGCAAGGAAAAAAAGGAATAAACCCAACCCCAAATGCATATGTTTGCCTGTCAGAGAGCAGAGGAGTGTTTCTGCTCTGTGTGGAATACCAGCAAAGGTTACCAGCTGTGCATGTTTTCAGACAGCGATTTCTGCTGAGTGCAGCCTGCTTGGGGATAACAGAAATGTAGCTTGTAAGTATTTGATAACCGTGTAAATTATGCAAAAAATACCTTTAATGCTAATGGAGACAGACATATGCAGGGATGAGACTGTAATGGGGGGAATAGTGAGCTAATGCACAGCTGTTGGCCATGCCGAGCTCGAGGACCACGTGCCTAGAGACTGGTGAAATCAGACAGATCTTTTAAGGAAGCCTCAACAGCCAAAATATATCGACTCATTAACAACACAAAATGAGATGAACCATTGCAGGTGACTGTTAAAGCTTTATGAAGCTTAAGAAACAGGAAAAGTGAAGTATCAAAGGAATACACGCAGAACTAATGTTTTCTAAAGAAACTCCACAAGAGCCACAACAATACCACGCTTCAAAATGTGTGCAAAAAAGCAAAGAGGGGAAGGTCATTGATGAAAACCAGCCCCAAAATTCTATGCATTAAATTAATCACAGAACAAGGTCACCTATTGTTAAATTATGTAGGGCTTTGGAAATAAAATTCATCTCATAAAAGCACAGAATCATAGAATGGTTTGGGTTGGAAGAGACATTAAAGATCATCTAGTTCCACGGCTAGGGACACCTTCCAACAGACCAGCTTGCCCAAAGCCCCATCCAGGCTGGCCTTGAACAATTCCAGGGATGGGGCATCCACAACCTCTCTGGGCAGCCTGTTCCACTGTCTCATCACCCTTGCAGTAGAGGATTTCTTCCTTATCTCTAATCTAAACATACTCTCTTGTAGTCTAAAGTCACTGCCCCTTGCCCTATTGCTACAGGCCCCACTAAAAAGTCTGTCCCCATCTTTCTTACAGTTCCCTGTAGATACGGGAAGGCTGCTAGAAGGTGTCCCCAGAGTCTTCCCTTCTCCAGCCTGAACAACCACAACTCTCTCAGCCTGGCTTCATAGCAGAGGTGCTCCAGCCCTCTCACCATCCTTGTGGCCCTTCTCTAGACTCACTCCCAACAGGTCCATGCCCGTCTTTTGCTGGGGCCCCCAGAGCTGAATGCAGTACTCTGGGTGGGGTCTCATGAGAGAGAAGCACAGGGGGAGAATCACCTCCCTCAACCTGCTGGCCATGCTTCTTCTGATGTGGCCCAGGGTACAGTTGGCTTTCTGGGCTACAAGTGGACATTGCTGGGTCATGTTGAACCTCTCATCAACCAGTACCCCCAAGGTCTTTCTCCTCAATGCTGCCCTCAGTCCATTCTCTGCCCAGCCTGTATTTGTGCTTGGGATTGCCCTGACCCACATGCAGGACCTTGAACTTGGCCCTGTTGAATGTCATGAGGTTCACCTCTCAGGCCTGTCAAGGTCCCTCTGGATGGCATCCCTTCCACCTGCAACACATTAACCACACCACACAGCTCGGTGTCGTTGGCAAACTTGCTGAGTCAAGCCCACTGTCCATGTCACCAACAAAGGTGTTAGCGTCTGCCCCAGTACCAACCCCTGAGGAACGCCACTCATTCCTGGTCTGATCTCCACTTGGACATCAAGCCATCAACTGCAAAAAACTATCTAATATCTTCAATTATATTTCTATTACCCAGAAAAATGTAGAGCTCATAAATTATATATAATCCCACAATCACAACATCAGATATATTTTTATATTTGACAAATCTTCAGCAACTCCTTTAGGTCAGAGAGGAAAAAAGGGCACTCAGGGAAACTTTGGTCACTTCCTCACCACTGGAGGAGTATGTTCTGTGATGGACCTGGTCATGACAACATGCAGCAGCATTATAGCTCCTCAGTACACAACTCCATAGGAAATAGCTAACAGTGCTAAAACTAAATAATAATCCTGTAATTCTGTATCCTTATAATTTTATGTGAGGTGTAATTATACACTGAAATTACTACCAGAAAGTAGGTTTCTCTTGCCTTACTCAAAAATCCCCTTCCTTTCACCCCTCATGGTGGGAAATTCCCTGCAGATAGCTGTGCTGGAGATAAGCCTTCAGCAGTTATTAGTCTCCAAAGAGCTCTTCCCTCCAAATAAAGGTAGAGAGGGAAGACAGTGTAGAAGGCGTGATACCCTAAACAGTGTATTATTTGACTCCAAGTAGGGTCTCTCAGGAGTAGCAGATGTTATAAATGTTCCCACGGCCGAACACCTATACAATGGTTGAGGAGGAAATTGTAGGCAGATACCTATGTTCCAGCAACTCCAGCTTCTTGTAAAGAAGCAAACACCACTCGTGTTCTGTGATTACTGAGGGACTTCAAGTCACCAGCTTTGCTAACAGATATTACAGACCTGTCACCCCCACCACTGCACAGCAGAGGACATCACAAGTAGAAAGTATTGCAGCATAGGAAACTCAAAAACCAGTTGTCTCCATTCATGCCAGTTCCATGGCATTAAAGAAAACTCGCAAGGCAAGACTTCACTTGTGTCACCAGACTGACACGTTGATGCCCCTCAACTCACTGATGAAGATCCCAGCATTGGACATCAGCTGCAGACCATTACGCGGCAAATAGTTCCAAGGTGAAAACATCTGTTTTGCTCAACTAAACCTTCACCACCATGCAAAACACTGTAAGACACTGTACAGGTGCCAGCTTTGAGAATATTTCCCTTTGCTGTCATGTGCTATGGTAAACACCCACAGCTAAAGGAGCACATCCTCTCTGGACTGTGACACTTCCCAGAAGCATCCTTTCCATGCTGTGTGGACCTTGAATGTACTCTTCCTCTGACCTACACTTGGATTCCCTTGATAAGGGAGCTAATGAGCCTACCCTAAACGGGACAGGAAGAGCCAGCTACCACAGCTGAGGAGCAACCCCAGAAGGAGCAAGCCAGACTGACCGCAGAGTCACCTTGGTGGTGGTTGAACACCCATTCATGTGAAGCAACAGCATGGAATTCTGCCCTGTATGCATGAGGCAAATTTTTCAGAAAATAGCTGTCATCAAAGCACTTCAGAGGATCTACCCAGCATACGATGAAAATCCTCTTCCATTAGACTTGTCCTTAGTGACTGTTCATGGGTACAAGGCCGTTAGCACAAACAGTATGGAAAAGGATCATACAGAAAAGTTTCTTTGAAGGTTCACCAAGAGATGATCACATTGTGCACTACATCACATTGAACAGCGGCCAATGACTCTTCTTTGACAGAACATATGCCTCCTTTTTGGTTTTTACAGACCTTTTATTGACTTGACTTCTGTGATAAAGCAGATGGCCACAGGGGAAGGAGGCTACAGTAGCTCTACCACAGAACAGACAGAATATTTATCAGCTGCAGTTAATGCAGCAGGTGTACCTGTCTTTTCCATATTTCTTCTTGGTGTTTGTGTAGTCAAAGAGAAGTTTAAAACCACAAATTTTGAATATCTGCTCCAAATTTTGCTGGATAAACACTGACCCAGCTTTTCTTACTGTCTCTTAGCTTTCCATGCATTTTGCACAGGATTTCCTATAGAAAACAGTTCTACTTTCCACACATACATCAGTTCTTCTAGAATGTATTAAATTAATTGATTCTTATTCATTGTATTAGTTAGCTTACACTTGGTAACACTATTTGGTATTATTGTAACATAATTCATCCTTCTGAATTTTGCACTTGCATAAGATTTTATTTGAATTTATAAAACCCTTTTGCTGTTACAAGTGACTTTGACACACATCAACATCTGGATAGGCAAGAAGCCAAGCCAGGAGGCTTAGCTTATAGTCCTGTGCCAGTAGAAAGATTATGCTCTGCCCTACCTTCTGCCAACATCACCCCCACTCCACATTCCTCTTCCTCCCCTCTCACTGTCCATGGCAGGGAATTAAGTTGTCAGCATTGCAAGTAATTCAGGATTTTTGCCTTTTTTTTCTTCCCTCACTTCTGAAAAGATTAGTCGGGAGCTCTGCCCTACCTGCAGCACTGTTTGAAATTCAGCAGTCATTTCAAGATACCCGCGACTGTGACACACAGCAAACTTCTAAGCTAAATCCACTATCCCTAAACCTTTCTACTATAATGAACCACTGCTGCTCTTCCTTTACAACTAGGTGACAAACCCACAAATGCAGGAAAGGCACACAACACGAGGACAGGCTCTGCACAGAGTTGGGTGCTGGGGAATTTGCTGCTCCAAGCCCAGTGGTCTGGAGCATGGTTGTCCCCAAAGTTTCCAGGGTCATGGAGGAAGTCTCTTCTAAGTTCATTTCCCATTTTCCTGCCAACGCCAAAAATCCTCTCTCTTTTAAATCTTAGGCTAACTCCTACAACAGGAACCTCTAGACTGCAAGGGCAGCCTGGGCAGCAAGACGGGAGAGGCAAGTTGCTCCTCTCCCAGCAACAAACACAATTCCAGAGAAATTTTGCTTGCAAAACGTTTCAACAACATATTACATCTCTTTCCCAAGGGACAGAGTTGATGGAGTCCTTATTTATTAGAGGGCTTTGAAACATATTCTAATGCTGTTTTCAAAACAAGTCAAGATCTAATAGTTTTGAGAACCCTTACTGTATTTAATGTACAGTTTGTATTGAAATCCCTGATTATGCATATGCTTTCTATTATGCTAGCTGATGGTGTTGCATTGAGTAGTACTGAATAATTCAGCAGATTTAGCACGACCCAAGTGTAAATCAGTCAGATACAATAACATGATAACCACGCTGCCTTGAAACTCTTAAAAATGCATGGAAACTTTATTTGATAAAGAGGCATACTCTGTTTTCCACTGGCCTTCACTGACTGAGAGATGTTGCATTTTTGTTTTCTTGGCTATCCAACAAATTTAATTAAACAATAAACTAGTTACCGTGGCAGAAGTAAAAAAAAAAAAAAAAAAAAACCAAACCCAAACCAAAACCAAAAAAAAGCAGCCTTTGGAGTGTTATGTTTCCTTTATTAGCATAGTGATGTGAAACTAAACAGAAAAAGCAATCTAATAACAAACATTCCTTTGAGAAGGGCTCCGGGAGCAAAAGGACATCCACTTATTGTTCAGCCCATCCCATTGGTCCATATACGGCAATAAAGGTACAATAGAAGGAAACAGGAAACAGACTGGCACATCTGCATTATCTTATTAGAGGCTAATGGATATCTGAGAGGAACATGCATCTGATGCTGAATAGTCTGTACCAATCTCCGAAGCAATTACTCTTAATTAGTGGATTCTGTTTATAGATGGAACTTAGTGTACCCTTCTGTATCAAAGAGATGCAGGCATCTGGCGAGAGATATGGTTTTCTTAAAGGGAAAGCGCTAGAGCACAATGTGAGGGTTGGGCTGGTTTGCTGGTTGGTGCTCTTTTTTTTTTTTTGTAAATAAAAGCTCTCTGAAGCATAACATTCTACTGTATTATTAATCAAAAGAACATGCTGGTTTAAAAAAATGAAAGGAAAAAAAAGGGACCATACTGTTAATCTCAAACTCTGAAAGTAAACATAGAAAGCTAATACTTGCATATGAATTATATGACAAAAACCACTTTGATGATAAGCAAATAAACAACTGAGCCTAAAATTTTAAACCGCTGGCCAAAAAGCTTAAAATAGCAGCTTAAGTCAGAAGAACAACATCTGCATTTTGTATCTGCCAAGTCTGCAGCCAAAAAAAGTAAAGCACTCTATATGACCAGATGCATGAATAAAAAAGAAAATGTATGAAACAGAACTTCAGAGTCAGTTTATTGAAAAGCGGATCTGTAGCTCTTACATCCCATAAC
This sequence comes from Falco naumanni, assembly GCF_017639655.2. Classification (NCBI taxonomy): domain Eukaryota; kingdom Metazoa; phylum Chordata; class Aves; order Falconiformes; family Falconidae; genus Falco; species Falco naumanni. The sequence goes on from NC_054057.1 coordinate 6,535,823, forward strand.
CATAATTGTCATGTATTTCCAACTATAGGTGCATGACGTATGGGAGGAGAAAAGATAAATTGTTGTAACAGAATTAAGACACTCTTACTATGACACTTTTCCTACATCTTTGTATGTAAGACAGCTGTCTACTGGGTGACTCTGAATTCCTTTTTATCATAAAGCTGACACTTGCAAAACGGCTTTCTGTTTTGTTTGGTTTTTTTTCCTGAAATTGTTAAAGAGATAATTAATATAATTAACACAGTTGTTGTTTATTTGAAGATACTATTGGGAAGTATAAAAAGGCTGGGGGTGGGGTGGGGAGCTTCTTTTCCCTAAGCGGCTATGCTTCGTATTGCCTGCATTGCAAACACACACTGATATATGCCTGGAAAAAAGCAAATCTAAATCTGAAAGGGGAAAAGAAAAAAAAATAAAGTTGAGACACAATGACACCCATTTATTTACACACTATACAACAGTACCCTGCTGTGCCAGCTATTGATTTTAGTGGAACTGAGAGTCCATGTTGGAGAGCAGCAGCTGTGAGTACATAGCCTGAATCCTCATATGGGAACAATACTCTATAAGCAGAATAACCTATTTCAGCCAACCTTCGTGTATAACATACAACATTAAAAACACACACAGCTTACACTTCAAAGTCTGAAAGGTGCTATGGTTATTTGTTGCACAAAGGTTCAGGGGAGTTATTAATTTATTTGTGCTAGTACAACGCTAGCATAACGAAGACGTGAAGGATTGAAAATCCATGCTTCACGTCTGTTATTCTACGGAGATGTTAATTCTGTTCCATACTAACCATATTTAAGATCCTCCCACTGCATCAGGCAATTTCTCATTTTCTCCTGTTGTTTGCTGTTTTAAAGGGCTGTTTGTATTTTTAAATGAGCTGTGGGGTGGTTTGTTTGAGGGGTTTTTGGGGAGTGGGTGGTGGTTGTGTATTTTTTTTGTGGTTGTTTTTTGTATGGGTTTTCTTGGTTTTGTTGCTTGTTTGGTTGGTGTTTTTTGTTTGTTTTTTTTTTTTTTAACAGCTATCTGCATTCCATGTTTCTTTCATTACTCAGCAGTTGCCAAAACTATACTGAGAAGTAAAGATAAATGGTTAGGTCAGGTGATGGGGTTAACAATTTACTGTGTGTACTGCCCTGACAGCCAGATATAGTAGAATTGGCTCATGTTTATTTACAGGATGAGAAGTTGATTTCCTGTGCGGTGGCTTTCCATCACCTTTGTAAGGGACTCTCTTGCAGTTTTCTGCAGAGAATTCAAGGGGCTTTGAATACACTTTGTGCTGGTATATAGGATACTCTGCTTTGTAACTAAATGCATTCCTTCCTTACCCTGCCACATTCAAAAATCCCCATGGACTGTCAAGAAAAGAAGTTCTCTTTCATTTATGGAAACCAAAAGGAGGGTAACTGAGCTTCCTGCTGCCTGAGTTTAAGCGAACCTTTCACTGATTTCCCTCCCTGACTTTAAAAGCTATTTCTCAATGCTTAAAATTGCTCTTTCAATGGAATCAAAACTTCTGTTCTTGCATTGCACTGTCATCTGTTGTTCCTTATTAATGTTTCTAAGGATGTAAACCAGTAACTCCATATTGAAACCATCCTAAATGAGACTATCCCATGGGCTACAGAAACTCAGGAGATAAGAGATTTGCCAGATCAAACCTGTAGGGGTTTTTTTTTCAGATTGAACCTGTTTCCCCGTTCCTGCCCATCCCCAAACTCAAAGGGAAGAATACGTCACTTCTCTCAAACACAATTTAGATGATCCACAATTTAAACAGCAGAGGGTAGCCAGCAAAAACAGCTCTTAGAAAGCAGGCTGGTCACTGAAGTCGCATACAGCCAGACAGTCCAGCACAACAAAGCTTTTCCCACCCCAGGTGCTATGCCTACTGCTTTGTTCTCCAACCATGTTTTTTCAGCGCGCTTCCTTTCTTCCTGCACAGTTTCTCGCTACAGTTCAGGAAAACTAGACTGGACTTTGTGACCCAAATTGTTCTTTACTGTCCTATATGTCCAACCGGGTTGTTTTGATCCTACCTGCCTGTGTGAGGTGGCCACCAATGAAGAGGGAAAGTTATCATTGATGGGAGTAAGGAACCCACCCCTTGGGCTCCCCTCTCATCATCCAGTCAAAGCAGAGAGAAAGAATCATTGATAACAACGGTGAGCTGCTACCAGTGCCAACACGCTTCTAAGATTTTGGGAAGATTTACACAGGCCAACAGGTAGCACCCTAACTGACAGCGTACTTAACTATCTATAAAGGAAAGGTAGCATCACTGATCTCTGATTAATTTCAGAATGAGTCATGTTCCCTGTCCAACAAAAAGATCTTCCATTGAAGGTTTTCCCCTTAACCGGTAATTAATCAGTCTTTAACTCTGGCTACAAGGCACCTCAAGACAGCATCACACCGATTCCCAGTCAAAGCAAGTTTTTGTGAGAAGGGCTCTTGGAAAGAGATGGGGGGCCAGCGGAAGGGAGTCTGAGTAAGCAAGGAAAACCACATCCTGCTGTCTGTGTTCAGTAACGTCGTCCAATATTATGGATGTGCAGATGTTTAGATGTTTACAAGTATGCCGATCTCTTCCCAAGTGATGTTATAGCTAGGAGGATATGGGGAACCTCTCTGAAGACTCCCAAGCATGCTCTCAGAGTGCTCATTCTTACCCTTCTAGCTGACGAGAAACATGTCATGGTGACCAATGGCAAATACAGCACATGTCACCGCAACTACTAAAGAGGCCTTATACTGACTGTTCATAACCTTTAAGAGGCCTCCGAGATCAGCAAGAGGGGTCAAGTGATGTTATTGTTTTGGTGACAGACAGAAGATCCCTAGTAAATGATGGTGGCCTGGGAATCATTAAAAGAATGGAGTACTCCATCTGCTCAGAAGCTGAAGAGGGAAGCAGCTTTGGAGGGCAGCTTCTTGACAGAGAAGTACAACTCTCTGGGAGGCCAACACTCTATGGCCACAGTGAGCACCGCAGGTGAACTGCTGAAACAGGATGACAAGATACTTTGTTAAAGGATGCACAAAGAGGTGCAAGACCACTGGTAACTTTTAGTGCTGACAAAAAGTGGGTGCTGGTCTCAAAACCCTAACCAGTGAAGCCAGGAGTCAGGACAGAGGCTCATCAAATGCTCTATGAGTGGCAGGTGCCAAAAACATTAGTGTTGATGGATATGCTTTATCCGTACACCAATGTAGGTGATGCAGTCACTGTAGGCTAATACTGGGAAGGATCAGGGCAATTTAAATTTGCAACATTTGCTGTTAGCCTTCATTGTTAAGACGTCGCTAGAGATTACTGTCCCCGTACAGAAGCAAAACTCCTCCGTCCGCTCAGCCTTAGAGGTATCTTTCTAAGAAGTCTTGGTCTTAGCAGAACCACCACAATAAAGCAAAGCAGCACATGATCTCCCTCCCTGAGGTCAGTAGTCTTCCTCGGCATAGAGCCATGCAGGATATTTTTAGCAGCACAAAGGATGGAACCTAGCAGTCAAATTTAGACAGCCTGGATGTCTAGCTACAACTACACAAGATCATAGCATTCAACTTGCCTTCATTGCCAATTTAAGGAAGAAAAAGCTCTAGAGCTTCAGTTTCCATTTCTGCTTTGTTCAATACCTGGACAACCATTAAATACATGTCTTTTTGTGCCCCACTATGGCAGTGATGTGCTGCCTGGAAACACACTGAAGAAGGGTCACAGTGCAGTATGTGATCTTCACACACGATGCGAAGAAACAAAGACTTCAACAGTCACCAAGATAAACAAAGAGGAGAAAAAGATCCTGTTTCATTTGGAAAACATGCGCTGCAGTGGATGGCTCTGCCTCAAGCCAGCACACTTCACTTTATATGCCACACAGAGATCCTACAAGAGTCCACTTTACTGCAAAGAAAAATTCTGCTATCTGGTGTAATCTAAACTCATTGTGAGGATAAGCATGTGAATTCACTCAAAAAATGAATAATGTTTATTCAGGAGGCTGTCTGAGAAACCTGAATGAAGATTTTGTGTGTAGGGGATGTACCTGAATTGTGAAATGATGAACTAGGCTTCTCAATTCCCCAGAGCTGGGGGCAATTTTTTTTTAGTTCAATTTTTTGCACTACAAGGCTGGAAATTCTACTTCCTCGGAGCTAGAGGAGTTGGTAATCCTTGCTGCACCCCTTTGTCAAGTGAGGAGGGTGATCCAAGTGGAACAGGGGAAAAATAGGGTTCAAGCATTGGTTGTGAACTTTGTTTCTGAATACTACTCTTTTGGACTGGAAGTGCATCTATCATCTTAATACCATGGAGGTGTGGACAACATGCTAACACAAAATAATTTAACACACAATTTTTCATCTTTTGTTATATATGGCAAGTCTAGTAGTATGTCTGTTGAAAGGATCTGTAATTCCTCTGAGTTATTAGAGTCTTCAGCCCAACTTTACCCAGAAGACAAGATTTCTGCTGTCTACTTCAGGCTCCTGAACCTTCACTTATTACATATCACAAATTCCAATATATTCCCAGTAAGACTCCCTGAGGGTCAGCAGAATATGCCAGAGGGTTGGTGGAGATTATGAACATTTATTTTAAAACCTCTGTTCTCTGTAGCTCCCTGTCACAGGAACAATAGGGTAGCAAAATCAGGAACAAGCGCAACCATTAACTAGGAGGGGACAAAGCCATAGAGTGAATTGCAGAACAAAAATAGCATTTTTATTGTCAATATTTTGCTTAACAGGGAGCCAATAAAGCAATAGCAAAATGCTAATAATACGCTGAGATAACACTGCGCATGTAAGCACCTTCAGAGCTGTCCTCTGAATCATTTGAAAGTGTTGCAAAACCTTATCAGTCCGGTCATAAGGACAGAGGTGCAATAATCAATCATGGTAGCCACAAAACTAGCATATCTTTTCCACAACCTAACACATCCAGAAGATCTAAGTCCCAGAATTATTCTGCTAGAGGTGCTGGACAGATGGATTGCATTATCAGAAAGACCCAAGTGAACTACGACCTTACATCTCGCTTCCAAAAGCAACCTAACAGGAGCCTAAGCACTGACAAAAATCAAGAAAACTTGTGTCATACGCACTGGTTTGCAAAGTAAGATCTCTGATACATTACAAAGGTGTTCTTGTGGTATAAGCAAGCATGTGAATGAACTGCACAGCAATCATTCCCAACAAGTCCACTTCTGAAAGCATCTTTCTACTGGTAACTGCAAGACAACCTTCCTGCTTCTCTGGATAGGGAAACTAGCCTGAAGTGCTTCACATTCACTGTGCAGAAAGAAGTTGCGTGCAGGTTCTGAGGGATGGAGACAGGTAATATGCAACCATGCAGCATTTAGGCCTGCCCAAACCTATTGTCATATTTAAATATTTTAGCTATAACCACTTTAACCTGGACCCAGGTTGACAGGGCAGCATTTAGCCTCTGAATTGGGATCACTAGTTTTTCAGCTCCACTGGCAAAGTAATGTATTAAATTATTAATTTTGAAAGCATTCAAGAAAGTAACAGTGTGCGTTTTCATAATTACATCATGAGATATGGGTAAAGTATAAAGCTCTCAACAGCATCTGGAATCCTATAGAAGCTGCTACACTTGGCTAACAGTGCCAAAGAAGCTCCTGTTGAACAATGATGTTGTCAGGCAGCGCTTTCTCCAACAAGCCTCAACCTATTCTGAGGCAACATGAGCAAAACAACAGCAAGCATATTCAGTCTCAGCAACAAGATGTCCATTTCTACAACATCCAACCCACCCATGCCAATAAATGTAAGCCAGTAAGGGAAGTGATGCTCCCAATGCTCCCAGCAGCACTTTCCCCCTGTATGCCAGGAGTCAAGCCCAGTACGCTGCTGAGTATATGCCAGCACAGACCCATCTCCTGGCACTGACACCACCACCTCTGCCACCATAGCCCATCCTTCCCTTGCGCCTATGAGGCAGTGCAGTCTGAGCTTTTCTGCCAGGTACTCCACTTTTATCATCTAATGATAACATAGCCAGACAGCTAGGCAGGTATGTTTTCCATACCACCTTCATTATACGTCTGGTAACCACCCTTCCCCACTGCAGCAGCAGGACCTTACCAAGGCTCTTCCTGCATGATTTTCAGGCCAGCAGCACTTAACTCTGGATCCGGCAGCACAACGCACTGCAAAGGAGGCAGAAGAGTGAGAAGCTAGAAACTGGGAAGCCCAGCTGGGTGCCCAAGTCTGATAAGACAATCTGATTTAACCATGCAAATACCAGCAGCCAAGCAGAGCATATCTTTGAACTGGGAATGTCCAAACAGACATGTCACAACAGAGAGCACTCTTCTAACAGCACCTGAAGTCCCTTCAACAGGTGCACATGTTGGATGAGCAATTGAATTAAGCCCCAAGGAAAAAAAAATGGAGGGGGGGGGGGGGGGAGGAGAAATCATCTTTGCTAGTAAGACAGAGCCATTCAAAATCCACTCATGATTTCTGTGATAATAATCAGGCCAAAAAAAATCATCAAGCAGAATAGTCCAGCCAGAGATGGCTGAAAGGTACATGTTAGTTCAAGCAAATCCCTCTATGTTACCCTGACTGCAACCTCTTCCCAGCTAGTGCTGTCTGTGCCAACTGAGTGTCAGACAGTTGTCCGTTATATGGGATCTCACAGAGTACCATATGCTAAAGTAAATCAGCAGTAAGCAGAAAAAAAAGGCAATTTGTGTCCTCAAAACGATGAATAAGCAAGAGAATGCAATGAAGATGCCAGCTAATGGAAATAATATCTCAAAATAAGTGAAATCTGTAAAGGCTGTCACTTTCTTTATATAAGCCACAGGTCTGGAAGATATTCTGCCTATACAGACCCTAAAACAAAATTTTTTAATTCCCAACATGGAGTCCATCACTGTATGGACTGTGAGATGGGGAGAACCACGGTTGCTCCACACTGCATATCTGATTTTACAAGGGAGAAGGGAAGGGAGCAGAAGTGGGAGGAAAGACTAGTATGTTGGGTTCAGTCACTGCTGCTTCATTCGATGAAAGATGCGAAGATCCCCCTTTCATGAATGTAAAGATTGTGTGTGTTGTCAGAGATTCACAATACGGTTTGAAAAACCACCCCAACCTACTTAAAATAATTATTTAAAATGAAAAGTGACTAAATTGTGTGAAATACTAAGAAATTCAAGGATGTATGACAAGCAACATACCTGACTGAATACATTGAAGAACATTCAAAGGGAGATTACGCAGAGCTGTAACACAGCAAGAGATCGAAGAGATACTGAAGACGACTGAGAAAAAGCACCTTCCAGATACCTTTGTATAAACAGCTCCATTTACGACATGGACTAGGTCTCATATTCATACGACCACTCTGACTCTAGTTTTGCCAGACAAAAATGTGTTTTTAATTAGTATACATTAAAAATTAGGAGATATACTCCTAAAATAATAATGGGAGCCCATGTGTTAAAGAACACCATAGGATCTCCTCCCTTTTAATACATTTTAGAACCACAGTAATACACCTATACCATGGCTTTACCATGTGTGAGCTAAGACAAATTTTTCCTGCATGTGTTTGAACAGTAATGATGGGCCTTAATAAAAAAAAAAAACACAAAACCAGAAATCAGGTGTATTGTCTGCACTACCAGAGTATAAGGGTTTTGAAACAGAAAGAAGTATTTATTCTCTTGTACAAAGAGGAATGCAAAAATGTAGCCTCTGCGTATCAGATCTAAGCATCAAAGACCAAATGGCCTAAAAGTAGAGTAATATGAAAATTTGAGAAATCCTACAGCGAGAACTTAAATTCCGGTCTAGCATTTGATTTAGTGATAATCCTCCAAAAACAGTTCTGCATCTGATAAACACAGGTTTAGGATCCAGTTGTTGACACATGGTAAGGAAATGAAACACATTCTCCCTATATGAAGTTCACATTTTTCTGGGTGAAACAAAGCACACTTGTATCTCATGTCTCTAAGGCACCTTTTAAAGCAGTAAGGAGAAATGAAAGTCATCTACACGAAGCAATATTGTCTGACGTGCTAAAAAGATCTGAATGAAACAGCTTGACTGTCACATCCACTCTTAAGCCTTTGAAAAATAAGGAAACCCAATTTAAGATTTACACAACAAACCCAGGGCACACAATTCCTTGAAATTACAACTCTGCTTCACGTGCCTCACTGCAAAGGCAGGTTACTCGCTGAAGCTCCTCAGGTCCAGCAAAATAGAAAACTATTAAAAATGAGTGACGGTCGAAAGCTGGGTTCACTAGAACATCGCCAACCCCGATTAGTAACAACCACAATAATAACATATTCTCCTTTTAAAAATTCTCCACTTTTAAAGAAGGAACAGACATGTTAGCAGGTCTGACAAGTGGTGACTATGGCACCCAGTTCACACTCTCCTGAACAGAATTGATCATTGAGCCACGTACCAGCCAACCAAAATTACTTTGTCCCTCATTTTTTAAAAGCACATAATTCTGAATAATTATGTCACTCAATGGTCCTGAATATTACTGAATAGCAAATGCATCGAACAGGAAGCTAAATTTTATAATTTAAAACACGCATACACATAAAAGGTGGGGCGGGGGTGAAGGATACACTTTTTCAAAACAACACACACAATTACATAGCAACAGCGTAAAAGCTTCTGGACAATTTCCTTTCCTTAGCCTCCAATGGAGAGTTTATTCCAGAGAGACAACCCTCAGCAGACAAAGCCTGCTTGTAAACATAGGAACACAGGAATTGCTGTACTGGGTCAGATTAAATAGTCCATTTAGTTCAGTAACCTCTCATTTGACAGCAGCCAGCATCAGATGCTTCAGGGAAAGGATGAAGAAATCTCTAGGAGAGCAATTACAGAAAAACTTTCCCATAAAATTTCTTTCCAGCTCCCATCGTCTACTGGATGTCTTATGCCCTGTAACAGGAGGTTTTTGCTTGGTCTTTTTGTTTGTTTTTGCTAGCTTGAATAATACAAATAATGCTAAATAATACCCCAAGCATTGTCGATATCTTCTGTATCTATATTCCATATGTTTTTAATCCTCAGAATTGTTGGCCTTAGCAGAACCGAGAGGCACCAAATTTCAACATCACCAGTGCGCTGCTTAAAATAACATTTTGCTACACTTTTAAATAACTCTCATTTTCCCTGGATGATCCTGTGTAGTTACAGGATCTAGTGTAGCATAGTAAAAGAAAAGTAACGTGAATGTAACTCATCTTCTTCAAGAATGCCTGCTGCTCTGTTTTTCTGACCATAGTATACTGCAGCGATTCTTTAAAAAGAGGCTTGGGGAAGGCAGAAATGCTTCCAAATTCCCTGCCCCACTCCAAATGTTTCAGGTTTCCTTCAGGATAAGTATTATTTTCTTTGTCAAATTTACTTGTTCACCTTAATTGCTAGTATACACTTCTTCAAATGTCACCCATCTAGTTAACTTCCTTAGATTTCAAGGCAAACACTTTTCAGGGCAGAAAAAAAAAAATCAATTCTTGAATAACAAGTCAAGAGTAGCAAGTCATTTCTCTAATTAAGGCATTGACTTCCTTCTAAGATTGCACTAGAATTATCTGTATAGTCACTTCCATGTTAAAACCCTTGGTAAATATTAGTAAAGAAACAATTACATCAATTAATAACAGCAGCTGACAGATAAACACTACCAAGAGGACTCCATTCGCTTCCCAAACACAATGCCAGTTTCCAAATGAAGGCAGAAGGGGAATAATACAGACCCCAAGCTGCCCAAAAACTGAATCTGCAAGTAAACACTCAGGCTCTGCAAATACCGAGCCATTACCAGTCTGCTTGCCATCCTCTCAACTGATACATAGCAAGCAGCTAATGGGGAAGCTCCAAGCAAGCAGTGACAACAGCTCTTGGGCAGTCTGCCCCATCATTTGACCTCTGGTTGGCTTTAGGGTCACTTGTGATTCATCCATGCTGGCTGAAGTCTGCAGGCTGTCTCCAGGGTTTTTTTTTTTCAGAAAGCTGAACATTTGCAGGTTTTTTTAATTTATTCACACTGTCCATGTGCATATGTCTTCATTTGCAAGTCAGCTCAAGCATGGAAACAAACAGAGCATGGGCAAGTATTAGACTAAATTATTTCAGCAATCACATTACTTTTGGTAAACTGCCTTTTGCCAAACCAAAGCATCTGCAGCTTTGAAACTTAACTTCCAAATTAATTATTTTTATTTTTTTTTTAAGAAAAAGGAGTATCAGGTCAAATAAATTTGGATTATGGCAATCTTCAAACATTATTGCTGCAAATAAGACTAGCATAAGCAAATCAGCCCTTTGAAATCAGTTGTGATGACAAAACACCTGAGCAAGGAATGGCTACATGGGATAATTCTTTTTATTTTCATTTTTAAACAACACAGTGTGAATACTGTACTTCAAGTTTCCCTAACCTCATTTCAAGTTACATTCTCCCATTCAGTTCCATCTATATATAGTCAAAAGGCATAGAAGAAATGGCAGGAGTCTGGTCATTGCTTGAGATTCAGGCTGGAGGAAGAATTAAATTAACAGAAACATATGCTGATGGAGAGCTAGGAAGCCTCAGTGGTATCCCCGTCTCCTACTGCAGGTCCTTCCAAATAAATTCAATGCAAAGATGACATCACATAAGCAGATAAGAAGTGGAATCTGGTCTGTATCTCAGGACCAGCTCATATTCACATCTGCCCCCACAAATAAATAAAGAGATACCACAGAGGTAACAGCATCTGGCAAAACTAGGCACAAGGAACCCTTAGCCCAGGGCCCCTGGTGCTGTCAGGGACTGATGGCCCTGGTAAGCACTGCTGAGTATCTGCAGGACCTCCTCACAGGTACAAAAAGCAAATACCGTCATCTATCAGACAGAACAGTGGGGAGCAACGTTCCTCATCTCAACACAGCATTTTGAAGCGGGCAGCATCATCTTGTCTTAAGTACTAGGTGAGCTGGAGTAAAATGGACGCATTCAGGTTTTTACAAATGTCAGTATAATTTTTTCTTTCTTATCCATAGGATTTAGGAGGTGCTTACCCCACCATCAATGGAGTCTGAGACTCAAAATAACAGTGCTGCACTACCAGCAAAGGGAAAGTGCAAAAAAGAAACTATAAATCAACCAACTTAACTGGTATAGCTCAGAAAGGGACAACATTTAAGAAGCAAGTTCAAAAATACTAGAAACCACTTCTAAGCAATGTCAAGCTGACTGAAATCCTAAGAGTCTGAAAAAAGTGGAAAGTGTTGTGACAAGTAATCTAAACAAATGTTAAAAGTGAAGTTTGACAAAGATAAAATATCTGCCAAACACCCAAAACATAAATGAAACTGCCATTCAGCGAGGGCCAAATAAAACAAGATGTAGCCAGGCAGTTTCTGACAGAACAGTAGGGGCATTGTTAGGTCTTCTTATAGACCTCCTTTCTTCGTGGAAAAAAAAAAAAATAAAAAATATAAAGACGAAGAAGAAAGGGGCGAGGGGGGAGTGGGAAAGGCACACCAGTATGTGGAAAAGTATGTCTCCACTTCAGCGCACACCTCAGGCTGTCTGTGTTTATCTGTGAAAGAAAGGAGATGGGGTGTTTGCCCCATGGTTACTGCCGAGCTCTGAGGTGTTGCACACGCTGGAGGTTTCTAAGGACCAGAGCAGGAGGAGATGGTGAAAGACAACAGGGAAAGTCCAGGGGGAGGAAGAAGAGGGTTTGGGGGAGTGGTAAGCTCATCTGAAACTGGAAAGACTTTAGTTTTGGTTAAAGCCTATTTCATTTCAAAGGCTAATTAGCATTTTAAATAAAGGAATTCTTCATTAAACATTAACCACCTCATCCTTCCAGCAACGGTGCTGAAAGTCAAAGGTTACAAAATGAACAGACAGACATAAGGTTTTTATACTTCTAACGAACGATAAAACAGCTTTTTCTATGTGTTTCCTAATAAAGAAGCAAAATACAGCACAGAGTACCAAAAAAAACCCAACAACCAAAACCCAAACCCCAAAAAACTAACGCACAAGCTCTGCAGGTTTTCTGAACTCTTTTTTCAGGCTTTTTGATCTTTTCAGAAGTTAACAGTAAAACCAGCATATTCCTCGCTACAAGCTTAATTTTAGGATCAAAAGGATGGAGAAGTACATACACTCAATTAGCAGGGAGAATATAAAAGCCCCTTAATGGAAACGAAAACACATTTTGGAAACAAAAATATACTTTAAATGTTTCAGAGGACACTGGTGTGTGCTCCTCCGTTTGTGGCAACAGTTCAGGAGGAGTAACTTCTCCAAGTGGCACCCTTACACTTACTCACAGCTTTTCACAATACTCACCCTTCTGTGACTGCTTAACATGATCTCTATTTATGGCAACGTCTTTTGCAATCATTACTGTATAAATATTAAAGTGAACAGGCAATCACAGAAACACAGCAGCAACCAATGCCAGAAACTGAATAAAAACCCACCACTTCAGCACACACTTTTGCTTGCAATTTCAGCCGCTTTGAGATTTTTGTTGGCAGCATTTGCTGCACAGGTTAGGAAAGCCTTGGAGTAATGCTGGAGACAAGGCTTGTGACTGACCCAGGGGTGTAAGCCACAGCATGACCCCTACTTAAAACAGCAGATAATGTTAGTGGAGAGCGCCCACATCCATGCCTGTTCTCCTGACCATCCAAACCAGTGCAAAATGGGGCAAACAAGACGTCACAACCCAATCCAGGGCTGCTCCTGGGAACAATGCTGATTCTCCCCCCATCCAGCCGTAGCCTTCAAGCAGTAGGCTCCCTATGAACAGGAGATTCCAACAGTACATTGCACCCTCCCTTCCCTAAAGCACTCAACCAGTTAGAGGAATTCTCCCAAGAAGCAGATTGCCATCTCTCTGATGCGCACTAGGAACCACACTCACAGAATCACAGGTTGGTTGGGGCTGGAAGGAGCCCCTGGAGATCATCTAGCCCAGGGGTCCTCAAACTTTTTAACCAGGGGGCCGGCGCGCGGATGCAGTGGCAGGCAGTCATCTGCGGCTGCTTGGTTTCCCCCCCCAGCCCCCGGCAGGGGGATCTGTAAATACCGGGGGCCGGACTGAGGACCCTGGGGGGGCGCATCCAGCCCACGGGCTGTAGTTTGAGGACCCCTGCTCTAGCCCAAGCCCCTGCTGAAGCAGGCTCACCCAGAGCAGGCTGCACAGCATCGCGTCCAGGTGGGTTTGAATGTCTCCAGAGAAGGAGACTCCACAGCCTCCCTGGGCAGCCTGGGCCAGGGCTCCGCCACCCTCCAAGTAAAGAGCTTTTTCCTCATATTCAGCTGGAACTTCCCGTGTTGCAGTTTGTGCCCGCTGCCCCCGGTCCTGTCGCTGGGCACCACTGGAAGGAGCCCGGCCCCGTCCTCCTGCCACCCACCCTTAAGGTGTTGGCACGCAGGGGTGAGACCCCCCTCGGCCTTCTCCAGCTCCACAGCCCCAGCTCTGCCAGCCTCTCCTCACCAGGGAGGTGCTCCAGGCCCCTCACCAGCTCCGCAGCCCCCGCTGGGCCCTCCCCAGCAGCTCCCCGTCTCCCGTGACTGGGGAGCCCAGCGCTGGGCCCAGCACTCCCGATGGGCCTCACCAGCCCGAGCAGAGGGGCAGGATCAGCTCCCTGCACCCGCTGGCCACGCTGCCCCTAACGCGCCCCAGGGTCCCATCCGCCTTCTCGGCCACAGGGCCACCGCTGGCCAGTCATTTGCCGCTGGTGCATGTCTACAGCGAACTACGACACACCATGGTGCTGCAAGCACAGCTTGCTGGTCCCACACATACCTGGATCAAGTCTCTTCCGATACAAGGAAGCATGTTTTGTGGACTGCAGGCTGAGGCACCCCTCCCCGCAGGGCCCGCTGCTGCCCGCTGTGGGGGTTCCAGGCCCTGCCCACCCGGCAGGTGATTCCTCTAAACCATCACCAGGCTCACCTGCCTGCACAGCCCCGCTAACCCGCTCCACCTGGCAGCAGTAATTAAGCTGTAGCGGGGAGTTAAGTAATTAAGCTAACTCAGTGAAGAAACAGCACCCAAACTTCCAAGATGTATCTGAATGCACATCCTCCAGAGACATGCTGTTCTGCATGAACTCCTCAGACACAAAGAATGCATCATTTCAGCCTCAGCTTAAATCACAGTTATTTCCTCACAAGCATCCCATGTGTTTCTTTACAGGCGGGTCGTAGTTGCATTGCATTTTGATTAATTGTCCACATGAGAACTGGATTTTATACAAATCCACTTCAGCAGTTTTGAGCCCAGAACAGCCCTTAGACTTTAAAAGAAGCCCAGCTTTCTCCTATTTACAAATACAGGTCACAACAAACTGAGGAAAGCATAAGCTTTCTGATTTGTTTACAGGATGGCAACACTTTTACATTTCACTATGAGAAACATAGTTACGGGTGAAAAAAAAAAGTATTTAATTTAAAATCTGTCGATATAACATTTCTTTTTAAATCAACTAACCAAAATACTTCATTTGCATCCATTAATTACACAACATTTAAAACCATCATTCGTCTATTATCACTGGTTTTACTGCTTTTAAAATGTGAGCCCATTGGGAACGCCAGGGTCTGGAGCCCCAGGCAGGAGGGGATGGTCAGCGTTGGCCTGTGGGATGAGCACGTGCCTCTGCTGCCACAAACCCATACTGGTACCAGCAGCTGGTACGAATTGGGTGAGGCAAGTTTGTAAACACCAAGTGAAGTAATCCCTACAACCCCAGCTTCTAAAAGCTCAAGGAAGGAATCTTAGGAAAAACTGAAATAAAAACCCTGTATATATATATATAGGTTCACAACCCTAAGTTTTCCACACCTGCAGACCAGTTCTTATCAGAGGGCTATCTGTATTCTATTTGCACCTAAGAGCTTCCAACATTCAAGGGTGAGAAATCCCAGCTATGGAACACACAATCTTCACGCAGCTCCCTCACAGCCAGAAAGAACCAACAAAAGAGGGGAGGGACCCCCAAGTCTGGCACAGCTGGAGGTGTGAAGGGAGCCTCACTCGGCAGCAAGGCACGGGTCAGAACGAGAGACGTGGGCACGGTGAGGCCACCACAGCTCATGGGGTCAGTCAGCTGGGAAAACTGACTCACGGAGCCAGAAGCAAGAGGGTTACAAACTATGACTTCTCCATAGACAAACATTTCAGAAAGATCAACAATTAACTCTTAATTTTTTTAGGTGTTATTGAGGAAGGAGATGACTATACCACACGAGGGGAACCTCAAGGCTGCATCTCACCTCAGTGGGACTTGAAAACACTGGCAAACTAACAAACGTCAAGGTTTACTATTCCCAGTAGGATTTAAGGGCTACCTGAGGGAGATATTTGCAGCTGGTGTTAGGCAGACACAAAGCCCCCAACATCTTAAAGCTGGGCCTGGATTACATTCATCTTAGAGAAGCAGCAGCTCAAAGGTCAAGACAAGAAGGCGCAAGCGTACTTTTTCGTTTTGCAATTTCAACTTATTGCTTATAGACTACATGGGGAAAATAAATCCAGAGACCATATTGCCTGTTTTTTTAATTTTAATTAAGTAAGTGGCTGGAAATAAGTAATAGGGTTTTTTTTCCACTGCCTTCTCTTGCTAGCTGCCCAAACACAGGCCTTTCTATAACCATGTCATGGATCAAGATATTCATTAAATACAAACAAAAACCCTACTGGCATACAAGCTAATTAAAAAGTCTCTACCATTTTCACCTTTGCTTTTCTTCTTAGAAATGAATACAGCCTCATTTGATGCAAACCCCTGTATTCTGCAATCCCAATCTCTCTCCAGACACCCTCAACACTTTTGCTATTACAGCATATGACATTTCAGAGACGCTCCAATGTTGATATTCCCATTTTCTCACCCAACTCTCAGAGATCCCCAGACAGAATTCCGTTCATTGTGGGCAATTTGTTATTGTCCAATTTACCCAAATCCTCTCTGCATCATTTTAGTGTTATGAATGAACCATTGTTTGCCTGCTGCTGTTTGCTCCTTGGGAAGTTTTTTGAGGGTTTGTTTTTTTTGGTTGATTGGTTTTGGTGGCTTTTTTTCCCAATACTCTTAAGAAAGTAAAATACTTTTTCAGTCCTCTAGAGCTGTAGACACATGTTTAGTTGCAGTACTGGGTCTGGCTGGGATTTAGTTTTCTCCATAGCAGCCCATACAGTTCTGGGCTTTGGATCTCTGGCTGACGCAGAGTTTATAACCCACTGATGTTCTCGCTATTGCCAAGCAGGACCTGCACAGCAGTAAGACGTTCTCTTGTGCCCACCCCACCCCACTGAACAGCCTGCGAGTGGGCATGAGACTGGGAGCTGACACAGCTGGGACAGCTAACCTGCACTGACCAACGGGATATTCCAGACCATATGACATCGTACTCAGCAATGATCACCTAGGGAACAGAGGAGTACAAGGGGACATTCATGGTTATGATATTTGTAATCCCAAGCAATCACCACGCATGCTGAGACCCTGCTTCCTAGGAAGCAGCTGGATATCTGCCTACTGATGGGAGGTAGTAAACAAGCCCCTCTTTTTTATTTGCTTGCTAGTACAACTTCTGCTCTCTCCATTAAAATGCCATTATCTCAATCCACAAATCTTTTCACCTTCCTTCTATTTTTTCCCTATCTCATGGGACAGTGGAGTGAGTGAGCAGCTGGGTGGGCATTTGGCTGTTAGCCAAGGTTAACCCAACACAAGGCTTCGACTGCCAGTAATTTTCTTCTTGACCTCCTTCTTCATCTCTAGTTATCTTCTGTTTAATTGCTGTAATGAATCCATACTAATTTAGCTGATCAAAGGAAAGTTGTGACGTAGCAGATGACTCAGTGCCACTGCATGCTTGTAATTGCAACAAATTTATGCAGTCACTGGCTGAACTTGGATGTCCTCCTCAGGCCAACCTACTGTCTCTAACCCATAGGATAAAGTTAATGTTGTAATTTATAGGAATTATTTCAGGAAATCCTTAGGAAAAGGGAAGACAATGACGGTGCAGATGTCACATAACCACTTAGACTTACCTGTACCTACTTCCACTTCCACCCATGACAACAGAAAGAATATCAGAACTGCAAGACCTCTGACTGATCCAGGTGACAGCAACACAATCAAGTTGTTCAGTAATGGACAGGACACTGGAAGATGCCAGAACTGACCTTGAAAGCCGTAAAGTTGCTCACATCTTTGTGAAATGAGCATTAATCCATTAATAAAGCAAAATGACTGACTTAGGCACTTCAGAGTTGTACATAACCACATAGGGCATGAGGGAGAGGGCTGCTGGATTCTATCTTCAGGTCTGACAGTGATTTGCTAGTGACTTCAGGAAAGTCACTTGAACTCCGTCTGACTCAATTTTTCCATTTGTGAAATGGAGATCAACATGAACTTCCATTTTAAGATAAGCGAAATACTCAAGGCTGGCATCATTATCTATAAGTAACTAATATCTATTAGTACTTGCTATATGCGATTGCCCCTTTAAGCGGTTTTCCTGGGGGCATGGAGAAACATAACTTACAGTTTAGCACAGACAACAACTTCATTTCAATAGCCATTCAGAAAAGGGCAATGTACATGCTCCTAAATGAATCCCACACCCCAAAATCAATTCAATGCCTAAAAAGAAAAAAAAAAAATCCACTGAAAAATAAGGCAACATATTCCAAGAAGGCTGTTTTATCTATCTGATATGTTTCCTGCATCTATGGTGATTTACAGTAATAGGTAATAACTAGTGTACATTACATCTAGTTTTTAATAACCACACTTCCATTATATTTCATTTCCCAAAGGGACTATTTGTGTTTTTTCATATCTTTAACTGTAAAACTGTAAACTGCTATAATCAAGCATTGCTTTCTCTTCTATTCTGGACATCCTCAGCTGATTATAATCACTGCCTGCTGAACTTCAAAATGTTAATCATGAAATGAAATAAAAATTGATATTATTACATTATGTACTGCCCCATTCATTCATTCTTCTCTTCTTAACCCAGGAGACCTGGACTATGAAAAGCTGTAAAACAGAAGAGAGAGAGAAAGACAGAAAAGGAGGGAGGAAGAGAAAGAGCGTGAAAGAGAGCGCACACAAAAGAGAAAAAAAGAGAAAAAATTAAAAGGAGGGAGACGGGGAAGAAGAAAAGCCAAAAACTGTCTTTGAAGATGATAGCTAGAGAAGACAGTTGAGAAAAAAAGTCAAAGCACATGCTGTTCTCCCTGGTGTCTGTAAAAGAGATGTAGGCTTTGGAAGTATGTTTTGAGGTACTTGTACAACATTCACTGTAACTTTGGATAAAATAAAGCATATTAAAAAATAGCACAACTGGTAGATGTGTAAATCACACGTTGCTTTTTGGGAACTCGGGACTGGCTCCCACAGCCATATACCAGCAGAAGGACTACATGAGGGGAATGTATTTTAGAATGTGTCAACAAAAACAAGTGCGTAAGTGAGTAAATCAAGCTGCACGGTCAGCTGGACTTTTCAAACTGAACCTACATTTAGGGAAACTGATAGGTTCAGGAGGATGCTGTAACTGAAAAGTGACTGAAAGGGTCACTGCATGGGGGTGTACGACTTCATAACATCCACAGTGACATTTCCAGCAGCCTCATACACAGTATTTCAGAGATTTCCAGGTTTTCAGCAACAAAATGATGCCATGTTGGGAAAACCTAAAATCCTTGGTTTAACTCACAGACAGCACAAAGGACACACGCACACACACATGCAGACGAGATTTTAGTTTTCTCTGCTTTAATACGGAAAGCCAATACTACAAACTAACAAAAAAGCAAACTTCAGTGTGGTCCACCATTTTAGCTTTGTCAGTACAACCAAAAGGCTGGCTATAACTGCATCCAGAAGAGCAAGATACAACCATAGCCCACTTAATAGTAAAGATCTCCTTAGTAAAGAGAGTTTTAGCGGAACACATCGAAATATAAATCTCTCAAGTCTCTCTGTCCTTTAACTGGACGCTGTCCTCAGAGGTAATTAAGATTTCTTAGCTTTCTCTCAGAAGAAGAAAGGCAAGAGTATCTGCAAGGAAGATTTAAGAAAACTGCACAAAGGAAAAGCTGGCAGCTCAAGTTCAGCCAGCTGGAAAGTAAAATCAATGAACTAAAAGCATTATTAATTGAGACAAGTGTACATGGACAGAGGCAAAACTATGGACAGAGCAGAGGAGATAAAGCAGACAAACCATTACCACCGATAGTAAATAACACCGAATGAAACAGATATGATCAAAGTAGCATGTACATAAGCACCAGCGATATTACTTCTGAATTTGATTTATTTTATCTTAAGTTACAGTGTATATCATTTAAGCAAGCCAGTTCCTTCCAGATATCTTGCTAATATCCCCTTAACAGGACTGAATGCCCAGACAGTAACAGATTGAATGAAAAGGCAAGAAAACCCTAACTAGATAGAAAGGCACTATAAACTCAGGACAGCTAACAAATTTCCTATATACAGTAAAGCAAGAGGCCACTTTCGTCATACAGTCCGACCTACTGTAAACATGGGGCATGCATTTTTCCCCAGAACCTGGACTAACGCAATTCTCTACATATATAAAAGACATCAAATGATGGCGAGTTCCTCGCTTCTCCCATTAAACTCCCTTCCCTTTTCCTTGCCCGTTGATGGTTATAGCGTGCATAATTAAGGAACAGCAGCAGACCTGATGCCCACGGACCAGAGACCAGCCCCAAGAAATGCCTGCCTGTGTAGCAGCACTGCCTTTCTCCTGGTCTGATACATCTCATTTAGACTCCTGCTTCAGAAAGAGAGGTCTGTGAGAAAATTTTATGGAATGGAAATAGCAATATCCATGATGTGGTAGGTAGCATCCTTCACTCTTAAGTAAGTATGGATCCAGAGAGGTATCAGACAGGATGATGGTCGTGACTTCAGGATGAGTTAGCAACAAGTGTTGAAGATGAATACCTCGTACTATTTATCATCTGAAAATGGGTATCATGCCCAACACTTCAGCTAAATTTCCCTTCCGGCAGTAACAACCCCCAAATTCCCCCTGCACTTGCAGCTGCATGTCCTACTTGCATCCCTTTTTAGATCCCAGGCCACGGTCTACTCTGCCAACTTTAAGTACACAGAGAATATACCAACATGATAAGGAGAATAAGAACTATGCATAGGTGGGCATGAAATGGAAAACATAGGGAAACGTACTAAATGCACTTTTAATTGCAACTGATTCAATCACAGCTGAGGCCACCTCAGCCTTCACAGACTGCGCTCACAGCTACTCAGTGTTTAGTAACTGTCATGGAAAAACTCAACACATCTCAAGAAGGAAGAATGTATTCTCATCTAGTCCATGTCAGTTAATATCCAACGCTCCCTAACAGTACGTTTGCCTAATACTCCTAAGCTATCATTGTATCACGAAGTCAGTTCTGGCACTTTTACCGAAGCTGACTGAAAACACAATCGTAACGCATTTAGGGGAGCGCTGAAAGAAGCTCATTCACTGTCATATTAATAATTCTGTATAACCTACAAGAGCAGTGGCAGCGTGCTCCCCACCTGGGAGGTGGACGCACTCTACTGCAGTACAATCATTTGCCTTTTATTTCTCTGATTATGGATGTTAAACACCTAAATCCAAAAGAGATAAAATTCTCCATACAGTATCCTACAAAAGCAAAAGCACTGACAATAAGGTATTTATTGGATATGGTTAATTATCTCGTTTTATTTTTACTACTCAATAATGTTTTCACAGAAATTATGAAGGATACATATTCCTGCCAGACCTGAAATAATTTGTAAAATATAGAGTATTCTACTAACATTTCTGCAAGTCTGAGACTACAACTGTCAAACAATCTGTCCTGGCTTTGTGTCTTTCCTAACCAAAAAAGACCATTAAAAAATGAGTGCTGTGAACTTCATAACTATGCTGTGTTTCTTGTCATGCTGGGATTAGTAATAGCAGCACTATCAAATATTACTGTGCAATAAAACCTGTGGTTTGCATTTAGATTACATTTGATTTCTTCATGTGGAAAATGCATGCTCTAATTTTCCTCTTACAGTAAAATTGATAATACATAGAATACAACATCACAGCAGATGACACAGTCTACAAGGTAGGCATGACTTGTTTTATAGTCATAAAGCTTGTACTTCTGGCTGGGATTTTATGAGCCAGGCATACAAAAAAAGAGTACAAAAAAGATATTTATAAATAAAGGCATACAACAGTAAATAGGAAAGGAGACCAAGTTACAGAACAGATTGAACTGGATATAATCAGAACCAAACAGCTTTCACAGAAACTGCAAACTTAGCACTTGGATACCTCACCAGTCAATAACGCAGGTACAGCAGCCTTCTTTAACAAAAGAAAGCAATTCTAGGCAGGAAGAAAAAGCATGTAAATAGAACAGGCAGCATCCTTACTAGGCAAAATAAATAAATAAATTTTAAAAAATCTTTGATTATATGCTGTTAAAGCTCACAATATCACAAACAGGCCCCTCACCTCTCCCCCCCTTCTTCCACAAAGTAGAAAACATCTATTACTGGTTGGTTGTTGTTTTTTTTCATACTAGGTAATCTAGCAAAGTATTCATTTCAGTAGTATCTTTTACAATATGTCTCAGAGAAGCTTCTATAAGCATCTAGGATCTTATTAGCTAAAAAAATAAAACAAACCCAAAACCAAAAAGGAGGTGCACACCACACAGTGTCTCCATGGGGACACTGCACATGGCAGAAGCTGCGTACAGAGCACTTCCATCACAGAAAGGCAATGGGGAAGAATTATACAATAAGGAACAGAGTGGAGATCTCATTAGCATGTAAAAACCATAGCCCTATATATACTGTTGTATTTCTGTATGTCGTCACATTAAAAAAATTGCTGTTTATTAGCCATGATTTACTGAGTCGAGCACAACAGAACCGGGCACAAGCTGAAGCAAAGCAGCTGGATGTAAAACTAATGCAAACAGCTAAGAGGAGAGTGATGTCTTAACTGCTCCTCTGCATAGCTTGATCCACCAACCAACAGATGAACTGATTACACATCACAGCAAAAATTTCACCTTTTGCTACACTGCAATGATTTCTGAATAAATACAAAACATGGTCAAGCTTGACAAACTGATCTATGAAGAGTTGCAAAACAATTCCTTGCTTCCACTGAGGATGGTGTTAAAAGAAATTATCATTTTACAACACATTAGTGTTCTCACATTCAGGCCAACCATGAAAAATCATGAACTGCAAACGTATTAATTTTTAACTGTTTATGTCCACTGAAAAGTACACATTTTTCTTACTACTACCACAATGTTATCGCCACATTATCCTACTAATCTGAACTCACATTTCTTCCCACTGCATTCTCACCGTGGATGCATACCTCAATCCAAAGTAATGAAATCCTGACCGCACAAAGCCAATGATAACACCATGCTCAAAGCTCAATATTTCAGCAGAAGCATAAATTCTCAACAGACACCATTACAAGTTAGTCTCCCCACAATGCTCAAGCCCTGACTTGTGTCCACTTGCTTGCTCAGGCTTTGTATCTGGCTTAAGAAGTGCTGATATCAGGAGAAAGGCACTTTAACCATGTATCATAAACAACGTGCATAATGGCTTATGGGTGACTGTCAGCCTTGCTTTTTCCTTTTTATACTGAAGGTATCTTACTCAGGAAGAAAAGAAAAAGAGGAATCAAAGCTCTGGACTTTGGTGTTTTTTTTCTTAGAAGAGAGAAAAAAAACAAAACAGACAAAAGTTGTGCAAAATGCAGCAGTTCCCATACACAGCACCAGATAAGGCTTCTTTACCATTTCAGTATTACCCTGACTCCCTAAATTTGAAGTTCACATTAACTAAAATTAAAACTCAGTGCAGATTACCATGTTTCATGTGTTGTTTTTTTTCATAGCCCTTATGCAAAATTTACTTTGGCACAACACAGGAGTGCATTATTAATCAACATAGATTTGTTTGAAAAGTAGGCTCTATTTACTCAGAGGCAGGACTGACTCCAAATCCAGGCTTTCTTTTCCACATGGAATGCAAGCGTATCAGATTTGGTATTTGATTTTTCAGCTCAGCTATGAGAGATGAAATGAACTTTGGAAAAAAACTGAGGTAGAGTCTACATGGTAACAGAAAAAGAAACCACATGATTGTATTTTTTTTGTGTGTGTGGTTTCAGGTATCAAAGTGAAAATATCAAACCTTTCTAATCACACCCAGTACAGTAAAATCTCAGACCACTTGAAGACAATGACACTTTGCCATGGGCATTAAATGAATCTGGTCTCACCCATCCATGACCAAAAAAGACACAGCCGCATTTCAAAATCAGTCACTTTTCTCTTGACTTTCGCATTAGTTTCGTATTTATACCTCCCCTGTCTATTCTCACATTGGAGTCAATTAGCATCTATAACATAGCTAGCTGAGCAGATCTGTGCAGTTTTAGTATGAAGTCCTTAAAATCACTGTTCTTTACAAGTTATTTTGATGAAAAGAGAGACTATTTACCAGCAACTATTAAGGATGAAGCTTAAGGAAACAGAAGCAGCTTGTAGGAGGATTTGCTAATGCAGTTTACTGCTGTTACTTTTCATATCTGAAAAGATACTGCCTCTGAAGTCTCTGACGAAAATGCAAATAGGTATTCTTGGGAGACGGTACAAAGCCAAATGCAAGTTATAAAGTCAGATAACTCAGTCTTAAGGATCTCATCACAACTAAATCCACTGACAACTCAACAGTGTCACACTAATACACGTGTGAAATCAGAATCCATGCTGCTAGAAAAAGTGATGGTGGAGACACACAAAAATTTTCATGATAAGATTTTTTCCCATAAATGCGTGCATGAAGCCGAAAGATTAAGTCCCCTACTCGCAACGCTGCCTACCAGGCAGTGATAACCTCTCAGCAGTCACAATAGGTGTGTTTGTTGCAACAACTGGACAGGAAGAAAAGGCACCCACACCTCAGTGATTCTGCACCGAAGCGTGCCTACTCCTAACACAACGGGAAACCTGTTCAAGAATAGCTAATCCGTGTGAAACCACGACCTCAGTAATGCTGTTAGCAGCAGTCAAAACTTAAAATCCTCTGAATAAAGTGTTGACTGAGCGAGTTAAAGCTTTAGGTAGGCATCTCTCAACCCATCCACCCACTCACATAGCTAGGAGTGGTATCCATGTGATAAATTGCATTTAACACGCACCTGCACTCTACCTACTAATCCATCCTCACCTTGGCTGCTCCTAGCATTACAAATCTCTGAGGCACTTCAAACAACCTTCTTCTGTGAGGAAGAAATTCTCCTCAAAAGTGTATTGGCGAGAAGCCAGGAAAGATTTAAGTATACTGTAGTTCAACCTGATTAGAAATAGGATCTTTAAATTCCCAGAAACCTATCTTTCTACGGATTTTCAGGATTATTACTATTTCTAGGAGATGAAAATCCACGATTTCTAACAGTAATTCTCATAGTTCAGTCACTAAGTGACTCTGAGACGCATACATGTACATGCAGCTGAGGATGGGGTCAGGTGGTAAAGCTCTATAGATGCTGACAGAGGTAACGTGCATGCTTACCTCTGGTTAACCATCACTTATTATTATTAGATGATTCCAGTAAAGGATCAAGTAAAATTATTATTCGATGATACCTTGCAAGCCTTTTGGAAGGACAGATTCTTGAGGTCTTGATTTCAAGGACAGAGCAGTAGTTTTTTCAGAGTTATACAGGATGCTATTCCTTAATAACACTGTAAACAGAGTTAAGAGACCTTTCCATTTTGACACTCTTGTAAAATGGAGGAAAGACTTTACTTTGGGCTCAAACCAGAAACCATTGATTGGGGTTTTGTTTTAAATACTGGTAATACTGCAGGCATGAAAGGATTTCACTTTTGCAGTCCCTAAGTCTGGAGGCCACCAAAGGGTCTGAAGCTGGACTGACCCACAACATGACTGCCCCCCCCCCCAGCTAGGGGTCTGCTCAAGGCACCTTGCCAACCACCACCTGCATGGAAAATCGAGACCTCAGCAAGGGGAACAGACCCTTTCAGTTGTTGAATTTCAAGAAAACCCAGTGTGTTTTAAAGGTGCAAATTAACAGTGCAATAAATTTATAGAGGAAATGCTAATTTTTTCCTCGAATTACTGCAGCTACTCTATTTCACAACACAAAGGCTTAGAAAGAAGCATACTTGTCTCCAGACTATGCACTCCGTGGCAGCTTGAAGAAGTGGCCTGGAGCAGTACCAGAGGTCCACAGAGACATCTACCCAGGCCCAGAGTACTCAGCAGATGCATCTCCTTTGGCAGGCAGGAAAAAATTCTGCCTCAAGATGAGAGAAAGAAGGATTTTGTGAGAAGACAAGTTTATTATTATTTGAACTCTGGCTGGGCACCAGGACTGGACCCTGAAGAAATTATGCCAGGATATATGCTCAAAGTTAGCTTCCCTAGCAGCTCTGTGCAAACGGAAATCAGCAGGAGTCCAGCATGTAGAATGGCTTCCGAATTGGGTCATTAATCTGTACAAGCAGGAAAACCTACCCAACAAACACATTAGCAGTCATCGCACTCCAGGTTACAAGGCTGAGCTATCATGCAAATTGATGCACGTCTCACGCCTCCTCAAGTCATGGAGGAAGGCACAAGCAGTCTACGGGGGAGAGCACAGAAACCTATGGATGTGTGCTCTTGGTGAGGAACAATGGAATAGGACAGATTTATTTAGTTGTATTTTTTAGGTAGTATTTCAGAGTCTTCAGAGATGGTCAACTCCTGAAACAGCTTGCCTCTAGAAACATGGCTGTTGCCACAAAAATGTTTGCCACCTTGAAACAAGCACAAAAAACCACAGAGGCAGAAGACAATTCACGGTTTTAAGTACACAGAGACACACAGATTAACAACAAGCATCTTTTTTCCATCCATTTGTTTGATGATTTATCAATAAACTCAGCAATCTCCACCTGCTGTCCAGTCAATAGCTGATTAGTTAGATGATTCCTTGCAAGCCTTTTGGGAGGACAGATTCTTGAGGTCTTGATTTCAAGGACAGAGCAGTAGTTTTTTCAGAGTTATACAGGATGCTATTCCTTAATAACACTGTCAACAGAGTTAAGAGACCTTTCCATTTTGACACTCTTGTAAAATGGAGGAAAGACTTTACTTTGGGCTCAAACCAGAAACCATTGATTGGGGTTTTTGTTTTAAATACTGGTAATACTGCAGGCATGAAAGGATTTCACTTTTGCAGTCCCTAAATAAAACCTAATGCTCTCTTTAAAGCAACCACAAACAGGACAGGCCTAAGTGGGAGAGAAAGACATATTTCTCAGACACTGTTTGTGTCATGAAGACACCAGTTACTTAAACCCAGAAAAGAACCGCTAGAGACAAGTTATGAAAGCCAGAATAGCCCTACATTATTCATCTAAATGCACGACTGTATCACCAACAAACATGATCTGAGTTAACGCTGGCTGGCACTTCCCCAGGAGGCTGCAGGAACTATCCGGGACTAAGGAGGGTAAGAGGGAAGAAGGGCTGGCTGAGCGATGCACCTGCTCCCTTGGCTCCCCTTCACATTTTGCACAGATTTGCGCAGTTACGTCTCCCAAGTGCAGATTATCTCATGCCCTTTTACAGTGACATGACTCTAGAAAACTTCTGGTGGATGTAAAATACCACACTGACACTTAGAAGCATTTCTATCATATACCAGCTGGTGTAAAAGAGCCCTCATACAGATAGGAATCTGACTTCGTGTGCCTAGCTTCAGCAGTTACTTAGCTGTGGATTTTTTTTCCCTATGTCTGATAAAAACACAATGATGAGGCTTGTTAGAAAAGCCTGGGGTTTTACTTAAACCTACTGATTTTTAGATAGATCTAAATGGAAATATACAAATTATATAAATTTATAAACACAAATACATATAAATATATATGGATACATACATAACATGGGTGTGTATATACATATACAGACATATATATACACAACATATATATATACACACACATAAAACAGCTCTTCAGAACACAAACTGCCAAGCGTGAGTACTGGGACAACTCTTACTCTCACCAGAACCCCAGAAATGGTTCTTTTAAGTAATGGTAGTGCAAGTTCTGCTTTGCACTGGAGAACAGTCAGTGAACACAAGTTTGAGCTGTTTCAAGCGAGCCTGAAAGATGCTTATTCACCGGAGTCCACATCTGTTGCAAATGGCTCATTTAACTCAACCTCAGAGGCATTCGCTCTCCACTTTTCAACCTCAGAAAGCAGTAAGCTAGCTAAGGAGGTTAGGCGCAGTATCATCAGTTCAGATCAAAAAGATGCCAATGAACAGCTGAGACTTAAATTTATGCCCTGCGTGCTTACACAGACATGAAAACGAATACTAGATGTAATCTGTTTCAGCTATGTTATGTATTTTTGCTTGTTCTTACAGAATATCTGGAAGACAAATATTACACATAAAATCTTGAAATTAAAATCAACCAAGGAAAAATTAATCTAGCTGCCAAGAAGAACAGACTCAGGTTCCATGACAGATACATATTCAAAAGTAACTTTAAAAATGCTTCTACATTCAACCAACATGCTATAAAATGACAAATGTATATATTATAACACACCAATTATAAAACATTGCAGCAAGGATTAACTACATGCACAGATCTTACGAGCACCCTGGGAGCAGGATAGTGGACTAAAAAAAGTCAAGCAATCTTGAAATCCACAGACATTACAATTTCCTTGTATTAAAAGGGGGAGGGAGGTGTTAAGGGGATTTGGGATTTTTTTTTTTTTTTTCTGAATGGGAGAGAAAAAAACAAGGCAGCTACTTGGAGTATCAGTAGGTTTAGTCTAGATGCAGAATATTTACCAGAAAATTAAATCTACCTAAATCCTGCAACATCTGCTTTTATCAGAGACTCACCTATTTCCAGAAAGATGACAAGCGCTTATAAATCCATTTTCACAAGAAAATTATAAAAATCCTTTGGACGTGCAATGCTCAGTATTCAATATTTGCCACCGGCAGACACTGTTAAACAAAATGGGAAGCAGCCTTCAAAAGCATCCAGATAGAAAAGCAAATCCTAGTCTCCTTGTAAATCCTGCAAAAATACATCTCGTTCACTTGTGTGGATCTCTTTATTGCAGTTGACATGGGCTTGCCCAGGGGACTAACTTGTTGTTCCATAAAGATCCTTAAATAGGCACTACTGATGAAACATTTAATCCAAGCCCTGGTATCAAATGGCTGCTATTGCCAGTGACAGTGATAGAAAAATCTATTTGCCAATTAAATAACTGCATGCAAAGCTATGACTGTTTATTATGCCTTTTAACATAGTTCAGCTGGTTTGGATCATATCCAGTGAGCTTCATATTTTACAAAAACTGCATTCCATTTAACTTATAAGTAACGTGCTTTAAGCCTTCGTTTTTTAAATACACCTTTTCACTCATGTTGTTATGAAGTGTTTGTTTGGGCAAGGGAATACATTTTACACACAAATGCCACTTATATCATTCGACTATACATATAGATTGCTTTAGACCTCTCACTGTTGATAATGAAATTATGATTTATACTTAGAATACAAGACTGTATTTTAGTTGTTAAAAAAAACACTTTAAAAACTCACTGTGTTTACTTTAAATGCGAAGGACGTACAAAGGCTATTCATTTTTTTGTAAAACTAAGGGAATACATTTTGATCCCATGAGTCTAATAAAACTCTGCATAAACATAACAATAAGTAAAGCTAAGATGAATAGCTGAGAGGAACACTTAAGCCTGGACTTCATTTCGCTTGGACTTCCACCATGCCAGGAAACAAGACAACAAGTGAAGGGGCAGCAATTAAAAGGGATTTAAGATGAGAGGCTGCGCTACATCCCTGTGTGGAACACCATTAAAACAGGGCACAGCGCTCGGTTTGACAAGGCTGTAATTTAACAAAGTACATAAGGGTGTAAGTTGCAGCTGAGAGAGGCCATCTCTGCTGAGAGCAGCTTAAGCATATGCTTAACTTGAAATAACCAGATCGTAACACGTGTTTTATGTCAAGCGTGAATATACATCTTTGGGACACAGACTGTAATTTGGTTTCATTTTAGTATGAGGAAAAAAAATTAGTCATGCTAATATGTTTAACAGTACTAAATAAATATGGGATAAAAATACTGGAAATTGCAGAGCATACAGCTGAAATTAATCCCTTTCCATAAACAGTGAAAAAGACAGACTAATAGGTGAGGGTTTTTTTCTTTTAATCACAGGAAAGTTTATTTTTTCCTTTGACCTTAAAAAAAATTACCAAATGTAAGTTAGTCTCTTACTCCTATTCCCCATTGCCATAAATTTAGTATAAATTAATAAAAAGTTATACTTAACATTTCAGAATGAACGCTGATTCTTCTGCATTTTGTATTAAGATTTCAGTTACTGCTTGCAATGCCATTTTTGACTTTATAACTACCTTGTCAGGATGAGTTGTAGTCTTTACTGCACCGATTTCTGGAGAAAATGTTTCCATCTTACTTTATCAGATTATCAAAACAGCAGTTAATAACTTAGAGAAAACGCTATTTCCATTTTCATATTTAAGCATTATTCATGGAAATTATTTGCGAATTTTAGTAACCCTTTCAAAGCACATAGGCTGAGTTTCTGTGAGATAAAATAACTGATTTAAGTATGCTGCTCTACCACAGGTTCATGAGAAAACAAACTGTAGCATTACCTTTGACTGCATTAAATTTAGCCTGTAAAGCAAAAAAAACCTCCAACTGTTTGTCTAGTAAATAAAGTTAATGTTGTTATGTCATATTACAATATCTTTCTTTCTATATTTTATGGCTATTTATATGGGAAAAGGTCCAGACTGTCAGTGCTTAAATACTGCATTTGAGCCTCTTTACTTCCTTTATTCCTCCCTGCTGGGTAGAATTTTTTAATCACAAAAATGCCTCCTGTAAGTCCATCTTGTAGCCAACCTAGTTATACTCAAATCCTAGCACAATCACTTTTTTGTAAAAATACCTTCTGAGCAGTAACAACTGGAACCCATTAGGTTTGCGTCTGAGCAGCAGATTTTTGTGAAGAATATGGGAAGACAGTAGGACCTGCAGAAACATTGAGACCCCAATCCTAAAAGCATTTTTTGGGGGTTCACGGTCAGCATGCGAGTGCCACCTCTGAGAGCTTGCAGGTGCTCTCAGCTGCTTCCTTGCTTGTGCTGGGTCACAGCCTTAACACATAAGCTGCAGGGAAAAAAACCCTATTTGCTAACTTCCCCGAAAAAATGATTTTTTTTTAACTTTTTTGTTTTGAATGAGGCATTTTTGCAGTAAATATTCATCAAAAATCTCACTAAACATTTTACACATTTTTAGCACATGTCTTTAACCAGCTCAGCTCTGACAGACGTTCAGCTAACACTCCAGGCATTTCTTACCTGTTTCTTTTGAAGTTTCTCTTTCAAATCAACAGTAGTGATCATGAAATCTTTTATTTCATTCTCCTAGGATTCTGATTTCTAACATCTACAATTCTACTCATTTATTAGTGTACAAAATATCTTGAAATGTGCCAAATCTATCTGAATAAATATGCCTCAATGTAATTAGAAATGCATAAACTATTCCTTTTTTTTTTTTTTTTTTGATGTATCACAATGAATACATTGGCTTTAACATCTATTCTCTTGATCAGTCATTTTGAGGTGGTCCACTTTTGTTTTCCTGACTTTCACAAACATGCTTGCAGCCAGTAAGAGACTCTTCACTATGATTAATGGCCTCCCATTGGGTATACAGAAAATTTCCCAGCCTGGTTCCCTTGAGAATGCTCCACTACATGGATTTCTACGCAAAGCTAGATTAAAAGAGGAGGAGCAATAGCTATAGTCCACCTACCCCACAGCCATCAATTATATACAGTTATAAATCAAAGTTTTCAGCCAGAACAAAGCCTAGTGTGGCAAACAAACAAGGGCGTTCACAGCAAATTGTTTTGAAGCAGAATAAAACTCTTGATAGAAACAATGGGGCTAGCAAAGCCACTGTCAATATCACTATAAAGTTCTGTTGATTTATTAGGAATTAGACACAGTGTATCCAATTACTGCTGAATTAACTTAAACAGAAAGCAGCAAGTGGAAAAATAAGCAAGGAGATGGATTTCTCTTTTAAAATGAAGAAATTGAGCAATTCTATATCATAGTTAATTGAAGACAGTAACGCAAATCGTAAAGTATCTGTACTTTAACTCCCTATATTTGTGTTTCTTGGCTTTTGGTTTTAAGCTCGCTCTTTCATGAAACACTAGTATGTCTATCTCATCCATATTTCATCTCTGGTCTGTTTGTTTTCTTGGCTATTTCTGCCTCTGTGCCATAGATGATTTTGATCGGTTTGGATATTTTTAAATACCCTTCACACACAATCTGCTTTCAAACAAGATAGTAGAAAAAAACACTAGGGGACATGAAGACAAAACACTGTCAGCATCTCTCTTCACGTGTCTCTGCCTTTCTGGACAACGTGAATCCTCTGCAAGGGGTTGGGTCCCCCTTTTTTCAGACATTTAAAATTCCACTTTTCGATACGCAGCAATTTTGGGGAAACCAAAGAATATAGCATCAGTCAAAATGCAAGTAAGCTCCACCTAAAAAATTTAACTGATATTTGCTACTGCTCCCATTCCTCACTGCAGAACATATTTCATGTATACTCTGGTTCCCTCTGAAAAAACGGATGCTTGAGGAAGGTGCTCAGTAATTTTCAGCAACACTTTAAATTCCTCAGATGTTTATGAAAAATTAACTTTTGACAACTCTGACTAAAGCTGGGCAGCCACAGGCAAGAGTCTTCAGGATGATTCCACCTTCCCATGAGACAAGCCTTGTCCTACACCATGCCATCCCCAGCCCTTCCTTGTGCTACAGCCCTCCAAGCTTGCTACAGGCATCAGCACCCCGACTTTGGAGGAAGATGCAGTTTCTGTGCCAGATTCTGCACCTCTGACCATGCCTGGTCACACATGAAATATGTCCAGATCTCGTTAATGCATACACAAGCTCCTGTTTTCTCTGGAAAGAGGCCTGATGCATTCAGAGTGGTGTAAAGGCACTATTCATCACGGGTTGAAGGATTCCCGTGGGCCGTGCAGAAACAAAGACTCCCTGGACACCCATCCCCATGATTGACAGCAAGTGGTGCCAGAGTCTGTATGCCAAACCACTCCTTCACAGGAAAAGAGCTTTCCAAGGAAAAATTCCAGAAAACCACTGCGGTCGGGTTCTTACTCCATGTGTTATCTTGCGGCATGGCCAGGCCTGATGACTAAGGCAAGGCAGTTGTAGGTTACTAATGCAACACGCGATATACCAGGGAGCTTAACAGACAACACCGTGCAGAAGGGCAAGCCTGGCCTGCAAAAGGCCGTTTCATGCCAGGATAGGATGAACTACACCAGCATCATTCCTGATAGATGTGTCCTTAAACACTTCTAGTGATGGGAATTTCATAATCTCCTACAGCAGCCTCCTCTAAAGTTTTATTACCTATACGGTTATAAAGGTTTCTAACCTTTCTGTCATTACTTTCTTCTGTCTTCAAATTAATCCTGCCTTTGCAGCACTGCCACATAGAATCCGTAATGCTGGTACCTCTCTCAGAAGACACACAAAGGCATGATGCCCAGAATGGTAAATATCACACAGTATGGAAACATCCTGCCCAAGTCAAATCATGGTGAGAAACATGGACCACCACCTCAAGAGGTGCTGAGCAATTCCCAGTAAAAATCCAAAACAGTTCAGTGTGCTTGGTGTCTTGCAGGTTTCTAACATACGTGTCAACAGTACCGGTTATTAACAAAACCAGCTTCCTTCTTCCCTTTTTCCCCCCCACCCTCCCCCTTCTTTCCCCTTCATGGGGATAAATGACTGACAAGCAGCGTACAGAAGTGACATGTCTTCAGCTCTAACCCCAGCTCTGCTGCTGGCTCTACACCACCTAATTCAAAACACCTACCAATGAAAGACTATATCCTTCAGCAACCAAATAAAACTGCAGATCATCAGTGTCCCCCCAAAATGGGACCACTTAGTACATACTAAATTTTCTTTTAGGTCTCCTATGTGTGTTCATTCTAGAAAACAGTCTCAATTTTCTTAACATAATTTTTCTATCAGAATAACAGGGGCTTGCAAGCATGCATTGCTTAATAATTGCTTAATTTTTCGTTTTGAGAAAATGAAAAAAAAAACCAAATCACCTTTTATCATTAGGGTTTTTTTTTCCAGATTCCTCAAACTGGAGAAAATGAAATAAAGAAAGAAGGGTTTTTTAGAGATATTCTCCTAGTTACACAAATTATCCTTCTAGGAACCTACATTACTTTCTTGACAGGACTACCTTCAAAAAAGAACAACAGAATTTGGTATCCACACGTTTATATACATTCACATTAGCGGACCTCTTTCTATGTATTTCCACGTTAATAAAAAAGAAATTTGCCAAAATATGTAAAACAGAAAGGAAAGGGGTATTATTCTTTCTCAGTTTGTGATGTTAAAAATTAAATTGTGTCTTTTCCCAAACAATAACATAGGTTTAAGAAAAAGTTCAGTCCTGAATAATTTTAATACTTTAAATAAGTAATTATATGTACTCTCTCACACCAAGTAAGTGCAATGCACTTTCATCTTCCTTGTGGCCCGTACAGTAGGCATTCTTTGGGAATGACGTATGTCTTACACGGTCCTCAAACTGATGGAATTACTAACCCATGGTCCTCAGACACAGAGAACATCCAGGAGCCCTATCGCACTAGCCCGTGCTGACAGGGGACTCTGCAGCTGGTGTGAAATTCGGCTGGAATAAACATTCACTTCATGGCATATGAAAACACCACCATGTTGGCAGTTTTAACTGGATTACACTGACACCATTGAGTCTGAAGCTTCACCTGCAATACTTTGCCAGTTCTTCCCATGTCACTCTCGTAAAGCCTCCCTTAGCATCCCATAAGCAGTCCTGTACAATCCCAAAATGTTCTTCCCGTGTGTCCTAAAGGATGCCACACCCCTAGGCAGGAGCTCCCTCGGTCCCACAGGTGCTCTAGCATTGATTTATTTTGATGTGTGTCACACCCGGACCACAGGGCTGAGGCTCCCCTCGGCCAGCCCTGGGAGGTGCCCACACAGGGTGCCCCTTTCTCCAAGTCCATAATTTGGGTTCCCACTTGCCCTTTGTGCCCCTGAGCTCCTCTGGACTTATACAGATGGGCCTCTGATGGACTGAGGGCTCCTAGGATGGGCCTGGGAGCAGCTGGGGCACGGCACTACTTGGGCTCTACTCCTGCCATTGTCTCTCAGTGCTCCCTTGTGGGCATGCAGACTGGCTTTTATCACATAAACTAACGTGTGGTATCCAGATTCGTGCTTACGCTCCTCAGGAACATATTCCAGTGAACACTGCCCAAACAGATTAATTTTATTTTGTTGCACGTCTCAATACAAAGACACTACATCCCAATAAATCTACTCACGTACCTAAAACTTCTCAAAATCACGGTCTTGTTCTTCTTCAAAAATATTTTTCCATTAAGGAATTCCACAATCAAGAATCACAGCCACACACACAAGACCTCTACAATGACAATTTAAGAGGGGCACATGTACATACTCCATTTAGGTAAAATACCCAATGAGTAAGTAGATTTCAGTTTCAAACTTCCAAAGGATCGTGAGATACAAAGTGAAAAATATGACCAAAAAATCCTAATGCGCCAACTTATAAGATGATCTACTATGTATATCCAGCTCCCTTTAAGTCGACTTTAGGTCTAAATTACTTGAAGCTGTTGATAAAGGTAAGATACTGTTAATATTGAAGAAGCCATCAGTAACAGGTATGATTTAACATACTCGAAAGTAGTTTAAGAACTACATGTACTGCTGCTTTATTTCTCCTTTTCTCCCAAACCCAAGTCCTTCCCAGTACCATTTGACACACAACACACCTATCACATCTTGTACGTTGGGCAGTATGTTCCTTAAAGAAAATGACAATATAGCTTGTAGAAAACCCAGTCCAACCCAAATGAAGTCCAAGTTGGTGGAAGCTTGTAGCTGCTTCTGATACATGTTAAATATTACAAATAGAAACTAACATTGCTCCATAGCTCAATGGTGTTCGCATGTTTAAAACGAAATGCAAGGTCTATCAGACTACAGCTAGTTTTCAGTGTCAGGCAAATGCTTCCAAAGCATTCTCAGGGAAGAAGTGGTGACCTTGACACAAATGTGATTTGAAAAAAGGACTGAGTGGAGGGAAAAGGTTGTGGTTTTTCAAGAAGCTGAATGTGTAATGCAGATAGACTTGCAGTTAGGTGCAAGGCAATGGCAAAAAAGCACAGCATCAATTGGAGTGTGCCAGCAGCCGATTACCTCATTTCTTTAAGGCTCATCCCGCAGCTCCTCCAGCAGGAGGTACCCCTCATGCTCCTGGTCAGATGTTTAGTGCAGGAGCTTCAGGAAGAAGCCTGAGACGATAGATACAGACAGCTCAACCCGTACACCCCTTTCATTGAGTAGATACAACAACAAGATTTGAATTTTAAGGACATAAAGTGGGCACTCTTGTCGTTGAAAAATACAGTCCTATTTTGATTACACTTATTTAGAAATTATTGTGGAAAAGAAACAAAAACACATGCCTAAATGAACAACAACGGGCTCAAGGTGATGCAGAACACAATTATCTTCTCTAAAAATGGAGGCAATATTCAACACACAGTTCTCTCTATGAACTTTGTGAATGGACGAGTACATCCAAAAAGAGCAGATGGAGAGAAACCTTCCTTGCTCACTATATGAAGTTATGCCTGAACCATATAATTTTAAGAGCAACATTATTAGTAGTTGCAAAAATGACTTTTTGAAGGGGTCACGAATTCAAATAAGCACCTCATCAAGAGAGCAAATCAAAAAGCCTAGCCTAAAAGCTTTTTTTTATTATTATTACTCATTTTAAAATGTTTATATCATACACATTTACCACAGTTCATTTCAGCCGAACAGAACCCCCATGTTCGTGAATTTTTGCCTACAAGAATATTAAATTTCTGTGCATCTGTCTTCTCTCTAGGGGTTTCTCCAGGGAATATAATAGTCTATTTGTTTTTCTATTGATCTTGTATCTAAATACTGTTTTCTACCTTTCAGAAAAAAGAGAGCTGCCAAGGAATCAGTAGTATCACTGTAAAAATGTTTTTCTTAGCTGGATGAAATGATGGCAGAGCGATTGGGAAAAATATTTTTAAAATCTGTTTTAATAAGCGTACTTCCAGATAGGGATATGCTAGATATTGGTCTAGGCATGCCCCAGGCCTATGATCCATCTTTCATCCTTTTTACCAATTTCAGACTGACAGCTAAATTAGCTCATGGAAAAGGCTCCCGTAGGCAGTAACCAATAACCTGCCATCCAAGGTAAGTTGCAACAGCAAGAGATGTAGGGGGGTGGGGGGGGAAATGGAGACAGAAAGCTGCATTTACATCAGCTGGTATGGAAAAAACTGGGGATACAAAAAGGATCAAATTTTAAAGAATTAAATAAAATCAAGTCACATTGGAAAGAGGAATATAAACTGTGATTTCACATTACGTTAAGCAATAGGCTTAAACTGGCCTCTTAAGGCATGACTAGCCAGTCTCAGAGTTTCTGTAGTTAGTAAATCCAGTAAGTTTACAAACATACAACTGCAAATGGAATAGCTTTCTCTACCTGTAGTATTTAGGTTCAGTACCACCTCGTTAATGAGATGTGCTCAGTAGAAAAGGAAGACAATAGGTGGTCATAAAAGGCAAAATATCAAAACCCTTTTGAATCACAATGCTCATTTTCTTCTCTGGCAAAATAAAATCCTCAGCATGAGAGTGTTCACATTACAGTGCTAACAGTGCACATGTGTTGAATTATTTAAAAAATAATAAAAATAGGAGGAACGACTCACCCGCCAGTTCACTGACAAAGCAGTCACTTTAATATTCGCAGAGTATCTATCTGACGGTGTAACTTGAGCTTACTGAAGCTGGTGTTTAACTGTATCTCTCCATGAAAATAACAGCTTCAAACACTTAGAATAAAGTATTTCTGGAAAGGGCTTAGTTATACCTGAACTTGCATTTTACTTGCATTTTTGTCATTTTTTCCATCACGCTCTGTAATAGGTGAATTGCAGTTTAAAACCAATTACTTCAATACAGTTAGTGACTTTGTTCATAGTAGTAATTTCCCCTAATGTTATTTATGGTACCATATAACATTAGCAATGATATTTACAATTATAGTTCAAAACATGGTACAGTATTCTGTTAAGCACTGTTACCAGGTTTTCTTCCACTTTATTGGTCTATATATATTAGAATTGCAACAGATAATATAACAAACCCAAAACATTGACACAGATATTTGCAAAAACTCTTTTTTTTTCTTTAGTGGCATGACAAAACAACAAACCCATCAACCCCTGTGATGGTGAGGCAGGTATTCTGTTGCTTACTGCAGCTGGGTATCTGCGTTTGAAAAGCATGCTTAAATTAAAGACGCAAAGAAATGCCTGGGGTTTCATTGCATTGCAAATGTAAAGAAAGACTGATTTTCTTCAAAGGAGGTTGATAATAACCTACAAACAGCAGGTATTTTCTGCTACCAGCATGTAGCTGGCATGTCATGGCTAGTACATCTTTAATCATAATAATGAGTTCTGTGGTAATCATGATAAAATATGTTTTAACTGACAATGTTTTTACCTGCCATTGCTACCCTCTACTGAGAATTACCCGACTTTTCTTCTTTTTGAGCTGCTCTAGCCTTAGCAGTGCAAGTCATTGAGGCAGCCCTACCACTAGCTGGGTTGCTACTTTAAAAGGTTTCCTTGTTGTCAGTATTTAACTCTTAAGTATCAGTTTAGTACCATGAAATTCAGCTAACTGCTTAGCACTAGGAACACAAAAATAACTGAAGTCTGGAAAACTAAAGGAAATTGCTGTTTCTTTCCCTGCAACAGGCAAGCAGCTCTCTTCCTCTCACCAAATTAATTTTTTTCAGCCACAGTTAATTCTCCCCTAAGTTCCCATTTTCCTTCATCTGCATTCTCTCTGAGAAATTTCCCCATGTAAAACTAGCATATTTCTCTTGTCTGTTGGAAAGAAAATCATTCCTGTTGCAGGACTCTCTCTTGTCCTTGAGCATTAACATTGCAAAAGGGCCAGTTACCATGCCTTCCAGCAAGCATCCCATCCCTCTCTACCCCAACTACAGAGAGTACTCAACATTTTCCACTCCTAAGTGAGAGCAGGAACACAGCAGTGTACTATGAGGTGATACCAGCTTCCATTCTCCTCCAGAAAAACTGATTTTCCTTGGAATGTCACCACCTTTTTAAGACAAAACCCAACACATTAAAGAAACTTTTTGCCCTTCTAAATTGGAAATATTTGCCTTTCTAAATTGGAAATAAAAAAAAAATATTAATAGCCTAATCAGAAACATCATTGAAATTCCACAAAAAAACTCACAGAAAGGAAGCTGGAGAGAAGTACTCAAAGGCTTTTTTATAGCACAACAAAAACTGCCCAGTAGAGCATCCTGAACTGCGGTACTCCCAGCATTAAAAGCTAAACCCAAAAATAAACATAATGTCTAATAAACTTCTCCCAGCTCCACAATAAGCAAACAAACAGGCAGCTATGAATAAATGCAACCTCTTCCACTCAACTTGTAGAGGATTACTTGGAAGGGAAGTTGGTAGAGGTCTCCTGTGCAAACCCGAAATGGATTTCCGTGCTGGAGGTGAACCCAGTACATGCACTGGACCTCATGCAGCACAAGTATCTGCTCCACTCTGCTTCAAAAGCCTCTGGCCAGACCCCTTGTACAGGGTTTGGGTGGAACACAGTTGATTTTCTATGACAGAGTCAACTTTTTAACCCACAATACTTCACCCCAGAAAAGCTCCTGATATGTGGTTTTATTTTCCCTTCTGCTGCCATCCTCACAGTGGTGCCACTGGGACCATCCCTACCACTAGACCGAAAAAAACATTACCTAGTACAGTTGCACCTTGCCCATGGCACTTCCAGGCACCTGGGCCTCCATCCCCAACCCTTTCACAGCTGGGAACCTCCCTGAGCAGTAACAGTGAAGGATGAGGTGGGGGGGATTATCTGAGGCTATGGCTTGGGCTCAGTCCCCTACTCCATCGTCAGCACTTTATGTGAGCTTTTATAAGCCTCAGTGTGCTGCAGAACGTTAATAATGCTTCCCACTGCATGGTGGTATACGCCTAGAGCTAGAGATAACACCGTTGAGTGGTTCAGATTCAGTGGTAGCACAGCTTTGTTCGGTACTTCAGGTACTTTGTAAAATGCGAGCGATATCAATGGACACTACCAGGTAAAGACCTCCGTCGTCAAAAAAGTGTTTAAAGACTAAATATGAAGAAATAACCATTCTAAATGAGCATTCTAAATGCTCATTCCAAAGCATTTTTCTTCCGCCACTTATTAAGGTTTGCAGAAACACGCTGAAAGGATGTTTCGCTGTTACAACCTTTAACTCCAAGTTCTTAACTGTACCATAGATCATAATATTGTCATTCTTCACTGTCACCACTGCGTCAGCAGCTGTTTTTGGTCTCACAAAAAGGGATTTGACCTTTGGGATGGACAGGAAGCTGAAGGAGCAACTTTCTGAAAAAATAGCCTCCTGTTTACATTCGCCTTGTTTAGCGAACAATTATCTTGGGAGACATAAGTAATAAGCATGTAAGTTTACATAAGCAGAAATGTCATTTTAATAGCACTAAATATAAGCGCACGTCAAGCTGTCACAGTAACTGTTCTGTCTATAAAATGCTGATCTGTATTTTACCAATAAAACCCACAAAACCGCTGATGACAAGACCAACAGCACGGTCCATAAGAATCCGATCCCTATCTATCCCAATGAAGCTCATCCCCAGCCATGGAGAAAAAAACTGCTGCCATTATTTTTTGGGGCACAATTTTTAGTGTTATTTGTTTACAAGGATATCTACAATGCTGATAAATCTAGGCCATCGCTTTGTTTCTATTGTATATTCTCAGATCTACAGCAAGAGCAACAGCAGGCCTCAAACTATCCCAC
Source organism: Falco naumanni (assembly GCF_017639655.2). Taxonomy (NCBI): domain Eukaryota; kingdom Metazoa; phylum Chordata; class Aves; order Falconiformes; family Falconidae; genus Falco; species Falco naumanni. The sequence goes on from NC_054057.1 coordinate 6,576,185, forward strand.
ATACAAGTCCTAAATATTCTCAGACACTGTCATTCCACTACAGTCAGCACCAAGTTCTCTCTCTATATTTGTATGCTGAAAATAGATAAACATTATTTCTTATCTATCTGAGAAACAGGAGGGTGAATTATATGCAAGTATAACATCATATGAGTGTTAAATGCACTTATAGATAACTCACATAATGGCAGAGACAAAGCAGCTCAGCCCTTCTTTAAAATATCTCTTGCTAAGTTAAAATGCTATTTAAACATATTGCGAGTATTTACACCTAATGTCTAGATAATTTGACGTAATTTTAATGAAGCATCACCTCATTTTCTAAGGATGGAAAATATACAAAAATCAAACAATAATAATAATTTCTTCCAACTTCCTATTATAAACTCTCTTCACAGTTATATTTACCTTATGTATTTTAAAAGAACAGCGCTGTTAAGGTACAATGTACATGATCCAATCAGAAAACCGACCTCAAGAGCATCCCTGAGAGTTTACATTAACAGTATAACAGAGTTTAATTTTATTTGCTTGGAAAAAACCACTACTGTTGGCGTCCTTATATTCATAGTTTTATACTAGATCTTGATAAAAACTACATGAATTATGGAACAGATTTACTGCTACATACATGCATACCTCTATCATTTTACATTTGCATGTGTTTAATATTCAGCAGATTCTTCAGACCACCTCTACGCTACTACTCAGTTCACTACAGGATAGTAATGATACTGATAACAAACTCATCCCCTGAGTGTACCCAGGCAACTTCTCCTCTTAGTTACAGTAACAGTCCCTTGAAATCCCATTCTGGCTCAAAGGTAAATGTAGCTATTTACTTAAATTTTAACAAACTGGAACAAAGTCCTCCACAGATTACTGTCAGCCTATTTTTCAGAAAGATGTGACTGTGCAACTGACAGATTCTGGAGAAAAGTAAAAGCAGAAGCTGCCCCACACTGCAGTACCCTGAAGACCACAATGCCAAACAGTCATAACCATCAGCACACCTTCTCCTGGGGCAGTTAGGTTCTTCTCTATTTCATTGCTAACATCATCAATCGTAAAGGGAACAAAACATTAAAAAAAAAAAAAATAGCACTGGACTGTACCACGGTACTGAAATGCAGGAACAATGATTTTTGGCTTGCCATCTAAGGTGGTGAGAATACCTCATCAGTGTTTTCCCCACTGCACTCAAGGTGCTACAGAACATCATATTTAGTGTTCACAAGTCCAACGATAAGAAAAGAATACGCACCTATATGCTTTTAAACAGCTAGTGATGACTCAAATTACAGAAAGCTGTGTCTGACGGAAGACATGCAAGCCATCTGTCCACAGCTCAGCAGAATCCTGCTTGCAGGCTCTGTGGTCAGCGTTATTATTTTATTTTTTTTTTATCAATTTACAGTGAACGATGGATTATGAAATATAGTGCCTACATTTAAAAGTCCAGTGGGATGGCTATGATAACACTACCTGTCTTACTGCTTAACACAGACCACTGTGCTTCAGTTTCCTCTGCTTGGGCTTCTTTTTACAGTATAGATGCCAGGAATATTCCTATTGAACATTTGGCAAGCTTTTTTTACTTAAGAAAATTAAAAGCCTCTGCAGAGTTAACCAATGTACGCTTCTTTATGTATAGAACTCGACTTCAACTTTCCATCTGCCTCAAGTTCATCACCAATCAGTGTGCTGAGGCAGCAAAAGACTATGGATTAACCATCCCTCTGAAGAAAGCTGAGATAATGTGCCATCCTACACTTGGGAGAGGATAAAGATCTAGCATGACAATCAATGCAGATGTACTCTCATAATGGATTTCACTTACTGGGATGAGTTTTGTTTAAGCACTAACCTTAGTGATCAGTAAATCATTATTTAAATGTAAAAAGTTGTATCTTGCCTTCAGCAAAGTACCCAGCTGAACTTGAAAGGGGCACAGCGTGAGACAGAACAGTCCATCCCCGCTCCACTTCTACTCCAGACTCAGCCCCATCTCCTCTTTCCCTCTTCCTCCCTCACCCCAGCAACCCCCAGGCCCTCACGGCCTCACGTTCAGACTGCCCAGGTCTCCTTCCCTCTCTTCACCCCAGCACGGCCACTGCTGTCGCTTCATCCATGCCTGCTGCCCTCCGCAACACCTTCCTCTCCCTCTGCTCCTGCCTTCTGTCCTCTCCAAACGTCTCAAGATGCTGCCATGGATTTTCTCCTTGTGCCAAGAAACCATGCTCGTGCATCTGCTTCTTCAAGTCTCACTTACTCTTTTTTTCCTCTTCCCTGAGCTCACTTCAGTTCTCTTGTCATGTAACTGACTCCCTTCTGCCACAAAATAGACCAAAAAAAACAAAAACAAACCAACACCAAAAAAACCCAAACAAATCAAAAAATAACCCTGGCCCTAGGAAGGATCTTGCTGCCATCACATGTTTATTCAGCCTGAGCTCCTTCTCCCAATGCAAGCTTTGTCTGCTGACACCACAGACTCTCTGAGCATCGGGACTATTTGCTATGAGGTGTTTGCACACTGCCTGGCACAAAAGGACCCTCCTGTAATACCATAATCTCTTTAGTCCAAAGAGCCAGTGTCAGGACACTGTGCTATTTTTAACACAGCTCACCCACGGGAAACCTACATCCTCTTTTTTTTTTTTTTTTTATGCTTTCTAAACAATAAAACAAGTTGCAGTAACTGTTTGCAGGCACAACAGTCACAACTGAGCAGGTTGCTGGATGTAAGGAGTATCATTTAGTGTATTGACAGACTAGTCGAGTACAGGCATCTTGTACCATTACCAATATCGTTCCAAGAGAGGTCAAGTGGAAAGCCAGCCTGTGCTTTCAGCCTTCGGTAACAGATCTCCAAGACATTTAACTGCCACTCAGGTTTATTTGTCTGATTGTATGAAAATGTGAGTGCAATTCATTCCAGACAGGGGCGCACACAGGTACTCAAATTTACACATGCAAGCATACAAACACGCTCCTGCAGGGACCCACACTGCCTGCCCAGCAAGGTGCAGAGCAGACCCTCAAAGGGTCTTTGTCACTTCTGTCCCTGCCCACACCCTGTTAAAAACTGCAACCTAGTTTTAACTCACGCATATTGTTGTGCAGAGTAGCTTGTGGCGAATAACAACTGCTAGACAAAAACATCCCTCCTGCATTGCTTTCCAGCAAGCTCTCATTTGTATTCATCTTCCCTGTCCAGATGAAATGACATGGCAAGGCAACCTCCCGTTTGACACAAAGTGAGGTCATCTGGGACAGGAATTTGTCCTCTTACATAAGGAAAGGCCTGTACTAGTCACAAAGTAAATAATAAGAAAATAAAAATAATAACGCAGATCCATAAACCAGTATGAAAGCAGAACTGTGCGAGATAGGTGGTCATTTGTCCCCCATAGAAAATACAGTAAAGTGAATGTTTTTTAAAAAGGAAAAAAAAGCCTGAATGGCAATGGCAGGCAGACAGATGAAGGAAAGAAAACATCCTGGCCACTATGACACCAGCCTCAACATCTGCAGTTGGTGAGGAACAGAATTTATTAAGGCAAAGTGAATCCTCAGGGTGAAAACAAGTTCGAAACATACTTCAACCTAAAGAAAACAGGATGCTTCTCAAGCAAGAAAAACAGTTTATGCTTCAGTGACGAAAAACAAGTGTATTCATTTGTCTTAGTTGCCAAGTGCCATAAATTGAGACCCTGAAAATTCATCAGTTAAAAATATTTGCATTAAAAATAGTTTTGTCTCTACTAAATTAATTGTCACCTATAGCCCTTTGTTTTCTCCCTTACGAACCTGAAGCAAAGACAAACAGATTAGTGGTTGTTTAATAGTACGTAAGGAGAAATAAGATATTCAGAAGGCAGGTGTTTCCCCATCCTCTCAGGCTTACCATCCCGGCCCACTAGAAAAAGATTCTCTTCTGTGGCTGAATACGGCTTAAAAGGCATTAGAAGTTGTATGGTTGCATCTTTATAAAATATATGTACTATAGCTAGCCAGCTAGCAAAAAAACATCATGGTAATACTTCTAACAGACACTCACTACATATGCTCAAGTACTGGCAGATAACAGATTTGGACCAAACAAGACAAAGAATTTTAGCTGGGGAGAAGAATCTCTGCAGCACCACTGCTCTGTGGCCCTTTTGTACATGGCTATAACATGAGGTGGGATATCACTTCTCCAGAGTGCCCAAGAAGCACTACCACCACTTTTTTCCCCATGTGCACATCTCTGCAATGCTCTTTCCCACACAAACTTTATTCACTGTAGCTGCTCCTCACCAGCAAGGTGCCAGACTGCTGCAATGGACCTACAGCCCCAGGAAGAGATGGCTGCTGCTCAGATGGCTCACGTGGAACACCAGCAGCATTGATGCTCAAGCTGTGCTGGCTGCCAGCAGATTTCCAAACACGATGTCACGCTATCGGTCTACTTTGCTTGGTACTGAACATCTGTAGTACTTAGTCTTCTCTTTTTTCCTTCTCTTCTCTACCCTCTGACCATTCTCACTGGCCTCCACCAATAGTCCCTACCTGGAAAGCCCTTGCTCTGAATCAGATGGAGCTGCTGGCAGGGCATGCTACCATTCAGAGTCTCAACTTTGTGACTCGTTGGATGCAATGGCTACTAAAAATCTCCATTTGTGAGTACTCAAAGCACGCGGCAAGGCCAGTCTCACTTTCCACACTGAAGACTGGGAACGTTTCAAGCTCATCACATTGCCACTGAACATTTGTCGTGGGGAGACGAGCAGTCCTCTATATTCCACTGCTCTCTGTATTATGTATTAATTACAGGAAGGGCATCCAGAACATTGCCTAGGTCTCTTTAATGGCTTTTAGAAATCTAAACACATGAAAACAAACATCGGGTTTTCTTCTGTACATAATTCATACCAGCTGTGATGGAGCTTTATATAAACTGGGTTATTTGATCAGCTTCCTTAATGAGAATTGCCTTTTAGTGTAAATCATCTGAGGAGGCAGGACAAAAAGCAAATTTTACCTAGCCCTATGCTATAGTGTCATCACTTAGAAAAAGAATCAACAGAGCAATTAATTACTTTTACACAGACAAAACCTCATCTGAAGGATCAGCATGGTCTAGTACCAGACAGGTAACTGTTAAAAGTCTGGTAATTCACAGATGTGCAGCATATTTATGGAATTAATCCAAAGACATTTGGCTTGGGGAAGGGGGGGAAGCTGGGAGAACACCAGAATACTTTGGTCTTCTTTCTGAAGATTTGCTATTTGCCAGCCAGACCACATGTTAAAGCAGCACTTCTTTAATAAAAAACAGAATCTTAATTCCAGAAAATTACAAGATTTGATACAGAAAGCATCAGCTAGAAAAGCTGCAGCTATGGACACCAAAGAGGAAACTGTAAATCAAGGAGCAAAATACTCGCTATGCCAGGAAACAAGCAATCTGTGTGAGATGCCCAAGGAGTGAAGCACAGACGCTTTCTCAGTGATATCAAAGAACTATTTGCCACATCATGATCCAACTTCAAACACAGGATGCCATTCTCTAGCCATGCAGAGGAGTTTCATCCTCCAATCGTAAAAAATTGACCATAACACCCATCCACTTCATTGTCCCAAACTCAGGAACACGGCCTCTTGACCTCATGGGTGGCCAGAGGTGGGTGCCATGGACAATCTACATTGACTGTACCGCTGGCTGCTCCTTGAGCAAGGAGGAACATGGCTCCTTCAGCCACTTGATGTCTGATACCATCGGCATCACACATGAGACTAAGCACGCCTTCAGAGGCGTTGGATCTGCAAGCAATGGCAGTATGATTGGAGCATACTGAGAAAAATGTGTTCATAAGGGACAGCAACACTGGTAAATGAGGGGGCAGCGATGACTTTGAATGAAGTGTGAGGGAGCTGCATTTTCCTAACTGTGTCTGAGTGGAGGAGGAAAAAACCCAACAAAAACAACACCTTCCATATACCTTCCAGTCCTAAAAAAGTCCCGTGAAAAAGAGATGGTAAAAAGGAAGTAGTATCTGTTTCTAGAAAATTCAAGTATGTTCTTTCACAATTACTGAATGTGGAATGGTAGAAACCTTGGAAATTATTTGTCTTTCTTGTCTACTTGACAAAGAAACAGGTGTTTTTCTTCCTGTATTTTACTTGAACTTATTTAAAACTGAGATCGAAAATCCCAAAGTTAAAAGAAACCATTTGACATAGCAGTAGCATCATATGACTCCTTCCCTCCTTCTTTCACTACTAATGCCAGATGCAACACCGTGTGTGTGTGCAAAAACCATCAAGCAGTGAAGAACAACAACTTTTTCCAACCTCTCAATGGTTTTCATGCCTTTTCCCATAGTACAGAGAGACTTGAATAGACAAGACTCATTCTCAAAGTCCTTCTCAGCCACACTACAGAGAAAAAAAAATTTTTCCAGTACGTTATTTAATCCATGGCCCACCTATAATTACTTGTGCACAGGAAGAGAAACTTCTTGTTCCAGGCTTCTGAAAGCAGACTAATGAAAGTGCTTTTGTTTATGGGGAAAGACAGAGCAGGGTAACTTGCTTAAAACGATACATTTTTGCCATATGTAGGTAGAAAATAAACCCATCCATCAAGGATATATTAATAATAGATGAAAACTGGCTCCAGACACAAGATTACTTGGTGAAAATGCCAGAATAATGGACACACAATTTTTATTCTATCAACTCCAAATGACATGGGATATTAGTTTATGCAAACTCCACAGAACAAGGCTTTATTTCAGAAAGTAATCCTTTAATTTGGCCAAGATTTTGTTTGCTCAGAGATACAATGGAACAGAACAACATAACAACAACAACAAAAATGTATCTGGCATACATTAAGCCAAGCCTGTGTACTGCACTTAAAAACAATTAAATAAGTGGTTCACACCAGAGTAAAGCTTTTAACTATTGGAATAGGCACAGCCAAATCTCACATTTTGTGCATACAGTTTAAACTGCCAAACAGGGTTTATGTACCGATTAGTGGAGATTATGTAGAGTAGTACAGCCATTTTTTAAAAATACAATATTATTACAAAGAACCCCCAGAGGTTCATATGAAGATGGTCTCTATTTCATAGACAGTAAAATCACTGAGGCATATCATCACAGCAATGACTTACTTCTACCGAAGGAGCCAGGGGAGTTGAGCTCAGGGCCGTTAATGCAGGCAACAGCCCTCCCCTGCAACTGAATATGCAAAAGACAGTTTACAGCTTGTATCAGGTTTTTACTGGACTTTGAACGAGGTCTTAACACATCTGCATCGCTTGTCAGCTTCACCACTCTAAGAAAACAGGACAAATTAGAACCACCTAAACCATTTAGTCTGTGAAGTTCCTACTTCATGTGACTCCAGTAACGCCACTGGTGGCTATAAATCTTCGCCAGGCTTTTGGGAAAAGTCCCTTTCACCACCCCACTGCATGCATGGGAGAATATTACATACTGGATCACGCAGTCGCGAGGTTTGAGTTGGGATGTCTCAGGCCTTGCTTCAGTGTATGTTCAGCATTTTGATCGGCGTAAGGCTATTTATCTTTACTACGAACACAAATTCTTACATTGAAGCTGTAAAAAAGATTTTTTGGATAATTTTCATTTTGTAAAACATTTAACATCGTTGAGTCACTAGCAGCATAAAAGCACTATAATAGAAATATAACTGGATTTTAACGGTACATTCCAAGTGGGTAAAACAGCTTGCTTAAGAGAAAACAAACGTTTTTCAGTAACAGCTCTTCTCTGCAGTTTGACTGAAATAGGGGAAACTGACATATTTACAGTGGACATCAACAGCAATACCAACATTACACATTACTTGGCCAAATACTCTCATACTTGGATGCCCACTTCACCTAAAAAAGGCAGCGCATACGTGTACATCCACGGATACATATGTACATACATACCTGTGTGTACTGTAAGTGTCCTGTGTACCTTACCCCCGTGTAATATATGGACACAGGTACATATAGTATATAACCCTGCAGGCACTGTGCACGCTGTATACTCATAATCAGCACGTTTTCTACCACCCCTCCATGCACTCTGGAAATATCCTCCGTAACATAACACAGAGACCTGCTTTCCCGCTGCTCACGTCATCTTACTATCATCCGCAAACAGCTCAGGCAAATCTGCAACAGAAGCCATCCCAAACTATATTTTATGAAAGTATACACCAAAGGCATTTGCTCATCACCATTTCCTAACTCCTTCCGGGTGCAAACTCTGCAGGTTGTCCAACGACCCTGGTCACACACACACAGGGCAACCCAGCTCCACAGACCCAGAACCAGGATCCTGGCCTGGGAAGTCCTTAGTACAGAAGATGCAGGTAATGCCTTGAGTTGGCACAACAGCTTAGTTACACCAGCTGGGGTTAAACTATGTTTAAGTATGTCCAAAATGCACCTGTGTCTCTATGCTCTACCTCAAAGCTGAAGAGAAAGAAAAGAGCAATTTACTATCAAGGGAAGTCCACATGATTTATGTAGGTGATGATATGCTGTCCACCAAATCTTCACATGTGCTGTTGAGGCAATCACCCTCGGGCCAGGACACTGCACAGCTTGCAAATTAAAAATACACCTGCAGTTCTACCACCCCTCTGCTGCCACAATAAAAAAAACAAAACAGAGAAAGAAAAGGTTCATTTGGGAGTGGTACAACATGCCCACAAGAGTAGACAAGACCTCAGGGTCACCGCACAGGAGACCAGTCATGGATTGGAGAAACTTGTATGGATTATTGACCAGTGAGAAAAAGCAGAGCAGCCCAGGGGAAAACCAGCATCCCTGAGCAAAGAGGCAACAGGCAGAAGTGAGGCATGCAACAAGCCAACAAAGACGACAAAATTTAAAAAAGTTTGCCACCTACTACAACTTTTTTTTAGGGCTGGCTGAGAAGGCAAGTGGCCCAAGCCAACCACACCTTCTTGGAAGATAGCTTCTCCCAGCCTAGGTAACAAAAGTTGTAATACAATTTTCAGTAACTCCCTAGTCCCCCCTTGGATGCACCGAAGAAGTAACAGGAAAACACTCTTTGCCCTGCCCTCTCTCCTTCTCTAAAACAGCAATAACATGTGGACCTTAGCACTTCTGCACGCTGAAGATGAGGGCTGCTCCTGTCCTAGGAAGAGATGAAATGTTGGGGGGGGGGGGGGGGGGGTGGAGAAAGGAAGAAGGGGAGAACCAGGGTGAAGCCCCTGTGTTTTGGGCTTGCTGCTCCAGTGCCCACTAGCAGCAGGGGCAATGACCGCTGCCATTTCAGGAGCCACGTCTCCTCCCAGCTGCCTCCATTGCTTCGCAGACCCAGACCCAACACCCGCATCGACACCAGCGGCACCGGCTGCTAGGAAAGCAGGAAGATGGGACTATTGCAGGGGTTTCTGTTCCCAGCAGTCTGACTACTTTCCTACACCTGTTTTCAAAATACTGCCCAAGGACAGGCAGAAGTCATCACCAGGCCATGTCCAGACATACTATGTTTTGAATCATGTTGCCAAGGACAAACCTCGACAAGACCGTTTGGGGGCTTGCTGCTCACACTCCTTTGCAGACCTAGGCCCATGCTTTGAAGGGTGTTCAGGGTCCTCGACATGTGACCCAGTGCCTCAAGGTATTCTCAAAACTCCTTGCTATATAACCACCTTCATAAGATGGACCCTGAGGAATCCAGACACCATTAATGCTATTCCAATGCAGATCTTACATCACTTTCAAGGAGAAAAATTCAAGTACGTCCATCATGCTTGTGATAGAAAAATACTGTGCTGAAGTTGCCAAGAGGTAAATAAAGCACATGGTAAAATCATGTTGAAGGTAAACCAGCTGTTTAAGCCCAGCCTTGTCCCAGAAGGGACAAGCAGAATCCCTGGAGAGCTGCTGTCGTCCTACCTCTCCTGGCTGGCTGGACCAGCGTCCCACGGACCTGTGGCACTCGTGCCAAGAGAGCTGACACTCCTCTAGCCACAGTAAGCTTAAGACACAGAAATAATTTCGGGCAAGATTTTAACACACAATTTTAGGAAAGCAATTCCCAAATCTGAAGGACCTCTCCCTTTGAAGCACACCTTTAGTCACGTGCTCTTTCTATAGCAAGTTCAAAAGGGATTAAAGCTCAACCGACACAGCAGAAGAGACATTGGAGTACTTGAGTCAGTAGAAAATGAAGAAAAATAGACATCACAAGAAAGAAACTGCTGGGCTCTCTGCTGTACCGGACCATAAGGCAATGAAAAGAAATACTGTCAAACCAGGAGGGGAAAGTGCATCAGACAGGTAATAGTACTATTTATAGAAAAACTCCATTTATAGCGACGCTAGCACAAAAGGGGAGAAAGTGCCTAAAACAAACAGTCGTTTATCGGTCTGACGAAAAGCACGCTCACGTCAATGTCAGCCTCCAAACAGACTGGCAAAGACTTTGTGTCAGGCCTTATTTAAGACTCAACTGTAGGAGGGACAAGGAAAAATGCTGCTATCCCACTTCACCTGAAGTCAGCTAGAGTTTTCTCCCTTGTCACAGCAACACCAAGCTTTATCCAGATCATAGATAAATTGTTCCAAAAATAAAGTTAATTGAAAAACTAAAATATGTAAATATATAGCCCAGAAGACTTACAGGAAAAATACTTTGGCAATGCAATAGATGAATCACAAATTTCCATACAAACAAAGGAAGAGGAAAAGAAGACTGTTCATTTTCAAATTTCCAGGAGTTCTTCATATGCGTTTAAGAAAATGTCTAGAAAATAAAAGTGTAAATACTTTATGTACTGTTAGAGAATTCTTAGAAAATCTAATGTAAATCCATCAAAACCAAAATCTATTGGAAAATAAGACAGAAAGGGCAGTTCTGACAGGCATTACAATGGCTTAGCTTCTTACCCTGTGAAACTTCTGAAATACTACTTACCATCAAGTTACTGACCTATGAAAATACCAGAAAAAAGTAAAAAAATAAAAAAATAAAAATCAATGTGTTCAACTACAATTCAGAGTTTGGAATATTAAATTAGAAATGTTATATACTTTTAAAAAGTTAATTATACAGATTTATAACTATTTCATAAGCCTATTTGTAAGAACTCTTTAATAGTTTGTCTCCTACTGTTCCTCCTTCTAGATGCAGAAACAAACTTCTTTTCCTTTCTATTTTGATTTCCACGATGAGGTCTGCTTCTCACATCAAGGTTAGCATTTCAGTGAAAAATTTCCCTGACTAACAAACCTGCTATGGGTAAAACAGTGGTGACAATTCCAGATTTTGCTCTGAGCAGAACGGTTTCAGGGCAACATTCCTGTTAAACTACGATGAATTACAGTCAGAAGTTGTGTATGAACAGTGGAATGAGTATGAAATGAGACCAGCTTTGTTAAAGCCATCACACTAAATATGAGATGAATCAATGAATACCACGGAATTATTGCGGAGCTCTTCAAAGCCAGCCCACTGCAGTCACTACAAGGATACCCACATAGCAGGTGCAGGGTTTATAGCTGTAGTAAACAGGCAGTGCCAATTCTGACTGGAGAGAAGAACGCTTTACCAATCACTTAAACATGGAAAGGGAAACAAGTGATGGTCACAAAAATGCTTAGGGTAAATGAATGCACAGCCACTGCTGCGTCACAGCAAATTCAGCCATCCAGGCAGCAGAAAAGGGCACGAATCCCGATTCCTCAGAAAAATTACCTTGAGGACAATTTCCTACAGAGCTTATGGCTACGACTCCAGCTTACGCACAACTCACAGACAGCAGGACTGAGCCCTGGATAGAATTTATGTTCACTAAAAAGAACATAAACCACTACCACCATCTTCCTGGAAGTTCAACCCTGGAGGCTGTTACCCATGCTACTCTCATCCCAGAGGGGTACCCCTGCTCCTTTCTTTACCTTTTTGGTATGGCTAAACTGGGTTTCCTTTACCCCAAAAGACCCCTCTTGCCACTTAAGATGCTGACTGCTTTCAAATGTGTAAAGAAAGGTTTTTTAGGCAATTATATTCCCTTTAAAACTCTACTGCAGAGCAGTTGTGCCATGCCACAACATGAGAGGCACGCACCGATAAGCTCATTCTGCTGACACTACTGCTGTAATATGACAACTGGGCAGAAACAGAGAGCCACAAAATACCTAAGTGATACTTGGCTGCTAACAGAGGGTAAAAAAAAAAAAAAAAAAGGCTGCAGAAAACCAGATGAAAATCAACACTGCGAGCTATTGGCTTGAAAAACAAACAAGCTTTCCAACCGCCAGCAGCAGCGTACTCACAAGTCACTGAGATCTCACTAAGGCTGCAGATTTCTTCCTTGCGGTGCTATGACCCATCATCCCATAGTTCACCGAGGAACCAAGTAGCTGGGTCATGCGATGGGCAGATGCACATGGGAGAGAAACCCCTCCGGCTGCTGGAGCTACTCCGGCTCCTGGAGTCCCCTCTGTGACCAGTGAAGCACAGCATCTCCCCCGCCCTGAGCTCCTGCGGCCCCGGGAGCAGGGACAGGCTTAAACCTGGACTCATAACCCTGTTTAGATGGATACCTGTCATACTGAAAAATCAGGGTGGAGGATCTTCCTCCTCCTCTTCAAAACAAACCTTACAAAAACGTTGAACATACACATGCGCGCTGCAAAAACAACGTAGGGAGAGAGAACCACGTTCTCTCTCCTTTCAAACTAAAGAAGTCATATAACTTGTTTTCTGAAAAACCATACTCTAATTTGATAGATGTGAAAACTGACTCCCACTGTCCTGTAAAAAATGGGAAAGACAAAAAAGAAAGATATTAATACTAATAATCCAGAGGATTAGGGATCAGAGGTCAGTGCACAACCTTTTAATGAGCGAGGTATTTAAAGACTGATGACACAGTATATTTTTATTCTTCAGTAATTTAGTACAGAAGTTTACATTGATTGCTTAAAAGGCCATTCAATTTTATTTCCCATATTTAATTGTTCTTAGTGCCCAATAAATGGTTGACGGGAGAAAGTAAAGGATTATTTTATTCTTTCTGTATCATTAAAAATACTGTCAGCCCAATTCACTCATTCACACGCCCTCTACATGCCCTTCATGTTTTCACAAAACCGTGCAGATTATCTGTTTTTCATTACCATCAATCCTGAAACCCCCACCCAGTGCTCGGGCTCTCTAACCTGAGCTAAACCTCTCACAGGTGCACGAACAAAAAGAAGGTATTTTACCATTCCCAAGGAGAACTTTCTAAATATGATAAAGAAAACCAATAGGCTTGCACGGTGGAATTTTGTTTTACCTTAAAATTTACATCTTCTATGAAAAAGGGCTGCCTGCTAAGTCCTTATGTCTTATCACGGCTTGGATCTCTTTAGATCCTGCTGGTTGAGCAAGAGCTGCAGACCCTCAGATCAGGAAAACATGTATTTAAACACATGGCTTAGTTAAATGCTTAAAGTTCAGCATGTGCTTAAATTAGCTCATCATCTGCTCATCTTTCTCCTTGTCAACAGAGAATAAATGTGAAAAACATAGGAAAGGTTCTTCCACCTATCAAGTATTTGTTGTATCTCACGACACAGTTAAATTGTGCCACTCTGAATACCGTGACAACTTCCGAGGTACAAAGGTATTTTTGTGTTTTCTGAGAATTATCTAGTCACCTGGAAGACATGTACAATTCCTAGGTTGCTGTTCATACAACATCCAGACATTGTGGGTATTTGTTGAACTCATCTACATACTTGCATGATTCCTAACTCACCAGAACCTGAGAATAACCCCAAACTGTCAGCTTTTAGTTTCTCTCTCTTCTCAGCACTTCTATGATGTAAGAAATTATTATCACCATTTTACATCCAGGGAGCTTGAGCACAAAGAGATATGGTTTGGTTTTGCAGAAAGTTCTGAGGAAGTTTAACGCCCAGATTGCCTTATCTTAATTCCTAACACATTACCCTTACTTTCAACAAACTCCAAAGGTGAAACTGCTAATGCCATTGAACTCCATAGGCTATTTTACAATGATTTCAACAGTGTCAGGATTCCATCTTCTAACGTCAGTAGGATTTTTATCTAAATAAAATCTGGGACTTCTCCTTTACAGCAACCCACAGTATTTTATCACATACCACTGAACTACTGAAAAGTTAACTCGTTTCATTACTGCATTTAAAGGGAATCTCCTTCAGTAGAAAATACAGATTCCTAACAAAAGGAGAAATATGTAGCATACAAGAAGTTTCATCAAAATGCATACAAATGTCTACGAAAGGCAATTTTAAAAATTAATTTTCATGTCCTGTTTAATACTGATGATCTCAAAGATTATCACTGTAGAAAGGAATAGTGAAACACGATAAAAAAGGAAATGGCATAAAATTCTCTTTTGAACAATAACCAGACAGAGGTTTTGAAACGTAATCACATAGTTGAGCTAGTACAATAATATTGGATCTGTAATCTACTGAAGTATTTATTGATCGACACCCATGACAAAATAACTGTTGCCCTAATAGGATTCACATCCAACATTTTTTAAGTTTCCCAAATAGTTCACATGGTACACTTACAAATAAATCAATTAATATCGACTGATTGATCAATATATGCACAATATGAAAAACAGTTTTGGCGGCTTTATGTTCTCTGCAGAGCAGCTTTACCTACTGATGATTAATTTTAATTTACTTTACGGGATTCTATTGCACTGAAACTTTAATTAAAAACGAAATGAGAAAGTCTATAAAGTCTGCATAGCATCAATTACCTAGACGATATCCTGCACTTCGCCTACCCTCTGTACATATGGTTTCTGTTAAAATAATTGGAAAGCACTTCTGAACAATGTCACCCACACATCCATTCTAAGAGAGAGAGGATATATTACCATTAAATGTCACTAATATTAATAAAGAAACAATTAATTCTTCATTACCTATTTCTAAAATACACCATCAGACTCCTTCAGTTCAAACACAAATAAAACATTACACATGCCTGTCAGTGAAATGGGTAATCATCATCATTGTTATAATTTATACTGCTTTCTCTTGTAAGTCTAATGCCTCATTTATTTATAAAGCTTTTTGGCTGACATTATAAATAGCCTCTTTGAAATATTAAAAAAAAATCTAGCCCTTATTAAGCAAATTCCCATACCTCTTGTCATCTCTTTCCTTATAAAATGTTTCTTCTAATCTGCATTACACTTTCTTTTGGTGAACAGACAACATCTACATTTATAAAATGTTACTGCTTCAGTAAAACACACTAAATAATACTTTCCGTTGACTTACGCACACATAAAAAAATTTGTATTCAGCAGACTAACCTCAATCCCAAAGAAAATTACTACTAAGAAAATCCACTCGGAAAATTATTTGGAAACTGCTGGTGAATTTACACTAGCAGTAAGTTGGCTCAGCAGCCATATAGTATCTGACTTAAGGATCAACCCTACCAGCACTGGTTTGGATCAGGTACAAGAACAGTTCAATGTTTTAATTATTAAAAAAGCATGGAATTGTCACAGTCCTTATCCACTCCAGCCAGCATCGGGTTACAAGCCTCCAAGGTGTCTCTGGCATGCTGCCTGGACTATTTATTGCTATTTGTAAATTAGACACTTGTGTAAGAATGTCAATTTAAAATATCTTTGTTTAAATGAGCCTGATAAGAGATGGCCAGATATACATTTTATGAGACTGCTAAATAATTGCATCACGCAAAGCCAGCTTGGGAATTTTACAGGACAGGACAGCTAACAACAGCACAGCACCCTTGCAAGGCAGCTTGTGAGTTCAGCATCCAAGGGATAAAGCTATCTGAAACAAGGACCAGCGGGTGCTCTAAACCCCTAACAACAGAAATACTGAGAAAGTCAGCTATCATCCATAACCAGAACAATCTCTCAGCTCTCCATTTCAGAAAGTAATGGAGAGTCTACGGTGCCCCTACCAATCCTGCTAATACAGCTCCAGCAATTACTTTCCGTACTCCACATCAGTAAGTTAAAATATGTTTCCAATGCCTAACACATCAGTCATTAAAGTTTCCCCTGCCTCAATCAGCATAACTAATGAGGCCATATAATAACAGAATTCAATCTCTAATGAAAAGCCGAACAAAGTCTCCCTGCAACAATACTACTCGTGATTTAGTATTCTCAACTTGTCCATCCTCCATCTTTTACTCTGTGGATATTACCACCACTCAGAAAATTACATTTCAATGAACTTGTCAGGAAATAAGTCATAAATTAATCAGGCAGCATAAACCAATTACAGTCATTTTCTGCGTGTTTTCTTTCAGGTCCCACGCGTGAACGCAGTATTGGCTGCATGGGTTATTCCTGCAGACCACTCACAAGGGTGCAGGGGGTGCACAGTAACGCTGCTGGAAGGAGTGGTGAAAGCATCTCTGCTCCATGGAAGGCATGATGAGCACTGTTAGCACCAGTGGAGCTCCAGCACCAAAACAGCGCTATTTCTTAACGTATTTTTTTTTTAAATGCATAGACGAATCTATATACAAAACTGAACCCATTCGGGCACTTTGAAAAGGGTCACAAGAGACCTAACATGAAAACTTCAAGCTCCTAAATAGTTTTGGAAGCGTAGCTCAGTCTCTTTCCAGTTGTCACAAGTGACAAACATAGGTGCCTACAAGACTAAGTTTTTGTTACGAGTTACAGCATTACATATGGGAGTACCCAAGGCAAATTGTGCTGGGGCTGAGCTGAGGGAGCTGGGAGGATGTTTGGTGGCACCCCGACTCTGTTTGGGTATTGCCTGGCTGTAACACAATTCCCCTCTTCCCTCTGACTGCCAGGAAAAGCTTTAATATTGATGATGTTTCTTCTGGTCGAGCGCAATGAGCAACAGTATCATCTGAATTACCAGTCAACAGCCCCCACACTAACAGGGACTAGAACAATTCAAACTGGATGCCTCTTGCTCCAGGCTATGTGAAAATTCAGGAAAAGCAGTGAACTGGTTTAAGGCATTGTGCCCGTCTGCACCAGCGAGAGAGCTAGAAAGATTTTATTTTTTTTTTTTTAAACAAATAAAGCTCAGATGCTGAAGCCCAAGGCACGCTGTCATGGCACTGAATTTCACAGCAAATTATTCAGATTCAAAATCTGAAGCAATACAGGCTCCCGGTCCTATAAAGTGAGCAAAGATAATGCACAAAATGGCACAGAAACTCCTCACTTAACAAGGAAAGCAAGTCCACCTGTTTGATGCCTTCAAAAGCACCTAGGCTGGGCTCTACAAAGATGTGCTTCCAAATAAAAACTTTTCTTCTGTTTTTGTTGGTATATAATGAAGACTTTATGCATGCAAACACATTCTTTACATATGTGCAATATTTCAGTGAACTCTTAAACTTAGTCCTCCAAAGGTATATTATACAAGCATCATGCACCTGCCAGACTCCAGACCCTTATACGGCACCGGAATTCTTTTCATGAATTTTGTCTGTGTTCTGCCTTGGCTGGGAAAAGATCCAAGTGGGTTAAGCTCCAGGAGCTCATTGTCATTGCTGCTTTCTGAAGGCTGAATATTGTTTAACCTTTCCCCTGCAGTCTGCATAAAATTCCTAGAGGGCAGTTAGAGCCTCATATGGTCTAATTAAAAGTAGGATTTATTAAGACTGGAATAAAATAAATTAAAATAAAATAAAATTTGTCATAATATATGTAACACCTTGTATTTGGCATGAGGTAGGCCACAAGTGCAGTAAAAAAAAAATCAAGTTACAGCGTTTAAAAAAAAATTATCTACCAAGCACTTTTGCCATCGAGCCGAGCGCCAAAGTAATATCCCACCTTCAGGACTTTTACAATTCTTTTCTTCTCTTGATTTATCGTCACATCAGACAGCTCCTACCAAGAAGTCATGTGCTCTCATACTCTTCCCTATACTAAATTAAAACACTTAATGGTTTCATACCCTATTTTCTCTCTTCCCTGTTTTATGTTATCACCCTAAAAACTTCTGTGAAGGCAGAACCAAACAAGCTCTTTTATACCACCCGTCAAGAACATGAGGGACTGAACCAGACTGTGTACTTTTCTCCTCCACCTGCAAGAGCAAGGAAATAAAGTCTAAAGAGTTACTGTCCATGGAATATCGATAAAGCAGCCAGAGATCAGAAATGTTTCCAATACAGGTTTAGTTGAGCTAGTTCAGGTGCCGATAGCAATGACAACAGAGCAGCACCGGCAGTGGCTGGCTTGGAGACAGGTTTTATCCTGTAGGTTATCCTGTTTCGCTGTAGCTCAGGCAAAACGGACAAACTAAAGTCCACCCTCTGTCCATTTGTGTTGAAGCCACACCTCTGACCACAGTACAGGTACAACCTTTAGACAGCACGTTTGACATCGAATAGCGCGCTGTCAGAAAGACAGCGCAAAACCCTGAAACAATTAGTCCCATCCTGTTAATAAAAATGAAAATGAACCAGCGACACGCACACATCACAGAATCATAGATTTATAGAATTGTTTCCTACAGCACTGGGGAAAAGTCCTCTGAAGTAGAAAGACGTGAGGAGCTAATGTCACTTTAAAACAGACCAAATATGCCGTGGCAACAGTAATCAGTAGCAGAATTTTCAGCTTTTCGCTGCTTCTCAGTAGGCTTTTCCCAACAACGTGTCTTAACAGCAGCCAGCCCTTCAGCAGAAGCACTTTGAGAAACCATGCAACTCAAACCTTTAACTCAGTTCACCATAACCACATGCAAGAAAGCTTTAGCAAGCCAGCAGGTCTACTGCAGAGACAGAGTTAGAAATTTGCTAACAAACCAGTAAACTCTGCAGCACAAGTTTGTTTACTAACCCTACTTCATCTCCATGCCACAGCCCTTTTATCTGAGCCTCTTTTCCACTCAGCTTGAAATGTCATGTGTTTAACTTCCTTGTATTATCCCAATTAGACCATGATGGGTCATGATAAATGATTTATCTTCCTTCTTTTTTTGCTTTTATACATTTTTATATGCTTCAAAACCAGCAAGGTGGTTCTCATGCCCAGTTGTTTCAGTTCCTGTTAGCAAGTATTTAAGCCTTTCAAATTTGTACTCTTGAGTACAGCACATGTTTGTTTAGTCCACTGGCTTTCCGTGTGCAAGTGTCTTGGTATCAAATGCCATATCTTACCTTCCAAAGGAGAACATAGCTCCAGTTACACTCACCTCAGGGTTTTTCTATTCTGGGAAACAAAGCAAAACAAACAAAAACAAACAAATGCACCATTTTCCCCAGTTGCCCTTAATTTGACTTCACTATGGTCCACATTAACAGAAACAGCAGCTAAACCGTCTTTGAAACTTTATTCACCATAGCCAGAAAAAAAAGAAGAAAAAAAAAGACTGGTGAAATGCCTTTAAAACATGCTTTAATCTAGCTGGAATGCCATAAATTGCTTCCAGATGTGCTCCATACAAAAGTCAATCATAGCTATTTATACTGACACTCTGCAGTCCAAACAATCTGAATCCAAATGCCATGTCTCTGCTACAATAAAGCTATAAATGTCAGTCTTGTTGAATTTGGAGAGGTGTTGAGGAGTTCATGCTAGTTTGCTTTCTGGGCTATTTGTTAGCCAGCAATTATTTTTATTTTAAAAAAAAAAAAAAAAAAAAAAAAAGGAGGAAAAAAAAGAAAATAAAAGAAACTTTTAAAATAGGCCCTTTCCTTGCTGAACTATTCTTAAAGCACACCTGACACCTTCCAATCATGACCTTGAAAGTGCCACAGGTTACAAGTTGAAATTCATTTCATAAGTTAGAAAAATGTAGTGCTTAGGCTCTGAGCCAAGAATAACTGAAGGGCTTGGCAAGGCTCCCATGCCCTCCCCTAGAACGAACACACACGTAGTACACCTGGGACTAAATGAACTGAAATACAGTCAAATGACACACTGACTGCAATAATACCTCTATTCAATAATCTTCTAGGGTATTGGGGTGGGGTGGGCAGAATATTCTTGCTGTAAGGAGGAAAAAAAAAAAAAAAAAAAAAGAGGTTTGGAAATCGTACCCTCATCAGTTGCCTTGCATGCAACGACCATCAGAATCAAAGTGGTCTTTGCTTGGGAAAACTGAATAACCAGCATTTAGATGAAGAGATGACCCATGCAGTTATTCCACACTGTTTCAGGAAAATATATGATTTTTCTGCGGTCTCCACAGAGTTTTCTGGTTGCTTTTCACAGACTTTATTAAGATCCTCCCCCCCTCCCCGCAAAAGTGCACCTGCAGTTCAATTTACGTATAAATGTTCAGAGTTTTAATTCTGGCTTTTTGCGAGTGAAAGACAACAGGGAATTTTCTTATCATTGCTTGCAGTTTGGGGAATTAGAAACATTTCAGAAAATCATAACATGTAATGACCTTACTCTTCACTTTCCTGCCTTTTTATTTCCCTTGATGTTTGCCTTCTACTCCAAAGATTTCCCCTGCCTTCCCTCAGTTCCTTACCTTCTCCCAAGTCCAGAAGTCCAACCCTACAATGGAGCTGAAGAACATTCCTCCCTTTCAGGCTAAGCTGTAGCACTGACTGTCATTTGTTACCACACGGGTTGAGAAAAAAATGGCAGAAAATGCACACTGAAGTGGTTAGATCATGGTCTAAAATCCTTTCTGTCCATTCAAAGAAGGCAAGCAAACTGTGTAAGACATGGTATTTTAAGGTTCAAATTGTATATACATACAGAAAAAACGAGAGGCTTTAAAAACAAGCTTTATGCTCTCAGTTCAACTTACTGAAAAACTTAGTTTTTAATAAATCTCTTCAGTCAGAGGTTATACAAATGACTACAGAAGCAGCAAGCATAATACCTGTATTTAAGAATGGGGGAGGAACATACCTAGTGAACTACCAAGCCATCAGCCTGGTCCAAAAGTTATGCAAGGTTTTATAACCTCTTCTGAAGGAATGTAATTTCTGTGTAATTGCAGGGGGTTGGAGAAGAGATAAGCATAGAGAGGCAGAGAAGCTATTCAAGTTAGAAGACAATTTTGGCATAACAACAAATGATTAAGACTTGGCCGTGAATGCATTGAGACTGGAATTCACAGGCACACGTCTAACCATCAGGAGGGCGAGGTGGTGCTCCATCCGCCATCCTGCGGGAGTGGGACCGAGGAAGAACCTTCCACAGGGGAGGCTGAGAAATTGATCTGACTTCAGTACCCTGCAACAGCAGAGGATAAAACCTGGTGATGCACAAGCTGCCTTCCACTCTTCTATCAGCCTGGGTTCATGTGGCTTTATTCCTGCCTCCTATCAGACAGTGAAATTTTTTCATGGCATTGGTTCTCCAGGCAAGAGCATCTAACTCTTGCAGGAAAATCTTAGGGGGCTGCTAAAGCTGTAAATAGAGGGCAACAAATACTGCTGTTCAGTGATACCTCTCTCTGTGTATTTCTTCTTTTTCTTCCAGCCAAGAGCTGATTCTAACCTTCAGAAACCTCCTTTGTCCGTGATTTTATTACACCTCAATCCATGTGATTTTACATCCGTTGACTACCAAAATTCATACATGAAGTCCACCTCACTGTAAAGGCCAACCGCACTGCCTTCAAACGTGCACGCACTCTCACAAGCCTGCCCACACATTTTTAACATTTTAAGACAAACGTACACCCGAAGGAAGTAACTAATTTACTCTGTGCCCATATTCCTTACTGTCTTCTCTCTGTCTGGCACAGTGTTCTCCCCTGATCTGCGCATCAAGCTTTCTACTTAGATCCCAAACCTTCTGAATGTAGGACTTAAGAGCCTTCTAATGAGGCACAAGCCCCACTCTGGGACACAGTAAAACTAAAATAATAGTGATAATAATAATAACCAATGCTAATCGCTATCACTGGCCCTAAACTCCAAGAATCTGTTCTGCTTTTGCAGCTGTGCTGTGATTCTCCTGAAGCACCAAGGGTGCTGCCAGCAGCCTACATATTAGATTATTAATTCAACCCATCCTCCAAAAAGTACGATATCTCCAGATCTGCGTAGCTTCTGCATTTGTGATGGCTGACCCCCAAAGAGAGATAGAAAGAGAACAAAAGTCAGTAAAGTTAGCAAAATATACAAGTCCCTTACAGCTACTGTTTCAAACTAACAGGTTTGGAGCTGATAAAATAATTCCTACCAACACCATGCAATGTTTTGTTTGCTGTAGATTCATCATCATTTATTGGAAACAATAAGCCTTCCAATAAAAAATAAAAAAACAACAACAAAACTCACTTTGTGTTTAGAATTATTTACTATAGCTTTAAAAGTAACAAATGAAGCACTTGAGTCTCAGATGTGTAACCAGTAGGGAGTTGGCTCGATGCATCAGTTTTTACACCTCTTGCAGTTAAATCAGAGATCCAAATGCAAAATCTAGCACTCAGTGGTGAACTTATAACACTCCCTGGAGGAGTGTGTCCATAAACCATTCACTGGATTACACTCATCCATACAATACTTTATTTTATATATCCCATCCCCACAAAAAAAAAAAAAAAAAAGCAGCTTAACTAAGGTGAAATTAAGGTTGCATAAACTATACATCATTTTTGTCATCATATTTCTAAGTCTCTGCTTTCCTTTTTGAGACTTCATTAGAACAACTTTCCACTGTCTTGATCTCAAATGGATTTGTTTCTTCAAATTTGTGTCTTGGCCAGCAAAGGGATCCAAAAAACACCCAGTAACATGTGGCAATGCCACGCGTGGCTCAGGAGCCCTCTCAGGACCCTGGAGTATGCTCAGCATACCTGATACACTTCCAAAAACTGCTGCACTGACTTCTCCGTAGAATGCCCTTAATGACAGTATTCTGGCAGTTTCACATCATGCTTCACGTACTTAAGAGCCTTCGCACTGTGTGCGTGCTCACATGCATGTACACATGCATACACATATACATGCAAAAACATACACACAGTCTGGGGCCAAAACCGCAATGAATAAAGATCACTAACTTCACTGAATTCAATGGAAGCCATGTCAGACGAGAAAACCTGAGGACAGCAATACCGCCTGAACGACCTACTGACTATTTCAAAGTTCACAGAACATAATAAACGTGAATATTTCCAAGGTCCTTCAAAATTAAAAGGAAAAAAAGAAAAAAAAAAAAGAGACAGCACATGAACTAATAACAGGAAGAGTGGGGTTTTTGCTCCAGTGGATACCATTCTCCAACCCAGTGAAAAAGTACTTGTCACACAAACCTGCTGGAAAAACCGTGACGCTATAGCGTCAATGCCAAGCTCCTTGCAGGCCAGCTGGTCTCTTTCTTCACCACAATGTGGTCAGTTCTCCCAAGTTTAGGGGTGAAACACCAACGTTCTCCTACAACCAAGGGTGTCCCACGTAACTCACAGCTGGGTGGAGGTACTTGCCCAAGAGAGCCTTTATCAGCAAAGCCTGCTGATCGTACTGTGTAGCCCCAGGATGAGAAGCCATAAACCTCAATTTTGAGCTGTGGAAAGCTCAGGAACCAGAAACCAGCTGCCCTAGAGTGCCCCACGATTCGTGATAACAGAGGTCAGATAAAAGGCAAGAGTCACATCCCAGATGAGGGCTGGGCAACCGCCTGATGACCAACGACCCAGTGAAGATACACTCCATGCTAGGAAAAGCAGCATCTCAAAAACTGAACAACAGGCCCAAAATCTCTGCATCTGACATCGTCCGTCAGTCATCATATCACTCTTTTGCTACATGACTGTGTCAGTCCCTAAGCAAAAATACAGGGTTCAATCTTCCTGTTCCCATAGCTCCTACCAAAACTTCTTATAAAAAGTCTGCTTACTCAAAAGGAAAGGCCGTATCAGATACAGGGGAAAATACTTAAAAACTCACAATCGATCCAACGCTTTATAGTCATTTGTGGTATGTTTTCAACCATTTAAGAGGTTTAGCTAACCAACCTAGCATTTGTTTTATTTGGGGCTTGTTATTTTTTTTTGCTTCTAATGATTTGTCTGAAGAAAAATAAGTGGCACCAAATGCCAAAAGCATGAGAAAAATGTAGCTCTGATGTGGAAAATGGAGTCTGAGTAACATTTCTACTTATCATATAGCAATAATTACCAGCCTTTCTATGGGGCAAAACGCCTTCCCTTCCCAGCGGGCCCCCAAAGCCCCAGCCAGCTCAGTTCAACAGGCTGTTTACCCATGGGCAAGGAGGGTGACGATGTTCCCTGGACAGACGACTGCGTGGATGATCTAGCACACGGCTCCCACTATGAGCTTCCTTCCATGTCTGTTCTTTTATTAAAACTGTAGAATAGGTGGCTCCTGCTGCTTAACAGTAGTGTTTGATTAGGTAGTCTCCACCGACCGTGATTTATTTAGCTTTTAAAATATGCCAGTTATCCAGGTTTCTGCATTTACCGTAATTTCTCAGTTACATCTGCATGGATTTATTATGTTCCAGAAAACCTTCCACTGATTCTCTACTGGTTTTGTACCACAGTAATATTAAAAAACCACCATTGTTCTGAAAAAATGCATTAAGTTGCAGAGAATCTTTTTCATTGATTTATACAGTGATGTTATTGACAGAAATATTTCAAACTTCCAAATTTTGAAAACTTGCCGTAATGCTCTCCTCCGCAATCCAATCCAAAACCTATGTCTTACTCATTTTTAAACAGGGGTCCTCTTAAATTTAAACAAACAAAAAACGCACATTCTACTGTGGGTTCACAAAACTTTGATCAATGCAGAGATTGTTTTTCACACTACTGCCTAACACTAAACACAGTTTACTCTCAACCCCCTTGTCTGCAGCCATAAAGATGCATACTTATAACACTCTGGATTTGCCACTGAAATTTTCTAGTTGCAGGAAATCTCCAGCTCTTAAAAATCGGTTTCTTGCTGCAACGGAGATGGGAACAGAAGCAAGGGCAGCTCATCTGCAGCTTCACCTTGTCCTCCCAACGATGATAAACTCAACGCAGAGTGGGTCAAGCTAGCAGTAGTATGACCTGATGCCAAGGAAAAATGTGCACTGAGAATATGCAAAAGTGTCTATCAGCTCAATTAGTCAGTTGAAGTAATTATGCCCTCAAGTGTTAGGAAACTGAAACATCATTTTGCCTATAAAATACACAGGGAATCTTAATGTTATGGTCAGTACGACAACAGCACACACAGGACTCATGCTGCATTTTATCTAGTCCTTGAATGCAGCTCTCGCTCCTCCTGATGCAAGATGTTCGTTAGGCATTATATGGCCAAATGTGAAAGCCAAGCCAGAAAACCAAACGCATTCAAAGCCACAGCCACATTAAGAAGTTGACAGCGCATACTATCAAATGAAATTGTGGGCCTCTTATGCAAATCTCAAAAATAATAACTTTTGCAGTATGCTAGTCAATAAAGAATAGCCACCACCCCAAAAAATTAAGAGGGGCTTGGTGAGCAATAACAGGTAACGGTTTCTTCATCTGTTTATCAGCCAAGCTCCAGAGATTAATCTCCTCCAATTACACAGTTCTCGTTCATCGTGCCATACTTCAGTGACCACATCTCTGCGTCAATTTTTTTTAATTCTTTTATCTCCCCTGATCTTCTGCTTTAAAAAGCTATCCTAAGTCTCTGCTTATATCATTCTGCTGAATTTCCATTACCTTGAAAAAATATCTGCTGCTATTCATTTTTTCCAGTGTATTTTGTGGTTTGTTGTTGGGTTTTTTAAAATCAACTATAAAATCCTATCTGAAAGCTTCTCAGTGCAGCCTAAGCAAACACTGGCGTGTGAGTACAATGAGGTATAGTACAATATGCAAGTCAGAGGCTGAAATGAGAATACAATTTCCCATGAGAGAGTTCTATGTTCAAGCCATTTAACTTTAAAACTAGTTCAATATTTGAACAAGACACTATTTTATTCCCATTCATAGTTTAAACACAGATCACTTCGAAATCAATCATAAATTCAAGCCTCTTTACTTTAGAAACTGTTTCAATATTTAAAGGCTTTCTCTTTTTCCTCTTTAGTGCAACAGCAGCTCCAAGGCTGCAGAAGCAGAACTGACTTTGAGATCCTTAAGAGCAATGCTATTTTTCCTGCCAATACATACAAAAGGCAATTCTAGGAAAAAGAAAAAACCCACAAAGGCGAGGCTGTGCTTTGCTTCAGAGTTTAGGAGCAAAGTTTGGACAAAGGACACACAGCCTAGTCTTCAGCCCAAACTACAGTAAATTAATTCGGTGTGGTGCTTTTCGGGGTGCAAGACCGTAACTCCCCGTTATTCCACTGCTTTTACCTTCACCTGGGTGCAAAGGAAAACCGGATAACCAGTGGGATTTGTGTAGACAAAAGAACAACCCTCCTTTAGGAATATTATTACAAACAAGGGAAGAGGTCTGCAATTCAGAAGAAGAACGTAGAGCCCGCTTGCTGACCACACGTGATTCAGTCCCCTTCCCCACCCAGCAAAGCAGTGCTTGCCCCCGTGCCTCAAAAGCCCCCTGCCCCAGCCAGCGTTACAGAAATACACAGCTCTAGCTCTGCAACACAGAAAAAATAATTTCTCTTGGTGAAATCACAATATTTCACACCTGTATTTCATCTTCATATGATGATCTTAAAGTTCTTGGGGTTTTTTTTACATTTGTTTGTTTTTCAACTTTTTTCAGATGGGCAGCTTAGCACAGCGAGTCGGCGATGGAGAGGTGAACTCAGGTGAACTCCTAAAGTGCAACAGTGCCAGCTCTATGGCACATGCCACTAATTTCAAAGCTAATTTATTTTGAAAAGTTATTGACAAGGGCAAAGCATACAGCTTAATGCAAATGTTACACTACAAAAATATTCACATCAAGTAGAAAAGACAAACTGACTGTTATAAAGCAAACAACCTTATTAACCTCAAGGCTGCCCTATTCTGGTTTCTGGTCAACTACAGTCTTCACAATCAAGTTAAAAGACTGCTTAAAATGGATTAAGTATCTGTATTATCAAGAGGTCACAGGATAACGGCAAGAATTAGGCTCTGTCTTTGTGACAACAATGCACTTAACTATCCGTGGCTTTGCACGAATCCAAGAAGTACTATTTGGTTGTATATATAATGTTTAGCATGCAACACGATAACCCCATGTGCATGGGTAGTCACGATGCTGTTCTCCCAGTGAAAGCACCGGGCATCTGACTGCCACCTTCCCAGGAAAGGGCAGCTGTCATTCATACCCATCTTCCCTTAAGTGAACAATGAGGGGTCCCTATTTTCAGGAGGCCACTAGCACTAGGCAATAAATGAGCTTTATTCTTCCCCCCACCTTTTTATGTACCTCCAAATAAAAGAAATCTGTTGTAATCAACACAGTATTAACATGCTGTCTTCTAATATTTCACATATAACATGTCACTGAAAACTCAGTATTGAGCAGGAAGGTATTTGATGAATCAAGTAGATGAAGCCAAGATGTAGTTATTAGATGCATTACATCTTTAGCACATCATCTGTAAAAATGTCCAGGGTAAACTAACGCTCCAGGGGAAACCTGACCTTTAAGAGGCTCCCTAATACTACATCTAAATTAATGTCAGTGACAGGCACTTCAATCTAAAATACCAGGGTTCTTTCGTTCTATCTACACTATCTATTCATCCATTTATTTGTGTGTAAATGTGTGTGTGCATAAATGGATTTGTGTCACTCTGGCACTGGAGGAGTGGGCAGGGACAAAAGGAACTCCTAGATTTTTGGATTCCTGTTCCTTACTGCTCCTATGCATATTACTAATTTTGGAAGATTCATTCAGATTCTTTGCAGCATAAAAAATATTAGGAAATTCATTTTTTATAGTAACTAAACCTAGTTCTCCAAAGTGTTATCCTTATACTGCAAAATAAACATGTTTGAACTAGAGCAAGATGGAATCCTTACAGCAATCAATATAACAAGCAATGCTGAATTTATTTTGAAGAGCTGGGCTGGGCTCTGACATGACTGGTGGCCAAGATAAGAATCATAATTGAGACCAGTTTTGCCATTTCAAAACAAAATATTGCAAACAAATTTAGTAGAAGATGCATTTCTGCCTTGGGGAAAAAGAAACAAACAAACAATACACTGCAATATTCTGATAATGGAATAATTCCATGGCAGTTGGTCAAATCAATGCTAAGTATGCTAGCCAAACTTTCACTTACTTCTATTTTTCATTCCATTTCAGAGGTTTTACGATCAAGGGGGTAAATTTTTATGATCAAGGGGTGAGGCAACTGCACAGCAGCCACTCTGCTACCCTTCTTCCAGGCTTCTTAGGCTGCTCTTCCTCCTTTGCCAACATCCCAGAGAGGACTGAGCCCACCAAGACTGGCACTCTGCCCCTCTACTTGTCACAGACAACTACGTAATTGTGTTTCCAAGAGATAAGTCTTCATGCAACAGAAGCCAAAGTCTGGTCCTTGATGCAAAGGATTTACGTCCTGCTCTGAAATGAGGACAATCACATTAGCCAAATCCTAGTGAACTAAAATTGCTAAGTCCTTTCACATTTTGTTGATCAAGAACCTTTTTATTGGAACGTTTTTCTTTTCAAACCTCAGGTGGGTAATAAACTATCCTCTAATTGGTCTTTATGAAATGAAGAGCTACCTTGCATTTTAGCTATTTTATGTGTGGTTATATTTTCTTACAAAGACACAATTGATCAGGAATTACCATAATTCCACACAGAGAAGCAGTCCTAGAAGCACTGAGTGCATAAAACATTAAAGTCAGTAATGCAGATATGACAAGTCTCAACCCTCCTTTCAGCTAAACAATCTGCCTCTCTCATACCAACATCACCGTTCAGCCCATGGGCTACATAAACATTGTCAGACCTGGTTTCAATATAAAGAGAGCGCATTAATGTTCCCACTAATATACATTTCCCAGTAACCACCTTATTAGATTGCTTAGTTCAAACTCCATGACATATTCCATAACGTATCAGACAGTTCAGATTCATGACCTCAGAAGATACAGATAGTGTAAGTATTAAAAAAACTTTTTTGTGTGTGTACTCAAGAGCCCTGCTTGCAGAAAAACTCTCATGAGGCTCTCAGGAAAATATGCCTGGGTGAGAAACACAGTCCTCCTCTGTTTCGGTGACTTTTTTTTTTAGCTGATGGTCTTTCACTTCTTCATATAGCCTAAGTAAATGGGTAGAAAAATAAAGAGATGCTGTTTAGAGGGAATAATCCAAGCAGTGCATCTGCGACCAGTGGACCCAGTGACGACTTTCTCAACTTCTCCCAAAAAAGCCAGTGAGTTTCTACTAAGTTTACTGTACATGACGTACAAACTCCCTGACTTTGTCCACTACTGGCCCTCTGTCATAAAGCAGGACACTATTCCAGGCACGTGAACTTTACTTTTTGCCCAGTACTTGGTAAGAGCGCAGCTGCATCAGCTCTAGCGTAAATGGATGTGCGAAGCCCCCGCGCTGCGAGGTTACCCCAGGCGAGCCCCCTTCACAAGCCTGAGGTCCCACAAAGCGCAGTGCACACACGGCACGAGCGGTGTGCTAAGACATCACTGTCCTCTTCCCTGTCAGCCTGGGTTATAGCGTGGTTTACTATGGGTTGGGGACCAGTATACTAGGAGCTCACACTTCCAACTTTCCCATTCAGCAGCTGGAAAGGCAAATACTCTCAGTCAGAAAGTTCGTTAACCTGGAGATTTTCCATGGCCAGGCTTCTTCAGTATTGCAGTAAGATGCAATTTTGCATTTGGGTTATGTTATTTTGAAGTACTTAATATAGCTGGAAGCCAACAAATACCAGCTAACCTTACCACTGAGCCTGATGGCGTGTTGTGTAAAACATATCCACTTTGAAATAACAAGACTAAAATTGTTTATGCTTAACACGGTAAAATTAAACAGTCAGACACAATCACTTCTATGTTACTGAGTAACGCTTAATACCTTAAAGAAGTGAGAAACAGGAAACAGATTTAAGATTTTAGAGAGCAGCAGCGAATTACCATAGAGCCATCTGATTTCTCAGAAGGAAAATAATGAGAGTTGAAAGTGAAATTGAATCAATCCCAAAAATATGTAACGTATGCCCCCCACTAATCAGACTACGGGGAGTACTCAACATAAATAGAGGAAGGTCCAATCAACCTTTAAAAGAAACAATACCCACTCTGAAGTCCTCTTAATCTTCCAGATTCACTAAATTTGACCCAGAATACCTAAGCCTGGACTGGCACTGATCTCATAAGGCAGATCCTCAGAAGGTGTTAATCAGAGCAACTCCACAACTTCAAAAGTCTGCCGAGTCTCCAGCTCCAGATGTCTGTGTGCAGTCATGAATTCCTGATTTCAGTATACTTTAACACAGCTAGAAAAGCAGTAGAGGCTAAAGTTGTTGCCATTGTTGTTAAGCAAAAAATTAATTAAAATGTTAATTAAAATTAATAGCTGAAAATATTCTATATATTCTGATTAGCAGTTGAGACTCATCCCATGTGTTCAGGTTCAAAGTAATTTTGCTCTGGGCTTCAAAGCTCACTTTTAACTTCAGCCAGCTTCCACTGTCAAGTTTCCAGGATAAAGTTCAATAAGGTTTACCGTTAAAGAGTTAAGCCATTAATGTATACTGCACACTTTTTCATGTACAGTGTGCCTACTGAAATGCAAGTCTTTAAAAGCAATGTTCTGAATATTGTCTTATGTCAGTCCAAAGAAGGTCTGGCCCAAATATCCCAGCCAGAGCTATTTCAAGCATTTAACAATCCAATTAGTTATACTACGTTAGACCTTCCAACTACATGAATGTAAACTGTTTACACTCAGGCAGCAAGGGTTGTATTGATAGGGTTGTACATCGTGAATAATTTTGTCAAAATATAGTGTTTCAAATGTAATTGCCAGAAGAGACGTAACGTGTAGGCTTGCAGCCTGAAGTGCAATTGTTTGGCACATACAATAGTGCAGGCTACACATTAACATTTACAATTCCAATTAAAAGTGATGCAAGAAAATAATATGGGGACTGAGTGTTATGCCCTCATACACAGGAATCTCCAAAACTTAAAATAATCCAGAATAAATTAACATGGTATAAATTGACTTGCATCATTTAGCAAATGCATAGATTTCTGAAGATGCTACCATTAGTTAATCTTTATAATTAATTTTGGAAGATAAGCTACTTTTCCTTTCCTCCTCAGATCAGACAACTGAGCACATCCTTCAAGGCATTCTAAATACATCTGAGAAATATGTACTCTAACAGATGTCCAGAAATAGGATTCCAAGTTCCATACCATGACTTGACTATTTATGGAGAGTTTGGGGAAGAGAACACCAGCCTGAAAAACAGAGGTTAGAAAGTGTATTTCCTACGAATTTCTCCATCTCAACAGAAGCAACATTTCAGGTGATCTCTGCCTGCATCTATGAAAAATGAGTTCAGCCTTGCCACCACCAAGTGATCTTTCTGAAATTTGGGTGCAATTCACTGTGCATCATACCAAGGATTGCAGCAGCATCCTGTGATAAAGATACAGAAAGAATCATACACGCAGACCCCAACAGCAGGCCAGCATACCTTGCATCTAGCTGGGGAATCATACCAAGTCCATGCATAGTCACCTCTGAAACTGGTTCTTCTACTAACCATGTGCATAGTAAACTGGGAGGGCCTCACATGAGGTTTGTGAGCCTTGATGAGAAGATGAAGCAGAGTGTTGGATATACTACTTTTGACACGGTCAGGAAATAAGAGTTATTAAGGAAAAAGAGGATACTGTATCTTGACACCTACCTGGGTGGGATACAGTTGGGAGGTCTTGTCCAAAACCTGTTGTCCCACCTAGCAAGAATCTGATTCTCCAGAAAGAGAAAGAAACTGAAAAGCGTAAATGTAAGCAAGTATGAGGAATCGAACCCTGCAATTTAAAGGGATCGACTAATAACTGACCAATGCTATCACCTTATTTCCTGTTAGGTTATTGGAGATCACTCCCTTGAAAACTTAGTGTAACGACCCAGCAATTCATCAGCTCAATACAACGGGCAACTTTTAAAAGACACCTACTGTCATCATCTTTTCTCCTGTATTTGGCTATTTAAAACCAGCACTGGGGGGTTCCCTCCCATGCTTAGTACGTGCATACCCTTCTAAGTAGCACCACACAATCTCCTTCTGCCACACCACCTGGAAACCTGGAGGACCCACAGGCAGGCATAATCTGGATTACCTAATCCTTACTGCAACTGATTCCATTTGGGTGGCTGACAGAGAGCTCGCTTTCAATTTACACCATGATTTTGCCTCACGTAATTTCTTTCTTGCCAAAATGCCACTTCTGAGGTGCCACCAGCGAAGCATGTTGAGTAATGGAGACTGCCATGCTTGGGGCAGGCAGAGAACTGAACGCATCTCTGTACCGTGCAGATGTGCCTATCGGCACAGACCACACACTGGGAGAGGTAAAGCTGGCTGTAAGCTGCTGAGCCATTTTCCCGTGAATCATTTTTATTTCTGCAGCTTGACTCCTAAGTTTCCTTTCCCTCTTCTTTCAAATTGATGCTGTAATATGGTCACACTGCAGAAATCTGTATCTCAGTAGGTACAATATTCTGCAGAATCATATAGCTCCCTCTGATATTTAGGAGACTGCTCCTGATTCATCAAGGCTTCCTGGATGACTTACAATGGCTTGGTCAGGTCACAGGGTGCAGGCTGCAATTTCCTTTGCCTTTTTATTGGTATTAATCAGGAGTTTGGGGACTGTGTACCTGTGGGTCTCCTCGCCGGCTCCAGGCATCGCTGCATTAACAGCGGCACCTGGTGGGATGGGTCAGGCCTGGAAAGCACCGCCGCCCAGGGATGCGTTTCAGGCAGCGCCTAGGCATTCATACGGAAACAAAAATCAGCATTGTTTTGTTCCCACAGGGTTTTGTAACACCTGTTGATGTGAAAAGTTCAAAATTAATACCACCAAACCCTACCCTGGTATTCACTCAAGAGATGCAAAACGCTGGACAGGGAACAGACTGAACCGCAAGCCACATCTTAGAAACAGCCTGCAACCAGAGGGATCCAGGAGATGCACACCAAAAGGAAAAAAAAAATAATCTGGTAAATAACTCATCTCCAAGGCCTCTCAGCTTTTGATTCATTAGCTATCATTAAAAATTTATAAAGTATATTAGAAGCAAAGCTCAGTTCAGCCAGCCACATGTATTCTAGCAACAGAGCGACACACTGAGCCCTTTTCTTTTGATTACTGCCTTCAATCTCATCATTTTTATTTTATGGGACGCAAAGCATCAAATTCAGCTTCAAAAATACAATGTTCAAAATATAGTGGCCAATAAATGTTTCATCTTTTTCACAAACTAGACCTTAAAGAGCTTCAGTTATTTATTTTTATAGCAGCAGCATACATAAGTGTATGACACAGTAAAGGATACTGATCTCTGAAGACCTCAGATTATCTTAAACTCCAGAAAATCAATATCGAATCCTGTGTTTATGGTAGTTTTCATTATTTATTTTAGAGCTGAAGAAAGCGGACAGTGGAGGCTGCCAGTTTTGTAGAAAAAGAACCTAGCAAAGTTGAGGTCAGGTTTATAGGTCAAACACCACGCTACAAAAGAAACCATTTACCCCCAACAGCCAAAATCACTGCGGTTCATCATAAGCAAAACATTTTTATTAAAACTCTGCACACTGTTACTATGCCTCATCTAATTACTTTAGTCCTCATGCCACGGGCAATGCCGAGTGTGTGCGAGGAGTTTAAAGGTTCCCACACAGGTACAGGTGCCTTCATGGGGCCCTACCAGCAATCTACAGATTGAAGCTGGAGCAGAGGGCATTGCTGCATCGCCAGACGCTCATGCATGCATTTCAGTATACATGCAAATGAATACCGGCCGTGTTAGACTGTGCTGACTGCTTTCAAGACTACCAGCTCTTGATTAATTTTTAAAAAGTGCAAGTTCATGACACACATGAGAAAAGAGGGAAGAGGAAGGAAAGAGGAATAATACAAGAAGTTAGAGAGCTTTATTCCTTGAAAACACTTGGATGGAGGGAACACCAACAAGATCAAAGTAAGGATTTTTCTTTCAAAAAAACCCAACACTTTGAATTATGGTTGCTGAGCTAATGGAAGAAGCAAACTACTCAGTTAGGTCTACATTAAAGTATAACTTTAAAGCTCATATAAACTCAACTGGGTTGATTAAGAACAAGAAGAAATAAAGTCTTAAGCAGTGCAGGAATTAAACTACAGAAATACTGGCTCAAAAGGCAAAAAAAGGCCATTAAAGTGAAAGCGGCTCTTACTACCGCAGCCTGTGCTCGACACACATTTTAGGACCACTCTCTTACTGCTGTAATGATACTGGTACCATTATCACATACCTGAAATAAAACATTTAAAAGATAATTCTGACTGTAAGCATCTCTCTTTCCCCCTTAATTCTTCATACCAACATTAAAATGTTACAGAAAAACAGTGTTGCTACTACATAAAATGACTGTATACTCTTTCTATGAAACACTGTGATCTATTGTGACAAGCATAGGGTATAGATATGAAGAATTGTTAGAATGATTACAGGCACCAGAATGGTCCTGCAGGGTAGGGACTGGAAACACTGATGGGAATCCTTTTAGCTTACAGATGAGATGGCTAATAGAAGGCATGTTTGAGGTTTGAGAAACAAGACAAGATACATTAGACATTCCTATTTATAACATAATTAATTTTTGGAATGCACTGCTACCACACCGCGCTGACATCAAAAGCGCAGCAGGATTCAGATAAGGTTTAGGTAGATAAAATGAAAATGAAGTGTTACATCAGAGCAGACTTAGGAAACTCAAGGGATTTAAGCCCTTTTGCTATACAGTACAGACCAAAGTCTAAGTGACAGGATTAAAAGAAAATACCATAATGTGAAAGATGTTTCAAAGCTTATTGTAGGGTTTTCTACAATTTTGTCTCAAATGCCCAGCTCCAGCCTGTCTCGATAGAAAGGACAGTGACTTAGATGGACCACTGGTTCGATCTGGTATGGCAACTCCGATATTCTTATGTTCCTATCAGGTAATTGGCAGTAACTAGAGTGACAATGGATGGGTACTCATCCTAGAAAAAGAAAAAAAAAAATTCTATCATTCTAGTTCTCAGTGCATTGAACTGGATTATGTTAGGTTAAGCGTTGTCACACTGAATAATCTCAGGCTGTATCACATCTCAAAAGACACAACTCGGTACATGTAGGACAGTGCACTCAAAGTTGCCACAGATCTGAACTGAGAGTGAGTTAAAAAAAAAAAGATAAAAGATAAAATTGAAGTCTAGTGAAACCTACAGCACTTACAACAGTAGCAAAACCTATGTTAGAATATTTTAAAGTACTGTCCAATTCCAGAAATAGAAATTGCTCAAAGATATAAAACACCCGTCTCTCCTGTTTCTGCCTCTCCTCACCCTATCTAACGTCATACAATCACAAACAGTGTTTAATGTCAAAGAAATTCAAGGACATCTGTCACCAAAACAGTTGTGAGGGTAGGAGAAAGCCAAAGACCCCTTAGCTTCTTGGGAAAGTTAATCATAATCAGCAAATGTTAAAATTTTTTACATTGAATTAAAGCATATAAATATATATTTTTTTTTTTTAGTATAAGACATGAGAAGAAGCTACCGCAAGTCAGGAGTGGGAGTCTCGAGATTTCTCTGCTCCTTGGAAGCTAGAGTTGGTTTCTCTAACTTGGTTCTTCCTGCAGAAGAGGGACTACAATCCACCTCAGCTTTTCCCAGCCACCATAATTTTTCATTGAATGTAAAACAGGTAGGAAAAGAGAACACCCATGCGCCTACAACCCACATCACAGTCTTCAAATGTTCATCCCTCTATATGAATGATTCTGTTTGCTATTCTTACTCCTCCTTGTTATTTATAGCTACTAATTACAATTTGGAATAATTTTGTAAAGGTTACTTTGCAAAACAGTCATCCTTGAAGAGCTTACAATTTAATTTTAAGTATGACAACAACTATGGGGAAAAATAAAAATGGAAGGAAGAAGAGGCAGGGAGGCAGAACATCGGGTGAAAGGCAAAAATCACAGCAACAATATTCCACAGCATCTCAAAATTGACGGAGATGAGTGTATTTCCGTAGCTAACTAAAGGTGGTGGTTTGGGTTTTTTAAACAAACTGATTTAATTGATTCTATATACAACACCAAAGGAGTAATACATAAATGAAAACAAGACAGTGAGTCAGCAGAGAGCTATCATTTTAATTACCATGGATATAGTGACCTTGCACAAAAACAATACACTGCACTCAAAAGCCTGATAAAAGAATGCTTACTTATCAGCTTCTGCTTCCCATCGGTATCTTATGAAACACACCCCAAAAAGCCATGACTTTCAGCTACGAGTCCCTCACCACCAACCACTGCAGAGCTGCTGTGAGGGGATGACCAGAGTCACTATAGACCAAGCCTGGGGCTTAGCCTGCTCATCCCCTGGGGTCGGTGGGTCAGCCAGCCTGCTGTCCTAGCCAGGTCCCTTTACTGCTCTATCCCACTCACTGCCCAAAGATTCCCCAAAACTTGCTCTGGGCATGTATTTTAACTGGCTCTGGCATTTGCTTGTAAGCTTAGGGCACGGGTTTGTCAACCTGGTGAGCTAAGGCAGTACAGCCGCGTTACGCCACACACTCTCCAAAATCCTACTCAGTATTTCTGAAACCTAGTTACCTTTTAAAGAGTTAAAAATTAACCAGCCAGCCACGGCCGACAAAATTAAAATTATTACTACCATTCCCTTAGTCTCTGGACCCAAATTCTCCCATGACTTACAGTATTCCATCCAAAAAAAACCACCCAAAAACCCCACACCACACACCAAAACCCCATCCTCTGCTCACCCATGTTACACGTTTAGATGAACCCTCTCACGCCCAATTACCAAAAATCCTTGGCTATCCTTAGTGACTTTGAATGCACGTATTTCCAAAGAGAAGCTGAGCAGGGCGCAAGCAGAGGATGCTTGTGTGTTGAAGAGACCCTTGTCCTGACAAGCAACCCACCCCGCA
The DNA here is from genome assembly GCF_017639655.2 of Falco naumanni. Taxonomy (NCBI): domain Eukaryota; kingdom Metazoa; phylum Chordata; class Aves; order Falconiformes; family Falconidae; genus Falco; species Falco naumanni. The sequence goes on from NC_054057.1 coordinate 6,613,328, forward strand.
GGCTGCAGGCAGTGCGGGGCAAACAGCGCAGACACCCCAACCACTGTCCCCCAGGTTTCTGAAGGCAGAGAAGACAGCCCTGAGAACAGGCTGTCCCCAGCACCACAGGTAAGGGGACAGGAATGGCAGCAAGGAGTGCTGCAAGAGCCACAGCCTGCCTTCCACCTCCCTGCTTCCAGGCACGCCACCGTCTTCTAGCTGGGTAACCCCTATCTTCCCAAAGGTACAAACACAACATCTAATTACGGGCAGACAGCTACTCACATGTCCGTGAGTTTGCAAAACTGAGACCTGCATCCGTATTTTAGTGTTTGCTTTTCAAATTACAAAATTAAAACAGGAATTCGAGAACGTCATGAAATAAAACGCCATGCTTTTTGCCAGCCCATGCAGCCCCACAGCTAACAAGTCTCAGCAATGAGATTTCTGGATTTTCATGTTTATACAGAGATTCTCAAAAAATATCTGGAGATTTACTGTTTGACAGCTCCACGTGCTTCGAGAATCCCTGTATCACACACAAGAGGGATTATTTTTATTTTAAAATAATAGTTCCTATTATGATACAATTTTGAACAATTTATTTATTGCAAAATTAACGATGTTTATATGGCTCTTTCGTTACCTTCTAAGGCAAAAGGGTCAATACCAGTTCGCACATCAAGTGCCAAGAATTACTTTCAAGGTGTAATTTAGCAGTCACCACTCTCCAGCAGCCACGGCTGTTCCCATTTTCTGCTACGGCAGCACTGCCATTTTGACCAGCCCCACACTGCCTTTGCTCTGCAATGCTGCAAGTAGTTTGCAAACAAACAACAAAATGTTGCTGGCACCATCTGCTCCTTGGAAGCCTGCCAGTCAGCCTGCAAACCACAGAGAGGAGCTTGTGTTGGGATTTACTCGGCATCCATCCTTTCTGGAGGTTCAGTTTTTGCTGCTGTCCTCAGTAGCCCTCCCAGCAGCTGTACATAGAGCTTTGATCCTTTTATGGGGAAAAAAATCTGCAATCTATTAACAATTTCCATCATACTCATTTAGATGACCTCGTCTCCTCAGTTACAGCACATCTACGTCACTGGGTCTGCAACGAGCCGAAATCATAGAAGAACATTTTGTTCTCAGTAGTTAGAGCTAACCTGAACCTCATAAAAACAAATAACAGGTATAACAGGAATATTTTGCCAGTCACTGAAATACAGCCACTTTTGAGAAGAGCAGGGCAGGCCTTAAGCACACAGCATCATTCGTCAGCTTTTCAGAGATGAAGCAGGGGCTATGGCACGCAACTCGCATAGTCCACAGTAAACAGACAGGAAGCTCACAAGGATGATGTCTCCAACTTTGTTACACACACCAGAGATAAAAACCTTCCTTATGAAAACGTTAAAGGATCTTTTTGACCACATGTTCAGACATCTCAATATTGGAAGGAGAGGAAGAAAAAAATAAAAGAAAAAGAGAAAAAAGGGGGAGAGCATGCTTGTAGGGCTACAGAGAATGAAAATCTTCCATAAATTCTACACTGAGATTGCTAACATTTATCTGAAATGCACCTTATTGATTTATCGTAATCAATAACAACTGTTCTATGATATCATTAATATACATTTCACCTCTTTTTTACTTACTTGTAATTAATGCACACAAAGCATCATTTTTTGTCCCACTATTTTTCATACCATAGCTTGGTTTTTGTTTTTGTTTCTTTTTTTTCTCCTTACAATTGGTATCGCATCGTTAATGCTTCTGCAAGTCTCTATTTGCTGGAGCTCTTGGCTGCCTGTGCACAATGGCAGCAGGCACTGGCTTCAGTGCTGTGACATATCTATTTAATTAACCCAGCTGTTGTATCTACAGTGTGAAGTACATAGTGATGGTGCCATACTGGAAAGCGGGACCCATAAAACACAAAAAAATCACAGTGCCACTTTGAAAATGGAACACAAATAAAAGTCTGCTGAAAAAAAATACAGATAAACACATTCCTGTCTGCTTTGACAGGTCTCTACCATTCAGTTGGATACCATACAATGTCGTAGAAGTCTTAAAACTGCTGTTTCATATTTCCAATCCACCTCCTTGATCTTGAATAAAATCAGCAATTCATCTGCATGTGAACAAAAATAAGCCATCTACTTCAAATAAAAAAATTAAACAGCAATCATCTGGTGGCAGTGTGCTTTTACCTATGTTTCTACAGCGTCCATTCTTAGAAGTGGTTCTGCTTATCTTGGCATAAGGTACAAAGCAGGAATTTCCCCCAGTGCAAGCTGATACTGCCTTTTCCTTGAAAGTTCATAACACCAAAATCAAACAAATTAGTCTGTTTATCAAGCTGTCTTTTTGCAGCGCTCTGAAGGGAAGGAGAAAAAACCAGAGGATTCACTGAAGTTGAAGATTACACACCCATTGCACAAGAACACTACATTAAATATAATTTAGAATATACCTCCTGCCTATCATGAGTCGGGCCACAAAATGAGTCAGTTGTACCAATAAAGGACACAAAAACAGGCCAGCATTTAGTTTCTTAGAGATGTGCTGCCTACACGGGCTCACTCTTTAGTAAATACAGGTGAATTAATTGCTTTGGAAGAACGGCATTCACTGGAACTACAGCCATACTCAAGGAGCCCTCCTGACCACAGCAGTGGGGACAAATGGGACATGACAGTTTTGACAGCCTCTCTGCTCCTCCACCAACCTGGAGAACCTCTGCTCATATGCCAGATGGAAATTAACTAAGTTATGTCAAGTAAGCAATTGCTCGCTTTTCTTGGGTGGTTTTCAGACTCCTCCTACATGGTCCAAAGGGGGGTCTCAGTGGCTCCTGGACCAAGGACATTTGAGTTACTGGTGTCAAGGTGCTCAATGGATGCTGTCAAGGGTTTTCTTCACACCATCGCTGATGAATGCAGAGGCAGCCCTGTTTAACAATGTGCCTACCTTACGGGCACAATGGTGCCATGGAACGAAGCCTGGAGATCTTGTTTCAAAAGCGCATCTAGCCATTACACTATGGTAAGGCTACTACAAAAAAACTTCCACAAATGCTCTAGAATATAAGTAATTGAAACAGCTACCGGTACAGTAATACAGTCTGAATACAATCTATTGAAGTTTTAAAAAACACGTTTTATTTGTTGATGAAAAGATCTGAACCTTACAGAGTTGTTGTTCTCACAGCAGTGACCAGGAAAAAGAGAAGGGGAAGCTGTCTGACATCACCCAGCCTCTCATACTCTTGCTTACCACAGCTACAAGAGTTCCCAGGATTTAAGTACATCCCTAGTATCTACTGTCATTAAAAACTGTGTAATACAAATATATATTTAGTCTGTATTTACATACACTCCCCACACACATCTATAGCTGGACAGACAGATAGATAGAAGGTAACTTGCCTGCAAATTGAACAGTGGAACCAAAATGGCAAATTTCTGCCTACCACACAATCTTATTTCTTCTGTTACAGTCAAGATCCAGGGGAAGAAATCCTGCACTAGTATTTTATTGTCAGAAGTTTCTGAACAATGGAAGTTTCTTGCAATACTTCACCTAGGGTACATATCCAGAAACCTGTAAATTAAGAGAGATGCTACCTAAATCTATTTCTGGTGCAAGATGGAACACAAACCTGGAAGCCAATTAACTGCAAAGAAAAACATTTTGATTGAAGCTGATTTTCAAGGCACTCAAGAGACTGCATCCCTCACAAGTAAGAGCGGAGGGAAAGACAGAAACAGAAAAATTCTCTATTAGCAGACCTTCCTACAAATGCGACCTAGAAATGCACTGACCTAGAAGGGTGACTTTTGTGAAGTCTTTGGTCTTTTAAACACAGGATTTTGGTCCATTTTCCAAACCCACAATATGCTTTGTAGCTCTTCCCTGAAACAAACCAATCACACAAATACTTGAAGACTATTTTCTTAATTCTCACAGTTTGAATTCACTACAGTTCACCTTCAGCAGTAACCTTCTTATAGGACAACGCTGAAAGGAAAGTTCTGAAGTCTCGCTCAACTTCTTTGGGAGTACTGCTACACGACACATCGGTCCACTGTACAGAATCTCCAGAAGACAATTACAACCTTTATTTTAACCAAACTGACTGACTGAGGTTCTGTATATATATCCCCGAGCTACACGTCCAGTTTGACCCAGTGGGAAAAATCCTTCTCATTAGGATCATGTTCAACAATGGTACTAACTGGTCTCATTATTCTTACTAGATCATAGGAAGATACAGTAGTAATCCAAAAAAACCCAAGAAACAGAGGAAATAACAGCTCCTCAGAGTTTGCTCCTTTGTATCCACTGACTACTGTTCAGTATTCCCCACTACGTGTGGACTCTCTCTTCTCAATGGTAAAAATGTTACCTTACTGACTAACCTAACCTAGCTGCACATAACTAGTCAGCATCAAGAAACTGTAATGCTTGATCTATCTCAGCACCCAAAATCTGAAGTCAAACCAAACCTCTGATTTGTGTCCACAATATCTGTTTGCCATTGCTAAGCTGAAAAAAAAAAAATGGGAAAAAAACTTTTAATAGTTAGACAGTTATAGATTTTATAGAGGACAGTGTGTGATACATACTTCAGCATGAACCATGAAAAGCAAAGACAAAAATGAAAACCAAATTAACGAGGCATTTTGATCACTATGACTGAAAAATCTGCATCACTACATACTTCTTTCAAAACCAATTCATCCACTTTAGTTGAAACTGGCACAAAACCAAGAAAAAATAATTTTGCTGAAAAGTGCCAGAAAAAATGAAACAAGAAAATAAAGAGTAAATAAATCAGAAAAGGAATAAGGAAAATTCTTGCATACGTTCAGAAATCTCCAAGGACAAACCACTTACTATTCAACTCAACTACTCTTTCTCATTAACACATCCTTAACAGGGTGGCAACTGGTGGTTAGCTCAAGACAAGCAAAACCACTGGCGTCAATTTAATTTCACCTTAATTTTAGGTTTTCGTCTCACCATTTTCTCGCCTAGGTGTTTCAAACAGGTTTCCCTTCTGCAGAATTGCAAGCAGGTATTTTTTTCCTTTCTTGTTATATTTTGTATTTGTCCTACTTAGGGCAAATGCACGATGCTTTTAGCTGCCTGACCCCAGTTCAAGCTGAACCTACAAAAGAATCCTTAGGTTGTTTTTTTTTGCTGATGCAAGGTTCTGTCAGTGAAAAGTCAGGCACTGTAGACCCTCATTCTTCCTTCTCTGCTCTGTATTTCACCACACTGGCAGAATCAGTACCAAAATGGGGAACTACCAGAGAAATACCCTCCTCCTATATTCTCTTTCCCAGTATTTCTTAAAATAATGTATCAATAATCTAGTCTGTCACAATAATTCATAGGTAGGTCACCATGCTGTAGAAGCAAGCGCAGTTTTGCACAGCACAATGCCTTTGCGTTCGTTACTGGTAGGAAAAGGTACCCTCCTGAGCCCAAGGACAGTCCAACTGGTTCGTCCCTTTCCTGCTCTATTGTCGTGCAATAACCCACCCCATTTCACCAGGGCCCCATAAATCAAGCCTCACATTCAGGGAGGCTGTAAAGCCATCAATAGCAAATAGCCTGCATCCAGTTAAGGTCTAGCAAGAGTGATCTGAAAAAACTAACAGCAGGAACTCCTCCGCTGCTATACACGAGGCAAGCGCAACGTCTCCGATACAAGGGGCTGATGTCTGCTGGGCACCCGTGAGGAAGCTCAGGTGCAACCGTGCCACTTCTAAGGCCTTTCTCAGTCAGCATTCACCTTCATCAGCTCCAATGTAATATTTTCAAAACCTCCCCCTGGGTGATGTCCTTCAAGCCTTTTCTAGGTATCCAGTCTCAAATTTGATTTTCCTGCTTTTATTTTCCTGATTCTTCAAAGATCATTCCAGAAACCTGATTTGATTAGAAGTCTCTTTTAACATAAGCAATTCATCCTCACACACGCGGAGCTGTTGATTCACCTTTTCTTTAATTTCATTTTGCCTGGCTTTCATCTGAGCTATCTCAATTTTAACCTCTGTAAAAGCTCCATCTACCTTGTTTACTGTTTCTTTGATTTGAAAGATCTCCTCCATTAAGTCCTTAAGCGACAACTCTGTGGCCATTTTTGGCTCCATCTGTTCGTCAGGAGAGGTCAGCCACTGCCTCAGTCTTTTATTTGTCGGGAGCAACATTCAAATTGTTTTCAGAGCAATTGTTTTCTTCCCATTTCCTGCCATCGCTGCTTGAAAATGGTAACGAATTGCCTCATTTCTAAAGAGGGTTTCATCTCTTTACTTCATTATCAAGGGCAGGGAGCAAGACCATTTCAGAGGTTGGTACCCTGCACAAATTTCCTTGAGTCTTGCTCAAGGATTAATAGTGCAGTAACAGTTAAAAGTTATTTTCTACACACATACAGCATCCTACAGGAAAACACTTGAGGCTCATCTGAAAATTCACCTTCTTAAAATCCTGCCAGGCAGGTGAGTATTAGATCTTATGAACAAGAAAACCAGTAAGTAAAATACTGCATTAAAAACTCACACAAGAAAACAAGTTCCCCCGCCTCTTTTTTTTTTTTTTTTTTTTTTTTTTTTAGCTCCAGCTGGCAGGATCAGTTCCTCAGCCGTACAGGAAGCCTGGCGCAGATCTGGGAATAGGTTTCCTGCCTTGATATGTAGTTGCCAGACTATCTTCTCTCCTCTAAACACATACAAAATACGCTCAGAGGAAACTAGCCAACACACAAAACTGATGAAAGAGTAGTTTTGGATCGGAAAAGGGCCTTTTCTCAAACAATCCTTTATCCTTTGGTCTATTATTTAGTGTATCAGTCAGTAGATAAGGAAGATGCAGAGACTTAAGATGTGCAGTTAGGTGGGGTTTTGTTTGTTTTTTAAAAGAATCTTTAAAATCATACCCCAACTGTACCAAACCCACCTGGAAATGAGCATATTGTTGATTAATATTTTATGTTAAGAATCTAGATTTTTCTTTTTAAATTAGGAGCATGCTGTTCTCTTCTCCCCACATGCATAAAAAGCATCACTTTGAGATTTATACACGGCCATACACACACAAAAAATGTGCAGACCACTGAAGCTCGCATCATTTAGGATGGGTTTCAGCCAATTCAACACTAGCTAACTGCAAGTTATTCAAAAAGTATAGAATCCCCCCTCAGCCAACACAGCCCATCTGCCCCCCCCAGGGTAAATGTACCCTACCTTACTGGACACTTTTCTTTAGGTGAGATGATTCCTCCTCTATAGGGCCCCTTCTGTGCCATGACTGAGCTGAAAGGCTGGACAACCAGATTATATGTGATGCCTAATTTTTAGACAGTTAATTTGAAGTAAAAATTATTCCCACTCTTGCACACTTTTTTCCTAAGTGGATTCATTTGCAATTTCAGCATTAAATTTCTGCTACTTTAAGGGGTAAAGCTGTGTTTTTATTAGAAGTTCTTTTTCTAACACTACAAAATCTTTACCACATCAAAAACTGTTTCAGTACTACCCATAAATTATTTCTCCAATAATTTCAATACTGTATTGTAAGTCACTTTCTTACACTACAAACTTGCGGTTCTTACAAAACAGAAGTCCAGAGTTAGATTTCTAACTTAAAGGACACTACCTATACAGATTTAAAAATACTTTAGTGATTTACAAAGCTCCACAGAAGTACCCCGACAGACATTTTAGATTTTTGACCTTTGACTTAACAGAGGCAAATATTTGCAGAGAGAAGATGAGTTGTCAGATTGTTTCATATATAAACTCAGGCCAGTTTCTTTGTGAGAATGCCAATGAAAACCCAAATATGTCTTTTTCCGTCACAAATGAGCATTTAAAGAGTAAAACCTCTTACCAGAAAGGGTATCTTGATGTCTTAACGTACATTTTTAATCAAAGAACTATAAATTCTTCCAATAGGAATTACAAATCTCTGAACTAGGGACTGGAAAAAAACAGAAAGGGACATAAAAAAAAAAAAGACTCATGATTTTTACTTTAAAGATTTAATCTATAAAAACCCAAGCAAACAAGGAAATTTTAATACTTTCTTCTTGCATTACAAAAAAATAAATTTTATCTATCCTGGTGCAATCCATTCAGTAAGTCATAAAAACCAAGACCAGCCAGCTGGGTCTTGAGTCCCATTCTCACCGGGGCCCCTTTTCACCGCCAGAACAGTGTAAAGCAGCCTCGGTGTGAAAGGAACGCAGCCCAGATGAACACGGCAGAGCACAGGGATTCTGTAGTCGTAGCTATTAGGAGAAATCCAGAACAGGATGTTGGAAAATCGTACAAGCTGAATCTAAAGAGACAGAGGCCACATCTGGATAGAAGATTAAATGCAAGTGTGCTATATGTATACAGGGCAGAAAAATAAAATTACTTGGGCCTAGACTGAGACATATCACAGGGATGACACAAAGAATAAACAGCGGCACTATGAGCTATGTTTGCTTACCAAGCAAGGAATGAAAGTTTATGAAAATTATTATTTAAAACGATCATAAAGCTAGGATACCAAACCAGTACATTTACAGACTGATATTTCTAATCTTTACTTACTGTCTGCAGTAGTGATTGCATAAAATAAACCACTAAAAATTCCTAGCCAAGCAAAAAGCCTGGTAATTTAACTTCCTGGCTTGGCTTCCAAAGACAAATGCAAAGTTTAGTAGCTGCACAGTCAAATAAATCTTTTGACTACAGCTTTATTTTTTTGAGAAAATGGTAAATAAGGTATTTTCTATATTATATACCAGGACTACAGTCACAACCCGAGAATGTACATCTTTCACCCATTCATTACAGAAAATATTGCTTGAGGGAAACTGCTTTAAACTGATTTATGTGGTAGACACAGAAAGACAACCCAGTCAAATTGGACAATGTGGCAGATGGTAATGGATTTATGCATATTTATGTAGCATGTATTTACTTGTCGACTTTGTTATCCATCTTTTGCCCCTTCCAAAAGTAGATGGCAATTTATAACAACTGTGATGTTGTGACTGGCTGACACTCCCTTTACAGCCCTTTCCTCTGGACAGGCTAAAAAGCAACATGCTTTGTGCAGCTATTTTAATTGTTTTACAGCTTTATTACAAAACATCCTGTCTGTTACACTTGCTTCCTGAGGCTATCATAACAATGTTAGTTGGTACTGCTTAAATCTGCCTCAGGGTATCTGTTTTTACAGTTACAATTAAAGTCAGTAAGTAGTTCACCAACATGTTAACATTAATTTGTCTTTTAATTTATTTGACCTTTTAAACTAAGCAAGTAACTCACCGAGGTAAGGGATGCACAAAGTTCAGTTGTTACATAGTTTTGCAGTAACACACTTTCTGGTTCTTTTCCGCCAAAACATTCAATTGTTCAGTTGCAAGTGTTTTTGTTTATTCTAAATTACTTCATAAAAGGCAAAATACACACACATTGAATTTAATAAGTGTACGTCTTACATAACACTAATGCATGTACCACCCATATAATCTTTAAAATTCATAACAGACTAACACAGCAATCTGAGAACAGTTTCTAAAACCTTGATGCGCTAAAACTGCTACACACTTACACATCTTTGACTTACGAAGGATTGTTTACAGAACACAGGGAAACTGATGCCAAAGCAAAGACCACAAGGATCCAAATAAACAGAAAACAACAAACTGCTTTGTTTTCATACCATTTTGTCATACAGCCAAAGTAAACGTAAAAAAGTGTCATCAGAAACTTCTGATACCCTTGGTTCTGATACAAAAATGCAGCCTCACACCCATGCCTTACACTCACCTATAGAAAGTAATGCAGAAATACCCAGATACATGTCAGTATTTAGGATAACATAAACATGTTAATACATAAACAAATAAATGTTACAAAGAAATGCAGTTTTATATTGACTACCTAAAAATCTAAAGTGTATTTAAATAAGCCTCCCAAGCTGCAGGGATCATCTCCAGACAGGATTTGACGACTACTTTCATGAAGTCACTTTTAAGCTAACTCTAACCAAGCTAGCACAGCTTCCCCACCTTTTTGATAAACATGCCCTTTGCCTTTGGGCATCATGAGCTGCCGAGTCTATCCAAAACCCTGCTAAAAGGAAAGGGGTACTACCTGCCTCAAGAGCACTCCCTGGTAAATTAGATATAGGGGGATGGTGAAAAAACTCATCAAATGGTCATTTACTGCTGGAGCCATTCAGGCTCAAGCAGGAGGCAGCAGAGAGGAGGAAGAGAGGAAGGAAAGCTTGGGGGGGGGGGGGGGGGAAGCAAAAAAGGGGAGAAGATTAAATGCAAATAGCCACTACCATATAATAAAAAAAATAAGTCCTAAAAAAAAACCCAAAAAAACCAAACACAAACAAGTATTCATTTACCCTCTCCTGGGTGATTAAAGTGTTTGACTCCTTTTCTCACAAACCTCCCCCATGATGACCAAACTGTTACTGCCATCTTCCTCCCAAGCTCCCAAACCTCTCTCTCCTGTGCTCCTGAGCATCTACAGTCTCCAGCCTTCATCTTTCTGCAATGCAGTCATCAACAATTAACACAAACATTTCCACCAAAGAGACAACTTTGCAGCAGAAGTTTATTTCTGGGTGAGGGAGGAAAAAAAAAAATATCAAAAAAAGGAGATAGTAAAATAGATGGGATTTTCAGTAATTTTGGTATTGGCAATAAAAATCAATTTTTCATTTATTTGGTTTGATTTCAGCATCCGATAGTGCATACTATCCTTACAGATATACAATGCAACTAAATCAAACAAACAAAAAAAACCAACCCCAAACAAACAACCCCAGCCCCCCTCACCCCAGACCAGTTCCATCTTTCTGTTTCCCCTGTGCTGCTGGCAGAACGTCCAAGCTGCCACGGGATTTAGTGCAGCGAGCTGTGGAAATAAGAAATCAGGCTGTGCCTCACCTTAGCACTGAGGCCACACGATATGAAGAAAAATGCTACGGCTGGAAGTGGTTGTCGGTCAATTACTCACCCTTTAAAATCCTATTATCTTCCAATTCTGCTGAGGAAAAAAAGGCACTGCTGAACACAGAAAGGCAGAACAAACACTATCTTTTTAACCAAATGTGTCCAAAAGAGGTTGTCTCTCCATATGCTGCCAGTCACCCAGCTGAAAGGTTTGGTTCTGACTGGGTGGCTCACAGCACCAAGCGAAGTTAATGGTATTTTAAGAAGAGGGGTGTATGTGGCAATATTTGACTTAAGGCTGTTTAGCACGTTGTGGCTACAGAATAAGCAACAGAGAGGAGTTCTAGATAAAGCAGATAAAAGGAATGCAAAACCTAGCCAAAAGAAAGACTAATGCCTGCCAGGTAAAATGCAAAACTATGTGTCAAGAAGAATATTCAGTAATGAGGCAGCAAGACGGATTCAAAATACATTTCTAGCAGAGTGTAAGATCAGTGCTCTTGCCATTACAGGAGCCTGCTTGAGTGCACCCACATTGGTATACACCTTCCACGCTGCTAAGGACATAAATTATAATAGAGCGAGATTTATCAGATGCCATTCTGCACCAGAGCAGGATAAAAAGAATAAAGCTTTGCTCTCATGAGATTGATTTTTTTTTTTTATATATACAAGTGTGCCACCAATACTATATTTATCCCACAGCCTGAACTCCAAAGATCTTCAAAACATCCCTCCCTGTCTTCATATTTACATCTTGACAACAAAAGCATTTTAACATAATTAAAATGGGGCCACTGGAGAAGGACTGCGTTTTTTCCCTGCCCTAAGGAGATGAGACTGCATCATGTATAATCTGAAAGCCAGCAAAGGATTCTATGAGATCCTGCACAGCTCCCCAGAGCTCGCCAGTCCATGGGACCACAAGAGAAGGAAAACCACTGCGGAAAGGTGCGTGGTTAGAGCTCCTCTTCTCTGGAAACGCTGGCATGAGGGATTATTTCCCAGGGACAGAAGCCCTCTGCTGGTCAAGACTCTTTGTAAGATGATTTACAGCGACCAAATGCACACAGGTTTTAATTTATCACTGGATTTCCTGCATCAAAGTAGAGCCATGAATGAGAAAACCATGAAAAAGGAATGTGATGTGCGTTCTTGAGGAAAAAAAAAAATTGGCTAACCAGTTTACAGCAATCTAATGTCCTTTTTTGTTAACTGTGTAACTTCTGTTTTGTTATTTTAAAAAATGCCATCCGCCCCATAATAAAATACGTAATCACTTTTAAAAAGTGTTCATGACTTAAACAGTCCTGGCCTCAAATACACACCCAACACCTCTTTCACCGTTCATATAAAAGTGACAAGAACCACTCAAACCATGTTACCAAGATAAGTACTCAACCCTGCAATTTGTTCTCCAGCACAGGCATTTAATATTTAACTGTATTAATATTTTCAACATTTTCAATATTTAGTATTTTTATTAGATTTGAATTGTATTTAGGTTTCCAAAACTATGTTTAAACATGAAGTGCTTAAGCCTCATTACCTCGTCTTCCCATGGAACTAGAATATCAGTCTTTAAAGCAAATGAAATCTATTTTTGGCCTTAACTGTAAGCGGGCTTGGTAGCTGTGGTATTGGGATTGATTAATTATATTTTTGGAACATGTTCGTAAGCGGAATTATTTCCCTGCAAGACATACGTAGGTAACCATCTTTTTAGACTCGTCGCTCAAGCTTAACAGAAAGAATTTATTCTTGATTCCTGCAAGAAATCAAAGGCTTGTTCTGGTGAAAAAAAAAAAGAGCCTCTATAGACAAGTCCATCTTTGGATACACAGATTTTATCATGCACACAAATACACAAACACACACATGATTCCTTGTCTCCACGCCAACCTACAGCTGTTATTATTTATTTATTGTTATTACTGAGATGCCAGGGGACTTCAGTCAAGTATCAGACTTTACAGTCTAGTGCTTCACTCATGCACCAACGGTAAAGGTTGATCCAGCATCCATATCGTTTTCACTACAAACTCTGCATCTAGGATATAGCAAAACTCTGGGAAAAAAGTAATATTATCTTCACACACCTTAGTCAAAAGCTCTTAGTTCGCAGTTTTGCAGCTCTCAGTATGTTTATGCGTGGCATCTTTAAAGCCATCCAGAATAAAGGAATCAATGAAAATATAAATAAAAGACATCCAGTCAGGTACAGTCCTACATACGGGAATTCTGCTGTGTGGTGGAAGCAGTGTATTTCTAAATCTATGCCAACAACTAAACAGTAAAACAATGTGATACACCAAGCGTACCAAAGAAATCCTGCTATTAACATATTCCTAAATATTATTTTAAAATCCAGTATGGCAGGATCCTTAAAAATTAAGCTAACCCCATTAAAAATTAATTACAGATTAATCCTTCTGTCAAAAAAAAAGGTGACCAGCACAGCAGAACACATACCACTTCTCTACATGTGTCGTCCTAAGTAACTGGTCAATACCAGAGAAGTCACTGCTTGCCTGTCAACGTATATTTTGTCTGTCAGTTTAGAAACCACACTTATCTACTACCAGTCTGCAAGACCAAGTATCTATCCATCCAGCTCAAAAATCCAGGCTCACACATATCACAATTCACCCATGTATTTAAGTTTAGGTAGCAGCTGAAGCCTTTTCCATGAAAGAAATATGTGAATGTAAACACAGTGGGGTTCTCCTAGAGGAGATGCAGTAATCTGGCCTGAAGATCTGAATGAGCTAGGACAAGACCCCCAGTCCATCACTTTTTAACCAATTACTACAGCAGCAACCAATGGCCTCATTCACGGGCACTGAATTCAAACTGTTGCTACCTTAAATCCATTATTTTCTTACTTCTTAGTGTTTCCCGAGTGATTTTCCAGAATGTTTTAAAATGATAAACAGAATCTTTGGTCAATAGGAGGACTGCTTCTTCAGGTTCACCACGCAGCCTTCTGTTACGTGATCTCCAGGAGTAACCACCACGTATTGTCCTCCAGACCATAACCAGATGACGAGGTGGCACCTCCCAAGGAGTCTGTATATACGCATCTCTTCAGAGGACGAGAACAGAAACAGCAGCTATGGGTGCAGCCTGAGTTCCAGGCAGGAATTAGCTCCAGTATACATAAGCTCTTCCCGACTACCCAGTCCAAGCTTCCTGCTCCTCCTTTCCACTGACCCCCTTGGGTGCTACTGTCCTCCACGTTCCAGAGAAGGAAATAGGAGTGAAAGGCATCAGAGTGCAGTTTTACAGAAAACCTTTACATTCTCATCCAGTCTGTAAAAAGAAATTTAACACACCATTGGGGGGTGAGGGATAGAAATAATCATATGACAACTCACGTCCTGTGGAAACTAACTTGCACCACGTTATGTTCTCTCAAGAATACTCTACACTGCTAACAAAGGAGCTTAAAACTGTAACTGCAATTACAACAACATGTTAATACTTAAAAGTCTTTTCACACAGCTCATCGTTCTGACAAAGTACTTTCTGGATGTATTACAAATGTCTTGCACTGGCTTATAAAAGCATAGCATCATCTCAAAGATTCGAGTTCTATGAAAACCCACAGACAAAATTTATGCTTCATTTTGAAGACTTAAGACAAGACTGATGTTTCCACTTACATTAAAACCACTATTACGAGAACAAGAACGTAGGTTTTGAAGCTTGGACAAGACTGAAGAGCAGTGAGCCAAACTCTTTGCAGGCCACTTAGGAAGGGTGGAAGTTACATTTAATAAACTGCCGCAAGTATTAGTCCTAAATGTATTACGAAGCAAGTGTACAGTATCTAACCCATATTCCAGCAAAAACTTCCTGGGAAACTGGGAGCAGCATGCCAAACCTATAGTGTTCAGACAAACCTAGGACTGGTTCTTCAGCAAAACCTGCTCCTCATGCAGCTGCATTAACTTCAAGAGGACTTTTAAAGGAGCGAGGTGTTCATCCAAGTCAGTACGGGCAGCATGACGTGACCCTGCAAAGCACAGACTACCCAAAGCCCCACGACGTTAAAGAACACATGATGTATTAACAGTATTAAATTGTTACTGTATTAACATTTAACTGTGTTTAAGCGGTAGATGTCAGAGCGTGCATTAGCCTCGGGCACTAGGGAACCGGGAGGAAGGCGTGATTTGTGGTGACCCTGTAGAGCTGCAGTGCCAGCATTAAACCGCAGGGACCAGGATCAACCTCAATGAGTTTCACAGTGCGCACTTAGGGTAAGACTGGGGAAAGCCAGAACACATGCACAGGTACAGAAGGAAATGAAGGATTTCATTCAATGGAGCGATCCACATTGAATCTTGTCTTCAAATGGACTGAAGACAAAAGGAGGAACAAGACACAGATTACACAGATCCGATCAGAAAAAAATAAATTAAAAAATCAGTGTAACTGAACAAACTGTTCTTCATAATGCAGAACATGTGCTGCCTGAATAACACATCAAAACATAAATACCCACTAACAAAAAGGGAATTTTAGTGAAAGTCACACCAAGCACCATAAAACAAAAATAATGCAGTCAACAGTGTAAGACAACATCTTTAATTGCAGTAATTATATCAATTATAATTGAGACAGCATAGGCACACCGTAGCACCTTGCCAGCACTGGAGTGATGCAGGTAAGGCAGAGCACCTTGTGCCAGGTTCAAGCAAAACACAGTCTAGCATCATCCTGTGCACCGGCACTGATACCACCCATGCAAGCACCTTTCAAACATGGACCTATGGTTCAGGTTTCAATTGCTCCTGTATAAAGGGTCACTTATACTGCCAAGAACTATAAAGAGTCTTTACATTAAATAGGAATCAAAGACACAAATATTTATAAGGCTAGCAGAACTTAACAGTGCCAGAGCAACACAGGTTTTCTATCGTTCCAGCAAAGTCATTAAGGGATATGAATTTTTGATTGCTTCAAGGCTCCCTTATATCTGATAGAGCATTACACAATGTGACAGTATCTTGAAATCAGTAGTGCTGCATTCAGAGTAACTGGAGGGAAAGTCATGTGCATAAAAAAACACAACAAAACTAACTGCAATTTTAAAATTAACAAGTGAGACCTCTGAGGTCTCGCCCATATCCCAAATGCAGCACTGGGATATTGTGTTTTATTTGTAGCAAAGCTAATGAAAAACATATAAATACGGATAATATTTTATTGTATCTTATTTTGAGACATAACCTAGCAATGTGCCGCACTATTTACCCTCTGGAGTCTGGCTCCCATGCCTACAGAATTCGGTTTAGCTCAGGCAGCAAAGGTTGATGCTTCCAATGCTAATGTTTCAAAACCTGACATCCACCCATTCAGCAGGAACAGTGAAAAGTTTTTTTTTAAAAGTGAAGTAAGAATGATGTGTAACAACCCAATTATGGAGCTATTGTGCATCAGTTTTCTTTAGACATACCCCATGTTCCCACCCAGATATTTCATGCAGGTAAAAAAAAAGGAGTGCTCTGTAGAGGCCCTGATGATGCTTTTACTCAGCATAAAGTTGAAAGATGGTAATGAAATAACTAAATGCATGCAAGCATATCTCCTTGGTAACCTAAGTAAATGTACATAAGGCAGTCAACATAAAGACGTTAAGACACCTCTGAGCTACAATGCTCAGTCCTCCTGTGGTCTCATTCTAGCAAACTATTTTTCCAGTACAGGTGACAGGAGAAAAGGGGAAAAAGAAAAAAAGCGAAGACAAGCAGGCCAGTGTTAACACAGCAATAGGTTTAGGTGCCTGATTTGACAGTTTGCAATTCATTTTGTTCCATATTCTGACAATTCTCCCTCGTCTCCCCTTTTCTTTCCTTCAGTCTTCTTTAAAACCATGTGAAATTCCCCCCACCTTCTTTCTCAATTTCTTTGCCTGACCATCCACAAATATCTCTTCTACTTCTCCACTTAACATTTTTCTCCTATTCCCTCCCTTGTGAATCTTTCTAAGTCAGGTTTTTGCTTTATTTTAAATTGCATACTCATTTCATGATTGCTCTCTCCCCTCCAAAAATAACCCCAGAACATATTTCATAAATGGCTGTATTAAAACTAGTATTTCCCTCATGCAAGCAGCAGCTCTGGGGGCACTGGCAGTCCTGCTGGAGACAGGACAGCAGTATTACAACACAGCTAATTAAGCACCTTTTTCTTCAAGTTCCATATGGACTGCATTTTCACCATACTTCTTAAATAAGGCTCATCATGGCAGTTATCTTCTGGGCTATGAACAATATTGAAGTGTAGCACGTAATATTTATATAAAAGCATGTTACAAATTGATCCTGAGGGCGGGAACAGTAATTTTGCTGTCTACACAAACTATCTTTAAGTGCAGTTAAGAAATCATTTCACAGGCTCAAAGTATATAATAAAATGAAGGTAATAAGCATGACCGAGACACAGAGGGAACAAATTATCTTCTGGCAATATACCCTACAATTGTGACTAGATAAAACTGTTAATCTGCAGCTGAGCAGAAAAAGTATAATCTGAAGGGACTTTTTCATTTAAAATAAAACAACCTGCTATCCTTTGATAAAACAGTAAGAACTTAAATAGTATTACACAAATCACAGAAAACACAAGTCCAATAGAAAAAAGAAAAAAAAGTCGGCATCTCCAGCATTAAAAAGTTGCTTTAGTTTACTAGAAAATCCAAGCTAACAGAACAGCCAGTATCATGAAGGTAGATTCCTCCTCTGCTCACATACACCTTTTTGCTGATACATGAATCCAAAGCTTTTTCCCTATTGCTTCCTCCTGTCTTACTAGCACTAACCATCTCAGCTCTTACATCAAATTAAGGTAAAACCAAAACCAGGCTTCCTATGAAACAGCTACTCAAACTCCACTGACCAACCATGTGTGCTTTTACCTTTGAAATGAAACGATAATCATCTTTCACAGACAAAGCATCTGAGATTTAACTACGCAGAGTAATCGTCTAGCACGATTATTACTAATTGCTGCCTGTGACTCCATTTTCCAAAAATGTTCTGACAAGAAACACAGGAAGTGGTGTAGGTCAGGTGTTAGAAGCGAAAGACAAAAGTACAATTACAATTAAGAAACAATTCGATACGTTAAATCAGAAATACCTTTCTATGCTCAAGTAGACAAGCAACATAGAACAATGTAGCTTGCGAAGGTGCCTGCACACAAGAAAAAAAATACAGCATATCCCTGTTTCCAGCAGAGACATTACAGTCGCTAAAACTGTAAATTCATCCATTTACAGTCCCAGAGAACCTCCTCCACAGAAACACCCCTGTACAAGCAGAGTGGATTTTTTTTGTTTTCCCTCAGCCTACATCGACCTGCTACTTGCAGATGTGGATGCTGCACTTCTCATGCAAAGTACAAACATCAAACCGGGCTGCTGCAGACTGCAGGCGCTGACTTCAGTGGAAGACAGGCACATCTTGCTGTGGGGAAAACAGGCCGAGCAATTAAATATGCATCAGCATTAAAGCTAAATGTACAGAAATAGCTTACAGACATAATTTTGGCTTACCAGCTCTGCATGCATAGCCTGCATACATACTTCATTTTTAACTACGAAGGAATAACTTTTGCGCAATATACTTTCTGCAACACTATCTTTACCGCTGTATGTATCACCAAGTCTTGGAGCAATAAAAAAATTATATGACAGCTTTAGCAGAAACTAGACCTTTTTTTCCCTAGAAACTTGTTCAAAATATAATTAACTTTACAGATAATACCTGCCCCACTAACACTAATGAAAAGTATCTTATAAAATCCTTTCCTCTGTGCTTAAGCCTTCAGTTTACAGCTCTGACCTTCCAACTATTTCTTTTTTTCCTTTACTTTTTTCTTTCTTGGTTAATTCCTAATAACGTAATTCAGAATAACATAAATTCATAATAAAATGCCTGTGAGCCACTTCCACCTCGGAGCAACATCCACAGCACACAAAAAAGTGCGGACACTCTCAGCTACAGCCGCATATTTAATGTTTACTCCCAACAGCAAAATGAGGCTATCAACATCCAACATTTCATATGATATAACACACAATGAATCGCTGGCACACCCATAGGTGCAAAAAGGAAATTCTTTTTCTCCTGCACAATGGCAGCGTAAAATTGTCTGACGAATCCTTCAAAGGTGTCAGCAACTTCTTACAGAGATAAAGACAATGGATGGCCCTACTAACATCTGCTCAAAACCTGCAGCTCCTCTTTTATTCTTCCAGCACTTACCCAAGCTAGCATGCACTGGTGTAAGTCCTTACAGCACTGAACATTTAAGCATGTCACAATTCTATGTCATCTCATTTATATAATTAGTACTAACATATGGCCCACAATCAGTGTGGGAAATCTAATATTCTTTGGGAAGCTGTCAAACCTAAAGGGATATATTTTTCAATAAGTTAAAAGAATTAAATATGCAAATCCTGCTTGCAATAGGGATAGCAAGGAAATAGAAATTTAGCCCAAAAGGCATGCTTGCTCATCATATGAAATACAGGGTTATTCTGCTCTGCCCCTGTCCGTGCCAGTACAAACCAGAACTAACAGTGACGCGTTTAGAAGCTCTGCAGCCACCACTCTGGCTGGATTTTAGCAGTGCTGTGGAAAACCATACAGTAGATAAAACTAAACCCCGCTGTGAAAATGCCAGCTACAGTTAACACACTGGTCTGAATACATATTCACTGCAGATTGTATTAATCCATATTCTTTTCAGAACTTCAGCTGTCCCCTGGACAGGGACATCTCTCTAACATCTCCAGCAAGTAACACACCATGTGCTAGCAGGGACCATTTCTATGCAAGCTCACTCCAATGCTTTGTTTAAAGAAAAAAGGCCCAACATCTCTAAAAAGCTCTGGGCTAAATTTTCATTCTTCCGCATGGGTTTCCAACCAGGAAAGATGTATCAGATTAGTGTGTGGCACCACTGTGACCACTGGCAGTTGGCATCTCCCACACACACCATGGAGAATGACCAACTCTAGAAGATAGCAGAATTAAACATGGAGAAAATCAGAGCCAGCATCCACGTATTAGCAATAGGTTATCTCACTCCCCTGAGATAAGCCTTCAGGATCAACAGTTGAGCCTGTTACTTATTAATGAATTGTTAATTATATCAGTTGTACAGATCTAGATGAAACACTCTCAAAAATGCACAGAAGATGTCCCAGTGACAGCAGTGAACTGAACACCAGGAGAGTTTCCACAGCATCCAAGCGCTCAGGATTTCCCTGAGGAAGTTTCACTGGCTTTCCTACAGATCAAAGGAACTAGAATAGACGGGCATGTGTGTAGCAGCAAAAATTCTTTATAAAGTAGATAGCCTATATGTACAGCTAATAACTTTACTCTTCAGTACAGCATTATGCAGTGAAGAAAAATAAAAATCTGAAACCATTGATACCATATTAAGGAAATAATATGCTCTAACAGAATTGATCATCATTGGGTTTCAGAATAACCACTGAAATATGGAATAAACTATACTAGCAACTGCTTTGAGAAATAAAAAGTCAAATCTGTTTAGTAAAACCCTTTCAGCAATATAAAAGCTCACTAATTTGTCTGAACAAAATGCTGCACCCTGTGGTTAAGAATCTGCCAAGCAAGCCAAACAAACCGAACAAGCAGAGCTGGCATTTGACATGTCTCTTCAGAGAGTGAGCTGTGACAAGTTACTAATGATCTCAGTCAGAAAGCAACCGAGTGTGCTGTAAAAGGTATAAAGACACGAAGAAATCTGGAGACAAGGACCAAATGCTGAGCTGGGATAAACAGGTAAAACCATTTTCAGTGAATGACACTGCTCAGATCAGCTCTAAACCTGTCCCTTCAAGTGTTCTGCACCTTTTATTGTTAGGTGGAGTCATCCTTAACAACACTGTAGCCTAAAACGTGCTCTAAATGTGTGAACAGCGGTATGTTGACATAAAATTTATTTTGAATCTTAGAGTGAGCCCCAAATGTGTAACATTTGTCTACAGTGAGAGCTTCACAAAGCTGGAAAACTGGCAGTTGTGAAAAGGAATTAGAAGTGTTAACAGGTATGGAAGAAAAACTTAACCATTGCACTCCATGTATGCCTGAAAAAGCCAGCAGGAAGGGAGATTACAGAGGGAGGAACCGCTTGGACTGAGCTGGCAGCTGCAGAGAGACAAGCCTGCAATGCCATCATCAATGAGTTTTGTAACAGGCATTTCCAGTGATGAGAAAAAAAAACCCTAAAAAACAACCCAACCAGAAACAAGCCAGCTAGAGAGAAGGGGTGGGAGGAAAAAAAAAAGACCCGTGCAAAGCAAAGATTTCTTCCTTAGAGCAACAAAGTACCTGGGGCCTTCCTTATTCTTTTAACTATATTCAAATTACTCATTTTATTCAAATCCTCCTTGCAGCTTGCTAGCTGTTGAAAGCTCTGTCTGATCCATCTCTCACAAGTTCCAAAGGTGGAAGGAGAAATGTGTTAAGTTGATGTCTTAACTTGCCCAGATAACTCACATTTTTCTAAAATGACTACCACTGTTTTATCCAAGTGCTATGTAACAACAAAAGAAGGAAGTTGGTTTGCCATGACAAGAAATGAAACAGACCCAGAGTGTTCATGTTCACACTTAATTACTGAATAAATGAGGGCAATTGCATGGTAAGGTGATGCAACCTGACATGGTACTTTCAACCTTGCATTTTCCTGGCATGTGCCTGTCAGAAAGGTTTGTTCTTCCTTCCTCCTCAGTCCCTTCCCTGCCCCAATTTCAATTCTTGACTTTCATCTCTTTGTTTGCATGGCATTAATTAGCATTATTAAAAGGAACAGTACAAAAGGAGCCAAACATACAAGGTCTCGTAATTTTGAAACCTATTTTAATTCTGTCAGGCATTCCCCCTAGTACCCATGCAGCAAAGACTGTCTCTGCTTGAAGATGAGAGTTAACGGACAATTGGCAAGGCATGGTGAACCCAGGTCACAAAATTAAATATTATTTAAAAGCACAGTATGCAGTCACACAAATGACATTTTTGCAGGGAAATGGCAGTATTAGCCTCAGAGCAAATGAATGATGTGCATCCTTCCCATGGTTAAACTGTTCTTTAATAGAGACAAAGCATGAAAAAGGATGCAAGACTTTTAAACACACAGAGATTACAACCTAAAACCTCAAGCCAAATTTTTACCTGTATTAATAAGGTTACTTTACATCACTGCAGTGAAAGAAAAGGATCCTTAAGACCTTTACACTGTCAAGATACCAAGAGCAGAACAAAACACCTTTAATATGAGATAACCAGACCTAATGAGATACAAAACTGGGGAAAATACATATATATTATGCATATTATATTATACAATATGTTACAGATATTTTATTTAGGAGCAAGGCATTCAGGATGTGATTGCCTCAGGATGAGGCAATTACTCTTTTGGTTCCTTCTCCTAAAACATGAAGGGGAAGCAGTAATTTTTTCAGATTTCACTCTTAAATCTGAAGACCAGAACTACCAGGAGCCATGGATGTTGATGCCTTAAGTTATTTAAGATAAAACACATAAAATTAAATTCTTACGTTTTCAAACACAGCACTAAAAGCTAAAGGAGCTTGTTCAGTTGAGTTTGCTTACTTCTTCCAATCTTAACAGCCTCTCGATTCCTCGTATTATTTCCCAGTTAATAAGCATTTGTATATTTGACATGCAAATCTTAAGGCGTTTTGGCATGGGCTAGCCTACATGACGAATATTATTTAATTAGCTGTGTTACTGTTTATTTCAGAATGCACGAGGTCACTCCTCTGATCATATAAATCATTACACAAATTCTTTCTGTTTAGAGAAGCACAGACCATATCAAAAATCTTAAAATTTAACTAAAACCACTAAGAATTACAAAAAAAGTTTCTATTAATAAAGGAACACTACAGATAACTGCAGGGAGATTATGAAGATTCAAACATAGCAGTCAGTGTAATAGAAGCGTAATTTTAATATTCACAACAACAAAAAAGGGATTTTTCAATAACAAACTAATATTGAAATTCTCAGGAAATCTGGGGCACTCTTGGTTACTGAAAATAATTTTGAATCCTCATTTACAAAAGCGTACTTCATTCCTACTGTGTTACAAAGCTCCACAAACTGATTTTACACTGAGGACTTCAGGTATCTGGACAAGGAACTAAAGACAACTGAGAACAAGCATGAAAATAGCCAAATAGTTTGACAGGCCAAAAATAGAATTAATTTTTGTAACATTTTCCATTTTCAGTAATGTAAGTTATTAATAACAACGAAGAAAGAAAATTTGATGTGCATTTTATGTAACACAAAGTTTTCAACGAGTGGAAGCACATCTGCAAAGTAACAGCAGTAAAATAATGCGACTCAAATGTCAGCCATAGCCTGAACACCTTAAATGACCATCCGTTTTCTCATTACCTGCCCTGACAGTCCATGCAAAAAGCAGGGAGAGCACAAGCAGCACTTCAAACAGTGGTAATGTGATCAAGGAGATGCAGCAAGGCAGCACAGGACACGCAGGCATGATCTTTCAGACCATCCTTACATTGTGGTTTGTTTCTAAAGCGATTTGGTCCATTCCCAGAGCTCACAAACGCCATCCAAGAGCACGCAGACTGAACTACGCTCTTCTCACACGGAATGATGTTTTACCATCGCAAGTGACACCACCCATCGTAAAGCAACTGAGGCAGCACTGAGCAGATGAATTTGTCGAGCAAACAAGAATGGCTTGGAGAGCACCAGCGGCTTTAGTCCCTTCCCGTTTTATCATGGAATGGTTTGGGTTGGAAGTGACCTTAAAGATCACCTAGTTCCAACCCCCCTGCCATGGGCAGGGACACCTCTCACTAGATCAGCTTGCTC
Source organism: Falco naumanni (assembly GCF_017639655.2). Lineage (NCBI taxonomy): Eukaryota > Metazoa > Chordata > Aves > Falconiformes > Falconidae > Falco > Falco naumanni. Next base: position 6,637,214 of record NC_054057.1, read on the forward strand.
AGAGCTTCATCCAACCTGGCCTTGAATGCCTCCAGTGATGGGACATCCACAACTTACCTGGGCAACCTGTTCCAGTTCCTGCACAGTGCAAGGCTGGACTACAACCTTCGCCCAGCACCAAGCTGCTCACCTGGAACAACTAATTTTTCATGTTCACATAAGCACTTTTCTCCTCTTCTTCCCACATCCATTGCGCTCTAGTCACAGAAGCTTTACTAAGGAGACTGACTTTTTAGGCTTGTAGTACTCTATCATGAAAAATCACTTTACTATGGCCACAAGCAGCTGAGAACTTAAACATAGGCTTAGTTAAGCCCTTGATTAGTTCTGTTAAAACCAGTGAGGAATGCATGAGCTTAAAATTAACTTAACGTGTAAATGCTCCAGAAAAGACTCTATATTCCTACTGTAACATCACCCCTACAATTTCATTCCTTTCCAGTTCATCAGGCAGTCCCTGTTTCTGGCTTAATATACACAATTCTTCTGCCAAACAATGTAAGTAGTTACAGTGTCTTTCATGGAAATTTCCTCAAAAAAGAGGGGAAGAAACCCCTCACAAACTACCTATCCCTCCAGTATTTTTATCTTCGAGAAAAATTTAAGTTTTTGAAGGGGAATTCCTCAGCAATGTGCCCGAGTTTCTTTAAATTATACGCCAATAAAGAAAGTTATTTAAAGTTAATTTCTGTCTATTCACAAAGAGCAGCATTTTCAAAGAGCATTAAATACCTGAGGCTTTCTTCAACAATTTTGCAGGGGAAAAAAAGGCGCTTATGCAAAGATAAAACAGAATTTCACAGATCTGCTGCAGCACTTTCAGTAAATGCACAGTAAGCAAAAGGAATTGTAATCCTTTCATACAGTCTGTAAGATGAGGTAGAAATTATCGCACTTACGGGAAGATCTCTCAAATACCACCCCACCCCCCGCTATATTTACACTCCCTGTGAAGCCCAGCCCTCGCTACTCTTCCTGCGCGGCAGCTGGAGGGGCAGGTCAGAGAACATACGCTGGAAAACCACCCAGCTAAAGCATCCGAGGCTCAAGTCTATAAAGAACCAGCCCAGCATGTCACTTTTCAGTCTTACTGGCCCATCTAATCCAAACAGAGCCAAATTTCATGAGTCTCACCAAATGCAACAGTACAAAACAATAACCCTTGGTAATACAATGACCGAAGAAGTAAGATTACTTATCATTGTGCTTCGCAAAGGGAACTTCTTTGGAAGCAGCAGGAGGCTTTCTATATTAAAAAAAAAAAAAAAAAAAAAAAAAAAAAAGTATCTTCCTTGATTGGCTCACTGATAGTAACAAAAGGCTCTATTCTATCCCCAGTGTGAGCACATGGTTTCCCTTCGTGCTGAAAGAAGTTATGCATACACACAGGGAGAATCTTCACCATAATCTCTTGTGATAGCATCTTTCAGTTTTCACAGCTCTCTACCTGTGGTCACATTCTGAAGGGAAAACCACCCGATGTTCAAAAGTTAAAAGGCAGCCAGTGTACCTAAAGGATGAAAGTCCACCAAGCACGCTGCTAAAGCTGATCAGCCCCAGGGTCTGGGCCCAGCCAAATCCTTTCCGCAGTAAGTCACATTCTGTATTTATTCGTGAACGTACCAGCAGGAAACAGAAGTTCACAACTGGAGTCAGACTTGGATTTCGTGCATGAGTTGAAAACCCAGCCCTCGCACTGAGTAAGCAGAAGAATTAAGTATCAGATAATTTTTACTTGCTTTCAAGACAGAAAGCGGTACACATGGTTAAGCTGGGCTGGCTACACAGCAATTATTTTCACCTTGTATAAATATGAGATGCTTCAACACACAAAAAGCTACCACCCTGCTATGCTGATGAAAAGCTATGAAGGAATATTGGGGTACACCTCCACTTCCATCCCATACAAATTTCCAAATCTGTTTTAGTGCAATGGTTTGTGACTCCACTGCTTTTTTCCTCACCAAAAAAAAAAAATAATAATCACATTCTTCTGTACAAGGAGTGCATTTTCCAAATAAAGGGAGTTGTGGCCGAATGTTGATAACCCAGAAGAAACCCTAACAAAAGCAAATGTCATAAACTATAACTATATGCTACACAATATATGCAGTTTCACTGCAAATGCAGCCCTGGCCATGAGAACAGGAATGTCTTTGGAATCCCATTACGTATAGGAAGAATAAGATATTTATGAATGGGCAGTAGCTGCTTGTGCTCATTGCCCTGGGAGAAGCATATGTATTCATAACAGCTAGTGGACTTGAGTAAGTTCCACACATTTACTTTGTTTCAGAAGAATACACAAGCTACACCACAGTCCAAGATTTAAGGCTCATCCAAATTGGTGTCAGTTTTCATGGGAAGGAAAAAAATAATCAACAGTCAGATAATACGTGAATCATTCAAATACACCCTCCATCCTGGAACATACTTTTGAAGCCATGTAGTGAATTCTTGATTGTACATACTAATTGGTATGACTCAAAATCTGCTTTTCTCAAGGGCGTTTCCATGAATACACTCTCAACTATATAAGTAACGTATCACTAGATGTTTATCAGAGACTTCCCTTATTCATGGAAGAGGAATTATTTGTGAATAAGCACTCAAAAAAAAAATATTTTTTTTGGGGGGTGGGGGGTGCAGAAGGCAGACATTTCTTCCCTTTTGAATTACTAGAAGCTTAAGATTTCAGTATTCACAGAAAAATTACATACTTTCTGCTGCACCGGAGATGCATAAACATGTAAGAATCCTTAAAAAAAAAAAAAAAAAAAAAAAAAAAAAAAAAAAAAAAAAAAAAAAAAAAAAAAAACCCAAACAATCAAAATCGTTAGACTAAGGAGCTCTGTGGTCTGTCTAATGTAACCTCTGGCCTTAACAGTGACTACTACCACAGAGAAGAAAGGTTGGTATACTGTAAAGCACAAGCACAGAATAACCTGCCCGTAGTAAACTTGCTTTTCTCCTATAACTACACCTTAAAACACTGTGGTGGGAGGTGGTGTTTATCCTAACTTCTGTTAATGCACATGTTCATGTCAGGTTTTCTTTTCGAATGTATGTGTTTAGACTGAGATATCTAGTTTGCACAAGTTACCGAAGTAAATTATGTATTGTATAAAAAAAAATAAAAAAATCGAACCCTGTTTCAATCAGTTATTTCCATTTATTGCCTTTTAACGTAGTGCTTTGTTCTTGCTGTAAGTTTAAGCACATGATTTATTTATACACACACACCCCCCCACTGACTGCTCATCCTCTAACCTAAGCTGGTTCTATTTCTTTTCAGTACCTCATTACAAGGAATTCCTTCTGATGCCACAAATCACTTCTGTTCATCATCCAGTCTTCTCTATTTTTACTGTATTTTCTTAAGAGTAATGCAGAACAAAATGAAGAGTCCCTATTATAAAACATCATGATGTAAACCAGCAGTAACTACTAACTAGGAATTACTGCTATTCTGTTTCATAAAATTATTTTTGTTAATTTAATTTTTTTTAAAAAAAAAAAAGTGTCAGACAAAACCTTTTCCTGCAGCAAATGTAGTTAATTAAATATTCAGCAACATACAATTAGGTCAAATTATGTACTTGGAAGATTTTACTTTGATTTTTCAGCTGTAAAACTTCATCTGCCATCACAGTGCCTATTCCCTAGGCTTTGCTAGATATCCCCTAAAGTTCCTTCCTCCAATTCATTTTGTATCACCCACAAATTCTACCATCTCTTTACTCATCTTTTGAGATTGCTATACAACAGCTATGTTAATAACATTCATGCTACTATTCATACCCCTGCACCTCCCCATTAATCTTCTGTGATGTCCAAGTTGCCAAGTGGCCCTGATACTAGAAGATGGCATAACCCCGAGTTACACCATGCTGCAACTCCTGCAGAAGGAATGATTCCCATAAATCTGCCTCATGCCTCTCCAATTCAATATTCTTAAACATCTCGTAGGATAGCAATTTGGGATGTGCACTTTTTGAAAGTCTAGAAGAATAAATTATACCCATGAATGTCTTCTAACACAAAATAATAGTCTCATTTCATTTTAGTTCTACCTGTTCATCATCTTTAGCCACACCTGTGCTGCAACAAGGCTTTACCGTTGGTCAGTCTACTGTCTGTGCTGTATCTCCTTCCTCCAGAGGTCAGACCACACCACTCCACCCCCATCCAACCCCCTCTCCCCCAATCCTCAGGGCTATTTAACCACTTAGCAGGAACAAGCTACAGCTGCACATCATCCATGTCAATCAACCCACTGCCTCTGAGGCCAGGCCACAGCTGCATGTTATCAGTGCTAATCAACCCACTGCCTTCACTCCCCTACACACCTGTACCTTCTCCATTGGACCCAGTTGTAGAAACACTCATAACAAGACACATCTATTATAGTCTATCATCTTGTGTACCTTTCTTAGCCTCTTCTTCCCGGAACAATTCTACTCTGAATGGAGAAAAGGGCCACAGACATCTTGTGATCCAACAAGCTCTATCAACAGGCAGCAATACAACGAAGAAAAGGAGAGGTTATGCTTTGATGGGAATTGTCAAATTCTCACAATACTTCACTAAGCCCGTCTGGCTGCTGCTATCACCAATAGCTGATATATTTTCTTTCTTCTCAGTCGTTAGCTGGGCAATGCAAAAGTGGGGCAACAATCCAGCTCAAAATATCACATGCTAGTGAAATTCATTCCTATTGTTGAAAAAGCATTTGTCCCAAAAGGCACTCTTTAACCTGAAAAGCCTGCAAACAGTAATGCTTCTAAGAGCTCACATGCATCCCACACAAAACCTGTATCCATTTAAATGTCAGCTCACAAAAGTATCTAGATGTATAAAGAAAGCACTTCCATTTCTGGGATTTTTAGAAAGTTCTTTAGTACACTGGGTTGCAGTCAGCCTACAGTAAAAAATTGCTCCAATGGGTCAGACGTGATTTTTATAGCAGCAAGTACTACCTTCAGACTCCATTCTCAAAGCTTTTTTTTTTGTCTTGGGGTGGAGATTTTTTCCATGTTTTTAAAAACAGTTTGTCCTTGTTTATTTCAGCTATTGTGTCTCTATGTAAAATCATCAGTATCAATGATTCAGAAATACTCCTATAAGGATCTTTTTTTCTAAAAGCACAGTATCTGATGGTTATTTCTGTCTCAAGAAACAGCTTCCTAAAGCAAAAAAAGCTTTCTAAAGCAAAAACAGCATTGATCTCCATAGCTATAAACACAGCACCTGAATACATTCAAGGAGGCAATACATTTCACCTTCCTAGTACTTACTATCAGCAAAAGCTTTAAAGTATCAGAAAAAGAGCAGGTAACAAACCACAAACATTATTGAAACTGGGAAGCAAAGTGGTCCAGTAACTTAAGATGTAGACCATGCAATCATAACATGTTCAAGAGAAGCAATTCTGGACGGAATATTTTAGAAAAAGAATGGTACATTATTTCTCTTCCAAAGTGCATCAATATAGTAAATGCTGAATGTAAGTGAGATGGACTGCAGGCATGTAGCTTCCTTTCTTCATTGGACTACAACCTCACAATCGTAGATTTTTCCTTCAGATTTCATCTAATGAATTGCCAACTCTCTGCCAACTTCATAGTCTGCAGTTTTTGTTGTACTGCTACAACTTAACCGTCATACCCTTCACTTAAAAATTAAGCAAGTTTCCCAGCCCTGAGATTGCACAGTAAAAAACTTGAAAATGCATGATCCCTATGAACTCAAAAATCAGAAAACAAATAATAAAACAAATATAACCTTTTAATTTAATCTCAACTTAAAAAATTCTGAAGACCAAAAGAACTGTATTTTAATTGGCTGGGGTGTAAAAAGATGACTAAGAGATAATTAAGAATAAGGAACTCTTTCTGCATTTGGCTCTTGAACATCACATTTCTGCAGAAAAATATTGGTTCCTTTTCCCTGCTATCCACTAAATACAAAACATGAATTATCTAAGCACACGTGAATCTTCTGAAAGATGGACCTGAACCAAAAGCCTCCGTAAGTCTGCTTAGTAACACCAGATAACAAACTGCTCACCAGGATGCGGATGGGGCTTTTTGGCTGCCCTCCCAGCAAGCTGTCTTCTCATGGGTCCAAAGTTGTTCAGGACAGAGATACTGATGCTTTACAGTGTTTTGTGAGGACCTACCGTAATACAGTTCCGATCAGAGACAAGCAAACAGTTCACTTCATCATTAACACAGGTTCAAAAATTACCCTCAAGTCCTCTGAAGAGTGTACAATGTGGTATTGAACAGACCATTTCACTCTTCGTTACTCAAAGGCATTTCAGCATGAACCCATTCCCATTCACAGAAAGCCTCAACTCAATGTGCATTCAATGTCGCTGACATCAGCCGCGGCTTTGGTCTAATCATCAAGCACATACATAAGTACCCCCACTCAATATACGCTCCCTGAATGGGGCTTCAGTCACTTCATACACAGGAGGTGCAGAGCCCCTGCTGAAAACAGAAGAGTATGTATGCTACATGAATGGTGAGATAATGAACATGCCGAAACATTACAGAAATACCACAAGCAGAGCCTACAGCCCAAAGCGGGCAATGGTCAATGGACTAGCACGGGTTCTCCTGCGTGCAGTAAGCCAGGCCGCTTGGGACACCTCCAAGTAAAACCACGTTCTGTATGACCAAGCTCTTCACATGGCAGAAGTTTAACTCCTGTGCAAGCAACATTAACCACAGAAAAGGAACTGGCAATAAAGTGCATGGATTAAATTGATCAGATTTTCAACCATCCTGGCCACAATTTCGCAGCTAACAAAAATAGCAATCTGTTAGTGTGTTTTTTCTTTCTCACATGTAAAACAAAACACACACCACCACCCCAGTTACCAGTTTTTAGATAAACCCTAATATTACAGATGAACTCCCTACCACAGTGACGTATCCTGACAGCATACTGCAGGTCCCTTTAGCAAAACAAAAAATATATATATACTAGGACGTAGTGTTTCCAAGTAAGTTTTCCATTAAAAAAAGGAAAAAGCTGGCTCCACTTGCATGGAGTCAGCTACACTACACTGATGCGAACTAAAGAAACTGCTAAAAACTAACAAGATCCATAGTCCCACAGAGCAGAAGTTGAGACAGAAGGGCAAAGTGAAAAAGCAACCCATAACGTGTTTACAACAAATACAATTTGGAGCCGGGAACAGAAGTTTCATCAAAAGCAAAATATATGATTTAAAAAGAAGAGTGTAAATTACATTTTCTAAGGTGTTTTCTTTTCCAAAGTAATAAAAAACTTTGAACAGGCCTAAACTTGGGGGGGGGGGGGGGGGGGGGGGGCATCTTATGTTTTACAAAATTAACCTTAACCTTATTTTTACGTATTCCTCATCTCTGGTCCTGAGCAGCAGTTCACAACCCAAACAGGTCCACAGTTAAGGCAATTTTCACACTTTAGGACACTGACTTTGGCCTGATCGTGCTTTCTGACATGATGAATTATCATTTTGACATATCAGACAGGACTTTTGCTTCTCTCTGAGCTCAACCTTTATTCCATGGTCATTTCTATCAAATCAGTGCTGGTGGTGATACATCAAATGCTTCAAATTTCAATGAAATTGTCATTACAAAGGTTTTCAAGCATCTGCAAATTTTCTCTGGTTTATTTTGCTTGTGGTTTATTCTCAACATCTTTCTATAAGGTTTTGCCAGCTCTCCTGGGTAGCTCCCTGTAAGGCTCAGCCTCCTTAGCAGCTCTGTGCCTAGAGCAAGACTGGGGTATGAGAGTCTGTCCCACATTCCCTGCTCTCCTGATTTCCCAGCGGCGAACACAGCAAGCTTTATGCTTGTAGTCTGGTACTGGGTACCATCCAAGTTGCTTTGTATTTGTGAGCATCAGCCAGTGGGTGGCTTTGTATTTTGTAGCAAGTTGAGAAGGTCAATAGCCAGTTTGCCACTATGGGTTGATAATAAAGCTATATATATATATATATATACACACACACACACACGTATTTGTATTTAAACCATCTATAAATAGTTTATATATTCATTATGGTTATATAGAATATATATTAGTTTATAGTTACATAAACAATTTATATTAATATTAAAAATACCTCTAAAAATACACATAAAGACACACACACTTATATAAAACGTACAATATAATAGTTAACAGTATTCTCTTACTACATCTAATCACATCAATAGCCAAAAGAAGCCAACAGACACAAAAGTCACATACTAGGTATTTGATCCTTTAAAAATTACATCTTCTAAGTGATGGTACCTCCAGTAATTTTCTACCTAGCCTTACACATTTTTCCTCTTCTCAAAGAGCCCTTCCTCTCTGCCTTTAACATAGTATTAGTTTATTCAATTTCAGTACCTGATAACAGAGCATTGACTTTGTAAGAGTACCTTTCTGATAGCTCATCTGTTACACTTATGTACTGTTCTGCAAAGAAATAAAGACAGAACATGTTGAACCAGTTTTCTGAAACTACTTAAAAACCAAGAAGTAAGAAAAATATGGTTGCAAAATTTTTAACAAAACAATATGGAACCTGATGCAATGCGTTAATGGTCCATAGTGTTATTGAATAAGACTACAAGAGAGACACTTTACTTGCACTTGCTTGTCAGACAATTACTCTCTGCTACTGTAATACTTCATGTGCATACTTCCAAGGAAGACTCATGAACGCACAGGTTCATTAAGGGAATGAGAGAATCGATTGTAAAATGGAAAAGGCCGAGTGAGGTCATATTTCAAAAGAGATGAATATGGTACACTCCATTATGTTGTAATCAGCCTCTCTCTTTCATCCTAAGAACTGTAATAGTCTACCCTAATTTTCAAGGGGGGGTGGGGGGTGGGGGGTGGAAATATCTCACTGCCTGCATCATACCTTTATCCCAAATACAGTGAGGAATTCAAATGTGCTGCAGGCAGTTTCCATTTACCATGGTCTTTGGAGCAGACGGTATTGATGTTGCTGACCATTTTTCTCCTTAATAAGAAAAACATTCAAATGCTACTAATATTGCTGCCTTGGCAAACCACATTTAATAGATGGGACTTGCCCTGTACATGACACACAGAACATCAATCAAGGCTGAATTTTATTTCAATTTATTATGGTTGCTGTCTAAATGAAAAAATGCTTATATCGTTAAAATGTCTTCCAATATAAATGTGCAAATGATGTAATCACCCATTTTGCGAGAAAATTCTGATTTTGATTAAAAATATCTACAGTTGAACTTCTAAATATTTAATAAATGTAAAACCAAAAAACATAATAACATTAAGAAACTGCACTAATTAGGATATGCTGTTATATCATGGGTTTGTGCTCGATAGCTTTAATCTTTACAAGATGCATTTAAAAGGTATTCTTCTAAAATCATAAGAGCTGTCTTTTTGTTAAAATTATACAGAATAAATAACTTTAATCTTGACTTATTCAGGGCTCTTACATGTGTGGGTTTTTCCAAGCTAACATTTACCACAGTTCTTTGCCTGCTATAGCCAGCTGTCTCCAGACTCTGAACCTGGTGGCCTGCAAAAGCCCTGTAAGCTTTCATAGCTAAGCAACTCTGGACGGCACCCAATTACCAAGGGGTAGAAAGCAGCACCTTATAAGAAAATACACAATACTCAATCTCATAACTGATTACAGTGCACAAACGAGTTGTAGAGACAGAATTTAAAGCTTGGCACAGTCTCACTGGTGCATGCAGCAACTGACTTCCCCAGGAGCTCACTGTGACAACGGTTCTCCTAGCCACCACCTCCAGAATTGCACAAAACAATGTATGCAAGGTTACAGCCATGCTGCAGTGAGCACTACATATTGCCAGGTCAACCCAATGGTGTTTAAACCTCATTAAATTGTCATATGCTCCACATTATTAGCATAACTTTATTATATAAATACAATACCGTTATAAACAGCTGGCTCTGTTTTGAGCATTTGACAATGCTCAAAAGTCTAGACCCTAAATGTACTGTAATGCATCAAAGAACAACAAATGCTTACAAAACTTCACAAGCACATTACAAACTGGGCAGGGAGACAAAAGAGTTTCTACTAGAACACAGAGTTTAGAGTGGATCTGTAGGCAACTTCCTCGGGTCTTCCTTACTTCAGCAAAAGTATGTGAAACAGAGTTTGGATGCACAAGCAAAAGGCTGAACTGCAAAAACAGTCTCTCAGAATGTACAGGAAACAATGATAAGATGTGATGAACAGATAGGTAGCATAGTTAGACACTGCATCACTTAGTGCTGCAGTTCATCAGGCAACCACTGCTCATGCACATATCCCAGTGTCCTTGGTGAGAGGGAAGGCAGCATGCAAGGTTTTTGCCTCGCACTGCATTTTATCATAACCAAAAAGTGAGAAGCAATTTGAACTTGGCCTTTTAAAAAATGCAATGGATAAATAACTGGAAACAAAGGAAGTGCAAGAAAGCTACATGACAGATAAATGGGACTTTTAAAACATTGCATACTGTAAAGTTCGCCAGAATGTGTTGAAAGAAGAGCCAGTTAAATCACATCCTGCTGCAGCTGTCCAACTTTATAGCAAAAATGTTCATATTAATTCCATTAAACAATTAGAGAAGGAAATCCAAAATGTTATTACAAGTATGTTGGCTTGACACTGTCTTTTTTTCAGATTTAATAACAGATACAGTACCCTCAACTTCAAAGGGTAATGAATTTGTACAAATTGTGGGTATTCACACCCTCAGGGTCACAGAGCAGTTGTCCTATGGAAACCCTACAAAATCTAAACTTCACCATATTTCTGACAGACATTTTAGAAAAGGAAGGAAGGATACTGTAGCAGCTAGGGAGCTTGCCCGACATTTAGGAGATCTCAATTTAATTTCCTTGTCTGCCAGACTTCCCTTCATAATCCCAGGCAAAGTAAATCATTTTCCTTACCCTACTTTCTCAATTTTTAGAATGGAGAAGACCATTTAAGTACCTGAATCAAACAAGTTTTAAACAAAGGGGGGAAAAAATATTCTTCTCTTCTGTTGTTTTGTTTGGTTTTTTCCTCAGACAGAAAGTCACATGAAAGCTCAACCTCACAAGGTTTTGACTGTATACTGTTGCACATCTTGAAATCAAGAAAACCCACTATTTCTAAGTAACACGCCTTGTATGTTGCAGGTCATAATGCTATTGGAAATCCTTCCATTTCAAAACTACTGCTCTGTGGTAAGAAAAGATATAGAAGAATGAGCTCCGGGTAAGTTAATAAACAAAATGCATTCATGGCCCATTACTTCAAATAACTTTATAAATAGTCCACTCAAAATAATGGCCTCAATTAACATTTAATTCTCACACAGTGCATTTGTAATATACTGCAGGGATTAAGAGTTATGCATGGATATCACTATTCAAGAAGTGCCACAACTTAGAAGAGAAGAGAGTACATGTTTTCCACTTGATTAAAGACGGTTCCTAGCCTTTTCCCTCTCTACTAGGCCTCCTTGTCCTAGAAGAATTACAAGAAAAGATATTCCACTACGTGTGGGAGCTCCCAGTCCACTAACTGGTGTTGACCCTCAGTCTTGCTTTGAAGATTCGTAAGCACACTAGTGCAGCACTACTAGAGGAGAAAGCTAAAAGGTCCGAACACCCTGGCAGCCCTGCAGTTTTGTTCAGGAAACAAGCGATGAGAACTCACTGTGCGAGCGTATGCTTCAACCCTTTTTAAAACAAGGTGGAATGAAGCAAGTTTTCTTGCTTAGTAAAAAAGTGCCTTTCATAAAAAAATGCTAGCGCTGCCACTGCAGGGAACAAGCACTTGAGGACAAGACCAAAGCAACGGCGGAGGAGTCTTTCTGACATTACATGGACATTCTGACAGTGGCATGCACTACAAGAACAGCTGTAACGCTTATAACTTAATAGATCTAATGTCATGTGAAAGACTTCCCCTCACTCAGCCATCTTAGCGTTTTCCAAGCTAATGCATTCTCTTTTAGCGCAGAAAATTCAGAAGTTAACTGGGAAAAAGACTATCTTTGTAATATCTGGTTGCTTTTATCCTGCAACACAATGACTGAGCATTGATGAGATGATAACTCAGTCAATTAATCAAACACCAACAAAACACATTCTAACAATGACTGCCACATTCATGGTGTCATTTTAGGAACTGACTCCAGTACACACAGATATTTTTTGTCCCATGGGTTTGACCTGAATCCTAATGAAATTAACTGCTAGAAGAAACCAAGCCAGTACAAGCTACCAGCTTTCAGGGCATGCTGCAAAACCTGCTGAAAAAGCCAACAAACGCTTCACTTAGAAGCCAGAAAGGAGGAAGGCCGGAGAGCTCCCGGAAATCTAAAATGGACCTCACTGCGCTTTGATGAAGAAATGCTTTGATGGTGAAGTGATGGATTAAAAAAGATATTAAGAGTTAACGTAAAACAGAGATATAAACAGAAATATAAACCCATGCCAGCACCTATTATCCTCAAACTGTGTTTAGGGTCATATTAGGACTTCTGCCTGTGGGTTCATCTAAGGCATAAAAAAAAAAATAATTCAAGGAAAATGAAAGATAAAAAACCCTGCTTTTTAGCTATTATTTTCTGCACAAGTATTGTCTAAAATTTATTGTTAATACAGTATGTTAGCAGTTGTCCCTAACAAGCTCTGCATACATCCAAGAAAACTGCATACACCAACAAAGATGCTTCTAGTTTTGCACAACACATGGCTTTTTTATATGATATGTTCTCTCTTGAAAACTACTCCCTCACAAAATGAAAATTCAGCAGAATCTCTAATAGCTTTCATATTTCAGTCTAATAGGTAGCATGGCATTGCACTGCCGCCCACCTTTGCTACAATATTGCACAGCACATTTAACAGACATTTGCTTCCTTCACACCGTCCTTATGTGCAGCTTCTGCAGGACCTCAGTATTAACATTTAACAGAGTCTATGAGCATAAAGCACACTTCTGAACACCTGCTAGAACATTTTATTTGCCTTAAGAGTTTTATTATAACTGTTAAATTTTCTTGCTATGCTTTATGAGGCAAATCCTGGTCCAGTTTTAGCCTAAACTCCCATTGACTTCAACAGGAAGCAGATATGCCTGTATGTGGGGTTCCATACAAATTCAGGACGGGTTTAAACAGAATGGGATTGCTGGTAAAGCACTATTCTGGACATAAGAAGCCAGCGCCTAGCAGCTCAAAACAAAACCACTCAAGCCACCCTTCAAACAGCAATAATAAAAAAACCACACCCACAGGTCTAACCTTCTCGCTGCACTACAAACCCGCACCGACTAGAAGTACAACACATACAGGTATCCCGTCCACAAAAGCCTATGGCCTCCATGCCTTGGCGGGATGTTTGATCATCACCTGCATCTTCTCAGATCACTCACGAAAACTCCCGTTTGTCCTCTGTACTAAAGCCAGCGAAGGCCAGAATCCAGCTACATCAGCATCATTTCCCTCCTCTGACACACCTAGACAATCACAGCCCTCCACAGCGACACAAGACAGCCTGGAACAAAGCGCACAGACCCAGAAGGTACCTGGGAACGGTCCAAGGAGGTGTTACAGAGGAAGTCATGTCAGGAGTCTGACTCTTCTGAAGATGTTCTCTGCGGCTGCTTCTCTCTAACACAGTTTTACCATCATTACTGGCTATGTATTTAACACCCCTGTGAGACTGAACGTGACTACACACGAGTGAGCAACACAGCTCCTCACAGCTTAGAAAGAGATAATAACAGAGGACCCCATGAAGTCTACTTGGAACTGCTCTAAGAAGATTTAACTTCATTTGAAAACACATAGACATTAATTTCCCCATCGCTACAGAAAGCCCTAAAATAGTAAGACACACAGCTAGTAAACAGTAGACAATATGGCAATGCCACTTCTGTTTCACAAAAGCTTGACAGTAAATGCTTGATTCAATGCATACTATTAAGCCCCCCAAAATCTAAGCAATTATAAAAATGAAATTATAGACACAATGATGAATGGTGACAGATGAAATGTTAACAGATCTAGCACCATACACAAAAATCATTGATTTTCTCTGATTACTACTTAGGTGATCAGAGTGTATGAGGTCCTAGTTGCCTCCTTGCCCTAGATTTTATTAATGCTCCAATATCAGACACCCAATTTGGAAATCAATGCTTACTTCATCATTTTTCTCTGAAGGATCCTATTATTCACAATTGATTTAACAGAAATGAAAGGCTTACCATTAACAAGACCCAGCTGCTGACACTTCTGAGATGAATTATTGAACTTCTAAAAGTGAATTAACTTAACCATCACCAAGACTTATTGTCTGGTGTTTCTCATACCAAAGTCGGTGTATTTATAATTACAGAATGAAGTAGTAGAAAGTAGCTTCTTTGCCACCTCCTTAAACATCCACCAGATACACAAAGAAAAAATTAAGATTTGCAAAGATACAAATAGGAGTTATGTACCAAATCTAGACAGCAGGACCTTGGTGTCTAACTGCCTTTTAATGCCTTTAATACTTACCCTCTTCCTAAAACTCGAAGATACAGGTAATTTCAGGCTTTAGAAAAATGAAATGCAATTTATTGCAAGTTACATCTTTTGCCAATGAGATTACTACAAGTCAAAGATCCCTAGAGCTGACCATGCCCTGCCAAAAAGCCTGCAGAAGACAATTATTAATTCCCTTTCCATACAAAGTGAAGATCCATCTTAAGAATTGAGAAAAAAGTAGCAAATAACAGACAATTGCAAGTGATACTACTACAACTCCATCCCAAAAGCAGTTTAAATGTACAAAGCAGGAGGCCTACATATAAAATCTGCCATCCGAGCTAAGGGCTCAGAACATAAATCCACCATGCCTATCTGCCAGGACTACACATTGCCCAAGGTGACTTCAGCGGTGATAAAACCTTGAGTGTCAACAGCGTAACACCACCCAGCTGCACTGGTCTACAAACAACTTACTGTCAAACACATGAAGAGTTGTGCTAAGCAATATGCTGCCCTTAAGTCACAGGTTAGCAGGACCACAGCCACCCAGTGATGTATCACAAATAACTGTTCAGCCATCAAAACTAGTGAACATTTCCTGTCTTACTAGACCTCTTGCTAATCCGTGCTACCTGACTGAATATGCTTTCAAAATACTATAATGGCATCTGCTGTCCTTTAGCATTAATCATACTTACAGAGCTCAGCTTGATTATACTTACCTCTAACTGCTCTGAAGACCTCAGCTCAAGACCAAGTTGAGACTCCAAATGCACAATACCCAGAAAGTCTTCTGGACTAAAACACAAATTTCTGCCTTCCTTTTATCGTGGAATGATGACATGACATACCTGTTCTATCCTTTTCACACAAGCTGAAAGTCAACAACTGCCTGAAATCACTAGAGCCTCATCTCAAAGCCCTCAATGGATTTGACTGCTTGCACACTGCTGCAGGCAAAACATCTGGGCCTTTTTACTAGGGCTAGTGTATGAGGAAAATAAAGATACTCCTAGAGCAAACCAACCTCTCCTTGTATTTCTCTTTCCCACCCCCCTCCATCTGTTTTAACCCCTGTCTTACTGGAAGTAACTTCTTAAAATTCTGCTCGCATTGGACAAAAAGTTTAAAAATAAGGAAATGCAAAAGAAGCCTGGCAGACAGCCTCCAGCCTTCTAAGCCTCTTTCTTAAGAAAACAGGCCAAAATCATGCAATTATGATTATGCTGAAAATTTTTAGGTACCCAAATTTTTCAATCTGCCTCTTCTCTATAGAATAACACTTTTGAAATGGCAGCTGGATGGCCATAACTGAAGTCTGGTTAAGTTTGATACCTGCATAAAACACATCGCAGAAAGTAGGTTATAATCGCTTTTTTTAAAAAAAGACATGGACATTGGCAGAATTCCTGCCTTTCTTGCATTTATTTTTTCCAGTATTTCCCACATTGTGAAATTCCTCTTAATGCTATAAAGACAGAGCAGATTGCAAAAAATGGTCCTAGTGGTTCCAATGGGAGTAACGTGGTTAGAATCTGGCATTCTACAAAGTTTCCATTTCTACATAGGTTTCATTTATTTCTCAGTTTAAAAATAAGACCATGTTTTGGCATGTAACTAGAGCTGCTCTTATAACGCAAAGAAATAACACTGCTGGCAAGCCTCAAAGCTGTTCAGAGACAGAATTCTGTTGGCAGAACTTTTACAAAACTTTTTGACTAGAGGCAGAATTCAACACCAGCATAAATGGGAGAAACTTCACTGAAATCAATCATGTTACACACGCTTACTTATTGCAGGTCTGAATCCACATTAAGGTTATACAATGCAAATATATTTAGCTGACACAGAATTTAAACAGAATTGGTTCAAGAGAATTTAAATTCTAAATGTATATAGTAACTCAGCATCGCATTCTATGATCATCCTTCTGTGAACACTGTTTTTCCTTCTACACAAATGCTACCATGTTATTTAGTTAAGTATCATGACCATGCCACACATCTTTTCATGTAAGAATTACCACAATTCAGGTGCCTTATGGTTAGAGTATGATGAAATTACAGTTGCAAGATCTGTATTCCTGCATCAATTACAGGCACAGAAGAAAATAACAAATCTGGCATTTCACAACTTCTGAGGGTTTGATTTTGCAACCTACTTTCTAAAACACCTTTTTTGCATCTCATACCCAAGGTTTTTAGAGCATGAATAAGTTAACCAATGTGCAGCAGTGCTCCTTCAACACAGATCACAGCAAGATTTGATTCTCAACTTCACTATAGTACAGAGAACCACGAAAGTATTCAGGTACCTGAAACACAGATGCCCATGGCCTTCGATATCCAGAATACAGAGGGATAATGGATGTGACAAAGAACTTAGAAGGAAACCTGTGCCACTTTAGATCAGTTGTTGAAAGCAACTGAATTGCTGAAAGTTACTTTCAACAAGAACTGAAAACAAGTCCTTCTTGGCAGAAATTTATGTGACAGTGATACCGGGCTGCTGAGGTAAGCTTATGGGTTTAAGGAAAGGGTCACAGTAAGACCCTCTTTCTCACCTCCTGCCTGGGAAATGCAGATTATTCTTACTTACTATGAAAGCAAAGTGAGCAACAGGAACATTAAATCGGCTACCACAGGCAGGCTTCAACAGATACACAGAAGCGTGGTAACCAAAAAACCTAGCATTTTCCAATGGGTACTGTTCCTTTCTTTAGTAGTTATGCGATCCCAGCTTTGGGAACGTTTGTGATTTTGGCAAGGTGACAACTTTTTCCTAATGAACACGTTAGAGAAGATAATCTGATTTTTAAACTTCCATTATCTTATCAGATCTCAACAGAATTTCACTGACTTAGAAAATAAAAAGGCATTTAAACTGAGAATTATCATCCTGCCAAGTATCGAGATCTTCTTCAAACAAAGTGAGAGATCTCCTTAAAGAAGTGATGGAGCTTAAATACGTAAGTATTTCTACACCCAACTTCTAAGCACAGGTTACTCACCCTATAGTTGACTTGACCTTAAAAGCAGTTGTTGGAGTATTGAATTGAAAAGCTTCAGTGCTTTGTTTCCCCATTTTTTAAATTTTTTTTTAATGATGCTTTTTTTAACCTATTATGCTGTTACTGGAGGTAAAAATGACGAAGAAATGTAGACCAGATTTATTAGAACTTGTATCGTTGTGTACCACAACTCACAAACTGTTTCAAATAATTCAGCTAAACACATTTGCAACATTTGATTGTAAAAGTAATTATGCCTTTGCAATAAAATATAACACTTACTTAGATTTATTGACTTAAAACAATTCAACAAATAGAAAGAAATAAAAGAGGTGATAATTATGTTCAGACCACAAATTAATGCAATTAATTTTACCTATCTGGTAAATGTATTAATTACATTGTGGTTGAGTTAGAACTTCAAATAAACTTAATATACAGCCACTTTAGGACTGAAATTCCAGCCAGTGCTCTCACTGAGAATAAATTACGGAAAATTTTCACTGTAGTATGCCTAAGAACTGGTGTCACAAAACTCATGAGATCTTCAGGAATTTAAGGCTAATTTGCCACTGAGTATAGGAAGACATGACAATCATCCTTCTAGTTCCACTGTAGAAATAATGTACTACAGGTGTTTCAGAAAGACTTTTGATTTTTGAAAACAGGCAGTCTCTTTCTTTCCGTATGTTACCAAGTCTAACAGAGGCACATTTTTATTTAGGCTAAATCATGCCTTATGGGACACACTTATGAGGAAGAAAGGAGGACATGCAACTGGCATTTGAGACATATTGCCAGTGCAAAGCTGCCAAAAGCACACAGCAGGGAGCATGTTTTGGCTATCATGAGCAGAATAAGCACGCACTCCTTAACCACTGCCAGCTGGCATTTGTTTCCAAATACAGAATGCTCACTAGGCAGTTTGGAGACTGGACATACTCCTAACCTTAAACTATGCTCCCATGAAAATGCACTGCTGAGATACCTCATTAACCATGCCTGTCTCCTAGCTTACTGCCAAATGAGAAAGACTGAATGACACAGAAAAATCATACATTTCTCCCTATGCACAAAAAAGTACCTAAAGTATATCCTAACATACTCTAGCGCTTACAGCAAGAGAGATTTAAGAGATTTTGTTGGAAGAAGCTCCTGCCAGCATCTCAAGAAGCAGAAACACTGTCACTACTCCATTATACACAGATAGAAAAAGCGAAATCACAAGACACAGGGTACCAAGAGAACACAGCAATGAACAGCAAGAGTGGCTGGCACTGTGATTATAAACTATACTATCATGTTTAGTACAACCTCTAGCAATCCTTACAACAGACGCTCCCTGCTTTATGTGCTGGGGCAGATTTGTGGGTAGAAGATTAATGTCCCCCTCCATCTGCTAATGACTATATAGGTCCCCTGGGCTTTGCACCAAGGGTACTTTGCCCTTAGGATGAAACAAGAAATGGAAATTTGTGTTCATTTCTACATGAGCTTACTATTTCCAGCAACACTCCCAATCGCTAAATGTGTATTATTTCAACTTTATCTACCAAAAACATATTTTATCACAGTAGTTCAACTGTGATTCCAATTAGACTTTCAAAGAGATCAGTTAAAAGGAGAACAAACCAACAGGGGGGCACTTTTCACTTTTAAAGTGCTTACCTGACACAGCCTGCATCAGTATTTTCCCTGTAAGTGCTATTCATTAACTTTTCACTACGTTTTCAAAGTGACCCCACTCTTTTGGATTTCCCTTTCTCTATCGCTGATAGCCTGCTGTCAGGGACCAAGTAACTCTGAAGGAGGAAATGTGCCAGAGACTGCCATGCAAAGCAGAGGGCACTAATTAAAGCCTTTGTTTCCTTCAGGGGATTCTGTGAGTGGATTTTAACTTACCCTGTAACTGTACCTTTGCTCCTGAAAACTGGAGGCCAGTCAGTGGGAGCTTGACACCAGCGTAGTCTTCATGCACCTAAGCCAGTTTGACATGCTGGAAGAATGTAAGGGGAAAGAACAGTTACAAAGCGAAGTTTTGAAGGAATAAGGCAAACCTACCCATCACCAGAACAATAATACTCAGGGAATAATCACGGAAGATCTTAATGTTATCTCATATACCCGCAAATGAGAAATCAAAACCAGAGCGGTGCTTCACTAAAGGCTCTGAATGTGGGCATCTCAGGTTCAAGACGTGCTTCCTTTCTTCCTCTTCACACTCAGCATCCCTATCAGTTGCAACACTGAACCTCTCCTCAGTTCCAGCTCAAGGAAGAAGGAGCTGTCCATGCCACAACTCCCTGTGAGCACCCAACGGAATTCCAGGGCTGGTCAACTGTTTGCACTAGCACGGAGCACACACAACTAACTTCCCCCAGTTTACTCAACTTCACTTTGGAAAAATAAAAACCAGCAGAAATACCTTGACAGCTGAACCATCAACACAAGAAAAGTCCAACCCCTTTTTAAAAAAAGAGGGAAATATGATTTCAGAAATATGACCTCTACCTTTTGATCTAACTAGGCAGTTTCTGCCAACCCACTACTGCCCAACAAGAGGACAAGTGAGAAAGTAGTCGAGAAATTAATAAAATAAAGAAAAAGAAAAGGAAAAGGGAAAAAAAAAAAAAAGGAATTGCTCTGTATTGCCCTTTTACATCTTCAGCAGAGAATTGACTGTTCTCAGAGTCTACCAGAGTGCAGAAACTACAGCCACAAAAGACAATTTGCTTTTCTCTCTCACATCAGCAGCACTACAGAACAATGGGTGCTGCACTAACAACATGCTCTGCCTGTCCAGCCCTTAGTACTCATAATATTATTTTCAAAACACTTCTCTACTGGTTTTCCAAATCAGGAATGCTCTAAATCAAATATATACACTTAACATTGTTAAAATCAGTCATAAAACCCAACCAAAAAAACCCCAGCCTGATTTTGTATAAATCTGCAGAACTTTCAGCAAAGCTATTTCCATATTGCAGTCTTGCTAGAGCCAGCAGAGCTGCTCCCAGATTTCTGATCTGAATCCAGTGGTGTTGGCATTTTTCTTACGCTTCCTCAACAACAGCTCATGCATTTCAACTTTCATTTAAAAATTAAAGAGAACACCTTTCCCTTTTATATATGTACAATGCTGGCAAACACATCCTGAGTATGATTTAAATACACAGAGCAGCTAAAGGGGATTCAAAATTGCTAACGTAACGTCTCCTGATTACTCCTGATCACTCTCACACCCTTTTGGAAGGGTTACTTAGAGTTGAGAAGCTTGAATCTCAACGCTAAAAAAAATACCTATATATAAATATATTGTTAAGAATATTAAATACAAAAGCAGGGCTCAAGGAAGGTGAAGGACAGAGCAAAAAGCCGCAGCTTCCCTTCCCTGTTGGGAGTACAAGACAGCATACCTCCTGCCTGATACCCTTTCGAGCAACAGCCTGCTCTCCTTAATGTTGCCTCCTCGATTCCCACCCTGTGGCCAGTACAGGTAGGCAGCCCCTGGAGAGAAAGGCCGCTGAAGCCTGTGCATCTTACAGAGCACCAACAGCAATCATTCAAGCTTTTATACAAGCCCATTGTACCTCTGCAGAAAGGCCGCACTCAATCTGGCCCACAGAGAGAAAACAGCAGCCTAGATTGATAGCATCTACTTACACCGCTGCTGGTTATATACATACTGTCTCCAACGGTCTTTCTGAAAGGCTGAACAAGAGTCTCAGGTTTTAAACCTGAATCACAGCTAGCATATTTAACTCAGTTAACAGTAAAAGGCATTTAATGTCATCTGCTAAAAAGCAAAACCATAATTGTTCTGAGGGGGAGCAGGGGGGGTTACTGCAGACAGAGCAACCCTCGGGGCAGTGTGGTGATGAAGTGCAGGGCAGTTGGCAGAGGCAGTGCAACAAGAGCTGGGGACCCAGGTGGGTTGGTAACTGAGCAGTTCTACCACCATTATCTGTGACCTGCTGGCGTGGGCCCTCAGAGCCCTCCAAAAAGAGCCTCCCCTATGAAAAACTAAAATTGTGTCTTAAAATGTTGGGGGGGGGGGCAGGGTTTGTTAGGTAGGATGCTTTTGGGGTTTTTGGTAGTTTGGGGAGTTTTTTTGTTTTGGTGGGTTGTTGGGTTTTGGGTTGGGTTTGGTTGTGGTTTTGTTTTGGTTGGTTGTTGGGTTTTGGGTTGGGTTTGGTTGTGGTTTTGGTTTGGTTTGTTTTTTAGTGGAGGGGGGGGGGGTGTTGTAAAAAAAAGAAAACAACAACAACAAGGGTGGTGAAACACCAGAACAGGTTGCTCAGACACCCATCCCTGGAAACATTCAAGGTCGGGTTGGACAGGGCTCTGAGCAACCTGATCTAGTTGAAGATGTCCCTGCTCATTGCAGCAGGATTGGACTAGATGACTTTTAAAGGCCCCTTCCAGCCTGAACTGTTCCATGATACATTCCTCCCTCCTCCTCCCGTAAGTAAACATGTATGCACGCAGTCATACAAGGTAACAAATAAACTTGTTCTCCACTACTGAATTTTCCAATTTCAAAATACAGTCCTCAATATATAAAGTTCATGCTATTTCAGTGAGACACTGCTTGAACGAATAATGCCGGCAGAACTACAATTCACATACCATAGACTATTTGGTCATCATTAGTTTTTTTAGGAAAAGCTAAAGTCTTAAGGCCAAGCCTATCAGGATTTCTGATTCATTGTGACTTCACACAGACACCCAAGACAAGAAGTGCTGATATCTTGCCTGCCTTAACACAAAGTTAGTTCTGAGAAACATGAAACAACTCTTTAAGAAAAAACACATCTTATATTCAAGCTGTATATCACAAAACACAAATGGTCAAACATGGCGCCACAACTAACAACAGCAAACAACATCAACAGAGTACTCCCATCACACCAGGCCCAAAGCACATCTCAACAATCAGTCTTAGAGAGATTCATTAGTCATTCTAGAAAAAAAAAAAAAAAAGGCACTTTTTTATTACACCAAACAGCCATTTCCAATTTAGTATGTGTTACAAACCCTCCCAGATTTGTGAAGAACTTACCTACACTAGCCGCAGCCAAAACTACCACCTGACACGCCTTACATTTATCTGTCAGAGCTCTTCTCAACACGTGGCAGCAAGACTGTAACTAGGCATGGCAGCAGCACGGTGCAGAAGCACTTTGCCCCACAGACAGTTTACACTTGTTCGTTTTGTACATGCTCTTTACAAAATTATCTTTATTCTACATTACGTTGGCCAAGAGTACTACACAATGGGCTCCTCTGATACTGCAAACAAATAGCTCTTCCCTTCTAAGAATATAATTTAAAGATTATTTAGCATAATTCTTACGATACTTACTTTCTCTGTGGGAAATCTTCTTACAGAATCAGAATAATTTAGGCTGAAAAGGACCTCTAGAGGCCATGTCCTCCAACTCCCAGTAGTCAAAGCAGTGCCGATTTCAAAGTTAGATCAAGTTGTTCAGTCTTGTCCAGTCAAGTGTTTAAATCTCCACAGGCAAATCCCACAACCTTCACAGACTCCAGGTCACAGCTTATCCATTTTCATTGCTATTTTTTTTTCCTTATTTCCAGTCAGAATTTCCTTATTTCAGTGTGTGATGATTGCACCTTGTCCTTTCCCTGCATGCTCCAGAGAAAAGCATCTCTCCCTGTTCCATAACAGCCCATCAGGAAATGGAAGGCAGCAATTCATCTTCATTCCCTAATCTCCAGCCTGGGCAAACCCAGATCCCTCAACATCTCCTTGTACACCGTGTGCTTCAGCCCCCAACCACCTGAGCAGCCGTCCTCTGGGCTCTCCAGTTTGTCCCTACCTTGCTTGCACCGGGGGCCAAGGACAGGACACAGAAACAGCATTGTCAAGGGCAATAGTCACCCACCTCAACTAGGTGGCCACACTCTTGCTAATACACATCAGCATGCTATTAGTCCCCGTTGCTGCAACAGCACACTGCTGACTGATTCAGTGTTGGTTTTTAATCACTATACACTTTTACTCCTACAGTTCCCATACCCTAAGAATAATGGCTTAGAAGAAAGCACGTGATATGGATGGACACCAAATATCCCTTGGGCAATATATAATATAGACAAGAAGCCAATGTTGTAGCTAATATTTTTCATTAAACACTTACAAAGAAAAGAAGCCAGGCATGGTCTTACAGCCACGGAGGTGAACCCAAATTCTGCATGGAAAAGGATGGCAATATGCCACATCTTAAGCAGTAAATTTGCAAATCAGTACACTAAATCTGAGAAGTGCTCTGTTTCTTTTCCTGATTAATTTTTAAATACAAGTATTTTAGCTAAAATATTAACATCTACTGATGGCTGAAACAAGGTGGCTGCTCTGAGTTAAAACTCTTTAAACTATGAAAATGCAAAGACTTTAACATATTTCACCTTGATCACACAGCATTGTTTTACAGGTCCCCTTGACATACAGAGCACCATAATCTTACCTTCCTTCCTGATCTCAAAGCAAGCTCTTCTAAGGATGACCTCAGAGGAGCAGCATGAAGCATTCAACAGAAAAATGCACTGCTTCATGAGTGGCATCTCAGATCACCTAAACACAGATCACTGTGGAACAGCATTTTTTTCAGTGACCAAACAAAGAAATATCTACATTTAAAGCAAACTGAATGTGGTTTAGAATGTAGCTATACAACTTCCTGCAGCTGACCCCAGAAAAAATAAAAGACATATGATCTGTAACTTCCTTTGACTTTTCTTTGAACTCTAGATGGCAACCTTTAAAAAGCAGGATTTTCTTACTAGTTACTTCTAAGTTTTCTGCTAAATTAAATTTCAAAAAAGTACCTAATGCTAAAATATTTGCATGTACCAATACCTTGGGCTAAAGCGCCCTCTCTTAAAGAAAAAGAACTTCTAATCATTATTTTGAGATAGGGTCTACTGCATTACTTTGATAAATGAGCAGTACATATCACTCACTTGACAGCATAAATTCCAAAGTATTTGCAGAGAATCTAGGCATAGGTCAAAACAGATACAAGAAGATGTGAGAAAAGGAAGATGTGTTACCTGTACTGAGCTACTGAGAGTGACCTTAATTGCCTGGCATGTCCTTGCAGAGAGTGAATCAGGTTTCATTCAGAGACCCAAAGAAGGCAGCTTTCTATACAACTTCTGAGGATGCTCCCCATATGCCAGAATGGGTTTAATAAAGATTCTATGTATCATTTACTTAAAGCCTGTCTTCTATTACGTTGCTCCCTGCAGCAGCAATATGTAGCAGCTTTTTCATATCTGCCTAGATAAGAACTAAAACCTCCACAATCATGACTACCAAATACTGCAGCAATAATCAGCAGTCCTGGACCTTAAGATTACTGGGTGTGCAAGTTCAAAACCTGCCCCCTTAGCTGGCATACAATTTCCACCTGATCACACAAAATATGTTTTAACAATCAAAAATAGTCATGGAAATATCTACATACACACACACGCGCGCGCACACACACACTCTTACTCTCTCATCTCTGTGTACCGTACGCAGAATATATGTTACAGATATAACCAAAGTAAATAAGCCTTCAGCAATTTAATAATAGTAACAAACATAGGTGTCTGTAATATTCTGCATCCATGAGAGAAAAGCCACGGCAAACGCACCGGAGCTGTTGCATGGTGGCAGTGTTCATGGCACCTCCTCAGTGAACCTGCTGCAACTCTGGAAATGCACGTGCTCCCAGCCCCACGCTGCTGTCTATCAACTCCCCACGCCAGCCTACTAAACGGGAGACAAGCTGTAGCCCTGCACAAGAAGTAGTAGAGAAACTAGTGCGTCTCACAAGAGAGGCCCCTCTGCCTGCAACCAGCCCAAACACACACATCGGCACAGGATTCAACTAACTCAGGTCTGAAGTTTTACACACAACATGGAAAGGTTTTGCCATCACTGGTCTAACAGGGAGGACAAAACCCACCTTGTGTGCAAAGCTTTTTTAACACCTCCAAGGCTGGCACTTTTACTTCTCCAGGTTTGAGGGTTTTTTCCCCTTCAGCCTATCCTCTCCATTTAGCTTACAGAGACCACCTACCGAGCGCCATGCTAATTAGCAACAGCTTGCACTCCGTATTAAAAACAAAAATAGCCCCCCCACCCCCCAAAAAAAAAATCTAGTGAAAAGGGAAACTGTATGAGTTCATACACATTTCAACATTTCATGAATACTGGCCTATTTTAATTATATCTAAATAATTTTAATTCTGATCAGCAGACTTGCCATAATGGCTGAAAAATAAAGTCATAAATTAGATCTGTGATATGGTAGGATCTACTGCCCTACAGACTTGCTATAAAGCACTACTGAAATATATATGGCTGTAATCAAAGCTGACAATAATAAGCTCGTTGTGTCAGGATATAAGGAAGAGGTGAACAGCAGAGAAAAGTTAGGCTGGCATAGAAAAATCTAAAACCTCCAACAAACTAAATAAATATTTAACCAAGTGAAGGTCTTTCTGCTTTCGCTAACACGAGTAGCTCCTAAAAAAAAGAAAAGGGTTCCTTATACTTTTTACAAAGGCATATAGTGATAGGACAAGGGGTAATGGCTTTAAACTGAAAGAGGGTAGATTAAAATTAGATATAAGGAAGCAATTCTTCACTGTGAGGGTGGGGAGGCACTGGAACAGGCTGCCCAGAGAAGCTGTGGATGCCCCATCCCTGGAAGTGTTCCAGGCCAGGCTGGATGGGGCTTTGAGCAACCTGGTCGGATAGAAGGTGTCCCTGCTCGTGGCAGGGGGGCTGGAACTAGGTGATCTTTAAGGTCCCTTCCAACCCAAACCATTCCATGATTCTGTAATTACAGGTAAATGTCTATTCTACAAATTCTCCACGCTTTCCTGTATTTATATAGAATACTGCACATTGCTTTGAAGGAGGGAAATACGATGAAACTGACGTTTCATCAGGATCTCAGGACTCAAAGACTGTCTCCTATCATATTTAATTAGAACACACCCTATAAAGAAGCAAAATTTGATGTAATTTTTTCCCCAATGACTTGCTTAAGCGTTAACAATAGTTTGCACCTACAATATGCATTGTAATAGACTCCATTATTATAATTAAGAACAGCTAAGCTATATTAGGAAATTTTAATAACTACAGTCTCCTCCTAATATATAAATGAGAGTCAATGATACTGAAAGACAACAGATTTCATGCGGGTAATCAGAGTTTGATGCTACAAGATATTACTGAAACAACAGGTTATTAAACAGGCAAGAACATATTAAGGCCTCATGCATAAAGTAACTATTAGTTCAGAAGAGTTAGAAGAAACTTCCACTATGACAAAAAGGACACCATAACTGCTCACAACAGTTGGATGACACTGGCTGGACTTTGTACTGCAAACCACTGTGGAGTGGCAGCTTTTTAAATCGCTACTGATAATACACTGAAGATACTGAAAATACTGATAATACAGAGG
Organism: Falco naumanni; assembly: GCF_017639655.2. NCBI lineage: Eukaryota > Metazoa > Chordata > Aves > Falconiformes > Falconidae > Falco > Falco naumanni. The sequence goes on from NC_054057.1 coordinate 6,664,273, forward strand.
AACCACGCGCTGGTGTGCAAAGCAGTGGAAAAATAGATCTTTGTCTTGAAAATACTGGTGCTCCACACAAGAAAGAAATAAAAGTATTATTGTATTAAACCTGCTTGCAACTCTGATTTTACACATGTGTAAATCCACATAAGTCAACAGAGACTGTGTTTATACTGCATACCTCTCCCACCATATCCATATGGGCACAAGTATGAAAACGGATGGTCCCTTTCAGGCACATTGGCTCAAACTCCTACTGTACACACCTGTGGGCACCTCATAACCAGAAATTTGGTAGAATAACTTATTTCACTCTACAGAAAAGCGGGTATGTGAGAATACTGAGCCTTCTACGCTTTGCCCACAGTAGAGACCCATTACCCCTGAAGCAAGCCAGTATCAATAAATTACTTTCACTACAAATATAAACAAACCTACTTCAGCAGAAAACCAAAAAGTCATCATGATGAAACAGTCCTTGGTGGTGTCACTCCTACCTGGAGAGAACCGGATTTTCAAGTGTAACAGATTCTTTACTACACTGCCATTGGGGCAAAGTAGCCTGAAAATGCAAGCGGACTGCAAGACCCCTCAGCTCTGCAGGAAGGTGCAGAAGATAATCAGAAAAGATGCAAAATGCGACCATCTGCTTTGGAGCCAGCCTTTGCACTCTTCATGAGCATGTTTAGTCACAGAATGATGACAACCTGGGTCGAGGCAGATCCTATACTAGTAACCACTCTCATTTACTAACACTGACATTACTATGCAAGGACAAATCCTGCAACCCTTTATCTAGCATAAAGTATTTTGCTGGAAGCTTACCCACATAAAAATCTAAGGATCGACCTTCTCTGATCATTAAATCAGACACAGACAGATGCTGACACATCAAGCTCTTACCCAGGGCTTAGTTCATAAAAGAAAGATTTAATTAGCATTTTAAAACAAAACCACCTTTCTTGGTTAAAAACAAAACAAAACACAACACACACCAACTCTCGATGCTCTTATTTTAAGAGCAATGTTTTTTTTCAGTTTTGCTTCCAACTCTTCCCGAACGACATAACCAGAACCGCAAACAAGTGACGGCCACATAGCAACTTCTACCCCAATGACACCATTTGCACTGACACCACTTTACCTTACATCAGCCTCTCCCACACGCATAGGCCCTTGCACTAGGTATTCAATTCCTTCAGTTAACCATAACATCATAGATAATTAACCTACACTTGCTAAACTTCCTCATGAGAACTCCTCCAAGAGTAAGAGCCAAAAAGCCGTCTCAGTGAATTTCTTCTCTTTGGGCTGTTGCTGTACTGTTCTGTCGGGCACTCTTTGGATCCAGCACGGTCCTTGGACAGTAATATTTTGTGTTGCTCCATTAAATATTTTGTTTTCAGAATCCATGCTATTGCTTCCTGTCTGTCTTCAAAGATGAAGTTAGACTGCATTTATTGCCTACGCTTCAGCCCCTTTGTATTTTGTTACATGTCGCTTGCTAAAAATGCTATTAAGCACGCCTCAGCCAAAGGCAAAATAGCAACGCTATCAAAACCAGCAAAATCCTGCCAGATTCAAACGACCGAGCTGTCACTCTAAATACACACCACAACGTAGCACTGGAGAATATCAGAACTGCATGAACAGCATTCCTATCACCCCCTTGCACCAGAGCCCGCAGTACGCGCGCACAGCGCCGAGCCTTCACACCGTGTTTGTGAAACGCCTATCACTGACCCGCAGCCGGCGGGGCCGCCGCGGGCCCCGGCAGGGCCAGCCCCGCTCACCCCGAAGCAGCCCCCGCGCCCCAGCAACACCCCGCGGCCAGGCGGCCCTGAGCCGCGCGTCACTCCCCGCGGAGCCGGGGAGCCGCCCCCGCACGCCTTCCCGGCCAGCCACCGAGTTGCCGAACTACGGAACTATTCGGCACGCACGACGATGAACGAGTAAGTGGCCGCCCAAGAGCCACGCCGCGGTGGCCGTCCCCGCACGGGAATGTCATCCCGCGAGGCGCGCCGCCGGCGGGGCGCTGCCCTCACGCTCCCAGTCACTTTTTACAGCAAGCTCTGCCGAGGCCCGTCCGCTTGTTTTAAGCGCATCTGCAAACACCACGGGTTTATTATTATTATTTTCCGGCCAAAACAAGCGCCGTTTGTGCAGAGGCCGGCACGCGGGGCAGCAGCGCACGGCGGGGCTCCCGCCCCGGGCCGTCAGGGTCCCGCGCAGTTTGGCGCTTCCCGCGCGCGACTTCGCCGCACCGGACCGCCGCGCGACGCCGTCCCGGGCGCTTTTGTCTGCGAGGGAGAGGGGGCAGCGCCCGCGCCGCCGCCGGCCGCCCACGGGAGACACGCGCACCCGCCCCGCGCACCCGCCCCGCCGCCGCAGCGCGGCCGCCCCGCTGCGCACCCCGCCGCGGCTGGGCCGGGGCGGCGCGGGCCCCGCGCGGGCGCGGACACGCGCGGAAGGGGCCGCGGGGCGAGCGCCGCGCCAGCCGGGCTGCGGGGGGGGGGGCGGCGGCACGCCCCGCTCCGCTCCCCTCCCCTCGCCGCCTCCCCCCGCCGCCGGCCGCGGCGGGCAGCAGGGAGCCCTCCCCGGCGCCGCCCGCGTTACCTCCGCAGCCTCCCGCTCCCGCCGCCGCCCCGCCAGTGCAGCCGGCAGCGGCGGCGGCAGCCCCGGACCCCCCGCCCCGCCCCGCCCCGCCCCCTGGCGGGGCCGCCGGGGGCTCGCGCGCCCCCTCGCCGCGCGCGGGCAGGGGGGCAGCGGGCAGAAGGGCCCCCTCTGCCATCCCACCCCCGAAGCCCGGCGGGGGCTCGGCGGCGTGGGAGGGGGGGCACGGCGGCCCGCTGGGCTCGTCCCCCCGCTCCCCAGGAGCTGTCAGCCGCCTCCGGAGCGTCGTCCCCCCGGGTCCGGGGAGCGTCGTCCCCGTCCCCCATTCCGCCTAGCGCCGGGGGCCAGGGCAGAGGACGGGCCTCGCCCCCCCCGCCCCCCCCGCCGCAGCCGCCTCGCTGCTGTACCCGCGCTCCTGCAGCCCCCGGGGGAAGTTGCACTCTCGGCCGAGCCCCCGCCCGGCGCACCTCGGGGCCGGTGTGCCGGCCGCCTGATGCCCGGGCCGTCGCGTCTCCCGTGCCTCCCGCAGGCGCCGGGCCCGACGGGCGGCTCCGGCAGCGTGCGGTGGGAAACGCTGGGTTTCCGGCCGGGGAAGGAACCCCGAGAGCGGAGGAAGGTGCGGTGATGCTCGGGCCGGGCCGGGCCGGGCAGCTGGCTGCGAGCGGCCGGCGGGGCCTCCAGCCCGCTGGCGACTGCCTGCGTCCGAGCATAGTGACCGCAGGGTCTTCGGGAGATAAACACGAGCAAAAATACACTCTATTCAGATTTTTGACAGCTGTAATGAGCTCAAGGAAGAATTATGTAAACATTATTAAGTGTAATAAACACATGTCAGCATTAGGCAGTCTTCTGTAGAAATGTTGGTAAAAGCCACGGTGAACGTTTTATTCATAATGTCTTTTTAACTTTATGTAGCTGGTGTAATAGGCCCCGTGCCTCGACGGAAAATCATTACCCGGTAATAGATGAGCCAGTTCGGAAGGAGAGCCACTGGGATACTGCACACTTTCATTCATAGATGCTACGTATTAGAGGAAGTAGCAGGAGGCCTGCCAACTTTCCCAATTTAATTATTAAGCTGTCAGTTCCTGACTCCTTGTTTCAACTTCCTGAGGCAACATCTGGCTGTAATAACAAAAATAAATAAATAAAATAAAATTTGATCATTCACTCAGCAGCACTCTATTTGCAATGTCCTTTTTGCTGCAACTTTTCTGAAAAAACTCGATACGGGGGATCTGGACTCGGCATCTCTCTGAACCACCCGAAAGTAAAGACAAGAATGGTTTCAGCTGTGATCCTCAAGGCAAAGCTGTGAGGAAGGCTGTATCATACTTGAGCCTTTTTTCACCAAGTCCAATGGTGTGCGTTTTAATCTTCCTAATCCTTTTATTCAGAAGAACATCAGCATTTTTTTCACTGCATGAAGCTGAATGATATGACTTTGGGAGATTAAAAAAATAAAATCTTTTGCTAGCCAAGAATTTTTGCATTTTCATCAAACATTGCTTCAAAAGGGGAATGTTGGCTTCAGGAAAAAAAAAGAAAAAAAAAAAGCCATAAAGGATATCAGATTAAATGCTACCAAATGTGAGCAAAACACTGAAGAGAAGTTTTAAAATATCCATGACTGCGTCTTCATGTGTTCTCTGGGTCTGTTTCATATGATGCGACAGCTTCAGCTCCCAATTTGTTATTGCAGTGGCTTTTGGAACTGTATGCCTCTTTGTTTCTTTTTCATATCCTCGCTCAAATACATGCACACGCTTACAAAAATATGTATCTATATATGTACATATGCACACAGAGGGACAGATACAGAGTGACTCAGCTCTGCGTTCTACTTGCTTAATCAGTTTTCAGAGCTCCAGCACTGTTCACTTATTTAAAATGCCTAAAGCCACCTTTCCCACATTACTTATTTCACTGCCAGGGTGCAGAGCCTTTGACAAAGCTAGGCCATCTACGCTGCCTTCTGTGGGTCACACTCTCCAAACTGCCTTTCGGCAGGTCAGAGGTCAGCCCTTCCATTAATCACACGACAGCTTGGGCTTCAGTGCTGACCCTGCACACCAGTCCTAGGGAATCCTACAAGACCTTTTTTTCCTGGTGGTCACTTGGAGCTAAGGAAGGAAATCGAAATCTGGAGGAAGAGGTCCTGCAAGCCCAAACCGCAATGAGATGGTATCAGGAATGCTGTGGGGTGACCGCCATCACCCATGAACGTCATTCAGCACTGCTCAGCACTTGGGTCTCTCCGGTGCCATGGGACGGATCAGAGGTGTAACGACTGTGGTGCTAAGTATGAGTTGCACATGTATGGCAGCAGCGCCTAATTCAGTACCTCCAAGTGTGACTCTGCCCTCATGCTCCCAGAGAAAGCACTCCTGGTTTTCCCATTCTATTAATTCTCTCTCCCATTAAGAAGTTAGGTGTAGAGATCAGAAGAGTCTGAAGTCAGTATTGCTATCTTTTGGGGCTCCTGTCGGAGGTCTGACATGAGGTGGGCTTTTTGTTGGGGTTTTTTTTCCCTCAGAAGTTTCCTTCCTGTCATAGCTTGGAGGAACTTCTGGAACATTTTATTGATTTCCTAGCTGCTCTTCACTGGAACTCCTCATAATTCCTGGCTTCCTAAGGCTTACTGGGTACTTTTCCTTTCATATCCTCTAGTTCAAGTAGCAGAAAGGCTAACTATCCTGTTAAGTAGGGAAGCCTTTCTTAAATCATTGAAAGAACTCTAGACATATCCTTTCATATCTGTCTCCCATCTTCTAGTTAAATAACTATGCCTCTTAAGTCCTCATAGGAGGAGATTGAATATTTTATATAAATTCTATTCAAGATTCTCCTGTTTTCCCTACAGTTCATGAAAGATCAGTCAGACTCTTCCTTTAGACTGTAAAGAAGAAAGAAAATAGAGTGAGGGGAGAATGTTAAAAGTGGATTTTCTGGTCAAATTCTATTTATCATTTTTTCTACCATTAGCCAGTTTCCATGTATAGGGCTCAGATTTCTTTTTAGAAAAGCCACTTGGGATTAAAAAAAAAAAAAAAAAAGAAAAAGAAAAAGAGAAAAAACACTCAAAACAAAACATTTAAAAATGCTCTGGATCAAAACAATGTTTCTGAGACAGCAGCAATGACTATGCTGAGTCCTGTGACCAGATGTAGCTTTGAAAACTTTTTGTAGTCTCTTGCTATAGGAAGTAGAGTTTGTACTTGTGTACGTTTAGGAGTCTGTCATCAATTTCCCTACTTCTTGCCCAGGAGATCCCTTGACAACTTCTGTGCCATATATGGATTCAGCAGTAAAGAGGAAACTATGCAAAAAATGAGCAAATCCTTTACAAAAAGAAGGTTAAAGTACAATTTAACACAGGGAATTTTAACAGCCTGCTAATGAAGGTCAATAACATAATGGATAAGACTACAACAGAAGTAATTATATATTTACAAATGTGACAGCAGAAATTAGGGTCTTCTTAAAAGTAGCAGCTGTTAATTGCCAGCCTTACATACAGACCACACTTGGATACACTGCTAATTAACTGAAAGGGGAAACTAGAGGAGTTTCAGCTCCGAGTTACTTGCTGTGGACCTAGGGGGTCAAGCGAGAGATGCTGTTTCCAAGGTAGATCCCAAGCTGGGTAACATTTGTTGGCTATATGGAGGCAGTGATGGCTGTCTGAAACAGAATTGCCTACACAGAAGAAAGCCAGGGGAAGCAGTATATGCTGATCCACTCGGGCCAGCCTCTGCAGCTAGTAAAGCAACCTGATGTAAATAAAGAGCCTCGCAGGTATCTGTTATTCTATGGTCTGGAGACATCAGCTCATATAAAACAGCAAAATGTTTGAGACTCAGAAACTAAAATTACTTTCCTTAATGAAAAGGATTGTGTGCTGAAAGGAAGAAAAAAAACATCCTGCAGGATTTGAAACATCAGCCAGCAGACAAGAGAAATCCAGAATCCCACTGAGCTTGAGGGGCTTTCTGTACACTTGAATGAACATTTGTTGCAACAGCCAGCCCTCATCCAAGGACACGATATAATCCCAAGGTATTAATAATAACAAGTCAATCCCTAGCAATATTCTTCCCCCTCCTCGCCCCCCCCCCCCCCCCCCCCCCCCCCCCTTTTTTTAACTTGTTCCTACAAGATACTCATAAGAAGGAACATGGAGTCTGCGGATAGTGTTCAGAGCATGAATTTTGTCTCTGACATGCTTACTAGGTAACAGAGATGATATTTTACCTTTAGAGATGAAAAATAAAGCTGTGGTGCAATTGCACCATCATGCAACAATAACTGATGCTGGCAGCTGAGATTATAGTAGCGTCTGCAGCTACAAATACTCAGCTGGGACTCCTTTAGGCTTCTGTGTATCAGCTGGTCTTCTATTATCTCCTTGGGAATTGAACTAAGCAACACATGGGTGCCATGACTTCTGAATGCTTGATAAAGGAAGTAAAAAATACAGCTAATGGAATATCCAACCAGTATAATTGATATAGTAAAACCTCCTCTACTGAGCTTGGTAATGACTTAACAAGGGCATGGCATGCATGAAAGACAAAGGAAGACATTAGAATAGCTAACCCACTTGTTATTGGGAGAGTTAATTAGGTACATTGTGTTTAAAGAACTGCTTCTTGAGGTTGTCCCCAGGATGGATTGCCAGGAAGTATCAGGTAGTAAGTTTACTGATAAGACAATATGAAGAACATGGGAGGACCATTTTCTGGGAGTGAAAAAAGTTATAACCCTCTAAGGAGTTAGGATGTAAAACTGCAGAAAGCAATGCCAATTTGTAAGAAATCTTATCACCTTGGCATATAATCAGTGACAATGAACTGAAACCTTAATTACAGAAAAAAGATGTACAGGGCAGAAAAAAATCTTACAAATGTGGAGGTAAATAAATACAGAGATCTGGCTAAAGTACTGTGGATTTAGCTAATAAGGAGAAACTCAGTTTGGGTGGAGAAAGAACAAAAATGTAAGTTACAGAAAGACAGATGTGTAAATCAGGCTGTGTTTGTATTTCTGGATTTGTCCCATACACTTACGATAACATGTAATTCCTACAAGATTTCTGCTACATCTTCTCTTGAAGGAACTCATGCATCTAGTAGGCACAGATCAGTGTTATTTAGAGGTCAGAAATTAAATGACAAGGGAATCCAAGTATTTGAGTATAAAAGCAGAGTATTTCATTCTTGTAGAGGTCCTTAAGGTGATCACAGTAGCTCGAGAGTTCACAAAGCACATGCATTACACTGCCTGCTACTTTACAAAGCACCACTAAAAAGTTGTTACAGACATAATGAGTAGAAGTAAGTTTTGCTCATAGTATGCAACAGCAAAGTATGTTTCTCAAAAGGGTTTGGTAGCCCAGCCACTAAGGGATGAAAGACTGGGTACAGTTGAATATACACTGATGAAACATAGTATTGCAGTCTGGCCCCGCAAACTGCGTGTTCTGGCAGAGGAATCAGAATGGCTGTTATAAGTCAAAGCTTTAGACACCTTCAGACAAGTATGAACTAGTGTCTGTCCTGCAAGTAATGGAAGGGAGGTACTGTGTAAATCACATCAGTGATCCATGCTTAGAGTTCTGACCAGAGAAGAACAACAAATCTGTGTTACAGAGGTCCCTGTGTCATCTTTTTTATGTAATACCACTCAGACCTCGACAATCAATACTGTTCTGATAAAATTATTTTTGGATTCATGCTTCCTGATAAACTTTTGTATTTTTCAAAAACTGGCAAGGACCTTTGCACCTGCACAGGTGCCAGATGCAAAAGACTTATGTCAGAGACATGGGACAGTATTTAAAAAGATGAACCAATATATGAGTCAGATGCAAGCATGCTGTCCTGGTTTCAGCTGAGACAGAGTTAATTTTCTTCATAGTAGCTGTTGCCGTGCTGTGTTTTGGATTTGATGTGAGAACAATGTTGCTAGCACACTGATGGGCTTAGTTCTGGCTGGGTGATGTTTACACTAAGTCAAGGAGCTTTCAGTTTCTCAGGCCCAGCCAGCAAGAGGGCTGGAGAGGCACAAGAGATTGGGAAGGGACACAGCCAGGACAGGTGACCCAAACCAGCCAAAGAGGTATTCCATACATATGATGTCATAATGAGTATATAAACTGGGGGAAGAAGAAGGAAGATGGAGACATTTGGCATTATTGTGTTTGTCTTCCCAAGTCACCGTTAGGCATGATGGAGCCCAGCTTTCCTGGAGATGGCTGAACACCTGCCTGCCGAGGGAAAGCAGTGAATTAATTCCTTGTTTTGCTCTTCTGGCATGCGTGGCTTTTGCTTTACCTGTTCAGCTTTCTGTCTCAACCTATCTGACCCCCTGCCCCATCCAACGGTGGGGGGAGTGAGTGCGCAGTTGCATAGTGCTTAGTCATGTGTGGCAACACGTGCGAAACAGAATAACAACAAAAACAACAAAGAGAATAATCTATCCATCTAAGAAAAAAAACAGAAAAGTGCAACTAAATAGTGGAAGGCTGAACCTAGAGGAGGACTTCAAAAAATCTGAAGTTTTCAGTATAATACGTTCCCAACTAATGGACCTGGCCCATAAGTTACGGACTCTGTATTCCTCCATAATTTTAGTCCATCTAAAAGGAGAACCCTGGGAATGACTACAGCATTCAAAATCTTTTTAGGTGGTGGATTCCCTAGTTTTGTAGGATTTTCTATAATACTGAAACTTGTATGGCTGGTTAGAGTTCTTGTAAAACTAAACAGAGGAAAAGCCATAAGAATCAGTGCAAGGAGCCATAGAGATATATGTGTCTTTATAAATGTGTTAATAAATGTGTAATTTTTTAGTATACATGAATTTTATATATATTTTATATATATATATATATATGTATAAAAATACAGAAAAGATAAGTCCTACCAGCACATGTAGAAGTTCTTATTTGCAATGTCCCAAATTCTCCCTGGCTCTGTTTCCTGAATTCATCCTCTAGGGCAGATGTTCAGTCCTGTAATTACTTTTGAAATTACATTCCTAAAACCTAACTCCTTAAGTGAGTAGTGTGGAGTGCAGTATGGAAGGGTATTTATAGGTGACTTATTTAACAGTTACTTTTTACAGTCTTTTACAAGTTGATTGCTGCATGGATGCACATAGTGCACCTGCCTTCCCTGGGACCTTACAGGTTAGTAATGGATGCTTCATGTAATAGAGAATCAAGTGTGGTAATTGAACCTGTATTCTGTTGTATTCCAATACGTCCTTGGATATTCTGTAAGCAGGTGGCATTGGTTGAAGAAAATACTAAGCAGATGCTCAACTGGTAAACATACCATAGATCCATTGCTGCTGCAAGTTATTGTTTCATTTCAGGATCTGCTCCAGATTTGTAAGCAGTCCTGCAGACACTGCTGAATGATGGGGCATGATTCCAGTCTCCTTCTGGAGAGGTATCTGGTGATTAGGAAAGACCCCCTAGGACATCTCACAATGGCACTCAACACCTAGGTCACAGCAAGCCTCTAATGTCCCTAACTTGTGAGTCAATTTTACACCAAGCATCTAGAAGCTTTCTGGCCATCTTCAGAGTATTTCATTCTTTTATGCTTATTTGGAAATAATTCTCTCCAAAACAATACAAATGAGTAAGCAAACAAACAAGAATACCAGTAGGGTGCCTGTAATTGAGACCTTAGGCATAACTGTTTATTTATGGAGGATAAAACATTGATATTTATCTATGTTAATCTTTGACTACTTTCTAAGTCACATGGAACAGCTTATTAAAAAAAGAAAGGGTGATGTACAGGGGTAACAGCTACTCTGAGGTGGTTTGCGAAATCACACTGTCATTGTTTCATTCAACCCAGTGAGGTCAGAGTCTTCTAATCAAATTCAGTGAGTTTTACATCAAGCCTTCAGTCTGCATTCTTCGTTGTCACAAACACAGTTGGTATTTCTTATTATCTATGCTGTAGTACTTTTCTGAGTGTGTTTGGGTTTCGTGCAAATACAGGAAGAAACAGACTTATTGCTATGGGGATAAAAAGTGCCTTCCTAACTCAGGAAAATAGCCCTGTGACAGCTAGACTTGGTAAGTGTTACCGAGTTTCATCCGTTGCTCATATCTGACTGTAATTTGCTGTGGAGCGTTCTGCTATGGCTTTCTACAAGGAGCAATACGAAAATTGCATTGAATCATATTCCGGAGTGAAAATGAAGGGGGAGGGAATGGGCACCACCACCCCCCCAGCCTCAGCTAGAAAAGGCAAGCCCCCTCCCCGGGCCGGCGGGGGCCGGTGCGGTGAGAGCTCCCTCTTCCGTTGCAGATAGCCGCGTTCTCGTTTTAACCCAAACGTCTGGTTCCCTGCTAGATTTTGTCATTGCCCTACTTACCCCACATTTCTGTTTTAAATGAACATTATTCCGTTGTGTTCTTTTACTGCTTGTTATTGTTTTGTATTGTGGCATTGCTTGGGCTTTCCATTGACTAATACAAAAATCAATACCTCTTCCACAGAAGAAATTCTGAATAAGCTGAAAGCAAATAATACAATTATCAAGGCACCATTTAAATTAAACTGAAAAAAAAACCCGGGAATGCACAACATACTAACACCAGCCTTCTCTCTTTATAGCTACTTGTAAGGTAGTATCATTGACATTTATGATCTGAGTGAAGGTTTGTTTAAAATGTCATCAGTTTTTGTAAACATGGAAAATACTTCTTGGAATGATTTGTACGTGAGACTATTTCTTAGTTAAATAACTTATTTACTTCCTTCATTGCAATACACTCACAAGGTGAGTCTGAAACTTGTTTATCTGACAAGGTCCAAGCGCAAGCATGAACTTCTAACAGTTGGCTTTCAAAGACACTAAAAAATAATTTCAATAAGAACTATTTATGTTGGAAGTTGTGTTACCATCTCCCATTAATATGCCTCTTTCTGTGGCATAATGTCCTCCTCCTTTCCCCCCAGCTGAATGGTTCATCTACTTAAGTCTTTGGGGAAAGAACAGTCATTTGCTAAATGCTTTTACAGCCCATAGCACAGGAGGGTCTTGACCCGACTGGTCTTTGGCCTTAGAATATTTTAAAGGAATTTGTTACTTATTATTCTTGTGTGTAATATATCATGAAAGGTTTCCATTGCTCTCATGTTTTATTGAAGGTTATTTTTTATCCCGCTTAAATATGTCGTAGTTGCCCTCAGAGTATCAGGTTTACAGTGCAGCTTCTGCAATACAATCATGGTACAGATCACATAGAATAATGAATGTGTTACAGTAAGTCTGGTGGATACATCAGAGAGGTTTTGCAGGAGGTGAGCTGATGATCTGAAAAGAGTAAGAGGATGTTATGGTGGAAGTCAGTAAGATCAGGGGGAGGCAACTACAGGTACAACAGCAGAGGGACCTGTCTAAGAGGAAACCTTGCTAGTGGGGGTGATTTTGTAGGTGATGTAGGACACACGTTGATAGGAAGCAAGGCTGCCTTAGTACCGTTGTTACAACCTGCTTACTGTAAATGTAATTGCTTGTAGACAATAGAAGACAATAATTGTAAATTACAAAATGTAATGCACGAACTGTAGTTTATATATAATATGAGACAATATCCTCCCTGTTAACAGGCTTGAAGTTTAATGCCTTACTAGATTATCATGCCAATAACAAAGTTTCGTTATTTAAAAGACATTCATTATGGGAAAAACAATCATAGCAGCAGTATTCAAGCAGTTAATCCACTATGCAGTTTTCCCATATTTCCAAGCTGTTGGTTGTTTTAAAAGAAGCTATAATTACATTAAATACTTCCCAGTGTTCAAAAGCTGGAATTGCTTGGCTTTCCACTAGGTTGTTATCTTGCAGTAACCATGGGTGAGGTGTGAGGTGTAATCACAAACAAAAAAGAAATTGGCATAGTCAACACTGTCTCATTAAAATGATGACCGCACACTGAAAAACATTTCACTTCTATATTAATTACTGAAGAATATTAACTTACCCATAACTCTACACTTACCCATAATTCTATACCAACGGTATAAATTTAGGCAGTGCACCTAGATTTTCCTTTCTCTAGCTCAAGATAAACACTTTGTCTCATAAAAAGTAACTGATTTTACCAATGAGACTAGATCCCTTTACCAGTAAAATTCTGGCAGCTTTAAGGAAGAAAAAAAGCTATATTCAGATCTATGAGACCCTGTATAGATACAGTATTGTCATAGAAGAATATCTGACTTTCAGTCCCTCCACCCCATCTTGCCTCTTGGTTTGCTTATCTAGGTAACATCCTATTTGCCAAAGGAATCCAAAAGAAGAAAGTAACCTCAAAGGTAGGAAAGCTGTGGTCAACAGCAACTGAACGTTACAACCACTGGAAATCTAGGACGCACAGTTCCAGAATAAAATGGAGAATTTCCATCTCCAGTGTAATTTCTGTGGAAATATGCTTCAGCCAATGCTGGTGATTTACCAGAATGTTAGGAAGAAAAGTTAGATGAGTGAGTGAGAACCCGACAAGGAGTCTAGTTACATGACAAAGTTCTCCTCATAAACAAGAATCCAAGAGGTTACAACAAAGCAGTTAATCTCTTTCTTACTCAGAAGACAGTGGTGAATATTTAGGGATATCTCACTGGGTGCCAGCCCACAGACTCTCCCTGGAAACTAGCGGCTGTGAGAAAATTCGGGTATTCATTAAAATAGCCAAGGAGAGAGCAGGAAGATCAGGGCAGTCAATCTCAACAACAGATAGAAACAGAAATAAATGTCATGGAGGAATGGAAAAGACTCCTTCCCTTGCTGTGCAATGGTGCTAGCATGAGAAAAGCAAATTTATGTAAAGACAGTGGTAAACACAAACATATTTGGGAGAAAGAGCCACTGCCTTTAAAACTTGTGCTCTTTTTTTCTTCTGTAGCCTTAATATGAGAGCAATAAAAATGGCATTGCACAGACAATGCAGCTAATATTTTCCTAGAATACATTAGTATAGAATTTGTGTTCATAGCTGCATAACTGATTACAAAGCTTTGTTTTCTCCATGTTAAGAAAAAGCTGTTACACATTAGGGTACTTGCTGGATCATAAAGAAATGTACTTTATGGTTAGAGAGAAAATACCATTGTGTAGAGGGACATCTCATACTATAGATGGCACTTTGGTTCTCAGAATACAGCCTTGTACTAAGGAATAAATTCAAAACATTTCCTAGTCCCCATGATAAGGATATATTAAAATTGGAGGTACAAATTCATGCATTTTGGCGTACGTCTATGTAGGCTCACAGCAATATTCAGCAAAACTCTTGTTAAAAACCCCCTTTTATCAGTGACCTTTCCTTTAGAAATTCTGTGATAAGACTTGAGGATATCACATTAAGTTTCTTAGTATAAAATTGAGCACTGAACAGACTTTTAGAAAGATTATAGTGCTAGAGGGATATTTAATGGTGAAATCACTTACTGTAATACTCATTTCTGAGAGCAAAGGTCTGAGTGAAATGAATTTGGTGATCTTAGATTAGTCCTTGGTGGGTAGAGGTCCATGTCTGAAGTCAGCTACATGTATAATTAGGTATAATTTCTACATCTGTTCAATAGAGGTTAATTGAACTATCATAATAATTGAATTCTAGTACTTCTGATTTTTCTATTCAAAGTGTTCCTGTGAGATCAGAGCCAAGTACTCATCATCTAGCACATTTGTAGGAAATTCCTGTTGCATTCAGTATTTGGTCTGTGGGTTAATGCAGGGCATTGGCATTTTTCAAAGGTCTGAGCAGACACACACATCAAGTCTTCAAAAATAAACAGACTAAAGAAACAGCAAAATACAAGTTACACATACATAGATTCTATATTGAGAATTCCTCATAACTTTAAGAAACAGTCAAAAGAAGATATGTTACCAACTGACAAAGCAAGAAAGACCTAATAATCTTACCCATGTGTTCTGCAAGAATGTCACTCTTCTTTAGATTCAGATTGTATTGTAAGTATTCAGTAAGTAAACACTGTGCATTAATTCTGAGCCTAGAGTAATACAGCTTTATTTTCTTTCTGCAGTTGCAGGTGTGCAACACATGACAAGAGCATATGCATGAATGCTGTGCATATTTACTCTTCCGTATATGCAAGCAGTTACACACATTTTACAAGGCTACTGCTCACTCATTCAGAAAACTAACAGGTTTTCTTTTACCACTTTCTTATGAGAAAAAAAGTAGACAGGCACTGTGATAAACTGTATCCAATTATATATCCACCTGGGATCAACATTATTGGATTATCCTTGGCTTACTAAAATTTTCAGACTCTCTCTTTACATTTTTAAGGAAACAATGTTTGCTTTTCATTTACTGAGTTTAGCATTTATGAAGAATACAGACTTTTGATACTGAAGTTCTCAGTGCATTGAGATAGGCAAGCTACAAAATAAGTTTTTCTCACAGAACAGGTAGGAAAGGCATTCTCCATTCCCATATCAGCGTAGGCTTGTCAGCTAGGACTGCCCACAGAGGTGTCAGAGATGGTCAGGGAGTGCAATTTCACCAAAACATCTTCAGAAATTTAGACAGCTTATTTAAAAAAATCACAAAAAGTAAAAATATTCCATCTTAAAAAAAAAATTGGAAATACTGCCATATTGTTTGGAAGGCTTTATGAACATTAAGCCTGAGTAACCCTGATCTGTCAGCTCACTGGACTACTTCTCCCATGGTACATAGGTTCGATATTAGCAGTGTTTTGCTTTGATATAGCATGGGAGTTTTGGGAGTTACTGTCTCTCTGGGGTGTCCAGCTCATAGTAGAAAATACAGGCAAGACAAATCTATCACAGTTACTAAATTACCATTTACATTTTAAAATTCATTAATCCTCTCCAACTACTGAACTTTTTACTTGCAAATTATAAGGAAGACTGAACAGATGCGGCCCTCTATATCCAGATAGCAGCAGCAGCATATTCACAAGCCCTGGTCCTCATGGGAGACTTCAGCCACCCCGTATCTGTTGGAGGGACAACACAGCAGGGCATAAGCAACCCAACAGGTTCCTGAAATGCATTGATGGTAACTTCCTTTTTCATGTGATAGAGGAGCCAACAAGAAGAGGCACTATGCTGGACCTTGTTCTCACCAACAAGTAGGGGCTGGTGGGGAATGTGATGTTCAAGGGTCGCCTTGGCTGCAGAGATCATGAAATGGTGGAGTTCAAGAACCTTAGGGCAGTGAGGAGACCACACAACGAGCTCACTACCCTGGACTTCAGGAGAGCAGACTGTGGTCTCTTCAGGAATCTGCTTGGAAGAATACCATGGGATAAAGCTCTGGAGGCAAGAGGGACCCAAGGAAGTTGGCTAATATTCAAGGATCTCCTCCTCCAAGCTCAGGAGCGATGCATCCCGACAAAGAGGAAGTCAGGCTAAAACACCAGGAAGCCTGCATGGATGAACAAGGAGCTCCTGGACACAAAAAGGAAGCCTACAGAGGGTGGAAGCAAGAACAGGTGACCTGGGAGGAATTCAGAGAAATTGTGCAAGCACCCAGGGATCAGGTTAGGAAAGCTAAATCCCTGATAGAATTAAATCTTGCCAGAGACATCAAGGGCAACAAGAAAAGCTTCTATAGGTGCATTAATAACAAAAGGAAGGCTAGGGAAAATGTGGGCCTTCTCCAGAAGGAAACAGGAGACCTGGTTACCCAGAATATGGAGAAGGTTGGGGTATTCAACGACTTTTTTGCCTTGGTCTTCACCAGCAAGTGTTCAGCCACACTGCCCAAGTCACAGAAGGCAAAGGCCGGGACTGGAGAATGAAGAGGCATCCACTGTAGAAGAAGAGCAGGTTTGAGAATATCTGAGGAACCTGAAGGTGCACAAGTCCATGGGACCTGATGAGGTGCATCTGTGGGTCCTGAGGGAACTGGCAGATGAATTGACTAAGCCACTATCCATCATATTTCAGAAGCAGTGAGAGTTCCTGGTGAACTTCCCACTGACTAGAAAAGGGGAAACATAACCCCCATTTTTAAAAAGGGAAAAAAGGAAGGCCTGGGGAATTACAGGCCTGTCATCTCATCTATGTGCCTGACAAGATCATGGAGTAGATCCTCCTAGAAACTATACTAAAGCACATGGAAAATAAGGAGGTGATTGGTGACATTCACTAAGTGCAAATCATGCCTGACAAATTTGGTGGCCTTCTACAACAGGATTATAGCATTGGTAGATGAAGGAAGAGCAACTGATGTCATCTGCCTGTACCTGTGCAAAGCATTTAGCACTGTCCTACACAACATCCTTGTCTCTGCAACAGAGAGACATTCATTTGATGGATGGACCACTTGGCTAGGGAATTGGCTGGGTGGTCACACTCAAAGAGCTGTGGTCAATGGCTCAATGTCCAAGTAGAGACCCATGACAAGTGGCATTCCTCCAGGGTTGGTGTTGGGACCAGTGCTGTTTAACGTCTTAGTTGGTGACATGGACACTGGGATTAACTGCACCCTCTCTCAGCAGCCTGCCAACACCACCAAGCTGTGTGGTGTGGTCAACACACTGGAGAGAAGGAATGATATACAGAGGGACCTCGACAGGCTTGCGAGAGGGGCCCAAGAAAACCTCATGACATTCAACAGGGCCAAGTGCAAGGTCCTGCATGTGGGTCGGGGCAATCCCAAGCACAAATACAGGCTGGGCAGAGAATGGACTGAGGGCAGCCCTGAGGAGAAAGATTGTAGGGGAGTGAAGGCAGTGGGTTGATTAGCATTGATAACATGCAGCTGTGGCCTGGCCTCAGAGGCAGTGGGTTGATGGACATGGACGATGTGTAGGTGTAGCTCGTTCCCACTAAGTGGTTTAAAAGCCCTGAGGACGCCAGAGGAGCAGTGTGGTCTGACCTCTGGAGGAAGGAGATACAGCACAGGCAGTAGACGCTGACCAATGGTAAAGCCTTGTTGCAGTCTGCTATTTTGATTGTGCTGCAATAAAAGACTTGGGGGTGTTGGTTGACAAGGAGCTTAACATCACCTGGCAATGTGCGCTTGCAGCCCAGAAAGCCAACCGTACCCTGGGCCACATCAAAAGTAGTGTGGCCAGCAGGTTGAGGGAGGTGATTCTCCACCTTCACTCTCATGAATACCCTATCCGGGGTTTTTTCCATTCAACTCTGGGGGCCCCAGCATAAGATGGATGTGTTGGGAGTGAGTCTAGAGAAGGGCCACGAAGATGGTGAGAGGGCTGGAGCACCTCTGCTATGGACACAGGCCGAGAGAGTTGTGGTTGCTCAGGCTGGAGAAGGGAAGGCTCTGGGGACACTTACTAGCAGCCTTCCAATACCTACAGGGGCCTACAAGAAAGCTGCAGAGGGAATCCTTGCAAGGGCATGTAGTGATAGCACAAGGGGTAATGGCTTTAAACTGAAAGAGGGTAGATTTAGATTAGATGTTAGGAAGAAATTCTCTACTGCAAGGGTGGTGAGGCACTAGAACAGGTTGCCCAGAGCAGCTGTGGATGCCCCATCCCTGGAAGTGTTCCAGGCCAGGCTGGATGGGGCTTCGAGCAACCTGGTCTAGTGGGAGGTGTCCCTGCCCATGGCAGGGGCGTTGGAACTAGATGTTCTTTAAAGTCCCTTCCAACCCATTCTAAGATCCCATGATTCTATGATTTCTTTTGTAGCTAGAAGTGCAAGCTTCTGAAGAAAGTTTGGTTTTCAATCCAATTTACTTTTAACTATGAAATAATTTTCTGAAGAAAGTCTAATTACCTTTCTGTAAGAAACAGGACTGGTGTTACGAAGTAATTTAATATGGGCCTGTAACTAGTCATCACATAAACTTTTTGACTCGGTCAGGCTGGTGGGACTGAATCCAGTGGTGTTCCTGTTTGAACAAGTGGAGTCAAGAGTAGTGCAACATTTCAGCCGTGCAGAGAATGCAGGACTGATCCCTACAAACACACACAACATTTTTTGCAACTCAATCCCATAAACCAATTTTAGTGAAGCAATGAAGTTCGCTGTCTGCTAAGTCATTGTGAATCATAAAGTCCCCATTTGTGTGGTATAAATCAACGTAACTATTCAACAATTAAATCCACAATGAATATATTTTTTAAATTACCACGTGTTATGTTTCATTTTACAAGCTTGCACATGCATTCTTTATAGCTTACTGTCATGTAATGCTTTATAAATGATACTTGATAAACAACAGCTGTATAATCTTAGAAATATTCATCAACAGGCACATGAATTCATGGTAAATCACTTTTGACTTGTGCAATGCTGGTGGCTGGCATATAATCTTCTGACTGCTTGCATGTGGGGCGTAATAGGATGTGGCACTATGCTTCATGACCAAAATACATTCAGAAAACATACTTTGGTATCAATTGCAAGCAAGAATGAAAAACATTTGTTCCCTACATTATGTCATAGCTTATTTCCTATGTTATACACATTTCAGCTTTCAGAAAAGTACTTGCAAGGCAGAATATAGAATAAAAGGTTCAGCTATTCTTTCAGATGCTTCTGAACAACTTCTGCAGAGCCAGATACCATAGTTCATACATCACAGAGAATTGGGGGTGGGGGGTGGGGTGGGGTGGAGGTAAGGTGAGAAGAGCATCATTCACAAACTGATGGCAACCCCGTACTGTTGCTGTTACATAGCAGTTGAATTGAAGTGCACTGTGATTGCTGCCTTTGGGCTCTTCACTGAATTGAATTGCTCATTATAGCAGCCTCACCTCTCTTTTATTGAAACAGTGCAGTTTATATTTAACTTTTACACTGTACAGTTACAAGCACTGTTCAAGAAATTCCACTATTTATCCTTCATTTAGGATGCTCTGAGAAAAATCAGTCTGAGGTACAAACTGTACCTACTCTACTCACACTGTAATTTCCTTGATACAAGTTATGCTGGTTTTTTTAAAAATTGTGGATAGAATTCCCCTCGCCTAATCATGTAAAAGACACCAAATG
Organism: Falco naumanni; assembly: GCF_017639655.2. Lineage (NCBI taxonomy): Eukaryota > Metazoa > Chordata > Aves > Falconiformes > Falconidae > Falco > Falco naumanni. Next base: position 6,683,884 of record NC_054057.1, read on the forward strand.
TAAACCCCTCAGCTAGGCTTCCTCTAGTACCCAATGGAGAGAAACAGACCAATTAATTAAGAGTCCAATTAATCCCAACCTAAATAGCAACCAAGAACAGTAGATGAACCTCCCTGTGGAGGATTCTATCACTCTCCGTAGACTCCAGAGGCAGCCTAAAAGGCTTTCTTAGAATAGAGTCGTACTTTTTATAGGGTAGTGTGAAGTGAGATGAGCGCAGCCAGCTGTGCCCCTCTTAGCTTCTGTGCAGTACCCACCCCCTAGCACAGCTGCCCTTAACTACACAGCACATCGAGTTGGTGTGTGTGTGGCAAAATTTACCCAAGCTGTGCAAATCAAGTATAGTTCAGGAAAGTAGCCTACTTTACCTGGTTTGTTGTATCCACCTAAAATTAAGAACTTGATCCATGAGTGGGTAAATAGCTTTCACATGAGATAATTGTGGTAGGAAACTTATTTTCAGGATAACCCTATAAGATCTGGAGTTGTCTGGGGAAGATACTGCTTAACCAGGCTTTCTACTAGTTGTTTGCATCCATGATATGCACTTAAAGGAGTTTGCCGTGTCTGCACTTGTGTCTGTGTTATGCCAAAACATCTCAGGTTTTTGACAGAAGTTAAAGTATTCTCTTTATATCCTCTTATCTCCAGCCTGGATAGAGGAAAAGCTGGAGCATGATGTCCTTTATTCTCTTACAGAGTCAGAACTTAAGTAGGAACTCTCAATGAAGAAGATGCTGCAGAGAGAGCCTCCTGGCAGCCAAATTAAGAGAGGTACTTTGGGCTGAGGGGAAAACTGAATACCTCTGAGGCAAATGGTGGAAAATTAAGCAGGTTTTCTCATTTATCAAGTCTGAATTTGGAAATGTGACTCACATAAGAAAACAAATTTAGTACCTTTGTTTCTTGCTCCTCAGAATTTATTATTAGGAACTGTAGTGGATATATTTTCTTAGCCATTTTTTTTTTTTTTTTCAGACTTGAGGAGTTTCAATAAATTCATTGTCACCCTATCTGTTGTGTTGGTGTCTCTGGTGCATTGTGTCCATGTCTGTTTGTGAACAGATACAGCTCCTGCCACGTATTTACCCCTGTAACCTGACTGGGGCCTTTTTAAACTTATGCAACATGCTTTTCAACAGTTTCATTTCTTTTAAACATTTCTGTGATCTGTAGAAATAAACACTGGATCTGCTAAACCAAATCTAAAGCAGAAGAGTTCCTGTCTTTCAACACTTTTGCAGAAATGAGAGTAAACACACAAAGTTAAAATGTTTCTTCAGTTAGGAGCATACTGAATTTATATTTTGAAAGAGAAAAAGGCAAGTGTTCATGACTTTAAGTTATATCTCAGTTCACCATTTATGTCACCTGACTAACAACATAGGACAAAGAAGGTTTACAGTGTATATTACTGCCAATTAATTCTTAACTACACAAGACCTTCCCTTCTAGGTGACATGAAGGTTTCCAACAGAAGGCAGCAACAGGTACTTAAAGAACAAAGTATGTAGAGGAATCTTTTCCCCTTCTATACTATTCTAGCTTTTGTCAATTGTTTGTATTTCCTGAAACAGGGGCAGCATCTGTAGAATTGTGTTTAAAATTCATTAATGAACCTCTCCTCTGGGAACTCATCTAAGCCTTTTCTTCATTAATTTTAATTTCGATCTCCACTCTGAAACGAGTCCCACAATTATATGGTATATAAAAGCGTTCTCTTTTATTTGTTTTAAAACTGCTGCCATCTGAATGTTATCTAGCTCTTAATGTCATGAAACCCAGTGTATAACAATTCACTACCTACACCCTTGACATGATTTTTTGCTTTATAAATCTCCGTCATGTTTTGAACTGAACCTGCTCTGTAGCTTTTTTGCCCTTTACCTCTCTTTAGTTCTTCTGAAAGGTTTTTGGAACAGGGTCACCGGAGCAGCATTAAACCTGTTGCACATCTGAGTTTTGTTAAGATGTTTTCTGTTTTGTTCTCAGTTCCTTTCCTAAGAAGTACTAACACTCTAGCTGCCATCAGCGATGGCATCATGTGGCAGACATCTTGCAGAATGAACCCCAGTAACCCTCAGTTCTCCATCTAGGATGAAGATAGTTCATTCAGAGTTCATTCTTTTTATAATCAAGACTGATTTACTCCAAATGCATTACCCTGCACCTACTGATGCTGGACTTCATTGCCATTTTATTCCACTGCCCTTTCCAGTGAGCTCTGGGAGTCCCTACTGTCTTACATCCCAGGAAGCCCCTCTGCCAGGCAGCACAGGAGAATGATGAACAGTACAGATCCAACTAGTGGTATTTAGGGGGCCTCTTGGTTGAGAAAGTTGACCACTTACAGCTATTCTTTGTCGTCTGCCTTTAAGTCATCATTAATCCATGGCAATCGCTTCTCATTAATCCTGTGGTAATTTATTTTGTAGAAGCCTTTAATGGGCAAATGCATCAAAAGCCTTTTAAAAATCCAAGTAAATTATAGCAATTAGGATCACTGTAATCTACATGCTTGCTGACAGTTTAAAAATACTCAAATACATTTGTAAGGAACATCTTCCCTCAGTGGAAACTGTGTATTATGCAATATATTGTGTTCACCCAGGTATCTATTAATCTCATCCTCTATTACAGTTTTACCATTTTGCCTGTACAGACACCAGACTTGCAGTCTATAGATCCAAGATGTCTCTGGAGTCCTTCATAAAGATTGGTGTCACATTTCCCACCTTCTGTTCTTCTGGCAATAGGTTAGACACCACTGTTAGTAGTTTAGCAATTTTATATTTGGGTTCTGTTATAAATCTTCAGTGAATACCATCTGTTCCTGGAGATTTCTTACTGTTCAGTGTGTCAATTCGCTCTAAAGCCTTTTCTATTGACACTTGAATTTGAGCCAGTTCCTCAGCCTTATCTCCCATAAGGAATGACTGATCCCGGGACCTCATTCTCTTCTGTAATGAACACTGATGCAATAAATTAATTTAGCTTTCCTGCAATAGCCTCATCTTCCTTGAATGTTCCTTTCATACCTTGATTGCCTATTGGTCCCATCTGACTCTCTGCCAGGCTTTCTGGTAATGGTGTGTTTGAAAAAAGTTTTATTAATAGGTTACCTGTCCTTACCGTTACTTGTTCAAATCCCTTCTGGCCTGTCAGATGGCTTCTCTGCATTTAGCTTGCTACCATTTATACTCCTTTCTATTCTGCTTGTTTGGATGTAGCTCCTAATCTTTACTTCTGATAGCTTTCTTTGATCTATTATTTAACATAGGTCAGATGCTGTTTTTTCTCCTAATTTATATTTTTAATGATAGCACATATATTTTCTCTGTATCTCTAATATGGAAACCCTCTAAATGATCTTCCTGCAAATATTTTACCCCACTGATGTGTTCCTTTAATTTTTATTTCACTATTTCACCATTTTATATTTTGGTGATATTATATATATGTGTGTGTGTATATATATATATATATATATATATAATGTATATGTAAAGATTTTGTTACTGTGGCAAATTTGGGACTTTTTCCCTTCCTATAAGGATAATGAATGTGGTCACTCTTAGGGTACATATCTGTTCCTTGGGTAGCTGCTCCAAAAACCAGTCATTTCTGATACCTAAAAGGTTCTTATAGAAAAGAATGTGCCCAGAAGGAATATTTTTCTGGGTAAATTAATACATTTTCAAAAAGTCTACTTATTTTTATTTGCAATATAAAAAAGCTGGTAAAAAAAAAGCTACCTAAATTTTGACCATTTCTACTTCAAGTTACAATAACTTTACGTGATATTGACTGTATTATCTGTTAAGTATCAACATTCAAATTCTAAGCTTGATTTTACTCTGCAATTTTAATTTTTTTCTTAACCCAGTGTAACTTTGGTAGGTTCAATGGATCTACTTCTACGATTTATACTGAAGTAGAAGATCAGAACCAGGTCCTAGATCTGCAGATACGCCTAAAAGAGATACTATGTTTTGTTGTAGTTGCAGACATAGGCACTGTGTGGTCATTCCCAAGCAGCCTTTTATTCCACCTGCTTTCATTTTTCATAGTTGTTTTAAATTTATGGTTTACATGATTTATTTTTCAGTGTCCACTGAGACCCAAGAACTCTACAAATCTGACTAGCTGACTTTCACCTTCCCTGCTAATTTGTGTATTTATGAATGAATTTATCCATAAATCACCAATAACATGGCTATCTTAGCAAAACCAAATGTCACCCATTCATTTGGCTTCCAGTTTCAACACAGTCAAAATGCCAAGGGGTGAGCAGGAGATGAGTGTAAGTGTTACGCAGCGGTGCATTTAATTTTTCCATTTGTCGTTATCATGTCAACTCATACTCTTTGACTTCTTGCTGCTGAAGACGTCCTGAAGGAATAGCTGTCAATATTATCTTCAGGACATCTGCAAACAAATTTAATCAGTTGAACACAGGGGTGACTGACAAGCTCCAAAAAGAATCACGAGCCTTCTCTGGAAGCAGAGGAGATCTTAGTGCTTTGCTCAGGAGTTTATCTGTGTCATTGCCCTGTAGTCTTGCACTGAGTGCTTTCTTCTGATGTTTTGCACCAATGAACATGAATCTCCACCTGCATATTTTACCAGGAATCCCTTTCAATCATCACAGGCATCACAATACCATGGATTTCTGCACAGAAAATGTTTTGAACCTTGAGGAGTTGTCAGACAAATTTCAAATTAGATAAGTTTTAAGCACTGGCTATAATAATAATAATAATAAATCTGTAGAGTGAAAAGGTGAGAATGATAGTAACAGGTCATGGAACTGTTCTCCACATCGAATGTATATTTAATTCTGGTACAGTTTTTGTCATTTGGTCACTTGTATAATGTGAAAATGATTTTCTTATAAGCTAACTAAATATACTTAGCTATATATCTTAAAAAAAAAAACAACACCACCCAAAAGGACATTGTTGTGGAACCTTCTTGCACCAGAATTGGTCTTGTTCAGAATCAGGGGGCAACTCTTCTGTTTCTGTGCCAAGTCAGCTTCTCTTTACAACAATATTAAATCTTCAGGAGCTGGAAGGCAAGAAGGCACTTTTCTTACCGAATATTTTGTTTCAACAGAGAGAAATCTAAACTCCTGTTTCTGATCTGTGACAGCTACTGGCACAAAGTTCTGGCAAGCCAAAGCTGATAAAAGCCAGCGCTGATTATGCCTGTTTCTTGCCATCAAGTGTTGTATGCTTCTGTCATTCTAAGTAAATCCATCCAACTCATGAATCATAATCTATCAGAGGTTGCTTTTATCTTTCAGATTCCAGTGATATCTATTCTGTACCTCTGCTTCCTGCTCTTACACCTAGCATAAATCTTATGTGCAGTTATTACTTAACTATTAAACTGCTTACTTGGTTCTTACATGTGTAATTAAATTTAAATGGCTAACAGATAAAAGTGTTCCTGAAATTTCATTTTGTGTCTGTAAGGAAGAGTTAATTGCTGTGTTATCTCTACTGAAAGTTTTGTCCAGTGTCAGGACAAGCTATAACTATTTTTGCATCTTTTTTTAATGAGGGTACATTGCTTGGACTGTGTTGTGTCCCATTTCTTCTTTTTTTTTTTTAATCTTTATTCTTTTTATAGTAAAGGAAGGGGCTGAATTGAGTTTAGATCAGTGCTAGTGCAATGCAGCCCTGGCAGCTAGCAGAATTAGGCAAAAGAAAGATAAAAATATCATATTGCCTCTTTTTAATTTTCCATAACTCCTATTATTGTTGTTTCTCTTCTCAAGAAAGGGGACTTCAAGACTGTGGCTCCGTTTAGCACCTATTCATTTGTTTATGCTCCTTATGGAGAAGAGCTATGCTTCCTAAGTGAGTGCGACGTGCCTGCTTTATGGGTGCTATAGAGAAGAAATGCTTTAATTTCATACCTTCATTACAGCTCTCTTTTCCTCAGCCCACTATGAGTAACACAGTTTCTCTCTAGTGATGCATTCTATTCTAGTTCCAAAATCTTGGTTTTGTGCACAGCAGTTTTAACAATATGTACAAGCATTATGACTATTGTATTTTATCAGAGGGAGGACATTATGTGAGGAAGGGGCTGCTTGTAAAAGAAATTATAGTGCATGGTGCTTTGGCTCTATATCCTGCAGGTAAACTGACTGATATTTTAATTTCCTTGGACTCTTTTGAAAGCTCTCTAAATGAAGGTTCTGAAGAAAATATATGACTTTGGTTATCATACTTTATGGTTATTACTGTGTACACATTAAATGTGAATTAATGCAATAAAACAGTACATCTCACATAAAAAATACTGTGAATTTCACTGCTGCTGCTGACATGGCACATGTATCAATGTAATTATGGCTTACAAATCCTTGGTAAGAGAGGCAGTGTTACAGTTTTTGAAATTCCCCCATTATGTGAATTCAAAAAGAATGCTGCAGCTTGTGTTTAATTTATCTTGTCTGGTAGGCCTTTCAAAAAAAGCAATATTGATGCTGGATTTTTCTTTAGTTTGATGACAGTCCGAGTAAATAAGCATGTGGAATGCACTAGTGCTAGTGAAAATGTTGGGGCTTGCTCCTCCCTGGATTAGTCTGATGGTGTGAAACTGTCACAGACAACTGAACAGAATAGCTCTGAGGCATTTTGCCTCTCCAGGGTAGTTACAGGCCTGACACATCAGGGAGTTCTCTGTTCAGTACTCATTACATTTACTTCCATTTCATGTATTTGTCTCAGGATGCCTAAAGTATGTTGATTTTTTAAAAATCATTGATCAAAAATGTTTCTTTTTAAGCATTTACACAGAAGAACAGCGAGTCTGCAAAACCCTGTGTTCTGAAGATAGCAAATAGCAGGATAAGCTGTGCCCATAACTGTGTATCTTAGGGCTTGGACAGACTGAGTTATGATGACTTAAAGAACTGCCGAGTATGTGACCATATGCATCTCCTTAGCCTGCTGAAAATCTCTAGCAGAGGTTTAAGCTAGCACATTTTACGTCGTGCTTCTGATGAGTGAGAAGCATGCAGATAGTCAGTTACCATGGCTCAATTGAGATACAGTATCTCAACCAGCTAGGATAATTCAGCTGTGCATCTGAGCCTGTGACAAAGTTATTTATTATAAGTTATTGGTTCTACGTGTCCTTCATTCATTGCCAGTAGAGAATATGGTCTTCCTACCTTTACACTTCACAGATATCCTGTCTAAATACAACTTTTGCACTCTCTTCCAGCATCCATAATCAAATTTTTTTCTCCTACTGATACATTTAAGTGTGGAATTTCCTTCCAGATCTGATCCTCTGGTCATTCAAATCCCACAGTGTTTAGAAAAATCCATGTACCTTAGTACATAAGGAGTAGCCTAGATGACGAGTAGGTCAGTAAATTTGTTGGATATACCACTAGTTTCCAATAAATGAAGGGTAGTTCCCTACACATCAGTGCTAGAGGTAAGTTACAGCACAGCAACAGCAGCAATCGTGGGCAAGCAGATGGGAAGCTCATTGAAAGGAGCTGTGGAAAAGAAGCAAAATTGGAAGGGAAGTGTACAGGGCAGGGGAGGGAACAAGAATGAGGAGATCTCAGCTAAAAAAAGAAACTGGGCTGAACCTATTACAACTGTGGGGAGTTGGGTTTAAACCTAGGTCTCTCCTTCCTTTGAATTATAGAGTCATAGAATTGTTTAGGCTGGAAAAGACCTTTAAGATCATTGAGTCCAACCGTTAACCTAGCACTGCCAAGTCCACCACTAAGCCATGTCCCTAAGCGCCACATCTACGTCTTGTACATACCTCCAGAGATTGTGACTGAACCACTCCCCTGGGCAGCCTGTTCCAGTGCTTGACAACCCTGTCAGTGAATACTTTTTTTCTAATATCCAATCTAAACCTTCCCTGGCACAACCTGAGGCCATTCCCTCTTGTCCTATCGCTTGTACTTGAGAGAAGAGACCAACCCCCACCTGTCTACACCCTCCTTTCAGGTAGTTGTAGAGAGTGATAAGGTCTCTCCTCAGTCTCCTTTTGTCCGGGCTAAACAACCCCAGTTCCCTCAGCTGCTCCTCATAAGACTTGCCCTCTAGACCCTTCATCACCTTCATCACCCTTCTTTGGACACGCTCCAGCACCTCAATGTCTTTCTTGTAGTGAGGGACCCAAACCCATTATTTGAGGTGTGGCCTCACCAGTGCCAAGTACAGAGGGACGATCACTGCCCTAGTCCTGTAAATCTCAATGTCCCATTTATTAATACAGCTATTACTCTTTTGCTTCCTGTTTGTAAGAATAAATTATTAGAAAGCATTCAAACTTTGTAACAATTAGGTATTATAGCAGTGTAAGTATTTCAAGAGATTAAACATCTTCTATGAATATATGAGTAGTTTCCTTTTCAGCTTAGAGTCCCTTGTCAACACTTTCAATATCCACCAAAGACATGAGATGCAGATGGTCAGCACCTGCTTGTCATCATACGGTCCTTTGGGCATTTAGTTCAACTGTATACAGTCCTAAGTGCACTGTCACTGCTTAACAAAAACATCATAAATAATTACTGTAATTAATAATGAAGTTACTTCCTTGGGCTAGTCATGCTTTCTTTTGTCAGTTCTGCTGTATGTAATAGTGCTAATCTGTTAGGCTAAGTAGCTATTACATTCTTTGAGTTTTGTGAGTTGTTTCCAGCAGCAGAAGAAATGAAATATAATTAGAAATTTTTCTCATATTTCTGTTTATCTTCAGAGAATAGGCATCAGTTCATGCTTGCCTGAGCACATTAGGAATCAGTCAACAGGAGACTGCTCATAATCCCTAATCATAACTCCAAATTTTTCTACCCAGTACCTAGCCCTGAAAACTGTCCCTTAGCCATGCTATCATGATTCCTTTGCTACCCTCTGGGCTTTCCTGTTGCCTTCGTGGTGGCATCTGACTCACAAATACATCAGAACAACACTCAGTCTCTGTATTTCCATTCAGACCCCAGGGAAAACTCTTAAGCGTGTAGTTCCATGGATATTTTCTCCAGCTACAAAGAGTTTAAAAGGATCCTTCCACTGTCTGCCCCTTCTTACACATTTCTATCCTGTGCTTTAGCCCCACTATGCTGCCATTAGTCCTCTCCGAAGTACCAGTGCAAATGTTTGTGGCATCACAGTGTAACCTTGATTGCTGACATGTTCAAAGTTAATCATTCCTTCTCCTGGTTTTGGAAACCTTTTTTCTTTTTACCAAAAAAAACCCACTAAACAAACAAAAAAGCATCACAACTGGATTGTTTCATGGCTTTGCCTTAGGACACAGCCTTACAGCACAACTTGGGATTCTAAAACATGAGGAAGAGCAGAAACAAACAGGAGCAAGGGGGAGTTGGGATCTCTTGTCTGCTGTAAAAGTAGCAATGCCAAAACACATCCTCAAGTCTTATAATTCAGTATCCAAGCCTTTTGTGTTGGCTTGTGATAGGGATACAGTCTGATACTGTTCCAAAATAAAGAGGAATGTGACTGTTTCCTGATTTGACCTGACTTGAAAGTAGCAATTGCACCTACAGAATCCATAAGGTTTGTGATGGCAAAAAGATCAAAAACGTTCTCTGGGAACCAGCCAACATCCAACATAACAGTAAATCAGTATCTCCCTACATTGAATTATGTTTCAGTTTTCATTTTCACCTGAACTAGCTGCTATCAATTAGCTATCCTGTCTTTCCTCTTAGTTTCAAAGGGCAATCTAAAAATATGATGACAGAGGCTCAAGAAATTGAAGAAGACAATTGTCTATGATGATTTGTTATGTATTTTGTTATTTTAAAAACTGTTCTTTGCTGCCATACAGCCTTAGGGATGTTTTGTTATTATCACTGTTGTCAGTTCTGAACACTAAAATTTACTGTATTTGATGTTAAAATCTCAACTCAAGGTTGTAATATCTATAAAGAAAATATTGCTATAAAGATTAAACTCTGAAGGGGCTGTTCACATCCATGAGCAGACAGTAGAATAAATACTGGAAATCTTATCTTTTTCTATTTATCCGAGAAGCAGGAAACAATATGAAAAACATTTATTTCTATTTGACAGAAAATACTTTTAACAATACATAATCATTATCAGTCGATACTCTGAGAGGCTGCTGTTGATAGTAGGTGTCTAGAAGATGCTTTTCATTATGACCTTTAAATGCCACAGTCCTAAGTGATCATGCAGAAAAAATATTCCTTCATTTCAATTTCTACTAGGAAAAAATCAAATTGCTTTTGGGTATAAGCAGTATGTATGACAGTGGGACACAACTATACATTGGCTCGCTCTGCACAGTGAGAAACAAACAGGATAACATTCTGAATTCTAAATCATCACTACCTCCGTCTCATTTTTTTCTCACTAGTACATCAGACATACTATATAAAAATACTTCTAAATACAGTTCTAGCATATTAGTGGTTTTCTAATTGTCACAGCAGAATTTCATTAATATTAGCCTCTTATCCAACTATGCAACTAATAGGATTATTCCAAGTCACATTAATAATATATTTTCTGGAATCTGGAACTGCAAACCTCTTACGTTGTGTCAGATTATTCTACAGAAGGAGCTGAGACAAATCTTTTTGTATGGGGAAGGTACTCAGTAATTGCCTTTTTAGATTTTTTTGTGTCTTGCTCTGAATTATTTCAAATGACATGGCCAATATTGTATACTGGGCATAAGACACTGAAGTGAAAGACTATGTGGGGGTCTGTAGGTCTTTCTTCTGTTGAGACTATCCTGTATATATTGGCCAAATCTTGGGTGCAAATGTGGTTTTTTTTCTTTTGTTCAAAGATGAGAATGTAGAATGGAATTGCACTAACTGATGGATTTTGAAATTAAGAGCAAATGTGAACTTAGACAAATACAATCTACATATTTAGTCTTGCTGAAGTATTTATATTTGTTGAAATATGGTATTTCAGCAGCAAAAATACTGCTTAGGAAGCAAACAATTACTCTTAAAAATCAGATTATTTTCAGAATAAAATGACATATTCACAAATGAAGAAGAGTGTCCCCAAACTCTGGCTGCTTGCCAAAAGAAGAAAATATCTATAATATTTTATATTGCAGAATGTAACACACAAGGAGTGGGAAAACTAACTTTGTGAAAATGTGTGGAAGTGACACTGTTTTATTTTCTTCTTGCCCTTTTTTTTTAAATCTCTCTCTTGAATTTAACCTTCCTTTTATGACACTTTACATCCAGTAATCTCCAAGCTCCTTAAATCATTAATGAATGAGCCAGGATAAGCCAGGCTGAATCAGGCCTCCCACTGATTTTATAAAGCAGGAACATATAATTAGGCTAATTTATGGAAGAAAGAGCTGATGTACTGGAAGGGTGAGTAACAAATCCAAGATCCCAAAGGACACCCAAAGCAGAACTGGTTATAAAACCTATGCTTTTTAACAATAAACCTTTTTTTTTTTTTTTTACCCAATCCACTTTTGCAGTAGTTGTACAGGGATAGGTACTAACATAAAATAGCGCCTAGTCATACAAAGGAAGTTGTGCTAAAGCACAAGTCACCTAAGCACTCATCAAATTAATAGATCAATAGTCCGATCAAGTTATGCTTTCACCCCCCTGTTGCAAGTTCAGGCCTGAAGGATCCAGGCCTTGAGTCCGGATTCACAGAATCAATGGAGGGAGATGCTCCAGTACTTCTGCACATCTAGGCCTATTTCCCAAGAGGACCAAAAAGCATCTGTTGCTGTAATATCTGAGGAGCCAGTACTTCTAAAAAAGATTTTACTTGAAGGGTACTGAGGAAAATGAAACAAACTAACAAGGTACAACTTACATTTTTCTTTAAGTCTGTTGTGAAAACAACATTCAAGCAATAAAGTGGTCTCTGTGACTCAGTAAAGGACTCAGTTTTTTGTCAGCCCTTTATTTAAAGCTCCTCTGACCTAACCACACAAAGGAAAATAATCTTTGGCCTATTTTTGTGCTATGATTAAGTCTGCATGAGCTCCAAAAGCAGCCGCAACTGACAGTAGAGAAGAGGGTCCTGGGATATTCAGCTGTGATACGCTGCTTCTGTGAAGGTCATCACTTCTTTCAATCAGAGTGAATGATTGAGTCGACACAAAGTTCATATTGCACGACATACTTTCAGAAATGATTCACGTTAATGGTGTATCTCAAGAGATTGATGTTGAACAGAAGGTACATCTCAAGCTTAAAAAATGATTTAGCAATATGAAAACCTACAAACCAGAGCTCACGTAGAGACATTTGATGGTAAACATCAGAGAATAAATACAACTAAAAGTCATAAAATTGGATAGACAATAAATCTGACAGTTTAAGACCTTTTGGGACTCAAATCATAAAAAACAAAATTACTTACGCAGCCGTTCCTTGATACAGCTGTGCATCTTTTCCTGAGAGGCGAACAGCAGACATTTTCACGCCTCCGACAGGTTGGAGCAGCTACTCGCTTCCTCGAGGAAGCGGCTATGTCAAAAACCCCAGCAAAGTACAATACTGAGGAAAGAGTGCTCTGCCACCACTGCCACCTCTCCCCACCTCAGTGTCCGTGGGATGTCTGTTCAGCAGTGTCGCTGGAAGCCTTTTTCTGGATTTGGAAACATGGCGATGCAGGCTACAGCTTGTGTGCTTCTTCACAGGTGCCACCACTCTCCTACCTCCCCCAGGCCACCCCCCCTAGTTTCACACACGTGAAAGCATTTATGGGTTAATGCGTAGCACCTTGAGCCCCCATTACAGGAGAGGCCACATGACACCTGGGCATTAAAAGCTTCTCTATCAGGGCTTCTCTCTGACCCAGCTGTAAGCTCTGTGAGGAGGCCTGGTGGCTGGCAGCCTGCTCTCTGCTGGCCTGGCTGTTGGCCCCACCGGGTGCGCAGGAGCCCACCTGGCCAAAATGCCCCTGCTATGGGTGAGTGTGTGCCCGGCGTGGGACGATGTGGGGTTGCACTCCTGACTGAGGTGGCACAGCGGGGACTGTCCCTGGCCTGGCCTGGTGAGGGCCTGTAAGGCACAGGTGTGTTTTCAGCCACCAGACGTGTAGGGAGATCCAAGTCATTTTGGAGCAATTGTGCCTGAAGTATTGCTGAGCGCGTAAGAAGGAGGTTATGAGGCTGGGAAGAAGCCATTTAAACATCTACTCAAATCAGTCCAGGTTTATGTAGGCTTTTTTTCCTATTTAAAAGTACATTTTTTGCATTTTTTTTTTCCAAATGTTGGCCTTAATATAGGGAAAGGGAGCATCCCTGGCCAAAAAAATGAATTTAGGAAACATGAAGTCAGAAAAGAAATCATTAGATGGGTTGACTCCTAACTGGACTTACAGTTGGGGGGGACTTCTGCTGAGGGGAGGTGGTGCCCTGCTTGTGGTTACCTGCCCTTGTTTGGATGGGCAGAAGCCCAGAAATTAATTTTAAAGATTAAGTTGGTAATTTTAAAGGTTAGCTTGGTTTATCTTTGTTATTATTACTCAGTTACGGTGTGACTACAATATTTTTATCTGTATTGGGCTCAGAAATGCAAGTTGTCCTCAAGTTCTGCTGTTCAAATAATATACCTAGAACCCTAAGCTTCAGAGGAAGTTATAAAAACCTCATGGCCAGAAAGTGTTACACAATGGTTATTTATTATTAAATTGTTAATTATGATAGGCCTATATATTCTTGATTTCTATATGATTATTCAGTCCTCTGTTATCTTACTGAATTCTCGGACCCAATGATTTTTCAATGGCAGTGAAATTCACAGCTGAAATGGATTAAAATGTTACTGAGTTTTCTGCTGCTTAATTGCACTGAATGGCTCCTCCACAAATGAGGTCAAACTGTGGGTCCCTGACTGCCTGCTCTAGAATGTGCATTATTGTACAGATTCATATTTGTAAGGTAAATGACTTCTATAATCTCCAGGAAAATTATTTTCTTTCCTCTGCAGCACCCATTTGGAGGCTGGGTGCCACATACCCCACCACACTATGCCTCTGTTTCTGTACTGCCATTACACTGCTCTCCACATTTTTGATTACTACAACCCTTTGCACAGCCCCATAGCTGATTTGCTTTTTTGGCTGCAGTTGCACATTGATCTGTGTACAGTGATGTTCCAGGTCTCCTTTAGATGATATAATCAGATTAGAGCTTTCCAGGTCAAACAGATTATTTTTCTTTGCAGCCTGATTTTGAATCTTGTTGTCATGCTGACTTTTCACCTAGCTTATTTAAGTTTCTTTAATGTTCTCTACAGTCATCTCAGGTCTTTGTACATGTATACAACTTGGTCTCCCTGATAGACTTTGTTGCCATGCTCTCCTTTCACCTTTCCAAGTCATTAACAAACTCATTAAACATCATGGCACATCATAGGGAACACCCGGGGCAGTTAATCTACCACTATGATGGGATTTGGTCATTTAATCTTGTTTTTTCACTGCTAATCAGGTTTAGACTGCAGCAATCTTAAAACCTTGTAGTCAAAAAGTTCAAACTGTGTCCTGACCTACCTGTTAAATGTGCCTTCATTTCATATTTATAATTAATTTCCCTAGGACTAAGGATTAATTGAAAGCCAAAACTCAAAATATCTTTCTAAAATTCTGAAACCCTCTTAGAAAAATCTCACAAGACTGCCAAGCTGCTGCATCATTACCTCATCAAGCCTCTTACACTGGTGTGGTAGGAACTGTGAAAAAAATAATTTCTGAAGCTTAACATATTCTCTTACCAGATGCATGGTCTTACATTGCCTTGCCTCAACCACTGTTCTAATATCTGCAGAGTTTGTAATCTCTCTGCATTTCATTTATTCTAACTAACCACAAGGAATGCTTCAAATCTAGAGTAGAACAGAAAGGCATATAACGTGAGAACACATAAATAATTTGTGGAGCAGAGATGGCAACCCAGGATTCCCCTATCTCAGGAGATCAACAACACCTATATCTCTTGATTAATGATCAGAGGAAAAAGAAATTTATCATAATTCCCCAGTGATCTCTGCCCTGATGTTTATCTGTCATTTTCTAATGACTTTCTTCATGTGAATATGCCCAGTTCTATGAGGGCAATCTCATATTTCTAAAACTCTTATCTGTAGTCAGACTGTCTTGTACTGTAATTTTTCATACACTTTTCCCATCTAATTTTTTTGTTATACATTATAGGACGCAAATGAAACTGAACGTTTAGCTCACTTTGTGAACAATGGCACATCTGATTTTCTATTTTCTAAAATATAGGCAGACAAAAGGCAAAAGTGTTGCAGTATGGATGCATTATCTCACTAGTTATTCTTCGCACAATGTGGAAAGTGATCTTGATCATGCACTGGTGGAGCCTGCAGTCCTGAGGGGTATAGGTCAGATGAAGACTAAAGTCAGGACCCTGCATTTTGGGAAAACAAACTTCCAACTCTTCAAGGAATTAGTCAATCAGACCCCCTGGGAAAATACCTTCAGGAACAAGGAAGTACAACAGAGCTGGCCGATCTTTAAGGGTGCTTTCCACAGAGCACAAGATCCCCACGTGTAAGAAATCGGGAAAGGAAGGCAAGAGACCGGTGTAGATGAGTTGAAACCTGCTGGTCAAACTAAAGGGCAAGAAGGAAATGCACAGGCAGTGGGAGCAGTGACAAGTATCCTGGGAAGAGTATAGAGGTGCTGCCTGGTTGTGTAGGGATGGGGCCAGGAAGGCCATGACACAGCTGGAGCTGAATTTGGCAAGGGATGCAAAGCATAAGAACGGCTTCTACACGTACATCGGCCAGAAAAGGAAGGTCAAAGAAAGCATACCCCCCGATGACCAAGACTGGTAAACTGCAAGCCCCAAACAGGGGATGGGGCTCTGAGCAACCTGATCTAGTTGAAGATGCCCCTGAGCATTTCAGGGGTGTTGGACTAGATGACCTTTAAATGGTCCCTTCCAACCCAATCTATTCTATGGTTCTATGAATGTCATGATGTGAATCAATAATAAAGGAAAGAAAAAGGTTGAAGAAAAATAATCTTCCTACAAATCTTGGAATAACCTGTTTTTAATCAGTTCTTCATCAGAATTCATTACATTTTCCAATTTATTGCCAACATGAAGATTCCATTTTTCCTAACTTGACCACAAAGAACCCTGCTTGGCCTCTCTGAAATTAGAAAGAACTTTACTTCATCTAACAGGATATGCTTTTTAGCAAAGAATAATATGATAATGTCAAAGTTTAGGCTGGAGAAACCCTATTTTACTGGTATTAATCACCTCTGCTGAGCTTCAGTAGCTGTAGCAAGGTTAGCAAATGTGCAGTTGTAATGGGCCTGTGAAAACATTCTCTGTTTCTTTGAGGCTTGGTGATTATTTTTCTTTGTTGAATTAAGTAAGTAATGATTAATATTGGCCTGATAAGTCTTACACAAAAGTGAGGCATTAATTTTATCTTTATCATCACAAGGCTACCTAATATTGTGAATGGCTGCAAAAGGTCTGACAAGTTAAATAATTTTGATAAAAGGCTAACCTTTCTGATCTGAAAAAAAAACACCCCAGGATTATTTAATTATTTCCTCTTCTAGCAGATATGTGAACTGCATCTGAGATTTATTTAGTTTACATTTATGCAGAATTGCAATGGCCCAAAGGCAGCTGCTTTGCTGTTAGAATAGTTAAATATAGTTAGCATCAATCTCTTTCTCCTTCTGCCATTCCAGGGTACCTCTGAATGCTGTCCAATGTACAGATTTCAAGGTGGAGCAGGGCAAATATATACCCAGAAGCCCCTTGCTTTGCAAATATTCCTAGAAAACCATTTCTGCTTCACTGACCTGGGCAGCCTAAGCACACCAGATGAACACAGCCTCACTTAGATAAAATCACATTTCTTTGGGGGGATGTTTTACAAGCATATACCCACATCCTGTTACTGCTAACAGCAGGATGGTTAATCCAGTAGAAGAGTGACCCCATATTTCACATCTCATTCACAGGCAGCCCAGTCAAACACACAGCGGGGATCTTCAAAAGCACAAATGTAGTGTAAGCCTCCAATTCTCTTTGACTTTCAGTATGACTGAGAAACCTTCCTACTCTTTGTGTCTCAGAACATCTCCCATAACCAATAAAACGCCAAGCTAGAAACATTGCACTGCAGCGAGGCTGACTTATGCTGAAGATAAGACAATGTCTCTGAGTTTATTGAAGCTATTGTTTTGGGTAGTTTTATGGTTTAACTTTCAGTAAGTGTTATGAACACCATATCCGTTAAGATTACAGGGATAATAAATTTATCTAAAAGATAAAATGTCTAAGTAATGCAAAGAAAATGCTGCGTTTGTATCAGGTCTAAGATTTAATGCGTACACATGTGAACTGCCTTGATATACTTATTGTAGTGTCTGCATTAGGGCACATTTACAGAGGAGAAGGTGCAAAGGCGGAGGAAGGTTCCCATGAGCATTGCCCTCTGAGATACCTACCCCAAGCACATCGTGGGGGACCAGCTGTGCAATTCCGCCTGTTTCTAAGCTGCATCGAGTCTTAGTATCCTTTCACACATCCTTAATCGTAGTATTTCAATTTATTGTACACTAATTAGATAGACCTGTTGGATGAAGGAGAAGAATCAACACCCAGTAATTACTTCATTGTAAAATGTAATGAGTTTTGGAACCTGACTTGCTGTAAAAATTGCAGCATAATAAATAGAACGCAGCTTTCCAACTATAAACTAGCAGTGAATTCTGTTAGTGTATTTCTTCATGAAACATGTTTATGTGATAGTCTTCCAATTTTATGGCTGAAGTTTATCACCATAAGGTGCATTTCATGACAGCCAAATAACTACATTCAGTTAGACTTGTCACCATGTGCCTTCAGTATCAAGACACATGCTGATTGTATCAAATACTGTTGACTGTCTTAGTGCTGCAAATAGAAAAGATGATTACACTGCTCTCTTTAGATGTGATGTAATATTATTCACCTCACTAAAAACTGAAGGTCAAGGTTGTCCAACAACATGAGAAAGATCATCTATTGAAAGCTTCATAATGTGATGATAATGCGCTAAGAAACACAGCAGTAGTTTTACATTAATATTTCTGTGATATGCAAGAGGCAGAGCATATTCTACAAACTAAGCCAGTGACCCACTGGTGTATTTATATAGAAATCAGAACAAGTCCAAGAATTCCAATGCTACCATATTTTGCGGTCATTTACTTGTTTCACAGAGGTCAATACAAACAGTTTATACTTTTGGGTGAAATTACAGTAAAGGATTAGTACATTATCAATACATTTATGCCAGAATACCACTATCATCTGCCTGAGCCTGTGAGAAAGGTTGTGTAAAAGAAGAGATAGTCATGGAACCTACTGAAGTAGTTTTAAGTAAAAAAGCTTGCTTAAAATCATAGCAGAGACGTGTAAAACCACTGGCAACATGATTTTTATTGCATGCGGATAGTGGAAATGCTTGAACCTCATTCCAGAAGCAAATACTGAATATATTCCATATCATGGTACACTGCTTATGTAATTTGAATGGAGATATGAGACCCACAGTAGTTTTAATTTTCCAGTTACAATTTTGAATTCTGCCTTGGTGCAGGGTGTGTATCTGCTGATCACGTGGGCTGGAGACAGGTGTGAGAACTTGGGCAGTGATGTATGCATGTATGGATCCTAGTGGGGATTCTAGATGTGAAAATACAGGAGGCTGTAAAATTGTTTGTGTAAGAAACTTGAAATGCAGGGGAGGCTGATTTCTGGCAGTTGCACCTTAAGCAAGCAGTGTGTTGCTGAATGAGGGGCAAGTGGAAGGCAGTGAGTGTGGGATCCTGGTGAGATCCTGTCCGTTACCGAGCCGGTGTGGGGATGGCTCTGGCTGCCTTATCGCCATGGCAACCATGAGAGAAGCCCCATCTCTTTGCCCTCCGCTGAGAGGCTTGGTCCCCTGCTGCCTTGTTGCCCGAGGCCCTTTGACAGTGAGACCCCCCACCCTGCCTATCTTAAAAGAATGGAGATAAGTGAAAAAGAAACCGATTCACGATGGGTTTTTTGCTGCCTCCACTAGCATATGATAATAGGAAAATTCAGGAGATAAACCCAGCTTTTAATACTGACATAATAATCATAAGGAAGTAGAGTGTAATCTGCTTGGAAAAGTCAGTTTAGTCTAATTTAAGACTGCATACAGAATTATTTCGATGGCAGAAACTGAATGGCAGCTTTGTGCCAGCAAAGGAGGACAGAAATAAGGTTGTTTAAATGCCCTATTCAGGCATTTTCATCCTTGAAATATGTGGGTTGTAATCCTTAACTTTCACTTCTCTCATTTAGGATGCTCAGTACAAGGATAACATGTAACCTACCTAACTCATCTTAATAAAAAATACTGATACATATTCTTAACTTCAACCACATCTTAGTGTCTTTTAGTTTGGGAAAACATCTAGATCCCAGAATGATGACAAATGTTGAAATGATCTTATAGTGAAAAATATTGTATTCAGGGATTAATTTAATGAGGTTTTCATATTTAATTTATTGTTTTAATTTTAATATGTGCATTTTGGTTAATGGGAGTTGTCCCTTTAAGAACACATTTACAAATAGAAACAAATCAGCTTACTAAATAATTTTGATAAGATGTGACCCATGACACTGCTGAAGTTCTGGTGGATGTTATAAAATATCAAATAATAGTGTGATCACCCCAGGTTTTCCTTTCAATAAGCAAAGGGAGGTATAAAGAGACATAGACTTTTTTAAAAAGAAAGAGAGAGAGAGAGAAAGCAAGTGAGACAGCGAGAAAAGTGAAATTGAAGTCATTGAGAGAAGCGAAGTAAGAAGTAGAGGTGTTGCCAAGTGAGTAATGAGCTAGTGCCGCAAAGACATGGATGAGTGACTCTCATCCAACAGCTATCGATGCTGCTCAGGGCACCCTTTGCCCCATCCTCATGCCAGGGGATCTCTGCTGGGTGCCTGGTGTTCCTCCCCCTTAAATTCTTAACAAGAAGGTATTCAGATAAGACATCCCTTCTTCAAATCAGTCGTCACTGAGATCTGCACTGTGGCATCAGTTTTCCTGGCACAGTGGTTTTAGAAATGTGAGCTCATACAACTGCAGCTGAAGTCAGTGAGTGCTTCAGGTGCTCAGCTGTCTCATCCCCTATCCCTTTCCTTTTCCATGCACTTGCCCCTCTGAGGTGTTCTCAGAGTTCATCAGAGGGAAAAGAAAAGAGAACTGGAGAGCTCCAAACACATTGTGGCTTCCATATCTCCTGCCTTGCGGCATCCCGGCACCTGGACTGGGGTTTGCCCTGTGCATGGCAGGGGGGTTGTGCTGTACCTGTCTGTATCTGGTCAGTGGGACACAGTCAGGTACTTGTTCTATCCTTGGCATCCCTTCAGGGAGATGAGAGCTGGATTACTCATGTGGATAGAGTGGCAATATCTTTTCTTTAAATAGCTACATAGGGGAGTTTGATTTTATCATATATGTAAACCATTATATTTAGACATTATAGAACACCTCTTTACATAATTGCAAAAGTATTCCATGCAGGCTATGTTTGTTCCTACAAAACGTGGCAGAGTTCAGTTTTGTGTAGAAGTATCTGGTGATCAGAATGGGCTTGTTTGTCTTTTTTAACTGAAAGTAAAGTAAGACTGCCAAAAAATGTTAAAACTCCTTATTATTAACCTTTAATGCTAATAACCCTATGTATATTAATCAGTGTTTTTCCTGATTGTCTTTTCCTATCATTCAGTTTTCAAAGGCCCTAAGTCAGGCTACGCGGTGCTCATTACTGAACATGCATAACATTGTCTCCTAAATTCCCTGTAACTATTCAAATAGCAGCTCGAAAAGACAAATTGCCTATCACTCCAAAGTCTTAAAACAAAACAAAAGGCACCATATTGCCACTTTAGGGACACATTTGTTGCCTGCTGTTGCTATTATATATGTCATTTCAGTCCTGCAGTTAGCTATAAACTACATCTTTTCTTTTTCCAGAGAGAAATAAGAGATGCCTGAAGGGAAGCAAGAAAGGAAAGCATCCTTAAAATGACTGATTTACAATTGGTAAGGAGAGACAATATGAAAATTATAGCTTTCTTAGTGTGTCACATCCCAAGCTTGCACAATGCTCTTCCTTTAAAAGCTGCCCCACAGCCCAGTGTGATGGCTCAGAGCACGGCATGGCACATAAGCAGCCATGTGATAGGCAGAGGCTCCAGCTCATGGTCCCAGGATAGGCAAGAAGCTCCTCTCAGGGGGTGAGCTCATGGGACACCTCTGCTGCAGAGACTGCCCCATACAACCCCCTCCACAACAAACAGTGTGCTGCAACCTACCCTTTTGAGAATGAGAATGGACGTCCCCAAAACATGAATAGATAGAAGGAAAAAGGCCCCTGTGATTCAAACCAGACAGAGGCAGTTTCAGAAAGTAGGAAACCTCTTAGCATAAAATCCTACCCAAGTGCTAGTGAATAAATGAAAGCCAATGTGTGTTTTATGTGGCTGTAAAAAGCAAACACACAGAATGTTATTTTTAGGCTCCTAGAATTTAGGAGCCTGATGTGAGTTCATCTGCTTGAGCTCTTGTGCAGCTTGGTCTCTAACCTAGAGGTGTTAAATAGGATGTGTTGCTGAAGCCTCTGGATTGCAGTGTTGTATTCTAGAGTGTCCACCTTCACTTGAGCTGCATGGTATAAGAGGAATATGAGCATTTTGGGGTGCAGGAAATACATGGTGGTTTGCCTTTTTACAGTCTAAGCTGGTAATGACTAGGAGCACTGCTGATATATTTGCCTTTTAAGGAAAAGCCATATCCATTGTGGTATTTTGTGGACAGTTTGTCCCAGTTACATGGTAGGTACGGTGCCTGGCTCAAACACCTTCAGCAATGTGGAGACAGATACCTTGAATCTGTACGTGGGGCTGGTTCAGTCTGTTTCATAATCTAGTATTTCACAAAAATCCTGCTCCTTCCTACCAGCATACACAATTTGGGATTGCATTGACCATCACATCCAATATCTACCAAAGTGCTTATCCTCCATGAATTTAAGAAACTCCTCTTCCATACCTTTTGTATTATTGCTGTCTGTATTTTACTGTAGCATGGGATTCCATATTTTATTTACATCCTTTGTGGGAAAAGTACTTCACTTTGTTTTCTGTTTGTTACCTGACAATTTCATTCCATGCCTGCTAGTTCTCATCTTTTCAGAAACAGAAATGACTCATCTGAAATTCTGTTGTTCAGTCAGTCAGGACTGCAAAACCTTTCCCATAACTTTCACAGTCAGCTTTAGGTTTAACTACTTTAAATAATGTAGTATCACCTGCAACTTTATTCATCCCAGATTTATACCGCTTTCCAAATAATTTATGAATAGTACAGATCCTTAGGAAACTCCCACATACAGACTTCTTCCACTGGGCACCTGCAATTTCTTCCTGGTCTTTGTTAGATATTAATGTATTAGTCACCCATGAGAGAACCTTCCCTCTTATCAATTAATAAACTGTAATACCCAAAATATATATAGATTTACTTTATTTAAAAATCTTTCATTTCTGTAGGGAATTCCTGAAATATGGAGCTAGTTGCACTAGTGTCTCCAAGAAGCAAATTTGGCTTGTTATAGATATAAGTGAGCTACTCCACAGAGCATTACTAATAAGTGATACAGTGATTATCACTCTGGTGTTCACATTTCTCCATCACATGCTGGGATTGTTGTTTAAGAGTCTGTCTTGTGGACTTGTTTTGAAAAATTATACTTGATGTAGTAATCCAAAACCATAAAACAGGATGACATTTTACTTCTTGTGTCTCCAGCTTTAATTTGTATTTAATAAGCTAGTTTTTGTTGTGTTTATTAAATTTGGTTGACTTTCAAAAGAGCACCCACTGAGTTTTATGAATATGCAAATTGTATGTCTGTTTGGTATAGAATGAAGCCCTCAATTACAATGACAATAAAGATGTAGCTATAGTTTTAATAATTAACACCTAAGTATCCTGATTATCACTTGAAATGAAGTGCCTAATTAAATATTTCCTTATATTGAGGGTACAGGAACTGCTTTTCTTAAGGAGATTGAACCTCAAATCAAAATAAAGGTACCTGGATGCACATCCATATATTAAAAAAAAAGGTAAAGGAATTTGCTCCCATATTTACACTTGTTGCCATAATAAAAAATTGCAGGTCTGTGTCAAGATTCCTACCTGTATCAATGATCACTTAATCTGCACCAGGTAGTTGACTGTAAATTGGGATTCAGTGTTACTTCCTCAACTGTTCATGAGCAGTTACATTGCGTGAGACAAATCTCTTCAATTTCCCCATGGGCATAGTGGAAATAACAGGCAGGTACTAGCTATAGATACTGTAAAAAGATGCTTGAAGGCATGTAAATGGAAGATACACAAAATACCATTAGTCTGAGATGTAACTGTGATTTAACAAATGTCTTGGGGGACAGGAAATCAAAATATCTGAACTATTTTTCTGGCCTTATTGCTAATCGGCTGTGTGATCTTGGGTACTGTCAGGTAGGAATTACATGTGAGACCTTCCTAATAGGGTGTTAAACTGTGCTGCTTAATGTTCTATACTCTTCTCATCCTGTATCTAAGCCTGTAGCATGTTTTAGTGAAGTGCTTAAAAATGGTTCAATATTCTCAGAATTATGTTCACAATTTGACATTTTGAGCTAGTTTATTTTCAGTATATTGTCAAAAGTAAACCTCCAATGTTTCCTCATGTTTGTGCGCTGCTCAGAGCATCATGTTTGCCTTGTTGTTTTCCCCCTAGGAAGATTGTCTTGTCTACTAATTTGGATGTTTTAGCCTTTTAATCTACATGGATTTTAATGAAAAGTCTTTTGACTTTTAGTTCACAGATTTTCCTTGCATTAAAAAGAGCCTGAGGTTTTTTCCATTGAAATCATTGTCCTAATATGGTGAGAAAATGTTGGCATCTAGAAGCAGTGACTTAAAAGGAATTAATTACTATTTGAAGGAAAATAATACAAGACACTAATTCTGACTGTATAAAAACTTCCGAAACAGTAGTGCAAAAAAGCAGCAAATCTAAAAGGTCAAATAAAATCATAGAGTGTATATAGAAACCAAGAATACAGAGACATATTTCAGGGTCCTGGAGAGAGCAGCAGTTTAGAGGGCAAAACCTAGCCTCCAGAGTTGGGAGAGCAATAGTCTGGAATTGGGGAGATGGAGTTAATTATTTTGGAGGGCAACAGCAGCAAAAAGTGAACAAGCATTTCTTGTAACTTTCTCTCATTTTGAAGAATTTGCAGCTGGCAAAGAGGGTTTTCTTTGCCTGTATTCTTGAGCCTTCAGTTTAACGGGTCCTTGTAGACCTTACATGTCTTGGCGCTTCATTTATATCATACTGTCCAAACAGGTCCCTCAGTTTTTCTTGCTCCCCACCAGCACTTTGTTATCTTTGCTCCAAATGTAATAATGTATGAAACACTTACATTTAGAAAAAATTAAGTTAGAAACTATTACAGGTGGAGAGCGTCTGCTTCCCAGAAAGTGAGTAACAGACTTAGCCATTCAAGCATTTGGATGTCTGCAAGAAAAACCCCACAGACTTCAAGGTATCCCCAAAGGACTTAGTTATGGCTCCTCTTCTCCCCCCGATAGCACTTAGCAAGAATCATATTTTCCAAAGCCGCCTGACCTGCCCATGGCCCTTTCTTTACTGGAAGCTCTTACCGATATGCAGGACATATACAAGTGAACAGGGACATTGTTAATTCCTGTAGCTTCACTTCAGATTTCACAGATGCTAACATCCTGAAACTTCTGCCCCACTGCTAACTCAGAGTTCTCCAGACACAGGCAATTCACCCTACTTTACAATAAAAGCTTGAGTCCCAAGGTTTAAGGTTATCCTAAACATTGTAAGAAATGGATGCTAAAGTGGAAATGTTTTTACAAATTTCACCCATCACAACCACCCTGTAGGGATAACTGAATCTTATCTATAGATACTAGGTACCAACAGAAAGATCCATTCTAGAGAATCTCCCACTTCTTCCTTTTCTGACTGAGAGAAATAAAACCAATAGGGCTCAGGTTTCCGACATTTTTGATATTTCCATCTCCTTTTGTCACTCTTGATTGTTATGAAGCCAAAAATGCTTCAAAATGCTATAGAGGAAGAAACTAAATATTTCTGTGTCTTATAGAATGGGCAGAAAGAGAACAGAAGAGGAAGAGGCAAAATCCTATTTTTTTTTAATTTAAGAATTCAAAGTTTCAGTCTTAAATAAAAACACCTTCTTTATTTAAGAAGGCAAAACATTCCTGTGGAAGTTTTTGATGTTGAAAACAAACACACATTTCAATTTGCAGGAAAAAGGCTGTAGACATAAACTTTAAGTGGAGCCATGGAAATTCTAAGTAACTATGGGTTACAGGAAATCACAGTTCTGTAACACACACTTACTGTGCAACAGACTGTGTTTTCCTATGACTGTATTTAATATTGAGGCTAAATTCTGCTTTTTATTGAAGTCACTGAGTGTCATTACATATGAATATATCCTCTGGTCTCTAGACCCTGGAACATAGAGTGGGCAAAATCAGGTATCTATGCACTCTGATCTAGAGCAGCCTGTGCATCTTTGTTGTATCAGCAGCATCCAATACGTATAGCAGGTGCCATCTTCTGGCAATGTTATTTTTGGAAATTAGCACTAATCTTATGCAGTTTACATGCAATAAACTATGAGGAACTGATTTTTTAATATTTTTAGATGATGCTTAATGTGAAAGTAAAACGTTATGTCCTTGGAGCTTAATAGAAAGCAGTAACAGTTCAGACATTAGCTCAATGTTCAGCTTTTCACTTGACAGTTCCTAATAGTCTTGTAGTAAGGAACTGTATTTTAAAAGTTTAAATGCATAAATACATACTTAAAATATTTTAGAGTTATTGAAATGACAAAGCTTGCAGATAGGGGTTAATTTTTCTCTTGAACTAACCAATACAGCTGGAAAAAGAGAACAAGCTTTGGGACTCAAAAGGGGATTTATAAACTTATCTTCAATTTTTTGTGTAATTATACACAGAAGAAGCAGGAGTCATAAAGTGTAGTGATTTTCAAGAGAGACAAGTCTTGACTAGCACAGAAATTTGGTGTAGAAACATGGAAAAATAACACAGAATGAGAGTGGACAAATGACAAACCAGTTTTATTAATTTGGATGTATTTAGAACATTTAATTGTTCTTCATGAACAATTGCTGAGTTTCAGTAACATCAATGTGGCAACAAGTATGGCTAGCTAGGCCGTACAACAAGTTCATTAAAATGAAGACTGCAACTTCTGACATGCAGTGATCCATTCTATTAGACCAACAGATTGCCTGGCGCTCAGCAGAGCAACTTCATGCGATCTGTGGCACTGCTGCTTTCACAAAGATGAAGACAATAGTGATGATTCTTCCAGCTAACTGTAATCTGTATTCGTTTTGTATTTCCAAGTCCTTTTGGACTTAGTGATATTAAAGTAAGCCACAAAGAGCAGGCACCTTTCGGCTTTGTATCTTTCTGTTCCTATCATCCCGTGTTGTGTGATCTTTAATACAGCCGAATTCACACAAGACACCAAAACAGAAAGAGTAAGAAACAAGCTGCAAAGTGATCTGAAGGTGTCAGGGCTGCTGGGGCTTCAGGAAAAGAAAGAAGCGGTAGTAAAAAAGCTGATGCTGTGCACCAGATCAACATTACTACAGTGTAGACACAGTGAAAACTAACAGCTACATGCATTTTAGAACAGTGAGTTTAATTTTGCTGAAGCTTCTCTAGTGTATTTAATGCAACCCATTGCTATAGTTTCTTCTGTTAAAGGGGAAGAGAGTAGGTGGCCCAAAAAAGTTGATGTTGAAAGAGAATCCTATGTGATCGTATGCTTATATACAGGAGTATTTTCCTGTGCTCAGCCATGGAAGTAGCAGTCGAATACTGAAGCTGTAGTGGTTAAAGGGTTACCTTTAGCTGGACCTGGGCGTAGGGGGCATTTCTGGATAAGAAAGCTGTCAGCTCTGACAGCTGGGTGCTCCTACCCCTAGATGTGCTCCATTACAGGACAGCACAAAGCCCTGGTGATCCATACTGGGACCAGGATGAGTCTTTCCCCTGGAAAATGGTGGAAGTAAGCACAGCTGGCCCAAGTCATGGAATTAAAATCCTGGGGACCTTGGAAGACACCCAGCCATTGGGAGTATTCCCAGGATATGGGAAAAGTTTTAATAACTGTGTTTTGTTTACACCTTCATGGCTACAGCCTTGTTAATCAATGGCTGTCAGCTTAAAAGTAGGTGGCCGTTTATAAAATAAACCCCTTAGGAGGCTTTGCTCAGGAGAATTTTGTTGTTAAAAAAACTTAGCACACAAAAGTCTGCAAAGCACTGTAGTAGACCACTGTCTTTAAGTAGAATACACTTATCTGTGAGGGGATCAAAATGATACACATACCTCTAGATCCACGTAATGCTATGCATTCACGTTTACTGCAAGCAGAAACCTGTGCCTCCGCTGCTGCAGCTGGGGTTGTTCATATTACAGTTTAGTAATAAAGCCAACAAAGTGCCGTTTAGAAAATTATACCTTTTGCAACAGCTTTAGAAACTCTCAAACGTTTCGATCTGCTTTTTGTAGGGCTTTCTTTTGCTTGATTTTTATGTAATCCTGCTCAGAAATTTTTTGGCAATGCTTTGCTGATGCAGCTGTATGGGGAGCACAGCCCCCACCAGTTAGGGGCTGGTTTTGCCATTGTCGCCTATGTGGGAGCCGAGGGCCTGTCCCTCTGGGACATCCCAGCTTGGCTGAGCACTTCCCACCTCTCACCGAGCCTGTGATCCTGGTAGGGCAGGGACTCTTTCCATAGCCCTAATTGCTCAGTTTGCAATGCTCCTTGTTACAAGTGTTTTTGCGCTTACTGAGGCATGTGAATCAAACTTGTCTGTGTTTGCTTCTGCCCCATAAACAGTGCTTGTTACAATGCAGGCTGTTTGCCTGATTATTCAGAAGTCTAATCATTGTAGGCTTCATTCTAGCTGTGCTCACACTGAGCTTGTTTTGCAAAGCCCTCTCATGACTTCCATTATCGAGTCTCTGGAAGTTTTGGTACTATGAAATTCTTTCACATCATATTGTTTTTAGAAAAGGAGCGTAAAAAAACCCAACAAAACAAACAAAAAAAACCCCCGACACCACAGAAAGAGCTTCTTTGCACAGTGCAATATTGTTTTCCTGGACATGCCCATAACTCCCCTGTGCACTAGTTGTTTTGCTCTATGGGAACAAGGACTGTTTCCCATTGGTAATTCTCATCTGCCCAGTCCTAAACCTCATTATAATCTCTTCTTCCCTATTTAAGTAATTATTGCCTGGCTCCTGATTCCAAAAGTAGATTATTAATAAAACCTGGAAACATCTATCACTGATATAGAGAAAATATAAACCAGTCATGTTTTTCTCCTGGTTAGCTTAAAAAGCTCAAGCATAACTGTTGTCATTGTCTAAAACTTCTGTAGCTGCTGGCAATTTACATTAATTAAGCATGCAAATAGATGACATAAACAACAAATTGGCCTCAGCATTAACAGTTTTCCTCCCACATCCTCCGACAAGCAGAAGCGGTATAATGGTATGGAAGGGATCTAATTCATCCTAATTCTGATTTTCCTCTGGGAGCAGAAGGAATCCAGCTGGGCTGCTGGTGGTGTTAGTAATTTTGACACATGGAAGATTTTGTATTTAATACCCTTTCAGATAAGGCTACTTGTCCTCTTCTTTCTTTAGCAACATTTATAGCAAAACAAACTATGATGAGAATTAGGGTATTGCTGATCAATCACATTACCGCCAACATGCAGAGTTCCTTTTTTGTAGTTGGAAACATAACTTATGATTTATAGGAAGCATCAAACTGGTGCGAACTATTTCTAGGTAATGTGCAAGAACCCTGGCTGCATTTTTTACTGCCCTGAAAGGACCATGTTGTTGGAGCTCCAGAAATTAGTACTTAAGGTTATTGATCTGTTTTCTCTCCAGCCATGGTAGAGAATGTGTGAGTCAGAAAAATTTATAATAACAATACCCATTTATTTTTAGACATGCTCTTGTTTTACAGCTGAAAAAAATGCATAAAGAATATATTCATATTTAAATATCTATGTATAGTCACCACAGTTCCCCAGAGAGCTCTGTAAACCCTATAGATCATACCTACCTTTAAGTTTCATCCATTTTTCCTTGCTAAATCTCACAATCTGCCTCAGCTCCAGAGCCCCTGGCTTACTTCCACACAGGTGCCCCATTCTGTCCCACAGGCCATTTGTTCTGATCTCATGCAGTTCTTGTCTTTCAGTCATGTCATGCGTGCTGCTTGCTAATTGCATGGTGGCTATGCTAATCTGGGTGTCTCAGTTGTTTATGTGAGGGGAACTAGTTCTGGACTGCTCATGGGCCTCTGCAACAGCACTTGTGATATAACTCTGGGTAAATGAGCTGTGTTTCATCAGCAGCTTAACTTTTTTGACTGATGCATTTTCTCTGCAGATCTACAACTCTACAATGCTGAAAATTGCTCTTGTCTTCATCCCTGTACACATTCACTGTATATAACTCAGTGGTTGTAGACCAGAACCATGCATTGGTGCTCTCATTGTTTCCTCATCTGCAGATTACTGCAAGTTTTACATCTTCGGAGTCAAATTTGCTTATTTTGATTGGCAGCGTCATTCACGTGGTTTTGTATTGTCTCTTGTAAGTGGAACTGAGACACAAGCGCAAATTCTACCTTATTTTGAGATCAGGCTGTTCCCCTGTGCTTTGTTAGTACATTTGTTCACCAGAGCACTGTCAGAAGCCAATGGAAGGCAAATGCAGATAAAGCATATTCAGTAGTTAAGAAAAATTGTTTCAGGTTTTAGCTTGGCTCCACTCACAGCCTTTTAACTTCAAATATAAGAAGGAAAGGTCTTATATTTAATAATAAGTGAAAATTAAAACAAACACAGCTGTATCCCACAGTCTTTCTTTTATCAAATTACTTACTGTTGCAGAATCTCCTAAACCTTTTTTTATTTTGCTTTGCTGTTTTGGAGGCTGATCATTTTTCTTACATAGCTCTAAACACAATAAAATCATTTGATCCTTATGCTATAAGCCCAAAATAAGAACTTCTCCTATAATAGTTCAAGATTTTTCTTCAGACTTCTGGTGTTTCAAGATGTGAAGACAAAGGCAAGGCAAGTAGGTTGTTTTAATACTGCTTTGCTTTGTTTTGTTTTGTTTTGTTGTGGGGGGGGTCGGTTGGTTGGTTGTTGGGGTTTTTTTATAGCTTATGTATGACCTCTACAGACTCCCGTGATTATGACACAGACTAGAGTTTTTAAAGATCAGTCCTAGGGAATTTCTGTGTGACCATCACACAAAAAATGTGTTCTTAAGCAATCAGCTGTGTTATAATTTCCTGTCAAAACTGCAGACTCTGTGAATTTGCTGTGATTGCACTGCAGCAAGAACTACTGAGAGAGTCATGCAGCAGCCTGGATTTCAAGGAATTAAACTTAAGCAGAGAATCATACTTGCATTTTCTTGGTCTAATCTAGGTCTGTTTGAAGTGATGATATCTGGAGAGAAAGGCCTTGACTTACATTTATGCTGAGGAGAAAATCAGCGTTAACTGCAGACTCAAGTGGTAGAGAAGGCACGAGTTTCTTCAGAAAGTAAAGAGATGATGAGCGGCTGGCATTTGGGACAGGCAATTCCTAAGGCTTGCAGGGTGCTCGGTTGTTGTCTAGTAGTGTATAAGGGCAGCTAAGCTCTATGAAAGATGGAAGGAACATGGCCATGGACTTACTCTTCCTTTAGTTAGATTAGGAAAATAGCTGGGCATAAACGTGAAAGGCTGTATATGTATGGAGGTGTTATTTCTGTTCAACCTCAAACTCCCACTGCTTGGATCTTAGTTAATTGTATCATGGTCTATTTGCAACATCTCTCTGGGCAGTGTCCATGGGGAGTGCTGTTGGAACTTGATTTAATATTTGTGTAGAAGGTACTGAAATACAAGTTCTGATCTGACGCCATCTGGTCCAAATTCTGCTTCTTCCAAATACCGTGTGGTGATGACCACAAAGCCTTTGAATCATCTGGTGCTCTGAAAGGGATCTGACTCTGTGCCCAGTGAACCACAATAACCTCCTTAATAAAATATGCAGTTGAAAACTTGAAGTTGAACTGCACCATGTATAATGCCCTTGCAGGCTTTACACCATGCCAGGCCATTTTTATAACAATAACAGGCAGTGTTTAAAAAAAAATACAAAAAATAGGCATGCATGTACATTTACAGCTGTCTTCACAGGAAATCTTACGTTTGTATTTTTTAAAAAATAAAATATTCTTTAAAGAGATCCTTTGCTTTAATCCATTTTGGCCTTGTGGAATCTCTGAGATTGCAGTGGAGAATCTAGTCTTTGGTGACATGTAATGAAATCTTCATGCTGAGGTAACTTTCTTGCTTAATAGCATGGTGGGAGAGAATCCATCATGTATTAAATCCATCTTTGTCTCTGTGGAGACATTCATTTTAAAGTAACATTTTAATCATGGCTGCAGCCTGCAGGGGAAAAAGAAGATACCCAGAGCTGAATAATGCATGTCCAACTACCTAAGGGGATGCTCTATTAACTCTGATTTACATACGACGGCTTGTTTGAATTTGTAATATCACCATTCAGATGGCATTTTGGAAAGGTGAAGACCTGGTATAGGGCCTACCATAATTCAAGGACAAAACGTAAAGAGTTTAAAAAACATTATTTGAAAGCACATCTTGTCAAAATAAGGCTGACCCCAACCACGATCACTTTTCTAATAAATCATCTTCCAGGGTCCTTTGCCTACCTCTTTGACTTAGGAATTGCTTGCCTGGATGTTCTTTACCGTGTCTGTTTTGATGGATCCTTGGCAATTTTAGGGTCAGAAATAATGAATGTCAGTGAAGAGTTAGAATTTAACAAACCTCATTGTAGGCACCCATTTCTTCTAGTCATTTTCTTACCCTATCCAATAGTTCAGTTCAGTTTGGCCAGTTGTTTTGAGTTATTTGGTCTGTGAACAATGTTCCTAAATTTAGTTTTCAGTAGTATCTCCTAGCTTTTCAGGGCTGCGTGCATAGAGGGAGACATTTTGCCATTCTGGCAGTATTTGTGCATCGCTAATGAGGTGTGCTGTAGTTCGGGAATGCCTGGTTAAATACTTCCCACTTGCTGGACTGGCATTGCCTTCACTGACAGCTCTTCAGCTCTGAGCACTGAACTGCCCACTCCTGCCTTTGTGAGTAATTGCCAGATCCAGTGCCACTTACTGCTGGGTAGAGGCAGCGAACGGTGCTATATACACACAAAATCTGATAGCTTATTCAGAATACTTACAAAGTAATCTTTATGAGAATATTTTCAGGATTTGTTTTATGAGCTGGAAGCAGTGAATACTGTTATAAATGTTAGCATATAACACTCTGAAAGGAATAATTGCAGCCCATAGTTACTTATGTTAATACTATCACATTATCTTGTGATAGCTGTGCAATTAAATGAGTCACCACTACGCCAAAATCTCATTTGTCTCCAAGCACCCCACAAATATGCTGCATTCACTGTCTGTGCTTCGGTCTGATAGCTTTTTAGTCATTGCATTCTCTTTGTGTTTGGAGAACAACAGAGCTGTACAGCCTTTGAAAAGATGGAGCACACTGTTTCAAATTTAATAATAGAAGGATATTAATTTAA
Source organism: Falco naumanni (assembly GCF_017639655.2). NCBI lineage: Eukaryota > Metazoa > Chordata > Aves > Falconiformes > Falconidae > Falco > Falco naumanni. The sequence continues at coordinate 6,716,780 of NC_054057.1, forward strand.
TGAATGGTTTTCCCAAAATATATTTAAGAAGATACTTTTCTGAATTATATTTATATAGCAAAGTCTGAATGTTAAAAGAGTATTTCAAGAACAAAACCACTGTTGTGAGACAACAAGCTGCATTCTATTTATCCTCTACTCTGACTACAGCCTGTGTACTCAGCAGCCTGCTGAAACAAAGACCATTGGCACCCTTTACTCATTTTCAGGTATTCCCAGAAATACATGCAGAAGTTTTGTGCTGAGCAATACAGGAACATTTCAAAAGTGAGGGAATATTCCACCTGAAGAATGATCAGCTCTTGGTTTCTGGTAGGAAAAATAGAACAACAAAAAAGAATAGCAAACACAGAGAGGAAGAAAGTCATAGATGCTGGGGGGAAGCAGGATTAAGATAACAAATATGATTTGTCGCTTTTGTGTTACAATAAATGTAGCAAGTCTTTGGTGGAGAAATTGTATCACAAATGTGGAAGAAAACTGATAGAAAATAATTGCTTTCCTTGCACAGTGTCTCTTCGGTTTCTCTTCCTTATTAGAATATGCAGATTAATTTTTGTTTACTTAAAGATACCTCTCTGGCCTGGAAACACAGCTAGGCCTAAATGTGGTTAGCAATTACACAACTTCCACCTAAATCATTACAGAACCAGAACGTAGCCTTAATGCAAGTGAGAGCTAAGTACAAGCACAACAGCTCCTCTCCTGGTTGCTGTAGCAGCTCAAAAAACAACTGAGGAAAAACAAAGAAAAACAGTTAAGCAGTGCTTGAGAAAATGTTACCTGTGGCCTCAGGACAGTGTTCTGTTCCGGTCAGATGCTGTTAAGGTTTAATGGAACTGAGAAATCGGGAGTGGTACTTTAATACTGCAGAGTTTAATTGTGACCTTTCCTATTTAGGCAATATCTTTTCCCGGCTCAGGAATTAAATGTAGTAGAGAGACATCCTCAATGTGACATCAAGTATCATTCTCCCCCTGAAGAAATAAATGTGAATGATGAAAGCAGGAATGTGGAAATAAAAGTGTTACTTCCACACTTACAATGCCAGCTAGCACTTGTTACCAAACTTGTGAAAATAACATGATTTACTGTAATAGTTTACACTTGACTAGTGAAGTATAAAATATCTTTATCTTATAGCCATATAAACTATGGTTAAATTAGGCAGAAGAGACACACAGAGCAGTTCCCACAAAAGGATTAGGAAGACGAAAGTGTTAGGAATACAAGAGGCAGAAGCAGAACATCCTGTTCAGAGTATATGTTGAATGGAATGGAAGTGAAAGAAATTAAACCAAAAAGAGAATGAGGCAGCTCACCTCCTGGATAATTCTTAATCCGATACAGAAGCTGATTTAGGCTGAGGCTAAACAAACCCTCTATTACCCTGCAGCATTTTGACTGATAGAACAGGGACCCAAAAAGTGAGAATGGTGAAATAACATGTGATTAGTCTGGCCACTCAGATTTGCACTGAAAAAACAAAAGCTTTGATTTAAACAGTGTCATTTCATTTGTATGTTCTCACCTACCTAATTATTTGCACTGCATACCAGAAATTTCAAGGCTTATTTTGCTTCATTTTCACATCTAGATTACTCAGAAATCTGAGGTGAGAGTGTTCTCTATTCTTCTCTTTGAGAGACGTGGGGATATTGAACTTTCCCTTCCAGATATGGGAACTAGTGGTACAAAAATAAAGTAACAAACTGAACAGCTGAAAACAAACTGAGCTGAAAAAACATCTCAACTGAATTATGCTTTTCCCATTTCCCTGATGTGATAAACCTTACACTCTTACAAGATCTGTCTTTTAAATGGAAAATCAAATGGAAAACCTCAGCGCTTTGGGTTTTTTTTATACATCATGAAATATTGAACAAAAAAGAGGTCATAAGCCATTTTGTTGACTTTATAGGTCTCCTGAGACTTCTTCAAGCTCTCTTCTTGATTGCTGCTGTACATCTGGAGTGAGAGTCAGCCAGAGACAAGATGGCAGGTGTAAGTTGCTCTTGGAGGTGTAATACATTTTCCTCCACAGCGTGCAAGACAAACACTTCCTTTCCTGTTTCCACCACAATGATAAAAAATCTTGATGAGCCATGCTCTGGCCCCCAAAAGCTAATTGCATTTTCCCCAGAAGTTTCAATGTGACCAGGATTTCCTTATCTGAATTGAAATATGCAACTTTTGTTGTTGGATGGAAAAAAATATTTTAGGAACTAACAGGAAAAAGATAGTTTTCACATATTCTGAAGACTAAGCCACAGGAATCAAGAGTTCTGAAAATAAACACAGGTAAAGTAAGATGGATGTGTACACTAAAATTAAAAACATCTATGTCTACAGCAACAGCAACCAAATTACTCAGAAAACATCATGTGAAAGACAGAACAGAAAGTTAGAATCCTTCACAGCATGAATGCTGCAAAAATCAGCTTTATTAGACTCAGCTTTTTCCAAAGAGTACCACCAGATGCCACTGTAGGAGAGAAAATGTTTTAACAGGCCCATGGCAAATGTGATAAACATTCGTTTTCATTATTTGGGCACTTGTACATTGCTGAAATAGTATTTTCCTTCCCAGTACACGTGCAGCTTTTTTATATTAAACATTTTTCTTTCTATATAATCAGTTATTAATTTTACTGCTCTTGAAAGTCATTGGGAAGAGAAAACAATGCCTTGCAATCTAGATGTGACACATACTCAGCAGAAGTGCAATGTAAGAGTTGATGGGCTGAAATGATTTCATTTTGCTTAGCAAATCTATGAGACTTCACTGTGCAAATCTGTGATAGTTAAATCTCTGTGGTGAGTTCTGATCTCACATTCCTTTAATTTATTTGCTTTAACCAGTAGTACTTTCAGAATGAACCTCTCTAAATTACACCTGTCTGCATTACTGAGTCTCCTAACATTTTTATAATTTTCCTTATATTCACAAAAATCTTTGCAGATAACTCTGCAAACCCTGAGAGCGAGCCCAGACTGTAGGAGTGGGAGCCCATCAGTCCTAGGTCTGCTGGCCAACTCAGTACCTTTCAGACCAGCTGGAGGGTGATTTACTCCGTGCTATATTATCTGAGATCTGATTGATTCTAATTTCATTGACAAGTTGGTCAAATTCCCTAAGAACAAAGCAGGATTCTGGGAGAAACTAACAATGTACAGATGTTAATAGAAATCATAATTAAAAAGAAATTCCAAAGTTATTAGAATTTGCCTAGGAACCAAAAGACAGTATCAAAGCGTATGTATCTCCTGTGTATTATTAAGCTATTATATGTTATTGAAATATGCAAATCATGGCTATTAAGGAGGAATTAAAAGGAGCAGCCAAAACAGCATGAAGTTTGCAGGTGGCATGCTGATTATTTAAAGATGCTATACCAGAAACTAACAGCAAACATTTACTACTTAACAAAAAAAGCTTTAAAAGGACCACACGCACACAGAAAGCTGGCATGATTAAACAGAAATGTGAAAGTGGCTGTCAGAAATAACAGTCAGTCTTCAAAAAGTGGAAATTATGTTCAAATGAGGAAAACAGAAAAAAACATTAACTCTTCCACATTTAATATAAACTCTTTATAAAGTGGGCCAAAAATATTTTGAGGAATAACTTGTGATAAGCATAAGAACTAATAATAAAACTTTCTCTAAACACATCAGAAGCATGAATTATGCCAGACAGTTTATAGGCATTCTATACTGTTTGGGATATAAAAGGAGTATTTAAAGAAGATAAGCCCAGAGCAGAAATGCTAAATGAATTTTTCACATTAATGTTCTCCATGGACAAGCTTGGGCAGGTTTCCACAGCAGAACCTTTTTTATAGGGCCAAGTCAAAGAAATTATCTTGAATTGAAGTGTCAGAGAAGAAATTTCAGATTAGATAGAACCAAATGGTAACAAATCACCTAGATGAGATCAGTTTTTCAAAACACTTCTAAAGGAAGTCTGATATATGTGACAAATTATTAACTGCAATGTAACTCAACATGTAGATTGGCCTCTGTTCCAGAGGAACGGAATGTGGTTAATGTGATGTTCCTTTTGTTTTTAAATTCAGGGGAACCTCAGGAATTACAGACCAATAAGCCTGACCTCTGCACCAAGCAAGATGATACCAACTGTGATGAAAAATGGGCAGACTTATAGCTAACCATGGCATAAAAAGGGAAAGGTGATAAAGCTTTTGCAAAGGGATGGTATAAGGCACAAATTATCAGAGTTCATTGAAAGAATCAGCATGCAAGTAAATGAGAATGATTTGTATCTATCATACATTATAGATACATTTCCAGAAACTTTCAGCAAGATCCTTCACCAATGCATGCTGTAGAAAACATACATTAAATAAAGCATGTTTTCTCAGGTGTTCATATGTAATTGAAAGAAAAACTTCAGAAATCAGGATAGGGAATGGAAGGGTAGCATTCCATTTTCGTAATGGCAGTGGTTTACTCATAGGTGTTCTTCAAAGTTTTATGCTCACACCTGTACTACTTTACATTTTGAATGTTTTGGAAAATAAGTAAATGATGAAGTCATAGGATCAGCAGATGATACAAACCAAGATCCAACTGTGATTGGATGCAGAATGTTCTCTCAATATAGAGCAATTTGGCAATAAATGGTAGAAGAAATCAAATGTTAAATACAGGGTAATGCCCGTTGGGACAAAAAAGCCTCATAATTATACAAGTGCAGCTCTAAATAAGTTATAACAACTACAGGAGGAGGTGTCTGAGTTCTTGGAGAGCTATTGTATGCAAATATCAGATTAATACTCAGCAATGGCAAACAAACCAACCCCCAAAGCATCAGGAGAAGGAAATGGCAAATAAAGCAGAAACTAGGATGAAATTATAACCATGATGCAACTTACAGATCCAGATTTATAAATTTGACATACATTTTGAAAACTGCATTTTTCTGGTCATGTTTATAAAAAAAACGGTCTAGAATTAGGAACGATAGTAATGATGGCAGTATGTGTGGCCAAAGATAAGGAATGGCTTCCACAAATGACGCAACTTAATAGAGTAGGGATACTTTCATTTGATTTACGAATAATTGCTTGGGATACGATGTAACAAAGGTTATGAAATTATTAGTGGCATGGGAAAAAAGGAGTATGGAGGGATTCTTTCTTTTGTCTCACAATGTAAGAACTACGTTGCTTGAAATGCTGTTTGTGGATGGTAGGTTCAAAACCAAGAGAAGGGAGTAGGTTTTATTTTCCGTTGCCATGGAACAGTAGCCGCTGTCTCAGCAGCAACTCCTGCTCTATGGAGATTGTAAAAAGCCCACAAAAGGACATCAGATAAACAGCTAAACTGTACCTCAGTCAAGTATAAACAAATGTGATGATTGTCTACTGTTCATGAAAGATAGACGTTAGCTTCAGGGAGAGCTAGTTGTGAGAGGGGAAAAGAAATCCATAGCCCTGAGGAAATGGTGTGTTGTGTTCTTCTAAGAAGAGTCTATCAGTTGCACTGTTCAGTTTTACCAGCAGTCAAATCTCAGTCAAAATTGCCAGGTTCTAGGAAAACTAGGACTTTTTCAGTAAAATGTTAACCATTACTACTGAATGGGATGCATTCCAGCGAGGTTTTGTGATTTGTAAGTAGATATCAATACCCAACAGACAGAACAAAATTCCTTTTTTACACAATAGACAGAAATAGGTCCTGCCACAGGATTTGTCCCATCCTAAAGTGCAAGCCAGATGACGTGTGACTTAGCAATTTCCAGTGGTACCTGTCTTTTTGCATGAGTCTCGCTAAAGATGGGGAACATTCAAGTCTTTGGAGCACCATAGTCCTGTTGTCTTTGCTACAGTTAACTTGAATTAAAGTGATACCTCTGTGCATATTTTATGCAGATACTTTTGTTCAAGACAGTAGGAGAGGAGTTAATGCAACGTAGATTACCATTTAACTTTGCAGTGAAAACAACTTCTACAACCTAAACATCAGTGTTTTCCCCAACACGTATCTCTGCATAGCATTTATTTTTTCATAGAGTAAATGTTTTCTCTGGAAAACAAAATGCTAGACACTGTGAGATGCAGCCTTCAAAGACTAATTATGATAAATGTGTGCACAATCAGTGCAGGAGATTGTGAAGCTCTGCGCAGTCCAGAAACTATTTTAGATGGATTAGTTCAGGACCATGTCCAAGCTAGGTCCTGGGAGTTACTTATATTTTTATAGATTTTTAGCAATCACAGGTAAAGGATTAGAAAGTTATTGCTGAGACTCCTAGCTGTTTAATAGCTTAGTCATGATAACAGAAATAAAGTAGGATGGTATATGAAATGGCTTACCTCTGACACAGAAAGGTCATCTGGTTTAGTTAATGATGTAGTAAAGCAATAAACCTTGTTAGATGTGAATCTGTTAAATTAGAACCTGTGTAGAATGGGAAATAGAAGTGCATTATCAACAAATTCACTGAAAAAAACATTTATAAGGCCATATTATGCTGACACCAAGCATTTTAATATAAGGTTAAGGTCTTATAATACATTTGATAATTATAATGGGACTTGCATGGAAAAATATTTAACTATAATATTTAACTTAAAACATTTAAAATCCCAAAAGTATTATAGCATATATTACCACTATAACTTAAAATTAATGTCTATATGAGAAGTTCCAAGGGAAAAAGGGGCATTTTTTGACTAATGGAATCTTAGTAGTTCTGTCTCCTTTCACTTGTTCCTGCCAGTGAAAGACATAGTGAATATGAAAGAGAAGCAAATCATTAAGAGGTTTAGCATCTGAACTTCAGCTTTACTTTTGCCTTGCAAGCATAACATATCCCATACTAGTTGATGACTTTCCTGTGATCTTCAGAAGGATGAACATGAAAAAGAAAAAGAAAGTCCAGCTCTCTGAGCAGCCTTTGTCTAGCAAGCAACGTTCATATAAAGGCTGAACTGTGTTATTTCAAGCTGTAGTATACATACCTCACCAAGTAAGGGACCAGCCAACTTATGTAAAAGAATAACCTGCCTCTGAGCAGAGCTTATTAGCTTGGGCACAGTTCCACATTAGCATGTCCAAACAGCTTTTGGATTGAATGTGTCTTCCATTTTGCACCTTAGAAAATGAGCTAAGCTATTCCACAACTGTCTCCACCTGACTACATAGACATGCCTTTATAGCATAGCTTGGACCACGGCCCTTCTCCAGCTTGCTGACACAAATTGGCTGTCAACTACTTCATTACTTCCCAGATAATGTGAAGCAGCCGCAGCAAGCTGTTAGATATCTATATTTAAATGAAAGTCACTAGATGAGCACTCAAGAACACATAGCGTAGTTTCTGAATTTTGTAGGTTCCTTAAAAAGTTTGGTGTGAAAGTAAACAGCTTTCTCTGTTTGTTTACTTCCTTAGAATAAGGATGGTCTGAGAATTGATTGCAGTTAAAACTGAAGACAGAAAAAAGGTAGAAATTCCTGACATTAGCCCTATGGATCATCAGTCTCCAGTGAAATGCAGATTGTGCTTGGATGAAGTTTAGGAACTCTTCCCTGAAAAACACATCTTCGTCTGCAAAGCACCTATGGTTCAGAAGAGAAGGACCATCCCGTTTAACAGAGAGCCTGCAAGGACTCTGATCTGGTGAGTGGCTGTGTTGCACTCCATAACTGTTGTGGTTCTAGAAGGCTTTACAGGGAACACACACCCTCCCAAATCCCCGGTTCTATATGCACGCACTTCAGTCTGTTATGCTGCTCCCCTGCCTTTCTTCTCAAAACTCAACGCATTTTGGATTTGACATCTGGAATGTATGTGACAATTTCAGCATTATGGGGATATTTGTGTAACTGTGTGATTACATGCTACAGAGGAACTCGATGCAAGCCCAAAATGAAGGTGGCCACATAAACAAGTTAAACATTAGAAAGAAAAGATAGGGTTCCGCAGCCCAAAAAGAAATATACCTGTCAAAGAAATAGGAAAAGAGAAGCAGGGAAGGAGGAGGAAGAAACAAGAAACAGTTTAAATAAGACATTGATTACAAAGTTGCTTCATTGTTCCTGTTTGGCTGTGCAAGATGAAGGGGAAAATAACTTTGCAGAATGCCACATGGGCATTAATATTGATGGCCTCATAAAAGTAAATCTGGGTTTCTCAAGAGAGAAGAGTGCAAACACTTCTTTGTCATTTAAAGCTGAAGTTCATGTGGAGGAGGGTCACAAAAGTCTTCAGTCTGTATCACAGCTATTCAATAGACCACAAAGTTTTGGCAATGTGCCTGCCCAACTGAGTGTGTCAGTGCTGCTTGCTGGGTTATGTAAGGGGGGATAGTGCAGCTGAGGCAGTGAAGCGGGAAGCCTGAAATATTCCAAAAAACCAACTGGGATTTCCCCTGCTGCTATTGTCACAGCATAACCACTATTTTTAAATTAACCAGTATACATGAATTTACTTGTCCTTTTCTAAACTCAGTCTGCTACTCAAAAAAAATTAAAAAAAAAAAAAGAAAAAAGAAAAGAAAAAAAGAGGGGGGAAGGGGATTCAGGCAATGCTAGTGGGAATTTAAACACGTTAGATTTTAAACACACTAATTCCCTGCCTACCTGCCTAATGGGGAGAAAGCTGGAACACTAAGTAGCACAGCCATGTCTGCCTCATGCAGTATTGTGATGCCTGGTGATGGAGGGACGTACCTGGCTGCGATGCAAATGTGGTAGAAAGCCAGCTGAAGCTGGCAACTCTGCTTGCATAAATTAGAAATGTTTTTAGCCAGCAGTCTTAAGGGGATACATTATAAACAGCAGAGGGGGCAGTGTGATGTAATTTGTTATTACAGCAGAGGGATGGGAACCAGGATGCCTTGATTTCCAGTGCTGTCCATGTTACACACTGAGGACCTAGGCTTGCCAGGTACTAAATGTTTTTTGACTTAGGTTCTTGTCTATTTGGGATCTTGCTGTGTGGCCTTTCCACCTTCACCTGCTTTAGCTGAACACTTGGACTACAAATACAGTTTGAAATGTCGTTGGCTTGCAAACGAGATGTTTTGCTGAGTCATTGTTTCTAGGTTGAAAGCGTTGTGTACACAGACAAAAAGAGTTTTGAAAGTAAATTTTTGAGAACCTTGAGGTTCCAATAAGATACGCTGTCATACTGCTTTTTTTGAGTGGTAATTGTATGCTGCAGTAACATAAATCCTGTGACACATCTCTTCAGCATGTATTTGCACATGAAAAATATACCAAACAATATTGGCTTTACTGTGGCTGAGTTGCTGAGGAAAGGACACAGTAATAAAGACAGTGAAGTGTAAAAAAGTCATACATTAGTCACATATGAAGCTAGAACTAACAGTTCCTGGACTCTGGCCCAGTGTACTTTTCCTTTGGCCAAAGGGTAAATTCGAGGGTAAAACAGAAATAAAAAGTTTAAACATGTCCATGGTTACTTGAATTCCAGGGTTGAATATGTGACCTAGCATATGCGTGACTCAAGAGATGCAGAGGAATTTGGGAGCATGTGAGAAGTACTGGTACATTCTGAAAAGTTATGAAGTGACTAACAAGTACTGCTTGCAAATAGTTGTTTTCCAGAGATTTATAATTTGTTCCATGATTTTCATGGCACATCTCATCATGATCTCCAGCTCCAGTCCTGATATCCCCATTAAGTCCCTTGTTTAGTCATTCCTTCTTCCCTTTCTCCTCCCTGACCCCTAAATCCTACTGTCTCCCTGTCATACATTTTTTACATTTTTGACCCAGTATTTCCTTCTTTCCACAAGTTTCCAGTTCCTTTTTCTACCAGGTTTTCTCTGCAATTTCCTCATGCATCAGCTTCACACTGATTTGTACCCCACACTTCTATCAGGCAGCTTCATCCTTTACCTGTAACAAAAAGGAAAAAAAACCTGAGAAGATAAAACCCCAGGAAAAACAAGCTCTTGGTCCTGATCTGTTAAATCCCAAAGCTGCAACTGCAGGTAGAAAAAGGTCTGTCATTCTTGGCTGAGAGTATTGTTGCACCCTTTGGGATTTCAGGTGCAAAGTGTTAGTGAGTCCCTCCTGAGCACTGATGAAGAGATTTTTCAAAGGCTTGGACCCTTGTCAAGTTTCATAGGCTTTTCACTGAACACAGGAAAGGACATACCCATTGCACAGAAATTGTCCCCTTACAAATTTCAGATCAGTTCTCCAAGGTGTGAAGTGCTTCAGCTGTTCAGAGAAAAGGTTGTGAACAAACACAAACCCATGTAACTTGGCCACGACTTTGTAGGAGACAGGGAGGAAGGAAGGAAGGGACTGAGTGAGTGAAGAAGAAATCGAGGGAGAGAGGGAAGGAAATATGATTTGGTCTGCAGCAGACTCATGTGACTGTCTAAAATTCAAATGTGCAAAATTTTAATGGTAAAATAGCAAACAGTTAAAGTACTACTAAGTTACAGCAACAGAATATAGGGTACTATCATAGAAAGTGCCAGGCAAACTTAATCATAGCTGCTGCTACAAGCACCACGTCTTACTGCAATTCGCACATAGTAAACACAACCCTTTTCTGTTATAGTTCGGTTTTATATTCCTGAAACACATCATAGGGTGATATTTTTCTTGAATGCTTATGGCCAAAAATAACTTGCTGTTGAACCTCGTGGTTTAGTTGTAAGTTTACCATTTTAAAACTAGCACTGTTGTAAACAACAGAGGAATTAATATAATATTGTGGGAAATTCTAACTCATTAATGCACCGAGGTTTTGTCAGATTGCTAAATTCAGGAGCTTCAGCTATGACTTTAAAATAATTTGCTTTTCTTTCTCTGTGGGTCTAATTCTGCAAAGTATCGATTGCCTTCTATAAAGCAGCCCCCAAATGTGTCAAAACCTTGTGAATCAGGTTCTCTGCTCCTGGAGTACTGAGCCTCAATACGATTTTATTTGGATTCTATGAATGTCTCTTAAAATTCCAGTCTTTTGTCATTAGAATTTATGTTCTTGTATATTCAGATTGCAGACACTGTTTCTGTTGATAACTTAAAACTTTGGCATATCTACGAATAAAACATGCAGCATTATGCACTGCATACCAGATGTGGATTAACTAACCAGTGCTTGTGTTTCTAGAAATCAAGATTCAAAAATGTACTTATGCATAATCACTCAATATAGAAAATCGTATTTTAACATGTAATCTATTTAATCAGTCATTTGCCAGATCAAAAAACATAGTTTTATGTGATAAATTAGTCTGTATGTGATAATCTGTATTTTTCAGATTTTTCCAGGTGCTTATTTTAAATGGCATAAGTTTTTTCAATTTTTCCTTTCATCTGGAGGATCACAAAGTGCTAGACAAATGATAGCACTGAGCAGTAGAACACTTCTGCAATGAAATGTGGCATATACTCAGTGACAAACAGGAAATCTGTGTGCCATTGAAGGACAGATTTAAAAACAACAACAAAAACCCAACCCCGGATAGGTTGAAACTCTTGGGATGATTAACTCCCTGGATGTGAACCTTTGACCCACCTTGTACCATTCTGATATTTTAGCTGAAGAAGTCAGTTTGCTTACAAAAAGGACAAGGTAGCGCTCATGAAGCCAGGTCAAGTCCTTGGCAGGGGCCCACTGTCTGAAGATCCCTAGAGAGCTCTGCTAGTGCCTCTTGGGCCCAACTTTCTTTATGGCAGATGCTGCTAGGCAAGCTCAGTTCTGGGTAGTCTTGCAATGTGAACAATCACCCTGCAGAAACCAGCGTTATTATTCTTTGTAATTAACAATTATTCTCAGTTTAATGGAGCTTTACAAATACGCATTGAAATGCATTCATTGCCATGCAGGCTCTCAAAATCAAATGGATCTAGCTGTGATGAAGGCAGGGTCTGCCCCTCTTTCTGGGGCAGTCTGTCATGCACTTTGAGAAAGGTTTTTCAGGGAGGAAAGAGTGGTGGTGTGGACAAGATTCTGGAACAGCTCCAAGCACAGCAGTACAGCAGGGCTATCACATTTCTGGTGGCACCTGGCAGCTTTGTTAAAGACATCTTCATACATGTTGCTGCTTCTGAAACTAGAGCCTGGGTAGATGAGATCCCCGGGGACAATGCCAACACTAAGCTTTTTGCTACCTGACCGAGACTCCTGAGCTTCCCATCCCTCCCGATCCCATGGCCGAAGCCTGCAAATACTAAAAAATCCTCTCTCCTCTCCTTTCATCCAAAGCTTTTTAACTCCAAACTCTCTTTTCCACTGGCAAGTCTCCCATTCCTTCCAGCTTCCCAACTCGTCTCCAGCCCTGCCCCCAGCAAGGAGCCTCCTGCTCCATATAGCCTTTACTTTGTCCCTTCCTAACTCTTCGCTCCAGAGCTCCCACCCCACCGTGCCACCTCTACTGCTCTGCCCATCCAGCCACTGCTAGTCCCCCACCTCCCGCACTCCCCTGCCCTCGTCTTGGCTGCCAGGCACACCTGTGCATGTCCCCTCCTTCCTCGCCCATCAGGAGAGGCTTAGCTCTTCTGATAAGGTTTCACAAGTGCAGGCTCCAGATGTGCTTCCTGAGACTCCTCTCTGAGGGCAGAATTGGAGGGTGTATTCTGGAAAAAAAAAAGGTGTATAAGTAACCCCACTGCAACATAAAAGGAGGCAGGAGGAACTGTGAAAAAGAATGGGGCAGGAAAAAAATCCACAAAACCCATGTATGTAGTGAGTGAGTATGGGGAGGGCAGAGATGGAGTTTCAAGACTTGAGAGAAGATCACATTGGTATCAGAGACTGAGAGTTCAGGTGGTTCTGATGAGGTTGGAGATGAAGGGAAGGAAACAGATGTGCTGAGGCACATCAAGAAGGTTTTGTTCTTGTAATTGTGGGGAACTGTGAGGGAAAGGTAGAGCTCATGTTTTATTTGCTTTCACCTAAAGCAGATTGAACAGCATTATCCTGTGCTGGAAGGGGAACGTGTTTAGCCAAGGACAAAAGCTGTCATTTGTGGCATCCAGAAGATCTTGTGTTGGACACCACCAGCAGAAGTCTGCCGGATATGATGCCTGTCAAACACAAAAGCATTTGCTTTTTAAAAATGTCTTTATGAGCCACTCGTAAGTCTGGACAAGGAGAGATCTGACAGGCATTTTGCAAAGTGTCATGGCTGCTCATGCTTGGCACCAGCACACCCGTGTTGTGACACAGCTGCACAAAGCTTGCAGCTATGTCCCTGTGGCCTCAGTAGGGACAGATGATGATAGCCTCCTAATCCACACCAGCAGCTGACTCTGGATTCTTTGTTATGGATCAGGCAATCGCATGACTGCACTCGCTATATCTGTTGTCTGTATCCTGGTTATTTCTGTAGCTATAATCCTAGGTCTGTGTTGATGGCATTCAAATACCCTTTACACTGTAACTTGCCTTTTTTTGCTTCTGGCTTCCATTGTCGTGACACTAGAGGGTGACAAAGATCCAAACGAGAACCACAATGGAACCATTTAGAACTGGAAACTTGAAATTCAGAGGAATTTCTTACAACTAACAAGTCTTCCAGTACAACAGGTGTGAAGATTCAGCACTGCTAATAGCAATTTAATAGCAGCTAGTGACACTTCATTAATTGATTCTTGTTTGATTCAGACCAACCCTGAACCAGATTGTTCAAAATTAAGAAGGTGGTGACCAGATTTTCTGGGACAGAGTTGAAAAGCATACAGTGGCACTGTAAATTTGAAGTAGTGACAGGAAATCTGTGTCCTTAGAAGGTGTGAAATAGAGAGAAGAGGAAAGCATATCATTAAATCTAGGCACTAAAAGTACTGCTTCTGATAGGAACAGCAGTTTTCAGTTATAGGATTATACAGAAAAAGAAAACTTTTCTGTATGTAATATTGCTTACAAATGTGAATACATTGGTTAGGAAATGCAAAAGGTCCAGTTCCTGCCTTTACAACGCTGTGGAAACCAACCTCCTTTCCTAAAACAGTCTCATGCTTTGCTATTGCATTTTTATGGGTATACAATTTATTTTGCACATGAAAACAGGGTTTGGATTATCTATTGATCTCTTGTAAACCCATACATGGCAAGAGGTTCAGGATGAAATCAACCATGTTTTCACCTCCAGATGCTGTAGCAATCATGTCAGGCATTGCATCACTTGAAAAATGGTCCACTATTTATGTTGAATATTTAAATACTTAAAAAATAGTAAGAAATGCTTTGTTGAGTACATTTCCTTAGCATTATTTGCAGATTCAAAGTAACTATTTAAGTGGAATTTGCATTATATTACCAGCTCTGAGGGCCTTATCATGAAATTTAATAGAAACTATAATGTACCAGCACTCAGAAATGTGTAAATCAGCTTTCACTTCTACAAAATATTTCCAGGCTGCAAGACAGTGGAAAAAGAGTGGGAAAAAGTGAACCTGAATTTCCAGCATCTTAAGTGTAATGAAAAGAAACTTCCTTTGTTATTTTAAAATGTTATTTTAAAATGTCATTTTAAAATTTATGATTTGAAATTTTTTTAGGCAGTCTTGTGATGTTTAGGCTCTTATTCATGACTCTCAGGGCTTGCTGTTGGCAATATGTCGGCAATATGGCATGCAAATGGCACCAGCAGGGATTGCTGACTCCAGTGAGGGATTTACCTCACCCTTCAAAAGGAGCAAAAGACGTGTAAACCAGTCTGATGGAAACTTTGGGAAGAAGGAAGAGATTTGGTTAAAGATTCTGCCTGCTTTAAGCACTTGGCCAAAAGCAATGGTATTTAGTGGTCAGAAGAGCACACAGGCTGTAACGCTTGCTGTCGCCAGCATTAAGCCAGCACTTTGCCTAACAGAGCCAATTCGCCTTTGCCCTCCCGTCAGCCACTGCAGAAGTGCCCTCCTGGAGGATACAGCAATTTTCGGCAGATAGGCTGGGATGCCATTTGTGTGGCATCTGTGCACAAGACAATGTAAAGGTCAGAGAGAGGGTGTGTTTCCCCTGAGAGAGGAGGAAAGCCCCACACAGACTGTGATGTGCATGCTCCACACGTGGGATAGCCCCTGTGGGAGAGGGGCCAGTCACTTCCTTTGGGGCCCCATGTGCTTGC
The DNA here is from genome assembly GCF_017639655.2 of Falco naumanni. Lineage (NCBI taxonomy): Eukaryota > Metazoa > Chordata > Aves > Falconiformes > Falconidae > Falco > Falco naumanni. The sequence continues at coordinate 6,731,866 of NC_054057.1, forward strand.
TGGGTGAAGCAAAGAGGGCAGGACCCTGATGTAGGGCATGGGAGTGGAAAAAAGTCCCTTCACATGCTTTCATAGTCCACCTTTTGCTTCAGTTTTCTCTCTAAAATAGTATTCCTGCCATAAAAGCTTTTCTAACATGTTTTGAGATCTTTATGGTCCAACAGAAACACTGGTAAAAGCTGGAGAGGAAGAACTTGCTGTCATAGACCTGCGTAGTCTGAGCAACAGGTCCTGAAATCATCCCACCTAACTGCAGGTGTTTAACCACCATGGGTGCGTTGGGGCTGTAGCTGCCTTCAGTCTCGGGGTAAGTGACTGGAGAGTGACTGGAGCCTTTGGGTTTGAACTGGCCCTTCTGACCAGTCTGCAGTTTGTCTTAGTGCCATGTTTCCCGCTGAAAGATGCACCAGAAAGCATTCTCAAGAAAACATATATATGTAGCAGTTGCTTTGTGCAATCTTTTCAGTGTACGAGCAGCCCTGATTCTCAGTGGTCAAAAACGAGGGGGGAGCCACCCAGCAGCTGGTCTAAGAGGAAGAGGGGGGGTCGCCTTCACACACTGCAAGGACTCAGCCCTAGGAAAAGGAGGCAATAGCAAATACATAGATGGTTTGCATACCCACTGGCGTTTTTGGTGCAGTAAAGAGGAATAATACTAATATGCTCAAGATGCTGTAAAAAGAGAATCATCTGTATTGGTACCTCAAAGACTGTGTCCAAGGGAATAAAAGTGGAAGTCAATGAAAAGGAAGTAACTCAAAGCTCAGCACAGGTGGGGAGCATGTGATTTTGCTGTGACATCTGGGCCTCTGACTTCTATATGCGGGACACTCAGAAGAACTGTAGGTGAGGGATACCAAAATCAGGGTTAAAATAATGCTGTTGAGGACAATGGAAAGGCATTTGAGTTCATTTTGCTTGCAACTTTTTTGTCACACTATTAGTTTTCTTTATTTTATTAAGCCACTCAGGCTATGGGTAGGTATGTGGACAGTTGTGAGGGATCTGAGGGGATCTGTTAAGAGTTTAGCAACCCCACGGGCTGGGATGAAGTGCTACCTGTGAGACTGCAGACTCACTGCTGGTGGGGAGGAGTGCAGAGCCATGTCCCCTCTTGCAGAGAGCAGATGGCAGAGGAGCCCCCCCAGGAGCCGGCTGTGGTCCAGTTCGCCACCCTCGTGTAGGACTTACTGAGCCACTGCTGCTGTTGTTGATGTTACAAAGCAGTAGGCCACCAGATTTTCAATGTGTGCTGTGGAAGTCTGGTTTTACTCACACAAATGGTCCCCAGGAAAGGGCTTTGCTGCCTTTGACAAAAGCCTCCAGTGGAAGGCAGGAATGCAACATCTTGCCAGTTTGTTTTATTCAACAAGCTTATTTTCGTTTGCCATTTAAAGGAAAATGCCTACTTCCTCTCAGACAGTTCCTGTCTGTGGCTATTCTGTTTTTCAGTAGGAAGATGGAAGGCTTTTTTCCCCCCAGTCTCCAGATATTTATCTTTTGGTTGCTTTCTCCTAATTCTTCAGTACTTACCTGCCAAATAACTGCCAGTGTATTTTTCTTCTCTGACCATTGTTTGTGAGAGATTAAAATTATCTGTATCTTGGCATGTAGAAATCTAGAATATTCTTCACCTTCCTCTAAGTGACATTATGCTTTGGCACAAGCTGCAAATTGTTCGTAGCATTATTAATGCCAGTGCTTAAAAAGTTTACCTAATCCTGCATAATAGAAACTATGCAGACACAGCATATTCCTCCAGGAACATAAAAAATATAGTTCTAAAGAGATTTAATAAAGATATCAAGAATATATAATACAGAAAACCAATAAGGAGCTTGTAAACTCTGAGTACATCTGCTTTTTAGAATCTGATAGTAGGAAGATGATACGCTTACTGGTTTTGATTTCTACAATTATTTTAAGACCCCATCTATTTTTAAAATTATCTGAATAAGCATTGTGCTAAACTGCACATAATCTCATGGTGATAAATTTCTTAAATTCATCACTGTCATCCAGTCCTGTGCCACCAGCTTGAAAACTTGGATCTTCAGCTTGTAAGTCAAAGACAAACTCACTAAGAAGTTGATTCCTAGTGTGGTTTACCTAGTGATTTGATGGTTAAAGTCATGATTCTTTGTTGTCATTTACCATTTGTCATCACTGTAGCCTTTGTGAACTGGATCTTCTGTGGTCCATAGTCTTCATGTAGCTTCAGAAGCATAATATATGTAAGATTGGCAAAGAGGATGTTGCCTGCTTTCAGAGAGATCCATAGAGGGAACAGAGCAGCACCAGATTTGTGACCTCTCTTCTATCCCCTGGTTTAGGAAGATAGGGCAAGTGGATCAGGCTGGAGCGTTACTGTGCTCTACATGTGCTTTGGCTGCATGAGAGGTCTGCTAGGAACAGCTGCAGTCAAAGCACTTTGGAAGTCTGTAGCAGCTCTGGCTTTCGTAAGAGAGCATTCTGTAGAGCCGGGGGGGGGGGGGGGGGGGGGGGGGGGGGGGGCGGGGCGGGAAGAGAAACAAAGGTGCTGCATATTCATTTTCTCCCTTTCCTTCTGCATGAGCGTTAAGTGCAGATTGCTAAGAGTGAAGGATACTGTTCCACAAAGTTGTCCGATGATGCTTTTCAGGATTCTGAAGTTCATGATACTACTAGATCTAGAGGTGATGCCCTCAGCATATTACAGATCCTTCTCTTAAGCAAAGCCAAAGGAGTAAAGAAATTCAAATATGCTAGAAGAAGCCATTGTGCAGATCTCATGGATTGACAGAAACATTTGGGAAAGTTTCAAAAAATGGGTGACAAGTACAAAATTGCATGAGCCAAATCCTCATCTGGTTAATATCATTTTTTTTTCTATGAAACTGAAACCTCTAGATTCATTAACACCAGATGAAGATCTGGTCCTTGTCTGAATTTTTCCAGGCAGGCAGCTATTACTTTTGCCCTCGAATATTAGCCCTATTCCTTCAATAAAAGAAGGCAGCCAAAAATTCAGAAATAAAGGAGAAGGATATGAGGGGAATTTCCAATTCAACCCAATAGTAAAAAGTTGCTTCTCCATAATGGTCACATTAAGATGGTAAATTAATTAGATCCTAAGTGTAATTGATGGCAATTGATATGATTGACTGCTGTCAATGTTTACGTTTTGTTCAATGTCTGATGTTTTCAGAAGAGTATAAAGGAATTAATTTTTACAAAGTAGTTAATATGAAGAGTTACAGAGTAGTTAATTACAAAGTTTATATTAAGTTTATATTAATTACAGAGTTTATGTTACAGAGTAGTTAATATTAATAAGAAAATGCAATTTCTTTTTTGTCCCTTGTCTGCAAGCAATAGAAAAATCCTGCTGGTTTTCCAAAAATAATTCCACTGAATTTTGAGAAATCTGGCTAGGGTCTGAAAAGTCTCTTTTTCATTAAAAAAAAAAAACCAACATGGGGAAAAGTCAATTTTATTTTTTTCCCTGGTGATACTCTGTTGAGACTCTCTGAGGAAAACGGAGAAGTTACTGTGGTAACTGTACAAGCTGCAAGATGCTGTTCCTTGGAAAAAGATCTTTTTAGCATTCAAGGGACGTTTCTAATGCTTATATACCAACATCTTGCTTTTTGTAATGCATACCTTGTAGCTTTTAAAAGAGATATTTTGTGAATGTTCTTAATGCAAATCTAAACCCATGTATTTCCTCTAGTTCATATAAGCTGGACAAAGTTACACAGAGTCTTTCCTCTGCCTAGTGGTCTGTGTGAGAAATATTGTCTATACAGCATCTTATCACCAAGTGTCATCTACTGTGCTTCCTGTGTTACGTCCTGACACATATTCATCAGTATGTACATTTGGTTAGATTAATATACACATGTATTAGTGGATAACATCTTTAAAATAATGGGTTCCCGTAGAAAGTCCCAGTACTCTTAGTGATCTGGACTGCATAGACAAACCCCAATAACTCAGAGTCAGAGTTGAGCCCTGGATCATCCAAATGCACAGAAATATGTGAGAAACTCTAAACACTGCATGAGTCTCTGTTGTAACATGTAGAGTCAAGTAAGGTCAGTGGAAGTTTTTCCCTTGACTTCAGTGAAACCAAGTAAAAAGCACGACAGACAGAAAGGAATCTGTGTATTTTATAGGTTTGGAATTACCCAAGGAATTAACTTCTCTGCAAAAATGTAACTGTTAAGCATCATCAAACACGTCGAGTAGTGTTCTCATCTCAAGCCCACATTATATCCAACTTTATCAGATACTGGTTTTTCATAATTATTTTTCGATAATTAAATAAAAGGACTTTGTCTGGGAGTCTGAGTCTGTTAGCAGAAGGCCTCAGAACACAACAGCTGCTTGGAGGGGTTTCCTGAAAGGCTTTGTTCAAAGTGAATCACAGCCAAATAAAACATTACTAAGACGAAATTAGTACTATCTACAAAATAGGATGTTTAAGAAACCACACATACGTATCAGGCACCGAAGAGCTGATCACGGACAAGATAAAAGCCATGCAAAAGCAGCCAATTGTGTGAAATACTCCTACCCTCCCTGCCCGCCTGCTTTCCCAGGCTAATATCACACAGTCTGCCCACATCGTGGAGCAGGCTGAGTGGCAGTGATTAGTAATGGTGACCCTTCCAGGCAGAAACACTGCTTTGGACACCTCTCGTCTAAGCATCCATTTCCCCCTTAAAATATAGCAGTAGTGGAAACTCCGGATGGCTTCATGGACTCTCTGACCCTTATGTCTTTTTCTTTTTTTGGTGTGTATGGGAAAGAACAAAATTTCTATGAGAGTTATCTTATTTCTCTGTTTGGTTTTGATGGGGTTGGGTGTTGTGGTTTGTTGTTTGGGTTTTCTTGTTTGCTCTGATTTCTGTGTCAAAAAAAAGCCTTTCTGAGAATGGTTTCAGTGTTGGTCTCCTGAAGTGCAGTTCTTAAAGCAATACAGATGAAATTCCATCTGACAACCCAACCTACTTATTTCTGCATCAGAGAAATAAATGTAGGAGCAGTCCTTATTCAGACAAAACCCCAATAAATTGTGGTGAGGCTGCATAAAACACTGCAAGATTATTTCATAACTAATAAGATCAAAAAGCCTTTGGAATACGTTTACTTGGTAATTTGTTGCTAGTAAATGGTAACATATCAATAGCATCTGGTAAGATATCAATAGCTCCACAAGGCCAACCTAGGCCAGGCTGCTGCCTGGCAGTCAGATATCTAAGCATGGAAGATAAGAGCTCTCCATAGCCTTAAAGTATTAACAGCTCAGGGGGAGGGAAAGAAAAAAATATATTAAGACCTGAGTCTTCAAATTTACAATTTGTTGAAGTATTATGAGACTTTTGCAAGTAAGCTATGATAACACTGTGCTCAAGAAAGATACTTTTTCGAAGATCCAGCCCTGTTTCTAAACTTCTGTAGAATTAGTGACAAATGAGATGTAGCCATTCCCAAACTGACAATTCATTTGACTTTGTTTCATGCAGTGAATTCTTATTATTGGCAGGGAATTTTCCGTAAAAATGGAGGCTAAAAGTACATGTCAAGTCCTTTTGAACTATTACATATAAAATTTGGGATTGCTTACAGATTCTTTACAATAATATCTGCATATGATTAATACAGTTCTTCACTGTTGTCACAGATCTCTCTACAACTCATGCAAAAATGCCTCTGGCTGAAGTGCATAATTAATGGAACCATAAAATCTTATTCTATAATATCAGAAAATGATTTATTACAGCAGATATACGCATTCATCCAGAAAACAATAAATTCTTGTATTGGAGGCACACTGTGTCAGATAAAGTATTGTGATAATTATCCTTGATACTCTTCAGGTGTTTACTTGAGAACTTTAATGAAAGTTAAACGAAATCACCTTTTTGTACAGTTGCTTTTTTTATGTATTTAACTGGGTACATTAAATACAAAGAGAAAAAAATAAGGGTGAAACTTCCAAAAATTCTTGTCTATTTAGAGAAAGCTAGGTTTAGTCTTTAAAACACATGCATTAATAATAAAATATATAGACCAATTACAATTCTGATTTCATCATTATGGAAAAATACTGTAATATGCCCATTATATTCTGTGTTTTTTCCCCAAAATACTTATTCATTAATCATCACCCACAGTTTCAGTGTGGAAACAGGTGTTTTTCTTCATTCACTATGGTATATTTCAATCCCCGTGCAGGAAAATCACTACCATAAGATAAGCAGTTCTACTTAGCAGTTTTAGAAAGCAACAAAAACTTAGTTTATTTGCCTTTTTTTCATCCAAAGTCTCTGAAAAAAAAATCTTGATTTCTAAGTCTATCATCTCAGGCAGAGTTTCCCCACAAAAAGTAAGTTTAAGTCTCTGAATATCATGTGCAATAGTTTGTTCTGGAGTTTAAAATAGTTCATATAGTTACAAAAATGCCAGGTACTTACTGTCCAACACCACGGCATAGCAGCCTACTACTTCTTGTGATATTGCCTTTTCCAAAATTCACTGAAGTAAGTGGAAATGTTTCCACTGATTACATGATTTTTGGAACAGATTGTATATGTCTTTGAGCTGGTTAAGGTTCTGCCTAAGGAAAGATTACAGGACTATGATTCTATTTTGAGAAATTAAGAAAATGCCTGTTTCAGGAGATTTCCATTTAACATTTTTTTCTGGGCAGCTGAGTACTCAAACAAGACTAAAAAAAAACCTAAGATAAAGCAACAGTCATCTGCTTACCAGACTGCATACTTTTTTGCTCTGTCTTATTATTTTATTTTCCTAAATGACACATTTCTTTACAAATATTTAACACCTAAAAATATTCAAATGTCAAGGAAGAAAACTGAGGGAATTGTTTGACTAATATGTCAATATTACTAATACTTTTTTCAAATACTTAAAATGATTCAGTAAAGGTTAATTAAGTATAAGTAAATTCTGGCATTTGCATTGCAAGATTTAATTGACTTCTTTGACTTACTAATAAGTACTTCCCTTTTCTCATATACAGTCTATCAGAAAACTGCTGGAGGTAAACTTCTGAAGTATAGAGAATTATCTGAAATTTATGACATTAGTTATGGGCTAATTATTCTGGCCTCTTTAATTTCAGTTTATTCCAACCAGTATTGTAATGTTCATGTTTTGCAATGATATCAATAAATACATTAATGCTAAAGCAATAAACATAACACATTACATTTATGGCAGGTCATTCCTAATGAAATAGATATAAATTAAATAACTGGTTTCATGTCTTTATGATTAATAAGTTATTATATAAAATGAAAATTTTCATTAGAAAATGATACATTTTTCATATGTCATGTAAATAGCAAGATTAATGTACAGAAATTCCACATATGGAGAGCAATCTGTCATTATGATCTTTTTCACTAATGAGTACATATGGTTTTTCCTCATGTTTTTTCTGAACACTTGTACCTAACCCACAGCATTCCAGAGCAATCAGATATTGTGGCAACAAGCCCACACAAAAAAAAGTGTAACTTTGCTTATACAGGGAAATGAAAACTTTGCTATCGTGTGTGTGTGTGTGTGCGCGCGCAAAAACTTCCAACTGTTTTGAAAAAAGATCAATTTGCCATAAGAGGGATTGCAAAATGTAGTTGCCTGTGATAACAGAGAACTGGACTAGATGTCTCAGTCTTGTATTGCTATTTAGGACAAGTCTGATTTAGGAATAGAAAATATCTTAGGGGCCCTCTAAGAGTCAGCTGGAAAGGAATTGAATAAAGCTAACTACCGTTTTGTTCATTATCTATATGTAGGCAGGAACTAGTATGTTTGGCATATGTTAAGACTTGTATTCAATTTCTTCTCATGAATCGCAATAAAGTATGCCTTTATAATTACTTATGCATGAGTTAGCAAGCCATGAACCTCCTAAGAAGGAAGTTACTTTCTTCTTTTTACTTGGATGTTGATATAAACGGTATGGTGTGAATGGAGCCCAAGTTTTGGCATTATTGTATTGGCTGCTGCCACAGTTGTGGTACTGCGTTGCCACAAGCACATAGGGTACCAGGGTCTGCCCCTGGAGAGCCTCTCAGTCTATGTGCAGGTCTTTATAGGAACCTCAAGGAAAAGAAGGCCCTTAAAAAAATCTAACGTGCCGAGGATATCAAACTGTAGAGATCAGTTCTGTGATACAGAGGCTACCTCCTGGTGAGGCTGGATAAAAAAGAAGAAAATCTCTGTGGGTTGCCTGTGCCTGGGATCCCCATCAGCTAGACAAAGACTTTCCTACTCTCCCTCAAGCCAAGTCACACAGGGAGAGTTCCTGCAGTTCTGTTGCATTTCAGCCCCGTTCTTCAGGGCTACTAAGGAACCTGCAGCTGAGTAAAACCCAGAAAGGAAGAGCTTCTCTTCCAGCCAGCAGGTTCATGGCTAGGCTGTCTGGTGTTGATCCACCAGCTGCCAGTGCTTTGGCAATAGAGATCTGTAAGACACTTCCTACCGAAGGTCTGGGATGAAAGGGAAGGGGGAAAAGGGGAGGTTATCAGTCTTGCCGCAATGCTAACTGGAACTGAGGTGGGTATCCTGCCTCAGTGGACGTACTTCTGGACAGCACCTAGAAAATATATCACTCAGCTCTGAAGCTGAATCCAGATAAGCAAAAGGACATAAGGCATGTCTTCCATGCTCATACCCTTGCATCACACAGAAAGATGATCTGGAGGAAATGTAATGTCATCATCTGGGGGATGAAACGGTAAGGTGTACTGTTGCAATGTCTGTATCAGTTTATTTCCTGTTGCTTTTACGTAATGACAATATTTTGATAATGTTAACAACTTTGTGTGCAATTTTGTTACTCTTCACTCTTTATCATGTGTTTACATAGCAATATATAGCTGTTGCTTTTACGTAATGACAATATTTTGATAATGTTAACAACTTTGTATCCAATTTTGTTACTCTTCACTCTTTATCATGTGTTTACATAGCAATATATAACTGTTGCTTTTATGTAATGTCAATATTTTGATAATGTTAACAACTTTGTATCCAATTTTGTTACTCTTTATCACGTGTTTACATAGCAATATATAGCACAGTCAAAACAACAACAAACACGACAGGAGTCCAAACCATGCATTTTTGCCAAGGCCATTGCAGACTTTATCTGCTTGCCAACAAGCAGTGAAAGCACACGCAGAAGTTCCAATGTGTACAGGACTCTCTCTGTTGTCTTTCCTCTGCATTTTTTGGTATGAATGTTCAGGCAATAGGTTGTAGTTCATGTTCTGATTATCCTAAGCGGTTGACCCGAAGGCTACAAAGGAACTGCTCTTTTGCTGTGTCCACTCATCTACGCTCACCTTCTGGTGGGGTTTGAGGAACCATATCACCTTTTTCTTCTCCCTCCAGGCTGTCTTCCTCTTTCCCCCTATCCTGCTCCTCTCTCCTGTCTCCTTGTGCAGCTGGCTTGTGCCCTGGCCCTTACAGTGGGCCATCTCAATCTTTTCCTATCACAGCTGAGGGTCCTCTCCTTGCGAGCGTTATGTAGATGCCCTCCTACCCCAGCAAAAGATTGTTACCTGCTAGCTGAAGAGCAAATGGAGACAGAGAGATGTCTGGTGATGTTAGGACATGGTGAGAATTGGCCGTGTTGAAGGTGACAAGGCAGGCAGGCAGAGGTCCAGTCCCACACGGTGAGAGCCACTGCCATGTGAAATCAGCCTCTGCTGACTAGCTCTGCATTATCCCAGACTGTCTGATATCCGACCTAGTTTGTGTAAAGCTATCTGGAGTATCTCGACTGAACTCTCCAATCTGCAGGACGGATATTCACCAAATCACAGTGTTTAGCAGAGCTGGGCTTGGACCAGGGCGTTTTCCAGCCCATCCCTTGAAGTGGCTGTGCCCAAGGCTGCTACAGGGAGAGCTAAAATCAGAGTGCTGCTTATGAAACTAGTTTTTTCCAAGTATTTTTTATCTGAACAAAAAAAAAAAAATATTTTCTCCCTGGATTGACTGATTTGTAGGGATAAAGGTAGACTGCCTTGTTCCTGTTTTCTTTTGTAGGTGATAGTATAGGTAACTGACCAAGGCATCATTTCTCTAAAGTCTGAGCTCTTCATTAGTTTTGCAACACTGCTAGCATGAAGAAGGAGTCCAGATTCCCCATTCATGCCCCAAGTACATGGACTGGAGTTAAACTGCAAGAAAATGGGCTGGTTTTCAACGATCATTATAGCAGATTTTTCTGAGCTGTGCCAGCACTGTTCTGAAACTACAGCAGGACTTCATGATGAAGTACTTCACTACTAACTTAGGCAAACTTGACTGTAATAACAGTCCATACATTTTCACAGAATGAACAAATGCTGTGAATATTATATTCAGTTGTTATGTCTAATTTGAAGTCATGCCTAGAAAAAAAATTGAATGTATCACTAGATCAAGAAATCATCAAACTAGCAAAGGTTTTTTCTCACCAACTTTTGTCTGAAAATTTGTTACCAGTGATCCAGGCTTTAGTGCTTGTGTGATAGATGTTTTTATCAGCACTGGCGGGAAAGTCAAAAGTGGGAAAAATTACAAGGCTTGTGCCTGTAGCATTTTGGATTGACATAAGATTTATTATTGTTTAGTAATATTAACAGGTTGACATCAAGAGGGAGATTTATTGGAACTGTTCTAATATCAGGATGCTTCGGCAAACACGAAAATAGATTTAAGACCTGAAGGGTATCCAGATTCATTTCAATGTCACGTGCAAGTTTGTCAGTGCTTTTTACTTTGATTTATCTGCTCTATTGCTGAGTCCATAGTCTCCAGGACTGGCTCCTTGCTGATTGGGAGAACTGTTTCTATAATATTTTTCATAAAACATAATTTCATTATTAAATCATTGTTTATATAATAGAAATTATAACAATATTTGTGAATTACCATTTTCTTTAAACTACATAAAATCTTTACTTTTTTTAAAAAATTACCTTTTCTAGACATTTTGTAGCTGCACCAAGTAAACTACAATAATACTAAACAAAGTAATGGTTACAAATAAATCTCAGCTGACAAAACAATGTATAAATTAGGCTATTATTTTATCTTCCTCTAATATATAATACAGGTTTCACATACCTTTCCTGTGTATATCTAGACTTCTCTTCTATAAAATTTACGGCTACAAGAACTCAGAAACCTCATGCAAGGATTATTTTTATTCAAAAAATTCACAAACATCCAGTGATTATTCTCTTAGCTGCATGGAGACCTGTGAAATCAATGACCATTTCTGAAAATTGTTGCCTGTCAGAGATGTTTATCTAGCGTAGTTCTGGTATTTTCTAGCTTTCACTATTTCCCCACTATCTGATTTTCACTTCCACTTGAAATATTTTTAGAAGTTATTCTCCTATTGTTGTTGTGTTCTGTAAGACTGTGCTTAAAAAGAAAATCAGTGTTTTTCAGTGTTTTGCTCTGAGCATTCAGCAGCACCTTCACACCAGTTTCTCTTCCCTTGTACGCAGCAGCAAGGGGAAGTAAAACCTTTTTAAAAGCCAAAATATGTTTAAAACGGCAAGAATGGATGGAGAAGCAGCTAACGTATGAAAATATGCTTGATATACTTAATTTCTGATCTATTGACCCAAGAAACAACATTCACAAACACATTTAATGACTTGTTTCTTGTGCTGATGATCTAACTGAATTTATTGTCCATAAGTCCTTCCTTAAAACTCACCTCCACCCTTATGTATACCCTGACCTTTGCAAGGTGACTGGGTAGGGGTCTCTTACTTTATTTAGCCATCTGAAAGGCATGAGCATAGACTAAATGTAGACTAGTTACTTAAGTGCCTTCTGCAGTCAATGGACACAACCACATGCAGAAAATGATTCATCATGTCCTAAAATATGTTGGTTGAATGGCCCATTTAATGTACCTTTCTCTCTCCATGAACTATGGCAACAGCCTAGGCATCTAATACAAAATGCCTTACTTTTATACAGCTAAAGTTAGGTGAGATAAATCCCACTGCTGGTGTTTGTGTTGGATTTACTGTCTTGATTGAGATAGTCTTATTCTTTGTCTAATCTATCTTGTGTGCACTAACTATATATAATCTTATCTATTCTAGACATATGTTCTGGTTTTTTTCTCCTACACATAAACTTTAAGCTGCGTAGAATAGGAACACAGAGTAGTCCATAGGCTTTAACACCCCCCTCCTCCTCAAAAAAAAAAAACCACAAAACCAAAACACAAAAAACAACAAAACAAAACAAAACCCAAGGAATAAAACTGGTGCCGATGAACAATCATTTAACACATATTCTTTAAGCAATCTGTAACTGCTAATTTACTCAGTAGAATTTATGACATCTGTTCATGAAAAAAACCCACAAATAATTTAAAGACTGGAAACTCTTACTCTCACAGTTAGTATTACTGAGGCCAATGGAAAAATTTATATAAATAAGGGTTTGAAATAAGTGAAAAGACGTGCAAAAATAAGAATTACTTGCATCAGTAAGATTTGCTGAATTGAGTCTTTAATTTACCATCTGCAAATGTGGCCCGATAAAGATGTATTAAGAGTTGCCACCCAGCAGTTACAACTCCAGACTGTGTTATGTGATTGCCCATAACTGAATAAACGCATGGTATTTCTGAAGGATTGTGAAGGGGTATAGAAGACTGCTTTCTTTACTGCTCTTCTGGTGAAACTTCATATCTTTGAACAGTGTATAACTGCAAGCTACATTTATTCGTTTTCCCATTTTTTAATTAAAATTTATGAAGGTGGGAGCCAGAAACAGTATCTCTGGGTACATTAAATAGGAAATTCTTGGCACCTGATAGGATTAAACCTTTAACAGTGAAAATAAGTCTCTGCTCAGAATGACTAAGGATATAACAGCTTCTGAAGTTGTTGATTTAAACAATCCGTAACGACACCATCTTCCTACACTAAACCTACTAGATTCTAACAGTCCCCATCCCCCTGCCCCATAAAATATATCCACTTTGTGCCAATTCTTGAGAGGGTCCTTCGAATACCATCACACCTAGCTTAGTCTTTTCTCAAGTTTTCTCATTATAATTCAGAATTTCTTAACTTTAGTTGGTTGCAGTGAATACTTTGGCCAGTTGGAATGAAAAGAGGCTTTGTTTCATAGAATCATTTAGAATCATTTGGGTTGCTCCATATGCTTGATAGAGAGCGATGCCGGAAGGAGTCTGAAGCAGACTCAGAAAGGGCAATTCCTTCCACCATATCACTTGTGAAGAAACAACCCAGAGAGAACTCCCTTCCTTACTGAGCACAAGAGGCCAGACTGTGAGGAGCACTGAACCACTGCCAGCTCTCCAAATTTGTCAGCAGCTACTGTTCATCCTCAGCATTAAACATGAAGCTGTACATGCTGTTGAGCACATCGTTTAAGGTAGTTCCATGGAGTAACTTCTATCAGCTATGACGGGCACTAGATACTACCCGTAATTAAATAAAAATATTAACCCCCTTGACTAGTTATGTAGTAAGTAGTTTAAATATCATATTACTCAGCTTTGCAAGAAGAGTGTGTAAATATTGAAATGATAGGTTACTATCTGTGTGATTGAAACATCTACTAATGAATGTGTCTGTGTATTTAAGATACCTGGATCGAACTGGTATTTTTAAAGAGTTCAGAAACCTTGTACTTGCCTTCACAGGAAGATTTTAAATCAAGTATCTCGCAAACTTCATGCTGATGGTTTTTACAAAGCAATCAAGATTACGTTATTGGGGAAATAACTTAGAACAGAATCATAGCGCGATAGAATCATTCAGATTGAAAAAGACCCTTAAGATCATCAAGTCCAATCAAGCCCAAACTTGGAATCCGAACTTGTTTATTTCTATTGCTGAAGAGGCGTTTTACTTTTTCCATTGTGTGGATAGCTGGATCAGCCAGTAATGTCTACAGAGGACTATTGACAGTGAAGTCAGTGTAGCCACTTTTGACCCAAAAAAGAATTTTTTTGTCCCTTTTTGGTTATATCCATACTGATTGAAAACTTTCAGTCTCCTGGGGCTGGGTATGTGAATTCATGACCAATTTTCGGTAGAAATGTCACCAATGTGCAGCCACATGGTCCCTAGCCCCAGTGCCCATGTTCCTGTGGAAACAGAATGGAGGTTCACCAAATGGAAAAGTGCTACTGTGCTCCCGAGTTCCACATCTAATTTGGGTGAGTGGACTACCCAAGTTCTGGGGTTCAGGCATGGTGCTGTGTGAGAAATGCATCTCTCTCCTTTCTTCAGTTTCTTTAAAGTCTCATGTTGTTGCCAAGGCAGGTTGTTTGAAATATGTTCTTTGGTGATCAGGTATTCCTTGCAGGACTATCTTATGTAATAATTTGATTGCTTTATATTTACTTTTGCATTTATAAATGATCCATCTATTTTTAATTGAGGTAATGCAGTTCCTTCTACATGGAGACATCTCCCTGTATACATAGGTACATAGATCAGTGGCAATCTTAAAATATTCATAAGATTCTCTAGCTGTTTTTTCCTAGGCTATGAATCAGTCCCTGATAAAAAGGACTTGATCCTGCTTCTGTTTAAATCAACACAATAACTTTAAATTCCCCTCGGACAGAGGTGAGGTCATCATGATACTAAGAAAAGTTTATTTTACTTTATTTTCCCTAGCAAAATATATGTTTTGCTATCCTTCTGTAACACTGAAGTATTTGCAAGTATTTAAACTTTATTTAGGCAAAGCTTCCATGAATAGGGATGTCAATGTAGGACCTATTGACTTTTTAATAAAGGGGGGGGGGGGGGGGGGGGGGGGGAACACAATCAAACAAAACCCTAACATATTTGCCTTTCTATTAAAGAAAAGCAATAAACGATATTTCTCAGCTCCTTACGTGAACACCTCAGTGCACATGGGTTGTCCCTTAGGGCAGCAGGATGGGTGGAAATAATCCCAAGCCACTGCCTGTGTGAGTCTGGTTAAGGCTGGCCACAATCCAGCAGTTGAGAAGGCTGTGAAGGCTGGTCCCTCTGTGAGCAATCCAAGATGGATTATTGTGTAGCGCAGTACAAAGAAGGCTACAATCCCCTTGGTCTCTCTGACAAGCCCACCATGGTCTTGCTTGGTCAATGGCTTGATTTGCACTCTTCCCTTACAACTTTTTATTTCTCCTCTGTCATATTAGGACTTAAGTATTAAAGTGGAATAACTTTATACTTTCCAAATTCAGTGCACGAAACTTCCCTGCCAAGTCCCACAAACAAAATTACAAGGTGTGGTGAAATCTTACACTTAGTAGTTATTAGATCTGTCAAATGAATCATACTTCTGGGGAATCAGATGTTGTTAAGATTTAAACATGCATAGCTGTAAATGCAGGAAAATAATATATCAGAATAAAAGTTTACTGTTTAGTGAATTTGGGCACATGATTTCTTCAACCTGTCCTGTACACAGAACGTAGGAATAACACAAATGTAGTATGACACAGATAATAGCTATCATAGCCCATGCAAAGCCATTATATGACAACTGCAATTTATAATTAATACTGACCCATCTCTTGTGGAAGGAGGCCCTTTTTTGGATGATTTCCAAGTCATTCTTTGTGTCGTAGGCACAGGCTCACTGCTGAGTGCTGCAAAGATGTTTTGGTTCAGAAGCAGAAAGGATAAAACAATGTTAAAAAAAAAAAAGATTTTAGAGCATTTGATACACTGAAGCTTAGGACAGATTAATTTAGTAAAATTTACAAAGAAAAAAAACATGTATTGAAATATTTTCCTGGAGTTCTTTTTATGGTTGAATTCATTAATGGATTTTCCTTTTATCTGCTCTGATGTGTAAAACAGGAGCAAATATATTACTGGGCAAATTTAGACAGTGTAAACAAATTTTTAAAAATGTCAGTAATTACTATTGGATTTCTCTTCATTTGCAAATTCAGTACTAGCTCTGAAGAAGAGACACAAATCCTATTTGTACTGTTTTTTAGGAGATAAAGCCCATTGCAAGAATTCCTTGTACACCAAAGCTTCAGCTGGAAATGAGGAACACAGCCTAACTCTAACTCCTGCAAATAAGTGGGGAGTACTGGAATTGTTCAGCCCTTTGGTGGTATCTAGTGTCTGATTCAACAGCCACATTGTAATCTAAGCATGTGAGAGATCTCCTTTCTTATCCTATATGCCGTATAGAGCAGGCTGGCCAAACCTGCCCTGGATTATTGAGGGAAGTGGCAAAAGTCCATATTCTGATACTTTTGCTAAGTTTAAGTGGCACCTTCTTTTAGAAATATCTCTCTGGAGCCTGTGAGGCTCTTACACATATCTCTGCTGGAAACTGTATGTCCATACCCCACCTCTACAGATCAGACAGCTCTGTGCTCCAAGGATAAGCATACAGCCGCCCACAGACTTGACGCAATGGCACCGTGTCAGTTAATCTCCTGAAGAGATGACATCAAACTACCAGGGAATCTTTCATCTCTTTCCTATGTTGTCTGCAACAAACAGGAACAGAATTTAGTAGCCCTGGCTACCAGCATCCCACAGCTGGCAAGCTGCACTGTTGAGCTGGGTCAGAAGTATGCCCGGTTTTAGCTGCCTGCTGCTGAAATCAGGGCTATCAGGTACAGCCATCAGTCTGCTCCTGTAGAAAAATCCCAACCCAACCCAACCCCAAACTTTCCAAATCTTTTAAAGCAAAAGAAAGAAGCCTCACAAACAAAACAGTAAAACAATAAAAAGCACCCCTAATATATTGAACAGGCAACTACAGTATTTTTTCCTAGACACCCAGTATTGCAAGCACAACAGCTTTGAAGGACATATAACACATCTATGAGATTTCATCTCTTTAATTATATTCCCTTTACACAACAGAAAGTGACTTGGATTTTGGTTTTATGGCTTTTCTATTGAGCTTAACTCTGACTAGTAAATTTCCTTCTGCTACAAAATGTTCTCTGATGCTTGCTATTGTAATAACTGCCCTTACATTGTCTGCTTCTGAGTGCATTGTGTTTTAAAATCCATTAACAAGAATGACCCTCCTTCTTCCTTGTTAAATTCATTAAACCCAAGAGACATAATTAGTAAAGGAAATACTTGTTTCAAGGAAATTTAAAGTTCTAAAGTTTTGACTTGCATTTTGTTTGTCTTCCATCTGATATCATTCCAGTATCTTTTTATTGGAAAAACAGCGTCAGGAGACCTTGATGATGTAGCTTTTATTTCCATTAATTCATTCTTGCCAGATAAATTATTGCCAGATCTTCTCAGTCACTGTCTTTATTAACTCAGTTAAATTTCTCCTTTGGGTCATTGTCCAGTAGTTTGTCCAACTCACTGAGCTGCTGCCAGACTGAGGATCCAGTGTCCAGAAGAGTACTCTAGCAGGGAAGGTGATGAAATCGTAACATTTGTGGGATCACACTTTCTTAAACTGAGAAACAGGTTTATGAAAAACAGTCACTGCAGATGGATTTTTCTTAATTACAAAGGACAAAACAACTCGGTTTACTAGAATAATTCGTTTGGGTCGGACTAGTTGCTTTCAAAGTCGGTTTTCCTTTGGATACAAAGCTTCTATTCACAAGAACAACCACAGACCGCTCTGTTAGTGGGGGGTGGTGCAGTGTCCCTCCCACTCAGCAGGACCCATTGAGAGGCTTAAGGTTATCTTCTTACTTGTATTTACTACACAGCTAAAAGCTTCCTCCCCATCTAACTCTTCCTCCACCACGTTCTTACAAGTCTGCATAATGAGATTAATAAAGAAAGCTTCAAAAGGTAACCAGATCAATAAGACTTTGTACTCCTGAGCTTTTGGTGGTGGTGAAGTAGGTGTATTCAGCACCCTCAACTAGTTCCCCAAAAAATCAGAAGTACCTGGTGCTTCAGATGGAGCCTGTCCCACGCACTACATAGCACCATAGATTACAAACCTATTTTCCAAAAAATGATGCTAGAAAAATGACATAACCAAATTATATTTTTATATTGTTCCGCTTTCTTCCAGACAAAACACATCGAATTTCCAAGTGGAAAGGAAAGCTATCTCCCTTCTCAGCCCTCATGTGCTAACTTGCCAGTATTGGGCTCTATCAACTTGCTTAGAGGCTGAATGTCATTTTGGATTCTTTCTCTTGTTTTTCCAGTGTGTTGTCACCAGCAGGCCAGTTCTGCCCCCAGAAAAACTTGGCAATCACATTGTCTTCAGCAGCTCTACACACATGCAATGGATTCTGACACTGTACAAGAGAAACAGCAGAATCCATTTCACCTCCTCTGGTCTGCTTAGCTATGCAGAGCTAACAGGAGTGAAAAATAAACCCCACTCCCCACCCCACCCCCCGCAAAAAAATCAGCATGAACACACATGAACTGCAGCAATAATGGCCAAATTTCTGCAGGATCCTATGGGAAGCTGCCCTGCCTCAGAAAGCAACAGGAGGCTGTGCCTATGGAACAGGCAGTCTCTCCCTTACCCACTTGGTCCTCTTCAACCTGTGCTGTTGGGTGCCTGGTCCACTCAGCAAGTTTGGATCTAACTTCTCCTTGGGAACTGGCCCACATTATACATCCATCTTGGCACCCATTCATCCTGCAGTCTTTTATCTTTGATTGCCAAAAAGCATGCTGGTAATTCAGATCCACTGGTGGGTCTGGGATATGAATAGCTGGCCACTGGGAACAGTACGAGAACTTTATTGTCTTCCATAGCCCATCATAAACCAAGAATGATTCGCCACATTAACTGAGCTCATCTGGGATTTTAAATCCTAAGACATCAAGCCTTCTGATCCATTTCAATTACATATTTTTCTTTCCATTGCTCTGGGAGTGGGGAAAAAAAAAAAAAAGCTTCATTACAGAACAATAAAAATATCAGGGGTTATCAAGAGGCAGTTCAGGGATTGTTTGTGGCCTGTCAGGCAGACTTAGGCAGTCCTTAAGTACATCGTCAGCACACCACTGAAAATAGGTCATTTCTGTATGTCTGTTGGGACAAGGAATTTAGCAGGTTTGTCAGATGGAGAGTTATGCAAACATAGTTTAAAAAGCAATGCTTATGTAGACTGCTTAAAAAATCAGATCCAAAATTTGCCGTTCATTCAAAAGCTGACCAGAGAGAGATGGGGAAAGAACACAGCTAAAAATTAAAACACTGGAAGATAGATGGGATTTTCTCTAACAGCGTGACAAAGAACTGACAGTGAGAGTTGACTCTTAGTGAATTCTGCTGTATTATGCTCTCAAAGCCATTAAAAGAACTGTTGAAAAATTAACGACCATGCAGGAGTTTGAGAAATCACTCAACCGTGTGTTTATTTTTCAGTCCTGACACAGTAATCCACCATTTGTTTAAAATAACAGATTCCCCAGCAGCCCTATCCCTTATATAGTCTAAAAATAGCAATATTAATAATCTATCCATCCAGTTCTCTAACTGGGCTTCTAGAATATTCATGTGCAAGACTTGTCTTACAAGCTCGCAGAAGAAAAAGAGACTGTTCTTCTCATAACTGCCAAAGCTATAGGCAGGTTTATGGGTAGTGCCATTGCTGCAGCAGGCAGGCGTGGAAATCAACTGAGCTTTGTCCTTCTGTGTTTGTCCTGGTCCAGGCAGGAACCTCCTCTGTTTTTCTCTACCTCACCTTCTCATGATCTCCCACAGCCTTCAGTACCTGCCTGAGTATCCTTCAGCGGTTCAACTCCTTACTTCCTTGCCATGTTAGCAGCTAGTAGTTGCTAGCTCTGTTAGGTATGAACCATTATTTGTGGTGGAAGGAGGAGTAGCTCCTCCGGTCTGCCATGAAATTACAGTGGGAACCTGTATGGACAAGGCTGGGCACTGCCCACCTGCCCTGTTTTCAGCCAGTGACAGTTTCCTCTGTTCCTCTGTATTTACCCTTGTTCCTAATTCAGCCACATGTTTGTGTTTTGTACATGTAAGTGAAGTTAGTAGGAGGCTTGCTGCTAACTTCAGTGGGCCTTAAATCTAACCTGCTACCTACATTTCTGCTTGTAATGTTAAGTGAAAGAACTCGAATTTCAGCAGCGCTTTCACAAACAGAGAGGTGCACAGTTAAGATCACTGGTGTGAACTTCAAGCCTGTTGCAGTCCATGCGGTAGCTATTTTTTCACTATGCCTCTGTTTAGCCCACACTTGAGAAGAAAACACGCAGACACTGAAGTATTATTTATTTATAATCAACATCAGTTGAAAGAATTCAATGGTGGAAACTACCTAATTGTTTGTATCCTTGGTCACCACTATAAAAGCTGCCTCCAGAATGGCGTAGCATAGAAATAATATTATTCCTTCAGTCTTTTTCTCTTTTCTTTGTAACAGCCTTCTTGGTAATGCCCCCAGCCATTTGGAAATGTGGCAACAGTGTATTAAATAATATTCTTAGTTTTGAGGAAAAGCATGTGCTGTCAGTACTAACCTCTGTTTATTACCATGAAAAAAACACAGTAGCATGTCATGCAGATCTAATTTGAGAATTGCATGTTGAAATTATTATGTAATTTCTTCTGTTTCCACCCTGTTCAGATGCTCTATGACTATTCATGTGTGTTTTGGTTTAAAGTGTTTACAAGGTTTTGTTTAATTACTGTGTAGCGAGATAGTGGATACGGAACTGATTTTACTTTGGTTCCTTACCACCATAAGCTTGTTATAAGTAGGTTTGATTGACAGAAAATTCAAATTGTTTCAGTGGTCTTTGCTATGCAGACAATGCGGTGCATTCAGTTGCTCCTTAAACCCACTGATTTGTCTGGTTATTATATTTTAGCACCACACTGAAGTTGCACCGGAATTTATTAAAGTGGTAGTATTTATTGGATTTTGTATGTTGCTTTTAAATGGTTCCCCTTTCCTTCTCAGGGAAAACAAGAAGCAAAGGGAATTAAAAGCCTGTGTAAGAGCACAGAGGAAGATGGTGCAGTCCTAGTAACGCCACTTAAGTCCCTTGGCCTCAGGGCCATGCAGCTGCCCTTTGGATCCCCTGAAGAGAACCACAGGTACGTTCTACTGTAAGCTGGGCTAGTGGTGATGCGGTTTTGCAGACCTAGCTTTCGATGGAAAATTTCCAGTGCACGCATGGGAGGGTGCTGGGCAGTAAATACACAGATTTATTTTACATGCTCAACAGAGGCCTAATACTCTGCTCCACAGTAATTTTCCTACAGCATCCACTCATTTCTGTTTCTGGAAGGTTGAAGTATTACCTCCCTCTTGATATAGAGGTCCTCCTGTAAACTATGTAAACTGCTTCGGGAAGAAGATGGAACATAATTGCTTTTCATCAAATATACAAATATATATGTATCTACTTATTTTAGGGAGTTTTATGTGAGTTTTTTTAAGGAATATAAATATATATACATGTATGTAAATGCTTAGCTCTGAAACTCAGCTATGAGCAAGGAAACCAACTGGTCTGAGAAGCCAAACAGCCTGTGCAACCAAATCTAAGACTCTCCAGTTTTTTGTTGTAAGGCTTCAGGTGGGTGCTCATGATTACACAGAAGTCTACACATTGCAGCAGCTCCTATAAGAAGTGGTTTCACCAGTTTTGCAACCTTAATAAAAAGTCATTCTATCACAGACAAAAAAAAAAAAAAATCCTATTGTTGAAAC
This sequence comes from Falco naumanni, assembly GCF_017639655.2. Taxonomy (NCBI): domain Eukaryota; kingdom Metazoa; phylum Chordata; class Aves; order Falconiformes; family Falconidae; genus Falco; species Falco naumanni. Next base: position 6,753,554 of record NC_054057.1, read on the forward strand.
GTGTAGCGTGGTTCATCTGTGTTTAAGTTGCCTTTAGGAATACAGAAAATTAGTGTTTTCAGGAACACCAGTCTGTTGCGTAGCTGCTTGTGAGATACCTTATACTGATGTGCTTGAGCTTCCCTGAGCAGTGAACGCTGCTACCTATGGAGCCAGCATGAACTGACCTTATGTCAAAGCATAACACACCCACGACACGGGAGACGGAATAACTGTCCTGGATGTTTGCAGAGCCACCTGAACTGAAATGAAAAAAATGCAGTAGTTCTGGAAAACACACCATACTATGTGTTCAGAAAGAATTTATGTTTCCCTTCAGATTATATGCTGAATATTGGTAGGATGGTCAATGAGGGTTATTTATAATATATAGTAGCTGCAAAAATTATATCTTATTTATAAGAAATGAAAAAAGAAAGCTAAGTTAATAATGTGGTTAGAAAGGTAAGTTGGTAAATTAGCCTTACCATTTCAGACACCAATAGTCAAATAATTTATGAATAGGATTGAAACCAGTTGAAATACTGGATTTGGAAAGGCTTAATATCCTGCCCCAACCCGCCCCCCCTCCTCCCCCTTTGCTTCTCTTCATTCATTTTCTCACACAGGAAAATACTAATGGGGGCACAGCCATAGGACAGGTAGCCAGAATTTCACTTTGCAATAACTGTCAGTAGTTTCCTCTTTTCTCCTTTTCGCAAATGGATCCTCTTATCAAGTGGCTTTCCTGTAGAAGAGGAATGAGCAGGCTTTTTCTTTCTCAGCCTTGTTAAGTAACTTGACGTGCTTTTCCTTTGTTTGTTCGTTTCTGCAGTTCTCATTTCCAAGACATTTCCTGTGGGCTGCCCAAATGCACTTCAAAAATGAGAACTAAGTATATCGGTGCAGTATCTCACTGTATGTTGGCTGTCTGAAATGAAACAAATGAAATGACTGACCCATGGCTCTTAAACTAGTCGAGTCCATCCATAACTGTGCCAAGGTTCACACTGTTAATCTTCTTTGAAGCTCCGAAATTTAACCTTATTTTGGAGGTCTGGGGTGGGCTTTTTTTCACATCCCAAACCTCTTTGCCAGCCGAGCTCTGGTCTCAGCCCAGACAAGAAGATACTACCTGCGAGGTGCTAGTTTTTCTTGTTAGTCCAGTGTCAGCCTTTCTCTCCCAGAATCTGAACAGTTAATGTTTTTCTGGAAGAACTGAGCCAATTACATTTATAGTTTCACAGTCTCCCCGCCCCTGAGGTAATTTGCTGGTGTGGTTTTACCCCCTTCTTAGGTTACCTTGTCATAGGTTGTATTTGGTCCTAGCAGGCATCAGGGTGAGAACTGAGTGCTCTACAAGGGCAGGGGAGCCCTTCCTTGGCTTTATTCTGATTGCAGCTTCAGTTGAGGAAAGAACATAAGACATAGTACTGTCTACAGTATTTTGTACTACACTGTCTACCAGTGATTTGCACACACTCTGATTTCATCTGAATGCATTTTTAACATGGGTGTTCAAGACATTAATAGACTACTTTTAACTTGGACCTCCCGAAATATCCTCACAGTGGTATTGTTACTGTGACAGAACATACTCCTACATGATCCTACTTGGTTAGCCTTAAAAATACTTTAAAAACAGAAAGGAAGAACAGAGTCTTTGTCTACAAATGCTGAAATCTATCCTCATCTAAAAGAAAAACTGTCAATGAATTGCCATGGAAACATTTACTAATTGTCCATGTAGCCTACAAAAATAGTAACAAAAAAAGGTAAGATTTGTCAAGAAGTGACACTTTGTGAGAGGTGACCTTAACCAGAAGAAGATTCTCAACAGAGACAGTGTGGTATAGCAAAGCCTTTTCTTCTCCAGATTCCCTCTTGCACATGAGATCACTTTGGTGTCTTCCCTAATGAGACCACATTCCCACTGAATAAGAGCAGTGTCACCATGTCCTTTGATCCCTACTTACAACCCACCCTTCAAAACACAGGGGTTAGTGGACTGTGACTTCAATCCAAAGTCCTGACACCCATCCATTATCTATCATAGCCTTAAAGATGAAAGTAGTCACATTTCTCATACTTTTTTTTTTTTTCATTTCTTTTTCAGTTGCTGTAAAAATGCTGTTTTCCAGTTCCAGGTGTATATCTTCTAGGCTAGGTGTGATGAAAACCCACTCATAGCTCTCACCTTGTGGAATTTGCAAGGTAATTTAAAAGCTCACAGCAAGTCAGTGCTGTAAGTAGAAGCAGGGAAGAAAAAATACATTCATTTAGAAGTATGTTAGTCAAAAGTACATCTTGAGAAGCCCCAATAGTTGTTTTTGTTGTTGTTTTTGGGGGGTGTGTGTTTGTTTGTTTGTTTGTTTGTTTTTAAATAATCTTGAAGTACTACTGCCAGAACCTTATATTCACCATTAGTGCTCCATTGGTGAACCCAGGAGTCATTTGGGCTCTTAAAAAAACACACATCGGGCCTCTCCTCATCTTTAAGGTGCTGGTGTTAATTGTCATGTAGCAAAGGAATCTATCCATTCTAGGAAGTATTTCTGTAGCTGCATTGGTTTCAAAAAATCGTGAACAGCACTGATTTTGTTTATGGCCAGTTCAGACTGCCGGCTAGCAGTGGAGTAGTTATTGATCTGACATGTTTGTGTACTACTCAATCTAAACAATTCTTTACTCATTACATGGGTCATTTAACATGGGCAGAAACTAGAAGCAAACACAAGGAGTTGCGGTGCTTGCCTGCTTTCCCTCTCTCTTCCAGTACAGAGGATTCTGTTCCCTACCAAGTCCCTGTGTGAACAAACAAATGATGTCTTTTTAAAGCAAAGTTGATTCTTTACTCACTAGCAAAGCTATGGAGCTTAGAATTAGTTTCTGCTGTAAGGCTTTCCTCCTTACTGTGTCTGCAGGGAGTTAGAAGAAATACATGTATATACACTTTGCTTAAAATGAGACGGTATATAGAAGTCTGCCATATGGGCAGTCAGAACACGTATGACAGCATATTACTACAGAAGAAATCTTGAATAAAATTGCCATTGCAACCACTGCATGTCTAATATTGATTTTAAACCAATGAGCCCCCCTAAAATAGAATGATAACAGTGGAAATTTTCAGTGTGCTTTGGATCAGAAAGAAGTAATGAAATTGCTTTACATGTTCCTACTAGAAATGCCACAAGCCTACACTTCTTTACCCTCCGAAATCCATATTCTGAAACACGAACAGCCATGCTTTCCTGGAGGTGCACAAACCACCTCCTTTTTTTTCCTGGATTTCCTGGAGGATCACATAGGGGCTTAGTCTCCCAATACTACTTCTTGCAGATTTCATCCAGGGATCACCCAGAGGGAGTTAACTAGAAGGTGAGCGGCAGAGCTGGCAGCCTGGGACAGCAGGAGTGGCCCAGCAGAGCTGTGAGCTGGCCAGAAGGCCAGGCCATGGGCGAGCAGAGGCAGGCGGCCGCCCGGGGACAGGAGCTGTCCAAGCAGCCACCACTGGCTTCACCAGATGGGAATCACTGCACAGCACAGGGCTTTTCTCTTTCTGAAAATTTTCAACTCTTAAACCTATCTTCTCATAATGGCAATGCCAGCAGAGTCCATGAAGTGATCTGCACAGAATTTTCTGCTCCTTTGTTTCTTCTCGGTGGATAAACCTTTTCATACGGTGAGCTGGCTGAGGCAAAGCTCATGACAGAAACTTTGGTCCAGATTGTTTTACTAGATACTTGCCTCGAAGGATCATTACACTACAGTTGCTGCTGGTTTAAAGATAGCTGGTTTAAATCTAGTTCCAGTATACATTGCATGGAGGCCACAGCAGTGACTGGTCAGCACATGACCTAGTGAGCTGGAATGCACCTTTCGCCCTATAAACTTCAGCTTATTTTTTTTACAAGTGTGGAGAGGGCATTACCCCATGTTCGGCTTCTGTTGTGCATAATTTTTCTGCTAATCTGTTGTTATTCTAACTTCTCAGAATGTGTATCAGCATAGTCTAAAAACAATTGTCAAAGGAAGACTGAATAGCAAAAAAATATTAATATAAACCACACACATTTCACAGAAGCATTTGACAGTCTCTTTCCTGATTTATGTTGTTCTATTTTGAAGGAATATGTTATGTCAAGGAAAATTATTAATATTAACACAACTTTGTATCCAGGTGCAACATGCATGGATGAAGTATGAATGAAATGAGATAAAATATTCTGCTTGATGATTAACATTGAACAATGTTGGACTGAACAAGGAGGTGCCGAAGTTTTTAATATGAAGGCTGATCAACAAAAAATTACAGTGTGAATGATTAAACATTTTGGGGTTCCTGCTGATTCACTATCAGAAAGGTTTAGACAGCAAGACTATTAGATATTAAATGGCACAACAGCAAGATACTAAAGTCTTATTTGGCTAGTAACTTAGGTCTGTAGTGATCACTCAGATGCGGAAGACTGTCTGAAAAGGTCAACTAAAAGATTACTGAGCACGATAGTAATCCTAGGGTTAACAATAATATGCAAAAAATAATTCCAACAAGTAGCCTAAAATTCAAGCATTGCTGTAGAAGGCAAAAGAGTGCAAAGAGATGAGTCAATCTCAATACCTTGGCAGCAATATGCAAGCCAGTGGGGATATCTAGAAGGAAATAAAGTCACAAATTGGCAAAGCAGCAACTGCATTTATCTGCTTAAATAAGATTCACTCCTTGAAAATCCACAACTTGGAGAACAAACTGAATATTTAATTCATGTTATTTTCAACTTAACAGATGGATGGGAAAGCTGGAAATCTACCAAAAGTATAGATAGTCATCTAAGAAGCTTGACAAAAAATAATAAAGGAAACCTTAAACTTAAAAAAAATAGCATTTTTTAAAATAAGTGAACTCCTAAGAGATTTTCCAAAGTTGAACAGTATCTTATGTCAGATAGCAACAAAAAAAAAAAAAAAAAAAAAAAAAAAAAAAAAAGATAACTGTATCAGGGATACACGTTAGTAATAAAAGCGAAGAGTCTCCTCGGCAGAGGTGTCCCCCGAAGCAGGAACGCATGGCGACAGGGAGCACTAGGACACCCGCCGCGGGCAGCCCCGTGTCCCCGCGGCGGGACACAGCCCCCGGTGCGGGTGGGGACACCGGGCGCTCCCGACCAAGGACAGCTCCCGGGGAGCGGCGGCGGCCGGGGCGGGCAGCGCCGGCCCCACACGGGCTGTGTGAAACTCAAGGCATGAAACCCCGGGGCGTTTGCGGGCTCCCCCGAGTCCGTACAACACCCCAACCCCCACACCACGGCGCGCTCCCTACGGAGGGGTGACAATGCTGTGCGCATCCAGCAGCTGCCTCACTCGGTTGCACGGGCTGGCCGGGAGGTTTTGAGTAGATTCACTCCACTCGAGATTTTAAGGGCGAAGTCTGTGGGAGAAGACATGTCTTTTTTGTAAGTCTATACACAAATGGCTGATCTGGTCACTTTCATTTCTATACTTTCAAAAAAAAAAATCACTGTAGAAAGTAGCGTGAGGGTCTATAAGGAAGCATGAATAGCAAACCTTCAGGTCCTGCTCCAGACATTGTTCCTCATTACACTGGGCCTTGTCTACTCTAACATAGTAACCAGTTCTTCCCAGTTCCAGCCAGTTGTGTCTGCCTGTCTAGTCCTTTAGCACGGGAAAAATAAAACCGCATCAATACTAAATTCCTGTATAGATTAGATATTTCACTGCTGGATGGAACTATGGAGATTCCACAGAAAACAAACCTTTCAAATGTATCTCAAGAAAGGTCTTGAAGGCACTTGTCTTCCTGGATAGTCACCATCCTTCCTTGTGCTCCTGGATACATCACCCCTATTGAGCATTCAGATGGCTTCCCTTGCCCTGCTACATCAAGCTGAAGTTTATGTCCTTACTTGCCTTCACCTTGCTCCTTTGGCATTGATTTTCATTTTTTTTAATCACCATGATTCCCCTCATCTTTTGACATGTAACAGTGCAGCCTCATCAGATCTTTTGTTGGCTTATTATAGTCCTGGTCTACAGACCTTCTCCTATACAGAGCAACTGAACTGGGCCTAAGGGACGAAGGCGGTTCAATCACACCTTATGTATTTGTGCTAGCTGAAAAACTCTAACTTTGTATAAAAATGGATCAATGTAATTCAGTTCTTTACCCCTAGCTTTTTTAAAGCCTGTGTTTTTGTTCTCTAAAGCAAGAATGATCCTCCCTAGTATTTCTAGATTGCACTGAAACTTTTCTAGATAAGTTTACTACAGTGGCTTCCTAATTTGATAGATCCACAGGCATGATTTGGGGAGACCCTCTGCAATGTGCTACCAGGAGTCCGGCCCAAAGTATTAGATGATCTGAGTAGAGAAGCTTGTTTGCCCACCTGCACTGTTTCCTGCTCAGGCCAGTTCTTGTTTGTTGAGTTTTGCTGCCACTGGTTAAGCTGCATAACTAAAGTAATTTAAATTTAAAATATGTAGCGTGTTTTAGCTGGATGATGAAGAGTTGTACAATTTTTGTGTAATTTTAGTGAAGACATGTAGGTATTACACTGTATATAGGAGAAGTTAGACTTTCAGTCTATTTCAGTGTTAGTTATAATTATTAGTTATATAAAATATATTAGCTATAATCATTCTGTTAGTCAAAGAGAAGATCTCAGTTGGCTTTGCAGGGTTGCAATTCAGTGGGAACATCTTTTACATGTAAACTGAGTCCATGATGCAGCAAGCACCGAGGCAATCAGCACATGTTATCACATTTCCAGAGCAGAATCATATTATAGAGGAACAGTGTTCAAGAAGTTTAAATGCTAACCGGGATGGAGCTTTAATCCTTTTACTGCCTTTGAACTGCACTTCTGTCTCAGCTGTGGTGTTATGAGGCTGTGTAGTCAAATTAATTGCATCCCCTAGCAGGAGTCATGTAGGTGCTCATCTTATTTATACATTTCTAATGCAGGCAACGCTGTGATAGCTAAGCTGTGCTTTGTCTTTGCGTGTTTTTCATTCCTTTTATTCCTTATTAGATGTAAAAAATGACGGTAAAGAAGCTGAAAACAGAAAGAAGCCAATTAAAAACGGTAAGGCAAATGGGCATGGATTTTGGCTGCTTCGTAGCTCAGCCTTCAAAACTGGCCACTGGTGAAGAGTGATACGAAGGAAAAAAAACCAACAAAACCAAACAAAATTAAACCCGAAACAAAATCCTTTGCAATCTGGAAGAAACGTGGTGTTCGGTATCCACTGGCTGTTTGGAAAACTACCTCCAGCGGGACGGAGCCCGAGCGCAGCCCGCCCATCTCGGCAGCCGCGCTGCCCTGCCCCGGCGCTGCAGCGCGGAGCCCGGAGCGGAGCCGCCGCAGGCTGGAGCGCTGCCGGCACTTTGCGGACACCCACAGAGCTCCTGCGCCGCTCGAGCTCTCGTTTAACACGATTAATTTCCCTGCAGTTTTGGCGGGGAGGGACGCGTGTCGGCGGCGAGCTGCCGCGGGGCCGCTCCCCGCAGGCGGACGGCGACAGGGAGGCGGCGGCACCGTCCCCGGCCGGGCCGGCAGAAGCGCCCAGGGGAGGCGGGGGGCGGCCGGGGCCGGGAGGGCGCGGGGGTCGGGCCCTCCCGCGGCCCCTGCGCTGAGCTGCGAGCGCAGACGGAGCGAGCGCGCTTCCCCGACGCCCCCCCGGGGCCGCCTCACCGGGCGGGGGTGCCCCCTCGGCCGGCACGGCCTCCCCGGACCGCCCCTCGGGAGGGCGCTGCGCGGCGGCGGGGGCTCCGCGCCCAGGGGCGAGCGGCGGCGGGGAGCGGGGCGCCCCCCGGGCCGGGCCGGGCCGGGCCAGGCCGCGCTGCCATGACAGCGCGCAGCGCCAGAGCGGTCACCGGCCGCCGCGGCCCCGCCGCCGCCCGCGCCCGCCCGCCTACCTCCGCCGCGGAGAGGCGGCCGCCCGGCCGGCCCGGCCCCCCGGCCCCCCGCCCCCCCCGCGGGGTCAGCCGGGGACAGCGCCCGCCTCCCGCCGCAGGAAGCGCCGCAGCCGGCCCGGCGCCTCCCGCCCGGCGCTCGCCTGTGGTAGGTGAGACCCCGCGTCCCTCCCCGCTCCCCCGGCGGCCGCCCGGCATGCCCCGCCCGCCGTCCCCCGGCGACGGGGCCGGCGGGACCCCCCGGGCCGGAGCGGCGGCCGGCCGGGGCGGGAAGCCCGAGCGGGGGTTCCGCAGGCGGCCCGGGCGGGGGGGCCGCGCTCCGGGGGCGGCGCTGGGCGGGGGCGGCGGCGCAACGCCGGGGATGGAGCCGCCCGGGCGGGAGCGTCGCCGCCGGCCGCCTCCGCCGCCCGGGGCCCAGCCTGCCGCTGGGTGGGGCGGGGAGGCCCCGGTGTGCTGCCGCCCTGGGAACGCTGCTCCCTCCGCAGCCGTGTCGGGGCTCCCCGCGGTCGGCGGGGGTGCGAGGACGGGGCTGGAGCTGCAAGAGCAGCCTCCGCTACCGAGGGTCCGCCGGCCCTTCGGTTTGCCAGATGTATGTTCTTGTCGCACGGGAAGAACATAGGCTCCAGGAAGGGCTACGTCGTGATGGCTCCTGCAGAGTTCATCCCTCTCCCCCGCCCCGGGAGCTGCGGCGATGCTGCGGGAGAGGCCGGGCCGCTCCCGGGCCGTCCCGGCGCGGCGCGGGTGGGAGCGCGGAGCTCGGCGGGGCGGGGGGACGCGGGAGGGCGCTGGGGACCCCGGGGACCGCAGGCAGTGCTCTGTGACGTGCTGACAAACCGGGAGGAGCTGTAAGAACCTCTCTGCCAAGGTAGCGGCACGGTTTGTTAATCGTACTTGTCCCCGTGGAGGGTGACATACCCGTATTTTTTGGAGAAGTTGGCGCTACCACCGGCCACCTTGTGAGTGAACTCTGTACCTCGTGGGAAAAACACGTTTCCGAGTTCTGTGGTGTTTCGGTGAGATGCTTCTGTGGGAGAGATGTAAGCAAACTTAACACAGAATACGCGTTTTTGTGGAGAACGCATGGCACGGGAATATGGAGTAATTTATCCCAAGTCCCGCAGCAACAGGTGGCAGAGCTGAGGAGAGGAGGGTGCGTGCCCCGGCTCCCTGGCTGGCATAGCACAATCTTCCTCCGTTAGGGACAGAGCTTCTCCTCACCAAAACAGTGCCCAAAGACCATCAGCTGAAGGGAGACAGGATCAGCTCTGGCTTACTAAGGCTGTGATACAGACCTGGTATTAATTTATTATTATTATTATTAGACTAGGAAAGCACCTTTGGGGAAAAGAAGAAATGTCCCTGTAACTCGTGCTCAAACCATATGACCACAAAAGCAGTGTTTGGTGGAACTGAGGCTTTCCCGGGTCCAAATATTGCCATGTGCTGGGAGTCACAGAAGGGCGCTCTGCTAGGTCCTGCGGCATGGATCGGAGCAATCAGGAGGCAGTGAAAAGCTAAGCCTCAATGAAAAGAAAGCACCGCAGCACATATCTATAGGACAGCCATATCACAGCTCTTTCAGATGTTAAAGGGGTTCTTTTTTCCCCAGGACCTATATACCTGAAGAAAATACTGCAGGGGACTGAAGCGCTAAACCAGTTGCAAAAGGGTGGCAGGAAGACACTGTGTAATATTAAAACCAGTCAGTAGAGTCTATCTATAAAAGCACGATTTCCAAAAGGCGTAAGACTTAGTTAAGAATTCAAAGCACAACAGCATGTTGGGCTGCAAAAGTTTAAGGTCTTGGTCTTTTTGGCTGAATAAATAAACATAAAACAAAAATATACAGCTTCTAATATAAACTTCTGCTGAACAGTTGAGATAAAACTTGAACAGGATAAATGAGAAGGCATTGTTAGTAAAAAAGGCTTGGGAAATGGTATCAGGATTTATTAGGGAAATGAAGAAAGACATATTGTCTTAGATTTAACAAGGAAATCTCTTAAAAAATGAGGCCTAGCAGAAAGAAGGAAAGGGAACCTGCTAATACAACAATGCTTGTTTTCATGGAGAAAGCTGAAATGGAAAAGTTGTGAGAAAAAAAGGCAGGGGGAAAACATGAAATCCAACAAAATGTCTTTGATAATGATGGAAAACCTCTTATTAAAAAGAAGTTGAAGTGTTCCAGGTAACAAACATTTTCAGGTAATATTGGAGTTAGCTGACCCGCTTAAAAGGTTTCAACAAAAAAGACACAGGTTAGTGTGACTCAGAAAGAAGCTGAGACAAAGGAGATGAATTACATTTATTTTCGTCACACAGATTGTCACAATCTGGAGACCAACCTGAGTAAGGCACAAAAAGAGAGGTAGCTTGCAGAAAAGTTGTGGGAAAGGATTAGGAAGAGGGAGCAGGAAACAGAGCCTAAGTAGGTAGCTGAACTGCTACAGACATTCCCGGAGACTTTCATCTGGGAGGGAGAGAGGGAGGGAGGGATGCAACCCTGCTGCCCTAGGGAACTGTGGGCTGCTTTTGCTGTGTGGACCCCAAGACCGTGAGACCCTACTGTTTTATTTTCTGAGCAAATGAAGATGCACTGGAGAAACCTGAGAAATTCTTGAACGTGCTAAGGGCTGCATTTCCAGGAAAGGGGAAAGGACTAAGCAGGAAAACAGCCGATACGGAACGATGTATCTGCCCCAACTGGGGGATGTGAGAGGGAAGGCCAAGAAAGTTAAGGAGGAAAATGTGAAGCTCCCTTACAAGGCACTGCAAAGCAAGGGTACTTATAGGAAATACAGATTTTCTGTACATCTGAAAGAAAGACAAAAGATTGTGAGGCGGTTTCCTGGAAAGTATTACCAACTAGAAGGAGCAACCGTGATAAGGGCCGAGGCTCAGCAGCTCTTGTACAGCAGCACGTACGTGACTGTGAGGTGCGGTCTGTTACAGGATGTCTCTCAGACCAGGGAGCAGCCTATAGCTGGTCTGTACCAAGCTGAGCCTTCTAGGCCATGGCAAAACAGCATTTCATGTAAAGAAAGGGGAGCGATTACTGGCTTCTTCATCCACCCAGAGGAAATGTAGCACTTTTAATGGCCTGCTTGCCACCCTAACAGAGGAAAAAAAACCAAAAAACCCAAGCATGAATGAAAAGGAAAATGCAAGGAAAGCTTTTGTAGAAAGACAAGTGTAGCGAAGCGGTGCAGTTACGAGAGTATAGACAGTTAAAGAAAAGGCATGACATAAAATGAGAGGAAAAACAGAGTAAACTTCCTGACCTTTCCAGGTCAACAAAGCAATTCAGCCACATTTGCAATCAGTCATAAATAACGGCAGCCATTCTAACAAAAGATATCCTTAATTTGGATACATCCTGACATAGACCTTACACTTACGTCTGACCTTGGCTTCCTGAATACATACCAGTCTCTTTTTACTTTGTTTTATGCGGTTCTTAATACTTCCGTTACAATTCTTCAATTTGCATTTCAAAAAATGTGCTATGGAAGTGAACACTTCAATAATAACATTCCTAATCAGTTAATCTTCTGTACCTACTAGTTTAGAAAAAGTGTAAGGGAGAATCCATGAAACATATGAACCTGTGAAACCTGAGAACCTATGAAACTCAAGCTGAAAGAAAGCTAGAGATATGCAGGTTCTTCCAAACATTCCCTGATTATTGTATTAATGGATTCATAAACAAATAATGTACGGAAGAAAAGGTTCCACACAAACCTTCCAACACATTAGCTAAAACATTGCATTTGTCTGCCATGTAGTATAATTCAAATGAGCTATTTGGGCTGCAATATTGAGTGCATTATATAAATGGATATTAGGAGGGGTTTTTTGGTTGGTTGTTTTTTTTTGTGTGTGTGTGTGTGAATTAAAGTTTTAGCTGTAGCTAAGAGATGTTAAGAAGTTTGGTCTAGCAATTTTTGAAAAGTGACAGAATACAAAAGCCAGGTGGTTACTTCAGACAGATGTTTTCCTTCGGGTTTCTAGAAATGGGTGCAGGAGAAGCTCTTGACTTTCTGCTGTATGGCTAGGTCCTGGTGGTTACCTTTGATTAAGCTCCTGGTAAAGTAAAACTTCAGGAAGTTTACCTGTCCTCCTGGTGAAGGTATGGAGATTTTTGTTACGGGATTTGACTTCTGAATGACAGGTGACTGTTTCAAGCATGAGTTGATGGAATGTAGTACTTTCTACTGAAATGAACTGATGAGATCCAATTTGTAAACTAGCCAGCTGAAGATCAAATGGCAGTGAAAAATAAGTAACTAAAATAGATAGGAAGAACTTAGAGGGTTCTTGTGTCTCAACATTGTAATTAAAAGAGCATTGGAGTGGAAATTGTTGGAAACTTTTTCCATGGCTTTGGCAAAAGAAGTTGTGTAACACCACCTTCCAAATTTTGCTAGTATAATGACAGGTTAATTAAAAAAGTAAAAGGGAACTGTAAATAAGTAAATAAATAAATAAGTAATAAAACAACTAACTAAATAACTAAGTGTAGTGAAATGGGGACCATTGTGTTATGAAATTGCAGAACAAGTGTACATCTGGAATTGGAAACTCAAAACCTATTTACTATATGTGTGCACATGTTGTTCTCCTTCAGCCTGGCCAAGGTGTATGGATTTTGCTTCATTTACAGTGTTATTTTTTGAAATTTTAGTTCCTGGTCTTCCCAATAAGGATGCATAAATTATTTACTGGTTTGAGATATAATAGGGGATGTACTTAGGATCTGAGATCTGTCCAGTCCTCTGGGATTTGGTTGGATGATCTCATTAGATTCAGAGTTAGTGCAGTAAGTCAAGAAATGTGCAGATGCTAAACATAATGCAGAATTTTAATTATTGTTTACAGTTAATTAAAACGCTATTTTTGTTTCTTTTGCCTCCCTCTGGCATTTTCAAGTCCTAATTAATTCTTAACTGTGGGTGGTGGGATTAGGATTGGCAGCAACACACCTCAGACAGCCCACCAGCACCTATGGCTGTACGTGCAGTAGTACTGCAGAAGCAAAGATCACGTTCTTGAGATGTTAGATAAAGGTTGCTATTGTTCTTGCCGCCAAGATTATTTTTATCACATTGTCAACATATTTGTTAATGTACAAACATGCAGGTGAGATACAGAACACATGAAACTCATAAAAAGGTGAAGACTTCATGTGCATGTGAAATTAAGAGCACTAAAGATGAGGTCTGTAGAAAAATGCTGAAGAGGAGAAAGTGTTCACTTGACAGATTAAGGAACTTGCTGGCATTGTTCCTTATGGCGAACTGCTTGGTGACATTTATGACACTGATAAAGAAAATCTGTGAGCAAATATTGTTCATTGATGTGGTTCAAGCAGTGGCTATTTGGCAAGTTTCTGTGGAGGTGGTATTTCAGGTGCATAACCACATCATGATTGAGGGTTTTGGTTTGGGTTTATTTTCCCTGTAATTTTGCAGTTGTTTGAGAGTACAGTGAGGTTTTTTGTTTTAGAGGTGCTGCTGTAATTGGTTTCTAGGGCTTTCTTGATTTGACCTAATTGGACATTTTGAAAGGTTGCCAAAGTATGGGGTAGGATTTTGCTAGTTTTCCGTCAATGATTAATAAAGCTCAGTTTGGAGGATCAGAGTTCCAAAAAGAAGATTTTGAACTGGAGTTGTTATAAAACCAATGAATGCTATTTTATGAATGGAGATTTTCAATGCTGAATGATGAAACGTGGCACTGTAATGAACAGTAAATAGACATTTTTTCTAGAGAATCTCCTCCCTTCAGATGATTATTATGTTGTTTCAGGAATTCTATAGTTGGGGTGGAGAAGCACATGTTTTTAATGACATTTTGGGCAAAATTCAAATTGTTTTTAAAAAATCATTAGACTATTAAAAAGTGGTTCTAACGGGTAAGGTTTCCTCAAAGGTTTACTTCCTCTTCACCCTGCTAAAAGTGTAGGTGCCAGCTTTCTAAAAGTCTTTAGAAAGAACAAGTGACTGCTCTCGGTGTGTCTGAAGACGCAGTGAATTGAAAGAAACAAAGTGATAGTTTACAGGGAGGAAAAGCAGGCAGTGTATGCCATCATCAGTTTCTAATCATCCCCATCGCCTCCCCAAGTTCTCATTTTTATAAAGGTAATTTAAAAACAGCGTGCAAGTTGTTCAGCCTGTCTCTGTGTATTTCTAATTTGTTTATTGCCCTGGTAATGAGTATAGATTTGGCGGATAGTTTTTTCAATAGTCAGAGGGCTGCCTAGGCTGGGTAAGTTAATTCCTGCATGTTAGAATTAGCTACTTATCTGTCTCATCCATTGCTTGTTTGTTCATGTTTTGCTCATGTTCTAAAGAAATGAGATACCCAGCTATTACGGTACAGCCAGTTTCTAATTTGTTCCAGGAGTTCATAGCCATGGGTCTGAGTGCACCAGGTAGGATCTGTAGGTGTTTCCAGAATACTTCTCATTGCATTTGGGTCAATTTTAACGTTTTTGGCTTTTGGATGACCGAGTAACTATAAAAATGTGTAGCACTGTCAAGCGTTATGCTATGACTTGCTATACTTACTCTAGAAGTCAAGCATGAGCTTTTGCTGAAGCACTTCCCTCTGCAAAGATTTATGCACACCGGGCAGCACTGCCACGCTGCTGCAGCATGTTTGTACTGGGCAAGGTCACTTGAAAAGCCAGAGATTTGACTAAAGTAGGACTCTTCCTTGGCAGGTCCTGTAGAGTGATTTTTTAAACCGGCCCTAAAGCATCTGGGATTCCTAGCAAATCAGGTTTTCTAGGGGAAGCAACTGCTTCTTTTTCTAGACACTGCTAGCATAAATATCACAACATGATGCTTCCCTCTTGTATGTCAGGAAAATCATGTTTAAATTGGCATTTACTGAAATAATGACTCTTGGAACTGTACCAGCACTACATATTACACTAAGCAGGTATATATACTACACTATGTGCTACACTTGGAGCAAAAAATGGCAACAACCATTCTAAAATAATAGAATTATAGTGCTATACCATTATAGTATTTCTGCTAGCACTGTAGTAATACTTCTGTTACATACCTTTCAAGAGACTTTAGGAACCAAAATACTTAAATGAAGACTCTGTGCATGTCTCTGAATTATTCCAGAAATCCAGCTATGACTGGATTCAGGTAAAGTGATCTCATTCACTCCATGTTTTAGGCCTGCTAAAATAAAGCTTAGCAAAATAGTGCTAAAACAAGAGATGGAGAGTGAATGGAAAGATGATAGTGCATTATTTTACATGTTTTCATTTACTGAAATGAGTAGATGTCTTCATCTTCTCCAAAGAAGAGACATCAGGCTTCTAAGTTCTATTCTGAGCTTAGTATAAAGGTGGAATCTCAATTTCTAGGTTTTGTTATTTTTACTTAGAGGTGGAGGTTGTTTCCCAGCATCTCCATGTTTCTTGCTGTGTTTTCCATAGTGATGCTCACTTATGAAGAACAAGTTGATTTTGAATAAGATGAGCTGCACATTCCCTCCATTAATACACCCACCCACCTGGCAGTTGAGCTCCATATGGTCTTAGATTAGGAATAAGAGAACTTGCAAAGCTCTTGATTCTGTCAGGCCTCCAAAATCAAGCCTCTCCCCAGTGGGTTTTAGCTTTCCCTCAGAGTAACCCAGTTATAATTATTCCAACTGCAGGAGCCTTTCCAAGCCCTAATCTTTTAACTGAAACCGCAGGGGTTTGGGACAAGGGATCTGCTTTCAATAGGACTTCTAACCATCTTCCCACTGTACCTTCTCTCAGAGCTGCATTCACTCTTGCTTTGATTCTCCTCGAAAGAGATGTTCCTTATCCACCATGGAAAGGGGACTCTGTGCAAAGCCTTTGGTGCTATCACGCCCACTCCAAATTACAGACTTTTCTGCAAGTCAGTTAAATGCTGTTTCTTCTTGCCTGACGGGCTGTCCTTACTAGTGTGCCCATCTCACCCTTTGTCCATTCCATTCAGTATGAAGGAAAAGCTACAGTTCTGAGCTAATGAAACCTGACATTTTTAATCTACTTTTGCCATTAATATTAATTTATTAATGTGGAGTTGCTTCTGCTGGGTATTTTTGGGAAATCCAAACTAAGTCTGCTATCATTTTTATGAGATTTGGAACCATTACTTGGATCATTAACAAAATCATCCCAGGTGACAGCATAATATGACAACAATGGCCTTGATCATCTCTTCAGAGCATAACGAGTATGAACCACTGTTTTTGTTTACACCAGTAGCCCATCTAGCCCAGTCGCCTTTGGCTGACTGACAAGTAGACAACGCTTGCAGAAAGACTGGAAGAAATAGGACAAGTGTAGGATTTCCTAACTGCTGGCAGTCAGAGGTTATGGGAATTTCCTGAGCCAGAAATTTCACTGGATTGCATCATCATGTTTACTAGCCATCAATAATAGACCTATCTGTCTATTGTCTGATCTGTTTTGAACTTTCTTAACCTCCACATCACCCTTTGATGACAGTCCCAACAGCCTTTTTTAGTAAAACAGCTTTTGCAATACAAAGGGGAATATACACAAATTCCTATTTAGTCTGGAAGCTGGCTTCA
The DNA here is from genome assembly GCF_017639655.2 of Falco naumanni. Lineage (NCBI taxonomy): Eukaryota > Metazoa > Chordata > Aves > Falconiformes > Falconidae > Falco > Falco naumanni. The sequence continues at coordinate 6,770,067 of NC_054057.1, forward strand.
GTGTAGGAGGGCTAAGACTGTTTTCCTCAATACTTTGTTGTTGCAATTTAGAAAATAATTTTTGGTGATTTTTCTTTCAGTTCACATTTTTTTGCCCTTGTTCATTTGGTTTTGTGGACCAAACACTAATGTTCTGTGCCATGTGCATCCCTGCAGAACTTGAAAAAAATTCCCTGCTGTGTTTTTGCATGGAAGATCAAAAGTGAATATGAACTGTGCATTGGAGGTTAGACTGTGCCTCTAGGTTTGTTTCTCTTTTTCTTTCCTTCTTGTTATTTATTTTTGTTTCCTATTTGTCGTGATTTTCATTCATTCATCTTCTGTTCTTACACATCTGCTGTGGTTCCCCTTGAATTCTGATGGCAGGATGGAATTGGATCTTTGTGCAGAAACAAGGTATTATTACATTAGGTTATTTTTAGGTTCCCCAGAAATCTTGAAACAGACATATATTACACTGTATTGTAAAATGGAAATCGGAGAGGGAAAGAAACTATATAGTATTAGTGGTTTCGTTTCATTTTTTTGCAGGAAATGGATGTTTGCCCCAGACAAAGACTAGAGGATGTTGGCCAAATACCTTCAGTTAACACAAAACTGTTTCATGGCATTTAGAGAAGATTGGCCTCAGCTATCATTAATAGGTGCTGCCCAGTAGTTTTGTTGTGTGTATAAGCTGTGGTTATTGGTGCTTTAAAGGGGGACCCACACAGGATGCTTTCCTGCTGTGCTGACTCACTGCTGGTAGTCTGAAAAATGAACAGGGACATGTACGCTTCCTGATTTCGACATTCCTCGTAAAGTTTTTAAAACAAAATGTTTTGGATTGCCTTAGTCTGCCAAAAGGTAAGGTTCTCATTTAATCAGCAGGCTCCAGAGTGATCTTAAACTACTGACATTTTGTACTGCTTTACCATAACTGTTTTTGTCTTTAATCACCATTTTTCCAAGCACTGTAGTACAGGCTGTTTCAGAGGACTGAGGAAATAAGAGGCCTCAGAAATTATAAATAAAAAGAAAACCTACATGTCTCGTAAGACTCTCCTTTGGAAAGTGATTAGGGGCTCCTCTGTCCACCAGATAAGGTGAGCCAAGTGGTCAAGTGATTCAGCTGCTTCTTTAGCTCCTGTCATTGCCTGTGCTGCCTGCCTGCTTGTGTGTAAACAAGTTAGTAACACCACTCCTCAAAAAAGAGCAGATGAGGTATGTAATACTTCTGAGAAAAACACGGTCATTTGTATCTGAACTGATTTGCCAAGCAACCATTCTAAAATCAAAGATCCATAGGGAAAAACAATCAAATTAACCAGTAACAAGGAAATCTGCCAGGTGATGGCAGATGTAAGATGTCCATTACCATTAGAAAGCCCAGCTGAACTAAAGTTCTCTCCTGTCTGCTGAGCCCCGAGGTATGAAAGCCAGACAAAAAATACTTAGGAGAAAAAGTAAATTGAGAGCAGTAAGGGATAAAAGGCTGAAATCCACCAAGGTACCGAGTTATGTCTTTGTGTTAAAATGCAAAAGGAAAAAATACTGTTTCATTGGCAAGAGCCTTATGCCCTGAAAGCTGTACAGATTCTCTTCCAGCTCATCTCAGAGCACCTCAGAGGACCTATGCACTCCGGGTCCAGCTCTTGGTCATTTGATGAGGTCAGTGTATAGGTAGCTTTTTAACTGAAAGAAGTTTCTGACTCCTGATGTTTGTGAACAAAGTCACGGCCTGTGGGTAACTGATGCAGTGGCAGCTTATGCCTGTAGATGACCTGAACTTGTGTTCTCAGGGAGGAGGAAAATGTCATTACTTTCCTGGCTGTACAAGCTATGTGCTCCCTCCCTCCACTCCTCCCTCCTGCTGCAGTGTCTGCTGCAGGTCAGGCAGTACAAACAGTGCAGGGTTTCACCGGCACTTCTGCATGCCCTGCAGTTGTGCTGAACCCCCGTCTCACAGTCTCCGCATAAGAAAAGCGTTTTGTGAATGCATGGTAGACACAGCACATCCCCTAGTAGCAACAAGGCAAGCAGAGACTCCCTCAAACTCCTGAAGGGAATGAGAGGACCTCTCTTTCTGCCAGGCAAGAGTGGCATTTCAGGCACTGAAACGAGGACCACCGATAGTGAAAGTCCCATCACAGATGGCTTAGGGTCCTGGATTGCCTAAATAGGGGGCCCTCTGCTCCACTGGTGTTCACACCATACACTGGACCTGGGCAGCTGTATTGGCCAAAGTCCAGCCCTTTGGCTTGTTACCAAAATGCTGTTGGACTCCTGCCCTGCTTCTGTCCTACTGCGCATTGGGGACTTACAGTCTTCTGGCCAAGCAGGTGGAAGGGAGGCTGTGGACACGTGAGGACCCAGGAGCGTCTGTCCTGTTAAAACACAAAGCAGGTGGCTAGAGGAGCACTTTGAGATACTCCAACATACCTCTTCCAAACGATGCGGAGAATTGCCATCTGAACATACTAGGAAGCCATACCTCTCTAGTATGCGCAAATATTTGCCGTTGCCATCAGTGAATGGCGTTCCAGATCAGTTTCATTTGATGGGGATGATGACACATTTCAAGGCTCCCGTTCTCACCATCACATGGCTTTGTGTCCCTGCATGTTAGTCATTTCAGAGCAGTGCATCACCACCCCACTGGCTCATACTGTGCTCTGTGTTTAGCAGCACATATTTATGACATGGGGAGTGAAGAATGAAGTTTAACTCACGTCCTTAACTAACCCGTAAGTGAGGGATTAGCTGCCTACTGCATTCTTTTACTAAGTATTAATCACTTAACATTATTTTCATTTTTTTGAAAAGCCCTTTGCTTCCTTCGTATGTCAGTACACAACTTGGTTTGAAGTCGCGGCCTTGGAGGGGCTGCTGGTACATGAGTCACACCATCGCTCTCGTCGGCCTGACAAGGGACCTGTTGTGTTCCTTTCTGGGTGAAGGAAAAACTACACATCGATGTGCCACAAGCTCAGTTATCAAGGTTTGCTCTCGCTTCACAAACCTGTCTTCCCGGCTGTGGTAGAGTTAAAAAAAATAATTACAATTTTTTCAAAGGATCACCCACATACACATGGTATGAGAGCTCTTTTCTTTGTTGGTTTCATTTTATTTGTACATGACTCACTCTTGGCAAAATGAGTGAGCCTCATGAGCCTGTAAAAATTCTGTTTGGATTAAATGATTTGCATTAAATGATTTATAACTGCAAGAAGGGTTTAATATTCCTGTAATTCCTTAAGGAAAAACAAACCAATCTGATTCTTTCAAGTAGCTATTGCTTTCACGCCTGTTACTTCAGACGCCATGTTGCTCGCTGAAGCTGAGAGCTGTTAATGAGACTCTCCTTCCTCGCTTTCCCTGCCTCATGAATTAGAGATGGGTGGCGGGGATGTACTGTCATCCTTTTCCCGGCACATCTTCCCGAGCGTGACTGAAGGCCGGGCAACGACCGGCCTCCCAGAGCCGCCTGCCTGGCTAGGAGCAAGGGGCAGCACTTGCCCAGGGCCGAGGTGCGGGGCCGTCTTCCTGGGACTCAGTTTCCCCCAGGTTTGCAGGCCAGAGGCCCACCGGCCTCCGTCCCGCTGTTGGCGCGGGCGCACTGCTTGCTTACAGCCCGGCTGCTTACGGCCCACTGCTTACGGCCCGGCTGCTTACGGCCCGCTGCTTACGGCCCGGCTGCTTACGGCCCACTGCTTACGGGCCCGCTGCTTACGGCCCGGCTGCTTACGGCCCGGCCCCCGCAGGGGTCGGCGGTCTGCGGGTCCGGGGCCTGCCCACCGGCCTCCGCCCGGCCCCGCGGCGGGGCAGCTTCCCCACACCGAGGTGCGGGGCCAAGGGGCCGGGCACCGCTGGGCACCGCTGCCGGGCCGGGACCTCCAGCCCGCGCCCCCCGGGCTGCCCGCGCCCCGGCGGCGGAGGCCTCGCAGCGCGCCTGTCAAAGCCCATCTGGGCAAGGCGGGCGGGTAAATAACCGGGACGGCGCGGCCGGACGCAGAAGCTGCAATCAAAAAGCCCTTTGACTGTGTGTTTGCGCAAAGCCGCGGCCGGCCTGGGTGCCCGCTCCCAGGGGCTGAGGCACGGGCTCCGTGCCTGCGGCGGAGCTGTCAGCGGGGCCGCTGCCTCCAGCCCCCGACCACGGCCCGCGCCCCTCTGTCAGGGCGACCCACGGCCGCGTCTTGCGGCGTCACCGCCGCGGGGTTTCAATTCCCGCGGCAGAGGAGCGCGGCGGCTCCCCCCGCAGCGGCGGCCCCGCACCTGGCCGCCCGCCCGAGCCCCTGCGGGGAAGGGGTGACTCGGCGGCGCCCCGGGGCCCGCCCTGCCCGGGCGCCGCCCGCCCGCGGGGCCACGGCGCAGCCCCGGGGATCCCGGCCGCCTGCGGGCGCCAGCCCCAGCGGCGCTACAAGTGGCCACCGGGGGCGGCTCCGGCTCCGCCGCGGTTTCCCTCCGCCCCGCGCCCGCCTCCCGGCGACCCTCACCGCGGCGCGGCGCGGAGGGGCCGCGGGGCGCGTTGCGTAACGCTGCGCTGCGCGCGCTCCGCTCCGCCGCGCGTCGCTCGGGGCCGTGAGGAGGCGAGACCAGGCGAGGCGAGGCGGGTCGCGGCGGCCGGAGGTGAGCGGCGGCGGCGGCGGCGGCGGCGGGGCGGGCGGGGCCGGGGGGGCGCAGCGCGGCGTGTGCGCGGCCCCGCGGGAGGCGGCGGCGCAGGCGGGGGGAATCCAGGTCACGTCCGCAGCCAGACGGCGGCTGGCGGGAGGGACGCGGCGAGAGGCACCGCGCCGTGCCCGGCGAGGGGCGCGGGGCGGGCGGGACGCTGCGCGCCGCCGGTAGGTCACCGGGGCTCCCGCCGGGCGCGGAGGGGGGGGGCAGCGCACCCCGGCCGCAGGCGTGGGCGGGCGGCGGGCAGGGGGTGCCGGCTCCGCAGGTTGGCGTCCCGGGGCGCGCCGCGCTGCCCCGCGTCGGGGCCGTTCCCCCGTCCCGGGGAGGGGGGGCGGTGCGGGGCGGGCGCGGGGGAGGCGAGCCGCGCCGCCCGGCCGCTTGCTATATTTAGCCGTCACCGGCGGGGAGAGCGGCGGCAGCGGCGCGCAAACGCCGCCGAGAGAGGGCTCGGCCGGCCCGTCGGGGCGCCGCCCGCAGCATCCGGGGGCGGCGGGGGGCGAGCGGCGGCGCGGGGCGGGCGGGCGGGGAGCCGCGACCCGCCGGCATGCATCACCGCGGGGGGCGGCGGGGCCGCGGGGCGGGGGGGGCGGCGGCATGCGCGTCCGCCGGCGTTTCCTTATTTATTTATGTTTGCAGCGCAGGCGGTATTTCCCCGTGAAGAGTTTATCCATTGAAGTTTTATTTGACTTTCTAAAGCAACAACAACAGAAATCCGTGAAGTTAAAAAGCCAAATGTGTTAATTGTTAACTAAATATAGAAGAGGAAGGCTTGGAAGCTGCGGTGGGTGGATTGATCAGGCAGCATATGAGTGGAAAGGCAGAGGGGAACTTGTCAGCCTTTAGAGGCCGTTTGCTGGTGGGGGCGATCGCACCTGTTCGCTGAGCGGCGGGAGCGCCGGGGGTCCGTGATCCCCAGTTACCGCCCGTGATCCAGGCGCTGGGAGGAGAAACGCAGGTTAAAACCGCTGTGATACATACCGGCTCGGGAGGGCGAACGAGCCTCTCTCTCTCTCCAGTATACAGTCTGCCTTTTATTATTTTAACTTAACGCAGAATTCATACATTTGAACTGAGCCATCTGCTAGTTATAGTAATATATTTAGGTTTTATTTACAAAACTTAGTCTGTCGTAAATACATGTTTGCATAATTGATAGACTGTGGATCTTTTTATAAAATGGTTTGCTTTCCTTTTACAGTTCAGTACTACTTCTGTGTTGAGACAATTTACTAGATTTTCTGGTTCCTGTTTTCCCAGCTCCAACTTCTGAATAAACATTTGAGAGGAAAAAAAAAAAATACAGAGCAAAGGGTTTGCTCTTTATAAGAAATTTCCGTAGTAACAAGGTAATTTTCAGGAGGCTTTATCATTATGCAATTGCATTAGTTAGCAGTGTTGCCATACAGTGAGAGGCTTGAGTTCTCTCCCTTACTTTGGACTGTAAAGAATATAACTATTTAAATATATAGCCTTTTTAAAAGTGAAGAAGCTACACTAAGTCACTGGAAAGTACAGCTCTTCATTTTCTCACAGAACAGCTGTTTAAGGCACAGTAACAGTACAAGTTTTGTGAAACTGGATATGCCTACTTCCTTCCTCGCAAGACTTTTTTTTTTTTGTGTGTCTTTTCTACTGACTGGCTCAAAATCACCCTTCATATTAGTCCCCAGGACCCTTAAATTAATTTCAGCCTTTCTTCAGTTTGCTTGAATTGGTGACCTTTGGATGAGCTGGTGTGTTCCATTGTTACTTGCTAATGATGGAATAATCTAGTCCTGACGTACCAGTTGTGAAACTGAGGGTACTGCTGCTGCATGGACCCGAGGAAATTTAAATGTCCTATGGTTCCATGTTGGAAGAGAGAGGATTTAGCTGTGGCTTGCATCAGCTTGTGACTGTGCGGACTTGGATGCTCACAGCTGAGAGGGCTCAAACCAGAGTCTTGTTAGAGTTGATGGAAAATCTCCCATTGATTTTTAGTGGGTTTGGATCAAGTTGTGTATGAGTTAGTGTTGACTACATCATGGCTACTCCAAATTGTTCAGTGCTTTTGAAATTCTTTGCATATCCAAGTCGTTATGTAAAGTCAAATTTATTGTGCTGTCTCCTTCTCCTGTGTGGGAATGTTCTTTGGCTGACTAGAAGGTGGTGGTGGTGTTTTTGTTCACTCTCTTATATGCTACAGCATTGATTTTATTATCTGATCATTTCCCATCATGTGAGGGATTTGGGGGATTTGGGAAAAAGTGAATATGCTTCTGCTGAAGGCTGCTTACCCTGCCAACACCTGTCTTCAGGTCTTTTTTCAAAGAGTTTGCAGTAGTGGGACATGTAAAGTCCTAAGACATGCTTTCTGTGATATGCATATTGTAATTAACATGTTTGATATACAGTTGTTTGGTGGGGCATTTTTGGTGTGTGTGTTTTTTTTTTTTTTAAAGGGTGAAGGGGAGAAAGTTGTTAGTGATAACAGATAATGGTGTTCCATAAAGAAGCTTGCAGAGTAATACATACCTGTGGTAGGCATAAAACCTCTCCTGGCTTCCCTGTTATTGGTGATGAGCAAGATTTTTCCTCTTGGCTATATTTAAAAACCCAGCCAAGAGAAAAGTAGGGAGGAGAAGGATTGCTAAATCTAAATCATTGAAGTTTGTCAGAGTTTGTCTAGTGTAGCCTGTCTTGAAATTCGATTCTATTTGGAAGGGAATCAAGAGATGAAACCTCAAAAAACCCAACTGATTTGAGGCAGGACATCCTCCAGCAAGAATCTCATTTGCTACCGGAAGGGTGAGACCAGGAATTTTGGCTCCTTGGAAAAGGAAATTCTGGAGCTCATTATCTCTCCTCTGTCATATTCTGGTTTACTGATTTGGGGTTTGCTTATTACTAAAAGTTGAAGAAGGCAGAAGAGGCATGCATATTAAGGAAGCCCAGATAAAGAGCCTGAGATGAGGGAAAGCACGAGAAGGATGGTAGCACAATTTCTGTGAGCCCTCGTGTCTTGGATTTCCTTCTAGGACTTGGTGCTCGTGGCTAATCCAGCCAAACTGATTTGCTCTTTAATAGGAGGTGGCTGTTGTGGCAGAGGGCAGAGCTGTACTGCAGGATGCAGGGTAGCAATGCAGAGCTGCGTACTTATTCTGTCTTGTCCTTTTGCATGTTGGATTCCCAAAGCACATGAGAATCTGGCATCTGAAGGAAGGGAAGTGATACTGCTGGGGCACTGTCCACCTACCTGCAGGGAACGAGGCAGCACTTCTATGCCATGGGTTTCTAGAGAGCATGGTCGGGATCTCAATCTGTGAGTTTTCTGTCAGCCAGAGTCAGAGGTCTGATTAGGAAAGTTTTTCTTTATATTTCCACAGTTTGTTTTTGTTCCCTGCTTTCCAAATTTCAGAAATGGCTATATATGCAGTCCTAGATTCTCTCCTGCACGGCCCCATTCAAATAAAAAACCAAATAAATAAATACATGCCTTTTAGTAGCTTTTCAGGTTTAGGACAGCAGAATTCTGCTAAGTCATGAAAGTACTCTTCTTCTGTCTGCTTAACTGAGGAAAGGCCTCTGAGTGGCTGAGGAAGTCTGTACTGGAAAATGCTGTATGGGTATGTTAGTCTGGGGGTCTGCTTGGATTAATTTATCCTATCAAAGAAGTTAGCAGAATAATTCATGTGGCCATTAGCGTGGCAGTACTGCTGCTGATGCTTTTTAAACTAGTCATTGTGCAGTGGAGAAATACTGTCTTCTCAGGGATGAGCTACGATTTTACATATTTTACAGGGATAACTAAACAAGCAATGCATGTGTTATGAGAACCTTTGTTATGAAAATCAAGGGCAGACTACGAATAAACCTAATTTCTGTGTAAAGATTAAAGAATTATATTTCATTGGAGTTGGAACTAGATGATCTTTAGGGTCCCTTCCAACCCAAACCATTCTGTGATTCTTCAATTCTCTGTTATTTCATCAGTTGTATGTGGTCCAAGAGGACATTTTGAATAAAGTAATTGAATCTTGCCTAAATTGTTTCTCTCATTTAATTCACAACACGTGAATGAGATTGTTCCCATTACTCATCACAACTTCTTTACTTTAAACATGGTTCTGTTAGGGAGGCAGTGCAAGTAAAAAAGATCAGTTGGAAAAGTTGGTTCTGTTGTTAATCTTTTCAGTTTATGGTCACACTGCCAAAGTGCATGTAACAGCCTGCAACTAGACAGGATGAAATTGTAAGTGAATAAAATGCCTTTTTGAAATACAAAAATTAAATAGTGTATTCAATTCTGAATGCTTGTGGTCGTAAAAATTCTCATTTTACTCTGACCTGTTGTAGCTTATTAGAAATTAAAGGTCCTGTGAAACTTAAACCAATAAATTAGTCAAAGAATAATGGAATAAACTACAGTTTAAAAAATATTACTATGTATCCTCAAGTGTCTTAAATATACAGAATTGTAATAATTTTTACTGATGAACTGAAGCGACAAATACTCTTTATGTTGTAATTAGATTATACGCATGAAAGCAGTGTGATCATTCTAGATTACAGAACTGTTCTGTGTCCTCTGGTGAACCTAACCCAATAAATTAGGGTACTGTTTTCCATTGGAAGAAATAAAGGGACTGATTGTCAAGCTGCCTAATAGTAAGGTAGAAAACAGGGCAAGATCAATGTCTCTTCAAGTGAATTTAAAGTCAAAATGTAAGTCTTGCCTTAGCTGGATGAGGAAGGAGTGAAGTTGGTACATGTAGAACCAAATTGCTTGTATGCATGCATATACAATGCATACTTTTTTGTCTTGGATAGGAGATCATTAATTCTGCTCACCTGCTGAATATTTTTGCCTATTCTAAGCAACAACGTTGCTTGACTGTAGGATGTGCTTTGCAACAACTGTGGTGTAGGAAAATAAAGGAGCTCTTTGAAGAAAATTAGAAGTACTTGTCAACTACATAAGTAGTTGGATCATTGGACAATTGCTTAGTAACGGATATCTTAGTGACACACATATGGATGAACCATTTTTAAAATATTCACAAGAAAAATACACTTCTGTGGGTAAGAACAGCTGTTTTCATCACCTTTGCAAGTCAGCTTCCTTGAGTCATGTGTTGTGTTTGCTCTCATTATCTACATCTTTACAATGTTGTTGAACTCTGGGCCTTTTCCTTTCTCATGCTTCATGGATTTGCAGACCTTTACATCTACTTGTCACAGTACCTACAGTACAGGCTGTCCAAGCCAAGCAGGTATGGAGTGCTGCTCTACTGCTTCTTGGTTTCCTAACTATAGAAAGAATGGGCACTAATAAAGTGAAGATCTTTCTTCTTTAGCATTGTTTTCTTCCTCTGGCCTTTAGCACAATCTTGTAATTTCTGGTCCATTTGCCTGTCTCCTTGGAACTCTTTGACAGGTAGGATTGCCTTCATGTGACATTATACCATCTGTTTTCTATCTAGTTTTGTGTTGAAATATTTTTTTTTTTCCATGGCTTATCCCCAACTCTTTTGTTTTGGTTTGTTGGTTGGGTTTTTTTTTTTAATATTTCAAATGCCTTTTTAAAAAATAGGGTGTGTTTGTGTGCAAGGTGTTTCAAAGTGCAGTTAGGAGCTGTTGCACTTCTGTATAAGGCTTAGAATAGCTTTGTTCATGGCTTTAGGAAATGGAAGGGTTTATCTTGAGCCTTCATTTTTTAAGTTAGGTGTCTGACTTTACTTTCCATATTGCGTTTATTCTTCTAAAAAAGATAAGGTGAAACACATTATCCAGCTAGATAAACAAGGAGGGATTCTGTACAGACTTGTATCCGTGTAAATCCAGAATATACATGCCCATGCACATATGCATTAAAAGAGTATTGGCCTATAAAATATTCATGACAAATTTCATTTTTGAAGCAAAATAATTACTTCCATTCAATACTAAAGTATAATTTTCTTTCTACAAATACAGAGAAAATTATTTCTGGAACACAGAGTACTTCTGTGCAGTGTTGAATCACGTGTATTTCATGTTGTGCCTGTTTCACTGATGTGACTTACTGAAGTGATTTGGTTGTTGAAGTGGTCTGTGTGATCAGAATCAAACAGCTTGGTTGGCCAGAGGGCTTGGATCAACTGTTCAGCTACTTAAATTGCTGATTATTAAGGTTATAATGTCAAGTACTAAGGAAAAGAAATACCAGAATTAAGGTTGATTATGCAGCCTTAATTTGGGTATCTTTGCATATATGCAGATAAACAAAGGTTTGGAGTCCACGGGTGGTACTGCTATGCTTTTCAGGGTGCTTAGCTGTGTATAGTCATAGCTGTGTTTGAAAATTACAGTTCCTCTTAACTGTACTTGAAACTATGAAACCTCTGAACATCAGGTCACAGGGAATTCAGTTGGTTACATAGAATACGGGGAGCATGTGGTCCTTGCCTATAAATTGTACACAGGTAACAGTAATTTGTCGCTAGTTATTGTGAATTTTGAGTTGAAAATCAGTTAGCTCTGCACCATGAAGGTATTTTACCTGAATTATCCATCTTAGCATTCAACTATTGTAAACAGTTAAGCTCTCTCCCTGTCATGCCCCTCACCCCAAAGTCCCCTGCCTCAGATACTTGACTTTTTTTTTCCTTTGCCAGGAATAGGACAGGGATGCTAGAGGCATTTTCTTTCCTTTAAGAGTTCTATGCATGGAGATGGCATCTTCAAGCTCATTTCACCATAGGACGTCCTGCTGGTTGCCGAATCTGGCAGATGTTGAAGGCAGCTGCCATGCTTCTGTTGTTGGTAGAGTGGGTTGCACTGTCCTTGGAGTTGTCTGCTTCCTGGTTCTCTCTGACAGGGTCTTGCCACCAGGAGGGAGAGGTCAGGAGTCCTGCTTGCCATTGTGTTGACCAGGCCCTATGCTTTTGCCTTCTCATCTTTCTGTGTTACTGAGTGTTGGGTTCGTTGTTGTCGTTGGGTTTTATTTTGTCCCCAGGCCTACTGCCTTTTGGCATCTCCCTCCCTTGCCCCCGTACTTGGCAGTTCTGCTGTGTATGTGTGGGACCAAGGGCATGTGCTGTGAGACTTTGGTGAAAACGGTGATGGCCTCCGAAAGTATGAAGCCTTCTTTCTTACCAAGTAGGCTGCTGCACAAGATACCATCTTGATGACAGCTGTCTTCATTTCCATTGAACTCTAGGAGAACCCAGAGACTGCTCTGGTAGTCAGGCCTCCTGGGAAGCCCTTTTGCTTTCATCCTCTGCCCAGAGACTGCTCTGGTAGTCAGGCCTCCTGGGAAGCCCTTTTGCTTGCATCCTCTGCCCACGGAAGATGAATCTCGCCCACTGTTACTCTCCTAGTAGGATGCAGGGAATGTGCTTGCAGCCATTTTGGCCGCGCCTTTCCAGCTGGTGGATGGTGGGAGTGCATTCTGCGAGGCAGAAAGACCTTCTGCTGTGATCGCTTCAAAAGGCCTCGTGTCGAGACACCCTTTGGTTTTGCAAAGGTAGAAGTGCTTTCTCTGCTAGGAGGTTAGGCGTGGGTGGGAATGGTGTGGCCTGGGGCAGGGAAGTGCTGGATTCCCTAATTCCCGAGTGAGGGAGGGCTCTGGTCATACCTTCTCTGCAGAGCTGCTCCCTGAGCCAGCCCTCCTGGTCTCTCTGTCCTACCTGCAGCGATGGGGATAAGGTGGCTTGCTGTGGCATGGGATACATGGGAGGGGGACAGCTAGACTAAGGTGCTTCCTTATCTCCTGCTCTTCCCATCTCCTCTCCTCTGCCTTACTTTCTCATTAGGGCAGGTTGCCCATTCCTTGTGTGGGCCTACAGGTGTTCGCCTTCAGCCCTCCTTTTGTGGCGCAGCTCCGAGTGCTGTTGGTGTTCACCGTTTATCATCCAGCCTGGTTATGGTCGAACCTGTCAGCTCTGGTTGTGGCGTATTTCAGCATTTCCCCCCCCACCTGCTTAATACTAAGTCCTTCATTGTCATGCTCTTCTTTTGCTTTCTTCATGAGAGACAGAAGGGGTTAGTGCCCAGCAGCCAGGCTTTGGGAGTACTCTTGTTGGCATCTGTTGGTGAGCAGCTTTCATAGCTCCAAACCAGAGGACGTGGAGTAGATGGAGACTTGCCAGCCGGTCTGGGTCATGGTTCTGGTCTGATGACTGGAAGAGGAGGGACAAGCAGGCCTTCCCCAAACTGCCCCAGTCCAAGGGTTGGTGTGTCAGGCAATTGTTCTCCCTCAGCCTCTGCTCCCTTGCCCCCGTCCATCTCGGGTTGCCAGACTGCAGTCTAAGGCACAAGGGGCAGTCACTGTGGACGGCTGGCTGGCAAGGGGCTGAACTTCTGTGGGCTCACTGGGCTCTCCTGGGGGAGAGGGCAGACCTGGCCACACGTGTTTCTGCAGCCAGCACCATACCTCTGGTCTTCAGGCTCTGCACTGCATTCTTTACAGAGCCTGTTTCCTGGCATGGAGCTATATATATATGGAGAAACATATATATGTGTGTATATATGTATATATATATTGTTTTCTTCTGTTTTCAGTTGTCTTCAGGTCTTCTGAAATACCTGATAGCTGGTAAACTCAAGAATCTAAATGAAATGTAATTTTTCCAAATGCTATAAAAAATTTTGTGGAGCACAAATAAACTTGGGCAAGTCGCTCTCCCCCATTTTCCCTTTCTGACTAGATTTTCACAGAGACAGCAGGATTAAATCTTGTCATAAGGGCCTTGCTTGCCAAATTACAGGTTCTCTTCCAAGGAGTAGGAGAACTCAAGTAGATGAAAGAAAATGAGTCTAAAATTTTGCATAGAGAAGAAACATTTCCTTTGACTACTTCTGCAGAAATAGCAGGACCGTTTTGACTGGCTGAACTCTGGCATGCATTGCCTAGAGAGGTTGTGGTGTCTTCATCCTTTGGAGATCTTAAAAACCTAGGTGGACAGTGCTGGGCAACCTGCTCCAGGTGACCCTGCTTGAGCAGGAGAGTGGACTAGTAGTCTCCAGACGTACCTTCCAGCCTCAGCCATTCTGTGACTGAAACTTTCTGAAAAAACTCATTTTGAGATGGAGATGGGCAGAATGATATGGGGAATTGCAGCTCCCTTGGTTAGAGATGAGTGAAGGAAAAAATAATTTAAGACAGAGTCATTTAATGGGAAATGTAGAGCATGCTTTAAAAATAAGCTGGTCTGCCAGGCTTGGCCTTAAGAAATTCAGGGGATTCAATAAATACACTATGAATTCATACCAAAATAACAGAGAGCAAATCTTACTACTTTGGTCTACACAAACAACTTAAGCTGCTGTGTAACTTCAAAAAGTGCCCGAAATGCATTTTCCATGCACACACTGAAGTTGTGAGCTTACTTAAAACTTCAACCAGAACTCGTGCTCTCACCTTGGCACATAAGGGGCCAATGTTCAGGATCTTTGCCTTTGATCCCATAGAAAGAGTCACATGGGCATTAAATGTAGCCAGGACTTGGCCGTTGTTCAGGAGTCATTTTCTGATCATGCTTCGCTCATAGGAAATAAGTGTAAAAAGCCAAATTTACATAAGCAGACTACTCTATGGACCCTTGCCCTCCCCTCTCCCTTGACCTTTGCTGCACAGTTTGGCTCCCAGAACTTTTTTGGAGGTCTCTTTCTTGGGTTATGTGTCTCTCCAGCAGGCAACCCAAGTTCTGAAAGCAATGAAGTGGTGGAATTGCAGCCACAAAACCTGAACTCAAGCAGACTGTCTTCCCGCTCCCATTACTACTACACCTACTCATGGGGCAGCCCTGTGGGGACCAATGTGGACGCTGGCTGGCAGCCAAGGCATGTACCAGACATCATCTTACCTTTAGTTGCAGTTCGAGCTCATCCACAAATTGCAGCTGAAGATTCATGCCCATAATATACATGCCCATCTGTTTAACCCATGTTGTGCGGCAACACTGCAGGTTGCCTTTTTTTGATAAAAACTTTCTATTTCTCAATATTTGTTACGTATTTTATTTCCTCAGCTTACAAGGACTAGCAGGAAGGCTTGTCAGCAGTTTACCTTGGAGATGGAAGGCAAAGGGGAAGTGAATTGCTGACAGGATATTGCTCGCTGTCTGGACAAGCATAACATGCAGTAAGACAAAAAGCTTGGACTCCCTTTTGTGAAGTTCAGCTGCAAGCCAAGTTATAACTTGAGCTCAGTCTCTTCGAAACATGTCCGTGTAGATGTAGCCGTAGTCCATTTTGATATTATAAGTCTGCAGCTGCATTAATTGATGGTGCAATAAAGATATTTAAAGGCAGACCTTTACCATTTATAAGTCCCGATCTACAAGATCAAATCTACAGTCTTGATTATTTTATTTTAATGTTTTGTTTCTAAGGGTGCTTCCTGGTACACCATGCCTAATCTTGTCAATATATTGCTTTAGGTCATGCTCCTTTAAATAGCTTTGGATGAGTGGAACATCCCGTACTTCTGCAAAGATCTCCTGAAGTCAGTGAAAACTGTTTGTGAACACAGGCAGCTGAAAGAAACCAATGTGTTGTGTGCCCTGCACGGTCGTAAGCCAGTCTGTGTTTGGGAAGTGAAAGTAATATAGTATTACCGTTTGCTTTGGAAAGTAATCTTATCTAAAAGAGCTTGAAACAATTTGCAAATTAGGATTGTGGAAACCTCAATGTCATTTTTTTCTTCTTTAAGAGAGTAAGTATTTAAGTCCAGAAAGAGCAGTAGGCAGCAAGAATTGGACAGATTCAGCCTGGCAGATGTTGCAAGGCGCAGGATAGAATAGGACTGAGCTTTACCTGTGGCTCTGTGGAGGTTAAGAGCTGCAATCTCTGTTAGGAGATCCAAATTTCACAATGCTTAGATGATGGTGTAACAGGAGGAAGGGTGTGGGCAAAACTACAGAGCGACATATGAGTAATTCAAGACCTCACCTGTTTTCCCATCTGGAGAGCAGGGCTAAGTGGGGAAAGCAGATGGGCAGATCAGAAGTTACAGTTTAAATACTTACTTTTGCTGAGTTTATCTGTATTGAGGATAATCTTTGGGGATTCATGTTTGTTGCATGTTTTTTGTATTTTTGGCTGGATGACGTACAAGTCAGAAAAAATTAGGTCTGGTGTTACTCCTTTTATATACTGGGGCCAACATAGCAAATCTGAGCAACTAGGTTATAGCTAGCAGATGCCAGCAGTCTTTGTGATACTTTGCTGTTAATTTGCTTGGATGTGTTTTCTTCAATAATGTTCCTAGTAGTGAGTGAGTGACCTTTTTAATAACATCAAAGGGGTGGAGTTACTGTCTCATTTCCATGTGAAGAAGTCTTGGTGAATGTCAAAGGCAGATTATGACCTTAAGGAGCAGTACCCAGAAGTGATATGCCAGAAAGAAAAAGTTATGATCCCAACAATGATTTCTGAAATTCAGTCAACATTACGTGTGTTTAATAAATACACATCTTCATGCAATGTTTGACATCAGGGGTCAGGACTCCAAAACGAAACTTGATACGAGATTGCCTTCAGTGGTTATTACTGCCAGAGAAATGAGAAAGGCAAAAATAAAGGTTGGTGATACAGGCTTACTGTTTTCCAAAGTTCAGTAGTTGTGTGAGCAAAATGATCTGCTTACAGTGTGTTTTTAACATTATGGAAATAATTTTGTGTACAGTACTAGATTTGTGATCAGTATACCCAGCCATCTGCATCTATATATGTGGCAAGCATAGTATCTTGATTTAGGGATTAAATTTATACCATGTTCTTGTTTGTTCTTCAGACTTTTGTGATATCACTTGGGGTTGTTTTCCTGATGTAATGTGGAATCTCGTTAGTTAATTTTGTTGTATTTCTTGTTTACTGATATCTTTATGAAAAGCTTGGTGAAAGTCTGTGAAAGCTCAGTATGAGTCTTTATACCTTTATATGTCAGTTAGCCAATGGTATTAATATTTAAAGCAATTAATGCCCTTCCTTTTTTAATCCAAGCTAATGTCTTCTAATCAACATTATGTAATGGAACAAATATAACAAAACCTACTGAATTATGAGCCTGTACTTCTCTGGATGTGCAGCATAGCACATATTTTTGTATCTTTTGAACATTTTGCAGATCAGTAGCTGAATATCTGGTAGTAAACGCATTATATTTTTGAATCAATAAACTTAATTTTCTGTCAACATGTATCTTCAAGTTATGTTTCTGCTGTATTACCCGTTGGTAATCAAGAATAATTTTATGGC